>NC_060207.1:164656785-165959642 GCF_021130785.1 Homalodisca vitripennis | reverse complement strand
AAAACCATAATATTTTCTTATTTTGTCATTCTACCAACATTGTTTGAGCATTTCATTCAAATATTAAGTAAATAAATGTAAATGTACTATCTGTATGAAGAATTTAAAAAATCTTGATTTACTCCAATTATTGTAGTTTTAGTTACGTTATTTATTATACTCTTGTGCATAGTATAAAGAAGGATTTACTTTAAATTCCAGTGTTTTATGAATACGTGTTCATTAACAATAACACTTTTTATTGGAAATGTTTTTTTTTTTTTTTTTTAATTTGTGCTGTGTAATTATGTATAAGTAATTATTACGCAGACATCCAAAAGTCAGTGCCCATCCGTGTCATTTCTAGACAGTTAGTCCAATTGAAGTAAAAATTTGGGGATCTTTGTAGGTTAATCAGACCTGGCATACAAAAGAAAATTTTGGGGGTAGGCCCCCCTAGGGAGGTGCTCACCCCAACTCAAAATTTTGTAATGTTAACACCCCCACATGTGACAAATTGTTGGAAAGGGAATAAAAAGAGAAACATTTTGGTGCAAACCACTTTCAATATGGTTAAGACCTGCTCTCCTGCCCTACCAAAACTACCTTATATCACAACAGATATTCTAATATAAGTACCCAGCATTTATTGATGTCGCAGGTATGTTGACACAATTCATTTGACTGATCTTAGACTTCTTAAAGTCATCACTGGGCCGAATATCCAGTATGAGTACACCTTTATTTGTGGGCAACATTTTCTTCAGCTCTGCACAAAGTATGAACTTTTTCTCCTCTGTAAAATTAAACATGACTTTATGAACTAAACTTGATAACATCAATATGGAAAATTATCAAAAATATATACATAGAACCAAATGATGGTGGTACCATGCAAATTTATTGACCGTGAGTTTACAAAGAGTAATGAATACTTGCAAAATAAACAAAGGAATTAAATATACTTATTTGATTAAACACACTGAAGAACTGAAGTTCAACAAAGTTAAAAATTGATAAGAAGACAGAATCATTCTTGACTAATTTAACCTTAAAACTATCCCGTCATTTTTCTAAAATGTTAAAGATTTTCTCTACTATTGCAAGCTTTTTTTTTAAATTCACTAAAACATAAGTCATTTGATAATAAAATTGTTTTGTATATTTGGTTTTTAAGCTTAAGGCACAGATTCTAATGGTTTTAGTCTCATACCAAAATAGTGTAAAGCGTAATAGTGTATAGTGTAATAGTGTGTGGGTGGTGTGTGTGTGTATATATTTAAAAAAAGTATAATGTAATTTTTTATTCAAAACATTTTTTCAAGTTTTTGATTACCTTAAGAGTATGAAATGTAGTAAATATCATGTACTTTTTGGACTAGTAATCAATTAAAAGGATTTTACACAAATAAGAAAATATTTTTTCATAGTATGTTGGCTCAGCTAAAAAAATTAGTATTAGGCACACTCATAAAAATAGTACAAAAATGTAAAAACTATGACTTAACACGCTTAAGTTTTAATTTCTTAAGATATGAAACACATATCAACAACAACAGTAAGACAATTTATATATATCATTTTGCTTATTTCGGCACTATAACCTAGAGCATGGCTTCAACACTTGAATGCATCTTAGACTACACGGCATCACAGCTGATCAAATATTGGACTCGTAATCACAAATTCAGGTCATAGACAACGGAATATAAACTTGAATAACAGTGGCCTGTAAAGTATGTATCTGAGAGTTACTATACAAAAATGTTGATGTATGTTAGGATAAATAATAAAAATATGAGTCAGTACCAACTGACTGCTCCAGGATTATTCATAATTAGTGGACAGATTAGAACACATATTTTACCATTACTGACGGTTTTTTTGGTAGTAAAGGAGGAGAAAGTTCAAGTTATAACTGTCCTTTCAAACCTTTGTAAAAAATCTTCTGGCTACTGATATCTGATCAGTACCTGAAGCATTGGACTGAGTTTCAAAATCTGTTATATCTCTTTTACTGAACCTTGTTATAGACTCTGGAGACTTCTTGACAATCTTTTAGTTAGTAAAATAATTTACATTGTGAAAGGTCCAAAAGCCGACCAATGTTAGCATTATGTCAGTGATCGTCAGATATTTTCTCAAGACCTTGACTTAGTATTATTGCTAGTGTTTAGCCAACGTTTTGACGGCCGTATGGTTTCAAAAATTATGTGATGAGGCTCTGTGAGTAAAGAATGAGGACTGTGCCTGTGAGATGTTAACTTAGATGAATATTCTGCTGGCAATTCATGTGGGGTCTATACGCAAGTATGGATCAGTTGGAGCAGGAGATGTCAGCGCAGGACTAACATTCAGTCAAGCCACTAATCCATTGTCCCGGCCAGCACAAAAAGCAACATCTGGATGTCCGATGATATCATGTGTCAAAGACTGTCGATACAAAGCTGTCACTAAATTCATAGTGATCACATCAAACTGCATAATGTTATATGCCACAGAGTACCTGCAAATTTGTGAGGTTAGACTCATTAGACTACAGTACAGAACCACAGGACGTGGGATTTAGTCGTCAGATAACAGAGTTCTTTATGTTTGAACCAAACATCTCTAATGCTTATGGAAACTATGAAACTGGTTCTCTTACCCCCCTCTCCCCCCATTAACTTCTGAAAGCGGAATAAAATGAGTCAGTGCTGTAAGAGCTGTGCAGAGTTGGGTTTATTATCTACCTCTTCCACATATGGCAGTCAGGTAAATTAAATAAATTTGTGAGTACCAGCCCCAATCCTGCATTTCCTTCATATTTTCCATATCCATATACCTAGCTAGAAACGTGAAATTGGTACAATAAATTTCCATTAAACAGTGAGTGCTACATAATGTGATTTTCAGTCAAATTCTCTCTACGGTGTTCAAAATTGTTCCTGCCATGTGCTGTCTATTATAAAGTGAGAATTTATATAAATTCAAGAGTGTGGTAATGAATTTATTTTATATATTTCTTCTGAAAAGTATGTTTACATTTCATTATTCAACCACAAGCAACTATAAGGTACAATTTTAAATAATTTTATAGTTTGAAAACACAGTAAATTTGAGTTTGAAATCAAATGAAGAAACGTTATAAATTATTTCCATTGTGGTTTATTTACCCCATTGAGGTATATTTAAAAATATCAACAGTGAATAAACTGACAAAAAATACCAATTTTCAAACTTCAAAATGTTTATCAGAAGCACCACAAATGATACAACTAACTAGATCATAAATTCATCTGAACCTCTTCAAATCTATATTATTCACCCTGGTACCAATGACACCAATATGTGGCCAGTAGTCTTTCTCAGTAACAAATTATCATCAAATTAATCAAATTTAAACACATCAAATACTGACCTACTAATGGGGTAATTATTCATGATTTTCAAAATTAAACGACTAAGTGCAAAATAGTCCATTAGTGGTTAGTGTCCATTAAGTTACAATATTTTAAAAACATATTAAACGGTTTTGTATATATTTGAGGTATTTAAAAAAAGTTTAGAACTTACTTTATGTTTTAAATTTTGTTAACATAAAATATTATAATGGGTACCATGGATAATAAAGCACCATGGGTACCATGGATTCATTGAGTGGTCACTGTGTGTGCAAGTTGTATGCAGGATCTGCTCTATCATTTTCAGTGAATATAATTGGTTTTTTCGTTGCATTATGGTATAAATTTTGCATTAATGTGATCAGTAAGTAATGCTCAACATTTTTGTATAGTGTATGTTTTTGCAATTCACAAGAAGGTGCAAAATTTAAGTTTTTTATACAATTATTTTCATACTTCTATTTGGTCTGTATTCTTAAAAGCAGATAAGAAGGGTCTAGAGATAAGGCCTGAGGAACTGATAAGTGCAGTGACCAGAACTGACCTTTGTATTGTTTATATTGCAAACTTCTTATCTCACATGTCATTGTAATGATTTTGTTATGCACCTGTAACTAAAGTGTATCAGATCTGATAGCTCATTGATATAGTTGAGGACTTCTACACTGAACGTTCTGGGTTCAAATCCAACTGTTGTCATTATATTTTTGCATCAAAAGTTAATTATTGTTGTTATTAAGTAACCAGTATTTATATAGAGAAATACATTTTCTTTTTTTTCCTGAATTCATACTTATAATTTCTAACAATTTTATATAAATGAATAAGAAAAAATTACAGTACCCATGTGGTATATGTTCTAAAAATATAACCAAAGGCTGTCATGCTATACTTTGTACAGGAACATGTTCTAAATGGTTCCACAGAAAATGTACTTCTCTAACTATTGAGGAATATAAAAGTATAGCACAGTTACCAAGAAAATGGCTCTGTGAAAAATGTACATCTGTTGATTTCCATTTGGGACATAAAAAAGAAACTATAGGTATCAATCAAGATGTAACTCAAGAACTAATAAATCAACATGAAATTATAAATTCACTTAATGATGACATTAACCAAGGAAGAAAAGAAATTATTAGTCCTAAGAATCATAATATACAACTAGAAACTTTAGTAATAAAAAAAGGAAGAAACAATTATACAGCTGGAAGAAGAAGTAAATATACAACGTACTAAATTGAACCAAAAAGAAAATTTAAAATCTCTACAATAAAGAAAGTAAATTCGGATGTACATCATAGTCTGTCTCCTTTGAATTCCACACCTTTCCATAATAACACTGGACTGAAAAAAAGTTTATGGAGCTCTGAAAAAACAAAGCTGGAGGGTTTTTCAGTGGTTTTAAAAAGTAAAAAAAAAAAAAATATACCTAACCCTATACCCAAGCCGTATAATGGAAACCAAAATCCCATTGAATTAAGGAACCAGTTTGAGGTTTTACAAGTTGATGAAGATGAGACTTCAAATGTTAGTGATCTCAGTACTGATGGAAGCCAGTGAGACACACATGAATAAGGTGCTAATTTGTGCTGATAGTCATGGACGAGATTTAGTCTAGCACCTTAATAAAATACATAAAGATCATGAAGCAGTAGGTTTTGTGAGGCCTGGGGGGCATACAAGACAAATTTTAAATTATAAAAATATAGAAAATGTAAATTTAAATAAAAATGATTACTTGGTGATGATATGCGGCACAAACGATGTGGCAAAAAATGAAGCAAATGAAGCTTTGACTTTAATAACTGAAACCTTGGACAGAGCTACAAATACAAATATCATTTTAGTAGACCTCCCACACCGTTATGACCTGGCTAGTTGGTCCTGTGTCAACAAAGAAGTTGAAAAGACAAATAAGCGCCTCGAAGAGCTCAGTGGCAGGTACTCCAACGTCACACTAGTGAAATCTAGTAAAGCAGAGAGAGCTTTACACACTCGTCAAGGTCTCCACTTAAATTTTTGGGGAAAGAAGTGGTTAGCTGAAGCAGTAGCAAAAGCCATTACTGCCAAGAAGGATCCTAACCACAGGCTGGGCCTACGAGACGTGCAACCTCCTCCTCCAGGTACTTATGATATGTCAGGGAACTGCCTACCAATTGGAAAAACTACAGTGCACAAGTAGAAGCTCACCAGAATCTAAGGACTCATGCCTCATTGTTTATCACTTAAATATTCAATGTATAAGAAATAAATTAGAAGAATTAAATCTATGGTCAAATAAATTAAATATACATGTATTAACTATAAATGAACACTGGCTTTGTCCAGAAGAGTCTTTGTTATATGTGCCAGCAGGTTTTTGTGTAGGTAGTGTTCATTGCCGAAAGCCTCCCCTTAGAAGAGGGGGTTGTAGTAAAGGGTGCGGCAAAACAAACAGTGCAGTTGTGATGGGCTTCTACATCCGCTGTGGTAGGGGTAGGAGCCGGGGAGGGGGCTCACTGCATTCGGTCACTCACCCCGTTTTCAGTCGTAGCAATGGTTTGGAGCGGAGAGCATCGCGGCTTTGCCGTTCGCACGTTTTTTGAAAGTGGCCGTTCTTACATCACGACTCAACGAGCGTTCCGAGTGCACTTTAACATTCCGCGTAATGATCCCGTTCCACATCGCAATGTTATTGCAAGTTGGTTCGTGCGTTGGAAGAAACTGGTTCAACACAAAGGCCTAAAGGTATGGGAAGACCGAAAACAGCGAGAACTCCCGAAAACGTCGCAGTAGTGAGGGCAGCTGTTGAACAATCACCAACACGCTCTGCCCGGAAACACGCAACTGCGTTAAACATGTCTGATCGCTCTGTTAGGAGGATTTTACACAAAGATTTATTCTTCCACCCCTATAAAATTATGTTGGTTCAGAAGTTAATGCCTCCAGACTTTCAACACTGCGTGAATTGCGCTCAAGAAATTTTAGAACGTATCCCACCAAGGTCAACCTTCTTCAGTAGTGATGAAGCCCATTTCCACCTGTCAGGTTCAGTTAATACACAGAATTTCCGTTATTGGTCGGACAGAAACCCACAACAAGTTAATGAGCGACCTCTCCATTCCCCGAAAGTGACTGTATGGTGTGCGATTTCCAAATTTGGTGTTATTGGACCCTACTTCTTTGAGGAGGATGGGCTTACAACAACCGTGACCGCTCAGCATTACGTTTCGATGCTGCAAGATTTTTTGAGCCAGAATTGAATCAGTTGGTTGAAGAACAACATCTTGAGGATATTTGGGTCCAACAAGATGGGGATACGGCCCACACAGCACATGTTTCAAGGACGAAATTGCGGCAGATGTTTCCTGCGCGTCTCGTGTCTCTGAGGGGTGGCCTGCAAGATCACCTGATTTGAGCATTTGCGATTTTTTCCTGTGGGGTTATCTCAAGGACAAGGTTTTTCGGCATCGTCCTCACAACTTGGAAGAACTCAAGATCCGTATTAGAGAGGAAATCACCGCCATTCCAATCAATATGTGCCAAAATGCAGTGGAAACTTCAGAAATCGCCTACATCAGTGCATTGCTTCTGGAAGACGCCATCTTTCTGATGTGATATTCAAATCTTAACAGAAAAAATGGGGTAATGTACTTATTTAAGCAAAATAAACCACATTTTCATAACTCGTACCGATTTTCTTTAATACCACTTCAAAACTGCACTGTTTGTTTTGCCGCACCCTGTATATATGTTAAAAGAGATATAATGTATAAAACTATTGAATTAGAACATTTATGTGTAGATTTCGTTTTTGAGGTTTCAGGTATATTTTTAGTTAGTTTGAATGCTATCATTATAACAATTTATCGAACACCAAATTCTATCATTAATGATTTCTTAAGTTTTTTTGATGAGCTACTTGGTTATATAAATAAAAAATATTCTAAAGTGAAGTTGATCATATCAGGTGATTTTAATATCAATATAAACAAAAGTAATGTCGAGGTAGATTCTTTTTTCCAATTTACTGCGTTCCCACAACATGCATTGCTTAAATCTAGAAAACACCAGGGGTGAGGCATGCCTTGATAATATAGTTACTAATGTAAAAAAGGGTACCGTAACTTGTAATGTTATTGAACCTCATTTATCAGATCACGCAGCAGTTTGTGCAAATTTTCACACAATTGGTGCTCCAAACGCAGGTATAAAAAAAGGTATTTCAACTAAAACCATTAGAACGTTAACGCCATATGCTATTAAAAATTTTAGGGAAAATTTGACTCATGTAGACTGGTCACAGCTACAACGTTTTACTAATGTAGATGCAGCATTTGATTATTTTAACTTTGTATTGACAAGCACTTTTAATGTGTGCTGTCCTTTTAAAGATATTAAATTAGGCAATAGTGACAATACTAATAGGTTAAGTAGTAAATGGTATACAAAAGAATTGGAAAACATTAGGAAAATAGTAGTTGCATTGTATGGTAAGCTTAAGAACAGTAAGGGTACAGTTCATGAACTACAATGTAAAAATGTGTATACAAGAGCAAAAAATCTGTATTGATCTGAAATTAAAAGACAGAAAAAATTATTCAATGAGAAATATATTACCAATTCAAAAAATAAATGTAAAGCTGCTTGAAAAATAATTAATACAGAAACAAGGTTGAAGAAAAAAATCATGAAACTTTTATTGATTCTAGGACTTTTAATCACTTCTTTACACTTTCACCTTCTAATATTATTAACACTTCTGACCAGCAGAATGACAATAACCTTGCTCTTAAATATTTAGAAAAGTACATAAGAAATAAGGGTGTATTAAAAAATTATTTTAAATGGAAAAATATTGAAAGAAATGATGTTTTATATTGTACATCTAGGTTGAGTACCTCAAAAAGTGAGGATTATTATGGTTTTTCAAATGAAATTATGAAAGACATCATTGACATAATATTAGAGCCAGTTACTTATTTATTTAACAAGATGCTAGACCAAGGAACATTTCCTCAAGCATTAAAAGTAACAAAAGTAGTGCCAATTTTTAAAAAAGGAGATAGGACTGACCCCTCTAGCTATCGACCAATCTCATTAGTTCCTATTCTTAGTAAAATATTTGAGTTTTGTATCAAAGAACAATTGTATAACTTTTTTGTTGTAAATAATCTTTTTTGTCCGGACCAATTTGGTTTTCTCCCATGTTTAAACACAGTAAAAGCGGTTGAAACTGTAACAGAACAGGTTATTCTGAATTTTGAAAACAAAATGATGACATCTACTACCTTAATTGACTTAAGTAAAGCTTTTGATTGTACTCCTCATGACCTGCTTGTAAAAAAGTTACATTTTTATGGCATAAAAAATAATGAATTAAGTTTATTTTCATCATATTTACAAAATAGGAAGCAGATGGTTTCACAAAATAAAGATGTATCTGGTTTCCAAAATGTTTTACAAGAAGTACCACAAGGCTCAGTACTTGGTTCTTTTCTGTTTATAGTAGCAATAAATGATTTTTCATTTAATATGCCTTGTAGGTCTGTTCTATATGCAGATGATACAACTGTTTTAAATAGCAATAAACATCTGGAAACTTTAATTTTAGAACAGGAGCAGGCAATGACTGAAGCTATTAAGTGGTTTAAAGCCAACCTACTGGTGGTAAATAATAGTAAAACAGAAAATTTAATTTTTACTCTTGATGGAAACTGTGTCTTTGATAGTAAGTACACAGAACCTATTAGGCTATTAGGAATATACATGGATAATCGATTAAATTGGGATGCACATGTAAGTTTTCTTTGTAAAAAATTAGCTAGGGTTACATACCTTATCAGGAAACTAAAGTATAGTATCAGTAGTGAAATGTTAATCACAGCATATTATGCCTTTTACCATTCCCAGCTCAGATATGGTGTAACACTTTGGGGGAATAGTACTAGTGCTAAAACTGCTTTCATTTGGCAAAAGAAAGTAATTAGAATTATTGCAAATGTTGGCAATAGAGTTTCTTGTGTCCCAATTTTTAAAAAATTTAGAATTATGACACTTCCATCCCTGTATATTTATTGTACTTTACTTAATATCAAAGAACAATTAGACAGTTTTATTAGTAGACAAGAAATACACTCCTACTGTACAAGAAAAAAATATATGCTTGAACAGATGAATGTTCGATTGGAGAAAACCAAAGGCACTTTTATCTATATGAAGATTAAACTTTTTAATAAACTTCCTGAAAAAGCATGGAATGTGTCCATTAGTAGATTTAAAAGTGTTGTGAGTAATTGGCTTGTTGATAATACATTTTATTCTTTAAATGGCTACTTAACCTGTGATATTAGTACTTTAATTTTTTATTAGTTATGTTTTTGTTAATAGTTATATCTACTGTTATTTATTTATTGTTGTTAAACCTATTTTATTGTAAATTTCTATTTGTTGCATTGTTATCTATTTATTGTTACTTTTTATTTGTTTTATTGTTATATATTTATTGTTTTTATTTACTATTTAATTTATTCTATATATATATATATATATATATATATATATATATATATATATATAATGTTTTGGATATGTTTTATATTTAACGAGATGCTGCTAAAACCATTTTTACTTTTATTTTCTTTTTAATGACCAAATTGTGGCGTTATTCACAACTACCATGTATATATAACATTTACTTTGACTTACTGTCTAATCATTACACTTGTATTATAGGATTTTAAAGGTGTGATAGGAGTAGGCCTTTTAGATATAAGAAAAAGTGACGTTGTCCATTGCATTGTCAAGTGCTTACAGACAATAAAGATTTCTTGATTTCTATCTCAGATGGCTGTGGCGAGAAGTCAGTCGTTAAAGAGTTGTCCTTCCATCACTCCCAAAGCAGATGTGTATTATAATAAAATTAATCATATGATTTTACTGAATTGTATTAAATACTTTGTACTTTGTTTTTGTAGTATAAACATGAAAAAGCCATAGGTTCGATACTTTACAAAGCCAAAATTGAAAACTGGTGAAGATACCTGAAAAATGGCATTATTAAAATTTACTTTTCAATGTAATTATTTGTTACACTATAAAAAATTACAGAATTTACTAACCAACGTAATTCAAATCATTGTTTGTATCTGATATCTCTTGTTTGTGATTATCTTTGTCTCGAAAGCCTTTATCCTGAATGAAAATGTGGTTTTTACCACCATTGATAACTGGGTTATCTTTAGCATCCTTGATTTCTATTTTCTTTTTTTTCATGGTAATACTGGACTCCAGTTTATATGATGATAAATCATATGTGACTTTGCCACTGTCTTCTTCCACACTTTCATTCAATTCAGCATACCTAAAATCAATACAGTAAACAATATTACATAGTAAACCTACTCGTGGATTAGTTTTAGGTTTTAAAAAGTATTGGTAAACCTTTACAAATGTTCAACTATGAATAAGTAAAATTATTATTTTCAAAGTAATACTGAAATATCTTATAGTATAGTATATCTTATAATACACAGCTTAAACATGTTTAAATAGTGATGTGAAGCTAAGGCCAGGAACTCTAGTCATGCACAGGAAAGAAACAATGAAAGTTATGTATTAATGATAACCGCATCAGTAACGATGACTAAAACTTAAACATGTTTAAATAGTGATGTGAAGCTAAGGCCAGGAACTCTAGTCATGCACAGGAAAGAAACAATGAAAGTTATGTATTAATGATAACCGCATCAGTAACGATGACTAAAACTTAAACATGTTTAAATAGTGATGTGAAGCTAAGGCCAGGAACTCTAGTCATGCACAGAAAGAAACAATGAAAGTTATGCCGCATCAGTAACGATGACTAAAACTTAAACATGATGTGAAGCTCATCTAGTCATGCACAGGAAAGAAACAATGAAAGTTATGTATTAATGATAACCGCATCAGTAACGATGACTAAAACTTAAACATGCAACTCTAGTCATGCACAGGAAAGAAACAATGAAAGTTATGTATTAATGATAACCGCATCAGTAACGATGACTAAAACTTAAACATGTTTAAATAGTGATGTGAAGCTAAGGCCTCTAGTCATGCACAGGAAAGAAACAATGAAAGTTATGTATTAATGATAACCGCATCAGTAACGATGACTTAAACATGAAATAGTGATGTGAAGCTAAGGCCAGGAACTCTAGTCATGCACAGGAAAGAAACAATGAAAGTTATGTATTAATGATAACCGCATCAGTAACGATGACTAAAACTTAAACATGTTTAAATAGTGATGTGAAGCTAAGGCCAGGAACTCTAGTCATGCACAGGAAAGAAACAATGAAAGTTATGTATTAATGATAACCGCATCAGTAACGATGACTAAAACTTAAACATGTTTAAATAGTGATGTGAAGCTAAGGCCAGGAACTCTAGTCATGCACAGGAAAGAAACAATGAAAGTTATGTATTAATGATAACCGCATCAGTAACGATGACTAAAACTTAAACATGTTTAAATAGTGATGTGAAGCTAAGGCCAGGAACTCTAGTCATGCACAGGAAAGAAACAATGAAAGTTATGTATTAATGATAACCGCATCAGTAACGATGACTAAAACTTAAACATGTTTAAATAGTGATGTGAAGCTAAGGCCAGGAACTCTAGTCATGCACAGGAAAGAAACAATGAAAGTTATGTATTAATGATAACCGCATCAGTAACGATGACTAAAACTTAAACATGTTTAAATAGTGATGTGAAGCTAAGGCCAGGAACTCTAGTCATGCACAGGAAAGAAACAATGAAAGTTATGTATTAATGATAACCGCATCAGTAACGATGACTAAAACTTAAACATGTTTTAAATAGTGATGTGAAGCTAAGGCCAGGAACTCTAGTCATGCACAGGAAAGAAACAATGAAAGTTATGTATTAATGATAACCGCATCAGTAACGATGACTAAAACTTAAACATGTTTAAATAGTGATGTGAAGCTAAGGCCAGGAACTCTAGTCATGCACAGGAAAGAAACAATGAAAGTTATGTATTAATGATAACCGCATCAGTAACGATGACTAAAACTTAAACATGTTTAAATAGTGATGTGAAGCTAAGGCCAGGAACTCTAGTCATGCACAGGAAAGAAACAATGAAAGTTATGTATTAATGATAACCGCATCAGTAACGATGACTAAAACTTAAACATGTTTAAATAGTGATGTGAAGCTAAGGCCAGGAACTCTAGTCATGCACAGGAAAGAAACAATGAAAGTTATGTATTAATGATAACCGCATCAGTAACGATGACTAAAACTTAAACATGTTTAAATAGTGATGTGAAGCTAAGGCCAGGAACTCTAGTCATGCACAGGAAAGAAACAATGAAAGTTATGTATTAATGATAACCGCATCAGTAACGATGACTAAAACTTAAACATGTTTAAATAGTGATGTGAAGCTAAGGCCAGGAACTCTAGTCATGCACAGGAAAGAAACAATGAAAGTTATGTATTAATGATAACCGCATCAGTAACGATGACTAAAACTTAAAATGCAAGATGAAAGAAAAAAGTTCCTTAGGTAACTCCCAAGCCCTTAGTCTTTATCTATACAAATTAATGTTTTAATTTAATTATGACAAGGTAGAAGTTATCAAACTCCATGTCATGTAACGGGCTTTACAGAGATTGCATGCTAAATTTCAAATCTATATTTCATTTGATTGTCAAGTTGTTCTATGCAAAGGAATTGTATCAGCCTATTGAGTGATAGGCTTCAATGACGCTTAGACAAATTTCTTGGTTAGACATTGAACTACAACATAAAACTCATTCTTGCAGAGCATTCTTACAGAAAGCATTCCTTATTGAATTTGTACTTTTATTAATTAGCAAGTGATAAGTTCTTCGTATCCTGAAATATTATTTTGTATCCAATAAAAAGACTGAAAAAGAAGATGACTTTTCATGTCATTCACAATTCTGCCATTCTTCTACCAAAACTCCCTGAAATCAACTTTAAATTTTTAAAAACACAAAAATCATCAAGGTTTTTTTCTGTAACTCGAAATATATTATTGGATGTAGATTCTTATTAATATCCAAATTATCTACAGTACTGACACTATTGTGCACGATACCATTTAATATGGATAAAACAAATCATCATCAAGAAAAATTTTCAAGGATATTATAACAAATTAGTCACTGCCCCTTGAAAACAAGAGCAAATTTAATTATTAATAAATAATAGTAGATTTTGAAATATTGGATAAAATAATAGAGTACAACTAAATTATGGTAAAATATTAATTGTGAAATAGGAAGCAAAATTATAATAATGCATAAGCAGTAAATAAACACATTTATTTCCTTGTTTAGAAAGAATAAATAAAACCTGTGTATAGGAAGTGATAAAAATATTAAACTATTTTCATGAGTAACTCATAGATGGATTAAAAATGTATTTTATATTTGTCAGAGAACAGGATTAATCCTTACCTTAGTTGAAGTTTTTCTGTATATTTCTCTAATAGTTCAAAAACTTTCTTTATATTATCACCATATATCTCCTTGTAATATTTTTGATGTTTTAAGTATTCTTCAGATTTGAAAATTACAGATGTCCACAACTCCATGTACCTAAAGAGATATATAAATGTCTTCTCTTCATCTTTTTCGGCTTCATTTAGTTCAGCTAATGCGGAATCGTATAGCTTTTTTGTCACTTCCACCAGACTGTAAAAGTAACATAGTAATTAAAATTTTCTCCAAGAGTGAAATTAATGAAGAAAGAAACAATATATATACAAGAACTTGAAATGTTAAGCCACAAACATTGGATATTCATGATTGATTATTTGATGCAATCATAATGAACTTTGGCGATGGAATATGATGATTGGTGCCACTGGGGATTTATATATAGTTAGGTGAAAGGTTTGGGACAAATCACAGACCATTCACTGACAATGACTCACCATCTAAAAAACTAAAAATGGAAGAACTTCTGCTTTCCTCTTCTCTATAACCATATCCACACGTATTTGACAAGATTGCATTCAAGATGATCAGTCAGTTGACTCAGAACAAATCAGACCTTCTCAAAGACTTTTGAAAGGGTACAAAAAAGTCTGTAATTATCAGGGAAAGTTATTTCCTTTCTCTTAAATAAAGGCTTTAAAATAGCATATTTCAATAAAGTAGAAAAAACATCTTTCTCAAAGGATAGGGGATAGGTTGACTAGATATGTGATTTGATTAATTAAGAATGTGAGGAATTTCTTCAACAAGAAAAGTTGTGAAGGAAACAGAATTTTTCCAGACATTTGCCATCGTTTAGTGAAACAAAAAATCAGAAACACTACGTTTCGAGATCTGCAACCTGATCTCTTCTTCATGTTAATACTATATTTATGCATGAGCATTTATGAAGAAGAGAAAGAACTCAGCTTTACAAAAATGTAAGTTCCACGGCTTTTTTATAATTGGTCAAAACAAATTTCATTTAAAAATCATTAAAACAGGCGGCAGAGTAAGAAAGTTGTCAAAATTAGGAGGTGGCAGTAAAAGTGTTAAAAGTACTTAATTTTGTTAACTTCATATTCTGTTAAAAATGATAAACTAACAATAGTGTTAAGATTATATAGCATGTTTAAAAAAAAAAATGTTTTGCCAATTCAAGGTCTCGAATAAGATTTTGTCTTAGTGATGCAGTTGATTACTAAGAATTGAAACATGAAGATATTGCCGTTTGGTTTATCATACTTATAATGATTGTAGACAAACTTCTGAATACCATTTTGTGGTTTAAATACACCAGTTTTTTCACCACATCTCATAAAGTTTTGATTTTACTACTAGAGCCATCCCCAAATATAAAGTCACTTTTGTGCCTCCTTTTGGCAGTTCCAATGCTTTTGAACATTTTTAATAATTTGCAGTTGTTCTCTTTTAACACTTACTCATGGTGATAAACATTCTTTTTAGAAGGTTTTCTTCTTTTTAATATGAACAGAACTTATGATTCAAAATATAACATTAACCAATTTGTTGAGAGGTGGTATTTTTAAATTAACACTAGTGATTGAACTAAAGCAAATCAATCCAATTTTATTTTCAACAAAATCATGAATTTATTGTTAATTAATATTGGGTTTTGAGGAAACTCATGTTTTGAAATCTAACTGTTTAGGTTTATCTAGTTTAGTTGAATTTTACTGTATTGTTACTAACTGTAACAGATAAGTTAGAATGGTTTTTGCATTAATAACTTTAAAATTGGTGAATATTTTATCTTGCAAATTCGAATATTAAATGTAGTTGTCATCGGTTTATTAAATTTACAGTGAAGTTGTATGATTCTAAAATGTTACAGAAATCTCTTTTAAGATTGTTGTTTATAATACAGTAGAACCTCGATAGCAGGCGTCTCAAGTGAGTTCATGGGAGACATTCTATTACTAAGGGATTCTTCTAATTGAATTCCTACTACCAAGGCTGTGTAGACTTCAAGTCGTCCTTTCAAGGACATAAAGAATTACTGTTTTAAAACTCCTTTACAGCAAGGGTGTTTTGGACCAACTCTCACCACAAGTTTTGTCTCAAATAGTACATTAACAGTCAAATAGTATACAGTACATTACTACTGTAATAGGATTAGTAATATAACTCATATATTAATGGAAAACATAGTTTAGTTATTCACTACTACAGTATCAATGGTAGTTACAAAATAATACTTAACAATGATAGATGAAAATTAGAAAAAAAAAAACACGAGCGTAATTAAACAACTTTAAGTTTTTGCTACAGCTACTGTACAGACTGTATTTTGTAAACACTTAAATATAAATCGCAACACTGTTTTGACCAAAAACGTGATCGCAACTAATTGGTGCAAAAGACAGTAAAGGCCGGTATCGACAGTGCGAGGCTGCTCGCTGCCAATGCCTCGTGGCGAATGCTCGGCTTTGCCTCGGACTGTGGATACTGGGGTTGCTCGCTATGAGGCGTTCCCGTCGCACAATGTGAGGTGAGCCGTGTGCTTGTCGGTTTTAGAGCAGTGCTCAAAGGTGCCTCGCTCCGAGCTGTGCGTCAAGTGGATACCTGCGCTGTCTGCCTTGCACCATACAAGACACAATTCTGCACTGTAAACCAACAAATTTCCACACTGTCATCATGGATAATCATGAAATTATCAGACAAACGTTTACTGTAGGACTCGAAACACCCTGAATATTATAATAAAAACAAGAGAGAAGACTTGTGGCGCGAAATATCACAGTCAATGAATGTTTCAGTGAAAGATCTGAAAAAGAAGATGACTCTGTTGGAGTCTTACCGACGTGAAAGGTCAAGGGAAAAGAAAAGTCAAGTTACAGGATCAGGTATGTTTGTATGTATGGATCACATACTTCTGGAATAATCACAGATATTCGATGTTTGAATTTACGAAAGTGGTATTGCAAACTTGTAAATGAGTCTCCAGTAGCTAACAATCTCAGAGTAACAGCTAATCTTACCTTGGTGGTAATAGCACTTCACATGTACGTGTCACGTTTCTTCACGGCAGGTTCTATCAATGTAATTAAATGTTCAAAATCTTGCTTGGACATTCGCAAGAAATTTGGAACGTCTTCTTCGAACCTCACGTCTTCTAGGAGTCTGTTCCCATATTCGAACTGATTTCAATAAATCTTTTTGACCCACCAACGGGGTTTACGTCGCTTTTCCTGTTGTTTTTTCCTAATAATCGTCACCATCACAATAAAAGCAGCGACAGACACTTGCACATTTCTAGAAAAAAAACCATATTGTCCTGACTATCTTCACTACAAATGCGGGTGGTTCGCGTGCTCGCATTGAGCACTCGTGGTTACAACCTAGCTGCTAGCTGAAGAGCTCACCCTGAGGCAGATGGCACGAGGCATTCGCAGCGAGCAGCCTCGCACTGTCGATACCGACCTTAATTCACACGACTCATGTACAGTGTTGTGGCAGAGGTGGGTTTCACGACTAGACTTATACCAAAGACATCATTTCCTACATAACACATGTCACTGATGATGTGAAATATACATTATAAAAGATTAATTTAGTACTATAAAGGTTTTAATACGTACTACTCAGTGTAACTCGTACTGTGAAGATTCGGTTTAGCAAAAAGACTTGTTTTAGGGAGTTAGTTTTGATCTGAATGTGAAAAAAAAATTTTATTGAGTTCTAAAGGCAAATAAAACTCATCTTTATAAGTACTTTTAAAATTGCGTTATTACGATTTCAAGTAGGTTCCCAGAACCCAATTTATGTACCTATGATAACTAATTTATGGAAAAATCAAAATATTCTTGGTTAGACTCTGGTGGCCGATAAATACATAAATAAAAATGGAAACAGGGCCAATTACCTGTACACCATAGTGCACAAATATCATTTCTTTAGTAAACTTGCACAGATCACTTCACGCATTCACTGCCATTCCCATCTTCATTCACCCCTAATATCCTCTGTTCTAGAGAATGAAGCCACTGATGTACAAGCAATTTTATTGGATAAGAATTAATTTAGCCAATGCTCTGTGAAACATAATATACTAGGTTTAAATGGATAAGCTTAATCTACCAAGAATAAACACAAAAAAGTTAAACGCTCTGTTTCAAGAAATTACAACAGAGAACATTATACAGGGTGATTCATGAAGTTCTCCCCCCACTTCTACAGCACATTGTACTAGTAAAAATAATGAAAAAATGTTATATAAACATAGGTCCGAAAACGCTTCGTTAGCGAGTTACAGCTAGCGAAAGATTTCGCCTAAATTCCTGGGTAAAGAGTAAAATAAAGCCATACTGAACTTTTGGAAAGGTTAATTAAGTAAGAAATATCGTGGATTCTTGTGTATTTTTACCTGATAAAGTTAACAAAATAGGTTTCAGAACTGTACCTGTAGTAGTTTTTGAGGAATCAGGGTTAAATGCAAAAAATTGGGGCACGAAACAATGTTTTTTTAAGTTTGATGTACAATAACTTTGTTAAATTGGTAATAAATACATAAAATCAACAAACATTAATTGTAAAGAATTTAATTCTGAGAAAATTGATATAATCAAAGTCTAAAATGAAACAGAAATAAGTACCAAAAAATCGATTTTATTCAGTATAATACATTACTAGCTGTAAAGAAATGCCGTACGGTATTTAGTTAAAATAAAACAAAAACAAAATATTTGTTCCTTAATGATGAGATAAATTGAGAAAACAAGATTAACTGTTAAATAAATTTGTTTGTAAATAAAAATATCATGTTTTATTACGTTGTATTTTTTTTTTTTAATAAAAATTTACATCAAATGTTCGAAAATAAATGAAGCAAACATTTTCCCATTATTGTTTACTAGCCATCGAAATGCAGTTTTTTGTTTTAATAATTTCTAAGTTGGTAACGCACGAATAACAGCTGATCAACAATGGTATTCTGTACTGTTACGTTAGAACTGTGTATTAGTGGTGTTTTGCAAGCTACAGCAGGAGATCGGGTTCTGTGAATCGTGTTATTAAATGCAATTTTTCTGTGAGTTATAATTCGATTGTTTATTCAGTGAAAAAATGCCTTACTTATTTACATCAGAGGAATACGCTGATATGGTTTTTATTTTGGGTTACTGTAATGGTAATGCTAGAGCTGCTGTAGAAGAATATGAACTACGTTACCCTAATAGGAGGATTCCAGATACCAAAACAATTTCAGGAACTTTTCGTACTCTTCGGAAAACAGGATCACTACCAAATACTAGAACCAATTATGAACGAGCTGTCCAACTTGATGATGATATTGTTATTAATGCTGTTTTCATCGCAGTCCAGGTGTAAGTACACGACGTATTTCTAGGCGGATAGGAGTTTCGCAGTCAACGGTGTGGAGGTCACTTAATCGAAACAAATTTTATCCGTTTCATAAACAAAAGGTTCAACATCTACAGCTAGGGGATGGTCCGCTTCGCTTGGAGTTTTGCAACTTTTTGAATATTAATAATCAACTCTACAAGCGTATTTTGTTTACGGATGAGGCACAATTCACTCGGGATGGTGTCAATAACTTGCACAATGAACACTCATGGGCAGAAGAAAATCCACATGAGGTAGTTGAACAGAACTTTCAACACCGATTTAGCGTCAATGTCTGGTGTGGCCTTTTGCACAATCGGCTGATTGAACCTTTCATATTACCTGGACGCCTAAATGCTGAGTTCTATTTGCATTTCCTTCAAGAAGAGTTGCCGCATCTGTTAGAGAATGTTCCTTTACATCTCAGACAAAATTATTTTGTACTTCCAGCATGACGGAGCACCTCCCCACTTTTCACGTGCCGTTTCTGCTTACTTAAATCATCAATTTCCTGGACACTGGATTGGTCGTGGAGGGCCTCACCCTTGGCCACCAAGATCACCAGATCTATCTCCATTGGATTATTGCATCTGGGGATGGATGAAAGACATTGTATACAAGACAAAAGTGAATTCTCGTGATGAATTAATTGCCCGTATTATGGATTCGGCTGTGCAGATACAGGGAAGTCCTGAAAAATTAAGAAACGCAACAAAAGCAATACACGTGCTGCAAAATGTATTGATAATGATGGCCTCATTTTCGAACATCTATTATAAAAAGGTGCGTACGGTTGGCCCAACCTGATTAATTTTGCTTAAAACTAGTAATGTATTATACTGAATAAAATCGATTTTTTGGTACTTATTTCTGTTTTATTTTAGACTTTGATTATATCAATTTTCTCAGAATTAAATTCTCTACAATTAATGTTTGTTGATTTTATGTATTTATTACCAATTTAACAAAGTTATTGTACATCAAACTTAAAAAAACATTGTTTCGTGCCCCAATTTTTTGCATTTAACCCTGAATCCCTCAAAAACTACTACAGGTACAGTTCTGAAACCTATTTTATTAGCTTTATCAGGTAAAAATACATAAGAATCCATGATATTTCTTACATAATTAACCTTTCCAAAAGTTCAGTATGGCTTTATTTTACTCTTTACCCAGGAATTCAGGCGAAATCTTTCGCTAGCTGTAACTCGCTAACGAAGCGTTTTCGGACCTATGTTTATATAACATTTTTTCATTATTTTTACTAGTACAATGTGCTGTAGAAGTGGGGGGAGAACTTCATGAATCACCCTGTATATGATTCTAATGTGATGAAATTACTGGAAAAAACTGATAAGACAAAAAGTATATATTAAATCAAATTTTAAAAATATACACAATCTTAAGGTTAATGCCAAAAGTTACTTATTTATAAATTATTATTTCAAACACAAATAAAACACCAAATATGGTTAAACTTTTTAAATGTTCATATATCTAAGTATACTTCTTCAGAAATTGTATATAAATATTTACAGATATAAAAATAACAAGAAAACATATTTATACAGATCCAGAAGTTAGAAAAATATGTTTCTTCTTCAGGTGTCATATCACTATTCAACAAATCACTATATGGTGATTTACTCGCCAAACTGAGCTAAAAGTTGGCTTTGACAAATCTGTTGTCATATATTTATTTGTGTTTGCTTCTCTATATATTATAGTTTTTTACACCTGAAGAAAAAGGCAGATTCCTCTTCTATGACTTGTAACATTTAATGATAGAAAATGTCTGAAAATTAGAACCTATAACGAAGTCTAAAAGTTGGAATTGCATTGTAGGTTACATTTTATTCTCATATTATGTTTTTTATGTACATATAATTTATATTATTTCACTCTTTAATTTTTCAGTATTACTATTGTTTTGGCATGTGTGTGTTTGTTTTGGTAATTGTTATGAAAATTAATTTTACTTTTTAAACCAATATTATTTTAACCGTGAAAATTCATGGTTGATTTAAAACATTATCTGGGCTTAACATTTTATTAGTAAAAAGACTGATTAGACTACTTACTGAACTATTTTATCAGATTCATTATTTGATAAAATGTTTGACATGTTTGCTATTGAATTCTTCTCTTTGAGTTCACTTAGTCCCTTGGCAATATGTAGTTTCTTTACTGACACAGGCATGTTGGATACAGGAAGCACTGAAAAATAAAGAGTTGATTAAAATGTTAAATTTGTAACAGTTTTAAACATTCATATTAATTTAGAAGCTTCTTTAATATATAGGCAACATTGAGTTTGATGATGGTACATGTCACTTCAAGGAATTTGACCATGTGTAAGTGAAAATTTTTACATGGGTCTTATGAGTAACCATGATGGCAAAAAGAAAATCGCAGAATAAATAAATTTGGAAACAAACTTAGTACTCTGTAAAATTCAATTAATATTGTAGTGTTTGTTTTTTAATTAAGTAAACTAAATACAATTGCATTTTGTCATGTAATGTAGTAAATCACAGCCTTAAAATATAAAAAAGAGGTAAAACTTGAAACTTTGCATGCAACCTCAGCAAAGCTTGCTATGCCAACATGTGGTGTGGCAATCTTATGCATAGTATTATGAATAACAGGCATACTTTGTTTAATATGATAAAACAATAGTTTATAATCACTGGATCCGTAAATTTGAAGGGCGCTCAGCAAATGCCATGGACATCAATGAACACCTATCCTATCTGGGCCTATTTAAAAATGAAGTTTCATGCACAACATAAGGTATACGACTTACCTTTTTCTCAAGTTAATCTGCCAATAACTTAGTTATTATCTTCCCAATAAACTTCATCACAGGACTTTACCAACTTACAAAGTAATTGCATAGTTAGCACCAGGAGCAAAGTTGCAAGTATATAAAAAGCTTAGATTATAGCCTATTTGAAATCAATATTGAATTTACAAAAGAATACTAACATAAATATAGCTATTTATATTTCTAAAATTCAACTTCTATTACTTTTTCTCTTTTTTACTATGACATAAATTTGCACTTACTTAATATAATATATATTTTGGATTACTATTATATAACTATGTTGTGTATGTCTGTATGTAAAACAATATTTTTACTGACATACCAAAAAACTTTATTTTTAGTCAACTTTTTGTATACATGTTAGTATTGTATGCAAATAATATATTTTTACACAGTGTTTCATATTGTATGATAACTTATACATTTTTTGTTTGAAGTTTATTTTTAACAATGGATGGATTGTGAAGGAAACAGGATTTTTCCGGAAATTTGCCATTGTTCAGTGAAACAAAAAATCAGTAACACTACGTTTCGAGATCTGCAATCTGATCACGAAGGACCGGAGTCCGAAATTCATGTATAATGCATGCCTTTCCAGATTCTCATCGTTGGCGGTAAAGGCCCCGCCAAAGTTAGAGTCCCTCTAAAATATCGTAGCTCTCAATATGTTTAAGTGGCTCAGACAGCTGACAATGAATTAAGAATTTCTATATGTCAGATGTGATTATTTGATAGTATCGATAATCATCATCCGATTGTGTTGGTGGCCGCTTATTATACTACAGCTAAAATAGTTAACATCCCTCGAGATAGTACCCAAACATCACTTGAGCACTTGTTAAGGTTAACTTTAACTTTGGTACTACTAGTAACCAAAATAATTTTACTTTGTTTAACTTAATTATAATCAATATTGTTATTTTGTAAATAAAAACAGCTGTCAATTAGCCTATTAACTATGAATAATTAAGTTATAAGTCAAGTGTATTTATATTCAATAGTTTAGATATTTCTTAACGAGAATTGTTTTGATTGTGATGGTGGCCGCTTGTTTTATTGCAGCTATCAATGGTTCCAATCTTAAACTATTGTTTGAAACTATTGATATAAAAACTGGGTACACAGCCTATTGTACTCTACCCATAAAGAATAAGGGTAGACTTTAATAAGTAGCCTACTCTCGTTATTTGGATGTTTTATCGAATGGTTCGATTTGAAGGAATAATTCAATATTACAATTTATTTAACTTAGCATATCATTTAAACTTATCAGTTATAGTAATTTTAATGTAAACAATAAACAACAAGAAGTAACTAATATTGCAGACTTTGAAAATGGCGATAAGTGTGATGAAAATATGTAAGATATTTCTCACAAGTGAAGAGATTTGTTTTTAAAAGTGGCTTCAACATGTAGGTTTGGCTCCTGGTAACCCATGGGGAGAATTCTTCCCTCCATTTCACAAAAGCGGTTACTCATTGATATCAAGCTGGCGAAGTTATAAATATTGTAAGGTTTCTTTGATATATAAGTCTAGGCCATAGTTGGTTTTTTTGGGTTTTTAGTGTTATTGTTAAATTTACGTTTTTAAAATTGTAATGTACGAGATTCTTCTTGTTACAGTAATTTATAACTCATTGTGTATGAATTTTACATATCAAAGTTGAATAATAATGAATTGTTCGATAATAGCAATCAAAGAATGAGTGTACACCGCTTATTAAGGTCGGGTAAGGTACGATGAGCGGACCCAGTTATTATATCAAAGAATGTAATAATCGATACCTAATATTCGCATCTCAAATCCTAGTCTATCAATCGATATAAAAGTGTATCTATAGTCCTCAATAACAATAATATGTTTTAAATTATACTATGAATTTAATTTTTTCAGTAATGAAATAAATTATTATAACCAACATTAGGAAAACTAAAGACGACCATATTTGCTCCTCTCACAGTTGCCTAACTAGTTGTTTCTTTCCCACAACTTTCACATAATGGGTTTTTCGGTACGAACCCAACATGTTGAAGTCACGAAAAACATGTCATCATCTTTCAGAGCAATGTCATGTAGTTTTCTAAAATTGACTGCCATTTTTAATAATCAAATGTTACTTATGTAAAATTTAAATATTATATTACAAGTATTATTTGAAAGTGTTTATAGCTGTTGATATAGATTATTTAAGTTAATTGTTCAAAATAATAAATCAGTATCGATTGATTATATTGATGGTTATGATTAAGTAATATCGTTTGCCAATTTCGTTATAAAAAACGGGTCCGTTTATCATACCCTACCCTTAAGGTCTCTCCAGGAATAAACATATAGGATTAATTTTACCAAAGTATGTTGTTCACGACAAATATCTGTAATTATGTTATCATTTCAAATCCTCCATTTGTAAATAATGAGTTTATACTATTATCATCAAAGAAGAGATTTATATTCTTATTTCAATGTCCTTGAACATAGCCTAACTACTTACCTGGCAGTGTCAACCTATGACAAGAACTAACAAATCAATCTTGTTGCTAATAAATCCAAAAGAACACAATTTAAAATAAGTAGTAAAAACATTGATAGAATTGCGTTTTTAATACGTTGTAATGTATTAAAATACACTTTTATTATTTATTACACTTGTAAATTCATGTAAAACAAGCTGGTTATGACAAAAATGTTAAAGTATAGTGCTAGGATTGAAGAATAAGGTTATAACTTACATATTATAATACACACTCCTTCTTGAAACTGTCAAACTGACTGAAAATTATGCTATCAATTGTTTTTAATTTACTAAATATTGCCAACAAAATCATTCGGAACCTAATTCAATTTAGGTTACACACAATCTTTTCCTGATAAATAGTTCAATACAAAGAGTAAATAGTTTGTTGCTGATAAGTACATATAGACCATGACACAGACTAATAAATAAATGACAAGTAAAGGTTATAAAATCCCGATTCATGTTCACTACTGCGTATATAGGATAGTGACGTATTAACGGTGGCGATCGATCTCGGATCTCCCCTCCTCCCAAAAAAAATTCAAATAGAATCACGTTTTCTTTAGTCTATTTTTATACTGTTTGTTCAACATAACTTTTTGTTAATCTTTAAAAGTAATATTTACTAAAACTGAAATTAAAAAAAAAATTTTTTGATGAATTTTATGAGAAACTAAAACGACATACGTTTTTATAGCAGACATTTTTTCGCTGTTTTACGACGTCTAAATATGAAAAACAAATTATACTCTTATATTAAACAAACAAATTATACGTACTTAATGTTTCTGCAGGTCAATCTACCCTTGATGGGAATAAGAGTTAGCTAGATATCGTTAAAAATATCTTCCACTCTATAGAAACTGTTTTTTATAAACAATATTTAATCCACTCTTAAATTTTCATACAATTAAATCTTTTTTTAATTATTTACAGGGAGAATTAAAAAGTTTGTATTACCATAAAAGTATAGTTATGCAAAAAAAGAATGAGTACCTACTTAAACTATAATAGGTAAAAAAATGTATGACACAAGACACATGCTTAATAATTGTTCTAAATGACAAGTCTATCAGTAACCCAGCCAGCGAATACAATACAGCCATTCACTGTCGCTTCCATTCTTCCCGTGTTTCAAGCAAAAGAGGTAGCGAATAAAGGAATGCTCACCTATTGATCATCGCGTTGAATAGCTATAATTTTTAATAGTCTTAACATTGCTTTCGTTGACACTTGTCTTGTATTAGTGACTTTTGTAAACAATGAGTCCAGATAGTGGTAATAGTCGTGAATAAATAAGAGTAAAACGCCTTTTGTTTGATGGTTGTATTATTTTAATATATTTTATTTAATCAAAATGAAAAAATTTCATTCAATGTTACGATTAATTTCTAGATATTGATTTTATAAAATCGTTTGACGTACCATATAGAAAACGAGATGACTTTTGTAAATAATTTTACAAAACCTGATTTTAAGATTGTTCCACCTACAAAAATAAAATAATTAAGCATTTAACCATTTAGCGGAGAACTTCTGATATATTTCAGCTTATGCAATAATCTGATTTAATTCATTCTATAGTACATTTTAATTAAATGCTTTTGGAATTTCTCTTCGTTCCTCGGACTGACGTTTCGTTGGCGTGCCAAGGCCGTATGTACACAACCAAAGAAAGGAAATATAGTGAGATATTAAAGCTCATTTGATTCAATGGAAGCCATTGCCTATCGGAAAAAATAAAGAAAAAGCATAAATTGTGAAGAAATCCAAATTGAACATATTATGTTATAGGTTTCAAAGAGTAGTACAGTACAGTTATGAACCTAAGCAATTTATTGTAATATAGTAATGCACATTAGATTCTATGCTATGCAGAAACGTGCAATTTTCTCAAATATTTTTGAAAAAATTAAGTAACTGACATTGGCCTAAAGATATCAAGGATTAAATTTCTATCTTTAGAATAGCTACAATAGAATAGAGATTATTTTACTAATCTTCAAATCAGTCACACTCTGAGTGATTCAGAGATCTTCCTTGCTGTCAAAAACATACTTACGTTTTTACACCTCTAAATCGATAGGCATTACTTGCAAAGACTTGAACCGCTGGTTCACAGACTATCCGGTACGAGCTAATGACCTTCAAAGCAGCTTCCCTCTGAACAGAAGCCATTCTCTTTCGATATTTTCCTTTCCTTATAGTGTCGGCCCAATCCTCACATCCATAGAGTAGGATGGAGTCAGTAATTGACATCAAGAATGGCTTTCGCCCTGCGGTTGGCCTCCCGATATAGGCCATAAATCTGCTCAACACCGCTGTTATTTTGTTATCTTTTTTATACATACCGGATATACTCTCAAAATGAAAGCTTGGTATCCAGATAGACACCAAGGTATTTCACTGCAGGCTTTGTACGTAAGTCAACGCTTTCAACTTGTAGTTGGATGTAGTAGGAATTCTTTTCCACGTGACAAAGCATCTCAGTCTTTTAAGTTGCCAGTGTTAACCCAGTTCTTGGAATTCTGAGCTCCATTACCAAATTACCACGTTCACTATCAACTGTTCATCTTCTGTGCTACGAGCAACAATGACTGCAGCAATTTCATCTGCACATTGCACCAGGCAAACCTCTGGGGGCATCAGCAAACGCAAAATTCCATCGTAGGTAATGTTCCACATGTTGGGGCACAAGATTGAACCCATTAGCAGCCCCCTTGTGATCTCCCTCCTGTGTTCGCAATCTGATATCATAAACACCGGTTACCGATATATCAGGTAGTTGCGTCACCAGATACTCCTAGATCCTGGAATGTTTCTCCAAAGCCTCGAGTATGTTAATACATCTTGCCGAATTCAAAGCATTCTTGATGTTCAGAGTGGCCAGCAGTACTATCTCCCTGGAGTAGTGGTTCCTCTGTTGTACCACCTGAAATGACTTTACCACTTCTTTGATGGTACCAAAGGTTGACTTCCCTTGCCGGAAGCCATACTGCGTCCAGAGAGGTGACAAGCTTCCTGAATCTCCTTTGTGAGACGTGGCTGAGGAGATTCTTTAATGGTTTTCCTGCAAAATAAAGCATAAAGAGAGGCCTGTATGCTTTATTGTTTGGACCCCTCTTTACCTTTACCTATCAAGTTTAGACACTGGTTTTCCTAGATTTGTGGAAACACTCTCATCCAAGCAGTGGCTGTACATCCTCAAAAAAACTTCCGGACACACCTCCACAGCCACATCCAGCAATTCACAAGGATTGCCCTCTGGCCCTGGAGCCTTTTTTTTTCAATGTGTTCTTGCAGCTTTCTTTAACTCTTCTTCTGTAAACAGTGGCACATCTGGAAACGGCTCCACATGCACCTCCAATTCTCTCATAGGATGAGTTGGAAAGAGAATGTCGACGACGTCACCCATCCTTTTAAGATCCATCATGAGGCTTGGTGACAAAGATCCGAGATTTCGCATTATAATTCTGTATCCCAGAACCCATGGATCTGAGTTAGTGGTCTAAGCTCTTCTTATCTGAAACGCTTGCTCTCATTTATTGCAAACTTAAGTTCTACTCTTGCACGCCTGTATACCAAGTAAACTTCACCTGCTCTCTTCCTTACCCAAGTCAGGACCCTACACCAATGCAGACATCGTCTCCGCAGACATGCGCTCTCATCTGTCCACCAATACACGGCTTCTCTCCATCATGATCGATTTCTTGCGCATGGAGGCATCAGAGGCCCGTAATAAGGCCATTAGTGCTTCCAACAGGTCCTCGGCTGCACCTTCCAATCCAAAACCTCATTCTTACCTGCATCGAGTACCTCCAAAAGCACTTTATTAATTATCTTTCTCGTGTTCTAATCAGCGGACGATGAGTTCACAGACTGAAAGAGATCATTGTTTTGGTCGAACCGCAAGATGAAAGTGAATGCTACCCGTATAGTCCTTCACTTACCCTCCAACCTACAATATTACATACAAATACCTCCGTTACAAAAGTTAATGTCTGGGTACAACCTGATCTGCTAAAAGTGAATACACTCACCTCGTTGATCACAGCGAGTCCTGTTCTTGCAACCATTTCAAGAATGTATCTCCCTCTGGCATCTATATGGGTTAAACCCCACACCAAAGTTTTCACATTGGTCACCAACAACCACGACATTACCATCAAACGTTCACAGGGTGTACTCCAGTTTGTAAATATTTTTTTCGGAAGACTAGGATATTCTCGTTGGGAGTGCAGTAGTAGCTTACCAAAGTGAAATCAGCACATAACACTCAAACAAATCCAATTTACTTCTTGTATCTGGAGTATAAATAGCTAACGTTCCAAGGTCATCCTGAAACAACCCAGGATCATTCATATTTCGATAATCTTGCTGAATATCAGAATGTCTATATGTTTTTCAACCACATTTGATCTAAAACAATATGAGCTACTTCTGTGAAGCTTCATCTGGAAAATGCACACCATTGTATTTTTAGGTTTTGCATGTGCCAGAGCCCGTATGAAAACAGAAAGCTCCAGTCCTTGGGAGATTCTTGAGTTCAGCAGGCCTCACATTATACTCCTTGCAGAGAAAATAATGTTAATTGGCCTTTCATTTCCTCTTTAATATTTCTAAATACATACAGAAAAATACAGATATACATAAACCTATGTACGTTAAGGTGCGCCGCCCTTATACAGACAACGTTACAGTGGCATGACTAACAAGTAATATAACATAAAGTATTATATATTTTTTTATACTTTGAAATATTTTATTATTAATATGATAAGTAAAATTTAAATTTATGCCGTCCCTAAAATTTTGCCGCCCTGTACGTGAGCTCAGAATAGCCAAAATACGGGTTAGGGAATTTTTGTCCTCAGATGCCTTTCTAGACTCAACAACCAAAAGTAGTGTATCTAGAAAGGATTGAGTAGCACTGCCCACCAGAGTCACACATATCCTATTGAGGCATCCTCTGGTGGGGCAAGACGAACAACATAACTAATATGTTTATTACGACCTGAAAAATGTATACTATGCGCGCAAGTGAGTAGCCAACTCCCGCATATTGTAGATATATGTTTTTAGATATAAATATTTTAATTATGCTATTTCTTTATTATGAGTGTACGATGTATATAAAAACTCAAAACTGGGTGTATAAATGTAACATACACATAATATAACACTATGTAAAAAATATTGTTCAATTTACCATAGGTACCAATACAAATAACAACCAAACTGAACTATGAGACATAGTTTGAATATGAGTAGGTTATAATTTTAGTTTAACACAAGTCAAAATATACTTCTAATATTTGTATCAATGGGGGGTTACAACCCCCAAATCCTCCCTGGATATGCCCTTGGTGATTAGTGAGGAAGCTTTTAACTGGTTGTTTGGAGTAACCATTGTTTGGTAAAATGGAACAGCTGGAGAAAACACTCAAACTTCAATATTAATTACTGGTAGTGTGGATAGGATAATTAATGTGGGGATAGGTCCCAATGAACATGTAGATAGGCTGGCAAAAGAGGCAACCCAAGCAGGTGAAGAACCAACAGATTTTAAAGTGTCATTGGAAGATTTTGTTGGCGCAATTAAACAATCACTACTTGCCCCTGATAGCCCCTCCCCATGGTATAATAATTACAAACTGAGTAGAAATAAAATAGTAACGAAAAAAAGACTAAGAATTGGACATGCTTGGGTTAATGAAACCCTATTTAAGATAAATTGTTATTTCACTCTGTTATGCCTCAAATGCAATGCAGGTTCCATAGAAAGTCTTCAACATTTAATCTTTGATTGTGTGCAATATAACAACTTCAGACATGAATTGCTCACTAAACTGAAAGCAAAGAAAATAGATCCACCTTATATATTGAAAGATCTTTTAACGAGCTTTGATATGGAAATAATACTGGAAATTGTAAGTTTTCTTAAATCTATAAATAAGGTAATATAAAAAAAACATACTAACATAACTTAAGTCTTGAAAGTGACCTGTCTTAAGAACATGAATGTCTTCACCATGGGTTATAACAAAATGTTCTCTCCAGGGCCCATTTCCTGTTTCTGGACTAGGAAGCCGCCTGAAGGGTCTCTGGCGTAAAGCATCTATCCTTGGAGTTGGGTGCACAACCGTTCCTATTTAATCCTACACACATCAAATACCTTCCTTAAAGAAATTCCCCCAACTTCTTTCAAAGTAACACAACAAACAATAGGAAGTATTAACAATAGACTTAAGGTTGTGACTTAATAGGTTGTGACTAAAACTAACAAATAAAAACAAAAAATAGAAAACAAAACAGAAAACACCCACAACACCGAGAACACCAAGAACAACCTTGTCTCCAAGCATACAACCCTCGTGGATACTGAGTGCAATAGTGAACTTACTGTGTGTAAAAAGTGTAAACTGGTCATACATACAAGAATGTTTATCGAGGTTCCATGCTCAAAGTAAGCAGAACCTGCTGAAATTCAGCAAACAAGAGGAAGAAAGAAAGAAAGAATTACTGGTAGTATTTTTTAATTGGATAAAATATGATTTGGTTGAAAACAACTTCAGTTTCAATTACAATTCAATGTAGAGTTTTCTAATGTGTCAATAATTCAAAAAATATTTCTTTTGGAAAAAACACAGTTTGAATGTTTGCTTTTCAAACAGATAAATGTGTTTTGTATAGAATATTTGATTGCTTTTGTAAACTACTACATTGGCTCAGTTACTGTAGAACTTTCAATTTTTACCAGTAAGTATTCATATCTAAACATATTTTCTTTCAGTAAAATAGCCCCTTCAGTTCAGTCAGAAGATGTAGGTAGATTTTGTGACAACTGAGATATTTATTATCTAAAGCCGTGTTTACACTGGAAACAAAACATGTTTATAAACATTGTTTATAAACTTTGTTTATATTTTGCTACTATCATGAAATATTTTGCACACAATGTTCCTAAACATTTTAGGACAGCCACTCTTGATGTCGTCTGACGAGGAGGATGTTCTTCTTCTTAGCTGACGTTACCTGTTCTGTTATGTGACAGAGAACCCAGGAGGTTCTGGGTAAGGTCTTCACTTGCGTCATGAGGTGTTTATAGTGGAAGTGACCTATTCAAAGACCTTAACCCTACAGAGCTAAAGTGTTCAAAAAGTTACGTTAAAGCTAACGAATCGTAAAAATTACGACAGGATTCAAAAAATGTACAAATACATTTTATTTTACAAAAATGTCATTTAATTGCGTATTAACACTTATAATACAGCTTAGTAAACCTTTTCAAAACTAAGTTTATGGTTAAATCTCATCTATACAATGGACACAGTATCTTCCGCGATGCTCGGCACATCGGCAGCAAAAGATTGACGTCATCCTCCGTTTTGCTGATGGACATATTCCACAAATTGTTCAACGGGGGTGTTGAGGGACATTAACTTTGGTTGTTTGAAGAGGTGCCTTAATTATTTCAGCAATTGATTAGCGGAGTTTTCTTGGCAAGTTTAGGTAGTTCATACGGTGCTGAAGCCATGGTGTGATGAGGTCATATTGGATTTGCATTGCAAAGTTTCTCCTTGAAAGCGGTTTCAGGCCCATTTTCACCATGTTACTAGTGTAATTAACATATGAATTTACTACCATGATATTTATCATGCCAAAAAATACACATGATGGCCACCGCCTAGTCTTTTGGCTGCACGTCATTTGATGGCACATTTGATCCAAAGTATCAACTGCACCTTTGGTTGCGTTGTATGTCTCAATAATTAGAGGTTTTTTTGAGTCCTTATCAATTGATGGCTTTTCATGACAAGTCGATAGAAGCAACACATTTTTGGAATTCTTGACTTTGTATGACACCATTGTTTTCATTCCATCGAAACAAAACATACTGACAACTTGTTCTACCAACAGAAGGCATAAAAAATTATTGGTAGACCTGATGATTTATGTTTCTCAACAATGTTCCTATACCTAAACGTCTTGTGTTTCCGAAACATTCCACAATGTTTATAAACACCCTTTGATCTTACCGCTTTCTACGGGAAACAAGAAACATGTGGAGAAACACCGAATTTCTGTTCCGAAACATTGTTTATAAACATTGTTCCAAGTAGTTATTCTTCGATTTGAGGAACATTGTTCCGAAACACTGTTTATAAACATGTTTTGTTTCCAATGTAAACGCGGCTATAGGATTCACTTAAAGATATTATAACCATTACAGTACACTTTTTATGAATGTTGAGTTTAGCTCCATTTCACCTCTCTTAGTGCATCTGAAATCTGACTGTCACAGACTTGACTCCTGAAATCTCAAAATGAACTCTTTACATGGTTTTGACGTCAGAAACACCCAGACTACAAAATATAGTGTAGTCTAGGTGAAGAGATAGTTTCATTGTATCATCAGGTGCACAATAATTAGTGCACTGCGATGTTTTAGACATAATTTCTTAATCACGGTGGAGCAACCGAGTTTTCTACACATTACGGTTACTGCCAGTCATTTCTCTGGCATATATAACTATGGCATAGTAACCTTTATAGTAATTCCATTTCCCTCAAAAATTATAAATTTATCAAGAAATGAAGCTCTCATGGAAAAGTATATTTCCGACTTCTATTAACGAATTTATTACAATATGATACTGGCCTTTAGTAAGATGCACAGTTTTTATTAGTTTAATGATTAATTTTGCCTTTTATAAAGACCTCACAGCAAATCTGTCCACTGGAGCTAGACATTTTACCTATTTTTTATGGAGAGACAAATTCCCTTTTAAACCTTATTCTGTTCATCTTTATGGGCCGTTGGCCTGAGTGAGGATCTAATCAAACAGAATAAGGGGGAGAGTTGATACTGTACAAAGTCATAATAATAATAAAATAATACTACTACGGTCACAATCAGGATTGAAGTATATGCTGAGCCGCATCATATTTTCTAGAGGGGTCGTCCTAGATTATTAACATAATCCAGAAGTAATTAATATTAATTATTATATTCTAACATTTTGTACGTTTGATAGAACTGAATTTTATAACTTGTTTATTATAAATATGAGGGAGACAAACCAAATTAATTTTATACATGTAAGCAGTTTACATATATTTGCAGTTAAATTGAATACATTTTAAACATTACAAAATGTTAATGTTGCTATGATTATATTGACAAAACCGCATGTAAACAGTTGTAATGCTACAACCCAACCTGCCTCCCTCTAGCTGGGGCTCTGAGTATATGATAGTGTGTTTATCAAACAGAATTAGAAGTAGAGTCGATACATTACAAGATCACAATGATGATAAAAGTGCTAAGGTCACAGTCAGGAATGAAGATGATGATGAGTACACATCCAGAAAATCACACATTTGTGTCACAAACCTTCCAAAGCCAGCATTTGCTGGGATAACTGGCAATTTTGTCATGTTACAATTACTTGTAGCATGACACTAGTCTTAGATGTTGAAGGACATAAAAAGCCAAGTCACAGAGAGGAATTCTAGCTGGTAATTTATGTACAATTTGTCCAGGACCAGCAGATAAGAAAACAATAAAACTAGTGAATGTTGAGTTTTGCTCCAGTTAACCTTTCTCTTAATGCAGCATCTGGAATCTGACTCTGTCACAAACTTGATTCCAGACACTGCACTACGAGGAAATGAACTGGAGCTAAACTCAACATTCACTATGAAAAAACCCTTCCCACCAAAGCTACATTATGTGAAGAGAGTTGTGCTAAATCCCTCAACAGTGTATACCAGAATCATCTGAAGGTTATTTGCAAACAATCAATGAAAATAGTAAAACACAAGAAAATTATTGAGTTTTGTCTTTAGCTCAAATTATGTCCATATTTTAAATTAGTGTAACTTTATACTTCAAATTTGTAAACCCATGTTTGATGTTATGAGAGCCCCAAAGGTGTACTGTACATAAAGTGTAACTAGTTAAAAGTATTTAATTTAATTTTAATGTAGCCAACGGAAGCCATATTTTAACAATACAGTGTTGATCAAGTTATGGTTAGTATTTTACTTAAGTGTGCATAAAAAAAAAACAAAGAAAATAATAAGTAAGCATGGTATTCTATGTAGGGTGAGAAGTTACTCAAATATTGTTATACATACTTATAGATACACTGCATAAGCAAATATAATAATTTGTGGTTGATTGGTGAGAATTTATTTTTATTGTTTCTTTAGTATGCCAGAGCATTCTTCTGGTTTTGAATATTATCATCAAGATTTTTGATGAGGAGATTTAAGTTTAAAAATTAAATTGTGGAAACCAATTGAGTTGTCATCCATAATTGAATGGGTCTTTGAACAACAATTAAACTCCAAATAAAACATGGAGCCTATTCATTTTGGGATGTTGATCCACTTAAAAAAAATTATGTTGTTCTCAATGGGAATAAAACAAAACTAATATCATTAGGCAGTAAAAAAATCTCTTATAAGTGAACTGCAGGTCTCCAAGCAGATGACAATGTTAAACATATAGGCATAACACTTATGCGTTAAGCTTAGCTCAACTCTATTCTCACTGAAAAAATTAAACAAAACAGTAGTCCTGAAGCTATGAAAATTGCATACCGTGGACTTTTTCAAGCCACTGTCGTTATGGAATAACTATCTTGAGGTGATTCTTTGGATGGAAATCTTCTTCAGGTCCTAATTATAAAGGTGGAAGCACTAAGGACAATGACAAGAATAGGACCCAGAGAGGGCAGCATAAACATATTTAAAGACTAGAAATTATTAACAGTGACTTCCCTCTATATCCTGTAAACCTTTGTGCAATGGAGAACCAAGGATCCTACTAAACAAAGGCATATGTACTATCACTTCACCAGACAACGAATACACTCCCTATTCACCGAACTGCCTTATTTGAAAAAAACCCTCATATGCTAGAATGAAGCTGTCCAACAAGCTGCCTGACTACCTGAAAGATGACAGCCCAAGAACCAAGAAGAAAATCCTTCACCATTGGCTACAGAACCAGGAACTCTACTCATGAAATGACAATCTTTGACCTGACTAGTCATCCATCTATTCTGACATACTTTTGACTCTGTAACATATCTCAATGATATTGTTTAATAGATAATATTGTCTATTCAGTTGTGCCATACCTAAGACATTATTCATTTTAATTGTATTATGTTGTATTATTTTTAGTGGCACTACAGTATCGAAAAGACTTAAAATTATCTATATTACTATAATAATATATTACTATAATAATATTATATTCAATTTCAAATCATAACCTCATTAACTGGCTTGGAAGGAAACCTGTTAAAAATTTAAATGGCAAGAATAGAACCAGAATTAATTGTTCCCGCTCTAATGAATTGTTAAATTTAGTCTTGAAGTATTTGGTTAATTTCACCTTGTTCACTCTTGGACCGATTAATGAAATATGTCATTAAAGTTGTGTTCCCTATTCTTGATATGAGAGGACATCACGAGGAACATTCACTAAAACCATGACTAAAATAGCAAAAGTGAGTAGCATAATTCAAACACTTTTAAACAGTGAATATTGTAACACTAATAATTATAAAACAAATGTAAGATCTTACAATACAACCGTGCAATGGTGAGTGTTGAGGCCTCCATGAATGAGCAATTATTATATGAACAACCTTATTATTTTAAAGATCATGGAATCTTTTACCAGTCATGGACAAGTTATAGCATCTAAGGTAAAGTATCATATGTACACTTTATTTTTATGACTGAAGAAGTAAACTGACAAAACAAATCACATAGAAAACTTTAATTGCATGGATGATGATGAGAATTGAATCATTTAGATAAAGTAAATCCTTATAGAACAAAGATACCACCAAATGTATTGTATTGTTCAGTCTGTCCACTTTGGGATTTAGTAATAGTGACTGATCCTACAACAGACCTTTGTCAGTAAAATACTCCATTTAACCACAACCAATGGAACACCTCTTGGAGAAAGATGCATGATAATACTCTCTTTGAATGGGAATCTGTAACCGAACTTTTAGTCTTCAACTTGATCCATCGGCTTACCCTACGATTTTCTATAAAGGGGACCAATGATAAAATCTATCCCTGGAATAGGTCATGCTTCAGCATGACCAGCATTAAAAAAAACTATATGTTCAAATTTACGTAACCAACTGTACATTAACCTTCAAAAACATTTCTTCCCAAGAGCGATATTCTAATTTCACTTATGAAAGTCAAATTACATAACTGGACCAAGTTCACATGGCTAGTGTGAATGGATGTATGCTATGCTGGCCACACTAGCCATGTATCATACCACACAGTAATATATAATTGTTTCATAAAATAGAAAATGTCTCTCACGTATAGGAGGTGAAGTCGTATGCGAGTTGGTCCAAGGCAGTGACGTCCACCAATATGAGACAAGAGGCAGGGACAACTTTCGGATTGTACAACATAGAACCAGTGCATTTGAACACTTGCCGTCCCAAGTTGGTGTGAAACTGATAAACAAGCTGCCTGAGGGAATAAAACATCTCATTGATTCTAAACTATTCAAATCTCGATTAAAACACCTTCTGGTGTCAAAGGCGTTTTACTCCGTTGAAGAGTTCATGTTGAGTTGCTGGGATGAAAATTATTGAAAACAAGAATAAAATTAAACCCCCAGTTCTGTCATACAATTAAATAGCAATAACTGCAATGGAATTGTATATTATTATGAATGTACTTGACACATGCATGCAATATAATAATTGTTGACGCAATAAAGATTATTATTATTATTAATAGTCAAGTCAGTAAGTACGTTGGGTTGTATAGATGTGGAAGCTAAAAAAATTAACACTTCAAAAATAATGTTGTATATTTACACATAACATAATAATAGTATGAAAGTACAAAGTCACACAAACATAAAGTGCGTCATGTTATTTATAACGCAAGTTTATTTACAAATATTATAAAACCTTTTAACTTTCAACAATATGTGCAACATTGAACAATAAGTTTATAAAAGCTATTATTTTCAATTATATGTATATACCAATGACGATCTAAGCCCCTGTACATTTTGTATACAATCTATACATGTTACTAGGTCAAATATGTACAAACAAACTAAAATATGGCAAACAGTAAAATCTGGCACTGTTTAAAATAAAAATTGTATATACAACACTCACTTAAGTCCTCAACTAAAAATTTTACAAATACTACAACTTCTCATCAAGGGCTTGAAATGTTGAGCTATATTCATAATGTTATAGATAAATATCCAGTAATTTTATCTCTTAGTTTAACAAATTTGGAAAAATATGCAGTTTTATACTTGTATATCTGCTGTACACATTTGATTTTCCGCTAAAGAACTTTAAAATGAATATTTAAAGTAAAAAGTGGACATTTAAATTATATCTTTATGTTTCTTACAGACTCTATATTCCGAAAAATGTAGTGTACTTAATATGTTTTGAGAAAAATTCTAATATTACCAAAACGAGATATTTAGAAGAAAATCAGAATTTTAACACTCTTTGTAAGGAAAACAATCCATTAATTGTAGTATTATAAATAATTTGAATCAAGTAGTGGATGCTAAAATGTAGGCAGTGAATTTACATTTCAAAAAAAGGGACTTTATGGGAATAAGTACTGTCTCACCTAACACCTTAATGAGGGTACTTAGGCTACTAAACCTGCCTCTGATACTTATATAATAAAATAAGTATCTTGATAAGGAACTTTCAAGACATGAATTTGAGATAATGCTATGGAAATTAAAAAAATAACCAAGCATCTGGATGGGATAGCGTATCATCTGAATTTCTTCAGGTTTGATTACCTTTTTATTAATTTTTCTTCTGGTTTTGAGGCATTTGATGAAATGCTTTGTTTACAAAATGATCTTGCATAGGGACTTTATTGTGGTTTCTAAAAATTATAAAAAAACAATTACATCAGAAAAAAATACATATATGAATACAGGAATGAGTGGATATGAAATCATTTATTTTGTGTTTCTCTAAGCCTTTAATGTTGAGCGATTGTTAAAATTTTTAACAAATAATTATGATGATTGCTATACATTATATAATGTCTCTGGCTATAAATAAATTTGAATTTGAAATGCTGGATACTAGTAGTTTGGGCTGCACATGGTTGGCAGACTCTCTTGCGCATGTGCAACTTGAAATGTGTCTGTTATGTTTCTAAAAGATTGTCCGATGAGTGACTATTAGCCATGTGTGGCTGGTATAGTATAGGCTGGCATAACTACTGCATAAAAAATTACTCATCTTTTATTGGAGCTAGCTATGTTTTTTGTTGTTTTGACAAGCATAATGACACTCATAGCTTTAGCCAATGTAGTGTAAAATGGTATGTTAAATAGTATTGAAAGCTCAATATTTTTCATCCGAGTCATTGTGAATAGTAAAAATAATACTCTTTCTCAAAAATATCTTTTCAATGTAACATACTGCACACACACACGTATATATATATATATATATGAGCACATAATACATATGCACGTATATATATGTGCTTGATAAGAGTTTATATGGTTGTGCAATACTTCACAAAAAGCTCTTTCTTGCTCAATAGCCTATCTTGTGTTGATTATAACTAATTGTACAAATCTGGCAGTAACAGACAATAAATTTTGTGTATAAACATGGTTTTATACAATAATATTCCCCTCCTGTGGCAACTAAAATCCTTACAGCTCCCTACCTTAACCTAATATTGTTAACAAACTTTTTTCAAAAGGCCTTAAAAGTATTGGTCATTTTAAAGCTACTCAAAATTTCAATTGAATTATAATGCACCCTAAATTAAATAGTAATGTAGTCAGTATAATATACTATACTTTATATTAAAAATACAAAGACTTCTAAATAGTAAGTAATATTATTATTTAATTAAACCAATCAATACAGTAATTTTTAGTTTTTGTTAGTGAGGCCTTTTATTTCAACAAAAACATTGTCCGATCCACATAAACCGAACTAAATAATTGTTTTTATATGTGTAAAACAAAGATGTGGGAGTGGTTCGTGTGACTATCTAAACTTAGTTAAAACAATAGTTCAGAAGTTTTGTTAATGATAGTTTATTGATGTTCTAAAACATAGCTGTTCAATAGTTTACTGATAGCATGTTAGATCCCATTACAAAGAAGAATAACCTATGTAGCTGTTAAAATGTGATGGAGCATGTCTGTTTTACATAAATAAATTCTGATAAACTATGATCTTGAGAGTATCAGCTGGTAGTTTGATGACAATGGCCTCAAACTTAATGAAGGCAAGGGCACTGTGGTTCAACTTGGACCACTTGATCTTGCTGAGGGAACAATCTTAGTAAAATACTGGGCTCTAAAGGTTAAGAGCTGGCTGTAGTAAAACAACCTTGAGCTTTTCCCTACGAGACCAATGGAACTGTGCAGTTTTGTGCACTCATTTTTTATTGTAGCTTTGTAGGAGATGTCTCATTTTAAATATTTATAATTAATATACAACCAAAGGCTTTTTAGATTTCTCTTGGAAAGTGTATATTTTCTACATATGTAAACAACAAAGTAGAAAAACTTCTGGGATTTTTTTCTGAATAACCCAAAAAAAAGTGAAATGCGTTTGGATTTGTATTAATTATATCTTGAAAATGAGACATTTCCCATAATTTGTGACTAAAATAAAGATGTAAAAATTGCATGAGGTTTAACGTTGGTCTTATAGGAAAAGACCATTTCACTACACCCGGCTCTTAAATCAACAGAAGGACTTTTCTTCTCATCTCTTATTATGTTACCATTAAACTTTTAAACTAATCAGTCCCATCTTGTGTCCCGTTATAAAAAAAGTAGCTGAATGACAGTAGATAATAATTAAGTAAGAAAGTCGTTAAAACAATATAACTTTTGGTAAAATATGTGCCAGTGCCACATTTCTGAATGCAGTTAGTAGTAAAAATTATAGGTGGTACATTAACTTCTTAATTAATTCTTAGGATTTAAAAGAACCCTGGGTTTGTATGTTCTATAATACATCTCTTACAGTACTTTTTTACTGCTCTGTAACCCTCAAGTGATATCTGACAGTCCTGTATATTCAGCTGTTGTAGTCCACGACAGTAGTATGCAACACACTGCACTCCGCGATCTGTCACAAGGTCGCACTGTCGAAGACTCAGCTTCTTGAGATTGGGGCAGCTTTCTGCTAGTGCACGGAGACCTGCATCACTCACATCACACTTGCCGATGTCCAGTGCACGTAGACGTGGACATGAACGTGCCAGGACTGTGATTGCATCATCACTGACGGCCTCGCATCCTCGTGCATTGAGGTACCGCAGCTTGTAGCAGCGTCGAGCTATCACCTTGAGCCCTGCATCACTCACTTGTACACACTTGGCCACCGATAGATAACGCAATGTGGCACCGAGCTTGGCCAGCTCATACAGGCCGAAGTCAGTCACTTGGTGACAATCCGAAACACTGAGTTCCCGCAATGTTGAACAAAAACTGGGCACAAACTTGATACCAGCATCTGAAAAAACCCATCCATAAAAGTTTATTATACTCACATTTTCTGCTTATCTTCTGGAATTAAAAAGAAGTGAAAATGAATTCAACCAATAATTTTCATATCATAGAATATTTATACCAACAGAATTATGTGTTATTAAAAATTGAAAGTGTTATGTAAAAAATATTTACTTAAGAGTTTAAAAAATTAAAATTTAGTTTATAATTTTAGTTAATATTAAATTGCCAACTCAAATTTAAAGATAATGTCAAACTATAATACTCCCGGCTATATACTCATAGTATATAAATCATGTACAATAATTTGAGTATAGATAAAATTTACTTCTTTATATCTTTATATAAAAATATTTTTACTATCTAAGTACAATAACTATCACAATTGATCCTCTACATAGTATTGAATATAATTTTTCAGATTTTCTTTTGAAAAAAATTTGTTCATGAAGACGTGTACCTCATCAGGTACACACTGATCTTTTGTAAAGCGCGTCATGTTCCCGATAGAGTACAATTTGGCATGCATTTCCTTCACTTTTTTTTTTGTGTACCTGTCTTGGTGGTTTGTTAAATATGACCTGCACTTAAAGAAGTAACTCTGACTATCAAGTACTTGGGGTATACATAGAAACATTGAAAAGACATATAGAAATGTTTTTTTTTTTGCAAATTTGCAAAGAATACATACTTTTCTCATTATATTTATATGTTTAACGTAAAAACATGAACATTTTAAGGTAATAGAACATTTTCTTGAGTGTTTTGTGTTTTTATAAGTAATATTTTATCAGAGTAGGAACCAATATTTTATGAACAAAATATAAAGAATCTTTATATGTATATGCTAAAACAGGTATAAAGTATATTATATATTATAAGTACTGTTATTTATTTACGAATTTTTATGGTGGTGTTGGTTTACCAAACACAACTGCTCATTAAAGTAAGAAATAAACACATTGCTATCAATAATTGACGTCATACCTCAGAAGTATTTTTTAATTAGAATAAATTTCCAATCATTTAAAATACAAGCAGTATTACAATCTGTAATAGGAACCTCTTCTCCAGGACTATCCTTGTTTAGAAAGTCATCAAACTATATTCTAGAAGAGTTATATTACTGACATAAAATAAATGATTTCAAGGATTAACTCTAGAGCTGGCATGCAATCCAGCTGAATCGAACAGCAACAGTGAGTGTCCTAAGCAAGCTATCTGCACATGAAAGACATCAAGTCAGGATGGCTGTGTGATCTAAAGCGCTACACTTTGCCAAAGGAGTTAGCCGTGAGTTAATTCTCTCACCTGACGTTAGAGATTTTTGAGGTTTGGTGTAGACTTATGGGAGTCGTCAGTTTGTGGTAAAGCCGGTGGGATGGCCCACCTTAAATTAACAGTGATTGGTTTGGGTGAAAGTTGACGGTGTCAGTGATTTTCTTATATGTACAAGGCCCAAAACACCTGTTTGCATTTTAAATTTTTTAAAATTAAAAATAACCACTTTATTTATGTTCATTTTATGCTCTATGACGGATTTATTATTGAATCATGACTATAATAATAGCTTTTAAGACTTCAAAAACCATTTATACCACAATAACACCCAAATTGTAGTCCATACACTTAGAGGGAAAAAATTAGTCATAATTTATGACTACCAGTTCTAGGGTTAAGATATAATCACACTTTAAAAATATTTTAAAATTGATTTACTATGATTAAATGCATTTAAAAATGAAGAATTTAACCTGATTACTACTAATGTTTACACAAGTTTACAATTGCTGAGGCCCTATGCCACATGGTATTAAAAGTGTTAAGATTGCAGTTATTTACAGATCATATACAACCTTTTCATGTGACAGTCTTCAGAACACGGAAAGATACACAGTGGCACATCACAAATAAGGCATTCATACGCTGTGTATATCTTTTCATTTTCACTAGTTTCTGTATTGAAGCATATTGTAGAACTCCTTTTGCACCTTTATTACTTAACCTCAAGAGAAAAGAAGAATACTAACCTGTTATTTTACAACACCTGCGAAGATACAAATAGATGAGGTGGGGACAGTTCCGCACTATGACTCTCAGTCCTCCATCGTCTACCGCAGCACAGTCAGTGAGGTCGATGTATTGCAGCAGCAACCTCCTGGGAGGCTCAGGACCTGGAGTCACACTGATACACGACACCAGTACACATCCTGCAACACAAGTAAAGGAGGTCACTTATTCAGATTTGTTTAAAGCTACCTACCAGAGCTGGTAAGCTCTCTTTCGTGTTTTACAAGTTCGGGTTTACATATAATCCGAGGTCCCCCAATGGGGGGGATGAACAGGTCCAGTTCTTTCCCCTCCAAGAGCATTTTATTTCAGAAATCAATCCCCTATTAGTTTATTTTAGACTAAAAATAACATTTATGTTGGAACTTTTAAATCAATTATAATCAAATATATAAATTCAAACTTTATAACTATTATAATTAACAAAATACACAACACTGCACATATACATAATGTAGCTATGGTAGGAAGGGTTGATTCAATTGAATTTTGAGTTTAGCTCCAGTTCACCTTCCTTTTATTGTAGCGTGGGGTACTTGACGCTGCCCCAGACTTGATGCCTGGAATTTGGAGTCATGTTTATCTGAAGAGATCCATAGAAAGTTGACGACGAAGGAGCTCAAAACGAAACATTTACATCGCTTTGACACCAGAGACACCAATAAATAGGTTTATTGGTAGTCGGTAGTCTCATTCATCAGATACACAATTGTGTGTATGATGTAAATATTTAGTTTTGAGCTTCGTTTTGCAGCAGGTATCACTTCTGGCTGGTTTATACCTTCCTACCACTGGGAACAGCAAAAACCAATCTGGGCAACCTTATGGATATCCAGGAGTGGCACATCACTAACCGCAAATGTCGAGATTTTGGGGTGAAAGGGTTAATTCGAAAGATCTAGTTTACTGCGGAAGATGGCTGTTGGACTTGGTGGGGTTCATTCCCAAGTGTCAGACATTCTTGCTGGCCTCAACAAGGGTTTGCCAGCCCTTGCTTGTTTTGACTGGAGAGGCTGGTTCAGAGCTGGTCTCCCTTTCTTTCGAGGGAGAATGACTTTGAGATTAGTGCCCTAAATTCTTCCTCATGGATCTCAATAGGAGGTGGCCCCTACCCTCAACCTTACCATTCAGAAAATCCTGTCACTCCTGAAACAGTGCAAAGATCCTTATATGACTAAGTGCAATTTATAAGCTTTTTATCCTAAGAGAACAAAAACAAAAAATGTTGCCAAGTTCTGAGCAGTTCTGAACTAAATTAGTTTGTTGTCATTAGTTTTTACTACGAGGCAATACCGCTCTGGGTATTATGAAGTTACCAGTTGCGGTAAAATTTAAAAACGTGCTCAAATTAATCTGTGTTAAAAATTGTAATATTTTTAATAGTGGTTTACAAAATTAGATGCTCAATGACTAAGAGCTCCATGATGTGACCAATGCTGAATGTTGGGGATCACTTAGTCAAGAATAAAATTTAAGATGGTATTTTGATAACAATTTTATTCCCATACTATTCTAAGATTCTAAAATATTACATACTCAATTACAGTACTCTTGCATATATCTTGTATAAACATTTAATCATTATCGAATTACAGTTAGTTAAAGTCATTACAAGTTTAGCTTTCCTGGCTACAATAGTTTTTAAATAACAGGTACCAATGTACGTCAAATTTAACATTAGGTTAAATGAGACGGCAGATTCCTCTTAAACAAACTTCATATAAACGAAATTTGTATAGGAAGATTTGAACTATCGCAGTATAAGCTTACACTGGTGATTGGTGGTAGAGTGATTTTACTGCAAACTTTATACACTCCACTTTGTCCTCCTTTTATTAGTTCAAAAGTACTATAAAATAACCATTTTAGGACCTAGTATTTCAAAGATTTCCAGGAGAGTTCTCCCGGCCCCCGTACTCGTCTGGGGGTATTTCCACACCTACAACTCAATAATGTACCGGACACCCTCCAGAGAAGATTTCTGGCTGCGCCTCTGATTGCATAAGACCATATTTGAACATGTACCTATGTATATTTTTGATTATGGTTGTTATATGTTTTGTGTGCTGTGGTCGGTGAAAATGCGAAGAACTGTATACAAATTCCTTCATGAGAGTGACTGCAATAGGCAGTTTCTATGAAATTTACTACAAACTGGCCTTAGGAGGTGTTTATGGTGTGTGGTGGTTTATAAAACCATCAGAACCTAGCAAGCAGGATTTGTGCCTTATAAGGCTAAATCCTTTTTTGATATTTCATGAGGGGTAAGTAGATTAACCTATTCATTTTTGTGTACACTGTATTTAAAATAGGTTAAACAGGTGCTAGTAGGAAATGTGGCGATTTGTGAATCAAAGAATTTTTGTTTTCTGCAGTTTGTAAAGACCGAATCTGTAGTTACTGTGCAATGTTTGTTCTGTATAAAGTTTAGTTGTGATCATACTGAGGATAAGTGGTAATAACATCAGTAGATCCTGGCAAATAAGTCACAGACTTGTTTGCCAGGATACTGATCTTATTACCACTTATCCTCAGTATGATGGTATCATCAGTTTATAGATACTGGCTGCCTTTGCAAATTGAAGAGTATGGGACGACCAACGGATAGTGAAGAGAATGTTGAGTGAGTGAGAGAGACTTCCACGTGTAGCCCACTGAAGTCAGTTCAGAAGGCTAGCCGTGAATTAGCAATTCCAGTGACGACTGTTTGGAAAGTTTTAGAAAAATGCTTACAACTACATACTTATTGTTTCCATACGATTTAAAACAAACTGTTGCATGACAATGAAGAATTTTATGAATTATGTTGTTTTTAGTGATGAATCAACATTTCACTTAGTGGTCATATGAACACTCACAATGTGTATATCTGAGACTCCGAAAATCCTCACAAGATTGTACAATTGCCGCGAGACTTCCCTAAAATGAATGATTTGTGCGCCGGAGTGTTTATGGGCCTTTCACTTTTGGAGAAGGAACTGTAACTGGTATTTTTTATTCTGATGCTCTAGAACTATGGCTATTTCCTTAAATATAAGAAGATAAACTACAGAACTTCATTTGGCAACAAGATGGTAAATTCTAAGTGTTGTGTAATAAATATTTAAAAAATTTGAAACTATGATATTCAATTATGAACACCTGTATAATAAAGAAAATATTCTCAATACAAAGGGAAACTTGAACTAACTCATCCTGTTAGTCCATCATATAATCAGTATAAAGTACAGAGAATAAGTATTCCTTGCCCATCAAGACATAAGTTTTACTCTGAACAAGCTCACTACTGCAACTCAAAATTTGTAACTTGGTTAAATGCGAGTAATTGTATTTAATTGAAGAAAAGTACAGCAGGTTTTCTATAATAATGTTCAGTGCTTTGGAATTGGCAAGTAACAAGTTTTTCAAATTACAAGTAAATTTTGCATGTTAATGAAGATTATGATCTCAGGAATGTACAGTCTTGGAGTCTTGGGTGAGTATTATTGGATTGAAAAATCTCCTACAAGGCTGTTTATTGTTAATCCTAATACTATTCTTAGACGTTTATTCTATTAATTAAAGTATATTTCTCTAAAAAGTGAAATAATAATAAAAGAAAACGAAGCTCACCAGTAATATCCAGGTGTTGAAGGTTGGTAGATCTGGTAGCGAGCTCGAAAACTGCTGTGTTGGTAATTGCGGCACACCCCTGGAGTTGGACGTGCGTGAGTTCGGGGCATCGGCGGGCCAGCAACGTCAGCCCCTTGTCCGTGAGTCGGGCACCATCGCTGAGGAACACCCGCTCTACCGTAGGACACGCTCCTGTCCGGTTCTGTCCGCAAAGTCTTCGTAACACACCGCGCACAGCCTTGTCCCCACACACCCCTTCGCCCGTCAATGTGATCGTCCTCCATAGCGTGGGCTCCCAGGCGAGCGTCTCCCATCGGCGACACACTCGCGCACACACGCACAGTTCGCTGCTCGGCAGCCACGAGAAAACCTTGAGCACCAGGTCGTCCGGCAGTCGATCGAAACTGCTCGGCCTCGCCTGCCCTCGCTTTCCCTTGGTCAGGGCCGTCTCGGGCCAGCACGGAGGGCTCGGAGACACCAGGGTATGGTAACCTTGGTCAGGACAGGGGGAGGAACGCCCTAACGCTGTAGGAGAGCCACATCGTAACAGAGAGACGTGCTGGGCGTATGCCGGCTCGGGCGTGTAGCCGCTGTAACTGCCCAGTGACAGGGGTTGGTGAGGGGACCGCAGGTAGGCCCTGTCCAGTCCTGGACTCGCTCGAACCTGCAACAAACCACCCACCCACTGATGCGTGTACAATCTCAACATTCCATTCCTTTCAATAAGGAAGGAATTAAATTATATAAAAATGGCAAAACACCGTAAAGAAATAGTTAATTATATTGTACAGAAAGAAAGTTACAACTCAAGTGTTAATTGAAAGAAGCGGCCTTGTCAAGAGATAAATAAGCGTCATAAAAGGCAGCTCTCGTTGCATTGAATGCCACAAATAAATGTACTATTCAGTTTAACTATGACGCTAAGCGTGCTATAAACTTGACTGTGATGTTGATATTTTATTTTAACATAAATGTATTCCTTCACTTACAAAGCGAGTATCTATTCAGCATTAAGTTAGCTATACTGTAATGAATACGTAACTTTTTTTCTTTACTCTAAGTACACTATTATAACTTAGCTTAATACGTAACGGCTACCAATGGAACCGGAAGAAGTTTTGAGATAATGCACATTGTGTAAACAATGAACTGTTTAGGGAACATGTTCTGATATGACAATAATATATATTTTTTTAACAAATAAACATCATGATAAGTAAAGATATAGCTTTTAACCCGACCAACCAACTCTACCCTATATTAGAGGGCTCACACTTGTAAATAGGAAATTGAACTAAATAATGCTCGGCCACTATGCTGACGATTGCTATAGTGGGATAGGTGTAAAAGTCAATAAAAAAAACCCCAAAAACATTTCAAACGTTTGTAACGTATTTTATCATAATCAATCAGTCATACAATCAAATTATTTATTTTATTATTAGTACATATTTCCCAAATGTTTTTATTACTGGTGTTTATATATAAATATGTATTTCAAATGGCACAAAAACTATATAAACAAGTAAAAACTAAAATTTAGAAAAAAATGTACTTTTCATAATTTTAATTTCATAACTGCAGATAAATATATTGGGCAAAATATTTTTTTTTATTTCACATGTTTCATATTGGAGTACAAATATAAAAAAAACTACTGTACATTGTTCACATTAACCCTAATTAATAATCAACTCGATTTCTTTATAAATAACAAATATACGAATATAATATCAAATAAAAAAGCAATATTGATTCACCTATTTTAATCACTTTATCAGTCCTCAGAAAAGATTTCATGTTTTAGCCGTAGTAAAATTAGCCTATAATATAAACCTATAGATACAAATCCGTTTAGGTTATTCTGCGTAAGGTTGCTCTACTTACCGTATTTAAGGATGCCTAACTTACTTCCATCTGAAAGAAAACACCACACCACACTCATTTTGGTGGATAAGAGCCAGGAGATGATTACTCAGGGGCGCACCGACGAGGAGGGGCGAACGGGACTTGTCCCCCCTCCCAGCAATTTATTTCAAAATAATCGATTGTCTAATAGCCTTCGACTAAAAATAACAGTTACTTTGGAATTTTGAAATGAATCGTAATTAAATATAACTTTATAACTATTTTAATTTACGAAATAAACGGCATGGCATATATAATAATTAATTTTTGTTCGAAAAGTGAAATATTTTAATTTTACCTTCACGCAGGGACTACGAAAGTGAAGTTAGTTCTTACTATTTCGGTACTTTTAGTACCCGAGTGCAAAATGTACTCATAATTTAGAATCATACTTTACAGAGTACTCCTAAAATGGTACAGGTACATGTGCCATACCCGGTACAAAAAGTAGCTTTGCAGTAGTCCCGACGTGATCAGTTGTCACAGTAGTGAGTGAGTTGCAGTGCTCTGAGCAGTTCTGTACTTCGTTAGTTATCACTACGAGGCAATACCGCCCTGGGCAGTCTGGCGATTTGCGCGTTAAAAGAGCAGTTTCCAGTTACGGTACATGAACATAACCTGCTTAATTTAATCTGTGTTAAACATATTGTATAAACATTTGGTCCAAATCGGATGACAAGATTCTGAGTTATGAATGTTAAACGTTGCAATTTGGTTGAACAGCGACAAAAACAATTATTTGTTCGTTGGTATCTATAAAAACCTGGAAGTTATTGTCATTAAATACTTTTATATGTAGAAACGCAGAAATAAACAAGCTATATTTTAATATCACCGCCGCCATTGTATATCTATTACTGAGTTTGTGGTTAACTTTCAAATTTGGGTAACTATACTTTTTGATCCGAGAGTTCACACCAAGATTTAGTCTTTATTTGTGATTGACAATTATTGTGTGCAATATTTGGTTATTATGATTAAATTTTGTCTTAGATCAATATACTTCATATAAACTATATTTATTACAGAACATTTTATTTATCCCAGTATGAGCTTCCTGGTAATTAATAGTAGAGTTATTTTACTTTATAGCCTACACTCTGATCTGTTTTCTCCTTCCTTTTATTAGTTTAGAAGTACTATAAACTAACTATTCTAGGACCCAATATTTCAACCTTTACCTGGTGGAGCGTTCCCCCCTAGTTATCTGGGGTGTTTCGTGGCATCCGAGGTCGAAGCCACTGTGTTTCGGACACCTCTCAGAGAAGATGTTTAGGTGCACCACTAAATATGCTACCAAATTGTCTTTGTTTGTGGATCCAATTTTTGTCAATAACTCTTTATTTGACAAAATGTGTATGTAGAACGCTTAATATGGATACAATTCGAAGCGTATATTTGAAACATAAAATGCACAAATCAGTACTGTTAGTGTAATTCTTGTGGAGATACACAGTATACACAGAGATATATATATATAATTTATAATTTCATTTTTGTGCTCTGGTTCATACAGCCGAACCCACTTGGCTACATCCAAAAGTGTCAAGAAAGTGAGTAATTCTCCTTAATATAGCATGTCTTATACAAAATATGTATTTCCTAGAATTATATCTCCTAACATTCTGTTTCATATTTAAAATATAGACATCTCGTTATTCTCTGATACAACATATCTTGACTTAGTAATGTGCCATGGAAAATTTGTTATATAAGCCTAAAGTATAATGCTGTAATAGAAGTCAAACTGAATGTATAAAGTGACAGTCACCTTTCCTTCAATAAGTAATCACTTTGTATAGAACCCATTTTATAATTAACTTGTGATTAAATTTCAAAAATATGTGCTTAGAAAGAATGCAAAAAAAGAAAACGATTTGTTGTGTTTTCAACAGCATCAATTGACACTTTTACAGGTACTGTAAAGTAACATTGAGCTCATCCAGAACTCGAGGTTCCATACAAAAACTGTCTTCGTGCACAGTGCACAAAAACTGTGAAATAATTCTGCTTTTGTTTTAGAGCAGTTAATAAAAACATGCTGGGTTTAGCAACTTACTGAAAACAAAACTCTGTTAGCACAATAATTAAGGAATAACATTAATAGCTTGATTGAAACAGCAAGTTATGGTTCTACATTTATTTCTAAATTCACATTCCAGTTATACAGAAGTGGTTTCTTAGCTACCACTACGCATCACCGGACATGTAGCTATATCAGGATTACTCAGCGGATGTCTAGTAAGTACCTTGTGATAAGGCTGGTCTATGGACGCTGGAGACGCCCGAAGATAGCGCTGGTCTGGAGATGACGGAGAGGTTCGCCCGAGCTTAGCCAGGGGGCACACCATCGGTGACAGCCGGTCGGGGGAGGTGTAAGCCATTGCACCCTGCTACCTGAACACATTACGAATAATTAGAATCACTCAAACTTAAATGCATGGACATGTTGACTGTTGGAAACTTTTTGTTACTCTAAGTCTTAAACTACGTATATACGAACACATATCTGATCAGTTATATAGACACGCTTAACATAATTATGGTCTATTTAAGCATCAATATTGATTGTATATATCACATTTTACATAATTTTACAATTAACAGCGTAATTAATATACTGCTACAAAAATAGCTAAACAATTTTGTATAAGTATGAAAATAAATTTTGAGGTCCAATAAATATATTAGGCCTAATTTAGATCTGTTATACTATAGCATCGTACATTTTTGGACTGAAATATTACAATGTTACACTGGAACTTCTACTCGTACATGTAATCGATTCGCAAAACATGTTCTTGGCCGCAGAAAGTAAATTAGAAATGCAAGTATTCTACGATTTCAAAAAGTAACAAAATTTTTCGGAAAAAAATTTATCAACCGACTTAAAAATGGAGTTCCCTACATTGGCTTTCATCGGAGTTGTCACCGGTACCACATCCTTAAGGGAACTGTTATTGTAACTCCGTTATTTTCTTCATTTTCAATGACTTTCTTGAATTTTTCACTTATAGACGCGAGGAAATTTTGGTTGCCATTTGATATTATAAATTCATGCAACCTCTAATGATGTGTTTAATCAGGGAACATTTAATAATACAAGTCCTGCTACAGATGGGAGATTTAGCTCTCGGATGATAGTTGGTTACTGCAACAGAATACTCCACAATACGAGTGTTGCTTGTTTGCAAATACTGCACTCTCTCTGTAGACGTGCCAAGCTGGGAGGTTGAACCAATGCAGAGAAGGCAGTTATCGGGCCTCAGGAGGAACGCTGAGTCCAGCTTATCTAACAGCAACAATGCCGCCACTCCAGATTTGAAAATTTGATCTGTTTCAACAATGGGCATAATTATAGAGGCGGGCAGTGCCCGAGCCCGCGGCTCCGTGTTACGGCATTCCGATAAGCTTCGGCCGGCGATCTGTTCTGGTTTTAGGCCTACTTATCCCGCTTCGCTCGTCCCCCGATCTCTGACCAGCATATTCTTAAAGCCTACACAATCTGAATAGAGGTATGTCAGAAATCATTATAACCGCCGTGTGTGGCTTACGTGAAGATTTTCAACTATATACAGAATATATATATCTAGTGATACACTATTAGACATATAATAAAGACCAACATGTTTAAAAATCACGTATAATTTATTGAACACTAGCCACGGCATTTCACGCAATTTCGCAGGCTTTGCATGTATATAAGCATTTCTGGTTCGAATGAATTATATTTCCGACGCCAAAGTTGAGTTTACCTTGTTGACACGATTAAGTAAATATGACAAAAAGTGGATATTTATGGCGATTGCAATTTACTCCGGTCTTAGTATTTTTGTATCATAGTTGAGTTTACCTTGTTTCTCCGATAAAAACATATATACATAATCAGGGGTGAGAAGACTACTTTTGTCAAAAGTGGTTGTACTGTCATAAAATATTGTTTACACAGAACTGTTGATTACATTTAACAGGCTCTTTCTATTAATAACATTTATTTGCTGTAATGCAACTTTAGAGGCCAAGATGGGATTTTTCGCAACTTTAGAGACCAGTGGGGCGTAGCCCGGAGGAATTTCCAAAATAATAATAAGCGTATATGTTAACCAAGGACTCTAAGAGTGTCCATGTAAAGTTTCAGTACAATCGGTCCATTAGGTTTTACGTCATCGAATAAAACAAATACACACATGAACACACAGACTGACACCGTTAGTAGACGTTTATAAAATAGTATAGATATTGCCCAGCCCTTAATCCCATCGATATCTACTGTCTATTTTAGGGTTGTGATTACTGGACTGCGCGATCAGTTCACTTATGATCAGTTCATTCATCTTTGACATCAATTTCAGTCAACATTAGTGTATAAAACCACTTCCACCCTGAGAGTATAATTCTACACAAAACATCTTGCAACGGAAAATATCTGACATCGAAACGCGGGAACTTCAACCGTGGCCTATTTAACGACCAAGCGTTAAACACGATGATTTGCTTACTTATGCAGGAGAAATTAAGTGGGCAATGAAACTGGTTTCCGTGTTGCATCCGCTGTGTGCAAAGCAGAAAGTCAGGTTTTCACCTGCAAGTTGCTGTTATTTCTGCAGAATTTCTGTGAAAAATGAAGGGAATGATTAAGAGTTGCAAAGAGAAAAAGAATAGAAAGATAATCGAAATTGGCGTATGCCATGCGAGAAGTAACTTGCGTGTAACAGACACCCACTGGCCCGACTGGTCGGTTGTGTTCTCGCAGTCTGCGCCGTTTTGTGGCAAGCGTATGAAATATCTGCCTCGCCTCTCATGCGCCTGCGTAGTGCAATCATGCACAGGCCTCGGCTCACATTAGTGTGAGAAACAAAAGCATTGCGCCGTAAATAAAACCAAGAGCATGATATTATATTTAAAGCGGTGGATTCTAATTGGCCACGACTGGTAGGCGTAATACAATTAATGAATGTACTTATGCGCGCCCCAAGACAGGTCTCATTAACTGCAATGTTTAGGCCACCTGTGCCCGCGCTGGCCGTGACTTATATCCTTGTTTGGGACACGGCAGATATGACAGGAATTTTACCTGTTGCAGCGGATTTAGGCTTTGGCCTTTTTGTGGCTGCACGTGTGTCCACCGCTGGTTTGAATGGATAGCCTCGCCGACTGAGGGTAGCCCGACTTCTCTCTCTATTGGGACATCTCTTTCAGTTTTTGTGACGAGATCAAGCCCTCCAGCTGCGCCGTGGGCACGGGACTAAACACAGCGCGTTATTACAATCGTAATATCCTCGTTGAATTTGTTTGTAAGAAATATACGCGGAGCCCTGAAAAATACTTTTTGTTAAACATCAAAATCCTGTTCATGGTTTTACAATTAACGTTTATTAAATAAAACACCACTGTAACAGTTGAAAGCATAAAAAGAGTTTTACTGCACAAAATAGTGACTTTACTTGAAATATTCTTTAATTGAGTGAAATATTCTTTCCAATTTATAATTGTACGGGATACATAGCATAGTAGGCTAAAGCAACTTATTCGATTACTTTGATAGTTTAAATATGTTATATGTAATATATAGTTCAGCGTATACTAAAGCCATAATGCAGAGAATAATAATGAAATCCTTAGGTAAAGTGGTGTCAATGAGTTGAAAATGACTCACTATTGGAAATTACAATAAAGGATAGGCTTATTTTACTTAACAGAGTTTCTGTATTTTTGAACTTATGATTAGTATATATGTGGAACATAATTTTAAGAACGCTTTTCATTAACCGGAACTGTTCTTCAAATTTATATGGATCTAATTTCTTGAGCCAGTAAATAAGTTACATGAACAAGCTATCTAATACATTATTGGCGCCACGAAGTTGGCAACGTTCCTGCTATGATCTGCGACTGTGCTGCTACACGAGTGATCTCGTGCCTGCCTACAGCCTCGCCATTCTTCCTGGCGGCCACGGGTTGCCGCTGCCATCCATCTATAATTAGCCGACCCGTTATCTCTGTTTACATTTGCTGAGCTGAGCGCTCACTGACTTCATCTTGAGTAAATATTATCGATTGCATTCCTTCGCCTCATCGTTTCTGATGGGGCAGCGTCAGGATTACGTCGCCACTCCACTGGACCATGAAATTCGGCAGCAATCAGTTTACTATAGGCTAACAGTGTTCTTTTGTATTTGCATCGAGAAAACTGAAGTAGTCTAAAGGTGTATTGTGCGGTAGTCGATTTTTTTAACCTTGCCAGCAATATAAATCGAAACAAACGGGACTCTTGATGATAACAGGAGAAGAAAGGCTGTCGGTACCAACAATACTGATCTCTTGTAATTCACATAATTCACACACGTAGGATGAACGGACGGACCACTCACCTTGCACCAGTCTCACAGCTCTCATGGTAATTTTGTTCCACCTTTAAGCATTCCTATGTGTGAATAGCAACGTTGTCTTTAATAACAATATTGATTACGGTATTTCTCTATACATCTGATATGTAAGACCTAAACTTATGTACCTCGAAACGACAGGATCCCGTTCCAAGTAATCTATGATGGAAATACGACAGCATTAGCGTCTATATTGTAACTTTGAGATAGAGCAAGCCTCAACTACCGTTTATCCCAATACTTGCAACTTTCGTGTCATGGAAACCACATATCTCAGGTTCACCACCGTCTGAGTGCCAATAGTAGATAGGTCATCGCCTATTTTGCAAACCGTATTGTGTTTGACAATCATTATCAATCTCAGACCACTAAATATCTACACAATGTAAATTAATATTGAATTCTCTGCAGCCCTTTAAAGAATGACAAATACAGCGGCATTAGGTATCTAAATGTCATATTACTATCATATAATGCACTATTGTGAAATGTTAAAGATAGCGAACTAAATCCAGTCCTTGGGTTTTGAGAGAAGCCGGTCAACCCAGACTATTGAAGCTGTGATACATGGATGCTTGAGCTCTAGACTGCCAGGTAAATCTGGAAATGTTATATTTAGCTCATCATTTGTCACACATCCCTTGGGGTTTCTCTGCTGCTATAACAAATGCATTCCGGGTGAAGTGATTTGCCAAGCTTGAATTAAAAAAGCTGGGCAACATACTAAGCATCAACAGTAAATTATGACATCTAGTGCCTAGGCGAACGTTGATAATTATTAAGTAGAAAAAATAATTTTTAGGCAGCCACAGTCATAGGCGAACCAAAGGTGGAATATAGCGATCCACAATATCAACTCTCTTAACGTTAATTTATCAGACACAAAACTGTGATAAAAACGGGGAAGGTAGAAAGCGAGGTTTCAAAGGATCCCCCGTTTTCTAAGCAAGATAAAAATGAATGTCTTCACCAAACCTTCTCTGTTACCACTTAACGGTCCATGCAGAAGTAATAAATTTTCTAAGAAAGAAAAATCTAGGGATTAAATGTATCTTCTTGGTCTTCTAGCTATCTCGAACCGGCAAAAGGGAAAACATACAGGATTTTTTCTTAAACATATTTTGTTCTACAAACAAGAAGATAAAGGTTACTGATAGTAAACAAACCTGGTTCGCTGGTTCTCAGCCTCAATGCTCATATATTGGGGCACGCCCTCAGAACAGAATTCACAAGGCAAAACAGTATAGAGCAATCCTCATGCTATTAAGGATTTTGACCACACCCGTACAATAAATCTGCAACCTCTTCGCTACCATTTCAAATAGCATCACATTCTGCGGAAAGAGCCTTGACACTTTCTCTCCTAACATATTTGGTAGTCATACCTCTTTCTGTCAGAACGGCAGCGATGAAAAAGTACGTAATTTGTGCTTTGAATTGGCTTTAAGACATCTAGGCCATTTTTCAGACATTCAATATAATACTGACACAACTTTTACTTGACAAGATAACACTCAGGAATTTGACATTCTCTGGGCAGCCATCAGCACAGCAGTACTGATGAAATCGATTCCCTTCGTTTCCAGGTGAGGCAATTCCATCTTAGGCAAGCCAAGGAGTGAATTGAAATGAAATGAAAGATATTTTAATTTTTGTGCTTGTCATGTTTGTATCCCTCTTCCATTCTATCCCGAGATATTAAGCTACAAATCTTAAAAAATAACAACTCTTACTAACAAAGTACAGAACATAAACAAATGAGAAAGCGGGTTAGGAGCATGGTAGGCTATGTGTTGCTTCACAGTCTTCGCCGTTTTGTATATATAGTCGTTATCCCTAGGATACACTTACTGGTGGGATAACTTTAATCCCAGCAAACGAAAGAAAAAAGTGGACTAGACATTCTAGTAGAGCTATTAAGAAAGTTGAATTTGAAGGAAAAGACAAGAATTCTTCTCATTTTCCCCATAAACTGTGTAGTTTGGTTACAATTGAGATCGGAAGAGGACCAAACTACATGTCGCTATGTGTAAGTCTGAAATGCTACGAGGCTTATGCAATATTGTAGGCATATTAAATTGTTATCAAACTAACCCATTAAGTCTTCTGTGGTGAATGTCTTTCTTACTTACTTTAGCCAATTAAATTCAACATAAAAATCTTTTAATGCTGATCTGATAACAATAATGTAGTTTAAATGCTTATCATGAATAAAACGTCGACAATAGTAGAAGTAAATGTGTAGTATTAGCGTTTTATCTAAACGAAGTGAATAGGAAATGGGTACGGCTGAGTAGAAAATACTTCCCCGGACAGCCCGGTCCGGATTAAAAAAATTATTGCTGTAGAATATTCTCCCCTAAAGTATTTATTCCGTTTTCATGTCGCGACCTTTGACATAACATCTATAACCGTACGATCGTCCAAAAACGGCATGTGTGAAAGGAGCATACGCAGATCTCCCCAACTGCTTCACAGAATTATGATGTGGAAAGATGAAAGTCAGTTTGCATTGTACTAATGTAAACACTCAATATACTATTAGTGAAATCGATAGAGGATTTTCCACCAACAAAGTCATCGCTCCCAGTAGCGCTAATTTTTATGGTGAACGAGAAAGAAGAGTAGTGAACACTAAATAGTAATCAGCGACAGCCAATGAGATAAAAAGTTTGAAAAAGGCTACTTTCAGGTAATTTACAAAAACCCCCCTACTCCTAAACTTAATTCCTTCTTTACCCTTCCATTTCGATCTCTACCAAAACTAGTGCGATTGACTATCATGTCTTTGTAGGGGACGTTCCTTCAGATTTCACACACTAATTTCACACACAGTGTTCTTGTGAAGCAAATAAAAACGACTCTTGCCGCTCGGAGTATAAAGTACGAGGCACAGACAAAAGTCGTGATTACAATTAGGTAGCAAACATAATTATATTTCTTTGTATAACATAAAAACTTAATAATATACACTTTAGGTAATATTCAACAAATAAAACCAACAATGCCTACTTCACGATTTAATATTACTCTTGTTATTTAAAAACGGAAGTGGCGACACTTAGTTTAAGTACGAACAGGGCCACCACTACCACCTCATATCGATAACCTGCAAGGTTCTCGGAACCCTGCGCGGTTCTCCAGGTGGTTTCAGCACGCACAAGGCCACCATTACCGCCTCCTATCGGTGACCTGCGAGGTTCTCGACAGCCTGCGCGGTTCTCCAGGTGGTTTCAGCACGCACAAGGCCACCATTACCACCTCCTATCGGTGACCTGCGAGGTTCTCGACAGCCTGCGCGGTTCTCCAGGTGGTTTCAGCACGCACAAGGCCACCATTACCACCTCCTATCGGTGACCTGCGAGGTTCTCGGCAGCCTGCGCGGTTCTCCAGGTGGTTTCAGCACGCACAAGGCCACCATTACCGCCTCCTATCGATGACCTGCGAGGTTCTAGGCAGCCTGCGCGGTTCTCCAGGTGGTTTCAGCACGCACAAGGCCACCATTACCACCTCCTATCCGTTGTCTGCGTGGTTTTCGGTGGTTTGTACCGCTCTCGGTGGACTGAGCTGCTCTCGGTGGATTACTCGGTTCTCGGTGGTCTGTGCTGCTCTTGGTGGACTGCGCTGTTCTCAGTGGATTACGCAGTTCTCGGTGGTCTGTGCTGCTCTAGGTGGACTGCGCTGCTCTCGGTGGATTACGAAGTTCACGGTGGACTGCGCTGCTCTTGGTGGACTGCGCTGCTCTCGGTGGTCTTGGTTCTTTACGGTCTGCGAGTGTACTCTGAGCGTCCATACACTCGCAGCTCACATGACATAAGTCACTGATTCAAAATGTGTAAACTATAATAGCCTTAAATAATTTTCCTTTACATACTTAAGGGCACTGTCACCCGATTTGTGAAGGAAGAAGTCGATAGTTAGCCGCTCAAGTTTTTGGTGTAGGTCATAATGGCAGCGTATAGAACGGGTCAAACATATTAAACAATATTTTTTCCAAATCACATCTTTCTTACCTAGACACACTTAAAACTGACTTTCAGACACATAAACCATAGTTATATTGCCAGAATATTAGATTAAAACTCTGAAAGTGTAAATGCAAATTGACTCCAAATTCATGGCCACATTATGGCCACTATTTTGGTCACATTATGTATTAAAAAACGCAAATGACATTCACCATGTGATGAGTGGACGGTAGCATGTATATATAGCTATTAATAATCGTGGCTACACAGGACTAGTGATTTATTACAGGAACTAAAACAATTTTCCCCTTTTTTCAAGATGCAACAGAAAATCGCTTTTAGGATCCAAAAGACGAAATGGCACAATCGAAAATTGTTCGCCATCATGGATTGAAAGTATGTTTAAAGGATTTGCAATATTTAGCTGCCGTTTCCAGTAAATAATGTTATATAAAGTGTCGTCTGATGTATCACGAGATTTGACATCTTCAAGAATGTAGAGACTATTTAATCAAATAACTCTAAAATTTAAAGCAAAATCGCTACAACTGAAATTCGAAGATAATTTGATTGATAACCGAACAATCTGATGTAGAGACTGAGCCGAGAGAACGCGATGCCGGGTGAGAAGGGACAACCCCACGCTGTGAGGACCACGCCACGCCACCGCGCGGCACCGGCCCGGTAGCTATAAAGTATTCTAGAGAAAGGGCGGGGTAATTGTGAGGGAATATGACATATTTATGGCCATAGGCAGAAGCGGCCGGAACCGGGGCCCTGTGAACATGCAGTGAGATACGCTGATGCCGCGCCGCGGACACCGAATTATAGCTACGACCTCGACCTATCCTCAGGAGACGTGTCTTTTAGTGCGACCAGTCCGTCACCATTTCCGTGACTCCACTGAGGAATGGGGAGGTCTTAGTGAACCCATACACATATTCAATTGGCACCTTTATATGAACTAGACAATGTTCTTGCTTGAATTAGGAATAACTTAGTGGCTTTCAGTGGATTGAATGAAGGATTGGAAGATCATCTATCGGATCAAAAATTATAGATACCCGAGTTTGAACGATAACCAAAAACTAATGATTAGAGCTAAAACAATGTTTCTTAACTATAAAATATAGGCTACTATTTCCGTGCCTTCCATGATGTAAAATCTATTAAATATATGTAGAGACAAAAATGCATTTAATTATTTTAGTTATACAATTTTTGTGGCTTTGAATAATGCGAGTACTTCAACTATAATACATAGTACATTTGTAGGCCTCGTCATTCAATGACTAATTAAGTTATGTAAATATTACATCAAGTATAATACTTAGGTCTACAGACGTGAATGAATTTGAGTAAGAACTACTAAGGTAAGTACATTTGTAGATATCACCATTCAATGGCGTGAATGATGTGAGTATTACATGAACTATAATACTATAGACATGAATGAATTTGAGTAAGAACTGTATCAAGGTAAGATACATTTGTAGGTATCAGCATTCAATGGTTTGAATGATGTGAGTATTACATAACAACTATAATACGTATACACATGAGTGGATTTGAGTAAGAATTATACCAAGGTAATTTGTCAATCAAGGTCAATGGCTTTAATGATACTGTTACGACCTTCGTAAATGTAACGCTGCATATAAACTTGAATGACTTAAATTTTACCATTTCCGACGACACTAAATACTAAGTACTCGTATTTCACTTTCAGAAGGGCGAGTGCATAATTAAGTGGCATTTTAGTATGAATTGTATGCAGAATTATTATCGTAACAGTGATATGATTATAAAGGACAAGAAAGAATGGTTTGTACAGAATGTCCATAAATTACACTATCAAACCTCACTATATGATTTTTCAGGTAAAAATAAGTAAGAAATATCAATGTTTAGTCCTATCTAGTAGGCTATACCGTTCGTCTGTTAGTGTTTACAGAAATTCGGTAAACTAAGCAAGGGTAGGGTACGATAAGCGGACCCGGTTTTTTATATCGAAATTGGCAAACGATATTACTTAATCATAACCATGGATATAATCAATCGATGCTGATTAATTAAATAATCTGTATCAATAGCTGTAAACACTTCCAAATAATACTCTTAATGTAACATTTCAATTTTATATAAGTAACATTTGATTATTAAAAATGACAGTCAATTTTAGAAAACTACACGACATTGCTTTGGAAGATGATAAGACATGTTTCTCATGACTTCAACATATTGGACTCGTGCGGAAAAACCCATTATGTGAAATTTGTGTAAAAGAAACAACTGTAACTGTGAGAGGAGCAAATATGGTCGTCTTCAGTTTTTGTAATTTTGGTTATAATAATTTGTTTGATCACTGTAAATATTAGATCCATATTTTAATTTAAAACATATGATTGTTATTGAGAACTATAGATACTTGATATCGATTGATAGTCTAGGGTTTGGGATGCGAATATTAGGTATCGATGATTACATTCTTCGATATAAAAAACCGGGTCCGCTTATCGTACCCTACCCCTAAGCAAGACAAGACTATACTTTATTTGATATTTCTTATTTATTTTGACCTTGACAAACAATATGGTGAAGTTTGATAGAGTAATTCATGAACACGCTGTATATATTATTTTGGAAAGTGATATTGGATTCAAACTCAATTCTTTATTAATTAACAGTCAAAAACTGCATAGTAACGTGCATGTAGTGCAATAAGAGAAACATATCAATAACATAGTCTCTTGAATAAACATAAAAGTAAACTAGGACCTAGTGAGAGAAGAACTCTTTACTTACTGTCACCAGTTTCACGTCTATGGCTACCCGGGAGAGAGTTGAAAAGGTTTACTCTGTTGTTTGAAACACTCATGGATTGTTGAAAATCCTCATTACATAAATAAAAACAAGTTGTCAATCAACTACGAAAGAGAGCATTTACCTGTTTTGGATATCCTTATGTCTAGTTTGACTTGTCTTCTGACGTCCGTGATATCATGAAATTGACGGCACAAGACGTAACGAAGAGGAATACGCCATGACCCAACAAACAGGCCAATTAGACCCCGAGCTGTCGGGCGCTTCCAATTATCGTAAACGAAAAGAAAAACGGGCTCGGGGCATCTATGAAAAATAAAGATTAACGAGCAAATTTGTTCAGTCGAAATTGATTAGTGACGTCGGACCACAGACCACAGGTTGGCTCGGAACAATGGCCGAACCCATATTTCGGGCGTGGAGAAATAGCAGTAACAGTTCAATAAGCAGGAACAAGCCATTATCTGAACAAATCTGGGCAATAAATCTGGCAGTGGTGTGTGGCAGAGTGTAACTGTTGGGCAAGCGATGGCCGGGCGATAGCGGCGCCGTAACACAATGGGCGCACGACGCGAGTTATTGTTAGGGAGGGGGAGGGGGGCGTGACGTGCCCTCGGTGACAGCACCGCAACATCAGCTGAGCCGAGCGAGATTATCCTAGTCTGCAGAGAAGGGTAACCTCAATGGAAAGGCCACAAGGATCACTTAGCTGAAGACCGATTGGGATGTGCGATCGTGCCCGCCGTGGTCGTGGTCTACTGGTCCCAGTGAGTTTCAAGATGATGTCTTTTTCTTTAGGATTTCGACATTTAAGCTCAACAACGGTTGTTTACCTGTTACAGCGGTAGGAATTAATAGAGGGATAAGAATACAATTAGACAGAGCTACCAAAATCCCACAAAACTCATGATAGGCGTGAGAATTGTCGTGACTATAATGATGTGAATGATTTCTTTCCTCGGATTCGAAAACTAAGTTTTCTACGTGTTTTATTCTGTTTAAGATCCTCTTTGCTATCTAGCCCATAATCATACATTACATTAGCAAGTATCGTACATTATCTTTGGTCGGTGAAGAAATGTGAAGAAAGACACACCTGACGAACTCCAAAGCATTGATGGATTCAGTCTCGCTTTGGCGGATGGGGTGGAGAAGCGAAACGACAGAAACACGGGGTAAGGGGCTTGCTCCAGACCGACAGGAGAGTTACGGACCACGCCATGCACCCCCCCCCCATTATTGGTTGCTGTCTTTATTTATATGACTAAGTATTTAGTTATACTAATTTCAATTAATATTTCAGAGGCACAGAACTTTTGCAAATATTGATTGGTAGCGCAATGAATACAAATAGACAATGTGTTTTAGTTACTTAATCCTCGCAATTTTAAATGCTATTAACTAAGTTGTGATTGCCATATAATGCAAGATTTCGTATTTTACAATGATTATCATATTTTCTATCACTGATCCATAATTGACTCTGCAACGCTAACTCGCTTTTATTAAAGTATAAAAACTTGCTGTGAACCGGTGGGAACCAGTTAACGAATTGCGCTCAGTTGATCTGTACACGTTCTTGACTGTGCGAGAGAAGACGAACCTCTCTGACATATATTATGTGTTTACTAGACAACGAAGTCAAGTGTCAACAGTGGATTACAACAATCGTAGAAGCTATTTACAAACTGTTGTTAAAGTAATCACTGTGGGAGTTCAGTAAAATCCTCAACAGGATCACAATGAGAATTTCCAGATGTCGACGAAGTAAAATTTACATCGATGGTATTTTGCACATTCTACAGGTTGTACTACTACAGATTTTACGACGTAATTACAGACATAAAATGAAGGAAGTTGAATAAATATAGGTAGAAAAAACGTTTATTTAGTTTAAAGGTAGAGAAATATTTGCATGGATGTTAGCTTCAAGAAGGAAATGGATCTACTCGTATATATAACTTCCTGAAAGTATATTTAAGACATTTTTTATAGTGGCCCGAAAATTGAATAATAGAAATCCTAAAGCTATATATCCCTTTTTTGTATTAAAACCAAAACATTTGAGAAAAACATTTTCTTGTGTTCTAACTGTAATAACTAAATGATGAGTAAAAGCGTACAATTCGTGAGTGGATCATAACCTGACTTGTCTTCGTGGTAATACAATTCAGCTGACTCGTTTACAAGTCAACTCTTTCCGTTTCCGTTTTTATTTGAAAGAAGTTAGTTTTGAATTATTTAAATTTGATCAGAATTAAATTCTGTACGAGGTCCATTTAATAGGTTTAATAATTGTATTAGTCATATTGTAAATCTATGTAGTTGAATTGAATTAAAATAAAAAGATAAGTTTTCCTAAAAGTGTTATACTTTTGTTTCTACAAAAAAAGTATGAAATCATAATCATTGCATTTAATTTTAGTTTAAAACATGTATATTTAGATGAATTGTAATTTTGAAGCTAACGTCTATGCAATCTTTCTCTACTTGTAAATAGCTAATGAAAAAAAAAACGGTTTATACAAATGTTTTCATCTTAATTTTAGATCTACAATTGCCTTGTAAGCTTTTCAACTCTCCTCGTGGAACACTCTTGGTACAATAGTTCATCCGAATATTATGAAAATGTATTCAGGATATAAACGCTTGTATGAAATAACACGAAAATCAATCTAGAATGGAAAAAGAGTGTTTGTTATATGCGTTTACGGGGTTAGGAGTAAGAAAGAGTTTGTAGATCGCAGCTTTAACATGTCGGTTTATTTAATGTTTGAGATTAAACGTTAGTACGCGTTACAAATGGAAGTAGTAGTAGTGATAACGTGTAGGTTGGAGTCTGTCTGCAACTTTTAAATTTTGATTGTAACATATGTTGAATGCATTGTAAAAGTGTACACCTAAAAACATTTATTGTAACGTAAGACTGTGTAATGAAACAATAAAATTTGGCTTATATAAGTTATAAGTGTGACTGAATATAAGAGAAATAACTCTGGTTTACCTTTGGACACGTCCAATTTGGATTCTTTTGCAATTGGCATGTTACATTGTTCAAAACATCAAAGTGTGCAATTCTTCACTAAATTCTTGGATAACGTTCTGTTTATTTTTTAAAGAAATACCATGACAGGCGAAGTTGCATCACATTTATCAATAGTTTAGTACCCGGCCTTCGTACAGTCTACATAAAATACCATGTCAGGCGAAGTTGTATCATATTTATCAATAGTTTAGTACCCGGCCTTCGTACAGCCTACATGAAATACCATGTCAGGCGAAGTTGTATCACATTTATCAATAGTTTAGTACCCGGCCTTCGTACAGCCTACATGAAATACCATGTCAGGCGAAGTTGTATCACATTTATCAATAGTTTAGTACCCGGCCTTCGTACAACCTACATGAAATACCATGACAGACGAAGTTGCATCACATTTATCAATATTTTAGTACCCGGCCTTTGTACAGCCTACATGAAATACCACGACAGACGAAGTTGCATCACATTTATCAATATTTTAGTACCCGGCCTTTGTACAGCCTACATGAAATACCACGACAGACGAAGTTGCATCACGTTTATCAATATATTTTAGTACCCGGCCTTTGTACAGCCTACATGAAATACCATGACAGACGAAGTTGCATCACATTTATGAGTAGTTTAATACCTGGTCTTCTGTATTACCTCTAATAAAACGATATAAAGGATTATAATATATCAGTTATATATATTAAACTTGTAACTTTTGATTTCCTTGAGTCTTGAAGGCAGGAACACAAATGAAAGTTCAGAAGGTAGGTTTCAGAAATCCTATTTAAATGTTAAAATTAAAACAGAGCCTAATAGTAGACCTTTCATGAAGTTGAAAATATAAAGCCGTCACTTTCATTTGTGCAAGTAACACATAACCCAATTTAAAGCGTGTTTAAAATATAATAACTGTTTTGTTGTTACATAAAGCACTTTTATCCGACCATAAACGTTTTTTTTATTTCTTAGTTACTGATGCTTTTTTTATGATAGGACATTTATATTGCAGCTGGTTACTAAATACGCCAAGTTGACACAACCACACATGGTAAATCATCTTCGTTTTATATGTTCAAGTTATGCACTGGATGCTTCCTTGTATTTTATTACTACAGTTTCTACTCAGTTGAGACACGACTGCAGCGAACTACCGTGAACATGTCTACGTGGATAAACTGCTCAGTTAATGTCATGTTATTGGATGACGCATGTTCCCTCCTTGGTTCATATTCTTAGTCCCACATCTTTCTTCATATGTTTTTTATGGAGATACATAAACCCCTGTTTTATTTCTCTTTGGTTTATTTCATTCCTGCGTACGCCATAGCACAGTTCTCGCACACAAACACAAAGTATATAAAATGCCAAGTTTAAACATACAGAAAAATAAAATTACCGGTATGTGACACTAAACCGAACTAGGATAGCTTTTCGGGGTCACTATTATGGAATTACTGTCATATTTGAGAATGTCAAAGAAATAAAAATCTCTTTTTAGAAAATTTAAAAGAAATAAATTGGTGTATTTCTGGGATTTTTTCGTTCTGTAAACGAGTATACACGAGTGACTGTTATGTTGGGGTGGCTATATTAGCTATAAATAATAATCAGGACACGTGTCCTTAATATAAAACGTTGCGGTGGAAATAAAACAATACATCAGCTCCCTAATGATAAGAATTTATCCAACTAGTCGCACGACCTTCTGAGTTATGATATAACACAAATAAAACCCAAAATTTGCAGAAATGCAGAAAACTATTGTTACCTCGTGATAAAATGGAAAGCTGCTGATGCCAAAGATAAGGTTTAATGGTGAATGATATAAGCATTAAAGAATGCTATAAAAATAAATACATAGGCTACTTTAAAATTATGCCAAACTGGAAACAAAAGAATAATACATTTAGACATATAATATAACAAACAACGACATATCTGGGGTTTTTATTACTTGTATAGTTTTCATACATTGCAGACTATACAGATTCCGATCTTAGAGTTTTAACGTAAGTCAGAACAATTCGAAGGGCGAAACGTCTTCTTATAATAGTGGATTACGAAAGTTAGAGAACACAAATCGTACTATCAAAGGTACTCTGTGGATATACTGCATTAGTTGCATTTTTATAAAATTTGCCAATCAGATTGAGGAGATATTGTTCATTTTGAGGTTATGAAGGTTGTGAAAAGTCTTTAAATCAAGGTCAGACCAAGGAGTCCACGCACCTCCACACAGTTCGATGTAATTAGTAATACAGAGAGGACAGAAGTTCTTATCTAAATAAAAGTAATGGGTTATAAAAATCCATGACTTAAACAAAAACATGAACTCTGTGTTACGTGGGTAAATACGATCATTGAAACAAGTATACCACCATTTTATTTGTGAAAATTATAGATATTTATTTGTCACTAACACGAGGTTACTTAAACATTCTTCGTGGTGAAGCATAGTCGGGTGGGGGTCCATAAGAATATTATTTACGAAAATTAATGCATACATCGTCCCTGATTCGGGGATGTAGGAATGATTTGATGTTAGTTATGTTGAAGAATCTATATAGACCAATGACAGAAACAATTATAAAATTTCTGCCAAAATAAATGTGTTATCATTGAATACTAAAAAGACATTGGTTTTCTATTTGAAAACTGCTTTACAATATATTGGAATCAATATATAAATGCAAGACAGCAACGAACAAAACCAATTTTGGTTTCGGCAGACAAAGTCAAGTTTTTAGATATGTCTCTTTTTTCTACTGGGATGCAATGTGATCATAAGTCAACACTTAAACGTGAAGCATTCGTGGATTCTTGACGCGCTACCCAATAACACTAGTAAAACCCCGACATCTGAACAATAGTGTTATGATATTTTAACTTTAACATACTGTACATATGTTAAGCCACAATCGAAAGTACAGTTAATGTAACAGTCAGGTTTATCCTAAAGACTAATATTTTCTGTATTTTTGGATTTTAATTATAAATGGAAAATCTTATATCTTAAAGGTAGAAATTCTCACTTACAGAGTGTGAAAAGGTTTCCCTATACAAATTAAGTCTACCAAAACCGTGAGGTCGGGTGACGGCTCCACGTCTGTATCGGGCCAGCGCTCTCCATGCGCAGGGTGAAAGTTGAGCAGCCATATACTGCTCACATCGACGACCAATCACTAAGCCACTTTCTCTCGGGTGAAAAATCGCGGCAAGGCGCGGCCCTGACACACGCATGCGCATTCCTGTCCATTGTGAAACATCGAGATCGAGAACCTCGCAGCACCCTTCGCTCGGAAAGGGGTTCGCGACATCGCCCACGGACCCGGTGTGGGTGTTCCCACCGTGCCGTACCGTAGTCACTGAAGGATGCCGCCTACGCCGGCCGTAATAGCAGTGATGGGATCAGGGTGACATCACCGATCAAGGCCGACACAGCAATAATGTGTCCAGGTTGGAGTTCCTCTATTCCTATCTCCAACTGTACCTGATGTACCACACAGCAGCGGAGTTTGTCACTTTGTAATCGATTTCAATGTTCTGTAATGCTCAATTGTCCTTATAAATTTAAATCGCGACATAGAGTCTGAATATGTTCTATGTATTCACTGAATTATGTACACTACATTGGTATTGTAATGAGGCTACTTGGAGGTCAAATTTGTGGAAAAAAGTGTCAAATTAGAATAACAAAACTCTGGAGTCAAAATGTTAAGTTTCGGCTCCCTCACAATAAAAATATGGGATTGTCATAATAAGTAATACTTTCACAGGACCAGTGTGTTTAAAAAACTAGACAACGAAAATGAAAGTATAACTTCTTTAAAACTTTGACGCAATCTTCATCAGATATTCATCTTTGCTTCTGCTTACGTTTAATCCGGACCTGCAGGAGAACAAAATAATGACAATCCCGAACGAATAATACTCAGCCGCTCCGTGCAATGTTGTACTCCACATTAATCTGTGTTTATTTGCTTTTCTACGTTTCAATTCTTCCAAATTGGCTGAGTGATTGTGATAAAGATGAAACTGTAGTGAAAGTAAGGTTCTGATTATTATTACTGTTAGATCAGAGGTAAACTGTATTCTTTAATTGTGTTTATTAAATATAAATAACATATTTGGTACAGTGAGAATAATTTTTAAAATAAATACAATGTACTACACACTTGCTAGATTTCTGCAATTCGTGATAATCTTGTATCCTAAGGATACCATTGCAAGATAATTATATACCATTGCTTGTCGAATCCTCACTTCATTGGGAGTGCAATACCTTATTATATATTACCGAAATTGAACGTACAGAGATGCATAACTCTTTGTTTTAAGACCTAGGCCTATTATTAAAATTTATACGATGTATGTCATGTTCAGTAACAAGACTCTTACATGGCGTGATAACATGTCAATACCATAATTATTAGTAAGATCCCGGTCACATGAGTCCATACTTATAGAATGTTCACTTACGGCGTTGATCAGTTATGAAACAGTGTAAAATAGAATTAACACATTTAAAATAATTGGTTGTCCGTTATTTGTGTGATTGACACATATTGTGAAGAAACTTCAGATTGAAAGATGTATGGTTTCAACAAAGCTGTAACAAATCAGTTATCCGATTTTAACATTTAATGTTTCATTGGATTTTTTGAGATTTTCTACAAAAGGTTAGTTTTGTAATTTTCTTGCAAAATTTGTTATTATATATCTGTAAGATATTGTAGTTTAAATACTTTAAATGACCGCAATGGTGAAATTTAACTTACAAATCAACCAATATTCTTTATTCATAGTTTTTTATATGACGAGCTTACTAAAGATCGGTTAACAAATTTTTAAAATAAAAAGAACAGTTGTTTTGGAATACTTATTTCAATATAATTGATAAATTGTTAAATATAATAATTAAGTTATGTAGTAGAGGGAAATTGTGGAAGCGTACCCATTATCAGTAGACTGTCACCTAATGTCATAAAAACATGACAGTGTATCTACAATTTAGATGATGTTAAGAATTATATTTGGAAAAAGGTATGACTATAATCGGCCATTATAGAATTTGAGTTGCCTCCAGACTGCTCTGCATTAATAATTTTAAGTTTACAGGAGACGAGATTAGAAATATTGTTATAACAAAGTGAAGCCTGGTTCATAGTTTAGTACTACCAGATTCTCTCCTGTCTTAATTTACAACAAGAACATTTTATCTAAGACTGTCGAAAAATATTACAATTAATATTAATCTGATTTAAAGAATATAGCAAGTGAACACAGATCGGAAATTGAAAAAGACTTCTGGGACGTTATTCCTGCTACAGTTAGGAATAATAAAAAATGGTAAAATCTTTGATTAAAACCATTACTTTACATTGCATGACATGGTCTAAATTGTGTAGAAGATCATTTTCTAAAGGAATCTTTGCACATTCTTTAGCTTCTTGGAAATAGAGTCGGTTTGAAAGACACACTTGGGCACGATAAAAGCAATTTCAGATTCGTCACCCTTTCAACAACCTCTTTCAATGGGATGTTTTGCTCCATTGAAAAATCCATTCTACGGTTCATGTCGTCCGTCGTGGAGGCCACGCATTCCTCTAGGTGATCCTTAACTTCCCCACCCATTCCCACACCACGGAGACCCGAGATTGATTTAGTTTTTCCAGTCATTAAACAATACTCACTGAGAATATTCCCTTGAGAAAAGTTCCGTTGTACGAAAACAGAACAGCTTTGTTATAAAGACAAACGACTCACCGAAGGCTGATAATAGGCGACTTGGGATAGAACTTTTGTCTGTGGTATTCAGAGCACAGCTGCCAGACAAACCACACAAAGTTGTGGTGTACCTTATCTTCTTACAAGCCGTCCCTTTGACGCTGCCCGACAAGGCCTAAGGATGTTTGAAGGATTGATCAGGTCAATTATTTTATTCAGTAACTACCTCTCATGACAGGTAACCGGCAGTTCTCAGTCTGATTAAATGTGTTGTATTGCAGATAATTCGGGCACCGGGTCCGACCGACTCTGACTCGACAAGATTCTTGTTAGGTCAAACCTTTCTCGTGCACCCGAAAACCGTTACTATAAACTCAAAACCACACTTGATCAAAACGTATTCACAATCAATGTTTGAGTTTATAACTCGACTTCTAAGTACTTTGCGACTAGTTAATGTGAGATACATACTTGTGAGTTTATTTTCTGTATCTTACTAAGAAATCCTTATTTACATGTCATGACGAAATTTATATACATTTGGGGTTTAAATGAAGGTAATCACATACAATAAGCATCGGCTTTTGAAATTTTAAATATAAATCTGTGTAATTGAAAAAAAGGTTTTAGATTTGGCATACTAATTGCGTACTCTAAAAGAGTATACGTATTGTGTAAATACGAATATAAGAGTTAGGCTCAAATACGTTCGCGATCACAAATTCACGCTCTGAGATGTACTATAGTGTGGATTATGTTCGGATGTACGGTTTCCATTGACCGGCACGAGTAATTGTTTTCAATTACTGTAAAAGCTTCTGTACATTTCTCCGATAGCCTGTCATACAGCCTGCCAGAGACGTAACCATAATTTCGACTCGGAAGAGACCCGTAAGGAGGGTTGGCCGATAATGGAATTGAGAGCTTGAATACTCTAACTTCAAAACTTGAGTTTTTATTTGTGGAGTTGTGTATAATTTATTTTATTTAGAGGGTTATCTGTAATTTATATGTATAATTATCGTGAATATCGACCAATAACAGTTATCTGACCGTATATTTTACTTATTGACAATAAGCAAATATACAGAAATAATACACAATTTTTTAGTCCATAAAAGGCCGTTGAAAAAACGCTGGGATTCATAGTTTAAAAATACTGATTTAAAAAACAAAATTTACAAAGCATACACAAAATTTTATACGCTACTAATTCAGTGCTTGCAGGAATAAAGGTTTAAAGGAGAAATATTATTTAATATGTTAGCTCTAAGTTGGCCAAACTGCATTATTTAAACATTTTAAAACAACAATACAATAAAATAATTGTATATGAGCAATATTAACTTAACAGGTTAGGTTAAATTAAATAAATAATAACAAACAGACAACAACGCATTCATGTATATATAGTAAAAGATATATGTGCATGGTGCAATTATTAATCTTACGAATTTTTACGTAGGAAGTATATACCTTGGTCCTAATTCTTCAAACCTATTCGGTACTTTGATATTATCCAGAAACATTATTCTTGGAAGAGTTTTTCTTACCGGTGACCTAAAAAACTACATAATTAGAAAGAACAGACTTATACGGTTGTTGTTTTCTGTCTCCCTAAAGGAAGCGATGTTGGCAAGAAGGAGGCCACTCTGTAGCTATGTATTTTTTGCTATTAGGCTATACAAGTAGGTACATACGCATGTATTATAAATATAAAAAGTAAACGAGCTCTCACGTGATCTGAGTTTAAATTTATGTTTTGTCTCAAGGGATGTTTTTCTCTTTTTTCGCTAGTACGATGTGATTTGATATTCGAAAAGTACAGATCGGAAATGCTTCTGAGCGGGTTTCGGACCAACACGCACTTCTGGCGAGAAAAGAAAAACATCCCTCGAGATAGTGTTTAAATTCAAGCTCAGATCACGTGAGTACTTGTAAAAGTTATTTTTAACTTTAGTACTACTAGCAATTTAAAAATAATCTGAACCTACTTATATTATATAGCCTAATAACAAATAGTAGATACGGACAGAATGGTTTTCTTCTCGTCAGTATCGCTTTCTTTGAGGAGCAGAAAACAAAAACCGATTGTCGTAATTTTCTCAATAAGTCAAATAAGTTAGGTTATTTCTAATAATGTAGTACTTTTTAGTTACCGATAAGAAAAACTTCCAAATATCATAATATTGGCCCTCCTGATAATAGCAAGGAGCTGCTGTTCTTTACAATACAAAACTCCATAGCTATTAATATATTTTGTATGTGTACACTTTAAAGTAGTCAAGATTACACTAATTCTTTTTTATTTCTGTCGTTCAGCAGAATCATGGATCTATTTTGCACACGTATCAAGGGCATGTTCAATGGAATTACAATATTGTAATGTAAGTTTCTAGCGTTTATTAACACAAAAGAGCCTATTTCATTCTATAGAACTGTGGTTAGACCCCAAGCTTATGTCAATTGGAAGCTCTTGAAAAGAACAAAAAATAAAGTAATTTCTTAATACTTTATAAATTCGGACCGCATATTTTCCGATTTCAAAAAGGTCAAACGTTTAATTGTACATCCTAGAGTATTTTTAAGTGAGGACAGTTTCGGTGCGTGCACTCCTTTGCTACATCATTGACTTTGTGGTTCTTCACGATGAAATCGACCGTCCAAACTCGGATAACATTTATCGACGGGCGGTGATGCAGCAGCAATTTGCAATATCTGCAACTCTTGCAAGAGAAAGTCCCAGTGACCGACTGCAGGACAAGGGTCAAGTCTTGGGACAACGACGACTTGATTTCGCCACGTGGCTGTATTGTTGCGACAGACCGCGGTCGATCACGATCTCAATACGCCATCGCGGAGATCGTTTGGACGTAAACATTAACGAGAGCAATCGTTATCATTCTTGTATTGTTTTAAATACTCAGTTTACTTACATTGCGTTTATTACAGTTGACTTGTGGTGAGAATTCACTGGTATTTTAATTAGTACAAGAAGAGTACATGATCTTAGAAGTGAGAAAAATATCAATTGTGTAATCAACATTTGGACTCAAAACATTGTTTTACTCGAGTTTTAAAAAAGAAAAGAAAACACACGTTAATATCATATATATATCGTATATGTAAAGAAAATTTGAGAACTCTTTCAATTTTAAATTTTTTCTCCAATATCATACTTCTAAAATTTGGAGTAAATTTGTATTTTAAACATCAAAGAAGATTTAATGTGGAAATACCTGTCCATAAATATTATTAATTTTATAAAACTATGCTAAATATACAAGAACAGATTTTTCACAAACATACGTATTTGTTTATGCGCAAAAATCGCATAACGCCAGTTCCACGTTGTTATTCTTCAATAAAATTACTGTGGTGAACACAAATCTTTGAAACTTATGGTATAAAACGAGCATTCTCTAAAAGATTTAGTTATGGGTTACATACATTGGTATGTTTTAAATTGTCTTCGTTTCCAAGACTCGAACAGACAATTGCTATTCATTAATTGGAAAAATATGACAGAAAAGTTCGCGTGAAAGTATATATGCGCAGGAGGTTATTTAAATAGATAACAGTTGTTTTTGTACGACCACCCCCACCCCCAACCCCAACGCTTCAGGATATCCGTGTGTGACCAGTCAGTCAACCAATCGTGTTCACATATCTCCGTGGCTGGTAAAAACACGGAATCCGCGGCAGTTGTAAAACTGTTTTCTCAGAACCGTTAACGGCAGTACATTTCCGGTATTGCTTTGATCCTGAACTAGCGCGGAGGCAGGAGTCGCTACAGACGTCGTTAAAATACTTCTCATGGACTTCTGGAGGCGGAACGCCAACTTGAACAACGCGAGGCACAGCGCACTCGAGCTCTCATGATTGAGCTATTTCCTGCAATACGTGTTTGTCACGGTTCATATTAAATATACCTGTAGACCAAACTCCCTTTCCACACGTCTCCCTGATGTATGCCTAACTTACGTTTGAAACATTTCATAAGATTCTTTATACAATAAGAATTTTATGAAATAGAATAGAAGTAGTATAAGGACAAAGTTTTAAAATTGGGTGCGAAGCCGCGGGTCAACAGCTAGAAATAAAATAAATGGATTTAAAAATCGCTACTATTTTAGGTGCGGAAGTCAGAACTAACGTTTCTTATCGTTGGTTTCGTTTCAATGAGCACTTGAACCAGAAGTTACATATGAAAGACTATTATATTAAAATATCAACATCTATTGTCGCTTTTCCTAATATAATTAGAAGCTGTCATTTAGTAAGAATATTCAGCCAATGTTTTGGCGTCGTTGCTCCTGTCTCAAGACATTTAAGTTCTGTACAAAATGATTAAATACAGTTTTTTGTACCTGTTATATCTTGACTTTTATTTTGATATTTCTTGATACGAAGGCAATAAACCTTTTGACAACCGTAATACAAAAATGAAAATGCAAAAGAAAAATAGTCTGTTACAACGTCCTAGACACACGACGTGATGTTGGCGCAAGTGCATACTATTTTAATAACTTCGTATTTGTCTGGTTCTCATCTCACTTATATTTCCCTTGTTACCAAGCTCGATTACCCATTGCTAACATACAGTTACAGGGTCTAGCAAGAGCTCCATGTTAGCTTTAGAACAGATACTATAGCCTCGCTCAAGTCTGGTTCTCATCTCACTTATATTTCCCTTGTTACCAAGCTCGATTACCCATTGCTAACATACAGTTACAGGGTCTAGCAAGAGCTCCATGTTAGCTTTAGAACAGATACTATAGTGGTTATTGGATACGTTATTTATACGTACAGTACATATGCATGTGCAGATTTGGACATTAAACCTTTCTTCATTGAAATATATTGATTAGTTAACTGAAAACATCAGAAAAGTAGGATGGAATTTTAGTATTTATAAAAAAAATTCACTATTACACATTATGTGGCTATGGTGGAAAGGGTTGATTCAATGTGATTGTTGAGTTTAGCTTCAACATTCACATTGATTCATTATTGTTACTACAAGGTAGAAGTGTGCCACACCACGTGTCGCGGACCAGTCTTTGCTGAGGTTGAATGCAAAATTTCATGTCTATAGCTCATCTAATTCTGGAAATGTTCTGCGGACAGACAGTGGCTAATCATACTGAAAAGAAATTGCGTCCCTCCGGCAGATTAAAGAGAAACTGCGCTAGCCTACTGGGTGATACATTTGATGGCTCTCGGCCGAATTCCATAGATAGACTTGCTCTATCATAGAACTTAATTCTTTTCTACGCAGCATGCAAAATTAAAAGTCTAAATTTGAAGTCTTTCTAGAGATATCTTGTCACATGATACATTTTTATTCATTAGGTTGGGTCTCAAAGCAGTGTTTAAATAATAAAAGTCTACTCATCAAGTAATTATTTGTATGTGTTGTGTTGGGTTAGTTACGCTACATGTATTACTGTCACGTGTTACATATGATTGTACTCAGTTTGAAAGGATAATAGAAATTTTACATTCCTGGCAGACAAAATTAAACTGTCAGCCTACTCAGTGGATCGGCTTCAATAACGCTCAACCAAATTGCATGTTTGAACATGCATGATCGTGGAAGTCATTCTAGTCTATGTAAAAATTAAGTTCAAACTAAATTTCAAGTCTACAGATGAAATCTTTTTCGAGATATCTTGCCACATGAGTATAGTAGGTTAGGTTTTATAGCAATTTTTAATTAAATAACGAAATCTTACACACCTAGTTACCAAAATATCATGTTGTATGTGTTGGAGTAGTTAGGCTACATGTTAAAATGACATATGGTTGTACTTAGTTTGCTAATACATTAATTTATTCTGATATTTTCTCATTGTCATCGTGGTAATATATTAGGCTAATTTAAAAATATTACCGAACGCTCAGCCAAATTCCCTGGAATGACATGTGACTCAGGTTTTGCCGAGTAGGCTTCAGTAAGTCCAGTTTTCATTAAGTCCAGGACCTTGTATTTTGCCATTTTAATACTGGCTGTTTCATAAAGTCCAGTTTTCACAAAGTCCAGTTCTCTAATATTAATTTAAAATATAACGCAGTTTCATAAAGTCCAGTTTTCAATAAGTCCAGGAGTTTAATATTATTAAAATACAGCAGTGTCAGTAAGTCCAGTGTCACAAAGTCCAGAAGTACAGTCTGTACCAGAGCAAGTCGCCGGCGACCGTCATGTTACTATGTTGCAGGGGCAATTCTGAAGGCGTTCCAGCCTCAGCGCAAATTTAATAATTCATGTGCATTGTTATGTAAAGCAGCCTAAAAAGAATTAGTTTGAATTCAAGCTTTAAATATTTATCTTTATTTTATGTATATTTGCAATTGTGTATCTAACTTATAGTTTTAAAATGTGGTTTTTCATACAAATCATAGAATAAATAGAAAACAATATTTTAAATATTAAACTTTATTCAACCTAACATTAATTAATAAATATAAGTATACATTTGGAATGTTTATTGTATCTGTACTATGTATGTCCAATTAAATCACCGTAAATAAGAAAAAAACAAACAATACATTCATAACAAAATGTTGTATTATTTTACTATATGAAAACTCAAATTCTCAATAATGCCAGACACTCAACAAATGTTTTGAAAGTAATGAGTTTAGCAAACACACATAAAATATATATTTTTGACGTATCATATGTTCCAATGCTAAAATAAAATTATATAACATTTTCCTGTATTAAATATGATGTCTTTTATGAAGTAAAACAGGAAATTAAAATTAATCATTTTGCAAGCAACAACTGTCATTTCATTATGAAATTTTATTCAGGAGCTAGTTCTCATAACCAATTAAGATAACTGGTCTGTTACGTATTATGCATAAACCAGTGTTGATTATTTACTATTAAACGCTATTACTACAATGTTATTGATCAAAGCAATAAAAATTATAAGTCTTATACATTTTATATAAATTTTAGCTCTGATAATGGCAGTAAAGAAAGAACCTGCTATATATTTATTATATATAATCAACCAAACAATAAACAGCATCTAGGATGTTAACCAGTCGGGCCCCTTTAGCTCAATAAACTACCTTGTCCCGATCATGAGGTTATATGACAATTGACTTAGTGGGGCTGGACAACTTTCATTTAAAACTGTCTTTCCGCACGATATATCAGAAACTAACTAACATATAGACGTTTGTTTATGCATGAAGCTTCAGTACTATATGAGGAACACTTCGTTTGATTGTGGTAAACGTCACAACATGAGATTTGGGTGACATTTAGCATGTATTACATTAGTCTTATGGGTAACCATTGTGATATTGATAACAAAGCACAATAAATATATTTGTAAACAAACTCAATTTACCCATTATATATTTTAACGTCCTAATAATATTATATATGCGACAGTGCCTTTGTTTCTTTGTTTTGTTTTCACGCGTAAACTACTCAACCGATTGTACTGAAACTTTACATAGACATTCCTACGGTTCCTGGAACGAATATGGGCCTATTCTTATTTCGAAACACTTTCTGGGCTCCACCATAATGGACTTAAAAATAGCGAAAGTTCCAATTCTTGATCTTTAAAGTTTCGTAATTTTTATTGAATGAGCCTGTCAAGTAATCAACCTTTCTGTGTAAACATTATACTAAGGCAGCACACCAATATGTTTATTTAATTTAAGCACTATTTTATTTATATTTCATAATCAATATTATGAGCTGACACTAAACTCCTGTTCTCAGTCTCTTAGGACTGTATATATTTTTTCGTCAACATTTTGTTAATCGGGTAAATGAGGCAAATTCAACTATGGAACCGTAACTACAATAGACTCGAAGTCAGTTGAAATGCTCGGAACCAGCGAGAGTTTTGATCGAAGTAGGCTTCTCATTCCTAAGTAGGTAAATATATTTCCCTCGTCAGGACAACGAAGAAAACTCATCTATGGCACTAAAAATACATTAGACCGGCAGTAGATCACAATAGCTGGAAATAAGCGGTTTTTTAAGCAAAGCCGTTTTCGGAGACCAGTGTAAATAATTTCTTGATGAGAGCAACGAGGTAAATTCAGTTGTGGTATCGGAAATATGATGAATTTGAACGAGAAATGAATGCTCCTATACCAACCAAACATGATATAAGATTTTGTACCCCTGATCGCCTAACCATAAACACTGAAATTATATGAACCTGATCATATGACTACTTACGTTTGAAACACATTATAGAGGACCATTATATTACATCATACGTGTTTTGATAAAGTTGGCTTCGGACTTTGATTTTTTTTACCCGCGGGTAACAACTTGTATGACGTATTAACACATGTAGACTAATTATTCCAACACATCCCAAACCATTTTTAAGGTGAATGGTGACTAGATGTGTAGACTTTTATTATTTAAACACTAATATGAAACGCAATGAAATGAAAAGAACGTGAATGTATCATATGACAAGATCATGTGTATCATTTCGAAAAATATTTCATAATTAGACTTAATTGAAACTTCATTTCTACATAAACAAGAATGAGGTAACCATTGAATTTGGCTGATAACACTGAGTTCGATAATGGTGAATGTCATTCCATGGGATATGGCCTAGCGTTAGCTATTATATTTTTATTGGTATTATATGCAAACATTGTGACAATGAAAATATGGCAGAATAAATAAATTTGAGAACAAACCTAGTCCAATAAAGACTTTTTTACATGGCAAATTTTTATTCATATGGTAAAATGAAAAAATTACCAGAGTGGAAAGTCAATGTCAAAAGTAGGTGACAATATTTAATATCAGAGAACTCTCGAGTTGCAGTTCCACAATTTAGCTCACCGAAACTTTCATTACTGGAACACTGCTATAAAACATAATTCAATATGAGACTATAATGTGGTAAGTTATCTCGAGAAAGATTTCTTCTGTTAACTTCATTTTGATATAGACTAGGTTGGACTGTTATCACTCAGTACGTCAACACAATTTTTATTTTATCTACCGGGGGTATATAAAAATGTCTCTTCTGTGCGACTGTTTATCATTCTATCTGCCTGCAGGTATATCGAAAATAAAATGTGTTATAGATTTGAAATTTTGAATGCAAACTCAGTTTGGTATGCAACACGTGGTGTGGCGTGTTGCTACTTTGTTTATATTATATTGAATTAGTAAAAAGCATTTATTTTTAACACGCAAGCCTCTAAAACAAAGCGATAAATGTGCATTTTGAATTTTGCTCCATTTTAACTGTGCAGCTGATAAAACATTGAAAATGCCTCTTCTTGTGTGTATTGTTTCTGGGTAAACGAGACAGACACTCTTTTGTAGTGTATGTGTCTCTGTTGCCGAGATTGCGTTTTGAGCTTCTTCGTTACCGACTGTCTAGGCTAATTGGTTGGCCTAGGCTATTATGTCAGGACCCTATTGAAGCTGGCAAATTCAAGGATATCGAAATCATATTCCTAATGTACTCTGCTGTATTGATCTTTGTCGAATCCTTTTATACGGACGTGGACTCCAGATTTCAGTAGTCAAAGCTGTGACAGAATGTCAGATTTCAAACACTACACAAAGTGGAAGGTGAAGTAGAGCTAAACTATTAAAACTCCCTTTTGATTGAATCAGCCCTTCCAATAACAGTTGTTTGAAAGTGAACAAACTGTAGTAATTAATGTATGATGGCAGTAATGTTAAGAAACTATTTCTGTAGACATTGATACTGATGTGGCATTTTTATGTACTTCCTACGTAATCTCATAGTTAATCCTATAATAAAACTTCCAGACATTTCTTAACTCACGAATATATAATATAATAAGATACAATCTAACTAGAATAAAATTTAAAAAGCTCGGCTTGGTAATACACAAATAAATGATGGCACTGTTTAAAATTCCATGTTTTATATTGTGAAATATAATTTTTCTTTTTAAAGGAGCATTTTTGGAATGATTACTAAAAGTATATATACAAATTTAATTAAATAACTGTTTTTCTACACCAGTTTCAATGAAAATACTGTGTTAATCTTTTTTTGTAGTATAGTTTGAATTCTTACTAATGATTTTCATTATACTTTTTAAGTTTTTTTTTTCTTCTGACAAACTGCTAAATAAAAGGCCTTCGTGATCAGATATGGACATTGGTAAGAATCTGTTTCTTCTGACGGATCTGAGGTTGTTTTCTGTAATACGAGTAGTTTTCTAAAACTGTAACCAAAAGGACTATCTAGTGGAAACTGTTAGACTCATGTTATAACAATTATAAAAATATGATAAACTCCAAACTACAAAATAGATTTATTTTCGTCGATTTATATTTTTAACGTTCATCCATTATTACGATAGTTATTTACCGATCGATAACACGTGTTAATTTCTTCCTCAACCATGTCAGATATTCCACTACTGTTATGCCACCATAATAGAACAAACTATGCAATTTTGTTGAATAATTCCACAACACAAACAAAATAGTAAATTGCTTCAGTGTTTCAATGAAAACAAATGTACAACAATGCTAATGATTTCCAGGAATTTATTTAGTAATTGTGTGTGCGAGACGAAAGCTACAGACAGTACAATGTGTCACAACCGGATACGGGAGGTCCTCCATAGCATGTTGCACCTGTCAATGACCCATTATCTCAAATGTGACGAGGGTGCAATAAACCAACACTCCCTCGCCCCTCGGTTCGAGCCGTGAGCCTGCCAGGCTCAAGGAAGTCCTCGCCGAATATTTATATTGTTTGAGTTTATCCTACTCCAGAAATCAGATTGTTTTCTAAAAGTGTCTATTTTATTGCTAATATAAACTAATCTATCAGAACTGTTTATAAAATTTTATGTATAAGGTTAAAAGTGTTTTACTTTTTACATTAATGATGAACTTATAAACGAGAATAATAAATTTACATGAATTGTTAAAATAATGTAATTTATTCCTCGGGTAAAGTACCTTTATTTCAATGTATAATGTTGTATATAGGTAGATTAAAATAAAGAATCAAAGATGTTTTTAAAACTATGACTAGTGTGTATATGAACATTTTAAAATTATCTGGTTACTTTCAAATGACAAAACTACTTGCTGACGCTTTCAATGGAGTGTTTTTACAATTAAGTACACATAACCAAAATAACCTATTAAAATGATAAAAAATATCCATCTATAAAACAGTACAGAAATCTGCTAGATGAGGAGTAGTATAAAAATAGCACAAAGCTAAGGCAGTTTCCGGGTAGCCTACAGCTGACTTCACACAGTCCACAGATCTCACAGGTAGATAACGATGAAACGTTCTCTATCAAATTTGATTCGTTCCATTTCACCCTTGACATTGTACTCAACTAACAAAGTATAATAGAAAACGGTGGATTAATTATAAAAAATATTTTAAATCAAATTACACGTTATTGTTTTACAACCTCTCTAAGTTATAAGGAGGAAAGAGGGCCTAGACAGGCAAATATCTATATCGTTATTAACGTATCATGTTTACCTTTTTACTTAGTAATATAAGCTTCTCAATTTAACTTTGTATAACGTTGAATAAATTTGAAAATTGCATTTAAATGTTCACACATCACTATATTACTATCTGAGTAATTCGGCATTATCCTAATGAATCATAAACATCTACAGTAATTTAAGATTAATTGTTCCTTCTCTTGGTCCATAGTTAGTATAGGCCCTAATAATATATCTGCGAGTAGACACCTACACGTAGTACAAGGAAGTGGAAAGTTTATTTATTGTTTTATTGACACTTGATAATTAAACCAACCAATAGGTTATATCTAATATATCACATTTATAGTAGTTTCAAATTATTTTAAATAGGTAACGAAACGAAGACAAAATATTTTATTACTTTAAATAGTGGCTCTTGCCTATAAACCAAAAATAAATAATAATGAAACCTATTTCCTACAAGCTTACTAAGAGACATACAAGCTTACATAATGCCGCTAACGATAAGTTTTAAATAGCACTGAAACAGCAATTCGATGAAGACTGGATGCAAGAGATTTTCTAGTTTCATTCAAACTTCCACTTGTTATTCATCGCTATAGACGTTACAACCTACTGTAAAGTTCATTCAAATCTAGGAACAATAGGAGATAATATTTTGAGTTAAACTAGATTAGATAAACTATTAAATATTAAAATATTAAATACTATTATAACTATTAAATACTAAACTATTATAATAGTTTAGTCTCATTTCGTGTACCGGTACTCTATTGCTTTTAATCTGGTTAATGGGTTATCTTCAAATACGGATTTATTGGCTTTAGAGTTTTGGTAAGGAATACAAATTAACATAACAAGATAATAAAAATATGTGCATTTAATTGAATGTGTATGTTAAGCAAAACCCATAAATAATTTCATATAGGTCAGTCCATCGCTAAACATATTTCTATTCAGACTAAAATTGCAACCGATTTGATTGAGTTTCATGAAAACTAATTGTGTATGCAATATTTTCCAAAGTACACAATTTGCGTAACTGATGACTTGAGTTGTTACTCTGAGTTGCCAATTTTTTCTACCGTTTTATGAATTGTTACTATTTTATTTATTTTTTTATTTCCTTGTTACATCCCCTTACAACAAGTCCTAACAACAAATTATCCAAATTATTCTTGTATTTCTACATCTAGTTAAAACGTTTAAAATTCCAGAACTGACATTTTGGTAAGTTGAGCAGAAAGCAGTAATAAATTACTACCAAACGTAATTGTACCAGACGTAGTGTGAATAAATAAGCTTATTATTGATTTTAAAATCGTGGATTATTTTAATAGATCATAGATCATATCTAAGAGACAATGTTGCATGATTGTAAAATTATCATTTGTACCAATTTTTACAAAATAAGGTCTTCATCGTGAAGTGACCAAAATATATATGAGACTGATCTGAATTTTATTTTTATAGACAGCGTTTTAAATAATCTACCAAACATTCTAAGGAGGCTTCAACGGGAGCGCCCAACACCGGAAGTTCGTTTCCTCTCCCACGTGTATAAACTTACTGTAGGCTATCGCTTAAAATTTCGTTGATCAGGTTCTACACTTACCGAACAGTAATTTTTTCATTAAACTAGGATCTATTGCCTTCGTTATGATTCTATTGTCTACTAATATTGAAAGGTTTGTGATATTCTGTATACACCTGTACAAAACATAGATGTTTTGCAGTTTATTTGTTTATTTGTGTAGTACAAATCATGTATATGAGTTATTTTAAATTTGGATTAACAGGTAGGAAAATCTATGTTTGTGTAACTATATTCTGGAATTTTAAACAAAATATTGTTATTAAATCCAAACCTACAGTAATTATAAATTATAAAAAGGAGAGTTTTATCACACCATCTGACCGAACTATCCTACAGAACTCTCGAGAGGTCCAATATCCCAGAATACGCGAGATCCCATTTGGGAAAAAAATATATATTTGAATTCCTCAGAAAACTATATCATGTATCAGTCTTGAGTCATATAATTATGTCATCTTAAGCAAATCCAACAGTGCGTGGTCAATAACGTCAAAAGCCTGAATTACTTTAAAAAATAGTCAAATTGTACTAGCTTTGTTTTAACTGAAGCTACAGTTTTTCGAAAATATTAAGAAACACGGGAAATCATAAAAATATTGTAATGAAACCTAATTTGGGAGGGTTTCAATAACATATTATATTATTGATTTCTAAAATAAGTACTGTTGTGAAGACATCCTGAGTTATAGAGGAGTTAAAGTTAATTTGTAATGGAAATCTTATGAACTTGGATTATTAAACATTGAATGGTGATAATACTGGCCTGTTTGCTGGAAGAAGAGGCTTTAGATTTACATTTACAAGAGAGTTTGATAAAATAATTTTGTAGACATATCTTGGAGACCGAGTATGATATCCAGTTGAAATTTAATAATTTTAATTTTATACTGTAAACAATTTTTTAAGTTGTCCTCCAAGGGTTGTGATTTCCAATGATAGAGCACCTGGCATCGTCGGATCTCACACTACGAATAACGTTTTATTTTTAAACTTCTTTAATTTATAATAAGTCTTCAATTGTGATAGGCAATTAATCTGTAAAATGGAAGTATCTTGAAGTTATTCTACATTATTTCTTATTTTATGATTTAACCCTCTTTTGTGTGTTATAAACTAAAATGAAAGGTAAACTGCTAAATAAAAGGCATGTGTGGTCAAATAAGTGAGATTGGAGAGTTTATAATTTGCTATATATTACCAGAAATGTTGTCAACACCGTGCTCCCAAGTCAAATCTTTAACATGGAAATCTAATACAATGTAATAAATCTAATATGAAAGAGTATCTAATATGGTATTGGAATCCTTGTTATGATGTGTAACATAACATACAAATTTCCAAATAAAATTGATTTATCTTTCGGCAATTTATATTCATGTAACCGTTTGTCCATTTTAACTAAAATTATTTACCGATCGCTAACATTTATTTTGTTACGTACTTTGTGTCTGAACACCCGAAATTAGATGACCAAGGTAAATAAATAGCTTGTAAATATTTAACTATAATTTTGTATTTTCGAACTCAATGTTTTCTTTACAGGGCCGCGTTGTGCAGTGCGCATGACGTGCCTGTGCGTGTAAGTCAACAGCTCGGCCGTTATACCTCCAACTGTGTAAAATTATATAATGTTTAATAAATATCGTAACTGTTTGGTAATAATGATATAATTAAAATAATTATTTAATTGCATTGTAATTGTATGACTTAGTACAAAAGTATCCCAGTACTGTACAATATCCGTGGAATTTAACTTCCGCAGATGTAATGAAGCCCATCCATCCCATCCGGTCCCACGTAGATAAGAGAGGATCAGAAATAACTTGACTTTTCAGGTGATTCTTATTCTTTATCACTCAATATACTTTTCCCCCACTATTTCATCTCTAACTTCCCGTCTCACCATCACTAGTAGTCAGTCATTCAGTGGTGAAGTCTCGTGAGTAAACATGGATCGTGTTCTTGAAACCACAGGATTAAAGTCAGGTTCAAAGTGGTATCATGTCAATGACGGGTTTTATTTTAAGGTGTCAGACAGTGACGCGAATCGGGTTTATTTGAAATGTGTAGAGAAGAACTGTCCGTGCAGGGCAACCATGCCGTTGACCACAGAGCAGCGTACCACTGAGCTATTCATCAGAAGAGCTCCTCATAACCACGCGCCTGATAACAACTGGTCAAGAGTTGCCGCTCTTCGCCAGAGGATTTTACAGAGGTGCAAGGAAGAAGTGACCGACTGTAGGATCATTTTTGAAGCGGAATGCACAAGGTAAGTGATTTTTTTTTAATAACTGGAATGAGGTTGTTTTACATCCTTGTAATTCACAATACGTTATCAAAGATAGAACGTTTATCAGCTAAGCGATGTTACATGATTTAGGAACTTTATGACAAATTTGAAAGTGTAAAACAAAGACTATTCAACCATGAGAGACTTATAGAGTTTTAATTAATGAGTAAATAAAATAACTACCATATTTAATTATACAAAAAGTTATTTTGAACTAATGAACATTTTACATATATTGTTAACATTTGCCAAATATTGTTGTCGCATTCTAAATTACCTTTGAAATAGATTCTTTTCTATGAAAGATATAGTACCAGGTGGTACAATTGGCTCAGTGAATGTTGTAGATTATAAGTGTTTTGGCCTAACTTTTTTAGTGTGCTACTCATGAAATAGTTAATTGCTTCACTGTATCAAAGAAAAAGTACAAATATTCTAATATTTTCCAAAAATTTATTAACAAGCGCCAACTCATTAAGAATATATTGTCACTACGTGTAGAGGCGTAAGGTAAAGACAATTATTCTGTCAGAACCGTAGACGGTATAGGTCTCCTCCATCATGTTGCACATGTCATCGTCCCATTGTCCCAAATGTGACGAGGATGCAACATTCCCTGCCCCTTGGTGACCTTGTCTGGGCTCAAAATGTCGTCGTCGAATTTCTGTCCAAAAGGCGACACTCCAGAAATCCAATATATTTTTCTTAGGCTGTGAAATATATTCTAAATAAATACAAATTTGTAAGAACAGTTTATAAACATAATTGTATGAAGTTAAAAGGATTTTTAGTTAACACATATATTAGGTATATTAACTTATGAAAGTAAAATGAAATAACTTATGTAAATTCTGTACAGCATGTAATTTATTTGTGCTGTAGAGAGTAACTATATTCTAATTTATAATTTCGTACTGGAGTAAATTACAATAATTATAATTATAAATGTACACAATTATAATATAATTATAAATGTTTGTGTGTGTGTGTGTGTGTGTGTGTGTGTGTGTGTGTGTGTGTGTGTGTGTGTTCAAGTTCAAAAACATGTTATTAAAAAAAATACATATCATACAAATAAACAATTTTCTCCCAAAGCGCAACACGCACGTGCGGGAGTACAGTTGTTTTTTCTTACGTTTTAAACGCAAATATCAAGTTCAATACTATAACATCACATATTATGATTGTTTACTACTATGAGGCACAAGCGGTACAGGCTAAGCAGTCTATATGCTCTATACAATTACTTTTTCATACAACTATAACAAATATATAAATATAAAATATACAGAATATAACAAACACAAGTATAACAAGAAAAAATAAATAGACAAGCGCATATCACAATAACAATTTTTGATCCAGATAACAATTAACTATACTTTAGGTTTATTCAACTGGCATACGTTTCAAATATTCAAGTGCTTTCATCTTCACCTTGGGTTTCTTTTCAAACATAATTCTATCGCCATAGTGTAACAAGAAGTTATTATATATTCTGGGACCCAAATAGCAAAACTGGTGTCTACTTGATTCTTTAGTTAAGAAAGGGACTCTTAAAACTATTTGTTGGCTAGCTCTAGTGACTCTATTAATTTCTCTAAGATCAAATTGGTAAATAAATTTAGTAATAAACAAGATTACTGAATACTTATGAAGTTGCTCAAATGTTAATATATTCTTTTCTCTAAAAAGGTAGCTCATTCTGTCCATGCGTTTTACATTGTATATACTTCTCTCAGCATGCCTTTGATTCGTAATAACTGATTTTAAACAAAAATTGTAGGCTCCACCATAATGAATAATAATTATTCATGGAATTATTCCAAACCTCATCACACTTTCAAACCAAGAAAGATAAACATTAATTAATTGACAGCCATTGAGAGATCTTATCTAGATCTTTTCTAATCTTAAGCTTATTGTAGGCAGAGCACACTAGCGCAGTGTCATCAGCATAAGCAAACACATTTGAATACAGATCTAATTCTTCTAACAAGTCCTTGATGTACACAAGGAACATAAGAGGTCCCAGAACTCCGCCTTGAGCTGTGCCAAAGTACAATTCCAATGAATCACTAATAACATTATTAATTTTAACAATTTGATTTCTTCCTATACAAAAAGATTTTAACCATGAAAGAGCCAATCCACCAAAACAAAATTAATGTCTAATACATCGAACGCTTTTTGAAAGTCTAGATAAACAGCCACTGTATATTTATATTTATCTGATGCATTCACAATAGAACTCTCATATTTCTCAACTGCTAGGTCTATCCCTCTACCAGGAATAAAACCATACTGATTACCAGAAAAGAGTGATCTTTGAGTAAAGAAATCAAGTATTTTATTTTTAATTATTGTCTCAAATATCTTTGCTATTACACTAATAACAGAAATTGGGCAGTAAGAAGATACTTCAGATTTATCACCAGACTTATAGAAAAATAGGGACTACAATTGCCAATTTGAATTCATCAGATACTCTTCCTTGTTGTAACGATTTTTTCGACATACTACACAAAAGAGGGGCAAATACATCAAGATTTTTTTTAACACTACGTATATTAATACCATCCACACCATCCACACCCGTACTACGTTTGCCTTTTATTGACATGACTGAATTAACCACATCCATGTAAGTACAATTAAACTTCCAACTAATTCATTTTCATTATTGCAGTTTTCCATAAACATGTCATAACCAAATGCTTTTTTTTAATTCAGGAATAACAGATGTATAATAATTATTAAACTCACTAGCAATTAAATACTCATTACCACTAACATCAACTAAATTACCATTAATTCTTATAGTGACAAGAGAACTCCTTTTGTTTTTAACAATGCCTTTAATAACATTCCAATATTTCCTGGAGTCACCTTTACAATGTCAATCAATGAAGAATAATAATCCAATTTTGCTCTTCTAATTTGCCCAGTTACATACCTTGAAAGATTATTATACTCTTTTCTTAATGCTAAATTAAATCTATTTTTACAGTATTCCTTATATATAAGTAATTTTTCCTATAGGTTATTTTTACCAAGTTATCTGTGACCCATACATTCCTCTTTCTACATTTACTATTTAATTTCTTTAACGTACAAGAAGACACATAACATTTATTTATAAATTTATAAATTTGATACACATAAATCTACATCATCTACATTGTAAACATAATTCCAACTAGCTAGTTGCAACTGCCTTCGTAACATTTTGTAGTCTACCAATTTTCAGTATTTTGGTCGTTCAGTAATATTGACTAACTTAGATATAGATATATTCAGAGCGTAATGATCAGTAATGTTAAGCTCAACAACGTTATAGTCGACATTTAATGGTATTGAATTTCTTAAAAGGACGTGATCTATACAAGTTTCATTGTTATTAACCACTCTAGGTGGAATGTTAATTAAACTTTAAAATCCAAAAGCTGAAATTAAATTAAGATTGTTTTTTGTTGAATTATAATTTTTTAATAAACATACATTCTTATCCCCCGTGATCATTGTAGGATTACTTGTTTTACTTAAAATGTTTTCAAAATCGGCCTGAAACCGATTAAAGGTAAATTTACACTGCCTGTATACTCCGAACACAGTTATCTGGAGGTTGTTATTGATGTGCAAGACACTGGCCACGACACTAATTACCTCAGCTGCGGGCAGTAGAATAAGCTGATAAGAGTATCGCATTATTGACTCAAGTTGTGTTTGTGTCAGGCCTGTCCGGGGTTTATGATTCTAGACTGCTCTCACGCTCACCACAGTACAGACGTAGGTTAACGGTTACTCCTTTTCTTTTAAGGGAATGTTCCGCCGCGCCGCCTTGCAATGTCCTGTCACCCGCGTGCAGCACCTGCGGCTCGTGCAGCACCTGCGGCTCTTACAGCACATACGGCTCGTGCAGCACCTGTACTTGTAAATGATATTAGTAGGACATTATTTTAGTATTTTTTACTACTAAACGTCATGGAGGTAAAATGTCTCAAAATAATGACTTCGGCTTACCAATCATTCTCCAATCAAAGTTATTTGTAATTTCGTCTAAACTAAAACATGAAGTTTGAATTACTTTTAAATAAATACCGATTATGAGAGTGCAAGAAAGAAGGTTCACTTATTTTTATTACAAAGTCCAAAATCCTTTTTGTTAATCTAGTACGCGTCACGTGGTTTTGTTTAAAATGAAAAGAGCGAGGAGGAAAACCTATTGAGAAATTTATATATATATATATATATATATATATATATATATATATATATATATATACTACTTACTTACTTCACTTTGTTTATCTATGTCTGTTTAGATCTTTCATAAATTTTATCATGCTGAAATGGTTTGAAACATAATTGCGTTGCAATTTAGTATGATCAATGCCTACTATTACTATGCAAACTATATCTGTGTTTATATCGTCCTGACGCAAAAATACATTGCTTATATTTAACCTCTTCACTAGTCAACAGAGCAGAAATGTTGCATGTAAATTCTAATCCCGTAACGTATTTAAAAAATGTATAATGGTTTTTTGTATTAGCTATCTACTATTATACATTAGTGTTGAGTAACTGAGTAATTTTTGTGTATGTGTGTAATTTACTTTATTATAACTATTGAAAAAAGTAGGAAATCGTTTAAAAAGAATTTGTTGTTAGTGAGATGCAGTAGGCTCATTTAGTCTTTTATAAATTCAAATATTACGCCTTAACTGTATAGGCCCAGCATATTTTAGATAACAGATGTATAAAGATCGTTTCTGTAAAAACAAAATTATGATAATTACGTATTTACTTAAAAACTATCGAGGATATTTCATTTGTAACATTTTGAGTAGAAAATGCCTTAAATAAATAATAAATTGCTAATCAAATATTAGGTAATTGTAAGGTTCAGACCCTTATTCTTTTTAATAAATAGTATGTAGTTGTTTATATGACCTTTAAGAATAGGAAAATATGTTAACTGATTTAAGGGGCACATGAACAATGTTTATAGACTAGTATTGTCACTTCTACTATAGGATTAACTTTGTTTCTGCTAACTATGTGGTTTGGGTGGAAAATACAGACTCGGTGGTGTCGCGCGCTACTGGTCTTCTACTCGTCTTCCGGTCCCAAACTAAGATTTGTTTCTTGGCCATATTGGCTGATGACTCGATATACTCAGCATATACATACATATATATGTGTGTGTGTGCGTGCGTGCGTGCGTGCGTGTGCGTGAGTGTGTGTGTGTGTGTGTGTGTGTGTGTGTGTGTGTGTGTGTGTGTGTGTGTGTGTGTGTGTGTGTGTGTGTGTGTGTGTGTACACACAAAAATTAGAATTGTAATTATTTTGTAGAATCTTTGAATACCGTGGAACCCATTTGAGGTTCTAGATGTTACACTCAAAATAATTAATGAGTTGCCCATCCCAGATAGCATACGCTGCAATGAATAAAATGTGAACTGGAGATACATTTAATATTCAAATTATATAAAATTAGTATATTTATATGCTTAACAACTAATTCAAATAATATGTATAAAAACTTAAACGGAGAGTAGATATCATAATAACTTCACGTAATACATGGCTTATATGTAATGAGAAACTAAGAGAATAAATGTATATTTGTTTAGGAGTAAAGGAATGTATTTTTATTGCAGAGAACCAGTGGAAGTATCCAGCAGGATCGGATACGAACAATTGCGTTCGGCCATGTACCGAGCAAAGCGGCAGAGGATGGACATAATTCCTCAATCCTTGGAAGACCTTGCCGTAATGCTCGGTCAACCAAACAACAGAAGATTTGTTCGTACCCTTGACGACCACCCTTTCTACCTTGGCCACGTTAGTAATGAAGGTAGCAGTTCTGTTATTTTTGGATCGCATCATTTTATCCAACTGATGGAGGAAGCACATGAGGTCCACATTGATGGGACATTCAAGGTCCGTCCCAATGTACCACCTTCTCGTCAATTACTGACGGTCATGACCATGCACTTTAGCCAAGTAAGCTAAATTCTAATATTATGGTGTATGTAGTAAATCTGTAGTAATGACAATTTTTAAATTGTCTGAGTGCATATTCAACATTAGTATCACACTTTTCTTTCTGTACGGTTTCAATAAATACTGCATCTAAACAAAATGCAACTGTGCTGGTCACAGTCACTTTAGTGTTATTTTTAGATAGCTACTATCCCTATGAAGTATTTAATTTACTGATTTGTTTCAGGCATTTCCTGTGTTTTATGTTTTGATGGAATCCAAAAGTTCCAGTTCTTACATTGCTCTGTTCCGCTTTTTGAGAGATGTGGCTCCACAATTTAACCCCACGGTTGTGATAACTGATTTTGAAAGGGGGCTCCAGGTGGCTGTTAGAACAGTATTCCCGAACGCTCATCTAGTCGGCTGCTGGTTCCACTCGGCCAATGTAAGTTCTTAGTTTTAAATAATAAACTATTATTTAAATAGGCAAACTAAGTCCGATTTCAACAAGCAAGGAACGTATTTGCAACATAAACTGTACGACTAGTGACAATTTGCCTTCGCTAACTTATGTGTAACTATGATAGGAATGAAAGTATACACACTACGGTCAGTCAGTCTATTTGCCCACAGTATATTGAAAATGAAATTGACACGCAGTGCGGCGTAATCCTATATTGTTTAACACAATTCTTATGAGCAATATTGTTGTTGCAAATTGCATTTATAGAAAACTGAAAACTTTAAAATAATAAATCTTGCTGTTATGCCATATATTAATGTTTCGATTTACTGGATACCATTTAACGAACAGAGACAACCAACAATAACACGCTTAATTGCAATTACAAAACACTTAAATTTTCTAGGGAATTAATGAGAAATGCCAAAACTAACCAAATGTTTTTTTCTAGGCAATGAGGAAAAGAGCAAGGCTGTTAGGAATGACCGCCTTATTAAATGAAAACCCAGTGGCCCATAAAATCGTAAAGATGACTATGTCCCTCCCTCTTCTCCCTCACGATGCTATTCCAGCCGGTATGCGAGCCATCAGGCAGCATGCCTTAAGAAATGGTCTCGCAGAAGAAATGGAACGATTTCTATTGTACGTTGAGGAGACATGGATTCAGGGTAAACTAAACATTTTCTTGTGATTTAAACATAGGAGATCCTTATTTGTTAATTGTTTCCTGCAATACAGAATATAATTATTATTATTACTATTATTATTTAATAGAAAAAATAGTAAAAAGCTTAGACTTATATACCATATATATATATATATATATATATATATATATATATATATATATATATATACATACTGAATATGACTTGCAAATTGTATCCAATTTTACTTAACAAGTCATCACAGCCGTAATGATTGGGCTACTCTTGCCGACAATATCTGCATCTGGACACTTGTTATAACACGTATGTTATAATATGTAACCTTTTTATACTAAAATACAAAGATCAGAGTAAATCAATTCTATGACAATGTAAGTCATTACGATAAGAATTGTTGGTTGTTAATTATACACACAAGCATACACACATACACACACAAACAAATACAAACACAGACACACAAACCAATATGATATATTTGTTTCTGATAGTTTCCAAATCTATTATATTTACTGGGACTAAACATCGTTCCAAACGTTTTTAGATTTCAAAAGAATATCTGACTACTTTATGGAATATAAACTTACATGGCGGACTCTTTGAGTCATATCTTGCAGCGTTAATGCTAAATTAGATCAAAGATAAGCCATTAGTCATATCGAAGGTAGATTCTTTAGTTTAAGTCATGCCTACTTTCAGATATAAGAAATAAACTGCTTACTATAAATTATAGGTGTTGGGGCTCAATCTTTGTCAGTCTTTCGTCAAAGACGAAGGACTAACAACCACCAAGAGTCGTTTAATAAAACACTGATAACCAGGATGAGACATCCTCACCCTAACGTTTGGGTGTTCATCGGTAAGTATGTGGCATGCATTGCACATTATATGTCATTGGGAAAATTATTAATTTGTTCAAATACTCGATTTAAAAAAAAAATACGATTTATTGTAAGGTTTAATTGCAGCCTATACCGGTTCTAAAACAAAAGTTTTATGTTCTAATAATACAAAATATCTATACGTGAGGATTCACACGTTAGTAGTAACCAAAGTGCAGATAATATATGCGTGTATGTGTGTGTGTGTGTGTGTGTGTGTGTGTGTGTGTGTGTGTGTGTGTGTGTGTCACTGTTTATTTTATTAATAATACATTTAAAATACTATCACACTTTGCAGACGAGCTAAAGAAAATTGAAAACGCATACAGCAGAGCGTACGCTGCGTACGCGAATGGGGCGCAACCTCGAGCAACGCCTCCAGCGTACCTGGCACAAAATCTAAGAATTGCGGAAGCAACAGAATTGTATATTACAGGGGAATATACAGTTCTCCAGTTTCTGCAGCGAGCAAGCCATGCTGTAATGGACGCCTTTGTCCACCCCAATGATAATGATGATCCAGATGATGATGTGGCTCATCCACCACCTCCTTCGCCAATCGGAATACCTCATTTACTTGAGGATCCCGTGGAACCGATTGCGGAACCTAGACGACGCAGACGAGCTCCAGAAGGTAACACCTCAGTTCAATGCATAATCGTATAAAGTGAAAGAGATTAGCTATGCTCCTTAAATTAGCCCACGCTCATTTTCATATATATATATATATATATATATATATATATATATATATATATATATATATATATATTAACTTCTACATGACATTTTTCTGCTAGCGAGCAAAACTGGTACGCGACATTAAGAATGTTTACCTTACCTGCTGGCATCAAAAAGATAAATATGAATTGTCACATGAATACTAAAAGATTTTCAGTCGAACTATGTCTTAAATAGTACAAGAACGATTTGTGGAGCTAATGGCATCAGTATCCAGGAATGCCCGGCTGGCGGGTATGAAGGATATCCAATATTCTCTATAAAAGTTGACGAAACTTAGGAAATTTGACCATAGGAAATTAAGTTTCCGTCTACAAATTTGAATTAATTAAATCGTTGAAAACATTTCAACAGTTGAAATTAAATTATTTTGTCTTCAGATCCAATTATTGAGAATCCTCAAGAAGTCCTTGGAAGAGGACGAAGACTTGTCCGCGGTGCTGTCCGTGGTCGCAGTCGAGCTCGTGGTCGTGGTCGAGTCCGTGGGCGCGGTCTAGCCCGTGGTCTAGTTCAAGGTAAGCTTAAAGAATTTGTTGAGGATTACTTAAATGTTTCTAATGAAGATGAGCCTACTGCACAATATAATTACATTCAATTTATGTTTGCAATATACGACAGATAATAAACATTGAGATGCTAATTTATTATACTTCGCCATAAGAATTCAGTATAGTGTCTTTTAAATGCATATTACGTTTAATTTAGTAATATTTATTTATTTTTGTTGTTTAGGATCTGAAATTACTGTTTCGCTCGAAACTTTATAATACACAACCATTGAAACCGTTCTTAATTGTTACAAATGCTTATTTGTTTAATAAACCTGCTGTAATATTTAATAACAAACAAGGATTTAGCAGTACTCTTTCAACAAATCTATTATATATATATATATATATATATATATATATATATATATATATATATATATATATATATATAATTATGTATTTATAAGCCGGACGAGTAACAATTTTGACGAATGTCTGTATTCTGTTAAAATAAAAAGTGTAACTCCATTATTTTTACTCTTGCAGCACTTTCAATGCATTTTAATATTAACAGCGAGTTCTACTCAATATTCTTAGGCGTTCAAACAAAAACACGTCGTAATCAATATTATTACTAGTTTGTCCTGGCAATCGTTAAGACTTTTGTTGTTATAATGTAACCAGACTCATTCATGCCATTTACGTATCAGGTGATCAAAATGAACACCGAGCACATCCGCAGGAAACTATTGATGAGCAGTTTCATCGATTGCAAGGAATCCCTGTGGACGATGATGGGACTGTGGCAGACCCAGGGGAAGCCACCTGCTCAACATGCCTTGTAAATATAAGGACTTACATGATTGTACCCTGCAGTCACATAGTGTTTTGTGGACCTTGTGTTCGCCTCCACCGGCAGGGTATGAGAAATGAGGCAGGAGAATTAATTAACTTTGTGGTATGTCCCAATTGTAGGATAAAGGTTGAGACATACCAAAGAGTATATATTGTGTAAAGTGTGTGCGTAACTATGTGTAAATATTATACAGTAAATCTATTTTGTAACTTTTTTAGTATTCTATTACCTAGAAATTTAGTTTTTTTACATTATAGTCAAGATTTTGTTACATATCTAGTTAGATAACTTTGTGCCTTCCCTGTCAAATTTCATGCTGATGTCTGTAATAGTTTGTATACAACTGTACCAAAATGAATGTCTAATATGGTATTGGAGTCTTTTTATAAATATTAGGATTACATTAAATTTACCAACAAACAAAATAGTTTTATTTTCGTCGTTCAATATTTTTGACGTTCTTTAATTCTTACGATACTTAATTACCGATCGCTGTAACGTGTGTTTGTCACACTTTGTGTATAAAGCCCCAGAATTGGACAACCAAAGTAACGAAATGATGTGCTTTGTAATTAATTAGCTTAAAGTTTATATTTTATTTGTCCATAATTTGTTAATTAATACATGTTATGTTGTGAATAAAGCAGATGGAATGAGATTACAGGGAAAGCCTGATTATTCTTAAATTACCTTTGTTGATATCAAGACATAATTAATTAAGACTATGACGGTGGGGTTATTTTAAATGCTGTGAAATAGGGGGCTGTGAATATACAATTTGTGTAGTCAAGACATGCGATGAATCAAATTTCATATGACAATAACCACACACAATAGTGTTTTACCACAGGCAATAATCATACTTAAATACATACTTTGTAGTCATATTAAGCTAATAGAAGTATAAAATGTAATTTAAGATTTTTACAAAAGTAATACATAATTGTTTACGAAAAATGGAGTGCTTTACTTAGAATTCTTATCAAACACGGAATATAGTATAGAAGGTAAGCAAAATAGCCATTCTTGATAGAAGGAAAATGTACTACGAATAATTAACAATGAGTTTCATTTAATCCCACAGATTGTTTGGAGAGACAAGAAACGATCATAATTATCTCGGAGTCAGAGGGACTGAGAGAGGAATGTAGGTAGATCCGTAGATCATGCGCATGCGCAGTCAGTGGCAGCTGGCGGGTAGTTTTGGTGAGCAGAGCAGTCACCAGTCAGTACTCTGTGGGTTAAAGAGTCCGAGCGCGATTGTGTTGTGATTGTAGGGTTGCAGTTATTAGTGCGGTTACAAACCACACCCCCACTCGTTGAAAGAGGTTGGGTGAGGCTTGTTTTGGTCAATCGCTGTCGACTTCAACCTGCCAGTGGTCTGGCGACCTTTACCCGACGCCATGGAAAACATTCAACTAAATTTCACAGTGGAGTCACGAGATTCAAGGCTTCTTTGTACTAGCAGCGTTGTCTGATCATCTCAAGATAAGTAAATTATTAATTTTTATCTTAGTGTAGTAAGATAAATGTATAGTAATTTATCTTAAGCCCCATATAACTTAGTGCTAGCTCAATTTATAAATACTTAACAGATTTGTAAACAAATTCCGGTATATTAACAAGAAATTTTAACATGTGGTCTGACTTACTCTTTCTGTTATTTAATATTTTAAGTAAGTAATAGGACTAATAATTATAAAATTGTGTCTAATAGATTGAAGACCTTTGGAGCAGTTAGCGGAGAAAATTAAAAATAGTACTAAATTTAACAAAAACAATACATTTCCAATAAGGTTTGGTTTTGGGACCAGGCCTTTCAGAACCAAAGGTTTCATAACAGGCACAAATAAATAATTACATTATTTTTATTACAATTAATATTAAAATATCGTATGGTGTAAATATGCAGATACTAGCATGTTGGAAATATTTCAGCCAGTTTAAACATCTATTTATGATAACAGTTTATTTTTTTTGTTAAACCTTTGGTTTTGAAAGGCCTCATCCAAAAAATAAACCTGACTGGAAAAGTATTGTTTTATTAATATTTAGTATTACTTTAAATGTCTAATAGATACTTCTTAGGAAAATTGCATTATACAACAGTGTCTTTTCCTTGTAACATTAAAAAATATATACTTCACATTTTCCAAACCTTTATAAAAATGTAAGTTATAAGTCATCGCAATCTACAAATTAAAATACCTATTCTCTGTAATAATAAAAAACAATGAAAACCAATGAAATTAATAAATAAGATTAGACACTTTTTATTGGTTCATGTTTAATTGGAAATTTTGGACATGCTACAAAAATGTATTATTTATAAAATTCCCTGCAAATATTTTTTAGTAAGTCTTAAACTTGTTTAAGTTTGGTTATTTATGATAATTGATTTGAAAAGATAATAGGATTTCAGACATTTCACAGTGTAATATGTTTCAAAACGTTTATCACCACATTTCAAGAATTTAATTTTACCACCTTCTTTCAGGTATATAAAATTGAATTTAAACTTAACACCTTGGGGTCAGTCTTTTCTTGACCAATCTCCCAATATGTTGTCTTGTACATATTAAGCATATTCAGTGGTCTAAACCTATCAGTAAATCAACATTAAAAATTATGAACAGGGAATGAGAAATTTTTTATATTGAAAACATAAATTTTTAAGTTAGGGTATCAAAATAATAAGGTTTTTACTGTTAGTGGTAAAAGGTTTACCAATTTATTTCTTTACGGAGTTATTAAAACAACTTTTGTTAATGCAAAGAAAAACATATACAACGTAAAACTAAAGTAATTTTTTTAAATTTATAAATTGAAGATTAGTTGCAAATGCAACAATTCTGGAACGGTACAGTTTTGTGTAGAACATACTCTATAAAATAATTAGTATTTTAAAATAACATCAAAATATTGTGTAATCTGATACACTATTATTTGAATATAAAGATAAGTTTTTAAAAATTATCTTGTGAATGATTTTCAGGATGTTATCACATAGATCCCATATGCAATTATTATTAATACGTATTTCATTTGTCACAAAATCTACATACTTCCAACTAGATGAATTTTATATCATGTTTTGTCATAATCATTTTTTGTCACGTTGCCCTGAAGTAAAGAAATAGTTTTTAAGGTAGTCTTCACATCCAATGGAGGATAGTCTACTAGGAGTTTGGCTATACATTTTAACATACGCATAGCCCAAGGTGTACATTATTAACAAACAATATTTGATGTAAAGATCCAATAACTACCTTAAAAAAATATTTCTTAGGTCCAGTATTCATTTACTAGCCTAAGTATAAATATTTTGATACATCATCCTAAAGTGTCTAGAATTTATTGTTGGATTACACACTTTCAATCTGAGAATTTGTACAACCTAAACCCTGTAAACTAAAGAGTTGAAGGAATTATTTGACTCATATTGCATTTGTTAAAAATTTAGTAAAACATACTAAATAAGCCCAAAATTTCATAAAATATTAACCATACTTTAATACTTATGAGGAAAGATCGATATCATAGGCGATCTAAATGTGTTTTCTTTTTAATACAGGGTGCTCGGACGTTCACTTCTAAAACCCCTCATGGACCGGAAATTCCGTTTGATAGTGAACTTCCGGCGACTCGCGTAATTGCAGATTCTCGTGGGAACGAAACGATACAGACTCATTGTACTCATTTATAGGAGATAAATATTTTGTATTTTTTAAATATGAAATAAATAAGACTTTGAATTTATTTTTTGCTATACCAGTGATTATGAAGTACAATATTATATAGGAGTGCTGTAAATTCTTCACAGGACTTTTCTTTATATCGAAATATAATTCTTGTTATATGTTTTTTTATTTTTCTTCGAAAGGAAATCTTCTAAAAAAGTCTTTGTGATTTGTTTGACCCACTGTGTCTCAGAATAAACTACTTTTAATTATCTGCAAATAACAATGTGTCAATTAAAGCAATTAAATACTGTTGAATTTGCTGGAAATTTGAGACTACGCGGGATGTCGCACGTCAGCTAACTCCTGAACGTAATTTTTAAGCGCATAAATAAAGAAAATTGTACTATAAAATTAAAAGGACAATGTGCATAATGTGTGAATGTATTGTGATTGAGTGATTGTATCTCTAATTTTATATATTTGCATCAGGAAATTTTGACGAATTGGGTGAAGGAAACAATAACTTTTTAATTAGGTCACACGAAGAAATATATGAGAACATAGAATACGAGTTCCCAAGTTACTTATGTTTTTAAAAATAATAATACTCTTGGATTTCGACAAATGCGGAAATTTAGCAGTGTGAAACTGCCCATACATTTCATCCATAAAAAGAACTAATCCTCTGACACGAATCCTAATCTGGTTCTTAAAACTACTCCTGACCTAGTTACTGAACTACAATCAACTCTGAACCAGTTCAATTAATAAAACTAAAAAATTTTATAATTTAAAAACAAAAAGTACAAATACAAAAGAATCTATAGAATATACCGTACTTAATACATTACGTTGAATACATGGTATACTGTATTATATTACTACCCTTATTCTTAGGCCTCGACTATTTCCGGAGAAGATTTTACGTATCAAACACTGAAAAACAAAATCTATAGATAGCCGTATCTCAAAAACGTACGAGCTAATTTTTATAAAACTTTCTAAATACATTCAGTACTTGGCCTACTGTACTCTAACAAATGCCTCATTCGCTGCGCCTATTTTCGGAGATATTATCGATTTTACGTGTTACATGTTCTTACGTGTTCTAGAAAAACATACACGGCCGTACCTCAAAAACACATATGACCCAATATTGATAAAACTTTCTACATACATTCATAACATAGTCTTTTATACTAAAATATAAGACTCATTCCTAGAACGTAAAAATTGGCTCGTAAGTTTTTGAGTTACGGCCATCCATAGATTGGTTTTTGTCAGTTCTTGGCCTGTAAAATCGATGTGGCTCCGAAAATAGGCGCGGCCTAAGAATGAGGCTTATATATTAGTATGGTAGACCATGTAGTAGTGAATATGTATAGAAAGTTTTATTAAATTTGGCTCGTACGTTTTTGAAGTACGGCTATCCATAAGTTGGTTTTTGTCAGCACTTGGCCTGTAAAATTGTTGTTGTTCCGAAAATAGGCGCCGCCTAAGTATGAGGCTTATATTTTAGTATAGTAGACCATGTAGTAAATGTGTATAGAAGGTTTTATTAAATTTTGCTCGTACGTTTTTTAGGTACTGGACCATTTGTAGGGTTTCTCAGAACTTGCCTTGTTAAATGATTATAGTACTGAAAATGGCCGCTATAAATGGAGATTATTATCATTAGAGTAGTGTTTGTTCATTTAAAATCTTTATTTGTAGTATTTATCTTCACGTTATTAATGAAATATATATTTTGTATGGTTTGAGTTGATGAACTAGGTTAGGATTCAGTTAGGAACTAGTTCCTGGTACTCGTTCTTTTTATGGAGGGAATCTATGGCCAGTTTCATGTCGGTGGAAATTAACCTCTTGCATGTTGTTAAACATTAATTCGATTATTTAAATTAGAGAACAGTGTGTAAAAGTGGCGAGAATATTGGCAAAATGTATATAAATTCTTTTTTCAGGATCTTGCCAGGATGCTGCCTTCTGTTCCTTACTTCCTGAAACTGCTCATCTTTTACTCCTCCATGTGATTGAGATCTTCAGAGATCTTCAATCAATGACCTGGAAGCTAGCAGCTATTCTACTTGCTGTGTCAGCTATTCATCCTTCATTTATTCCCTGAGTATTTCTTAATGGTACTCTTATTTTATGCTTACATTGTAAAAAGATTGAATGAAAAATCTATTTATAATTATAAAATTAATGGAATAACACAGTATAATTCAAACATGTAAACTTGTCATATTGGTATTGAAATTCATATTTAATATTAAATAACAAAAGGAAAAAGCTATTTAAAACTAAGCTTTTTTCTGTACTAAGAGGTTGTCAGCCACAGCTTAATAACAATTTCATAAGCAATACAATAATGTTTCAAAGGGTCATGTTATATTTGTTTCCTGCATCTGCAAGGGTTTTCTACCCAGTATGTGTACATCAGTCTAGAAGTCTAACTTATTTTAAAACTATCTGATGACAAACTGGTTTGTATTAAGAATATTAACCTATTGGCTTTTTCAAAAAGATTTATCATCATTCCTGTTTTTGTGGAATACTGTTTCATGCCAACATCGGTGTGCAATAAATTTGCTGTAATGCTTATTTTTCATGCTTTAGCATATGTATATACCTATTTGTAGAGAGTGGAATTGTCAATACAAATAAAATTTTGTGTTTTTTTTATTTATATTTGGCTAAAACGCCATGCTGAAATGTTGAACAGTTTTAGGGCAAAATGTATAAAATGGTGAATAGCCATAGGGTTAAAGTTTCCTGCAGTATTTTTTATTTAGGCTGTTTTGAGAACATTACTGAATCCACTTAATTTAAGAAGATGGGTTGATATCAAGAGCTGGTCATATAAAAAAAATACACAAAGGCAATTGAATCAATTTATTATGTACTAAATTTGATATCATCAGCTAGAGTCTATTTTAGTAAAATAGAAAAAGCCACTAGTAGCTAATTTTCTGAATAAATACTCTATTACACCAAGATTGATATTTGTTACAGGTGAACTGGGTATGGAGTGTATGGGCCAGCAGGAACGCATGCAGCATAGCTGTGCACGATCAACAGGGCAAAAGAAACGGCTGTTAACACTGAAGCAAACGAACATGTTTAACTTTTTCTTTTTCCCATTTAAATTGATATGAACACTCCTTTGCACCAGCCTTTGCACCAATTGTTTCGGATTATAAACGCTCTGCTGTAAACTGTCCACCTACCTCTATTCATTAACATCAATTGAATGTAGATTTAAGCAGTATTGCATATTAAATGTTTAGTATAGAGAAGTAAGAAAATAAAATTTTTCTTTAAATAATTAATCAAAATCAATAAAGAAGGCAGTGTTTTAGTTTTAATAAATGCTACATCTGTTACAAATTTATTATTTAATTTAAACAATAATAAGGCCCAAAAAATTAATAAACCTTTTATATGTGACCAAACAACATATATTATTGTGTTTTTGGTCTTAACCAATGAGATAGTGAAAATTAAAAAGGCCTCAACGTTTTGAAGGGCATTTGGCAGAAATATCCAAAGAGAGGAATGGAATTGTAAATGTGAGCAAGATCACATATTTCACTTAGGGTTCTGACAATTGAGATAATTATTATTATATAATGCCTCAAGGCTTAAAGCTGACTGGTGGTATTAAATGAATTTTTGACATGAGCAGTATCACTTTATGGCATAATTTTAGTTTATAATGGTAAAAAGTCTAACATTGTTTACCTTATAAGGATCCTGATAATGTTGTAAATTCAGATTACTACTGAATAGTGTACATGGAAATGGCCAAAAAGGGGAATGGAATTGTAAATGTGAGCAAAATCACATAATTCACTACCTAAAACTGACCAGGGGTATCAAATGAATTTAAATGAATTTCTTAAGTGAGCAGTGTCACTTCATGGCATAATTTTAGATTATATTGGTAAAAAATCTAACATTGTTTACTTTATAAAGATCCTGATAATGTTGTAAATTCAGATTACTACTGAATAGTGTACATATTGTAAAATATGTAAAATCACATATTGTACCTTAGGGCCTGACAATAAGGATAATTAAATTGTATAAGATTCCTACTTTTGAAATGCACTTAATCTTTATTTGTAAAGACTACCAGAAACTGACCAGTGGTATCAAATGAATTTCAGAAGTGAGCATTATCACTTCATGGCATGACTTTAGTTTATAAGGGTAAAAAGTCTTAACATTGTTTACCTTATAAACATATTGTTAATGTTTTATATTCATATTTATACTGTTTAATACACATGGAAATGGCCAAAGTGAGGAATGGAATTGTAAATGTAAGCAATATCACATATTGTACTTTAGGTCCTGACAATTAAGATAATTAAAATTGTATAATGATTCAATGTTAGAAGTGCATATTTAGTTGCAAACACTACCAGAAACTAGCTTCATCAAATGAGTTTCTGAAGTGAGCAGTATCACTTCATGGCATTATTTTAGATCATACGAGTAAAATCTTTTAACATTGTTTATCTTATAAAGATCTACTAATGTTGTATATTCAGATTTCTACTCCATAATGTACATGAAAATGTCAAAGAGAGGAATGGAATTGTAAATATGAGCAAAATCACATATTTTACTTTGGGTCCTAACAATTGATATAATTGATATTATATAATGCTTCAACGTTTGAAGGGGATTTAATTTATTTTTATTTGTAATTGTAACCCCTAATTGAAACTGACAGGTGGTATCAGATGAATTTCTGAAGTGAGCAGTATAACTTCATGGCATAATTTTAATTTATAAAGGTAAAAGGTCAAACATAGTTTACCTTATAAAGATCCTGATAATGTTATAAATTCAGATTACTTCTGAATGGTGTACATGGAAATGGTCAAAGAGACGAATGGAATTGTAAACGTGAGCAAAATCACATAATTTACGTTGGGTCCTGGCAATAAAGATAATTAATATTGTATAATGCTTCAACGTTTGAAGTGCATTTCATATTACAGTATTACGTATTTGTAAACTCTACCTGAAACTGACCAGCGGTATCAAATGAATTTCTAAAGTGAGCAGTATCACTTCATGGCATAATTTTAGTTTGTAAAGGTAAAACAGTCTTAACATTGATTAACTTATAAAGGTGTTTCTAATGTTTTATGTTAAGATTAGTACTGTATAATGGTGTACATGAAAATGGCCAAAGTAAGGAATGGAATTGTAAATGTGAGCAAAATCACATATTGTACTTTGGATTCTGACAATTGATATAATTATATAATTCTTCAAGTTTGAAGGGGATTTAATATTTATTTGTGATTGTAACCCCTACCTGAAACTGACAGGTGGTATCAGATGAATTTCTGAAGTGAGCAGTATAACTTCATGGCATAATTTTAGTTTATAAAGGTAAAAGGTCAAACATAGTTTACCTTATAAAGATCCTGACAATGTTCAGGACAATGACAAATTCAGATTACTTCTGAATGGTGTACATGGAAATGGTCAAAGAGATGAATGAAATTGTAAATGTTAGCAAAATCACATATCTTACTTTGGGTCCTTAAAATTAAGATAATTAATATTATATAATGCTTTAAGGTTTGAAAGGATTTAATATTTATTTGTAATATTAACCCCTACCTGAAACTGACAGGTGGTCTCAAATGAATTTCTGAAGTGAGCATTATCACTTCATGGCATGACTTTAGTTTATAAGGGTAAAAAGTCTTAACATTGTTTACCTTGTAAAGGTCCTACTAATGTTATATATTCAGATTACTTCTGAATGGTGTACATGGAAATGGTCAAAGAGAGGAATGGAATTGTAAATGTGAGCAAAATCACATATTGTATTTTAGGGCCTTACAATTAAGATAATTTAAATTATATAATACTTCAACGTTTGAAGTGCAATTAATATTTATTTGTAAACACTACCTGAAACTGACCAGTGGTCTCAACTGAATTTCTGAAGTGAGCAGTATCACTTTATGGCATGACTTTAGTTTATGAAGGTAAAAAGTCTTAACATTGTTTACCTTGTAAAGGTCCTACTAATGTTATATATTCAGATTACTTCTGAATGGTGTACATGGAAATTGTCAAAGAGAGGAATGGAATTGTAAATGTGAGCAAAATCACATATTGTATTTTAGGGCCTTACAATTAAGATAATTAATATTATATAATACTTCAACGTTTGAAGTGCAATTAATATTTATTTGTAAACACTACCTGAAACTGACCAGTGGTCTCAACTGAATTTCTGAAGTGAGCAGTATCACTTTATGGCATGACTTTAGTTTATGAAGGTAAAAAGTCTTAACATTGTTTACCTTGTAAAGGTCCTACTAATGTTATATATTCAGATTACTTCTGAATGGTGTACATGGAAATGGTCAAAGAGAGGAATGGAATTGTAAATGTGAGCAAAATCACATATTGTATTTTAGGGCCTTACAATTAAGATAATTAATATTATATAATACTTCAACGTTTGAAGTGCAATTAATATTTATTTGTAAACACTACCTGAAACTGACCAGTGGTCTCAACTGAATTTCTGAAGTGAGCAGTATCACTTTATGGCATGACTTTAGTTTATGAAGGTAAAAAGTCTTAACATTGTTTACCTTGTAAAGGTCCTACTAATGTTATATATTCAGATTACTTCTGAATGGTGTACATGGAAATGGTCAAAGAGAGGAATGGAATTGTAAATGTGAGCAAAATCACATATTGTATTTTAGGGCCTTACAATTAAGATATAATTAATATTATATAATACTTCAACGTTTGAAGTGCAATTAATATTTATTTGTAAACACTACCTGAAACTGACCAGTGGTCTCAACTGAATTTCTGAAGTGAGCAGTATCACTTTATGGCATGACTTTAGTTTATGAAGGTAAAAAGTCTTAACATTGTTTACCTTGTAAAGGTCCTACTAATGTTATATATTCAGATTACTTCTGAATGGTGTCCATGAAAATGGTCAAAAAGAGGAAAGGAATTGTAAATGTGAGCAAAATCACATATTGTACTTTGGGTCCTAAGAATTGATATTATATATTGCTTCAACGTTTGAAGGGGATTTAATATTTATTTGTAATATTAACCCCTACCTGAAACTGACAGGTGGTGTATCAGATGAATTTCTGAAGTGAGCAGTATCACTTTATGGCATGACTTTAGTTTATGAAGGTAAAAAGTCTTAACATTGTTTACCTTGTAAAGGTCCTACTAATGTTATATATTCAGATTACTTCTGAAATGGTGTACATGAAAGTGGTCAAAGAGAGGAATGGAATTGTAAATGTGAGCAATAATCACATATTGTACTTTGGGTCCTTGCAATTAAGATAATTAATATTGTATAATGCTTCAACGTTTGAAGTGCAATTAATATTTATTTGTAAACACTACCTGAAACTGACCAGTGGTATTAAATGAATTTCTGAAGTGAGCAGTATAACTTCATGGTATAATTTTAGTTTATAAAGGTAAAAGTTCAAACATAGTTTACCTTATAAAAATCCTGATAATGTTGTAAATTCAGATTACTTCTGAATGGTGTACATGGAAATTGTCAAAGAGAGGAATAGAATTGTAAACGTAAGCAAAATTTCATATTGTACTTTGGGTCCTTACAATTAAGATAAATAATATTATATAATGGTACACCAATTTAATTGCATTCAATATTTATTCGCAAATTGTAACTGAAACTCGTCAGTGACACTAAATATAATGCTTAAATAAACCGTATGCTCTTTAACTTTAGTTAAGGGTTAGTGTTTACATTTGAAAAAGTTATATGCATGTTGGTTATTCGTGGAAGTAGTGAAAGAGATGAAAAGAGCTATGAATGTCAGCAATATAGTTTATTGTAATATTGGCCCAGATAAAGAAGGAAAGTAATGTAGTATGTGTTTTCAGTTGTTTAAGTGCAATCAATAATTATTGTTATACCTGAAACTAGGTATTGGCATTAAATGACATACTGAAGTAAAGCAGTACCTATCATTTTATGTTATAACTTTATTTTAAAAGTAATATTCTTAATCCAGTGTATAACTGTGTAATAACATCCATGAAAATGGTTTAAACTAAGAATTAAACTGTAATTATGAGCAGTACCACTTATTGCACCATTAGTTTAGACAAGTAAGAAAACTGTTATTCATAAATGCTTTAACAGGTGTTTTACATTTATTATTTATTTCTGAACACTATCTGAAACTGGTCAGAGATAACAGTATCAATTCATGGTTTAATTAAGGTTTATAATAGTAAGAAGTCTAACAGTATTTACCTTTTAAAGACACTGTGAATGTTACTTATTCTATGTAAAACTGTAAGTGTATATTGAAATGGTCCAAGAGAGATATTCTACAGTAGATGTGAGCAATATAACATATGGTATCTTTTGTTAGACTAGTATTAAAACTATAATTCATCAACGTTTCCAAATTTGCATTTGCGTTGAGTTTATTGTTTATTTGTAAAAACTGTCTGAAACTGTTCTGTGACTAAATTAAATACTGAAGTGAGCAGTATAAATTCATGGTATAACTTAAGTTTATAAAATTAGGACGTTTATTTGTATTTTTTTAAAGTTTACGAACGTATTAAATTCAGTGTACAACAGTCCTAATAAGATAATTGGACTTTAAATGTGAGCAATTTTACATATTACAGTGTATCATTAGTATAGGCAGGTAAGAATATTATCATTAATAAATGCTTCATTAGTTATGCATTCATGGTTTATTTTGAAACACTACCTGAAAAAGAAACAGTTCAGTAACAACATGAAATGTTGAAGTGAGCAACATCACTCATAGCAAATATATTTTATAAAAGTAATAAGTCTTAATAGTGGTTACTGCTTAAAATTCTATGGATTTTTAAAATTCATATTACAATTGAATAATGTACATGAAAGTGTCAAAGGGAAGTATTGGACTGTAGCACTACCTTATATTGTATCTTTGGTCCAGACAAGGAAGAAAATTCACATTGTAATATGCTTCAATGTGCATATAATGTTCATTTGTTAACACAACTGGAAAAACAACCTAGTGACAATAGTGTCACTAATATAGATAAAGTTCTTAAGTGAACAGAATCACTTATATACACCAAGTACAGTTTAATTTAACAAAACAGTTCTTGTATTAAATTCCTACCAGCTTTGTTCTTATGTACCTCCTTTTTGAGTACAGTAGCTGTAGAAATTCCTGTCTTTTTACAGCAAATTTTAATATAAAACTAGAATATTTACAATTATTTTAAAGATGTTACAACACATGTCTCAAACATCCAACAGAATACATAGAAAATACCATTGATATTTGAATATAGAATAATTCTTAAGCAATATATCAACCATTCTATATTATTATTACTATATAGTAAACATAATTTTAAAATTTTATTTTTGTATTTTATTATTTTAATTCCATAATAGAGTCAATGATTTTATATAATTTTTTCAAACTAATTTGTATTTTTCAACTTATTAATCTTTTTGTTGTAATTATTTAAATTATGATATTTTGATTAATCTAAAATGGTCAAATTAAAACATTTAAACAGGGGTAATACAATATTTAATAACTGGTGATTTTATTTAGTACATTTTTATTTTTGTATGATTAAACAAATTTATTAAACTAATATTAAAAAATAAAATATTTAATAACTGGTGATTTTATTTAGTAAATTTTTATTTTTGTATGATTAAACAAATTTATTAAACTAGACTTGCATATTTATTGGAATCCCTTACTCCTGAAGATACAATTTACTATTAATTAGTGAGTAGTAAAGTGAGTTACATCACTTGAATGATTATCTAATAAAACTAAATTTTACTCTGTGTCAGAGATACTACTAGATTAAGATTTTTTCCAGTGACATTCCTTTGATATATTCCTAGTTGTGTGTGGAGTGCTGCTATCATTTTGAGCTACAGGTAAGAAGTGATACTGGACATGGGTTGTAGCCAATGCAGTTCCTGACCTAGTGTGGTGAGTTGAGATTTCGGGTGTTTGGTATACTATTGATTTTTATCACTATGCATTGTCTTCAGAGATATTCTTGCATAAGTGTTATCTGAGTGGTAAGATAAAATTATTGGATTCCTGTAGAAGGGTAGATTCTGCACCTGATCAGATGGGTGTTAAAAGAGAAGAAGTTTTGCTTGCAAAAACATCTAAATATGATGCCAGTATCTACCTAAATATGATGCCAGTACCTACTGAAGGAGTAATATTAAATCACAATTTATTAACCTTGGAATGAAAGCTTTGCATATCAGTTATATGTTGCACACATATTCTGTGTGTTAATACAATTTTAAAATAAATAACAATAAAAATGTTAAGATTAGATTTATTTTTATGATATTAAGGCGAAATCTAAACATTTATGAATGGAATAAAAAGAGGACAACATGAAGCTTTCCTAAGCTGTAGTCAGGATCGAATTTTGAATTAACATTAATTTAGAATATGAATAAAAAAATAAATTCAAATGCATAGCTACATTTACTGTTAAAACTAAAATACACACTGTACTTCACTGTTTCTAATCACCAAAAAGGCCTACTTGTTGCGTAAAATTTCTCAAAGATTAAAATAATATTTTATAATGGCAAGATTAAATCGGGTTTATTAGGGTTGTTAAGTCTAACTGTATGTCAAAATCAATTTTCAACTATTTAAAAGCCTATAAAATCTACACATTTTGTCTAAACGTGTGGAATCATTTTGTAAAACGTTAAAAGTAAAACTGGGACTAAATTGATTTTAATACCATAAAAATCTAAAGTTCCTTTCAATATAATATAATCTTTAATGTCAAATTTTGTCAAGATCAGATAATAATGGGGGCGTCATATTTAAATTTCAATTAGATGGAATGTATTGTAAATTTTTACACGAATCGGTTTAAAGAAAAAGTTTGTGTTTGTAATCATTTTAAGGATTGAAAAATATTTAGTAATTTAATCAAGGAGTGATTTTGAAGAAAAGCTTTAATGGTTTTCAGTAAAACAGAGGAAACTATATGACTATTTACTATTATACACCCTCGTGATAAACGGATGAACGTCGATGTCCGTCCATTCGTTTGCTTACTTATATTCTCAAAAGTATGGAAGGACATTTTTCTGAACACTTTTCTTTGGCTATCAGTTAACGACTTATATGAAAATTATAACACTTCTATTTCATAGGAATGATATGTATGCTGTATGTATGATATCAAATACTGAGTGCCGACCGTTTAGTTATGAAATTATGAGGTATACAAAAGGGTAAGTTTGATATAGACGCCACATAGTATGCCTATATGCTATATGTAAACAATGGCGGGTCTAACAATTAAAAAAAATTCCACTCCTTTGAAGGCAGGGTTGGGTAAAATGGGTGATGGCAGTATAATTTATAGGATTATATAGTGAAATTCATTCATCAAAATACAGCAATGGAAATAGGAATAGCTTAAAATATTTTAATACAACTCTTGTTTAATGTCCAAACTTGAAAAAGTTTACTCATAACACTACTAAACTACACGTAATAAACTGTTAGAAAAGTTTTAGTCACTCCACTAGAAACTGCAGGCAGTATTTTAAAATATAGGCAATTTCGTAATAATACCAAAATAAAAAAAGGCTTAACAATAAACTGTAATAACTTTACAGTATGTATACGAATGAAGCTCCAGAGAGTAATTATTTATTAATTTATTTTGTAGGGAGATAGCATTTAGTAACTTGTATCTTTCATGTATAGTCTACTAAAACCGTCCATATTTTTATTTTTAAGTTTTTATTTTGGCCTTGGAATATCCATATTTTCTGTCTCTAACAATTTTACCAAAACTGTGGTCACACATTTCTTTAAACTTCTAAAATATTATTCCAACCAGCAGTCCTACTAGCCACGTTATTAGGACTAAGTATTTTTTTTTTTTACATTTTCCGTTTACAGAATTTCGAAATCTAAAGATATATAATTCCTACTGCTGTTGAATTTCAAAAGCTTGAAAGTTTATATTTAAAGTGGTGCATATGCTTCAATTATATAAATATACAAGAAATTGAGTATTTATGTCATCACATGCAATAAATCACTGGTAAAAGTAAGTCAACAAATGGATATCGATATATAATAAAACCACTGATTAGCAATTGATGTGACTAGATTATTTCCAAAATTAAAATGTATAAATAAAAGTCCAAATATACTTACGGATAATACAATTAGTAACCTAACATTGCATCACTGTGGTCGTTAAGATGTGAAGATCATTAACATGAAACGGACACCGTGAACATTCAGACATTGTATTCGTAATCACAAAGGTATGTTACGTGTGTGTTGTTTATTCGAGTACAAACTACAGAGTCACAACATGTAATAATATTTAATTTTTTAGTTTTACACTTTCAGATAATCGGTACAGTATATCTGAAGTTTGTTGACTAGAGAGATGCGGTACAATACACAATACTCGTATATTGTGTACAAAAGTATTTCTCAATGGTAAACGCTACAAATTAATTTCAGTTATAACTAACCATCAAGCATATTTTAAAAGTGTATATAAAGCGAAACAAACCTTAAAATCAAATATATTAAGGTATAATTAATCTGAGTTATGAAACGCGCCTGCAGGTGAACGACGCAAACTACTTGCAGCTGCACGCGGCAATGGATGTCCAACTGCTGGTTGAGACTGTACTCCTGGACTCTATGCCACTGGACTTACTGAGACTGCTGTATTTTAATAATATTTCAGAACTGGACTCAGTGATACCTGGACTTTATGAAACTGTGTTATATTTTAAATTAATATTAAAGACCTGGACTTTGTGAAAACTGGACTTTATGAAACAAGCACTTTATTTAATGTAGTTTTTTGCTGGAAATTCAGAGCTGGACTTAATGAAAACTGGACTCAATGCAACCCTCCCGTTTTGCCTATATAGGAATGAGGCTTCATGCAAGATCTAAAGTCTTATACCGTGCGGACAGACAGGCGGAAATAAATTAAACTTCTTTTAACTCCTCAAATGATGGGTTCGTTAACGTCGAGCCAATTATATTACTAGGAATTGTATTACTTGAGCAAATTAGTTTTTAAAAGTTGATTCCTCACAAATGTGTAGGTAAAATAAGTCCCAAGAAAATTAAATTGTGCAAAATAACACTGGAAATTATTCAGTAATGTATGATAACCCACTTAAAACATGCTGAGCAAGTTAAAATTTTGCAGTAGGTTTTAGGTCAACGGCACTGATCCATAAAACATGGCTTATATAGCTCGTGTTGTGGAGATAGTGTGGCTCCTCTCAAATCAGTAGTTGATCTGGAATTACTTTAAAAGAATCTTTACGAGGGAAGTAAAAATCCCCACCAGGCATCCGGGATTGTCACCCGTCCTTGATGATTGCTCTGAGAGAAAGGGGCTATGACCACGCCTTACACAGTGGCGTATAGCTCATGTTAGGGACATAGTGTGATTCATGTCAAATCATTAGCTGATCGGTATTGCTTTGTAAAGATTGATTTTACGACGGTAGTGGAAATCCTTACCAGGTGTCCGGGGTTATCACCCGTCCGTGGTGATTGCTCTGAGAGAGTAGGACTCTGACCACGCCTTACACAGTGGCGTATAGCTCATGTTGGGATCGTTGCGTGACTCCTGACAAATCATTTGCCGATCGGTATTGCTTTGGAAAGATTGATTTTACGACGGTAGTGGAAATCCCTACCAGGTGTCCTGGGTTATCACCCGTCCTTGGTGATTGCTCTGAGAGAGTAGGACTCTGGGCACGCCTTACACAGTGGCGTATAGCTCATGTTGGGATCGTAGCGTGACTCCTGACAAATCATTTGCCGATCGGTATTGCTTTGTAAAGATTTATATTACGACGGTAGTGGAAATCCCTACCAGGTGTCCTGGGTTATCACCCGTCCTTGGTGATTGCTGTTATTGGGGGGGGGGGGCTCTAACCACGCCTTACACCAGTGGCGAGAGTCTTACATGAGAACTTTGTGAGATGAGTAAACGGATTTGAGTACCCAGACACCATATATATGAACTTCGTTAAAATTGTTATAAAAAAGATGAAAAGTATGACTTGTACAATTATTTATTTGAAATGTTTTAATGAACCTCATTATAACATGTTTGTTCTATTATAAAGCCAATCCGTTATATATATATATATAAAACAAACATTTTCTTTCCTTACCACTAAAATATTATGCTGTAAAAATGTATAATTAATTCAATTTAGTTCGTTTTAACAGCAACACACCTTTAAAAGTATTAGTTACCTACACACATATTTGGCTCATATTTAACTCTTTAAATAAAAAGGTTTAAAATGTGTATTGTTTAAAACCGGTTGATCAGAATTATTGTCTCATTGTTTCCGGTATTTATCTAATGAGAGATATCAATGGGTCTAGTCGCTCTGTCAGACTCGCACCCCCCCCCCTCGTACCGACACAGCCTCGCCAGACACGTCACCCGGATAACTTCATCTTGCCATATTATTTCAATCTCAGCTATATATTTAGAATGTATAATCATGTAAACTAATCAACAATGTAAGATAATTTGAATGTTGGAGATAAAACATACTTAGATTAAATTTACAACTAATATATTTATTTTTTATGCTACTTTTAGGCTATATGTAGTTATTAATGTGGCTGTGGCAGTGAAAATTGTGACAGTGAGATGGCTGGCTCTCTGTTCTGCATACTACGACATATTCTAGGATTGAACAGTCCTGGTAAAAGGGGATAATTGTAAAAAATAACCCAGTTTCTTTTCCATTCTTTCTGACAAAAACTGATACCTGTTTCAATCTTTTCTACATGCAGGTATTTTAATGTCTACACTTCGAAATAACAGTTTCTTTTATTGGCAATATGGAGATACTAAGTATACAATGTCCCAAGTAAATATTGCGTAATCTAAATAAACCTAATAACTTATTGGAATATATTAACACCGTATTGATACGACCAAAAGCTAGTAATTCGGTTGTAAACATTTCGCTTCAATTGTTCAATTGTTTTAGATTTATATAAACTACAAACATACTACATAATTTGTAATGTAACATTAAACGTGTTAATAAGTTAAAAGAACTAAGAAAACTGAGTTTATTAGTATCATAAGCACAGTTAAAAAATTAAATTAAACATTAATAAACTAAAACTTAACGACATGATTGTCACGAACTTGTAAATACCGAATAATCACAAAAATGTATTCTGACAGCTACAATTCGATATTAGTACTGCAATATAAACCCTCTACCATAACTAAATAAAAGGGCGCTCCTTTTGATGTGGTACCACTCTTGCGCTCTTAAACGAAGAAAGAAGAAGGTATGAATCATAGCATCAGCCATCGTGAGCTACCGCGTCTTCTCCAATAAGATTAAATACCTAACTTAAGATTAACTATAAATTTGGCTCTATTTGAAATCCACGAAAGGCACATCTAGAGAGTAAGAGCTTTAGATTGATAGCAAATATATAAATCAAATAATAGTTTTAGGTGCTTAAAATCACCGTACAAAAATCAAGAAATTCTGCTAATAATATAGATATAATGTTCACGGCTATCAGTGATTGACAAGTTTCTCTCAGGATCAGTTAAACTGTGGTGACAAAATTAATGTTGAACGAATTTTCGTGTATAGGCATACAAAGTTAATATGTTCAAAATGTACAGATAACTGAGATAAAAATAAAGTTTGATCCCAAAATACTAAACGGAAGATATTATTCACTTTAAAAGATTCACTGTCGAACTGGAGTCAAATTATTAAATTAATCACTAATCATAAAAAATAGATAATTTCAGCGATTATCCATGTATTTGCCAATAAAGTACAATTTTAAATCATTTAATTGCTTTATACATCCAGAAAGCCCTTTGATTAGCTAGACACTCAACCTGCCCCACAAGGGTATCTATCCTGCTGCATTCTATAATTATCTCTACCCCAATAATCATAATGGTGAACATTCCTGGTCTGAACCAAATAACACTTTGATTTGCAATGCAAAATAACCTTCGGGATATACAGAGAGAAGGCAAAGGCAATGAATGACATAGGTACCCTGAAGGCATTCATTCCTACAATCCAATGACAGATTTCTGTTGAATAAATATACTCATTGAAATGAGCAGCTTTGTGGTAATATAAAGCATCGTGGTACATGTACAATGGTTACCGCCTCGTATGGTGTGGTATATGCATTTGATACTAGTGAGGAATATCTCAAGTTCGGTGTTTTCTGAAAATAGACACCCAATTAAGTAGAGTTCCTGTTGAAGTATGGTGTATGTCAGTGACCATGTTCATATACGTTTCCAATAAAATCCGAGTTCACGAAGAAATTTTTTAGCTGATGTCTAAAAACCAATTAGACAGTGTGTACTGATAAGTCCAGCTTACGGCATCCTTTTTAGATGTTACAGTACAAACATAAGTAGTATACTCAAGTATGCTTATGCTAGCATATAGTGTAATAAATGCCTCAGAGCAGTGTTCCAAAAAAAAAAAAAAAAAACAACGGGTATACTGTTAAACTAGAAGCTACCTATCAACATCCCGTGTTCAGCAGAATCTTACTAATAAAGCCGCAAGACGATTAAAAGTAAACATTGCACAACTGCGCAACATTATCGTGCCAGAAGAGATTTACTAATGATGAAAGCACCTTTGACAACAAAGGACTAAGAAATTGTGGGGATGGATTCGTTAAGATGGTGGAGAGTACAAAACGCAAGGCCTCCAACGCTGCCCTATAATTTATATACATCTATACATTTACTGTACTTGCATTAAAAAAAAATCATGTCGTTATGTAATAATTAATCCAAAAGAATGGCAATATTTAACAGTTTGTATTGTATTCATTCATTAGAGTAATTATAGTTTGTCGTAATACATTTAAAGTATGAAGCAAGTATCGAACGTGATATTTCACACTGTATCTTGTGGTGTATTCTCCCAATTTTTAGTATAGAGGTCGCTGTTGATGCTAGTACGTGATGCTAAAATGAAGGCTACGCCCTATCTAAATAACACAGAACAAGATCTTTCTCGCTGAATGACATTTCTAAGGGGGCATATCCAGCAGGAGTAATTTATAGAGCTAAGGGGCAGTCAACCGCTGTCGTGAGGAAGTTATAAACCATCGGGACAGAGCAGCCTAGGCCGAAATGACGAAACACTTGTAGGACAAGAGGCGGACATCGCCACCGCCCGACAACCGGTCCGGGGCTGTCGACTCCGGGAAACCGCCAGATTATGAAAATTTAGGAGATGGACACATAAAATAAATGTAGGACCTTTGTAGGGTAGGTTAACGGTACACAGGGACGGGCTTTACAGTTAGTAAGATAACATTTACAGGACAACCTTTACTAACACTTCATTTTAAAATACGCCACATTAGCCAATTCCTCTAAAGGCATCAGCTAATGGAGTCTCCGGGCTGTTTAAACCCAGTATCGTAAAAGCGGCTTAATTGATATCCCTTCCCCGGTTTACTCTGTAACGTCGAGGCGGCTCTCGATGTTGGCGGACAAACGGTTGCGATATTTCTGTAGAAAATGACAATTACTAACAATAAGGTTTACGAACGGAGTCAGGTGTGATGGATCCGTATTAAATTTTAAAATAGTAATAAAGCTCCTTTTAAACATTCTTTAAAAATGTCAGATACTTTTTTTTATCTAAAACTACATTTTAATGCTAATGTATGTTTCACGGGTTCAGGATTGTAAACAGTAGAAGTACTTTTACATATTTGATGCCTTCGTTTCAAGTTAACGCAATAATAAAACTAAACTGGTTACACTTATGCAATGAACAAATTTGTTTCAGCCTAAAACATCAAACATCTAATCACTTTTTTGCACTGATATTCGTAAGCAAGCACTTGTCATCTGCACCATTACTTACGTGTAATAACAGAACACTGACTTGGAGTGTGTTCCGAACGTGTAGGCAGTGACAATAAAGAATTTATTTGTGGCGGAACGGTGTAGGATATAAAGGAGTTGGTGGAAAGGCGGCTCGAATTTCCATGTCGAATGTGAGAAAATTTAAAGTTCAGTTACAAAAATAAAAAGCTAGACCAAACAAGCAACTGCGAGATATATTGTGTTTGATTGCCTAAAATGCTGAATCATCACTGAACTTGTGTTTGGTAATGGTGGGAAGTTGTGGGAATTGTAATGTTAGATAGATGCGAGTGGCTAACAGAGCGGAGTGAAGGAAGCTATGTGACCTCTAAGCGACCAGAAGGAGGTCAGGTCCTCCGGCCCACTACAACTGTAATATCACTAAACACTTTCTTCCATGGCTCACCTGCTCGCAGTCTCTGGCACTAGACCAGGAAGCCATCCAAATCCAAATAAACATTGCCGTACTATCTGGACTGGTAGTCAATAATTATGTATGGTTCCTTTTTCCTCTTTTGTCATCCACTGAAACCCGGTTACTTTATCAAACATAACCTACACAACACCTGCTCGCAGTCTCTGGCACTGGACCAGGAAGCCATCCAAATCCGAATAAACATTGCCATATTATCTGGACTCGTAGTCAATAATTATGTATGGTTCCTTTTTCCTCTTTTGTCATCCACTGACTCCCGGTTACTTTATCAAACATAACCTACACAACACCTGCTCGCAGTCTCTGGCACCGGACCAGGAAGCCATCCAAATCCGAATAAACATTGCCATATTATCTGGACTCGTAGTCAATAATTATGTATGGTTCCTTTTTCCTCTTTTGTCATCCACTGACTCCCGGTTACTTTATCAAACATAACCTACACAACACCTGCTCGCAGTCTCTGGCACCGGACCAGGAAGCCATCCAAATCCGAATAAACATTGCCATATTATCTGGACTCGTAGTCAATAATTATGTATGGTTCCTTTTTCCTCTTTTGTCATCCACTGACACCCGGTTACTTTATCAAACATAACCTACACAACACCTGCTCGCAGTCTCTGGCACCGGACCAGGAAGCCATCCAAATCCGAATAAACATTGCCATATTATCTGGACTCGTAGTCAATAATTATGTATGGTTCCTTTTTCCTCTTTTGTCATCCACTGACACCCGGTTACTTTATCAAACATAACCTACACAACACCTGCTCGCAGTCTCTGGCACTGGACCAGGAAGCCATCCAAATCCAAATAAACATTGCCATATTATCTGGACTCGTAGTCAATAATTATGTATGGTTCCTTTTTCCTCTTTTGTCATCCACTGACACCCGGTTACTTTATCAAACATAACCTACACAACACCTGCTCGCAGTCTCTGGCACCGGACCAGGAAGCCATCCAAATCCGAATAAACATTGCCATATTATCTGGACTCGTAGTCAATAATTATGTATGGTTCCTTTTTCCTCTTTTGTCATCCACTGACACCCGGTTACTTTATCAAACATAACCTACACAACACCTGCTCGCAGTCTCTGGCACTGGACCAGGAAGCCATCCAAATCCAAATAAACATTGCCATATTATCTGGACTCGTAGTCAATAATTATGTATGGTTCCCTTTTCCTCTTTTCTCATCCACTGACACCCGGTTACTTTATCAAACATAACCTACACAACACCTGCTCGCAGTCTCTGGCACTGGACCAGGAAGCCATCCAAATCCAAATAAACATTGCCATATTATCTGGACTCGTAGTCAATAATTATGTATGGTTCCTTTTTCCTCTTTTGTCATCCACTGACACCCGGTTACTTTATCAAACATAACCTACACAACACCTGCTCGCAGTCTCTGACACCTAACCAGGATGACATCCAAATGCCATTATGCATTGCTTTCCTATCTAGACTGGCAGGTAATAATTATGTATGGTTCCCTTTTACTCTTTAGTCAACCACTGACAACCGGTTACTCTATCTAACATAACCTACACGACAACTGGTCGCCACCTGATTCCAATACGCCGTTCGGTCAACAGCTGATAAACCTCTAGAACATTGATCATGTTCGACCTCAATATGCCACATTCTACTGATTATCTCATGGGCTTTAGCAGTATTGTATAGGTACCTAGGCTTTACCAGGATGAGGTTGCCAAGTTGCACTGTTTGTGAGCACAATCTATTTTTTCGCGAAACCATAATCCATCGGTCGTCTGCCACAGTAGTTTTGATGGAAGGACGAAAAGGTTTTAAAAACACAGAATTACAAAGTTGTCACAAAATTGTGTTTTAAGCATATGTTTTGGTCGCACACATTAAATATAAACGCACATACGCCAAATAGCTGTATCAGCACCAGCCACTGAGGTAGAGACACTGAAAGTCGTCATATTCGGCCACACAAAACTGTGGTGATAACAAAGAAATGTGTTATTATGCAATGTAAGTTACAATTAATTAAAATTAAAAATAAGACACAATAAGATTAGTTAAGTAGGCTACAGCTTTACAATTCTTTCCACCAGTTAAGAAAATAAGGTATTTACTATGTCGAAAGCACTTGATTTAAAAATGCTGAGGGAATAGTTCTTTTCTATATCAAAATATAAAATTAAAATATTTAATGCTGTGTTGAATACATAGAATTTTAAATATAAATCAATTATTTCTCTTATAGAATGCTTATAGCAAGTTTTACTAGTACATAAATGCTATGTAAATAAGAAATAAAAATTCAAGCTACCTCGGGTTCTTATTAAAAAATAAATAAATATAAATATAATACAAATAAATATATTATTTATATATTTAGTGACGAATACAACTAAATATATTATTCTTCAAAACAGTTATAAAGTATGGATGAGCATGACATAGAGAGATGATCTAGTAAAGAGATATTGGCAGAGAGGCAGTGGAGAGGGTGGTGTAAAATAGAATTAAATAGTAAAGTGAATGTGATGATTCAAAGTTGACAAGTTAGTGGTTAACTTGTCAACTCGTTGATAATAAGATCATTTAAATCAAAACAATAAGTTTTATAATATACATTTAGAATGTTGGTGTTTTTTCTTGCTAACAAAGACGAGAACTGGACGAACCTTTGTCTCAAACAAAAAGTTCACGGCTGGGTGGTGTTTTTTCGACGAAGCAAAACGAATTATGTTGATCCGAAACGACTAAGGCGGAGCACGTGCACTTCTGTTCAGCGCTGGGACGGCTCATATTCCGTACGAAGTTTGTCAAGCTAGATTATTTACACCTGTTCTAAAAATTTCACGTAAATTCTTTATATATTTATACAGCGAAGATTGATTAAAGCTATTAATTATTATACAGATTCTGGTCAATAGCATTTGTACAGTAAAACATATTTGTGAACGCTATTGAATGGATTAAGGCCACTTGCCAACGGTATGTGTTTCAAAAACAAACACACTACGTTTCGAGGACTGGGATGTGCCCTCTTCTTCAGTTGTCAAATCTTAAACCATGGTTAAGCTCGCAAAAAGTAAACTAAACACATTTCGAGGAATATGCCGACTTCAAAGTTTAAAAAATATGCAAAAGCACAATGCTTGAACCTAGCATGGGTTCAGGGACAACAAACGAATAATCTAAAAAATTACAGATTCGCCACCTGTTAACATGATGCACGCACCACAGCAGTGACTTTAGAGCTTTAAGTTCGTCGCCAGATGTTTCAATCACATAAAAGCTAAAACACAGAAGCCTCATGGGAACACTGTTCACAGTACGTTACTGTGACCAGGCATAGGAACTACAATTTACAAGACTTAGCGCAACACCAGCGACCTCTATTTACATGTTCTAGAACTGACCTCAGTAAGGCCTCTAGGTTTGGATTGTATTTGGTTTGGATTGTTAACTTTTTTGTAAGGCATACTCTATGGGCGAGCATTTGATAACTGAAGATGACACATTCAGTTCTTGAAAATGCATTTCTGATGTTGTAACACATTACGATGATAAATGGCCGTAATCCTGTAATCTATCGTCAATGGACTGTAAACAAAAATGTGTTGTAACGAGTGTAAACTAACTTAGAATCAGTAATGTTAACAAACTATAAATCCACCATACTAAACATTTTGATTTTGTAAAAGCGGAAATGTCCATAATTGTTATCTAATTGTAACAGAAAAGTGAACTGTACTTTAAATGACATCATATTGTTGACGATAATCCTGCGTTCTCTACTATAATTGTGAATACCTCGCGTTGTTGCCAAGTTGCTCTAATGCACTAGTCACCAGTAATACGAAAGAGCTAGTACAATACTGCACTTATATAATGTTAAAGCGAGAGTTATGTTGAAGTAATACCGAGCAAATGTGGCAACGCCACAGCCTGCGCCGAAAGCCAATACTGCCAGTTGAGACTGGTTACCTACTTAGCAATAAGTCACAGTATATAACTAAAATATTTAGGGAGTGTGAAAAAGTTGACAGTGTATTTTCTTCTTATAAACTGAAAGAACGAGAAAGAGTGAAAATCGTTTTTGTGCATTACATATTAAAAATACTTTCTATATCAGGGCTTTCAACATTTGCTAGAATAAAATCATAATTCCAAATTAATTTAAATACCTAAATATAAATCCTCAAAATTTTTAGTGTTATAAAATACTTAGTTATGGAAATTTTAGTTTACCTCATAGTAAATGTTATGTGTTCCAATTTAACATCTTCATTATTTAAAAAATATAGGTAAATTACAAACCAATCTAGAAAAATCATGGTTTTTAGGCCATTTTAAAGTTTTTTCTTTTATAAGGTACACATATTATAAAACAGATGTATGTTTTGGTTGACAAATTAAGATTTTCAGAGTGTTTTAAAATTGAATTTTCCTAAACCTTGACTACACCGAGCAGTATTTATTTACTATTATGAATCTTGTAGTCTCAGATTGTGCACTAAAACCAGTGTAGTAGATTAAAAGTTTAACTAAGCTTTTCAACAACTATAGAGGTTATCGTTAAAGTACTTCGTATACTAGTTAAAATTAAAAATTTCAACAATATTGTGATAAGCTGAGAGTTAGTGAGGAACGAATTGAGGAATAGACTTCAATTTTACATGAATATGAATAGTCGTAATCGTTTCTATACAAGCAAGATGGAGTTGGCTGGTAGCACATTTCGCATCATGGAATTCATTCCATCTGTAACAAAGATTTTTTCACCACAAATGATGGTTTACACTAACTTGCATAATTTTGAAATATGTTTTCTTACATTACAGGAACATTACAATTTTACAATGTGATAAAATAAAAAAGACAGTTTTTAATGTTGTCTTTCCTCGGAAATAATCCATCGACGTGCTGCCGTCCCAGCATTGGTAGCGTCGAAGATCTGGTCCTTCTTTCTGTTCTACAATAAAGCATTTCCAGACTTCATGTTCTTGCCATCTGTGGATATATCAGCCCAGTTTGAATAGTACATTTTCGTTGCTCGGCTACAAGTAAGCTCATTCAAAATTCACAAAAGCTGATCGCGACACCATTCAGCATTTTCTGAGACGTGTCCACTTGAAATGCACGCAGAGATGGATTGCTCACACGCGTAGCCTACTAACGCATTACTCTTGAGCTGATGGACACCCGCCTGACAATCGTCTGTTATACACAGTTGCGCCACCATGGCGACTGCCGAGTGCCTACAATCGAACAGGCGAGTGGTAGTTGGCCACGACATGTCTCTCCGGTTGAGCTGTTGGACACTCTGAGCGTACGTGTTGGCCACGACATGTCTCTCCAGTCCGAGCTGTTGGACACTGTGCGTACGTGTTGAACACGACACGTCTCTCCAGTCCGAGCTGTTGGACACTCTGTGTCTACGTGTTGTGGAAGCCTGACCATCGTCTGTTATGCACAGTTGCGCCACCATGGCGACTGCCGAGTGCCTACAATCGATCAGGCGAGTGGTAGTTGGCCAAGACATGTCTCTCCGGTCCGAGCTGTTGGACACTCTGTGCGTACGTGTTGTGGAAGCCTGACCATCGTCTGTTATGCACAGTTGCGCCACCCCTGGCGACTGCCGAGTGCCTACAATCGATCAGGCGAGTGGTAGTTGGCCACGACATGTCTCTCCAGTCCGAGCTGTTGGACACTCTGTGCGTACGTGTTGTGGAAGCCTGACCATCGTCTGTTATGCACAGTTGCGCCCCCATGGCGACTGCCGAGTGCCTACAATCGATCAGGCGAGTGGTAGTTGGCCACGACATGTCTCTCCGGTCTGAGCTGTTGGACACTCTGTGCGTACGTGTTGTGGAAGCCTGACCATCGTCTGTTATGCACAGTTGCGCCACCATGGCGACTGCCGAGTGCCTACAATCGATCAGGCGAGTGGTAGTTGGCCACGACATGTCTCTCCAGTCCGAGCTGTTGGACACTCTGTGCGTACGTGTTGTGGAAGCCTGACCATCGTCTGTTATGCACAGTTGCGCCACCATGGCGACTGCCGAGTGCCTACAATCGAACAGGCGAGTGGTAGTTGGCCACGACATGTCTCTCCGGTCTGAGCTGTTGGACACTCTGTGCGTACGTGTTGTGGAAGCCTGACAATCGTCTGTTATGCACAGTTGCGCCACCATGGCGACTGCCGAGTGCCTACAATCGAACAGGCGAGTGGTAGTTGGCCAAGACATGTCTCTCCGGTCCGAGCTGTTGGACACTCTGTGCGTACGTGTTGGCCACGGCATGTCTCTCCAGTCCGAGCTGTTGGACACTCTGTGCGTACGTGTTGAACACGACATGTCTCTCCAGTCCGAGCTGTTGGACACTCTGTGCGTACGTGTTGTGGAAGCCTGACCATCGTCTGTTATGCACAGTTGCGCCACCATGGCGACTGCCGAGTGCCTACAATCGATCAGGCGAGTGGTAGTTGGCCAAGACATGTCTCTCCGGTCCGAGCTGTTGGACAATCTGTGCGTACGTGTTGTGGAAGCCTGACCATCGTCTGTTATGCACAGTTGCGCCACCATGGCGACTGCCGAGTGCCTACAATCGATCAGGCGAGTGGTAGTTGGCCAAGACATGTCTCTCCGGTCCGAGCTGTTGGACAATCTGTGCGTACGTGTTGTGGAAGCCTGACCATCGTCTGTTATGCACAGTTTCGCCACCCCTGGCGACTGCCGAGTGCCTACAATCGAACAGGCGAGTGCGAGTGGCGGTTGGCCACGACAGGAATCGATTATCGTAAATCAGTCAACGCTGACAACGGACGGACGGACATGGAGGCGCAATGTGTGCATTGTGTCGTAATCCGCGAGAAACGAGCTTTATGATAGTAAAGTTTGATAGCCCCGCAGTTAAACCCCGTGACTCGCTGGGACCGGGGACATTAATGTCGGATCCTAGGAAATGTTCTGTCAAAACTGAAATTTACTAATACACCTAAGTTAATTTTTCTTTTTATACCGTCACGGATTTGTACAGTTAATTTCTGTTATTGCTTTACAGTTAATTCAAAACTAATTGACACAAGAACTTACATAAACTAATGACTTCTTTCTGAAATCAACTTTCAACAAATGTTAATTATTTTTTAATACTGTATACATATACGCTTTATTCATATATCAAAAATGCTTGCACGTGCTAGGTTTTGGAGTGTAAAATTAAAATTAAATTTAACAATGCGTAAAAAAGTAAAAAGTACTGAAAAAGTTTTTCAGCAAAAAATGGCATAAATGGCGATATGAGTGTACCCATCGGAGAATAGCATGAAACTCAATTTTTATGCGAAATGAAACTAAACACATTTAGTTTGGTTTTTTGTGACAAACAGAAATAAAAATACACGAGAATAACATCGAAAATATGCCAACCACGGTACAAACATTCTATGAATTTCATGTACCAATATTAGACAGTAACTTTGTATTTTATATCAACATTACAGTACTAAACAAACCCTGTATACTTAACATTTGCTAAAACATGTTTTTGAAGTTTAGCACCGTATCACCACAATAAATTAAATGACTAGAATTGATCAAATTGCAGAAGAAAAGTTTAATTTGCGTATGACACTAAAGAACTGAGATAGCAAATCTCAAAACGTGAAGTTTCTGTTGTTGCATACTCGGCAACAAGTGCACTCCTGCTGTCATTACATGGAAACTGTCCTAGGAATGTGCAAAAAAAAAAAAACATAATTTTCCTGCATTTCTTTTATTTTTTTGTTAGCAGACTCTTCTCTAGCAGTTTTATTTTAAGGCTATAAAAATTATACTTCTAAACGAATAACAATCAAATTGTCATGTACTGGTAAATACCGTCCATAAAATAACCAGCAATTATACAATAATTTGAGTTACCAGTATATAAATAAGCTATACAAGTTTGTATTCATCGCCGAAGGTTGGCAATGGAGAGCAAAGGGATTGTAAGTTGGGTTCTTCATTAACAAACTAAAAAAGACCTTTGGGCTCACTGGTTACAAGATTAAGGTAGAATCCCATGTTAGTATTAAAAACTCCAGGCCTTTGAAACTTGCGTATGCTAAACCTCCTGGCTCCTGAAAGTCTGTTGTCTCTAAATGTACTTAACCACTTGAACAGTATATCCTTTAAAAGCTCCCTGGCCTAAATGACCTACTAGCTTCTAGAAAGAAACGAGGGTAATAGTTCCACTAAATGGTTGATTTTTAGGCGCGTACATATATCATCCGGTCACAGGAACCACGAGACGTCTAGGCTATTGGTTTCTGAGGGCTACTAATCTCAAAGCACATTAATTCTGCCAAAATATGGCCTTGAATATACGCATCCGAATTAAGTGAAATGATTGAGCACTGAATTTCTATGAACCTTCAGCCAGGTTCTATGAACCTTACGGGTTCCAGGATTAAGAAAGGTTATAGCCAGAGAAATCTGGACTTCACTGCTCCAGCAGTGAAGTTGTGCGCAATATGTGCCTAAGCCTGAAGCACCAACCCTTGGCACAAGTACAGTCATGTTATAACTGATGCCGATTAAGATTAGTTTATTTGTTTTATTGTTTTGGAAGACAACGCAAAAGGTAAATTAAAACACATGAAAAATATTACATAAGTGGCAGACAGTCTTGGGTTTATAGTTGCAGAAGGAAAACCAAGTAATAATTTGGATTTCGCTAAGTAGTATTGAAAACCTGATGCTCAAACCACAACAGTTCAACAGCTAATAACAAGGGAAACATGGCAACGTGATTTTGTATTGTTGTGCAAATCTACGACGATTAGAGGATGAGGGGAACACACAATTAAAATATACTTTCCAGCACAATCAGAAGAAAGTTATTTCCGTAGACATCTCGGAAGATAATTGAAGATTTATATTATTTTTAGGGATTATTTTGTACTTACAGGTATTATGACAACCATGCTAGTTATCTCATTGATATCACGTAAGGTTTCAAGTTAGGGTTTGTACACAGTTTAGAGAAGTATGAATTAGGGAAATTGTAGATAAACTCGAATTGTTGTACTCGAATTAATTAACCAATATAAACCAATAAATAGTTTAAACATTTGGGCAAAATTTTTATTTCAACTATTACACTACACCAAAAGTGACGTGTTTCAGAAACTTGCGCCAAATTCAAAGAAAATGATGTGCTTACAAATTGTTCGATATTTCTTAACGTTGTAAGATGGAAGGAGGAGGAATTTAAAATATGAAAAAGGAATGGTTAAATCTCAGTTAGCGTACGGTAGTTGCAATGACATATTTCTATAAATGAATTAGTTGAAACAACGCAATCATATCAATTAATACAAAAGTGCCATAACAAATAGCATATAGAATTAGGCTTTACAAAAATTATACATCTCATTGTTTCAATTCGATGGAAACAGTTCAAATTAATTACATGCAAATTAAAAAAAGTTAAAAGTTAATATATCAAGGTGCACTTACAATAAGAGACCATCATTATCATTGGTGACAAACGAACTAAAAAAATTAAAATATAACGTAATTTGATACAGATTTGGCATATTTCAAATAGTAAAAATCAATATTTCAGATTCGCTTGTATTAAAGTATACCTTTCGCCGTGCACTATTCTTCAAACTAGTTTGAGGTGTGAAATTGGCTTGACGTTATGAATAGAACTTGTAGCCTCCCGTTGGTTAGATACAACGTTTTGATTATACTGATGTGGTCCAAGACGAATGGTTGGCACGTCGATATCTTGGTGTCAATGTGTCAGGTAATCTCCGTGTCCGACTCTGACACACTGACCCTTCACTGACCAAGGGTCACCACGCGGTGATGATCCCAGGGTCACTTCAGGTGTACACTTCCATCCCACATCCCATCGTTTCTGTTTGGAAGAGTCTGTTTATGACAATGGCGTTAACCTATAGTAAATATTTAATTTGTTGAAATTGCAGCGATTACAATTTCTAACTGTATATAATTTTATGAACGACAGCTTAAGATTTAGTACGTAAACCATTTCGAGTTAGTTACTGTTTTATAATACTAACTAATTATGTTTTATTTTTTACATTGCACGAGCAAAAAACATGTTACGGTCGTGTTGTATACAATCGGTAATGAGTAATCTCTTTAATGACATCTTTTATTGTTATTTCAATGATTCTACTCCCTCAATTATTGAACTACAGTAAGTGTATTGCATGGCATATCATCAAAACGGCTTGATTTATAAGGACCCAAGGATATTATCCTTAATTAAATTTTCTGCTAAATCTAAGCTACTTTGGACTATTTTCAATAGCTGTTGTAGCTCTGTATCAAATAAGTCTTATACATTTGAATTCATAAAAATCTTACATTTACAAAAGAGATATTCAACAAAATCTTCATTTCACAATCACGAAGAGAAATTGTGTAAAGGTGTTTAACATTATTCTTATAGGGAAAATGTCAAAGTCTTTTCAGTCTCTTAAGGGTTGTTTTTAACTGACAAAATATCTTTTTTCTATAGGATCATCAGTGAAGGTCAAGTAATTCAAATGTAAACGGATTTATTCAATATATACTTAAAATGATTAATTACCCTTCCTTTCAGTTCTAAGGGAAAGTGAATTTCTCATGTTTCTATTAGATTTATTTCAGTGTTATAAACATATTCAGCGTATTTCGAAAGTAATTTTCAATATAATTTGTATTGTTCTCACTTGGGAAAATGACATTTTTAAGTACGTTTCCAAGTGATAAACTTCCAGATGAAAACTTGGAAAATATTCGTTTAAGCCAGTTATGGTGCCTTGGAAGTAATGCTTCTCGGTTTTCAAAAAGCTTATATTCAATGTACTGTATTTCAGCAGTTATCTCACAATTTTCGTATTAATATGGTGTACCTGGATTTGTATGAACTTATGTTTTTGAAACACATGCTACGTTTTCCTACTTAACTACGCTCATACTACCATGTTTAAAATGTTAGGAAACAATATTTTACGGCGAATGTATTATGACTAAGCGACAAGAAAAGTCAGATTTGTTCAAAGTAGGAACGGCGAAGGGGGAGGGGTGAAAGAGAGTGAAATGAATCCACTTGTGAAAGGGGAGACATAAATGCGACATGACAGGTCGTGCACCTCACCAACACGGGAAGCTAGAAACATCCTCCCATATTTGTAATCTGAAAGGCGATACTTGCCGCTAGATGTCGCTTTTACCCTTCCCACCTGCAACACAAGGGGTGATTGTGCTTGTCCAGTTTATATATCAAGTATAACAAGCTGTAACTCGTCATTTATATACTTGTATCAACTCCAAGCAAAACAGATTTTACTTTGTTTATTCAGCAATGTGTTAAATTTAGGGTTTAAGTTGTTAATATTGCTTTGAATTATTTTATTGCACATTATTTTGTAAGACATTCGGACATTTGCCATCTAAACCTTACACATTATCCATAATAAATGATGAGATTTAAATAAATGGTTGTTTTGGTCTTATTTTACATCAAAATATAGTTTTCCTAATGCCACCAAAGCATGAGAAGAAAACAATTAATTAAGTGGAAAGTATAGATAAGGATCAATAACACCGATTTGGCAATTGTAATAACGAAACTGTATGAAAAGCAGACGTTTTAAAGGATAATAACGTAAAATGAAGTATAAAACTCCAGTCATTGGAAGAGTTTTCTTGACTTGAGAGCAATAAATTGTGAACTACTAATAGATTTACTTTGGTGCACGAGATCGTACAGTATAAAACGTTACGTCAATTAGAGTAATGTAGTGAATGTGTTAAATTACTTTTTCCAAGTTCAGAAATACAACAAATTTTGCTGTTTTTACGTTTTAAAGGTTAAGTCAATCAAAAGTGTATGATTTATGGGAATTCCTACTATTTAATTTTGTGTTTTTGTTTTAGTCTTGTAAGCTTTTAAAATCGATAAATATAATAATAAATTATCAAGATTTAATTATCAGACAACTCAATAAATAAATATACAAAATACAAATTCAGATTACTTGCCTTATTACTAGTTACACTGAATTAAAACATCTGACAATAGTTTTAAAATGTGTTGTAAGTACTATTTTTCGCTTACCTTTATTTTAAAATTATTTTGACCGTATAAATGTCAAGTTTCCATGTACTTGCTTTGTACTGTTGAGAATAGTGATGAACATCTTGACACACGTTTGTGGTTCATATTTGAAAGTCCTGACTAGTTGTTTCATATGGAAGATTTATGGCACCGATTATGTAAATAGTAGTAGTGTGTTGTAAGATTATAGGATGATGGACATTTTTCGTCATTTTATTAAAAAAACACATCCAACATCACGAGAACTCTGCATAAAATATAACAAAAGTTAGAAAATAGCTCTGAACACGCAGAGATGTACTAGAACGACGCGGGGCCACACAATATTTGGGTTGTGGTTTTTTTTATATCTGTCATTCATGTTTCAATCATATGTTTTAGGGGTTTTCACAGAAAGAATACAATAGGCTCGTGTATAAATAAGGCATTCTTAAGGTACTATTAGTCATGTCATTTTGTAAATAATCCAGCACTTAAATTTCTATATAATAAACAGAAATTATTCATGACCTATAGAGTCCTACTGTTACAAAATAAAACGATATAAATATTACGAATCTACTTTCTCAACCTAGCATAACAAAGTTATTTAAATATCTCTGTGTAATAACTGTCTACCTATAATCTGTTTAGTTACCAACATAATTAATACAACATGCTAAATTGTGTACAAAGTTCGATTTCTTAAAATTATCATAGCACTATAAATGACTTTAATAAATTTACTTGCTCTGTATATGATATCTTAAATATGGAAAACCAGAAACAGAATAAGTATCAGAAATTTTGCCGCAACATATCGTTGTGTAACTCTAAAATGTCCATATTTGTAATTAGTAAATCATTAAAGGCCTCAACTGTTTGCTCGCTTACTTATCAGACAAGCAGATGGAAGTAAATTTCCAATTAGGATTAAATCTACTCCTCCCTTCTAAAATGAGAGATTTCACCATTACTGAGTACTTAAGCGGAGGTTGTCGTCTATCATTTGTACTCTGTCCGGAGAACCGTGGACCCTGAAGGATTACGTCCAAGCGCGCTCTCACACGCGAACTCACAATCCGGTCCGGTTGCCTGTCAATCATCGACTGTGCTCCTGATGCGCAAGGATCAGTTTTATTAATTCATATTTTCCGGTTCACATCGCGTCGAATCTGGCCATTTAAGATGGCTCTCCGCAGCGGGACCGAAAATTTCAAGATCGCAGTCTATTCATTGTGTTAACGTTTTAACGTGGAATCGGAAATTTTAAATGATAATCGTTATTACGCAATTCGCCACAACTGGAATCGGAACGATGTTGAATGCACTTTTGAATAATTGTGTTTGCTCTCAGATAGATAATTGAAATATTTATAATTTCGTTTTATTTCTTTTTTTAATTTAAACTGTTGTAAAAAAACTATCAATTACATTGTACGTTAGAAATTTATACCTGTATTCACTTCCGACTCAAATAAGCTTTTTTATGAAAAGAAAAGAAAAAAAACGTGTAATATTATACACAGAAACAACATTATTTACAACATTACCTAATTAATTACTTCCCGCCATTGCCTGTAAAATGAGCCAGTAAAGCAGGTGAGTATGTAATGGCCGCTCACAACTGTATATTACAGGTGACGGATGAAAATACCTGTAAGTTAGCCGCCTGGGATTTGTCGCTTGGACAATTAATATGTCAAGCCGCCAGAGTCACCTTAATCGCATAAAGTTTCGTAATTTACAGCATTGTAAATCCAACCAACTATTAGTTTCCGCTTACTATCAAGGTGGGCATCCCGAGGTTCGGACGCGAGGTAAGCACTTAGTTTGCGGTTTTAAAAAAAAGTGCCGAGTTGGACGACGGTATGACAACGAAACACGATAGAAAAATCTAATTCGTTGCAGTAGGTTCTCCTTAACTTTTGATTTGGGAAATCTAGCGTTTAGCTAAAAACGGTATCAAGCTAACGCCGCTTGTGTTTTACCGCTGGCTCTTAGGTGCACATTTAAAGAAAGCTTTTCAAAATCACAAACTTAAGCATTTTCTTCTGCGAGGCATAAAAAAGTCACTATTATAACATAAATGGCCAGCTAGAACGACGATATTACACATTTAAACAATTCAAATGTATCGAGTTGAGGCTTTTAAAAATTGTACTAAATTGTTCATTGGTTTTTTTGAATACTATATATTGATTTTCCCATAAAAATATGCATTTCACAGACACAGTAAACTCCAGCTAAATCCGTTGATTTTTTTACATATCACATATCATTTGGCTGAGCGTTAGCGAACCATTTCAACCCCTCACGATTTCGAGAACGGATACAGCTGTGAACATGTATACACGGGCAGCCCCTACTATAGTCCGTGTTACGTGTTTTACCCGTCTTCTACATTTAATATAGATATCCGTGAAAACATTGAATATTGACATATCTCCCTACTCAGTAAGCACGTTTCTTGGGTGAACCGTCAAACGAATACAGCAACATCTTCTACAGCTTCAAGAGTTTTAAATATGTAACATACATTTAAATATTATATGACACATAAATCTGAAACGTAATTTGATTTAATAACCTGTTTAATAATACATTATACTGTATAATTGCATTACACAGTAATAATACATTACTGTACAATACGGTACTTTCTTCTAAGCATCTTTTAACTATAGCTTGAAACATATGAAAATAAGAAACCTGAAATTTAGTGTACTTTAACCTTAGTTGGGACGATGTAATGATATGAAAATGAGTGATTTAAAAATGTAAAAAAACAAACAATCTAATAAATAAACATTATCAAACCCGCCACAATACATAGTAGTAAAACAATATAAAATGGAGAGAGGAAATTAAAAACCGTACAAACAAATTTTTAACTTTTTTTATAGTGAGAAGTTAAAAACTAAACTTGTGATTAAATTGAACTAAAACATTACGGTACCTTAAAAATAGCCCAGGTTTATGATTTAACTAAATTATCATGTATGTTTTTTCTTACTGGTAAATATATGAAACTCTCATAATTTCTTAAAACCACGCGGATTATATAATGTTTTGCCAACGACAATTATTGGCGTACCGGATTTCAGGGTTTCTTTGAACATCGTTCATGTCCGTACGTCAACAAGATCAACAAATCTTACGAACAATATGCGAAACCGTCCCCAATCAGAATTACGTGTTTATATTTCCAATTTGTTTTATCTTGAAAGATACTCAAAAATGAATTTGTATTTTTACATAGACTTAATACGAGTATAAATATGCCGATTTTAATCACCCTCATGAAAGAATTTCAGGCATATTTTTGCACACTTTCTATTGAATACTTAGGAATGTTAAAAGACTTCTTCAATATGACGAGTTAAAAAAAAATTAAAAATCGATCAACCAATCCAGTAAAATAAGATTTATAATACAAAAGGTTTCGTATGAAATGTGCTCTAACCGAGCCGCAACGAGAATTTATACAAAAATAAATCCAAAATTTTAAAACTACGTTTTTCGTCGGAAGCGACAGTGACAAATCATTAAACATAAGAATCAATATAAATAAAAGGAGCTCACGTGGAGAATTTCATTTTGGTCGTTATTAAATAAAAAAATAAAAGGAACTGTAAGGCTAGTCGGATATATAACCCACGCGTTATATATTAGTTTTATAAACCTTGAGGCATTTTTTATTAAATTGGACTTGCATTCATAATATGAAATTTCAAAATTATTCATATGATTAAAGTGTAGGTTTCCGTAAGATCTACCTTTTCTATATCTGGTATTGTAAACAAAGTACGTATTGAAATATAATTTGCTTTAGACGTATCTTTGGGAATAATAATACTTAAAAATTAGAACTGCCTCATTACAAATAAATTAAGATTCTTTATTTCGTTCTCTTCTCTTAATTTCTTGTTTGAATTTCATAAATAATATTTGACTATGATAGGTGATACTTAGTTATATAATATTTGTAGTTTTGAATGTTCTTTAATGCGAAAGGCTTCACAAATATAATAAAAATAAACATTTAATACGTAGGATTAAAAACATTTTTTATTACTGGGAATAAATTATCAATATTTATAAATTATACATGCATATATTTGATCAAAGATCATAACTTACTTGCGTTTGGCGATGGATAAAACGTGTGTGTGTTTTAGCTGGTAATTGTTTTAATAGAAATTTAATAGACGTTCAGAGCTGCTATTAACTTTTTAAAATCCTTTCATATATTTTATTTAAAAATTACAAAAAGGACTAGTAAATTTTTAAAAAATATGAAATTATGATCATGGTTCCTAAGTATTTAGTAACTGTATTTGAGATAAAAATAGATCATTAAATTTGGGTGAATAGGCATATGTTGAGTTTTAAAAAAATAAGAAACTATTACACACAACGGCAAGACTTCACAGCGGATGCATCTGTATAGAAATAGTATAACAATACCTACTTGCAGATTGTCGATCCGGAGTTGCTTTGAGAAGCAGGTGACGGGCAGCTGGGGCTGCGTGCACCAATTACTAAAATTACTCGTACTTTGCCATTTAGAACAGAAGGAGAAGAGAATTGCTGTCTGCGTTGTTTGCATGTTACTTATCATTATTTGTCTACAGCGAGCGAGCACTCCGCAGTTCTTTCCCAAGGTAAAAGAAAAGTATTTGGAAACACCAATATTTAGAAAAAATAAAATATTTTTGGCTGTGCTGTAGCTAGACTGAAAACCGCAGATCAATCGGGAACGACGGTATCTGTTTGTATACATGTGTCCCCGCGTTTATCCTGTAATGACAACGTATTTAGCAATTGCTTGGAATTCGGCGTCATCACACAAAGGTAATATTAATCGAATTTGGTTACATTGGTGATAATGCACGTTTTATGTCGAAAATTGTCACTTCAAAAGTAAAGTAGTACTTATGATTTAAAGATTTAAAACATTTTTTTTTTGCCATTTACATGTAACTAACCCAACACATACATTACATTATAACTTGATATGTTGACTTTGATTATTTAAAAACTGCTATAAACATCTACTTAACAAATAGAACTGTATCATGTGGCAATATATCTCGAGAAAGAATCCATGTCATTATTTCTGTGTGATTAGCCTGTCTGTCTGTACGCAGAACATATGAAACATGAAATGTGCTATATGCTTGCAATATTGCATGCAACTTCAGCGAAGCCTGTTACGCGACATTTTGTGTGCCGTACCTTTTAATATATAAGCAAACAAGTTAACATTAAGTAAAATTTACATAATATCCGGTTATATACAGTATATATTGTGAATCGAATTTTGCATATAAGAAACTATAGACGTAACATTTATCGAACACGAAAGATGTAAGGATAAGTAAAGCTGTAATGTATAGACCCTAATCTATCTGTGTTCAATGAAATGTACCTGTGTAAGTGGAACACAATTAAGTAAAGTGCACGAAACTAGCCGTCACTGTATATGTTGCTCATTTAAGAACCGATGTTGATTCATTAAAAATTCAGTTTTTACAAGTATTCCTCAAAATTTTAATCAGAATACCATAACTAGCATTAGGGGTGTATTAACATTGCCTACTTGTATTTAAATTTATTTCTTATTTAGTCATCAATTCCTCATTGCCGAGTACGTTTATTTCATTCAGGGTCTATGAAATATAATACAATTTAGCGCTTCTTTCAATCCATACGTTGAAGTCTCCAATCCGCTTATTATATATCAAGCACTAAATATTGATTTTACAGTTAAACATCACATACAAAAGTATACAATTTACAACTTAAAAGTGGACTGATATGAAAGAATATTTCTACTAAATAATTGCAGGCAACTTACCTATAGAAGTTTACAGTATGAAAAAGAACACAGTGAAATAAAATACAACTTGATAAAAGTACAAGGAATTAAATATTCATATAACATGAAAACAATGTAAAAATCTAAATAAAAGTAAGATTTTTGATATATTATTTTAAAGCAGCTTCAAGGAAATATAATTAACTACGCGTATTGATTAAAAGGATTCAAATGTGTTCCAGAATATCGAAAAGGTAAAGAAATACGTGTATTTTATTTCATCAAAAATTATTATGTAACTAGCATACAACTACATGAACACATAAATACCACAGCGCACACAAGACGTAAAATGTCCGTGACTACAACATTCATTTGTTAATGGTCTACACAATCTGAATCTCTTATTTAGTCTTAGTAGTAGTGTCCAATGCACGAATTAATGGTATTTTAATTAACCCGTAGATTTATAGATAGTTTGTTTAAGACGACCACGCCCGAGTCCGAGGTATTAGGTTGATCCTGAGGATCGCTCCTGTAGGATCCTAAGGACACGACTCGGAACTGCGGGAGATAAGCGGGAGCGCCTGTAGGATTACCACGGGCAGGTCCGCCAGAGACAGCAGATGACTAACGATCACCTAGACCCTTGACATTTCTAACATAATGTCACACGGGCTCTTCTGTATTTTACATTTTTAATATATTGCTCCCCGGGCCAGAGCTTATCGCGGGACGAAATCTTGTCGACTAAAGCCACTCGGTGGTCTCTCCTCTGTGTTGGGAGACCTGGTCCGTCGCGTCGGGTTTTATTGGCCCACCTGATCACGCGTTTCATCCTTCTCTGTACTGGAAGACCTAGACCATCGCGTCGGATTTTATTGGCCCACCTCATCACGCGTTTCATCCTTCTCTTCTCTGTACTGGAAGACCTAGACCATCACGTCGGATTTTATTGGCTCACCTCATCACGCGTTTCATCCTTTTCTTCTCTGTACTGGAACACCTAGACCATCACGTCGGATTTTATTGGCTCACCGATCACGAGTTTCATCCTTCTCTTCTCTGTATTGAGCCGTCCTAGGGCATCGCGCTAAAATATTGACTAATAAGGCATTTCTAAGAAACAATGAAACGTAAATCATCCTCATACTCCTTTACTGTTCATCTGATGTAATGCCCAAGGATTTAACGTCAACAAAGTCGAATCAAATACATTTTGTAGTAATTCTTGACCAGTCTGTTACCCATTTAATAGTAGGCTTCCTAATTCCAAATGATTTAAAACTTTCTCTTATGCTCTCGGCTATTAATCATTGAAAGTTTCAAAGAATTGCAGCTACATAGTACAAAAACTCGTATTAGTATTTTCCATTGCAGTTCTAAAAGCCAAAACTAACTCATGGAAATGCAGCATGCAAATTAAGGAATTTAGGCAACATTCAGTTTTGCTGTAGTGAAATACATGGACTACGTAATACGTATGCCCACATAAAAGTAAGAAAGTTATTTATAGTAACATATTTCTATCTCCACGTTTCGAAGCGATGCCGATACCCAGCGACGCAAAAGATCTACTGGAAAGTTCTAACAGATTAACGTTGACCTGCGCTGAAACCGTTGCATGAATGTTTGAAACGCCAAAGTGTCTCTCACGTGAAAGAACGCCTTTAATTATTTGAATATTCTTGTGCAAGAAAGGCACCATGAAGATTGTTACCTGAAATACTGCCTTAAATTATGATAGAGTGCAAATCTCCATAATTCTATATTCCTGCACTTTATGAAGAGATAACTGAACCTAATATGCCATCTGCTCTTAGAACTTTCAAAGGAACATTCCTTCTATTGAATTTATATAATAATTAATATAGTTTTTCACTTTCAAAGGGGAATTCGCCTAAAATATTGGTGTAACTCAATGAAATAACACTTAGGATTGATAACGTCTCATTAACTTTAACCTAATTTCATTTCCACTGTTCTTCAATGTTTACAATTAAAAGATGTAAAGAACTGGTCAGGATCAGTAATTTGAAATAATACGTTAAAGGAATTCTTCTCAGTCGCGTGTTAATTTTAGTTATTAAAATATTTTTGATCTGAAAGGAATAGTAGATTGAATGATAAGATATGGAATTGTGGTGACGTATTCCAAAATAAATTACAGTTTTTAAACTCTTGCTTATATCTCTGCATTATTACTGATATTTTCGAAGTTTCGAGTGCTTCGCTCACAGGTTAATTGAAATTTGTCTTTGCTTTAGTGGGAAAATTTATTGAGCCAAGATCAATCTAATCTTAAATAATACAGAAAAAGCAATTACATCTTAAGCTTATCATCATTATCACCTTCTTATGGGAGACGGATGTGTTTAAAATGCCACAGCAGTATCTCAACTAATAAAAAACAATTTCCTATTTTTTTAGAAACAAAAATTAAGGCCTTTTGCAAATGCGAATTAATAGATTATCCAACAGGCCCACCTTTCCCCATATATTTTGTTAATTTATGGTTTGCACAAGTTCAGTTTCCTTTTTGGATACAAATTAATTGGGCTATAAACTTTAACTCGTCCAGTCAGTTTTTTATTCGTTGTAACCACAATAAAGAACATAAGTATATATATATTGAAAAATTTCCTTTAATTTATAGGTGTAGTAGCTAATGTGTAAACGTTTGAATCTTATACAAAAGGTTTTAATATAAATGAGTTTGATTTTCTTTCTTCAAAATAAAGTTAACCCTTTATGGTTTCAATTAAAACAAACTGTTATTATTCGCTTATTTTATTTATTTTTTAGTTTCTTATTGCTAATGGACTCATTGATCAATTTTGTGACATAGAAAATTCCAGTAAAAAAAAAAATAATATTCATAGGATTTTCCATTTGTTATTTGGTAGATTTAACACAATAATTTGGTAATGGCCTCAACTCACATTTTTGGCAAACTGAATTTCAGAGAATAGGCCTTTATTTATTTATGCTATTGAATCTATATCAACTCAGACATAGTTTAAAGTGTAAAACATAATACAAAATGCTGTGGTGAGGTTTATATTTTCTCTCAGTACCGAATGCAAATTTAGTTTTGCATTTAGTTGCGGTAAAAACTGAGAGTGTCTTATGTAATGTATTTTTATAATAACTTATCTGATATTACAGACAACTTTTATATTTTTTGCCCAAGGAAAAGAAGCAATAAAAAATAATAATAGGATCATCTGTAATTGGCCATTTAATAAATATTTATGATTCCTCTTTTGATCCATGATGTACCATGACACATAAAATATTTATAGTAGTATAATAAAATTCCAACTTATACAGCCTCAAAAACTATAAAATCGGCAATAAATTTGGCGATCACAGGTCAGGTTTTATATTTACTGCCTAGATTTCTGACCTGTACATGTTTGAGATAACATCAAATCTTATCAAAACCTTGAAAGACCTGTGTGGTTTTATCTATTTGATAGAAATTGACGATTGGTTTTATTTAACACTAAACAAGTGATTTGCCACTTATATCAAGTTCAAAATCAGGCACCGAAGTCATAGTCAATTAATACAATAGTGAATTTATTAATGCTTTAGTGACCACTTTTGACTTTTAACTTTTACAGTATTGAATGATGAAATACAAGTTGTTCTACAGAAACACATACCAACCAGTTAAATTTGAAAACTTGTTTAATAACCTATAAAATTGTTTCTATGTTTGATGAATTTATGCTTATCCAAATGGTTGTATAATAGTGTTATTAATTTGAAATCGTTTGGGTTGCACATTAATAAAAGAACCACTTGTTACTGATTTGTTACATATAACCTAAAACAATTATTTAGGTTTATTTCGTAAACAAATAATACAAACCTTTCTGAAGTATCTACATAAAATAATATGACTGATCTCGTAAAATTTATATTAGGAGCAAAATAATATAAATAGTAATATTATATTAGTTTGGATATAAATCAAAACAGTTAATTATGTAAAAAAAAATATAATTTGCACAGGTATGTTAATAGGACATTTGTAAGTCACGAGATTTGAGAATCTACACCCTTTCAGTTTCCAATCAACCTTGCATTAAAGTCTCCGAATTTCGAGTAATAGGAGAAACGAAATGTTACCTGTAGAATTTTCAAGAGTTTGATTTAGTTTTAACAAATTGATAGTGCTCTCTTTCCCCATACTGAAGCTTTGCAAATGGCAAGTGCAACTGTGACTTTGTTTTCAACAAAGGATGTATTTGTAAACAAAATTCATTACATTTGTATTAAACGTCCACGGTGGCAAAATAGTGAGATGACAAATTTAGGTGTTTAACAAAATATTTGGTTATGAAGCTGTATGCGGTTGATTAACACGGCGCAGGTGTCTACGGTGTCAACTATACAAAGAACACCTGGTAACAGATCGCGAGGCTACAGAGCAATTGGAAACTGCAGAGGTAACCTTTAGTAAGCGACCTAACCTTTGTTCCGTAGTTCTGGACACACTACCGCCACCATCTTGGTCTCTTACTGGGAAACCACAAAAGGCAGGCACCGGCGAGCAGAAATATGCCAGATATTTGTCATTTTAATCAGGCGTTCACCTTGGAAACTGGTACCGACCGAGGCTAGCTGCCGTGTCGCCATAGCGACGGTGATTGACAGGCTACTGTAGTGTACTTACAGGCCGAGGCGCCATAGTGTTCATCTCATGGTGGTGTTATCCTGGACGGTGGAGCAGGAACAGGAGCACAGAGAACACACACAACACCTGACAGCAGCGGGCACGGCAGCGGTTCAGTCACCTCTGCTGGCCGCTCCGCTTACATTCCACCAGATCTACACTCGCACTGACTAGCTGTTGCCTGTTGCCTGTAGGCCAGTCGACTTCACCTTCACAACAGCTTTCTCCCCCTCCTCTCCCCCCACCACGCCCGGTACACTCCGACCCAGAACCGGCCCTCGTCAATGCGAACCCATCATCAACTCTGTGTTCTCTAATTTAAAACAGTTAATCCGAATCTGATTCTCAGTGCATGATTGTAAGAAAATAATGAATCGCTAAAGCTCGCCCTTCTCTCCCGAGAGGGATTAACCTTGCAACTGTCAGATATAGAAGTTAAAAATCAGTTAATAACGTAGTTTCAAGCATTGTAAGGTATATAGAGTTGTAACAAACATAATATTATAGGCTTTCAGCACGTTGCATATAATTTTAAATAGCTACGTGTCTTCAAAATTAACATTAACAGCGAATTGGTTCTATTGTTAAGTAATTTTATAAACATCTTATAATTTCATAAACATACTCCAAAGAATGTACACTAGAGTTATAATGACCGACCGATCGCACACTATTTGTTAGCGGTTGACCTGACGCGGCGTCATCGTTGTGACGATGCCCTAAACAGATAGATAGCGGAACAAATCTGCAATCTGCTGGTCTGCCACCCGCCAGCGCTGCCTATCCGCGATCGTGACAAAGCCCAGACCCGCTAATGAGCGGCGTGTGCCGTAACTAATGGAAACGAAAAAATTGATCGATAATTGCTCGGAACAGAGTTTATTCGAACGTTCCGCTCTTAAAGATTTGGAAAATATGAACGGTCGTGGGGGAAACATTTAACAGATATTGCAGTCACCAGCACGACCGATGGTCGCCGGTCGCGCGGCCACTCCGCGTCCCGGTCGCGATTCTCAGAACTTGTTACAATCGATTTGACCTCCACTGGTCGGTCATGTGATTTACTGGAAACCGAGCGTCCGATCAGCTCATCCCACCTGTACTCTGTACCGCGCTGACCATGACTGTATCTAGCGATTAGGTGCCACCGGGCAGTTTCGTAGTTTGTCCCTCCCCATCCCCTGAACGTATAAATCCAAAACACCCCTCAATCTATTCCAAGGGAACTTACGACACTGGAGTTGACTGTTCCCTTCATCATTATAATTTAAAACAATATAAATCCACAGTATGGTTTGATTATGTGAAGAATTTGGATTAAACAAGATACAAACTATGAAATGTATGCCACTTAATAATAAATCAAAATATTTTATATAGTCTTTCATCATTAAGACAAACCGTAGTAAGTAATGTTTTGTTAATTGTTGTTTGTAAATAATAAGTCAAATTTATCTCAACCACACCCACGATTCATGGCCTCCAGAAAGTCTGATAGGCAAATATTGGCACTAAGCATCACTGATAAGATTGTACTGTATAACGAATTTGAAAGAAATAATGAGTACCAATATTCTTTACGGTTCAAGTTATAAGGCAAGATTCTTCTAAAATCAATGCTTTGAAACTTGTTTCTAGATAATAAAACCCATATAGTTCTCAATATTTTCAATATAAGTTTTTAGTATTGATCAAATCATTCAGAAGAAATCTTTCAATAAAGAGTAGATCTTGAGACAAATCTTTCCTTGATATAAATATATGTATAAGATTTAAGAAGACCAAACTATTTTCAAAAATGTGTCTTTGCATTACTTTATATTCTCGTAATTTAGGTCACAAACCCGCTCATATTATTATCTTCAAACCGCATGTGTATAAAATCTATCATATGTGGTAATTTTCAAAACGGTGTACGCAGTTAATAGATGCTAGTAGGATTCTATCAGTCCCAATTTTTACTCAAATGAGCATTAGAATTTATGTTCTAAAGTCTAATTTTCTTCTTACGTTCTTTCAATTTGATACTTTTGATCTCTAAATACACCTCTTACACCGAGCATTGAGTTTTTTAAAAGTGCTATGTTTTTTCTTTATTTCAGTAGTCTTTTTTTTTACTAAAATCGTAACCACTAAACTCTTAATAACACTGCCTCAGTTACACAAGTTCAACATTCTGGGAAACCTTTGAATCGTTTTTTTTAAATATTTTTTCATACTTTATACTTTACAAATATATTTTAAAATAATATATAAGATGTTACTTTGATGTAGATTGTTTATAGGTATTCATTTCAATATACACTTCTACAATTTTATAAGTTCCGGATTTCGAAAAAAAAAACACAAAGAAACTAATGCTGAATAAAATAGACGTTTTGGATTTTAATGCCAGGGAAGTTTTTGGGTCATGGAAGAATCTGATGAAGTCCTTCGGATTTGATCGTGGATCCTTCTACGATGTCTGTCTCTAGATGGACACTCTCTTGTAGATTAAACGAAATGTATTGTTAAAGTTTCACTCCGAATCGTAGCCTTCTTTCAAATCCGCCGCATAAATGTCCCTAAATCATAATTTTTTATGAATAATGTTCCTGTTCTTGGATTAGAATTAATGAATTAAAATTGTCAAGTTGATTTTATTCTTTATCACTCTTGTAGTTTATTATTGTTAAACCTTGGTCTTCCAAAACAGGTCAGGAGAATAATAAAATGAAAAATTATTTTTGATCAGTTGTGTTAGGTACCTTTATGAATCATCTTATGTTTATTAGAAGTATTCTAGGGAATATAGTTTGAAATTTATAAATAATTACGTGAAATGTGTATTAATATTACAGTATCATAATCAGATGATATTTTGTTTGAATGTCTAATTTGTGAAGCGTCAAATGTATTTAATACCACTAGTGAATTACAAAATCATTTTCCAATATCAATTTAAAATTTGTATTCACTAGTATTACATGAAAATATTTCAAATGCTCTAGGAACCTTCATGTCCGATATATGTTTGTTTTCTATACGTGTAAACAAATAGTAATTATTTAATGGTAAAAGACAATGTATGAATGTTGTTTATGTATATTTATCAATTAATAATTTTAAATAATTTCAAAATCAACAAGTACAGTAAATAATTAATTACTCTTTTGTAATCCTTTGGCTAAAAAAATAAATACCAACACTGGATGTTCCAATCGAATTGTAACAACCTCAAGCATGGTTTTGTAATATTTTTGTATTGCCATATGAATAATGTTCTATACTTATCCATCTAAAACTTTTTGTATTAATTGTATAAAGCCAATTTTCAAGATGAATAATTAACTATTTTAATCCGACCTCGGAAATGTGCCATCGTTGAATGTTACTGACATTTAACACTACGTTTCGATAACTAGTATCATCCATCTTTTTGAGGTATCAAAACCTAGACATTGCCAAGGAACAAAAATGGCTATGAACTCGCCAGTCATTATATTCAACAGAAGTTATCCAACCAACAATCAAACTAGTACGTACCTAAACCGTAGCTCTAGCCACGAGAGGTAGACACAAGAACGTTATGTGCTGCAACAGTGTGCTTGTGTTGTTTAATGGTATATACCTTGTGTGTAAGCTTTTCCTGAGAGGAGTAAAGTTTGAGATGTATGTTTTGAGTTTTAATATTCAACTTTTATCGTGTTATGTAAGACTTGGTGAGTCCATCACCAAGTTTTGTTTATTAGTTAACTTTTATTAATATTTACGTCTTAGGTCTTGCCACCTGAAAACAAGACACGTGTAAGTTTTTGAAACGTAGTGATTCAATTTGTGTAAAGTATAAAGTAAAGTAATGGACCTGTTTGGAGTCACGACACATGTTTTCTGTTCAGTTCTGGATTTACTAGAGAGCAGGGAAGTTTGATATTCCAAATGTAACCCTTGTACAATGCGCCCTCTAGCCAAAAGTTCGTCCATTTTATAAGCCAGTAATGTTCGAGCCTGACTTAATTATACTAGGCTAGCTGTTATCCGCGGCTTTGCTATCAGTTCTCTGCTCTGTAACAGTGGCGTCATATACTTCTCTTATTCAAAAAAAACACACGACCGGCAGGTAGTTTGGTAGTTTAATGATGGTCTTTGGAAAATTTTCCTACCTCTGGATACACTAATGATTGGATGGCTATGTTGGCAGTGCCCTCCTCCGAAGCACTGAAATCGAAGAGCGAAGCCTTTTCCATAAGCATCAGTGAGGAAATTAGAATTTCTAAGAGGAATTCCATAACACTTGTTCCATAACTCTACGATTTCAATAGTTGCTATGAATACTGTAAGACAGGTGGGGTGGATTCCTGAAGTCCATAGAATTTTTTAGGAACACCTTTAATATATTACAACATCTTAGAAATCACAGTATATAATTAAGAACCGATAATAATCTTGAAACTTAAAAATATATACCGAATTTACATAATATTTCAGTATTTTAACTAATCGTACATTCATGCAACCAAATACAGTCTTTTATGTTGTTACCTATTCAATATTTCAACACAATCGTGCGTAGTAGCTATTGCGAGAAGCAGCTTGTATTGCGGAGTCATCACGGTGACCGGTTCCCTGTATCCCTTTGTAGTCTCTCGGCCTTTATTCTCAGAAAGAATGCTTAAGCCCTCTGTAAACTTTAAGTGTTACTGTGCGTGTCTTTGTATGATCGTTCTTTGTATTATCCTACTTCCTTGGTCTCTATCCTAGGAATAATATCAAGTTATAAATGAAGTGTCGTTAAACACTGTGTCTTCGGGTGTACAAAAATTACAATTTTTGTGTGACGAGAATCATTGTCACCTCGGATTGTGTCTCCTTCGAGTATGGCATGGTGTGCAGAATTTCCTTCGGCCACGTCATCATGTAAAATAAACCAATTTAAGGGAGTTAAGGAACACGCAGTCGCAGTTTTAGGTTGTATACGAATGTTTTAATATTATACCTAATGCATTCAATGCGTCATTGACGCAATTTTGCAGTAAACATTAGATAATTCTATTCCTATCACTATATGGATGAAGTGCTGTGCTAATAGTATGCTATACATTTATTATGTTTTTTTAATTACTTTTAAAGCTATTTTTCATGTAGAGCCTCTAATTGTATCATTTCATGAAAACGATAGTTATGAAATGGCTCGTATAAGAAGCGTTATTAAATTATGTATTTACACGAAGATCGAACGGAGCTCTACATTAATATAGGTATATGGCGTTCCGATATATAGAAAGATATATTCATACGAAAAATAGACTAGAAGCTCTCAGAAGTAGGGAGATTATTTTATAGTTTATGTATGACAGGAAGTTTATATATAGGAAACTCCCCATTGTACTTAGCCCGAAAAGGACATTTGCTTCCGGATTTGTAGGATTTTAGGATCAGTGTCTCCTATCGAGATCGCATGAGGAGGGGGGACTCTATGTCAGAGTCATGTCAGTATAGACATTGGTAGAAGAGTAGGCTAACTCTGTTCCAGCTTTTCCCAGTCAAAGCGGGTAGGTTAAGGTACTTTCTTATTTTTAGGGTAGCAACAGCCTTCAACACTAAAGGCGCTCAATCCACACCAACAGTCACCCTCAACAGTCTAGACCCATCTATCCACCCGCTTACCCCGATACCTTGACATATGCGATAAATGATGTGGTACTCCTGGTCACCCGTATAGATGCCCATATACTCGTAGCAACAGCCTTATACTCGTATAAGTGTCAACGGTTTCTTCTGCACCCAACGCGAGTTTGACTGGAGAGTAGGCTATAAGCCAGCCAGAAATGAACCCTCCTATGAAGTTTTACAGAGTTAATTTAATGTACATTTTTGTGACTTTTAAGGAACCAGATGGTTTATTGACGTAAGTTTCAATGTACCAATTGCAACGAAAGTATATCTGAATCTTATTCCCACGAGGCAAAAGATCTTGTTTTTATTTTATTTGATTTATCAGCACATAAGTTATACTAATTTTCAGAATAACTAACTTATGACCTTAAAACAACAGTCTAAATACTCAAATTAAGATTTAAACCAAACAAAAGCTACATTTAAAATGTTGTAAGATTGAACTGAATGAACCACATTTAAAATTTCAAAAATTAAGATCTCAACTGGGTTAATTCAAGTCAAGAGCAGTTCTAGAGTTTTCTTTGAAATGAAAACCAAATATATTTTTTAATTTTAAATAGTAATTTTACAGCATTGAAAAAAATAGTAAAATCTTCTCCATTTGACTTCACATTTGTCTTTTGAAAATGTAGCCGATATGCATATCCTTGTGGGCCGTTTCTGATCCCTTAATTAAAAATATTATTTTGAAATTTACGTAAGAGGATACATTGGGTTAGAGCCAATAAATTAATGCAGTTACTGTAGGGCTGTTAGTTTAATGGTTCTGGAATATAAAAACTCATTAAACATATGCAGGTTTCGTAGTATATTTTCTATAGTATAGCTAACCGGTTTAGATCGCTCCGTCGCGGATTATGACGTCTTCAGCATCGTAAGTAAAATAATATATTAGTAATAAAACACTTTTAAGTGATAATAATGTTACAAAACGTTTTACTTTAGCTAGCTTAAAATATACTTTAGAAAATTATATACACTTTAAATATATAGTTGAGTTTGCTTTGTTGCCCCGATTATAAAAACGTATTTATAAGTAGATCTATGAAGCCTACTGCTGTCAAAAACAACTAACATGCGTTTTATAACAGTCTTTTTAACTGTAACAAAAATAAAATAGTAATTTTGCCTGTTATATGTGCATAAAACTACTGATCCTGGACTGTTTACAGTATTTCATATTTGCTAATATTTACAGTTAAAAGTGTATTTTCTTTTAATAAAAATTCAAATTTTATAATGTGGACAACCTTAATACTCAAAAGTGATTATACAAAAGGTTGAAGTAAGATGCGTTGTTACTTTAAAGTTTACTCTACGCTTTCAAACTATAAATTTAATAGGTATATTTACAGCATAGAACAATATATAAATCTCGTCCATTTGGGTTCACATTTGTCTTTTGAAAACGTAGCCGATATGCGTATCCTTGAGGGCCGTTTCTGGGCCTTAATTTAAATATTCATTTTAAATATACGTAAGAGGATACATTAGGTTATAGCCAATAACATTCATGTTGTAATGTTGTGTAATGTTAAATGGTTCTGGAAGATACAAACTGAAACCGTAACTGAAATTAATTGAACATATGATTGTGTTGTCTAATTATCATATTTAAATAGAAAAGTTCATTTACTTTTAACGAGCTCTTTTAATAATAGAGGGTTTTATGCAATGCATTTCTTATGAGAATTTTCGTAATTTTAGAGGCCGGTGACTCGGAGTCCTAAGGCCAGAGAGAACAAATCTTCCTTAATGAGCCTCTGGGCACAACATAAACGTATGTAGCAAATTTCACATGTCTATCTTTCATGGTTTTCGCTGGAAGTTGATGAATCAGTTAACCAGACAGGCCATCTCTTTATATACATAAATAACCTTTATATTTATATAAAACTTGTAATAAATAACTGTACAAAGAACATATTTTCAAACCATTGGTATTATATCGGTAAAACCCATTTTCAGGTTCATCAAGTGCATAAAAAGAATAATATAAATTAGAAAATAAAACAATAGAAACAAAGTAAATAACCAGTAAATACATATGTGATGAACTAAATATTTCTTCCAAATCTTGTTGTTTTAGAATTTGTACTTTCTTTTGCCAAGTTACCTGACATTGAGTTTGGGTGGAATTTTTTCCTTTAATACCAATAATTGGTATGTTTGTTATAGTGTCCTAAGAAAGATTGGATTTTGATTTTGATGCATTTGCCGAATGGGCTTTACAGAATATGTATTTTCAAAAGTGTTATTGTGATTTAGACCATGAGTGTCGACAGTTATTGTGCTTAAGTCTTGATGCTTATAATCGTATATGTGACCTGTCATTCTATTCCTCAAGGTATTTGTCGAGCCAACATAATCTGCACATTTTATTGCATTGCATTTGGTAAATCATATGTTTAGATTTACAAGACAGACATTTTACAAACCACCCATCTGGTTTTGCTAGGCCTACGTGAATATGCTCTTTTTGTTTTTGTTTTTTTTTTTTTTTGTCGGTTTTTCATCAACGTTAGTTATTGGTAATTTAGGTTTGAGCAATAAATCTTTCAGAATTTAAAGTCTTTTCAAATTACTTTAGGTGTTTTTATTTTTTAAATATCGGTAGTTCATGTAGAATTTTGTAAAGTACTAAATGGTTTTCGAACGGTATTATTAATTTTGTGAAGTCCAGTACGGTATTAAATTATTAAATTGTCATCGCTGTTTTAACATTTAGAATTTATTATTTTTTCTTTGAACTAAGCTTATTTTTTAGTAAATTCCTTGGATAAAATCTCTTCAAAATACATTTATTACGTTATCGATATATTTTTTCAAGTAAGTTATGTTGCTACATAGTTTTTTTTTAACTCTGTGAGCTAATTTACTATCACTGGTAAATGAATAAAGAATTTTTCAATATTTATTTTATTACTAGCTGTTACCCGCGGCTTCGCACGTAATCATAAAACCAAAGTCCTTATATTACTTAGTAAAAGCAATTATGATGTAATATGATGGAAGTCCTATAACAATTTTAAAACGTAAGTAGGCATACATCAGGTAGATATTATTTAAGTTCGTGGTAAATAGTATCACATTTTAACTTAATTATTATATCATGTTTGGCACATGTAGGGGCATTTCTGGTTCTAACTTATTATATACATAACGTCACAGCTGAATCTGCCTTGTCATCCCGATCAAGAAAACACAAATCTCGGATCACACAGGTCTCGGAAACTTACTTTGGTCACAAAACGTATATTTCCAGTACTTGTCATATATTTCATGGCTAAGATATTTCCAGTACCATAATAGAATTTGTCTTGTTGTTCTGACGAAGAAAAAAAAATATTTATATACTTACGTAGGACCGAGATGCCTACTTACTTAGGTTAAATAGTGCCTACTTAAGACCATTTAAATTCACTTACCTACTATGTGACAGTTTAACTTGCTATATTGCCTCGATCAAATTTTATAAACGTTCAATTATCTAGTTCTCAGAAATCTACTTTGGTCAAAATCGAGTTGACATAGTTGAGTTTACCTTGTCCTAATGAAGAAAATATACACATAAGTAGGACTGAAAAGCTTATTACGACCTAGGGGAGAGTCCTAACTACTTACTATGTACTTGTACATTGAGGCATGTTAGTATTCATTTCTCTGTTTTTCCATTAGCCATTGTTCAAATGTAATATCATTATGTCAAGGAAGCCCACCAGTTTAAAGTAACTTATGTGAAAACATTCATAACTTTGTTCATTAAGGTTAGTTTTATAACAGTATTTAATGCATTAGATGATTTTAATTCGTCACTGGCGCAATCTGGAGTAAAATTTATATATTAACTAGCAGTTGCCCGCGGCTTCAAACGCAATTTCCCGTTGAAAACAGTACACTATATTCACTTATTCTTTTTCTATCACATTCTAAAAATTGGTGAGATAATTGATAGTCGTTCCTTTGTGAGCCTCTTGGGCGCATTATGAAGGTATGTACCATATTCCTGCCTCTATCTTTCGTGGTTTTTGCTAGGTGTTGATAAGTTATTCAGAACAATTAATGTATATGGATGAATCTCGGTAAACTAATTAGGTTATAAAGAATCGAATTCGGTCTGTTAAAATTAATTTTCTGTCTAAGATATTCCCAGTATTATTTAGGAGTGTGCCTTCAAGAAAATGTATCAAAGACACCCAATTTCGGTCATAAAGTGTCTTCTTTCGGCTTCGATGTAACCAAATTCGATTACCTTATGTGCAAACATTCACGGATTTGTACAATAAGGTTGTTTTTATAATAGCGTTTAATAGTATTTTCATTGCATTAGATAGTTTATTGATCATTGGTGCAATCTGAATTTAAAATTAGGCAATGACGTCTTCTATGCAACCCGCATTACACTACTGATCAAGCACTTTACAATAAAAATCTTCTAAATTTTAAATGTAAACAAATGTTTCTGCCTCTTTAATGAACTTCAGCTGAAAGTATTAACAGCTGTTTTGTATTACGTGTCGTAGCGCAGTCTGTCAGATCCAATATAAAACACTCCAACATCAACAACAATTATTTATAATTAAAAAATTAATTAAATAAACTATTTAAATTTGTCCAAATTGTAAATCTAAACCACTCTCGAATTCCACTGAAAACACACACAAAATTTCATCAAAATCGGTCCAATAGTTTCTGAGTCTATAAAGGACATACACACAAACATTCATTTATATATATATATTTAACTAGCGGGCCCGGCGCGCTTTGCTGCGCATTTCAATAATTTTTTGCAAAAGTTGCCCGCGGCTTCGCACGCAATTTCCCGTTGAAAACAGTACACTATATTCACTTATTCTTTTTCTATCACATTCTAAACATTGCTGAGATAATTGATAGTCGTTCCATCGTGAGCCTCTTGGGCGTATTATGAAGGTATGTACCATATTCCTGCCTCTATCTAGCTGTTACCCACGGCTTCGCACGCAAATCTTAAGAACCGAAGTCCTTATATTACTTAGTAAATTTTTTTTTTTACTATAATAAATTTTAGATTAAATTAGTTATATCTCCGATGCCACGATTGAGCTTGCTTTGTTGTCTCGATCGAGAGAATATGTACACACGGAGTTTTGAGAACCATACTTCTGTCAAAAAAAACAACTAAGGTTGATTTTATAACATTCTTTATATTTGTAGCCAACGTAAGATAGTAATTATGATATCTGCATTACTCTTCTGATCAAGCATGAGCATGGTTTATATTAAATAAATATTGCAGTTAAAGGTGAATTTTTACGTCAAATTTGAATTGTATTATCTGGATAGTAAAGTCTATGTTTAACAGTGATTGCAAAAACAGTTTAAACAAAATTTGTCGTTTCTCTTAAGCTTACTCTATGCTTTAAAACTATAAGTGTAATATATGTTTACAAAGAACAGCTGATTAAAAATTTGAAAAGACGTTAACATATGTTTGCTGCAATGCATTTCTTATGGGTATTTCTGTAACCAGTGGGGCGGAATCCTGAATCGGGAAAGGGATGGGCATAGCTTATAAACCTTCTCCGTGGAAAAATACATATACGTACAAATTTTCATCATGATCGGTCCAATAGTTCACGATTCCATAAAGGACAAACATACAAACATTCATTTTTATATATATATATATATATATATATATATATATATATATATATATATAATATAAAATATACATTAAACTGTATATATATATATATATATATATATATATATATATATATATAGATGTTTTATTTACTACCTGCATTACACTACCGATCAAGCACTGTTTACTTATTATTGATGAAATTCAATATAGCTGTTAACAGCAGTCAAAATACGTTTCGTTCTTATCATAACATTCGAATGTAAGCAAACTAATTTTTCAATTTGAATTCGACTTTATTTGGTGAAATTAATGTGTTATGGGTGTTAAAAAAACACTCTAAATGTTAATTAAAACCAAAAGCTATACCTGTTCCAAATTTCAGCACAATCCGTATAGCAGTTTCAGCGTGATTCGAGGACAAACCTCGAAACATCCAAATATCCAAACATTCAAACTTTCGCATTATTTATAATATTAGTGGGATTGCAAGGCCTTTCGGAATCAATGATTCCTTCATAAAGAACTTCACATTTTTTAAGCCGGAACAGCTACGGAATTGGAAAAAATGAGACAGCAAAACACTTGAGTAAAAGGAACCTGTCTGAGGAAGGAGAGGACCCATAAATCCATCATCTGGTATTAACACTAACTGTAAGTTACTTTCAATTTTTAAGTGTTGTTTAACAGTTTTTTGCGATTTTCCGGAGGTTTTTAAACTTTTTATGTCTATTTGGTCAGAAACTATAAATGCTAGAAGCTCCTCATTTTTGCAATAGTTTTAGATAGTTAATCAGTGGAAGCATTTAACAGTGAAGTCCTGGTAGAGTTTCATAGAAATTAATTCACAAAAATGAAGTAAATAATAACAATCAATAATAAATTTTAGTCTTTTGTTTAAAACGTTTTAAACAGTTTAATTGTTTTACGTGTATATTCCATTTTAACATTAACAATTAGACCTCTATGAGCTCTGGTTACTTTATCTGACATACATTTTAACAATGTCGTTAAATATGATTCCGTCTGCCCTTAAAAACAGGTGATAAGGATACTTGTAATTTGCCTTTTGGAAGTCAATATAAGTGGTATCAATCTCACTTTACCAGTCGAAAGACCTCTCAAGAGACACCTCAGACCTCATTTGAAGAGATGAGATAGCAAGCGTTCTTATAAAGAAACTCCCTTGTAGACTTTTCGATACCTGTGGTGCGATGCTAACAACAATTTGTATAAAATAATACAAAGTTTGGAAATACATGTTTAGAATTTTCTTTGACTACATTAATGTAAGATGTAAGGAACACTAAATAACTCCACCTGGAAACGAGCTTATGAGTGAAGATATAGAAAAACCTTTGATAATAAATCAGGATTAACAATTATGTCTTGTGAACAAGGATCTATCAGCTTTATAATGAAACCTATGTCTGGTTGCCGTTTTAGATGTATTAATATCTCAAATTCCTCGCAAACTGGTTTTAGACGAAAGTGAACTTTTTCCAAACAGTAAACAACAGTGGCGTCAATGAAAATTCTGCCATTAAACATAGAAAGCTTGAGTCAAGATTGAATTTTCTTGAAACTGGCCATCCAGTTTCCAAAAGCTGATAAATTATACGAGTATTTCAGGGTTCATTTCGATATTACCTCCACGAAATGAATGCAGCCCTGTTAAAATGTTATCCCTCTTCTCGCAGCAGAGTATACCCTTCCCAAACAAAATGCAACAAAATCATTTATCTTTCACTACGTATTTCCGTCCTTACTGGGTATATTAACACTCAAAGGTACAGCAATTACAAAATACTCGGTGACAAGATTATCACTAATAATATCATACACTAATGCAGTTATAAAATAAAAAGGAGGAATGTTATAAACTCAAATGAGTGCAAGGATGATAGTAAGAATAGCTCCTCTTTAGAATGTTTAATGCAAACCCACCACTTACAGAACGTTGAATAGGATTTTGGTCGTAGAGTTAGTTCATCAGGATGAAGTACAAGACATCCTTATGTCGCGTCGATGAGGCTGTGACATATTCTATAACAATTCATAGAATCATGGAAGGATATCTGTAATAGGTTTGGAATATAAACTACATCCTGAAAGAAATGAGCTACGTTGCATTTATATCCCGGAGAATTAAGATAGAATAAGAATTTTATTCGATGTCATTATTATGAAGGGAATGGAAGAAACACTTGCAAGAAAGGAAAAAGTCTTGCTCATTGGCTGAGCATTAGTGAAGCCTATCACTCGAAAGGCTTTGTCGGGCCTGTCCGCACGAAAACGAATTGACCTATACAATTGACATTTTGTATGAAACTGTATTTATAAGAACACAAAACTGAGTTAGACAATGGTGCATGTTACTTCCATGGAATTTAGCTGAACGTTAGTTAATTTTTTACATTAGTCTTGTGGGCAACAATAATGGCAATAAGAAAAAAAGTGGAATAAATGTATTTGAAACAAACTGAGGCCAGTGGTATAAGATTTTAACTTGTGATATTTTTATTCATAGAGAAAACAAAATAATAGAGTGGACAATGTTAAAATTCGATGAAAAGATTTGCTTACCATTCGGTGATAAGATAGCGCGTTCCTGCATTGTAGCGCCTTTCTTAGCTCACAGAAACTTTTATTATTTGAACAATGCAATGAAACTTAACTAAATTAACAAAACTGTGAATGTATCATGTTCAGGGTGTCTTAAGAAAGACTTTAATTGAATACTTTAAATTTTGCATTTCTATGTTGACAAGAATGAGTTCCATAATGGTATACTCTTTGTGAGTCAACTATGAAATTTTGCTGAGCATCAATTTCTGTTCTGTATCATTAACTGTATGTATAATGTATAAACAATTATCTGTCTATCTTACCGTAGGACATCTTGATATTGAAATGAGCTATAGATATGAAACTTTGCACGCAACCTCAGCGAAGCCTGTTACGCAATGTGTGGCGTAAGCCTACCTTGTAAATAATAAACTTCGACCCCAGCTATATTTAGCAGAAAAGTCCTGAAAGGAAGTCTTTAGCGACAGCAAGTAAGACCATATTCTTTCTAGTGCAGTAAGTATCATATTTCTCTACAGATTTTCCGAAAATATGGTTCCAAAAACTTCGTTTTAACCTAACAATAACTAAAGACGGTATTTTTTTAAGGCTTACTAATAAATGTTGCACAAAGGTTATATTTATTTGACTCAACAGTGTAGAAATTATGTAGGTAACACGGTTATTCCAGTAATTTCGAGAAAACGTGTAAACTAGTATTTGTTTTATTAATTTAGCTAAAGATTTGGACATTCAATTTTATAAAAACATGTAACACCTGTCACATATTCAGCCAGATTTTACCCGTCCCCATGGGCTAGACGAAGGTCTTTACCAGACATTAAAAAATTAATTTCCATTTTTTGTTATTATTTGGCAGTAATTTAAATCATCACATTCATCTATGATATCTAAAGCTGCAGTTATTACTGCAGCAGAAGGTGGGTTATGGTATTGCTTCGATATCTTTCTCACATTCACTCGTCGTTTCACGTACAATTCAGTTTTCATTCTATTGCTTATGATAGTGATACACATTTTGTCAGGTATCAACGTTACTTAGAAGTCCTAAGATTTGTATTTGTCTAACACGTGGCTTGCATTCTACTTCCAAACTCGAATATCGATACAACGTTTTCATCCATAATCATTTCTGAGATCTTAGGAATTTTTTGGAGATCCCTTTACAGACAATAAGGACTTTACCTAGGCAGTGGTTAGTTCTTTACTATTCATATTCACTAAACCTTCCATCATCATGACTCGTTGTGAACTTTTCACGATTGTACTGGATTCTGATTAATTCTTTGTTTAGACATTTCTTGTGCTGAAACCAGTTACAAAACGTTATACGGACTGGGAAGTCAGCAGGACTAAGAGCTTGTACACGCTGTAAATTATAAGGATAAAGTTGCTGTTCTTTAAATATTTTCCATACTATAGAATGAGAACCCTGTAATGTCCTAGCCAGTAGCCTTGTGTTTACATTAGGTTATTCATAAACACGTTGTAAAACATTCTCCTCTAACTCAGGAGTCCGAATTCCCCTTTGATCTCCTTTACCATCTAAGTTTGGTGGTAAACTCCCACTTTATGCAAGACTTCTAAATACAGCAGCATAAGATTTAGGATTTGGCTGTTGTCTGTTCGGAAATCTTTCTTGATGCAACCGAGGGGCTTCATAACAGTTTCCATAAACTCGACCATAATTAAAAAAAACATACCTGCTTGATTCGAATAAGGATAGTTTGACATATTGTACAGGTCTAGTTTTTTTAATAGCAAAAAACAGAAAGTTACTATTAAATTAAAATATACATTAAAAAATAGTTCAATACAAAAAAAATCTCTATCTCACTCTTTGAATGTTATTACAAAAATGCTATTGTTGACTATGCATTTACTCACAATGCATAACTATCAGCTGATTCGTTTTCACTTGAAATGTGGTATTTTGAGTAATATCATAGATAAATAAAATAGTAACTTATGCAAGGGCTTATCATTGTTTTAACAATTTTTTACATTTAAAAGAAACAAATTGTTTCAAAAGTTATGTCATTAGATAGGAAATTAAATGGGCTACAAAAATTTACTCTTAAGGGTGCGCTCTACCACAGGCCAGAAATCGCAGTACGATGTTTCAAAAATCCGCTTGGAGCGCTGGCAAAATCGGTTGTAGGGAGGGCAATGAGTAGTTGCTGTGGAAGGGATCGGAACTTACCGAGCGCCTCCGACATTTGCCGAGCGGGGGACCCGAGCCAGGTGCGCGACGTCCGACTCACACACGCGCTGGAGCGCACAGCTTCGTTTATAACAGGGATGGGCTAGTAGGCCTTCCACTCTTCAGCCACTTTACCCACGCCACATGCAAATAAAGCAGACTATGAAGATACACATGAAAACTATCGCTAAACATATATAAAATATTGTAGTATAATTTAGGCAAAACATGATACGTAAAATATTATAGAAAAATCAGACTGGGAGTGGCTTCCTTCAAATATTACATGTGAATAACATTACATGACACTTTCACTTTTATTACAGTACATGTTTTAGATTTGTTAAGACTGCGATGTACCACAGGCCAGAGATCGCAGTATCGGGACTACGGAGCATCTCAGTTATTTGCCAAAAGAAAGTGCGTTCGGTGGCGTCCGGCTCGAAACAACGCACTCGCGCCACGTAGTGTGGAGATCGGCTAAATCAGTATGAAACTGTAACCGGTACTTTTCTTACCGTTACTCGTTGGTACAACATACTTTTATTATTATGCAATAAAACGTTTTAGTAAAATATATTTTATTTTTGTTAATTTAAATTCGGTCTACTGAAATATTTGAAAACTAACAGAAACGTAATCATTCCAGTTATATTGTCAAGTCAGAGTGTCTACCGATCTCGAATACGTGGAATAACTGGGCAAAGCAGGAATTGTTATGAAACCCATAGAAAATTTTAATAATTTTAATGTTATCAACAAAACTAACTTAATTTTATTAATTCTTTGATACATAATGTAAACCCACACATTTTCTTGTAAATATAATCATTCTTTCATTTTTTTTTAGAATTATCAGATCACATAAGATTTTTAAGACTAACTAACCACGCTACCAGCAATGTGGTTAGTTAAATGTACATTAAAGGTAAATTTATAGATACATTATATCAATGATAACAGTATATTAAAAAAATACATATTTTATGAGCCCAGTTCATATTTACGACTTAATACACACAGCTACATGCCACTCTGTGCGTCTGCCAAATTAGAATGTTATTATAACTTTGTAACAACAATAAACTTTACAGAATTGAACAATAGTAACATAACAAAATTCAGCAACAAAAAACAAAGTCACAACAAGACATTAAAATTACAATCAAGTAAAATATCACAAGACCAACATGAGGGAAATTACAGTTTTTACTTAGCAAATTGTATAGGATAAAAATTTGCCTGAGTATATTACACTGAGTATATACAGGGTGAGTGGCTCTTGGTGTGACAAAATTTTTTGGGTTATAATGTAATGTAAATGTGATACAATGGTGGTTATAAAAAAGGCTAACTCCAAAAATTAGGTCTGAAATGAATTATTTTTAGTTTTTCTAAAAACCCCGTGTTTTTGTACGTAAATCTGATATTTCTCAGCAAAGTATAGACATATGTGAGTAAACTACATCATTTTTAGATTCTCCGTTAAATTTTCAATTTGAAAAAGTTATCGGTTCAAACGGTAAGAAAAGAAAGTTAAGCTTCAGATCGATTCAAATGGCAAAGTTGCTAAATTTAAGAAAAACTGAAATATCATTGAACCCCATCTTTTTACCACACCCTGTACACAAGAATGTGTCAAGTCATATTAAAAACTTTGCCATTTAATAGGCTTTAAAATGGTATGCCATATGACCATAGTTAAGTATTCTGTTATCTACTTTTATCGGTTTGAATATTAAAAAACACGCAAGCTACAAAAAGATTAAAACAATTTAATAACAACTGTACTTAATTTTTATAAAATGCCTCATAAAACAAGGAATTGAAGATTACAAAAAAGTAAAGCAGTTTAAAATAATTTTGTGGATGTTAGTTACGGATTAATGGTCACAATGGTCTCCTTTATTAATGTTTTAATTCCTTATCTTATCACTTTCACCAGTATTGTACATTCACTCCTTATCTTGTTTTGTAATACCAGTGTCCCCATGAATTACTTCTACCTCCAATAAACTATTTTTCTGCTCAATTTAGTCAAGTGTAGGCTGCCATGGAGTTCAATGCGCATTTCCATCACAAAACCCGTAAATAAAGTGCATATCAGCGTATTCTCCAGTTTGGAAACAACTCATTTTAGTTATAAAAATACAATTTCTATTATCCTCATTACGCAAAAATATTAATGTTGCATTGAAACTAATAACACATACGGACCTATCTGTCATATTTAATTGTGTAGTTTGTTTTTTAAAAGGTACCACTAGTCTCTATGATTGTAAGGGATAATATAGGTATACATGTGAATTAAATGAATTGCTATATCAGCTGCTCTTGTCACGTCTATTGCATTATACTAACATAAAATTGTAGTTATAAAACATCTAGTCTGTCTCTCACAGGAAGCTCTCGAGGGTATCTGGGGTCAACTAGTTCTGGCAATATGCATTTGTGGTAAAAAGTTAAAAGTGGAATTTTAATTTAAAATGTTAAAATTTTAATTCCTTTATTTTGTAATGGGTAATAGCTGCTCATGTAATGAGATTTGTTTAACTATCAAATGAAGCAATCATACATTACGTCAAATAAAACCTATTATAGTTAGACTATAGTATTGAACTAAACAAAATACCTCATAATGAGGTATGTCACTCATATTTTGAAAATATTGACATTAATCAATAATTTATTGTTCCCCAGGAGGTAGAGGTAGTTGTTACACGTTACGAATTTATTGTTATGGAAAGAGTTCGCCAACACTATTTCGGTGATATGACGATGTATATGAGAGCTTCCACACGACACGATCATTCATAGCATGGGCGCGCAACGGTGGCGCGTAAGTAGTGTTTCGTCCATGGCCGCTGGAAAGAACCGGCGCGGCGCGGTCCTTAGACACCGCCGCCCGTGAGCTCAGTGGCGCCTGTGATCCTATGCGAGCCTATCCTTTCACTCTGATCGGATGACAAATAAATAAATATATTGTAGTTCATACTTTATACATACTTGTTCATAATACATTATTATTTAAAAACAAAATATTGACTACAATTTTTCATTTGTGCAAGATAGGAACTTGATTATTAATGTATGAATAGATAGCCTATTATAAATCAACAAATTGAAAGAACACCAACACTGAAAGGCCACACGTTATAACCTAGCGAAAGCGGGTGAGGGGAAATATCCAGCAGGTAGTGGTGGGAGAGTCGCCTACAGTTTCGGGCTGTAGCCGCCACGCGCGCCACCTGACAGAGCGTTGAATAGCGCTTGCAGACCTTTCATGTCTGCCTTATTGTACCTTAACTTCAGAACTTTTTAATAAACCGTTTGCAGTTTTACTCTTACTATATTCCAATCTACGAATGTCTGTATTTTATTCTTTAATAAAAATTCACGTTTTTATTTTATGAAACGTTGAAAATACCCTTTTTTAAAAAACTGTCCACTTGATGTGCAGCTTAAGTTGAATCGAAATTGAAATTTCAAAAACTAATGCACGTATACAAAGATTTAGTTACTTAAATGACATCAATATGTTTGTAATAGCTCAAAAAATGAGCCTACAATGAGGCAGATTCAAAACCCTTGCATCAGCGTTCACCAGAGTGGTAGAGCGCAGCCTTAACAGATTGTATAAAAAGTTACGGTTTTTTGAGTCATTTAAGTGAAAACAATTAATATGACCGCCATTTTGAAACTGAATATAGGAACTAAATAATTATTTTTTGCAAACATGATATTTGTATTGATGAGCAAGATGCGAAATTTAAACTCAAACGGTCAAGCCGTTCTACAAATATTGATGTATTAAGTCAAAGAAAAGGTGGACATATAGGAAAAGAAGCATTCTAGAACATACCTTTATAGCACATTTTTTTATTTGGTTCTATGAAATCAGCTCCTAAAATATCTCCGCGCATTACGGATACACCTGTAGAACAAACACTGTAAATATCTGTTTCTTACTAAAGAATTCTATAACAGTGAGAATATTACGAGAACCAAATATATTGGTAAACTGAGGGTAAGATTGAAGAAATAATTTAAAACAGTTTCTAGAAAATACTTTACGTACAAGTTTGTGTAGCTTATAGCCTACGTGTCCTGTGATTGAAGCCAGTTTATACAATACAATACAAATTTTGTATAGGTATTTTTTTACAGTTTAGTGTGAATTATCTGCATCACTGAATCCTGCGACGCAGGCAAAATCGTAATAAATGCTTCACAAACAAGATTTACAATTAAAACCTCTCCCATTGATCAGTTCATGTCATTGTTGTCCTTTTCATTTTGATTGAAGATGGTGGAGAGGACAATATTAAAGCTTAGAATGATGTTTTTGACTGTTTTGTGGGTCAAGAGAGACTCATAAAACATTCACTTTCTTGCAATGGCTCATCTTCCTTCAGGATAAAGGTAAAGTACAAAATTATCAATACATCTCTAATCTTCCGATGATCAATAACACAATAATGTTACCTTTCATCAGGGTGTAAGTAAATTTCATTTCACACTCAAAACAAATAATAATTTTGCCTGCCAATTTTATCACTGCTTTAAGAAACTACTTGGTGAATATCGTATATACCGGAACTGCAGCTCAACCATCTCTTTTTTTGTTAATTGAAATGTGACGATTTCGTTAACTTTTGTTAGGTACGTGTACATAATTATATGTGTTGCTTTGTAGATGTTCTGCGTCGAATTTCATTCAGAATTGATTATGTCATGTCTAGAAGCGAGCTCCCAAGGACATTCTTAAGGAATCAGAATATGTCTGGGATATATTTAATAAGCTTTAATGAAAACGTTTCTTGCCATATTTTAAATCAAGCCTCTTTGAAGATTATTTTGAAACATAGAAATATTGAGCATTGAAAGATGTGTCCCCGAAGACAAAAGTATGTAGTAAAAATATATTTTGCATTCTTGGTGATAACTTTTGACAAAAAGGTCTTCGGTTTTCTGTAAAATTTACATACAAACTATCAATTTGAATGAATTTTGAGTTTAGTTCTAGTTCACCTTCTTTTTATGGCAGCGTCTGGTGTCTAACGTTGTCTCAGTCTTGACTCTTGGAATCTGGACTCATATTTGTCTGAATAATTTCAAAGAAAGTTGACGACGAAAAATCTAAAAATGCCAGATGCCAGACACTGTCATAAAAGGAAGGTGAACTGGAGCTAAATTCAAAATTCAATGAATGAACCCTTCCTGCCAAATCTGCATTATGTGTAGAAAACTCGGTTGCTCCACCGTGCTTAGAGATCGTGCCTATCACGTCGTAGTGCACTCAATAGTGTACCTAATGGGGAAATGAGACTACAACTTCACCTACCTCTATATATAGGTCTCTGATGTCGAAAACATAACTTTTTTCGATTTAATATTTTTCGTCGTCTACTTTCTTTGAATCTCTTCAGACGAACATGACTCCAGATTCCAGGAGTCAAGTCTGAGACAGCGTCAGATACCAGACGCTGCCGTAAAAGGAAGGTGAACTGGAGGTAAACTCAAAATTCAATTGAATCAACCATTCCTATCTTATCTACGTTATGTGTATCAATTTGGTATCATCAACTCAGGCAAGAATTGAGTATGCCAAATTAAGAGATATCTAGTATATTGTGGACTAACACTTTGAATAATGCTAGATTAACATTTTTGAACGTTGAACAAACATTTCCCGACAAGTTTAATGAATTTGATCACAGACTATGATTTCCACAATCTCATGGACACGCCACTGTCTGAGAATGTTTCCAGCTGCGCATGTAACCAGGAGTAACTATTAGTTTAATTATTTTTATATAAACTACAAGAACTGAAAGGGTGTTTTAAACCCTTTCATCAATCCAAATTGCCGAAGAACAGCATTATTTCAGCATTATAGTAGTACAGTTTGATGTAATCCAACACAAGCATAAATATGTAAATATTTTAGAATATAAAAATAGACTTTTGTTAATATGAGACCGAACAGTACAGTATAGTGGAAAATCTTTTCTACCAAAAACAATATTCACAGTATATACAGTGCAGACCTAAACTGGACTGGACCTGGACGTCTCGGAAGGTTCTTTAATCCAGGATGCAGGGCAGTACATGCATTACGTTGTGTAAAACTGTTAGAATGAAAACGTTTTTTTTTAAATAACGTCAAAAAAATAGAAGCATGATTGTTGTAAAAGATATTATGAACTAGCAGTTTATTGTTTTAGATTAACGTTTTATTGAAAGAAATGTACTAGTTTGATGAGTTTTTCATCTGATTGCAATAGAAACGTGTATAAGCGTGTGATTCTGTGATGAAAAGTGAGTTTAAAGTTAAATAAATAAAACCAAGAAAAGTGTTAGTTTGTAATAAAAAACTACAAGATTTAAACTGTATATGACATTGAAAAAGAAATCTTAATAGCGTAATAAGGCCGCAATATTTTAAAATACGTCTTAAAAGTGAAGATAATATTGAATTTATCTTTTTTGCTTTATTTGTTTATTTAACCCGGACTTTGCCCTTGCTTACCTAGCTATTGATATAAATAAATAAACATTTGATTTACAATAATTGCTATTGAGTTTATTTGTAACATACAGGGTTTCGTGGATTATACTGCCATGGGCACAAAAAAAAATTATATCCAACATAGAAAAAAATGTGGTACATCTTAAATTTGAATTTATACAAAAATAGGTTTAAATTTTGAAAAATTTGGAATCATAAATTGGGTAGATCTTACTTGAGTTCAAATCCAGTTTTACTTTGTATGTTCCATTGACTCTTATTCATCTTCCAATCATCCTTGTCGGCTTAGTGTAGATTTAATACTGGTATTAGTAATCTTTGCAGATCTAAGAGTTCTGGTTGTCATCCAATATTCAAGTGTTCATCATCTAGTAAATGTCTTTTCTGTTCTTGGATTCAAAAATCAATATTCGCCAATTTAATACAAATAATAAAAGTATTACTGTATTTAATTAATAACTCAAATGTTCATTAACTATGATGAGAAAAGCTTCTTCTCAGTCTCCTATTAAGCCATCATTCAAAAGAATAAAATTCCATTATTGTAAAGTCACCAGCTGATCTAAATTCACTTTATAACTCCAGGTGTTGTAAACTTACTTTGTATAACAATCTCTTGATATTAAGATTTTATGTATTCTGTGGTATTTGGTCTAAAGAAATTATTATATATTTTTTTTATCTGATGATTCAATTTTACAATAGTTTATGTATTTCTATCTTATATATATGATAATTTGTTTTGTGTTAATTTTAACTCTAAAATAGGTTGCTAGTTTTTCTTAAATTTATAATCTATTGATTTATATATGTTTATTGTAAGTTATCAAAATTGCATGGGTGTATGTTCTTCTTCTTGTAATGATTCCTGTGTGTGTGTGTACTTATGTGGTATAAACTCCTAAGTTATTTATTAATCTTTTATAAACAAACATAAAATAATATGAACTATTAACTTTTCAAAACAAAACTGTAACAATCATTATGAAAAAGTGAGCTTTGCGATACAAGAAGTAGCCTTAAATTGTAATTTAAACAAAGTGGACGTATCTGTATGAGGTTTGACGTTGATCTTAAAACAGTTAAATAGAGTGAGGATTCCACAAAAACATCATCATAAAAGAGGGAGTAAAAAACTGCTATGAAAATATATGATGTGAAAAATAAGAGTTTATCAATACCATGACCTTACGTGAGCTAGAGTAAAAATATCGCCTTAAAAGCGAGCTTAAGAGAGTGAGATTAATCACTCTTTCATCATTGCATCATCTACGTCTATAGACATATAATTTGTGGGGTATCTATAAACCCGATAGGTCTGTTTATTATCAAACACGTTACACATTAGCAATGTATCAATCAATAATCACTTAATGCAATAAGTCTAAATCTTGTCGATAGTTTAGATTTAAATTTACATCAAAGTAAATAAGGAAAGTTTTGAAGTTTAAAAATACTTGTTAAAAATGTTGACGAAATTAAAATGAATCTATATGATTAACCTACTACTTATTTGATATACTCTCTATATGATGAATCTATATGATATACTCTACACCTTATTTTGAAAAATATCTAAGTGATTCATCTCGAATTGTACTGTACACAAATATAGCGAAGGAAAGAAGAACATATTGTATATTGCATCCATTGAGCACCTGGACACCTGGAAATTGACAAAGTATCAGGCTTATTAATATAAATAATGTAGGGAGCTGATTATAGGCTAAGATCGTAACGAGCAGGGATTGAGAATGGATAAAGAAGAAAAAATACCGTAGAAATGGCTCTAGAAAGATAGAAAAATCCATATATTTTGGAATAACTAAATGTCATATCGACAACATCTCGTAAACAACCATAAACAACACTTTTTGATTCTAAACCTAAACCCCATTCCTCCAAAGTATATGAATTAACTGACTATAGATAGAAGGGCTATTATACCACCAAAATATCTTAATCTTTAAAGGAAAAAAGTGGCGAATTACATAATTCTTTTACATTTACTGTTATTGTTAGCTGACGTCTTGTATTTTTCTAGGCTGATGTTATTTAGTGTAAAATATATTAAAATGCTTGCAGTATTTTGATTTTAATGTTGCTTGTTTGGATACTCTACGAATTTGTCCTATCTCTAATCTGTATTGATTATAAGCATTATATAGGAATCATAATATTACATTTCAAAAATATTAAGAAGGCATAGTTAATTTCCTTTATTAAGAAAAAATTATGGTAAACATATGATTCATTCCGAACGTCACAACAAAGAAAACACAATCCATCGACCATCACATGTCTCAACTAACACGACTTAACCTAACTGTATAATATGTGTATGTGAAAGGAATCTTTGTTGTCATGAATTCCGAGTAATAGTTCATTTATTTGTTTACAGATATTTTAAATACTGATTTGGACACTGCAGCTGGAGCTAAACACCTACACGGTTGTTAGTGAAAATGGGAAAACTTAATGTAACTATGTTGAGATACCTCACGAAAGAAGACTTCAGAGTTCTTACAGCAGTAAGTCCTATTTCAGTACTTAGAAATATAGTATTAGTAGCTAAATAACGAAGTAAAAAACAAAAAATCCAACATTGTAGTTTAGAACAGTTTTTTATATAAGTTAAGATTAAATAACATAGCCTACTTTCCAGAGTAAGGCCTAGTTTTTACATTGTTAATTATTAACCTATAATTTATTTAAAAATTGCAATTAATTATTGGTAGCTAAATTGTGAAACCTTATCATTAACGTTTGAGTAGGGTGCGATAAGTGGACCCGGTTTTTTATATCGAAATTGGCTAATGATATTACTTAATCATAACCATCGATATAATCAATCAATACTGATTAATTATTGAACTATTAACTGAAATAATCTATATCAAAAGCTGTAAACACTAAAATAATACACGTAGGATAATATTTCAATTTTACATAAGTAATTCTGATTATTAAAAATAGCAGTCAAATTTAGAAAACTACATGACGTTGCTTTTACGTGGCTTAAACATGTTGGACTTGTACCGAAAAACCCATTATGTGAAATTTGTGGGAAAGAAACAACTGTAACTGTGAGAGGAGTAAATACGGTCGTCTTCAGTTTTCCTAATTTTGATTATAATAATTTGTTTGATCACTGTAAAATTCATATTTTAATTTAAAACATATGATTGATATTGAGGACTATAGGTGCTTTTATATCGATTGACAGTCTAGGATTTGAGATGCGAATATTAGGTATCGATGACTATATTCTTCGATATAAAAAACTGGGTCCGCTTGTCGTACCCTACCCTTAACGTTTATTGAGAGCCCAACAGGTAAATCGTAAATAGTGTTTTACGTCTTTTGTCTGCAATAACTGTTGATAGAAGGTTTTAGAGACTTCAGTCGTGGTATATAGGTTTCTATTTGTCCAAGAAAGAAGTTTATTGATTTTTGGTTCAAAAGACTAAAGTGCAGGAATATTACAGGGACTTACTACGTTCTGTCGGTTCTGTTTTAACCCTCAAAGTGCTACTATCGCGCCTGTGCGATATGTTCGTACCACTTCAAAGTGCTACTATCGCACTGTGCGATATGTTCGTACCACTTCAAAGTGCTACTATCGCACTGTGCGATATGTTCGTTTTTTTCATATCACAGACGAACGGTTCGCTCAATAACGACGTGGTTTATAAGGCTACATGTAGGAATAAATTCCCTATCAAGTAACGTAATTAGAACTATGTAATTCAGAAGTTTACGAGGAAGAGTATTTGTAAGTGACTTATATTATTGTTTATTGAGTAATTATTTGTGCTATGAGTGAACTTAGTAATTCAAGTGCCATTAGGCGCTGTTTTGATGACGATTTGAGTGGAAATGATAGCGATGCAAGCAGCACCCCCACCAGAGAGTGACTCAGACTAATTTTTTTTAGTCTTATGTAAATATGCATATAAGCCATTTTTTTTGTATTTTTAATACTTTATCTGTCATTTTTCTTACTTTTACTCATATCAGTAACTAAATATGTGTTTATTTTGAGGCAATAATCACTATTCAACTACTTACTGCCACTTGTTGATGTGGTAAACATTTTAGTAAAATTTTTGCGAAAAAACATTGTTTTGTTTTGTACCAATTAGTATTGTGATATGTTGTGCAAAAGGTTAAGAAGTGATATTTTTCTTATTCAGCATTATATTTGGAACATTTTGCATATTTTTAGAACTAGGACTACTACATTTTGTAAAAACTATACGTTAAGGATTTTGAAAAATAAAAATATGAAAAACTACACAACCGGTTAGAAGTACCAGATTTTTTATGATAAAAGATAAGCATTTTTATTTTTACTTGATCTTATAGAACATATGTTTGTGTAAAAAACCATATGTAATACATGCAATTTTAACATATGTTTGTATATAAAAAGTTGTTTAAAAAAGAAATGTCATATGCTCGAAAATGGCCTAGCACTTTGAAGTGGTTTAGTCATCACTTGGAGGGTTAACGGTTTATTTTTAACCTTTCACTTGTTATATAGTAATGGCTGGCCCAATTTGGCTGATGTGCAAGGGTTTTTCTGAAGTACTATAAAATGTACATGCTTTATGCAAATGTCAGGTAAGTATGATAACGGATCCGTTTTTTTTATATAGAAATGATCAAACGATATTTAATCATTATACCCATCGATATAATCAACCTATAGTAATTAATTTATACAATAACTACATCATCTGCAACAACTGTACATACAATTTCGCATTCTATACATAATTCGATCTATAACTAACTTCTTTTATATAAAAAAAAGAATTTAGAAAACTATGCAAAATAACACTAAAAGATGAGTTGTACTGTTTCTTTCTCGGTTTCAAAATGTTTGTTTTATTGTTACGTTTTCTTTATTATTTAAATGACATTTTTCCTGTGACCTGTCTTCATTTTTCATTTGATTAATGTTTATTTGTTTTCAATCATTTATGGCATTACGTAATTGTTTAAACTATTTCTATATACTTGAAACATGTGACTTTAATTTAATATTTTATATACGTTGATATTGATTAATGGTTATGTTCTTCTATTTATAAAGTAAAAATGATTGTAGTAAGCGCTATATAACCGCGCTTACTACAATCTCGATAAGCTATACCGGGTCCGCTCATCGTACTCTACCCCAAATGTCTTTCATCAACCACCAATAAAAAATAAATTTCAACTTGACCATTTCAGATAAATCTGAAAAATTTGGCTGAAACTTGGTTTATTCACAAACATGGTTCTCTGAAATCCTGAACTAAAATATTGGTAAAAAATGGTTGGGTGTTTTTTAGTTAAAAAAATTATATATATATATATTGTAATGCATGATTTTGTGAATACACCATAAAAATTTCAGAGTGGAACCATGATGGGATGAGGAGATATATTAAAAATATATTGTGGCGTCAACACATTTCAGCGTTATTGGTACATTCTGTACAGTCTGCTTTTATAGACTTATATATGATAGAATTTAAGTGGGTAAATTTGTGTCAATTCCTCTTTTTTTGTTATAAAATATATAAAATAATGGAAACCAATTTTTTTAAACAATAATAGACATTTAACTGAATTTTAAAATAAAATGAAAGGGATTTAAATTTAGTTTTAAATAATTTCATGTTGTAATTTATAAATAATTCATGTAATTCTATTGGATTTTTTAAATGTTGCTCCTTAATATAGAAACAATATTGATAGTCTTTCTATATATGAGCAATTGCATAAGGATTAATTTTGTACATCATGCTTGCTTTTGTTGATCTGCCTATTACTTTCAAATAGTGAACAACTGCAAAATCTGTTAAGCTTCTTTTTGTGATCTCACTTAGATAAAAACATATTTAACACACTTTCATAAAGTGGTTGAAACGATTGTCTCCAGCGTACCTTACACTAGTTCTCTTTTATGTACCTTTTTTTTGGCACTGGTCCACCATCTCAAGCTAGGAAAAACACAGTTTATTATCTTTTAAAGCTACCAGATTCAATTTAGTTTCCTGAAGTGAACTGCTATTGTTTTTAGATGAAAATAATTTTTGGAACTAATATTATGTTTATAGTTGAAATTGTATTTAGCCTATCATTTGAACTGACGATATACGGTTTTAGCTTATTATTTCTTAAAATTAATTAATCAACATTAATTGAATTTGAATATTGAGTGTAGCTACAGTTCACCTTCCTCTTATTGCAGTGTCTGGTATCTGGTGCTGTTTTAGACTTGAATCCTGGAATCTGGAGTCATGTTTATCAGAAGAGATCCAAAAAGTCGGTGATGAAGAAGCTCATGTGCACTCAGTTGTGTACCTGATTAGACAATGAGACGGCCACTGCACCTAGATTACACTATGTATCATTGTATTTTGTAGTCTAGGTGTCTCTGATATTAAAACAATGTATAGGTTTATTTCGAGCTTCTTCATCACCACATTTTTTGGATCTCTTTAGATGAAGATGACTACAGATTCCAAAATTCAAGTCTGAGAATGTGTCAGATACCAGATGCTGCAATAAGAGGAAGGTGAACTAGAACTAAACTTAACATTAAAATTTATTAAATCCTACCATAGCTAGGTTATGTGTAATATTGATTGATTATATTGACAGTTCTTATTAAACAAATATTGTTTGTCAATTTTGATATCAAAACTGGGACTTTGTTGTATTTAAGTTAGCCCATATAAATAATACTGAAAATTGATGTAAGCATTCAGTGTTGACATTTACTACTTTTCTATGTGCAAGACTATACTGTCCAACATAGTTGTTTATATCAATAACTAGTGAACCATTGAAATATGTTTATTAAAAAAAATCCCACCTTAAGGGGAAAACATTAGTTTAGTCTATTTACCTAGTACAGAATTGTACAAAAGATCAGATCAAAAGTTAGTTTCATAAGTCAGTACAGACACATACATTTTCAAAAATAAATTTTAAAAATCCAGTTTTATTGCTTTTGGTACCTTATACTGTACACCTTAAAAACACGTTAGGCTATAAAAATTATATATATATATATATATATATTGCTGTAGTGCTGTAGTAGGCTTCATAGGATCTTAACATAAATTCATAAACTTGAGTTAAATCATTGCAGTTAACATGATAAAATTACAGATAGAAATGGGAATGAAAAACCACGAACTGGTTCCGGGAGCTTTAATTGCATCTATAGCAAATCTACGCCATGGTGGAGTCCATAAGCTTCTTAAGGAACTGAGCAAACATCGGTTGGTCAGCTATGAAAGAGGGAAGCACTGTAAGTATGGTTTGGTTAATATAGTCTAACCATCATTTTCTGATCTTTGTAAGTCTAGGTAATATAATAGTATAATAAGAGTGAAGATGTTCTGTACTGTATTATACTTATAGTTAGTTTTTAATTTTGTTCTGTTGTATTTTCTTGATTTTATCTCAGGATACACCCAGACATCAACATGACGCGAAACTATAAAATATATACATCAATACATCGCTTTGCGTCTCTTGATTAATGCATTTTTTATGTTAATTTAAAATTCCACATTGCATCACTTTCTGTGTATTTTTACCCTAAATCTAGCAAAAGCATACTAAAGTTACTTTAGTGTATTAAATGGATACAAATTATTTGTTAGTTTGCTATATCAATAATTGATGTAAACCAAAGTGATCCCTAAATATGATTTGTAAAGGCTCTGTCTAGTTTTGTATGTAAGTTAAAACATGCTAATTACATGCTGCCTCAGGTTCATTTATTCTCTTTTTACTTGGAGAAAAAAAAGCTTGTCACAATGCTTGAAGTGTTTTGTGTTTATATTTAAACCAGCTTTCTCTCAGCCTTAAGTAAGTATAATAGTATAACTGAAATTCTAATAACGTCTAGTGTTGGAAACAAATTTAATAAGGAACAAAAATGTATTTAACACTGCTGGAGGGCAGACGTCATGCGAGACTATATTTGGGCTGTATACAGAGAATCCGTTGTGTATTTAAGCTAAACTGTATAAACCTAAGTAGGCCTACATTAATATTCAAGAAAATATAAACTAATATTGCTGAGAATATTGCATCTTGAACAAGCACAACTCAATCAATAAATGTTTACAATGATTCATAATTAACCTCATTTTAGAGGCTAAATACTCTTGTCTATGTTCTGAACATTTTTATTTAGGTTTTAACATTAGATTTGTCATTTTTATGTGGGATTTCTACTTCTCCTGATTACTAGTTGTCTGTAAATTAACTATATTATGTACCTATTCAGAGTTTTTAAACTCTATTGTCTTTAATGATGAATGACATGTCTTTCTTTTACAAAGTTATGTATTATTTCTTCAACAGATGATGGCTATCGCTTAACGAATGCAGGCTATGACTACTTGGCTCTTAAAACATTGACCTCTCGTGGAGCTGTGGCTTCTTTTGGAAACCAAATTGGAGTCGGAAAGGAATCCAATATCTATGTTGTGGCTAATGAGGATGGCGAAGCACTTTGCTTGAAGCTCCACAGGTATGCCACTTTGGTGTTGTAAACTTAGTTGTATATTAAGTTTAGGATGTGCATAGATGTGCAATTCAAAGCACATCTATGCAAGTCCTCATGCTTTTAATAATGATGCATCATTAAATTCAGGATTATAAGTATTTTTTATATAGATATTCATTTGTGAAGTGTCTGATGATGGAATCATTGATTCCAAGAGGCCTTGTGCAATAAGAGGCCGTAATGCAATAATAAAATTTATATTGGAACATTTTTATTCATTTATCAGTGATAATAAATTAATTTATATGTCAAGGTGACAATTTGGAAATATTAAACATACTTTTTACAGGTTGGGCCGTACTTGTTTCCGGAACTTAAAAGAGAAGAGGGACTACCACGCTCACAGAAACAAGGCAGGATGGCTGTACTTGTCTCGAATATCGGCTGCGAAGGAGTTTGCGTACATGACGGCCCTTCACAACAGAGACTTTCCTGTACCCAGACCGATTGAGTGCAACAGACACTGTGTTCTTATGGAATTAGTTCAAGGAGAACCTCTGTAAGTTGATTTTATTTGTTTTTCTCACATTACTCAATGGATACGTTTGAAGTTAGTTTGTTCAGTTTGTTTAATACTTCATAAAATTGTATCAAATCAAATCAAAATAATCTTTAATCATCATTAATTTGCACATTTTGTCCAAGCTGATGTACAACTTCCAAGAGCTGTACAAAGAGTTGCTATAAGAACTGTGTCAACAAAGCATTATTCTTTATTTATGTGACAAGTATAAAATAGGTAATAAGAATGTTTATTATAATAACATTAATTTACCTTTACTCTCAATTAATTGCTATTGCAATATAATAAAAGCTACTATTCATTACAGAAATACTACTTAATAGAATTGTTATGCTTGGCTTTGTTTTACGTCTTGTATAACACAATGTGAATAGAATGGATTTATTTTACAGTATTGTGATAAAACATACTATTTTATGAGTCTGAAGAAAATATCTAAGAAAACTTTTTGTTTTGAACCATATACAGTAGAACCTCGGTTAACCGAGGTAATTGGGACCGAGGGTACCTCGGATACGGCGAACCTCGGATAACACGGAACGTAACCTAAAAATCGTTACCGGGGCTAAAAATAGCTCAAGATATACTAAAACATGAACAAAAGTTATTAACTGAACTGTTGTTTAGTTTATTAGTACAAGAAATGTTATTAGTACGCAATAAAACGTGAGAGGAAACGGTAACACTCACAATACTAAACACTGTTTTAATATAACACTCAATTTATTGCACAACTGAATACGTATGATATAGGCTACACAATGTACAGAAGTTTAGTTACAGTACAGTATTCCTGTTTACAAAATTAAATCAAAGAAATGAAAATTAATTTACTGTACATTGTACAAAAATAAACAAAGTAAGCTAATCTTTTTTCCCAAAGAAATCAGTTATTGTTTTTTGACTTAGATTAGAGGATCTTAGGCTAGCCGCCCTGTTGCGCCAGCGTCGCAGCCAAACTAAATCGTTTGTTGTTGCGGTTTCTTGTTGTTCAATGTATGCCAGTGCTCCCTCGATCGTTCTTAGACCTTCTGTATGTGATATTTTCTCAGTCGCCCCATCAGGTTCATCGCTGTAAAAAAAACTTTTGTTTTACGTAACCGTAACGCAATCAAAAGGCAGCAGTTGGAATTGGTATGAAATTAGTTTTGGATTGATGAATGGGCAACATTTAACTAAAGTGTAACAAATATACTGTAGTTGTGTTAAAAAATTGATGTTGGATTATGTTTTTATGTTAAAATTTTGCATAAATAAAAAATCAAAAACTTACTTGTCATCATCTTCTGGTTGGTTGAGCATCTGGATAATCACGTCATCAGTTAGGGCCTGATCCTCATCTCCATTGATCCATTCACTGATGTCCTCTGCACTGATGGGCTCAGCCACTGGAAGGTGGTTACAAAGATTCACAAGCTCTTCATTTTCAGGAGGACATGCTCTTGGCTGGTTTTCAGGAGCAGCTGTCTCTTGGCGGCTTGCCTTTTCAATTCCGAAAAGTTTGCGCCATGACCTTCTTATAGTGTCCTCCCTAACGTTATCCCAAGCTTCTGACACCCAGTAGACAACATCTTTCATTGTGATTAACTTGAGAGCATCAGTGACACCCAGCCCGTCCTCTAGCTTCTCCAGTAGATTTCTAAGCAGCCTCTTTTTGTAGTTTCGCTTAAAAGTTTCTAGAACTCCCTGGTCTAGAGGCTGGATGAGGGCAGTAACGTTTGGAGGCAAAAATAAGGCTCTAATGCCATCGCTGACTAGCTCATCAGCATCTGGATGGGACGAAGCGTTGTCAAGAATAAGAAGGGCCTTGCGAGGGAGTTTTTTGTTCTCCAAGAAAGCTTCAACGACTGGAACGAATTCCTCAAAAAACCATTGTTTGAAAATCCGCGAGTCCATCCATGCGTTTTTCTGGTTTGTGTATGTGCTGGGAAATGTGTCCACATTAGTATTTTTAAAAGCACGTGGCTTTTTATACTTGCCTATTACAACTGGTTTGAGTTTCAAACTTCCTGCAGCATTGGCACATCCTAAAACTGTAACTCGATCTTTAGATTTCTTATACCCAGGAGCTGATGTTTCCTGCTGACTGGCTAAAGTTTTTGAGGGCAACATTCTGAAGTTAAGGCCTGTCTCATCACAGTTGAATATTTGATCGGATGTAAGACCCTCACTCAAAATCAATTTTCTTATTTTTTCTTCAAAAACTGTCACATCAGTTTCATTACCTGAAAGTTTTTCCCCAGATATATTAAGTTGCCGCACTCCATAACGGTTCTTCCATCGCATTAACCACCCGGAACTAGCGGTAAAAGGTTCATCGCCATCGCCAAAAGATTTATGGAAATCTAGCGCTTTTGCCTGCAAAATAGGCCCACTTATTGGACTTCCCCTTGCTCTCATTTCCGAAAACCATAAGAATAAAGCCTCGGAAGTTTTTTCATACTCACACTTTTTAAACGTTTTTCTCTCTGAATTGCAATTGGAATTTAAGCTCTGAGCACCCCATTTTTCTAACTCAGCCCTCTTCCTCCTCCAATCTCCGACGGTAACCTCACCAACACCCAAGTCTTTAGCGACTGTTCTTATTGACTCACCATTGTCCAGACGACGAATCGCATTTAGTTTAGTCTCTAAGGACACAACGACACGTTTGCGTTTAGCACTCATTTACACCTACTGTAACTGCACTTAAACACACAATAAAAAAACAGTGATAGACACTTGACTTGTAAAAGTAAACAAAGGACTGCCACTGAGACGAAATGGCGTCTTCGGGCAGACCGATGATGCACGAACACATCCGAGCTGAAGCTGTACACCAGGACAGCCCACTAGATGCGCAATAAGCTACGGAGTCGAATCGGGGTGGTGGGGAGAGCGAGTGGCTCAGTCGCGTCTCGGCATTGAAACAGTTCGCATTGGTCCGGCGGCGAGCGGTGTCGGGTTACAACACCTGCAGCTGCTCTGGCGAGCGGTGTCGGGTGACAGTGCCGTATGCATTCGGCAAAGATAAGCGCTAAGCTACGCAAATATTTGGCCGAGGAAACACAACAGTTGCCAACAATTTACTGTACAGTAGTTTTAACGCATTGCAGGCTAGCGTGCGTATTGCGATAAAAGGAGCACCCAAACGCTCATTACTGTACGTAGTTTGTGCGTGTTTCTTTTGCTTTTTAAATAAAAAAAATCGTCCGAGGACGGCCTCGGTTAACCCGGAGTCTCGGTTAAGCGAGGCTCGGTTAACCGAGGTTCTACTGTAGAAAACTTTTCAGTAGCTAAGTAGGAGTTGTGTCTGTCAATCCATACCTTGGTACGCTTACAGTGGAGAAGCAGTCAATTTTTGTGATTTGTTTAAAAAGTCAATAACACCTTTTATAAGTTTCTTGTAGAATGTAGAATGGTGTTATTTGTTGACAGGTGCCGAATCAGTGAAGTCTCAGACGTAGAAGCACTCTACGACAGTCTGATGAATCTTATTGTCCAGTTGGGCAGCTATGGGGTGATCCACGGTGACTTCAATGAGTTCAACATCATGGTGACAGAGGATGGCAAGCCTGTCGTCATTGACTTTCCTCAGATGACCTCCACATGCCACACCAATGCGCGCATGTCAGTATTTGGTTGACATCTTTTCAGCTAAATAATACTATTTATTATACATGCCATTGTGACATTGTTTCTACTTAGAATAAAGCAGAGGCTGTCAGTAGTAGAAATTCGATTTATCTATATTGTCAGTCTTTTATTACAATCTATTGATAGAAAAATATACGTGCTAAAAATATTAAAACAAGTGCAACAATGAAACAAATAAGGTGAGAAATTGGAAGGCTAATTTCCCAATAAACATACAAATTTGTATTTTATTATTTTAATTTATGACAATGCTATTACATGTACTCTAACGTGATCAGCAGCAATAAATGATTTAATTTGATTTAAGTGGTTACAAATGTAATGATTTTTGTGAAATTCCATATGACAATAAAATAAATTTACTATCATTATATCACTGTACACTGATACATTATCAATACTCATATTATATAAATGGCTATTTGAAGGAGCTACAGTTATCAATAAAACCAGTAAAAAATACAGTATTTAAGAAGAAATGTGATTTTCAGCGGAATGGATATTATCTGATTCTTGGAAATTACTTTGAATTAATATTTATATCCTTCATGCCTCAGCATAATAATAAAAAAAAAGTGAAACTGAATCCTGAACCTTAACCTTTATTGTCATTCAGGCTTTAAGTCTTTTCCCGTACCTTTCATAGCTGTTATTTGAGGAAGATCATATGTGATAGCCTTCTGATGTGACAGTATTTTTAATAGACCTTTTGTTATTGTACCTTTAGGTTTTTTGAACGAGATGTGAACTGTATCCGAGACTTTTTCAAAAGAAGATTTGGATATGAAAGCTCTTTACATCCAACGTTTGATGACATATCGTAAGTGAACATAGTAGGCTATACTAATATATTTTTTAAGAATATGCTAAAAATAAGTTTTTATATCCAGGTTGTCCAAAAATATTCTGAAGAGCCTGCTATCTTTTACAGTTGAATGATTTAAGGAGTAAAACTCATCATGTTGTTTCCAAAGTCGGGACAAATATTATAATGTTTCAAATTACATACACTCAATTCACATAAAACAATTACTTTATTCAAACTGTTTAATAAAATGTGAACTGTAAATGAAGATGATTCAATGAATTGATTTCCTTGTAATAACAGTCTAATATGAATCTTTGTAGTCACAGGTAAAATCATAAATTATTTATGAGGTAACTTTTGGGACAGACTATGTCCTTGATTATTAATCCTTCTTGAGAAGATATATCATCCCTACAAGACGGGCGTGAACAGCCAGTGTATGCGTTTTTATGTTGTTCACAAACCTGCAACCATCACTTCACCCATCAGTCCCTCCATCCCCTAGCCCCTTGCGTACCTGCAAAATTCATGACCCTGTAAGAAAGACTAGCAGATGGTCTGGGGTTGTTTGGCTTTTGCTACGAGCTGTTGCCCGTTTGAGGCCTCTGAAACAATATTCTAAGATGCTTCTGCAAAGTTCTTCTTCTATGGGGCAGCCTATTGCCATGCACTTAAGCTTCAAGGGCCATTTGCACACCCCGGAAGCACACCATGAGGCCTACCAGTCTACGGCTTCAGCAGTTCTACAAACTGCCAAAGTCAACCAATCAGGTCCTCCTGGGGAAATTCACCACCCTTGTCTAAACTACCAAACATGGCCTACCACTCCCTTGTTATTGCAGGGCAGTCAAAGAGCAGGTGTCAGCAGTTTCCTCCTGCTCGTCACACATTCTACAGAGCAAATCCTCCCGAAGGATACCCACTCTGAAGATGCTCCCTCAGGTGACCATGTCCCGTAATCAGACCCATAACCTGAGAAGACACCGATCTACTTAGTGAAGGTCAGATGCTACCCTAGGGGAAGGTGACTGTAGAACCATTCTGCTCATTCTCAGATCCGGATTCAGCCGCCTTCTCTCATGTTCAGTGTGAACCCATTCCGAGACAGTCCCAAAGGATTCACACCTAGAAATGCCACAGAACGGTTGAGGTCCCATCATATTGAACGCTGAGCCCAAGTTAGCCAGGACATCAGCTCTTTTGTTCCCAGAGATCCCCTCATGACCAGGAACCCAACAACTCTGGCAAGGGAAGAAATTACTTGATAGTAATCCCAGACAAGTATGGAGTTGAATACACAAGATTCCAATGCCTTCAATGCTGCCCCTGGCTATCTGTGAAAATGCTAATTGTCTTACTCCTATACCGCAGTAGATTGACGAAGATTCTCACAAGCACACTCCATAATGGCTGTGACTTCTGCCTGAAAGTCTGTGGGATAAGGACCCATAAGAACCACCAGCTCCGTACATGGTCTCATCCCCACAATTTCAGCACCTTTGCCACTGGTTTTAGAGCTGTCTGTAAACTTCAAGCTCCGCTGGTGGTTTCTTTCCCTCCGACCAAGCCTCCCTAGAATGTATGACAATCCTAAAGGGTTTGTCGAAGGAAAATCCTTGTGGCATCTGATCCGATATCATGTGCAGAGCATTTCCCTGAATCAGGATGCTAATTCTGCAGTACCCCCTACTGCAGCTTGAGGCCAAACAAAGTCCCGTGTGCTGAAGACAGTAGACACTCCTCCTGGCCGTAGCGCAAATGACAATGTCCAGGGGTTGAGGCAACAGTCTAGAGCTGCGCCTGGCGCACTTGGAAAAGCCCCAGTGATAGCAAGGCAAGGCAATCTTTGGACGCTAGCCAGAACAGCTACTGCCATCATGGCATCCATTTTTTGGCCACTAGACAACAGCCCCAAACATTTGTGCAGGTCTAACCATGGAGACATAATAGTTTACAGTAATTGTTTTGTGAGTAAATACAATGAATCGTGACAGTATTGAAGACAATGAGGAGCTAGAAGAATTATTCCGATTTTCAAGTGATAGTGAAAGTGTTGATTTATTCCAAGACTAGCTGTTTCCCGCGGCTTTGCACGCTTTTCGTAAGCTTTGCCCGTGTATGTGAACTTCTAGTTTAATTTAATTATATTTACAACGCCGATGTAGAGTTTACCTTGTTGCCACGATCAAGAAAATCTGTTTATGTTTATAGCCATTGTGCACGTAGATGTACTTTATTATAAAGCGGTCTAACACTCAAACTTTAAGTTCAATCAGAAATGTATCTTAAAGACAAATATACATAAAAACTTAGCGCCTTCAAATAATGTTTGGCTATGTAATATACGTAACTGTCTCGTAATTGCAGTTTATAGTGTGCAGGCGCTTTAAAACTCTTATCTTTTGCAGCGCCGCTTGGTGGTGAGTTACATCAATGGGCATAGCTTATAAACCTTCTCCGTGGAAAAATACGTATACATACAAATTATTTTCATAATGCTCTGTCTAATATTTTGCGATTCCATAAAGGACAAACACACAAACATTAATTTATATCCGGCGCGCTTTGCTGCGCATTTCAATAATTTTTTGCAAAAGTTGCCCGCGGCTTCGCACGCAATTTCCCGTTGAAAACAGTACACTATATTCACTTATTCTTTTTCTATCACATTCTAAACATTGCTGAGATAATTGATAGTCGTTCCATCGTGAGCCTCTTGGGCGTATTATGAAGGTATGTACCATATTCCTGCCTCTATCTAGCTGTTACCCACGGCTTCGCACGCAAATCTTAAGAACCGAAGTCCTTATATTACTTAGTAAATTTTTTTTTTTTACTATAATAAATTTTAGATTAAATTAGTTATGTATCTCCGATGCCACGATTGAGCTTGCTTTGTTGTCTCGATCGAGAGAATATGTACACACGGAGTTTTGAGAACCATACTTCTGTCAAAAAAAACAACTAAGGTTGATTTTATAACATTCTTTATATTTGTAGCCAACGTAAGATAGTAATTATGATATCTGCATTACTCTTCTGATCAAGCATGAGCATGGTTTATATTAAATAAATATTGCAGTTAAAGGTGAATTTTTACGTCAAATTTGAATTGTATTATCTGGATAGTAAAGTCTATGTTTAACAGTGATTGCAAAAACAGTTTAAACAAAATTTGTCGTTTCTCTTAAGCTTACTCTATGCTTTAAAACTATAAGTGTAATATATGTTTACAAAGAACAGCTGATTAAAAATTTGAAAAGACGTTAACATATGTTTGCTGCAATGCATTTCTTATGGGTATTTCTGTAACCAGTGGGGCGGAATCCTGAATCGGGAAAGGGATGGGCATAGCTTATAAACCTTCTCCGTGGAAAAATACATATACGTACAAATTTTCATCATGATCGGTCCAATAGTTCACGATTCCATAAAGGACAAACATACAAACATTCATTTTTATATATATAGATGACAGATAATGATTCTGATTTTATTACCAATAGACTTCTTGGAGATGCAAGTAAATTTGTCGACATTGTTTTTTTTACTCTAATAAGAAATATAAACAAAATAGTAATAACAACTTTTATTATGTTCTTTGATAATACAATCAGACAAGGCTTCAAGAAGAGACACTTCCTATCAGTGAACCGAGTGCAAAATTGTCATGTGCAAAGAGCCATGTTTCAAGACATTCCACACTAAAACAAAATCAAAGATAATTGGATTTCAATTATAAATATGTGTAGCGATAGTGACATTAATGAAAATGCTGAATACAACAAATAATAATGAGAAATATATGTATATATATATTTTTTTTTTAATATATATATATATATATATATATATATTATATATATATTACAAAAAACATTGCTTTTAAGTTTTAAAACAAGACTTTCTGTTTGAAAATATTTATGCATGAGCATTTTTGTGGAAAGAGGAAGAACTCATCTTTAAAAATATGTAAGTTCCATGGTTTTCTTATAATTGGTTAAAAAATTATATAGATTTAAAAATCATTAAAACAGACAACAATGTAAGAAAGTTATAAAAATTATGAGGCGGCAGTGAAAGTTTTAAATAAGCTGTGATTTTAATGTGTAAACCATGTTGTGTTATCAAGAAACAGTTTAATACTCCAAACATGTCCGTAGAATGATTTTGTAGACATTTCTGAAAATATGTTCTAGATATGTAAATATTGTATTAAAAGGTTTTTTATTTTTTAAATATAGGCTGTAAACAGATTTAAGTATTCTATCAGAGATAACTTTGATTTTAATAGCTACTTTTAATTTTAAGTACTATGAATTTAATAGCTTATGTTACATTTCCTTGCACAAAAATGGCAAAAAGGAAAAATGTTACGTCCTTACAAAAATGGATATTACTCAACTTGTGAATAAAGTAGGCCTATAATTTTTGTTTCATTAAAATAACAATTAAATTTAGCATAAAATAAATTGATATTTGTGTGTCAAATTTTTTTAGGTGTATGATTTTCATTAAAAAACTTGAAATTTTTAAATTTAAATTTATTTTTTATGTACAAATATTAAAAACATTTCAAGATATTATTTAATTTTTTTATATGTTGTGAACTGCATTTAATAAGAAGTAAAACTAAAAAAGAATTAACTTGACATCTTAAAAAAAAATGAGTCTAGTTATGAGTTTCTTTACAAAACACTTATATTTTCTTCAAAAATGGCTTGGGAGTTTTGGTATATCAAAAGATTTAAGTAAACAATTGGTCGTTGCATTAAACAAAATATGTCACTATAATATTTAAAAACTAGAATAAATGTCATACATATTTCATGTATAAAAAAACATTTCAGTATATGTACAAATAAAAGAGCTGTGACAGTTTTAAATTTTAAACCAAAAACAGTGTTTTGAGTGCAGCAAGTGAACAATACAACCAATAATCAATAAAATTGACCACATTAATTTGTTGGTCTAGTTATTATGCACAAATTTGTTGATTTAATCTATGCTGTATCTCTTATAGTTTCCAAGATCCCTTCAGTGTACATTAAATTTGGAACACTCTGTTTAGTACATGAGTAACTCATCAATTTTAAGTTTACCAATGAGTTATAATTTTGTTAATTTTCAGGAGGGAGGATATTTTAGATGCTGAAGTTAATGCTAGCGGATTCACCCGACAAATGGAGAAAGATCTGTTGGCGGAAATTGGCTTGGGAGAGGATGATGATGATGGAGAAGTAGAGAATGAAGATGTATGTAATAGGGAAGTAGGAAAAGAAGATATACAATTTTTGAGGGAAGAAGTAGAAAAATGTTTATTGGATGATGAGAAACCGAAACCGGACGTGGTGGAACAAAGAGAATATCAACAGTCGCAACCTGAGGACCATGGGAATAGTTCTGTCGAGGAAGGCAGTGACACAGAGACTGAGATTCACAGTGTACGCAGTGTCTCTACGACTTCCACCATCCCCCCTCACGTAATACAGGACAGGGTGAAGAAAGCTCTTGTCAAGCGGCGGCAAGCTGAGGCCAGACGGAGGTGTGTGGCCAAGGGAGAGGCCAGTGCTGTTACGAGGAAGAGAAGGGAAAACCAACACACTATCAAAGACAGTTCAGGCATCTGGGGATGGGAGTGATTCAATAAAGTGATCTTTAAAATCTTCTGTTACTTTATTTCATGAAAGTAATATAAAAACCATTTAATTTCACCCTCCTAAAAGTATAGCTCCTAGCCATCCAGTTATGTATATAGGTATTTTAAAAAGAGTTATCTGCTATAAATAACAGATTTAATTTCTTTTATGAAAGAACAATAAAGAAATTATTCAACATAGCTTTAAAAATAAATAAATCAGCTGGAATCCCTCCTACATTAGTATTGTACACTTTACTTGCATATTCAGGAGACAGGAAATCATGTTAATAACTCAGTCCAGTTTCAGATTAACCCATATTAGATAAATTGATTATGTCAGCACTAACTATATAAAATTATAAGGAAAGCTATTCATATAGTTAATGCATTGGTTTATGTAAATTCTTTCTTCTGTACAACGAATAGTTTTGTAAAGGAATTCTATCTGAATATTATTTTAATAAAACATTCCATGAACACGGACAGCTGATAAATAGTTCAAAGGTTAGATAAATTTGTAATGATTTACAAATTTTGTAAATATTATGGTTAATAATGTTCTCTTAAAATCTGGTACACCATTTCTTTGTTAAACCATATAGGATAGGGTCAAACCACCCACCTATAGAGGTTTATATTTATCATATCTATGGTGAAATTTTTGACAGAGGTGTTCATTGAAATATATGGATTGTGATCATAATATACTTACCTATCGTGGGAATTAGGTTTCATTGATCAAAACATATTGAAATAGAATAACATGCATAAAATTCAAAAATACTCTTTTTACACAGAACTAATTGATTTTACAAAAGTTTTTATATTAGAACATTAAAAGGACAATTTCAGCTGCTAAAACATTCAGTCTAGTATAACAAGGGTAGTAACAAGGGTTCAATATTCCTGCTGCAAGTTACATTGCACATCTTGAACCATGTCACTAGAGTTAGACCAACTTTTCCAAATTCGTCTTGTACATTTAAATTTTATTATTTAACAGTGTAAGTTGTAACTAAATTTTATGACTGATTATGTAAAACACTTAATTTATTATATGCAAATTGTTCTTGGTCTAATAACTATTCTGTTATAAAAAATCAAGTACTCACAAACGCAGCTCACAGGAATTCAACTTGTGGCTGAGACAAGCTAATTGAGTGACTGCTAGAGTAACCTCACTTTTGCTGGAAGTGGGTAGTTAGCTCAGTTGGATAAAAGTAATACATAGAGAGTGTTCATATTGATCGTTTTAAGGTAAATATTCCACTCTATAAATTTTATATATGGAAAAGGTATTGAGAATAATATGCAGAGTCAATATCAAGGCCTTATTGAGTACTGTGGTGTTCCCTTATAAGTTTTTTCTTTACCTTAAACTTTAAGGTGATGTAATTGGTTTTGGGTTGAGTAAAATGTTTGAAATATAATAGTCACAGTACTTCAAGATATTCTTCCTGAAGCCGGAAAAAGACCACAAAATTTTTTGGGTCAATTCACGAGAGGTTATAGACAGTTGAAGTAGTCATTTTGGATCTTTTTATAATCAGGCCCAATGAAAAAAAGTCTGATGATAAGAAGGATTTCAAATTTTTTCTGTATGTGAAATATGATCGGAGGGAGTGACATATTTTTTATTTTCAAAAACACAAGTTAATTTTTCCGCTATGTTTAAACTTTACAGGCCTATAATTTCTGTGAAGTGAAAACACGTTTTACTAGATCACTTCTCAAAAAGAGTTATGCATTGAAAAGTTAACCTGTGTTTGATGGCCTATTCTTGAGGTCTGTCGTCGTTAATTACTGCCTATCTATCCAAACGCTATCTAAAAAAAACTGACTTATACAAATTAAGTTATGCATAAACTTCATTTTTATACAGGGAACATTGAGTTCAATGGTGGTGTATGTCCAATCGTAGAATTTGACTTGAGCGACATTTAAGCATATCACTGACAATTTCTTGTTTGTCTACCAAGAGGATGAAAAATTTACTTTCTGTATTGCTGTCTACCTGTTTGCAAGGCATATCGAGAATGGAATGAACTATAGACTTAAATTTTGACTACAACCTCAGTGAAGCGTATTATGCGACACATGGTGTGGTGTACTCCTACCTTGTATGTATATAGACAAGACAGTTCGATGATGGTTTCTATATGTGATTCTCAAAATCAAAATTGCCCAAGGTTATGCAAACATGACGACTTGGATAATACATAAATTATGAGTATAATGTTAACTTTACTTAAAGTTTAACTTTATGTATTTTGTGAAAATGTTGAAATTATTAACTTAAACTATACACAAAACGCCATCTGACCTTTCTCAATTTGGAAAACATGTAAAAATGTGTCTTACATGGTACATAATAAAATAGTTGTCCCTGTCTACTCGAATAGTTTTTTGATAAAAGGCTATACAATATTTTTTGTTGTCCTACAAACTATCCTAAATACTGATATACTATCGTGTTGATACAATCCAACATAGTACTTTCAGTTTAGTAGTTAAATCAATATTATCCTTCTTTAAAGGATGTGCAAGTGCTACAAACCCACATACAATTCTTTAATGAAATCGTATATGTTGTAAAATCTATTTGAATGGCCTAACAAATGTAAATATACGCGTTTTGTATATAAAAATATTCATAAAACAAGAAAAATATATAAAAATGAAAAATAAAATTTTCTTTTTAAAATGTCAGACTCTCCTTAATTAAAACAAAATTTCATCATGACATTAACAAAATAGTTAAGTTTAAATAAAAAATCAAGACAAAAGCTAAATTTTGATTTCTACTCTCGGATCACAAATTAATAGAGCTCCAATAACGGGAGTCTACATATAAAACAATAACCTCCAGTTTTTATATCAATGACAATGAGAAAAATACTGGGGTTTTTTGGCACTTTTCAACCAAACTGCAACTTTCAACATTCATAACTTGGAAACTTGTTATTCGATAATGATCAAATGTTTATAAAAGATATGTGCAAGTGTACTGTAATTGAATATGTTACTTTTTAGAATCTTAGAATAGTATGGGAAGAAAGTTGATATAAAAATACCATTTTAACTTTTATTCGTCCCCCCTATCGGTGCATCCCTAGAGAGAGTAAACCTACAAACCTCATCTAAACAAAATATAATTAACAAGGACGGAAAGTAACAAAGTAATATGGATTAGCCTATTTATCAGTAAGAACGGACTTCCCAGCTTATTTGGTTTCCAAACATCACGTCCGGCTGTTTAAAAATTTTGAAACTTTTACGATACATTAATACACAATTTTTATCGTATTTTTTGGAATAATTATATCTATAAAGCAAATTGTATTCCTATCAACTACTGTTATAATATATATTCGAAACAAGGACCTTCCGTGCTATAATTATTTGGGTTTTATTCTTAGTACATAAAAAAGAGTAGTACGAGTATGACATATCTGCAATACGAGTACGATCTGCTTAAAATATATACCGTTTAGGAATAAATTTTACTGTCGGTTTAATAAAATATGTAGATTTCACTGAGAGGGTGTCTACAATCTCGAAATGTCAAACTAAACATGTATTTTTAGTTTAGACGGTTAATTTTTACAACACTGATGCTATTATGACTCTGAAGGTGGCATAATACTCACCACACTTCTAAATATTTAAAACCTCTATCATCTTGAAACCTAAGAAACAAAAATCTTAGAAACATACATTTGTTTGTAAAACCATCAAATTGAGTTAGGTACAATGAACCAGAAATTGTGCTTGTTAACATATTTTTTCATTACGATCAAATAAATACTTTGTATACTTCCAAAGGAAGTGTTCAGTTTTTCTAATAATAAAAATCACAAAAGAGACTTTCAGAATTCTCATTTTATTCACAACGTTTGTTACGTTTATTCTGCCATAAATTTTTTAGATAACGGGATGGCATAATAATGCGAAATAATGGCATACTTAATTTAAGAAAAGGCTGAGCTGTCTCACTGTGCAAACTGAACTAATATAGCTTCAGTACCCTGTTCAGTGATAATGGCATTACATATCTTGGAAGCCAATGAATGAATGAATATGTATGAATGGAAAGAGCAACTATATAGATGGACCCTTTCGTGAATACGTCAAGAACACAAATTTCATAGAAGTAGTACCACAAACTGGACAAAACAGTAATACTCCTTATATTAATATGCTAAGTGGCCCGTAATGCATCTCACCCTGAATAAAACACATCCGATGTTCTAGTGAAAATATGCTTTCAAACCAAAGAGTGATCATTATGAGAATCCCAATGTTCCAAAGTTTCAGATATGTTAAACACTGTTCTTTATGAGGGGCGGTTGCTTCCGTCTTAGTTTACCAACCATTCTCTTTCTGAAAAAGAGATTATAACTTATCTTCCACCACCAATTATGAATCAGTCACCATTGTCTTACCCTGATTTCGACTGTAGATGAATTACTAAATAGATATATCTTCCTTACATATATACCTAACACTTTGTTACTTTATTTCTTGTTATTAAATTTCATGCTGTGAAATAGGTTTATTCACTTTTAATTAAAATTGCAACATAAAATATAATAACACAATATATACCGGGTGTCCCAAAAGTCTCGCCCCCCCCTTCTAACTTTTGAACGGAATTAAACAAACTAATATCCTTTGGGGGGTAGTTATATAATGACAGATGATGATTTTTGTGCTACATGAGAACGTAGCTCCTCAACCCAAATTTTTAAATGCAAACCCCCATCAAATGACACTTCATTTTAAAGGTCCTTATAAAAGAAGAACAATGCCAAGACTAGAGGTCTCTATCTCAATCCAGTACGAAACAACGGCTTGTCAAAGTTTTATTGAAAAGTTTCACGAAAAAACACTATTTTTCTTAACTCATCTGTTCAGACTTATTCTTAATTCTAAGTAGTGCTAAATTAAACTTAAAATAATTAAGCTTACCGTTTAAATCTTCCCTCAACCCTTTTTAAGCTCAAAGTAAATGCTCAAAATGGCCCCCATTTACTTCTTGGCAAAAATAAAATCTTGATTCAAATGAATGCCTTACGTTTTCCAACATTTCTGGTGTGATAAATCGGCAAGTGTTTTCAATCCGCATCCTTAACTTATCAAGGTTCTGAGTTTGGTCTCGTACACTTTTATTTTAAAAAATCTCCAAAAGAAAAAGTCAATAGCACAGTATCATTTCAACTTTTTCTTCGTTAGATCTAACCATATTTTTAAATAAACAAGTCTTAAAGCGTAAGAATACTGAAAGCTACAACCACTCTTCACAAAACGAATGTCACAAAAGACACAACAACGGTGCTTACAGTCACTGAACTTTAAACCAAAGATAAGAGTTACACTACTCCTATGTCCAGAGTGACTCTTGTACTTACATGATATAAATCAGTTTCCCATGATTTCTTTAAATGTGTTAAGCATGCCTTATTCCTACTGTCATTCCAAAAATTTGAGAATTGTTTCAAGTGATTGAATTGTATTTTTGCATTAATTTTGACAAGTCGTTGTTTTGTATTTGAAATAAGACTTTATTTTTGCCAAGAATTAAATAGGGGTCATTTTGAGCATTTACTTTGAGCTTAAAAAAGGTTGAGGTAATATTTCAACGGTAAGTTTAATTTAGCACTACTTAGTATTAAGAAGAAGTCTGAACAGACGAGTTAAGAAAAATAGTGTTTTTTAGCGTAACTTTCCAATAAAACTTTGACAAGCCGCTGTTTCTACTGGATTGAGATAGAGACCTCTAGTCTGTGGCATTGTTCTTCTTTTATAAAGACCTTTAAAATGAAGTGTCATTTGATTGGGATTTGCATTTAAAAATTTTGGCTTGACCCCCAACCCCCCATTTTGGGTTTAGGGGCTAAGTTCTCATGTAGCGCACAAATAATCATTTGTAATTATATAACTACCCCTCAAGGGATATTGGTTTGTTTAATTCCGTTCAAAAGTTAGAAGGTGGGGGTGGGACTTTTGGGACACCCGATATATATATATATATATATATATATATATAAATAAATTGCGTATATATTTCACCTAGAATGTTAGTTAAAGCAGTTTTACATGACACTATACACTAGACAGACCATATCGCTGCTACTGTGGCCCAGAGTCGGTATAACACCAAAGTCGTATATCTTTCATCTAGAGTGTTAGTTAAAGCGGTTTTACATGACACTATACACTAGACAGACCATATCGCTGCTACTGTGGCCCAGAGTCGGTATAACACCAAAGTCATATATCTTTCATCTAGAGTGTTAGTTAAAGCGGTTTTACATGACACTATACAGTAGACAGACCATATCGCTGCTACTGTGGCCCAGTGTCGGTATAACACCAAAGTCATATATCTTTCATCTAGAGTGTTAGTTGAAGCAGTTTTACATGACACTATACACTAGACAGACCATATCGCTGCTACTGTGGCGCAGAGTCGGTATAACACCAAAGTCATATATCTTTCATCTAGAGTGTTAGTTAAAGCGGTTTTACATGACACTATACACTAGACAGACCATATCGCTGCTACTGTGGCCCAGAGTCGGTATAACACCAAAGTCATATATCTTTCATCTAGAGTGTTAGTTAAAGCGGTTTTACATGACACTATACAGTAGACAGACCATATCGCTGCTACTGTGGCCCAGAGTCGGTATAACACCATAGTCATATATCTTTCATCTAGAGTGTTAGTTAAAGCGGTTTTGCATAACACTATGCATTAGACAGACCGTGTCATTGACAGTCACAACGACACGGTCACACTGTGTGGTGTGTGTGTATGTGTTGTTTATTTGTGTTGGATTAATGATAGTATGTGGGAAATAACAGGCAGTAACAAAAAATCATCTGCACATAAATCAAAATTCTATTTATAATTTTTTAATATGGGTAAAGTACTTTTAACGCTGTTAAGATGGCTTACCCACATAAATTAAAGCTCTATAAAGATTATTATAGAATTAACAATAGTCTGGTAGAAACTAACAGGAACTCATATTCAGTCAGTGCTTTCAAATGCTGAACTAAAGATTTAGAAAAATATGGGTAACTTATTTTGAATATTTTCAACTTCGTAGATCTCTGAGGAACGAGACACTAGGTTGCAATAGTTGCATGAATACACAGTTGCGAGTTTCTTGTTATGAGCGGAGTTGGGACAGTTGTCTCTTGGGCCACTTGGGTAGACCCCAGATGGGACAGATAAATAATTCCCAGTACTTGGAGTGGAGGTGAAATGGGCCAGCAGGCTACTTATCGCAGAAAACAGGAAACGATGTTGCACATGCGATATACCGGTCAGAGTTTGCGATACTGATGCAAGACCAACCTTAAGTATCAGTGAGGATAAAAACTTTAGGGAGAGCCTCAGAGTTTAGTTTTTGTAAACTTTGTTTGAAGGCATTAAACTTTTTTATGTTTATGTATTGGACGTTAAAGTGGTGGTTGGAGTTATGTTTATAATATTCACATGTGACTAGTCTGAAGCTAAATATTGTCCAATAAAAAAAAAAAAAAAAACTGCCATAACACAGGAAAAATGTTACAACTGTTTTGGTGCACATAGAAATAAAAACACTGTTTGATATAATATGATATGTAATATATTGTATAGGTAGCAATATTAGCTTAAAAATAACATTCATAATGCACATTAACAAATTGTTTGTTTATCTTCATGTCAACAAGTTTGAAAATAACAAAGCCTCCAACAACATACAATGAGTTTATGAGGATGTTCACCCAGTAAATTCACACTTAGAACTTTTGAACATGTGCACTTGAAGTTATGTCATTACTCTGCTTTTATCTCATTGTTCTTGTCACTGCCAGAACTTTTACAATACTGTATATGTTGTTAATGTTTCATACAGCAGCTTTTATATTTAACTTTCTTTTTACTCACACATTAATAGTTTTCATATCTTTTTGTTGTTGAAAAATATTTTTTTTACTTATTGAATGGACAATTGCATTTCATGTCTGCATGAGTGTACATTCTGTAACAATTAGTGTACATTCTGTAACAATTAAACATTGTCTCTTACGACTTAAATTTACAGTTCCTTATTTTATATATAATGGGTGGTCCATCCATAATGCACGATGATAATATTGTTAGTCACACCTTAACGTCAAGTATTTTGACCAAATTAATTTGACGTTTTTTGTTTCAGTGTTCGACAAATTCAACCATGGAGAGGTATACCATTGAGCAGAGCGTTAAGATTGTTGAAGCATTTTACGAAAATGGACGTTCAAATCAAAGTGCATTTCGTGATTTTTTTGGTCACCATAATCGACCAAATGTGTCCACAATCGGGAGAATTGTGCGCAAATTTCAGCAAACCGGATCTGTGGAAAATGTGAAAACACCTGTACGTGCTCGCCCAGTTCGTTCTGCGGAAAACATTGGCGTTGTTCGCGATAGTGTGGCAGAAGAGCCGTCAACCTCGACTCGTCGTCATGCGCAACAATTGAACATCTCACGAACATCACTGATGCGAATATTGCATAAATATTTGAATTTACACGCTTACAAGGTTCAACTAACTCAAGATTTGAAGCCTACTGACCATTTCAAGCGTCGTCAATATGCCGAATGGTTGGTTGAACAGACAGAAGTCAATGGTGATTTTCAAAGAAAATTATCTTCAGCGACGAGGCACACTTTCACCTCAGTGGATTCGTAAACAAGCAGAATTGCCGCATTTGGGCTATTGAAATCCACGAGTGATTGTTGAAAAGCCGATGTATCCAGAAAGAGTGACGGTTTGGTGCGGTTTATAGGCTGGCGGCGTCATCGGGCCGTACTTCTTCGAAAATGAGGTCGGCCAAGCAGTTACCGTGAATGGTGTTCGCTATCGTGAGATGATAACGGACTTCTTGTGGCCAGAAATTGAGGATAGGGACCTGGACGATATGTGATTCCAACAGGATGGTGCCACTTGCCACACATCCAACGAAACAATGGCTCTTTTGCGCGAGAAATTCAATGGGCGTGTTATCTCACGTCGTGGCGATGTTAATTGGCCGCCACGATCATGTGATTTGACACCGTTGGACTTCTTTCTTTGGGGATATTTAAAAGAAAAAGTGTACGTCAATAAGCCAGGAACAATTCAAGAGCTAAAGGATGAGATAGTTCGGCATATTAATGACATTGAGCCTCAATTATGTCTCAGAGTCATTCAAAATATGGAGCATCGGATAGAGGTATGCCACCGAAGCCGGGGCGAACATTTGGCCGATATTTTGTTTCACACATAATTGTCATAGATCCTTATATCGTAATAAAATATATTAAGATAATTCTCTGAAAACTCGTTGTTTTATTTACAATTTACTTCGTGCATTTTGGTTGGACCACCCTCTATATATATAGTTATATATATATATATATATATATATATTATATATTATATATATATATATATATATAAAATACAAAACACAAAAATGTTACATTTCCATACAAATTTTGATTTATCTAAGAGAAAGTCTAAATGTTTCATGGACAATCTGGACATGTTGAATCTTAGGGCAAAAACATTCTTGATGATAATTTTGTAACCTGGTGGTTAAATTACTTAGATGCAGTTAATACGTTCTCATCCAATGTTATAAATTGAGCATGGAAATAGCGAGGGCTCTCGGACCGCTATCTGTGTAATGAGGGGCTCAGGTCGTACATAGTTGAAACGTAATAATCAAAGTTATTTGATGTGGGTTTAGTGTCAGACCTCAAAACTAATTGAATATTCCTCCAGACCTCAGCATAGCTCGTCCATATGAATAAATCTCATGTAACATATACAGTCAAAGTACATAGTATGTCAACAATAAGTGGGTTTTACTTTATTCTTCAGTATCTCAACTGTTAAGAAGTATTTTGCTATAAAACATTGGCACATTTTGTAATGTTTGATTTTAGTTTCCTATGCTTTTGAATGGACACCATTTCCTCCCACATTTTTTTGTACATAAGAGTTATACCCGAGATAAAAGTTCAGATTATTTTTTGTTGAGATAACAAGTTTTTAAATCAAACTAGCAGTTATCTCCGGCTTTACGTAATTTCATAGGATTTGCATGTGTCTGAGCACTTATGATTCGAGTGAATTATATTTCTTATGCCAACGTTAGGTTTGCCTTTTTGCCACAATCAAGAAAATCTATTAAAAAGTGTATATTTGTGACCATTGCAATTCAATCTGGTTTTAGTTTTTTGTTCTATAGTTGATTTTGCCTTGTTTCCCGATCAAGAAAATAGATATGCATATATAGGCCTGAAAGTAAATTTGTACTAATACTTTTAGTTTTCTTATCCAAGTATTTTCTTATTCTGTTCGCAACAGTGGTTGCAGAAAAGTTTGAAATAAGAAGTGCTATTACTATGAAGTTGATTCTAGAATTTTCAAACTATAAATGAAAACAAAATGAAAATAGTGGCTAATTTAATGAAGTTAAACATATGGTTTGCTGTCATAAAACATTGTACAGTATATACAAAACAGGTGATTATATTTAACAGGCTCTTTTAATTAAGTTTTCAAATTTTAAGAGACCAAGATGCGATTTTTCTATAGTTTATGGTGCCGTTTTTGCGGTCAACGTACTAGTAAGCTTCACAGTAGTTTAAGCACTATTCAACCGATTGTACTGAAGTTCAGGTACTTTTACATTTATAATATTACTAGCGGTTAGTCGTGGCTTCGCGTGCATTAAAAAAAATCAAAGTCCGTAGCCTTAGTCAAAGCACTTATGATGTAATATTAAGGTTCCTTATGATATTTTTAAAACACAAGTAGGTCAGGTTAATTTCCAATGTTCATGATGAGATGACAAGAGGTTGAGGGACTAACTCTTATATCAAGTCTTGTACGTATATGACAATTTCTCGTTGATTTGGTCTCAAAGACCTACTTTGCATAATACACCCGCTTATTTCTAGCTCTTGTGATCTACTACCGGTCTAATATTATTCCAGTCCCATAGTTGAGTTTGATTTATTGTCCAGATGAAGGAAATATATTTATATACTTAGGACTGAGAAGCCAGCTTCGGTCAAAAAGTGTCTAACTCCAGGCGTTTGAATTCACTTTTGTCTATTGTATTTATGATGCTACAGTTGAGTTAACCTTATTGACTCGATCAAGAAAATATATACATATAAATATATACAAGTCTCAGAAACATACTTCTGTCAAAAATGCCTAGCATACTTACGTCTCTTGCAATCTTAGGTGTAAAATATTTTCAGTGCCATAGTTGAGTTTGCCTTGTTATCACTATGAAGAATACATACATACTTAGAAGTCTGCTATGGTAAAATAAACATTTATTCCTGTTATAAGGTTTTTAGTTGTATAAATCTTTTTTTGGATTTGTCTGGGAAAGAATGGCTCCTCACATTACGATAGTAACCAGTATTCATATCTAGAAATTCTTGCACACATTACACACCAACCAAAACCACACAACATAAACAGCACATAAACATTCAAATTTTTCTTCATTAAAATGGGTCTTATAACAGTGTTTTAATAGAATTCCCAAAATGAGCTTAAAATAAAGTATTTCCAATTCATTCGATGTTTTTAATTTGTCAATGCCACCATCTGGAATAAAAGTCATAATATAACTTTATCTTTCTTATCTGCATTACACTACTAATAAAGCACTTATATTATAAAATTAAAATGTAAACAAACGTTTTAATCTCTTTAATTTACTTCACCTACAACATCAAACAACGTTTAAAAGTGTTTACAGCGGTTTAGTGTCAGTTAAATTTAGAATACGAATCATAAATAATATCATTACAATAGTGGTTAAATTGATTAAGCAGATCGTTGTGATGTCATAAAACAATATTTACACAAAACAGTTGGTTAAATTTAACAGGATTTCTTATTATTCCACAACTTTACAGACCGAGATGGTTTTTTTTTTCGGCACACCAGTGGGGCGTAGTTCGAAGGCATTTTCGAAATAAGAACAGGCCCATATTCATACCAGGGACAGTAAGCATGACCATGTAAAATTTCAGTACAATCGGTTAAATAGTTTACACGTAAAAGCAAAACAAACAAAGGCACTTTCGCATTTATAATATTAGCTACGACTAGCATATTAGGATTAAGATTATAATGTAACAGATACAAAAGTGAAATACCTTTTTTGCAGTCCACGTACTAGTAAGCTTTACAGTAGTTCTAATAACACTGTATTATGTTAAAAAAGCTTAAAATAACAGTAACACTAACGTGCCTCCATAACAGTTACACTACCCGTTATTGGCCCATAAAACGTTCTTTGTACCCAATGCTGTATCCAACTTCAATGATAATATCACAGTTGGATACAGCTATCTACTGTAATTCTCTTTACGTTACTAAGAATACATTACTTTAATAAATACGAATAAAGCTTATGAATTGCGACTGAGGCGCTATGTTTTAATAATAAAGAATTTTAGCTATCGGTAATTTCTGTACTGCGTAGTAAATGAAAGGGCTGATCTCCGCAGATTCGATTTCGAATCCCGCCGATCGTCGTCGTGCGTGGGTTCGAATTTCGAGATTTGACTTTGACACACCGCTAAGTTGTAGTTTTGGGTTCACTTATTTTTTCTATTTTACAGAGATAAAACGTGCAATGCTAGACATCATTCGGACATTCAGAACAGTATAACTACTGGTATATGTTGTCATATCACTCGCACCAGTTATAATTTATAAATTGTTCCAATATTTATTTTTTTGCGAAAAAAAAAATAACTTTGGTAAAAAAGTGTATAATAATTAACTAGTGATAGTAGATTAAAATCTTTCCAATGCTCCAAGAATCTTCCTACAAGTAATAAAACTGCCCAAAATTCGTATTTTTATCCCTATGATTTCTAGTGTTGTAACCTAAGGGTGTAAGATCGCAATTAAAAACAAATCACCCAAACAAATTTCAACCGTAGCACCTGAATACATATAAAGAGTACCGCAACAAAATAAATCTACTTCAATATTCGGTGTTAATATCTGTAATAATCCTTTCATAAAAAGGGGTGCAAAAACTGCCCCACTGGGCTGTACTGGAGGCTATCTTGATTTGAGCCCTCAAGAACATTGGTAACCTGGTGCACTTTTACGAGATTTTTTTAGTTCTAGAATTATTGGAAATATCTCGTTTTAAAGATATGATTAATAAACCTACGCATCCAAACGCTTTTTAGTATTTTCGATATTTTTATAGGTTGTTTACAACAAAAAAACTCATACTTTTTTGTGATCCATTGTTTAGATATTAAAATAGCACACACATTACAAAAAACTAAAAAAGTTGGATGCCTATTAACTTAAAATTAAACATATCCCGTAACGCTACAATAACACACAAGACGCACGAGATTAACATTGTTCTTATAGATTAAACTCAAGGTCGGTGCACTACAGTCGGTTCTTAAATCACAACTTGCGGTACTAATTAAGTTGTGTAACTGTATACCGAAAACAAGCGTGGGAAAGAAAAACTAAGAGTCATGTGAAAATAGGCTTGTAATGGACGAGTCACTTGTGAGTTAAAGACAACGAAATAGTTGATCTTTTGCGTAACATCTCGTGAAAAGCAATAAATTACTAAACGTTAAGTTTATTAAACGGAAAACAGAAAAACAATATAAGTGGAGGGAGTGAAATCAAGTAAATTAAGAGTAAAATTCCGAGAACACGCAATAATTAAACACAGGCTAACAATGAGTCGAATCTGCAAGGTACGAACAGAAAAATTAAGTTTTACTTTTAAATATCAAGAAGAAAACTTACTAAAACAATGAACAAAGAACAAGTGACTAAGTGGAATGAAAAATGTTAAACGTAGTTGAACCGTTTAAGCTCAACATCGTATGGTTTTACATATAAAAATAGACCGCAATAGAGGAGAGTATGATTGACAGCTGATGCTATCTTTAAAATTAGTTTGTCAAAAATGGAAAAGGCAGGACATTCAGATTTATTTCGTAGTAAAAGTTAAATTCGAGCAATCTAGAGTTAAGTAGGTATCCAAGGTAAACAAGGTCAATAAGACAGTGAACCCGTTTTTGGGGGTTTATTTGTGTAATAATCTACAAAAGTGCAAAATCGTAACTAAATCGCTTTTGAATAAAATAGTAACTTTTTAAGAATATCGCAAACAGACTGAGGGAAATCGGATCATTTTAGAATCAATGTTTCATGAATGGATCTTTTTCTTATTTTTTCGTTATCCTGATACCGAACGTAGTTTGGAGGTAACTTGCATCGAACGTTTTATTAAGTTGAAGGTTGGAATGATATTCAGCAATAAATAAAACATTCAAAATGATTACTTTTCATTAACAAGTTTGTTTATATACTATTTAAAGAATTCAGTCATCTAATGTACTTATTGGCTACTTAGTACTAGCAATACAGATCAAAGGAGTTGTTTAGTTTAAGAACTATAAAGAATTAGACTTTTTTTTAATGTAATGTTTTGTGTGTCCCAGATATACATAGAACAAAACACATTCCTCCCTTTTGTTACACTCAGCGAAGTTACAAGACGCAGAGAGTGTAATTACTGGACATGTAATGTATGGACGTTGTGCCGCCCATGCGTGGTCTGGCCTGTAATCACTTCTGATGTGACGTCACCAACAGACTTTATTGTTCAGTTTGGGTCCCTACTCACACACGTAAACATCATTACTCCTTCACATATGCAATCTCAGAAAAGGCCGGTTTTAAGGATGTCCATGTGTCGCCACTCCTCTCCTCTCCTCTCCATCCACCCCTTCTCTCCACTTCGTTAACACTCATATGTCATATGTCTCGTTTTTTACTTATATGTATTTAGTAAATATAATAAAATAAACCGTGGTAGGTAATTCATTCTATTTTTCCTCTGTTCACATATCCGTACGCAACGTACGAAATAAGCATGACTCGATTAAACGTGGAATTAAATAAACCATAAAATGTTAAATACACGTAAGTACGATCCATCAGCTGTGACAAGTGGTTTGAAGAAAATGCGCATAAGTCTATGTGCATACTCCAGTGATGTATGAATGAGGGATGTGCAGCTGCTGAGAGCGAGAGAGGCAGGTCTGACCCTCGCCCCTAATTTTCTTGGCTTCACACAACGCATCACATTTACCTATGCTATTGTGAAGGAAACAGGATTTTCCGGACATTTGCCATCGTTCAGTGAAACAAGAAATCAGCAACACTACGTTTCGAGATCTGCAATCTGATCTCTTCTTCAGGTAAAGAACCAAACTAATACATAATTACAAACTAGGTTAAAATAAACAAATCATACCAAAGCATTGTGGCACGCCTAAGTCATTGGCCTACATCTATTGGTATTATGTAGTCTGTGCCTGTAAACTTAGCCTATAGAGCAAACACCAGACACTTAAATAGCAGTGATATCAGCGCCAGTTAACGAAATACAGGAAGTGACACCATTGTCAATCATTTTTTAAGCTGACTTCACAGGCAATCGCATTTCCAACGTGGCGTCACCGGTGTGATGATAGCTTTCCCTGCAACCCTGTCTTGCTCCATTATGGAAGCCTTGCGAATCCACCGGCTCTGCCGTTGTCATGAATAATTGGGGCCTTTGAAATCCATAAGTACATTTTTATCTATTTTTAAATGTGTACATATTTATGTCAAGCACCATACTATACTTCTCTTCTAAATGGCAGAAGAAAACTATTTCGTATGGATTACGCTCTACTTCATTTTAGGCAGTATGCTAAAAATACGAACAGACTCAAACTATTGTAAAAATACTTCTAAACACAAAATTAAAAAAGTATCATAAGAGAACAGATGCTGTAAGGAAAGCAAACTCAATACTAAAATATACAAATGAGTACTCATCAAAGATAGAATAGATTATTAGTATACAAATAAGGAATATTTACATCTATGTTAATATTGGAAAACATGATATAATATTCATCATGATGGTACAATTTAACTTGTAATTATAACATCTGAACATCGCCAAATACATATTTAGACACGTAAACAAAACAGATACAATATAATCAAAGATAATTGACAAAAAATAATGTTTTATTGATTTTATAACCCTTAGGATGTTTAGATTGAAACATATTCTTATCAATTTGAAAATTTTAGCGGTTTGCTTAATGAAATCATCATACAGTAGCTTATTCACTGGTGAATAAAATACTAATAAATATCAATTAGTCAACGCAATTAAACTGTTTGAATTCTATTAATACTAGACGTTGTAAAGTTCAATAAATTATTTATTAATGCAAGTTGTACAATTTGTTTATTTTAACCTAAATTGTAGTTATGTGTTACGTTATTTGTTTATCTGAGGAAGAGATCAGATTGCATATCTCATATTGCATATATTTTGTATCACTGAACGATTTAAAATGTAAAAAAATCCTGTTTTCCTCCTTCTATTGTCAAAAACAAACTTTTAACAAAGAATATGGCTATCTTTGGTAAATTTATAGATTGATGTTGTGTATAAATTAGTGTTGGCCCTATAAATACAGTAATTAAATAATTTATTAATTATTAATCTATTTGGCAACATCTGTGGACCTGGAGAGGCTGGGTCCTGAAGAACTTCCAAGTTTCTCTTCATCTAACTACCACTTTCAAACCGAGTCATTTTGTTCCAAAAAAAGTGAATCTGAGTGCAGTTTACAACAGATCACATTATAATCTAACATGGTAACAATTATAAATATCTATATTTTGAAGTATTAATTTTTACGCACATTTCTAATTTCCATTTCCATAATTGTTGAAAAAGTGTAAACATTTTTTAAACAGTGAATTCAATTGGTGCGATTAATGGGACTGTTATTTTGGTATTAGTCTTAAAGTCTATTGTGTGTTATTCTTAAATTGTCAAATGAGATACAGCTATTCAGGAATAGAATCAAAACCGTACTGGTACAATAATAGTTCTTAACAACAGCACAAAGAATGTGAATGTCATTATAATTAATTGAATGAGTTAAACAGTTTTGTATATAGGTTATGTATGAGATTTGGTGAAAAACTGCTTCTTCACTGTAAATTATCGCTATATGTCGCTATTACCAGAGTGTCCTATAAATCTCTGGACAAAGGTATTCGTATATCACATTATTGCTTAGATCAAAACAAAAACATTTCCATATGAACATGTGTCTCCTGTGCTTAGTTGTTTCCCCATCTGTCTGTATGTGTATGTATATATATATATATATATATATATATATATATATATATATATATATTTTGAAACCATTAGTATCTTACCATATAATAATTTAAATTCTACAAAATTTGTGTGAAATGTGTATTGTAACTAGCCCAGGTAATATAAAAAATGGCCGCAATTTTAGAAATATTTAAGGTAATAAAATAATATTTTATGGAGACTGAGAAGTGTTATGTGTCGGAACTTTGACTTTTAATCACAGAAAAATCGAGGTCAATTGAGTAGCTTCGTTATTATTTGTTTGGCTAAACGAACTATCCATCGACAGTTTCGTCGCTTCCTCATTGTGGGCCTTCTTTTCACGTGGGATTCGTCACCAACGTTTACCAAGGAATCTGGCTCTAGTGACTTCACGCAGAATAATTTAAGTTTAACTTATTTGATTTTGAATAAGTCTCAATTGATATTAGTAAGTTAATTATTATTTCAGAATTATAAATAAGATTCATTATAATAATATTGTAACTTACTAACTATAAAGAATTATTAGTTTTTTTATTATTATATTGTTTGAAATTTATATTGTGAAATGTAAAATGTAACAGAAAATTACTAATGTTAGATATAAAATGAAAATGGTAATGGAAAATTTGAAATGTAAGATTTGCAATGCGAAATGTAAGGTGAAATTTCAAATGTGAAATATGAAATGTGAAATTTGAAATATCAATTGTGAAATGTAAAATGTAACAGAAAATTACTAATGTAAGATATAAAATGAAAAAAGATAATGGAAAATGTGAAATACAAAATTTAAAATGTGAAATTTGCAATGCGAAATGTGAAATTTAAAATGTGAAATAAAAAAATTGAAATTTAAAATTTGCAATGTAAAATGTTAAATTTGAAATGTAAAATGGAACATGGAAAATTTAAAATGAAATAGGTAAAAATGTAAAACTTTAAATGTAAAATGTGAAATTTAAAATGTGAAGTAAGAAATTTGAAATATGAAATGTGAGATTTGAAATAAAATGAAATGTGACATTTTCAATGCGAAATGTAAAATTTAAAACAAGGAATGGAAAATTTGAATAGTAAAATAGAACTTGGAAAATGTAAAATGAAATATATAAATATGAAAAACTTGAAGTATAAATTGTGAAATTTAATATGAAACAGGAAATTAATACGCAATGAAATGAAATGTCTTTATTTACAGAGGCGAAGTTAGAACTTAAAAGTCCTCTCTACCACTTAACCTCCAAACAAAACAAACAAAGTAAAATATAATCATACCTATTACAACATTGTAACTGACACGTAAACTAAATCAATTTAATAATTAATTACATATTGGATGTAACATAATAATGTATATATATATATATATATATATATATATATATATATATATATATAAATTATAATAAAAATTAACCATTTCGATTAAACTCTAACATAAATCTCTTTAATACAACAGGCAACTAATAAAACTATCCTATCCTAACCAGCTTTCATTCCCCATCCACGCAATTTACATACAGTTACCCTAAGTGTGACCACAAGGACCACCAACCGTCACTCCCGCCGAGTCCGCAGCAGAAAGGCCCTAACCTCCGCCCCAAAGCGATCGCGCTTGTCAATACCTACTTCTGATGTTGTCTGGGAGAGCGTTCCACAATCGACATGCGGAAACGGTGAAAGATTTATTATATAAGGCTGTCCTATGAATTGGAGTTGATAATAAAGATGCACCCCTACGAGTTCTACGTGCACTAATATCAGACATAAAAACAAAACTTTGGGGCTAAATAACTTGGTCAACCATTGTGGATTAGTGCGTGCAACAGACTAAGTACATGATTCTGCACCATCACAAGTACGGAGATGACCATCATATGAATTGGGATGAAGCCCACATAATACATCGGGAACCACATTTCTTCAAAAGGAAATTAATTGAGGCAACATACATTAAATTGGCAGACCAACCAATCAGTCAACCATCAGTCGAGATTAGGCCGCTTTGGTTGCCAATTCTAAAAAATGAACTAAAGAGAAAACCAAAAGTATCAAACGGATCGGGTATTTTTAATAAACCAATGCGGAGTCACAATATGGTTTTAAGAAGTTCATCTCGCATGAACCAATAATAACGAAAGGGCCCATTCCTGTCCCCCTTCCCTTGTATTTTAGCCAGCCGTCATGATTACCATTGGCTAGTCCCTCTGGTCAGTCGTAGGTGGTTAGTAGACGAGTGAAGACGTATTGTGACCTGTATTCCGTAGTTTAGTTTTAATGATTAGTGTTTGGTATAGTTTTGTATTAAGTGCATGTCTTTAGAGTTAGTGAAGTTGACAAACAACATGTAGGTTGTGATTCCTGACTTAGGCGTGCCACAACGCTTTAGTAAGATGTGTTTATTTTAACCTAGTTTGTAATTATGTATTAGGTTAGTTCTTTACCTGAAGAAGAGATCAGATTGCAGATCTCGAAACGTAGTGTTACTGTTTTCTTGTTTCACTGAACGATGGCAAATGTCCGGAAAAATCCTGTTTCCTTCACAATCCTTCCATCGTCAAAAATAACCTTCAAACAAAGAATTAAATATATAATGTGAAATTTTTAATATAAAATTTTAAATTTTAAAAATAAAATGTAAAATGTAACAGAAAATTAAAAATGTGGGAAATTATAAATGAAAAATTTGAAATGAAAATTTAAAATTTGAAATGTAAAATATAAAATGGAAAATGTGAAATGTCATATATGAAATGTAAGATGTAAAAGTTGAAATGTAAAATGTGAAATTTGACTTGTAAAATGTAAAATGTGAAATTAAAAATGTGAGATATAAAATAAAAAATGGAAAATGGGAAAGTGAAATAAAAAATTTGAAATGCGAAATGTGATATTTTAATTGTGAAATTTCAAATGTAAAATATGAAATTTTAAATGTAAAATATGAAATTTTAAATGTAAAATTTAAAATATAAAATGTGAAATGTAAAATGTAACAGAAAGTTCATTAAAATTGCTATAGTAGTTTATTTGAAATAAAATACTAGGCGTTTAAAACTTTATAAACTTCGAGTCAGTGTATGCCTTTGAAGCATCTATGGTAGGAAGAGTTCATTCGATGCGAATGTTGAGTTTAGCTCCAGTTCACCTTACTCTTACAGGCAGCATCTGAAATCTGATGATATTGTAGACTTGCATCCTGAAATCTCAACATTCGCAGTGAATCAGCCCTTTCCACCATAGCTGCTTTATGTGTAGAAGACTCGGGTGCTCCACCGTGCTTAGACATCGTGTCAGAAACATCGTAGTGGCCGCAATTGTGCACCTGATGAGACAATGTGAATATCAATTCACCTAGACTGCACTACGTTTTGTTGTCTGGGTGTCTATGACGTCGAAACGATGCTGGTGGGGAGGGGGCTCGTTTTTAGCTTCTTCGTTCTTCTCCGCCGACTATTTATTGATCCCTTCAGACAAACTTGACTCTAGATTTCAGGAATAAAATTTGCAACAGCATCAGATTTCAGATGCTGCATGTAAGAGGAAAGTGAACTGGAGCTAAACTCAACACTCCAACACTCGCATATGCATTTGCCTAACATATCACAAAACGGTTTAGCAGAGATATTATAAGTATGATAGTTTTAACCACTTCTGTATCTAAAATATTATATACCATATATATACATATATATATATATATATATATATATATATATATATATATATATACTTGCTCCCGGCGGAGCAAGTACTTTTTGCGATTCAATGTTTATTGAAATGATACATATATAATCTATATTTAATACGTACCTAACAAACAACCACTGAGAAATATTCTTATTTAGACAGTACTAGATTACATGGACATTATTACGCAGTTGTGGCTGAATAAATTTAATAAAATAAGGTCGTCATGGAAACTTCTATCTCCAACTGATATCTGATATGGCGGCCCGCTTTCCGAGAACTGGACGACGCGACGTTTTCGAGACAGCTCTCAGGATCCGATGTTATCCTTCTATTTGATAAACACTTCGACGTCTAAAAACATCCGATACTTACATTGGCGGCAGTAACGGAAGGAAGGGATGGTTAGGAATTTTTAAATTTCACATTTGATTATGTATTTATATTTAATGTCATACAGTAGATGTGTATATACATATATGTTTTTAACGATTTTAACAAACATTATAAATAAACAAATACATAACAGTACAAGTCCTTTGTTTTAAACGACCAGTCTCATATCACAGAGGTGCATATATTTATTGTTGTTACAGTAACTGATTTATTTTACTTGTAAGTTGTCCTTTACTATGCACCAGTTACTAGGCGTCTGTAGTCTGTAAGTCACGTAATATATCTATTAACCGTGAAGATGTGAACATTTGCGCCGGTTATGCTAATGCAAAATTTGGAAAAAAAATTGAGATGTGTGTGGTTTTTTACTAAAACATGTTTATGATAATGACATTCTTATGAATCTTTTTTCTTCGAATTTCTTTTAGAGGGGACATATCTGCTTGTATATTTATTTTATCTAAATCATAGACACAGTCTTTACGGTCAAATGCAAAACACATTTCAATCAAATACGCAACATCCAAAATTATGTGTAATCAAATCAATTATGAAATATAATGCTTCGAGAATCCCTGCATACACCACTTCTTCCATGAAGAAATTATTATCTACTCGTATATCCAGGGAGACAACGCACTTTGCGTACTTTGAAGTACAAAATCTAAAGGATTTTTTATTAACTCATTTTTTTAACAATTCAATTACACAAAACATAATGTAATTAATGTAGATTAAAATGTGTTCAAGATGTAGAGATGATAAAACGAAGTGATATGAATAATTTATATAACTGATTCATAGCTTAAACACATTTTCTTCATAGAGGTAGCAGAAGTTGATTGTAATAAAAGGGTCTTAGTTAAATTTCATTACGTTTTAAATATACCACAGATGTATGACCGTTATGATACATATTTCGCTTACACATGATTATTTATTTTACTAACAATATGTTTACGAAATGATATTTAATATGTCTATTGCGCAGTGTAGCGGGTACAACGGTTATCGTATATCGCACTTGATCAAGCAACGCAACGTCGAGCGTGGCTGCTACTTGGATGGGTGACCGCTGAGCGATCCTGTCCTTGCAAGCTGCCCGCCAGCCCGGCCATTGGTGATGGTTCGGAAGTCACCCTAAGCCGTTTATCCCCAGGGTAAGTGTTAGAGAGGACTTCTTCTTAGTCCTAACGTCACCTGGTAAAATAAGTGATCTTTGTTTTACTAATGAGTAGGGAGAGAGTGTTGGAGTCTTCATTATAATACTCCTAGGATTCCAATCAATCGAGAAAGTTCGGGAATTGTACGCAGTGTTAGGGATAGTGATGAAATAAAAATACGTTCTTTAATTTAAATGTTTCATTAAAAACCTATTAAAATATTCACACAAAGTATTTCCTATTTTCTTTAAAAAGACAGTTCATAAAAAAAGTTTACTCAATTACGTTTAAGTATTTGTGGAAAAAAAATAAAAGAGAAGAAGGGATGAAGTTAAATATAATATTGATAAATAAAATATAATAATTTAGTAGCAAATGCTATTGAAAACTTTTTACTTTTTCTCAAATTAATTTTAGATTATTCGTTCTTTTTTGAGGTTTTCGTTTTGTTAATACAATTATTTTTAATTAATATGAGTAACAAATCAAAAGAATTAATGTTAATGTGGTGTAGTCGGTGTTTAGTTGGGTTAGTTGTTAAAGTTTTGTGTATTCATAACTATTTCAAATGTCTGCAGACATATAATAGAAAAGAAAATAAAAGTATTGTATATATGTATTGTTTCACGGAAAATTGTATGCATTAAAGTAATATTTATGGACACCTTTAATAAAGCCAAAAAGACACTGAAGGTAGGAAAATTAATTCTATGAAGTATAAATTGTATGATATGTAAAATGACTAGAGGATATTACATAATTTTAATAGCAAAACATTAATATCCTTAAACTAAATTTTAATAAAAAGGCATTTTCTACAAATATTTTGTACATTTTATAGAAATATTTGTATTTAGAACGCCAAGGTTATTAAGTTTGTTTAAAACTGTATAAACTATTCTTTATTTTATAAATTATTTAGGGGGTTGTGTTGTTTGTTATTTATTAATATGAAAATAAATTAACGAAACATGTCAAATTCTTATGAAATAATTATTTTGAACTTTTAAACATTTTTAAACTTTGTTATAAGCACAAAGTAGGAGTTTGGTTAGATTTAAATTATTACGTATAGTTCGAGATTGGATAATGCAAACTATTGTAATTCAATATATGTTACGTTTCAATGTTTCATCCACTCCAACGTGTTGAAATACTTACAGGGATTGTAATGTTAAATTTAGCTCAGATCACCTTCTTTTTATTGAAGCGTCTGGTATCTTACGTTGTCTCAGACTTGACTCCTGGATTTTGGAGTCATGTTCGTATGAAAAGAGTCAAAGAAAGTCGGTGACGAAGAAGCTCTAATTGTACCTTTAAATGGTTTCGACAACAGAGACACCTATAAATAAGTGAAGTGGCAGTCTCATTGTCTCATCAGGTGCAAAATTGAGAGCTAAGTTCATCATTAAAATAGAATAAAATCTTCCCACTGTAGCTGCGTTAAATACCGGAAATCTTAAAACTTTCAACTGCCTAGTAATATTTTTATAATTAAGAATTAAAAAATTAATTAGGGAAATGTTGTATGTTATATAAACAACCGAAAAGCTTTTTAAGCACATACAATATTTAGCAGTATTTTGAACAAAATATGAGGCTGAATAAAACACGTTAAACAAGAGTCAACAAACATTACAAACACGAATTAACAAACATTAATAACAAAGCATTTACCAGGTTTTGTTATTTCTGCCACAGCCCTTGTACGTGGGAACACCACAGGTTTGTTTTTGCATATTATCTCTTATTGCTCATCTGTTAATCTGGAGAGCCATATTGTGTTACGCTTTATTGTACTGAATAAGTACGAAATAAGAATGGAATATGGTGTTGATTTTGATCGAAGATCATTCAGTGTATAAGATTGAATTCTGGATGAATAAGAAATAGAGGATTACAAAGATAAGATCTAATGATCACAACTTGAATTGTTAATAAGAGACGATTTATACCCAATAAATATGTTTTGGGGCATATAGATAGAATAAAGTATGGGTACTGCAGATTACACGGACATAAAACTAGAAGATGAACCGTTGAGCCAACCTTCCATTGAAGTCAGGCCACTTTGGTAAAAAAAATAATTAGGAAACGTAATTAAACAGTACTATTCATAAACCTAACCAATACATTCAAATCCATACTATGACTTTAAGATAAGAAATAAAAACGTAATATTCTAGGTGTTTGCCATCCTGTTCTTTTTTGTTTAAATTATGTTTTAGTCTGTCACCCTCTCTGACGTGTGTGGTACGTGTTGTTAAGTGCCTCTGTTTTGTGCAGTTACATGGTTAGTGGTTATTTTAATAACTCTGGATCGCAGGATATGCTTGAAGTGTTTTGGCAAACAAGTGCTACCGATACAAACGAACAGGTGCAGGGGACAGGCCAGGAGGGATAGTGGTGCGCTTCGTGCGTCTCATTGATCTTCAGAATTTCATTGATAAGAGAAGAGAGAAAAGAAATCTGAATACCAGGGATCTCGGCTTTATGGGAGGAGATGCAATGCCAGTCTACGTCAACAACTGCCTCACCCCTGAGAGGAAGAAGCTTCTAATGCAGCCCGCCAAGTGAAGAAGGACAAACTCTATACCTATTTGTGGATAAAAGATGGACGCATTTTTATGCGAAAAAATCAAGGGGATCGATACATTATTGTGGATTCACCTGAGGATCTAAATAAACTAGCATGAGAATTGAGTCACCTTACGCTCATTGTGAGTAAACAAGTGTTATTACTGTGTGTATTTATGTGTAAAGAATTTAAATATATTTGTAATATGAAGTTTCTTAGTTTAAACAAATATCTGTTAAGAGTGTGTTTTGCGTATTTACGTGAACGGATGACCGTTATAAGTATATTTGTAGTATTGTGTGAATTTTATATTTTCAATCATAAATGGAAGATAATCAAACAATAAATTATAAGAGTCAGACGAATCAAATATTTGTTAATAGACTGTTAGGGTCAAAACATTATTTAAGGATCATTCATGTTAATGCGGAAAATGTAGTTGTACATAGAGAAACTTTTCTAAGCCTTTTTAATAACGAAAGTTTTGATATAATAGTTGTAACAGAAACATTTCTAAAGCCAGCTGTCTTATCTGTGTTGTTTATGATTGAAAACTACAATTTAATATGTCATGATAGAGAGGGTAAAGAAGGAGGAGGCCTCGCGATTTATATTAGAAAGGAATTTAATTATAAAATTATTTGTATGTCTTGTGTCATTATCAAAATGCTAAATAAAATTAATTAGAATTTGAACAAGAGTAAGAGCAAATTTATCGGATACTTTTATTAAGGTGGATTCTTAGGGTTTTCAATCTCTCAGTTTATTTCTTGTGTAAAACTAATCAATGTAAGTAGCAAAATACTAGTTAGTTTTTTATGTCAGAGTTTGTGATATATAACAATAAAAATTTGAACTAGCCGCATAAGTGAAAATTTTTATATTTTTTAACTTCACATTATGTAGCAACTCGTCCAATACCTGTGCCAAATTACAATGATGTGATTTAAATCATGTCTGAGCAATTAAAAAATAAAAATAAAGAGTTTAATCTGAAATGAGAACCGAAAACGTGTTAATTTGTGTAAATATTTGTTTCAACCTAAGGAACAGAAGTACAAGACATGTTCGGAATGTTACGAGACATGTAATACATGGCAACCACTATTCCACACACATAGAAGGTAGGTATTTTAAATAAAATACTGTTGGTTTTAACATAAAATGTAAAGATTTTTATCATTCTTCCAAATTGTATATATATATGTTGTAGGTACTGTATTATAATACAATTATATATATATATATATATATATATATTATATATATATATATATATATATAGCGTGAAGGTTTTGTAAATTGTATTATTATTCAACACAATTTTGGTTTTGTTACAACAAATATTTTGTTTTTCCAATTATAGGTATAGCATTTGTTGAAACTGTGTAATTTTATAATTGAATGTAACTGAACATAAAACACAAAGATGGAAAACTAGACATGTTACAAGAAGAATTAAGTTTGGCACCGTATTTTAAAATAATTCCACAAAACTTTAACCCATCTCTTAAGTAATCGCAAAATAATGTGGATTTTAATCTAACTGAGGAACTCCACAAGAAACTTTGAAGCTTTTAATTAGTAATACCGATTATAGTAAATTATGATACAGAATGTCTCGAAAGATGAAACAATTGTAACTGAACACAATTTTACAAACGTGGCTGAGTTAAACACCCACTTCCGGTTTAAGTTACCTTATGATAAAGTGTTTGATTCCAGTTAGTATACAATTGGCCTGTCTCATAGTCATGGACAAAAACGTTTGCGAGCTCTGTCCGTATGTTTTTGCGTATTAATAATTTTGCAAATATTATTTGTTGTTACCAAGCCTAGAATTTCTTATAAATATTGATATTTATATATTGTACTCTAAATTATAAAAATAAATTCATTCTTAACTTTTACAGTGTACTTGCACGTACTTAACTCTTATTGTGAAGTTTTCACTTTATTAATCAATGTTTTACTTTTGGCTAAGTTTGGGGTTGGGTTAGGAGGGTTCGTGATGCTAACAAGTCGTGGAGCAATACTTCAATGTCAAGGATTCCGAGGCCAATTTTAGTGAGAGTAAAATCTCGTGGAAATCATCCTTACTTCGTGGAGCTAACATTTATGGTCGTCTAGTCGTAAAGTGTTTTCCTATGTGGAAACTTTCTGGGGAGGTTTTTCGATGCCAGAAAGGATGTTTTCATGATTAAAGCATTAGGAATAGTTATCTTAATAATAAATCAATGAACATTGAGATTGGCGTCATTACCATATATTAGCACGTTATAATAAATTATTATTTTCAGCCCTGAAGGCCAAGATTATTTATAAGTAACGGTAATCACTTCAAATTATTATGAGTTTATGCTCGAATATTTTTTTGCCAATCTGACATTTGTGTTCCACTGTGAGAATAATAGAGATTTTCAAACTGTTACAGCGTTATTATTTCTACAGATTCACAATTATAAATTGTTTCATGCAATGAAATGGGAAACTGTTTTTCACCAATTAAAGGTCTGAGGGTGATGAGGAAATGGAAACACATGTGTTGTGTAATTAACAATGTACGTTTTAAAGCTTCAGGCAGTGACGAGAACAATGAGATAAAACAAAATTAATGAAATTACTTCAAGTGCACATGTTCAGAAACTGTGGGTTTGAACTTGTCGGGTGAATGACGCTATAAACTCAACATTGTACATTGTTTGGAGGCTTCGTTGTTATACTGCAATTGTTGAACAATGTTTTACTGTAGATTTAATGTAATCTAGATAAACTGTATTGTTATACAGTAACACTGTATTGTACTTTTAAACTGTACTTTAAAACTGTTTGTTTTAACAGTATAAAGAAGTATAAAGCTTAGATTTTATCTCACAGTGTATATTTAGCTGTGAACATAAACCTGTCGTAACAAACGTCTTGTGTCGGAATGATTTTAATTGGTATTTCAAATAAATTGCAGACTTAGTTTTAACGTACTCAATTCATAAATAAGCATTTCTCAGTCGGTGCGTTTGATGATTCTCTTACGTACACGTTTTTCTGTTTTAACACGAAGTAATACAAACCGAACGTTGGAAGCAAACGTAAATAAGAATAATAAAATAATGTTAAATAAAAATAATTAATGATAACTAATGTACATATTTTGTTTGTATGACATAAGCATAATAACATTTTGTTTGTTAAATATGTTATCTAAACATCAGATTTACATTTACCTATTTCTTTTAGTAATTTATTTGTTCATGTTCCAAAAATATATTAGTATAATATTTAAGGTGGCTTAAAAAGCGTCACCAATGTGATATTGAAAACCATAAATCTGACTAAAACTTTAAATAAGGACCCTTTCCTTGTTGTTAGAGACATTTAAACATGTGTACATCAAACTTTAAAACTGCTGCTATTTTCTAATATGCCGGATAAATATTTTTTGACTATGGAACACCATGATTTTTATTATTGTTTCCGATTGGATAATAAATGCCTCTAAAATTCTGAAAGGTTTCCCTATTTAAAGTTTGCTGCCAGATTCACAGTGGTAGCCCATTTAAATAAACCACCTGTATAAATAAATATTTTTTAAACTTGTATAATACAAACTTGTAGAACCTTACATAGAAATTAAAAACCATAGCAGGATTCAGAACAATCTATTCACCAACATCACAGCAGCCTTTAATATTATCTTTTAAATTACACTGAGCATACAACGTTTTGTATCTACTTGTATAAAGCATTTTAATAATGTACGTCATTTGGAATTTGAAATTGAAATTGATCTATGTTTTATTAATTCTTTGTATTGTATGAAGTCTATTTGTTAATATAAAAAATAAAACAACAGAAAACACAGTTTTTGTCTTTTACGTAATTTTAGTCAATTTATGTCTGTATTTATTCAATTAATAACCAATTGAATATTTGGTAGATAATACAACTTATTAACTTTATTTTGAATTTCTTATAGTTGTAATTTATGCGTTGTTTTATATCACCATACGCCAAAAATGAGCAATGTTTTATTATTTACAACATTGTACAAACTTTAATGAAAGCAGCTTATCTTTCAATACCATTAAAATTGAACGCAACACCAGAAAACTGCTCGAACGCCATTATCACGTTTAGCTTTTATGCCACTCTGAGAAACTTACCGTGATTTGCGACACGAATCGGTACATGTGATCCGAGTAAATTCAGTAGGCAGTGCTTCTTGATGGTTCTATTAACTGGATAAGTACTGATACTTGCTCGCTTGGAATACTGTTGAACTTTAGTTGAATCAATTTATCTTTTCACGATTTCAGAATGTCACTATGAAATCTTTAAAACTTGGTGGTTATGGTGTATGATATGCTTATATTTGTCAGGCTGTTGGCTTGATTTTCATAGGAAATTATATCATCTCCTCATTCTGGTGATCTTGATTTAACTTAACTGATTTAGAAAATGTAATAGGCTCACATAGCTCTACGTCTCAAACCTGTAATAGCTCTCATTAAAAATCCTAATCAAAAGTAATAATCAGCGATCTTAAACAAATCGTTTTTTGCTTTTCATAAGAAATTACATAGTCTTTTCACTCAGGTGATTTTGATTCAACATAACTGATTTGTAAAATGTAATAGGCTCACACCAATCAACGTCTCAAATAAAATCGCCCTTGGAAACTTGTTTGAGTAGGAAAACGTCCCCAAACCTATATGAGAACAGATAATATCATATGCTAAATTCCTGTTCTCTGTAGTTCCTCACCGTACGAATCTAGAATCTCTCGAATAAGAATAGGGACGTCAAAAGAAACCTCGATTTGAGTTAATGAAATAAATCATTTGTCCTGTCTTCTCAGTAGGGAATATACCATCTATGTTATATAGTCTTAATTTAGAAATAACATATTAAACGTTACAAATATTTTATACTTTTTCAAATATGTTTGCTATGTATAAAAACAAACACAAATGGCAAAACTTTTCAATAAAGAAAACATGTATTCCTGGTATAAATCTACTTACCCGCTTCTATAAAACATCTTTATCGCCTAAATCGTTCATTACTACTTAATACTTATATGTGAACAAATTTAAACTTCTTTGCAATTATAATTTTAATAATGCTTACTTTCGTAAAAGCATTGCCTAACTAATATTAATAATTAGATATTTGTAGATAAACAGGTTGTATCGACCCACCCGTGCGGTATGTTAGCGGAGGAGATTTTAAATTTAAACGTGGGCCAAGGTGTGGATAATTAAAGCGTATTGTGTACAAAGTATTTTAAAAAACAAAGTCTTCAACTATCTCTCTTCATTTCAAAATGGCGGCTAAAACGTGTAGAAATGTTCTGTATTTCTGTAACGACCAAACTAATTTTTGTATCAAAACACAAATGATTTTTAATAGTTATACAAACTTTTCAACAATCCCATACACAGTCGTATTTTGAAATATTTTGTCCACTCAAACAAACTTTAATTTTGGGGCAAAAACAAACTAAAAATTTTGAAATGACAAGGCGGGCCATTTTATACACCGTATATCCTTCTGTATAATTGTTGCAAGTTGTAAGGGCTGGAATAAACCGGTGAGATTTCCTAAGAGGACTCAGATTCCATTAATTTAGTTAACGATAAGAGTTTTCCTTGATATTCCTCTAATTAGAGGAAATTATTTGCTTTCAGAATGTTGACATAACAACCGATGAGTTATCCAACTGTTGTAAATTGTATTTCAAACAAAGCGTTTACGGCTGTCACCTGGTTAACATCAATGCGAGGAATCGTGACTAATGTGATTACAAATGTACAAACTAAATTTGACGAATGTATTATATGGAAAGATATCTCGAGAGAAGTTTCATCGGCATAATTTTAATTTAGTATATAACTTAATTTATACATAAACAAGAATACATTCTATGATGTTGCATATGCAACCATGGAATCACTCGATAGGCTGCCACACTTTCTCTTTTGTTTTACTGGGGATGCAATTATTTCTTTTCCGTTGACTGTCGTCGTTCTATCTGTCAATAATGGAATGAGCTATACTTGTAATTTTGTATTTTATCTCAGCGAAGCCTGTTAAGCGTCTCGAGGTGTTATGGGCTTCTTGTAATACGTGCAGTCTATTTTTAACGTGTTTTAAAAGAGGGGTGATCCCTAGGGTGAAGTCCTATTCAATTCGTCTCGTGGGTCACTGGGATGTGAGAGAATCTTATAAAAAAAATAAAGAGGAGAGTCGAAACAGCACAAGGTTGATGGTACTGATAAAAAGTGCAAAGGACACAGATTGAACAGATTTAAACTTGCGTTGTCTCTAACTCAGATTTAAAGGCCGACATTTTAGACTACTAGGCTATCGGCAAAAACATAGTCGTATAAAATATAGCCATTATATTGCCTTGCATTTAAAACTATTTTACCTTAACTAAAATACAAATATCTAGCTAATACGTTAAATATAAATATGCAATGAAGTGTGTAAGCAACAAAAAACTCATGACATTGATTAGATCATGTGTTATAATACAAATTTGGGACCATTCATACTCTTTTGTTTTTGCCGCCAACACTCATCAGTATCAGCTAGAATGTGGAGATGAACGTTGAAGTGTTTACCAAACGGAAAATATCGCCGCATCCTGAAAGTTGGCGTCACTTTGTTGCCGAGATGTTCCGATAACGGAAGTCACTTCACAGTATCGAATGGCAGTCTAAGAGAGCAGTCTCCATGACGACGCTATATTATTGTATTTGCTCAGTCACGACTGCAGGATACTCTCGTTACCGAAGTATTGTTCGTATAACACGATTTATCAATGGGTTCGATTTAGTAGGAATGTAAGAATTCGTTGCTGTTTTAGATATACGATGTTTAAAATGCTGCGTATTCTGTGATATTTGAGTGCACTATTATCTATTGTGCTTATAAGACCGATTTATTTATTCTTTTGTAACTGCTTATAGAAATCTTGTACATAACCACTCTATTTTAAGGCAAAATAAAACTAAGAACAAAATCAGAATAGTTTACGGATCAGTTGAATGATTCATATTAATTTAAACTACTGGTGCTTTGTTTTCACCGTACCTTAGAGGGATAATACAGGATACTCCTTTTCTTGCAATAATTAAAAAACAATCCATACGCGAATGAGGAAAACAATGTGAGCGACAAAAGACGATCCTTTTTACAATCGTGTCGTTGTCTGTCCGTCCGCCCATCTGTCTAAATGTCTGTGCAATAACTGTATTGATGAGCATTAACAAGAACACTATTGATTTTGGAGCCAACAGGTCAAAGGGCAGTCCATTCAACTGCTCACTGAAAAATTTTAAAGCCACTGAAAAATCCGAGGATATTCTATCATGATTAATGTACCTCAAATGTTTTATTTCATAATATTATTGTCTAAAAGTTTCTAAACTACCTTACAATAAAAAACTTCTCTATAAAATAAATTTCTTGTCCGTATAACTTAGAAATAATAATCATAAAAATGGCACCTAATACAAGCACTCACACTCACAGTAATTACGAATATGTTAACGATATAAATTATTAAATGAAAATTATATTTAGGCTAAAGTTACACTTTAAACAATAAGAAAGTAGACGATTTTATAATATTCAGAAAAATGTTGAGTATTTTAATTAAATGAATATTGAATTGTATAAACCTTCAATATTTCATATTTACAGGGATTGGAATAAAAATATTAACATTCCACATACCATGGACATTAGCCCAATGTGTTTAAAACACTAACACTAAAAGTCAGTCCACATATAGTTTTATTTTAACTAAATATCGTACGGTATTTCTTTACAGCTAGTAATGTATTATACTGAATAAAATCGTTTTTGGTACTTATTTCTGTTTTATTTAAGACTTTGATTATATCAATTTTCTCAGAATTAAATTCTCTACAATTAATGTTTGTTGATTTTATGTATTTATTACCAATTTAACAAAGTTATTGTACATAAAACTTAAAAAAACATTGTTTCGTGCCCCAATTTTTTGCATTTAACCCTGAATCCCTCAAAAACTACTACAGGTACAGTTCTGAAACCTATTTTATTAGCTTTATCAGGTAAAAATACACAAGAATCCACGATATTTCTTACTCAATTAACCTTTCCAAAAGTTCAGTATGGCTTTATTTTACTCTTTACCCAGGAATTCAGGCGAAATCTTTCGCTAGCTGTAACTCGCTAACGAAGCGTTTTCGGACCTATGTTTATATAACATTTTTTCATTATTTTTACTAGTACAATGTGCTGTAGAAGTGGGGGGAGAACTTCATGAATCACCCTGAAGGGGTGAAAAAATTAAATATAATTTTTTCAATAAACATCGAATCACAAAAAGTACTTGCTCTGCCGGGACAAAAAGTACTCTTTGTGATTCAATGTTTATTGAAAAGAAATGTACAGGGTGAATATAAAGTCAGGACCCCCCCTCTACTTTTTTCTCTAGGTAATATAAGGAGATATCTTTTGGGTAGTGGTGCAATATGGAAAGGAAGTTTCATTTTATGATATTGAAATTTTTTTTGTCCCCCAAAAATGCGAAATTTTGGGGGCAACCCAAACATTTCAAATGTAAACCCCTATCAAGTGACCCCTCATTTTAAAGAGCATGAAAAAACTTAAATAGTAGTGAAAACCAGAGATTGCTATCTCTTTCCTAATCCGAAATAATAGCCAGTATTACCAAAACAATTTTAATAACTCACCACGTCACGAAGTCAAATCAAATGTTCAAACTGAAGCCCTCCTACTATTTGGCAGTGAGACAAGCGTAGGGTGAACGCCTCTCTGATGTTTATGAAAGTCTGAGGTGGTATTTGGTTGCAAGAATTAATAATCCTGTTTCTTAAATCTTCAATGTTTGCTACTGGTGTTTTGTAAATTGCGGATTTTATGTGACCCCATAGAAAAAAGTCCATGGGTGTAAGGTCCGGAGACCGTGCAATCCATTCTATTACACCACGCCTACCAATCCACTGACCACGTAGCTGAGTTCCCAGGAAATGTCGTACAGCACGATGATAATGTGATGGGGCACCATCTTGCTGGAAATGAACGAGTTCTTCTTCAAATTCATGTTGATTCTCCCTAATAACAGTATTTATTGCAGGAAAAATTGATTCTTGTAACATTTCCAAATACAGTTGACCATTGAGATTTCCATTAATAAAAAATGGTCCTATAATGTGATTCCCAAAAATCCCGGCCCAAACATTAACTTTTTCTGGGTACTGCGTGCGAGATTCACGGAAAACATGGGGATTTTCTGTGTCCCAGTACCTGCAGTTGTGTTTGTTCACATCTCCATTGACGAAAAAACTGCATTCATCACTAAACACAACGTTTCGAACAAACAATGGATGAGCAGAAATTAGTGCTTCCATTTCTTCACAAAATTGTAGACGACGGTCTGGATCGTCTTCGTTTAACTCATGGATAAGCTTAGTTTTATAGGCGTGAAATTTATTTTTTTTCAGTAACTTTACCACAGACATTTGGGAAACATCACAAAGATTTGCTGCTAATCTGGTGGACTGCTGCGGATCTTCAACAAATTGTGCAACAATTTCGAACTGTTTGTCACCACCTAAAGGAGGCCGACCTGAGCGTGGGGCATCTTTGATGGAACCAAATTCTCGGAACTTATTTACTAAAGTTCTTAAGTATTTCCTTGTCACAGGTCTATCAGGATGTGCCAAATTAAACCGCCTTTCTGCCTCATGATAATTTTCATTCGAAGCCCCGAAAGAAAATATCATTTCTACTTTATCTTCGTGACTACGTGCCATTTTTACTCGTAATCAGTATTAGTTAGATAATATTATTTAAAACTCACAATGCGAAAGTGCATCTAAATAAATTATTGTAATAACACTAAAACACATATAACCTTCTCAAAATACTTCACGGAACAGTAACCACACAATACCACTGGATAATAATGTTCTACTAAGATAATAACTACTAGCTACCTTGGCTTGACAAGGTTCCAACTAATATTTTTATGAAAATTGAGTTTATTTTGCAATTATTCTATTTAAAACACTCTCTTTCTAATGCACTAACTCTCATTGTCGTATGTTTCATAATAATAAAGATACGAAAGTGACAATGTTCCAGCCAACGAACTATAATAATGGAACGCGCTCTGGGCCGGAGAAACCGAGCAGAAATCCTGGGCTGCGTTCCGAAACTGCAGGCGCTGGAAATGGGCAAGAAGTCACTCCGCCCATATGGCAGGCATTATAGTAATGATCTAACATCACTTCTAGACTTAATAATATTGTTAGATACCACCATTTATTTATTATTACAAATATTAATGTAAAATATTAAATATAACTTATTTTTACCGTGGATTTTTATTCTTAGTTTAAAGACAGATTTTTGTACAATATCAAAATAACTGAGATTTTGACTTGGTATTTTACTTATAAAGTTGGAAACGAAGATGTCTGTAAAAGATGTAAAACGAAGATTAAAATATTTCCCAAGTAAAAAAAAACAACATTTTTATCGACAGTATTTTATTTCAAAGTAAACTACATAAAATTTACAAACATGACATACTTTATCTTCGTGTTAGAAAATAAAATTATTTTTACAACTTTTGCTTTATTCCTAAGTTGGGTATTATTGTAATGTCAAAAGTTTTCTGTTTTGCGATGTGATGAGATATTATTAAAAAAAAATAGCTTAAATACAGTTTTAATTAAAAATAACCCGTGGCTTCCAGTGAATTCGTCATAAGTTAAATGCCCCTTGAAAACAACTTCTTTCTGACAATAATCCTCCTTCGTTTCTCCAGTGGCTGTTGTATATGAGATGGAATATAAAAAATTGTTGGAACTGCTTCATTTTTTAGACATTTTCGTAGAGTGTTAGGCAAAATTAAATGGTAATCATGTTCTGTAAAACGTTTACTGCATAAAACAGTATGTTTTGTTGGCTTACAATTTTTTCTCTTTGTCACAGTAATCCACTTTTTTAGTAAATTGTCATCATTCAATCGAAAGCCAAAACAAACAAACAAATAATAAAATACAGGTAGCTGAAAATCACAAAGTTCCCATATTATAAAGTAAAGTAGGTCAGTATATATTGTTTTTAGCAATGACATAAGTTTATGCATTCATAAGTGCTATAACGACCAACATTGATATTTTGGATCAATGCGGATAAAATAATTGAGTGATAAGCATGTTTTATTCAACTATATAATTATTATTCATGATTAAAAAACGATAGCTTATTAATGTACTCATTAATAGTCCTACCGCACTTTTAATTATTTGGATAACCCAGTTAATAATTTGGCATTACAGAACATAATATTGGTGAAAATTACTATTTTGGAAGTTAAAAATAAATAATGATATGGTTGATATAGTAAGAACTTACACTTGTGACCAGAAATGTGGCTGCCTTTAGTCCATCTGGACGTGCAGAGCAAACTCTTCACCATGTCACGAAATAACAAACATTACTAACATTGACAAATAAAAGGAAAACAAACTAGTTGAGTTGCTCAGATCAGACGTTTTGACGGAATAAACAGGAAGAGTTGCCAACAATGCAAATAAAAACAATGATTTGTTTTTCGCCATGAAAAGGCGTGATGCCGTATCGTCCCGTTGACCGCCGCTCAACTCGGTGAGTTCTTGCCCACTTTAAGCGCCTGCAAGTCCATGGATACACCAGTAACGCACAGCTGTGTGCGACCGGAAAACACAACATGTTGCTTATGGGCAGTGCGCGTTCCAGTAGTATAGTTCGTTGGTTCCAGCTACATGATCAGCTGTTGGTGTCAGCTCTACTGTCTATTATAAATAATAATGCATCAGCTGACTCATACTGCTTATTGTGTTCTGACGATTTATTTACATTGAGGTTATGTATACTGATGATAGTCCAGTTGATTTTGATGTGAATATTTCTTAATTTTTGAAATTAAAAAATGGCACAGAGTGATTTAGAAAGTAATTCATCCAGTGATTTATTTGGAGAAATAAAAAAAATATCATAAAGAAAGTATTACTTTCTGACTTAGAGAATGTCATTACATGTCCCAGAGCATCTATAAGTTCATTTTTCTATACAAGAAAGTTGAATGTGTACAATATGACAGATTACAGTGTAACCAAGCAAGTATATTGTGCTATATGGAATGAGACGATGGCTGAAAGAAGTGGGAAAAACATTGCAAGCGCAAAAATATTCTTCTGGGAAAGGTTTTTGTGCACAATATTTAAATAAATAAAAATAGTCTTAAATGGTTTCTGTTTACTTTACATCCTTCTGGAAATTCCTATCCCAAAAAGTTGAGAAATTATAGTTTGATAAGTTTTTAACTGCAAAATTGCATATCCAGAAATCATGAAATTACTTAAATAATTTTATTTTACTAGTGGACAGGTGTAGCTATTGAACTCAAGAACAAACCTACTGAAAATTACGCAATAATTACAATTAATGTACGTTTTGTACAATATCAAAACTTTGAACGAGATTTTCTCAAAATAAGCAAAAATGGACTAGTTTTTACTAACTGTACTTCGAACCGGGAAAGCCCAGTCACTCATTGACAATAAACTCCTTATCAATTTACTTTCTAATATTGGATTCTTCATCCATTGCATGCCTCACTCATTGAGAACACAAACAACCAATAAAGCTGTTTCCACGCAGATGGAAACTGTACCAAAACAAAATAAATTTAGGTGTAAAGACTTAATTACAATTTTTATTGGCTATGTTGTTGGAAAAGAGATAGCGATCTCTGGTTTTCACCACTATTTAAGTTTTTTCATGCTCTTTAAAATGAGGGGTCACTTGATAGGGGTTTACATTTGAAATTTTTGGGTTGCCCCCAAAATTTCGCATTTTTGGGGGACCAAAAGAATTTTCAATGTCATAAAATGAAACTTCCTTTCCACATTGCACCACTACCCAAAGGATATCTCCTTATATTACCTATAGAAGAAAATAGAGGGGGGGGGTCCTGACTTTATATTCACCCTGTATATATATATATATATATATATATATATATATATATATATATATATATATATACATATATACATAGACGAACGTTTCATAGTGAGCACAAGATACCCGAAACAAGAACCCTAAGAATATTACAATAATTAAAATTTTATTTTTTCAAGTGTAAATGCGTAATCAAATAGTAATTACCTCGGCTTTGCACGGGATTTCCTATTGAATGCCAAGTACGTCATAGGCATATCCTATTGAAATTGAATAATAAACACTTCAGAAAACAAGCAATGGCTACTGGAAGATATTCCAGTCCCCTGTTCTACTTCAGAATAATTGCAATTGAAATTTAAAAAGCGATATTTTGGGGGCCTGAAGTTAGAGAGTGAAACAGTTTATACGAGTACCAATGAAGTACAAAAGTCTTTCACGGAATGCAATGTTAATTTTGAATCGGAGACAGACCTTTCAGTATTCAGAGGTTCAAAAGTTAAACAAAACTGCAAGTGGCTCTTTTTTCAGGTTGAAAACGTGAAGAACAATTTTAGGTTCAAATCAATCATATTTCACACTCTATACCCCAGTAGCGTTTGCATTGCTCCCCGATCAAGAAAATACATACGTTATTCTGAAAAGTCCGCTTCAGTAAAAAATCGTCTACTTCCATTTTTAATAATGTACTTCCTTTTTGAAGTATTTCCGAGGTCATAGTGAGGCTTGCCTTCTTGTCCTGATCGAGGAAATATATACACTCGTTGGTTTGAAAAATTATCCTTTGGTCAAAAATGATTTTATGGTCGCGATATCCTACGGACAGATATACTGACAAGGAATGATGAGAAAAAGACATTTTTACCACCCAGGCAGATAGAAGAGGAGATCTACCACCTAACTAAGTGATGGAATATAATGACGCTCAGTCCTATCCCTTAAATAGACACGCAAAATTCATCAAATTCATTCTTGTCTATATATAAATAAAGTTTCATACAAAAGAAGTGAAACCTTTCTAAATACCTACAATCAAATTCAACATTGCCTAAATTTAAACTATGTTACATATAACATTTTAAATTCATAACTCATTTTCTACACGTTCCACACAGACAAATAACTTACAGGCAGACAATAGAACAATTTTGCCAAAACTTTAGTTAAACCAAGTACCAAGTGATGGTTAAAGTTCAAAGTTTATAGCTCAATTAATTTTTCTTTTTGGAGACATCAACCTGAGTTATAGGCTTTGATAGCCCTCAGTAAAATCAAATGCAGAAACATACATCATCAGGTTCTTTCTTTTCTATATAAAGAGCGCTTACTATCGATAGACTCAGTATAATGTACGAAAGTATTACTAACTATATACATGTCAAAATACCATATAATTGTACTCAATCTACTTACAAATTTGTTTAATATTTGATTTTTAGTTACCATGAAGATTACTTACTGTATAATACAAATGTAAATGTGTTCACTAACGTTCAACCAAATTTTATGAAGTAACATGCACCATTATCGAATTCAATGTTCCTCTTATAGAAATATACTGTATACTCGTGCTAAATTTCAAGTATATAAATCAGTTCGTTCTCGACATATCGTGCGGACAGACATACTGACAGAAATGGCTTTTTTCTGCACTTCGAGTGATAGCCTTTCCTAACGTTTAGCTAAAAGTTGTTCATCACATTGAGATTATTACCTGTAGACAAAGAGAAAGTTAAATAGAAGAGCTGTATGATACATTAAAAACGTATATAGTAAAGCTACTGGCAGTGACAAGAACAATGAGATAAAAGCAAGTAATGGCATTATTTCAAGTGCAGAGGTTCAAACGTTGAGGGCGTGAACTTTCCAAGTAAATGCCCTCATAAACTCTTTGTTGTAGCCTATATTTGATTATTTTGTAACAATAATTGTCACGATGATAAATAAACAATTAGTTTATGTTTGTTGAAATAAAAATTCCTCCTCTCTTGCTGATCATGTTATATATCTTAGATTTTAAGTTACATTTTTGTTTGATGTGAGCGTAAAACACTTTTACACATGTATAGTATTTAGGTAGCTTTCAGCTATGTTTTAAATCAAATTATATTGCATTGAACCTCTCTTATGTTAAAAAATGTGAGGAATTATAATGAGTTTATACAGATTGCCATTAATGATATCTTTGGAAAAGGAATCTAGCCGAATTGGTCCAGCCGTTCTCGCCTATAGCATCTGTAGCGAATAATATTTATTTATAAGAGTCTATACTTATATAAGACTAATTGTTTGTTTACATTGTTTGGCAGACAAAATAAATGTATATAAATAATATAACTGAATTAAATTATTTTCACCATTGCATGATATGCTTATATATGTGGTCAAAAAATTACAATAGAGTCACAAGCTAAGAGGTGAATAATACAAAAGAATAAATTTAAAATTTTTATTGGACGTAAATTAATATAAGAAACACGTAGGCCATGTACTAAAAATCACAGAAATGTTAAAGGTCTGAAACTTATAAACATTTGAGTGGATCTTTCTTTTACTTTCATACAGTTTCAAATAAGTGTGTGTTTGCAGATCTGATGAAATAAATAAAAAGTACTGCTCAAGTGACAAAAGTGGATCAGTGCTGCTGAGCAGGGTGAGACTCGCTACCCGGTGGCAGTCCACGTTTGCAGAACCCCAAGTCAGGATCACAGACGAGTCCAGGCAGGCAGGGGCACAGGTGATAGTGAGCGGAGCCCGAGACCGTTGAACTGCCAGGGTCGCTCACTGTCACGTTGTGTGGCTCACTCTCCGTAGGACGACACTGGTCGTACTGGCGGCCTCGGGACCCACAGGACGTCCCTCCAAACTTTCCAGTCGCTGGACACAGAACAATGAACACGTTTTACAGTCATTTTCAATAATATATTCTTAAAAAATAAAACAACTAAAGGACTTATACTTTATGCATTAATGTATAATTATTATAGCTTGTGACTTTAACAGAAACAAAAACTATAACACATCAGGTCAGAAAATAAAATTAAGGGTCTTGAGTTTAACTCTAGTTCGCATTCCTTTTATTGCCGCATCTGGTATCTCAATCGTGCTCCTGGGGGAGACAATGAGACTGACACTTCACCTATTTATAGGTGTCTTTGATGTCTAAAAGATGTAAAGGTTCGTTTTGAGCTTCTTCGCCGAATTTCCTTGAATCTTTTCATACGAACATGACTCCAGATTCCAGAAGTCAAGTGTGAGACAGCGTCAGATACCAGACGCTGCAATAAAAAAAAGGTGAACTGGAGCTAAACTGAACATTTAAATAGCCATTCTTATTCTAAAGTGATTATTGATTTACCAATGTAATCTTAAGGGGTGTCTCTACCTTTTTACTCCACAATGTTATTTTACTCTTTTAGGTACGCTTTGTTCACTTATCTATTTAACAATTGAAATGAAATTTTTACAAAATGCTCTTTATAACTTAGATTTCATGTCCTGATGGTCAAAATTTGATTTTTGATTTTTACTTATTTTATAAAAAAAATTCTAACTATGAAATTTTTTAAACCCTGTTTTATTAAGTTTATACTAAAAATATTAAACCATAACTTAGTTTATGAAGAAAATAAGTATCAAGCACTACTTACCATATTGTGAAGTACATCTGTGCCAAATTTCATGTTGTTATCTCTTATAGTTTTTTTGTAAAGCGTAGCTTAACTTAAAAAAACACAAATGTCGGTAAATCGCACTTAAAGTTTGATATATACAATATTTAAACTATGTTTGTCTTATTAAAATCCTCCTGCACAGTAAGTCTCCTCCTCATCTTCCTTCTTTCTCTTTGTAAGTCTTCTCATCTTCCTTTTTTTCTTGTTTTGTTCTTTTGCCTCAATTTCTGCCTTCCGAACCCTGTGTTCATCGTACTTATTCAAGCCGTCAGTCATGAACTTACCAGGATCTAAACCAAGTCTTTCTAAGACATTACATTTTGCCTTTGAGCCATCATTGAAACATATCACAGCATCAGTGACTCCAAGTTTAAGAGTCTCCAAGCCAACAAAAACAGTTTTTGGAATTCTTTGCCAGATGGTACTATTAAAACTCTCATTCGGGTTTTGAGTCTTTCCATGTGTGCACCTTTCTAATAATTCTTTTTTTGACAAGTCCTTAAAAACAGGCTCTATAGCCTTCATAACAGGAACAGGAATTACATGGTCATGGGTGTAGTAAGTTTTCAAAGCCTTAGCCTTGTTGTATTTGCACCATGACTCAGGTCCAAGAGGACAACGTTCATGCTGCGGTTTATCGTCACTTGAAATTCTGTGGTAGTATATAGCCCAAATAGCATTTTCCATGGCTCCCACATCATGAGTATTATTTCTTATGGACTTGATCTATTTCAGTATTAGTTAACCGTCCTTTTCTGCCAAGCCGTCAGCTAACTTAGTTTTTTTTTGTTTCAGCCTTCAACCGTCTCAATCTTGTGCCTACTTTCTTTTGAACGTGGCCTACACATTCTAATTTACAATCTGTACATCATTTCCATATGGCCTATCTTCCAGTACTGCAGCAAACCCCTTGGAATCGCCGTCCCCTAAATATCGTGTATAGCGAAGGCGAAGTTTTTCCTCTGAACGAGGAAATAAAGCTTTAGCTCCAGCAACCTCCATTCCGCCACTAGAACCAGCATAATTACAGCAGCAAAGACCTGATTCTTTATGTAATGTCTGTTTTTGTTGAGGCCTACTAGATTTTTGCACACAGGCAGTACAAAACTTTGATAGACATTCAAAGTCTAGTACTTTCCCAGTATCAAATGCAGTCACCGTTACCACCCCGTTCATCGAGGTATGGCCTCGCTTTAGCCACTTACCGTCAAAGCAGGCAGCTATGTCACTGTTTCCATCATTTTCTCGTATAGATTCACATGCGGCATTTCTAGTGGAAGCATCACCTACTTCAGTAGCGGCTCTAAGCAAGGACTTAGTATATTTCCTACTTCTAGTGCAAGGCGGTGCTATATTCATTACAGCAGAAAATAATTTTCCTGATTCCAATCCTTTGCCAATAGACCTTAGGCCATAAACATACCGTGTGTTCACCTCATATGTATTTCTAATAATTTTGGAGGTAATTTTATATGCTTCAAAGTCACAATTGTTACATTTCAGGATTAGCCTATGTGCTAAACCAAATTTGAAATATTACTTAAGGATCTGTTTTAACATTCGGCAAAAAACGTATATGATAAAACTAAATGTTATTACTTACTTATAAATTATTACGCTTTGTCATACTGACGCCGTACCTAACAGAATCCACAATAACGATGACGTGACCTCAATGCTACACAGATACATAGCAGTCTTTCTTGTTGGACTATTTTGAAGACCAAGCGCCAGGGTAATAAATACACTGCTGGTATTGAACTTCCAACCTCCTACATAGATATGTGTTGTTGACCCATATTCTCTTCCTGATTGAGAAATCGCGGCATCACCACTTTTCTATTTCTTTATCGGTTACCAATAACAATAGAATACATGGTGTCATGGTATGTAAATAAATTAAAATGTATGCGATTAATTGTCTGTTATATTCCGCTATATCGACGAAGATTTAATTTTTGCACTGAAGGTGGTTTCTTTTTCAGTAAGTTAATATAAATAATCACTAGATTTTACTTGTCGCTAAGAAAATCGCATCCTCCTAACTTCACCTCTAAATAAACGCAGTTTTAGGCGTATGGTATCTGTTTATTAGATGTAATCCGTTTCGGGTAATTTACAACAAGAATCAACTAGTTTATTTAAATTAAAGTTTTAAACTACGTACTCTGTGTAGGAATATTCCACCAGCAATTTCGTCCGTCAGATATACAACGGGTTTTTGTGTAATTTTTAAATGCTGAGCAACTGAGGACTCTGTTACCTGAATTTAACGTATTACACACACTCATACACATACTAAGGGTTTTGGATGTAAATGTAAGTGTTATATTTACACGATTTAACAAACTGTTACGTATCCATTAGTAATAATCAGACTTAGCCAGAATATAAAAATATGAGTGTTAAATTTAAATAAACTATTTACAGTAATATTTTAATTTTTAATTCATTAAATTTTCATTTATAGTTCATTAAATTTAGTTATATTATTTTTAGTTTCATGAGTGTTGTAAATAATAAAAATAAATAATATCAACATTTTTATTTCAGATTTACCCTCCACCACCCCCCAAGTACAGGCAATACTTGAGACAACTAATATATTACAAAATTTGAAATAATCAGTTATAAACAGTAAATCACCAAAGTTTTAGAGGGTTATTCAAAAGTTAACACTGGGGAAAACATTGTTTGACATGTAATTTGTTATTTATATGAGTTCTGGTGCTTTCATTGAAGTCCGGGCCCGATGACTGATTTGGAGTGTTAGTGTCAGTTACAGTTCTTCTTCATAAACTGGAAATTTCGGGGCCATGGGTAGAGTTCCCGGCCGCTCAATGACGTTTAGACTGTTGGTGTCAGTTTTAATTCTTCTTCATCAACTGGAAATTTCGGGGCCATGGGTAGAGTTCCCGGCCGCTCACTGACATTTAGACTGTTGGTGTCAGTTTTAATTCTTCTTCATCAACTGGAAATTTCGGGGCCATGGGTAGAGTTCCCGGCCGCTCACTGACATTTAGACTGTTGGTGTCAGTTTTAATTCTTCTTCATCAACTGGAAATTTTGGGGCCATGGGTAGAGTTCCCGGCCGCTCACTGACATTTAGACTGCTGGTGTCAGTTTTAATTCTTCTTCATCAACTGGGATTTTCGGGCCATGGTAGTTTCCGGCCGCCCGATTTCCAAATGTACAAAATATTGAAAAAAATACCTTAGACCCGGAGATAACATGTATAGGTGTAGTATATTTCTTGTGAACTGTGGTCGTTCTCCTCCAGTGGATGTTTCAAATACTTTTATTTACGTGTCACGCTAACAATTTGAATTTTGAATGGTAGTTTGCTGAATGTTTAATAACCATAGTTACTAATTTCAACAATCACATAATAAACATGTTAAATATTGAATAGTTTACAACGTCTGTGGCTGTATTTGGAAGACATTGATTCTCGTGATTTGGAGGATGCAGGCTTTACAGAAGAAAAACGTTTTATTTTTATTTCTAGAATAAGTTGCTGAGTTATTTTAATTTACTAAGATAAATTCCATATATAAGGCTTTATCTCATAATCAATTATCGATTTTGAAATAAAAGTGATTTGTGGAGAGATTAGTGATAAGTATTTAATATTAATGCATATATGATATAACTCTAACTCAAAAACTTCTCTAATTATTAATCTCCAGTGCAATATATAACATATAAAACTGTTTTTCTTTCAGGAGAATGCGCCAACGTATCGTATGCTGGTGCCATTGACGTATAATACACCCATACATGATGAGTTGGTAATCGTCATCTGTTTACTGTCAAGCATCTACATTACTAACACGGATTACAGTTTTATAATATGAGGCTACTTGAGTAACTAAATGTAAAATTGAATAAATGTATTAAAATGCGTAATCTTCTAATACATACGATTAAACTATTTTACCACCCACAGAAAAAAGCTTCCAGGCGAGAAGGTACCTGCAACTTGTGGTCTAATTGTTCTTACAACATATTTCATATAAACATTTCGCTCTGTTGTATTCTACTACTATTCATTTTACCTTGTGCCAATGTATGGCCAATAGCTAATTACAGCTAGACTGTAATACGTATTCACGGGTATTCCTAAGTTTACGATTTCACAACAACCTAGAATTTTATACGGGAGATTATGCACATGACGAAGCTGTACCGAAGCTTCTGTACTGGGATGTGTTGCAGATTATTAATGATGATGACCGACAGACCGCCTAATCAGGAATTATTACCGAGTATGGATGTGCGCAGTCAACATTTATTTGAAGACTGTTTGTTTTGTCACACTGCTTACATTTACAATTTAACTGTACAAACTCTGAAATTAGTTCTATATTTACATTCATGTCACTACTTACAAAACCTTTTGGTAGGTTAGAGTTATTTATTTTCTTGGAGCTGGATGAGAGGTTAGTGGTAGGCCTAGGACTTTGAGTGCCACTTTCATTCACAATCTTATTAGTGTTGGACCTTTTCCTTTGTGTTGGTTGCCTGTGATTCGATATTTTGAATTACATTTTCTAACTCTAGGCATTTTTTTTGTCAATGAAGCACTATTTAGACGAGAAATAAATCAAAACACTTTCACAACACTGACACCAAACAAAACAATAACAAACTACAATCAAAGCAGACAGACTTCAGCTGTGTTGTCTAAACATAAAGTAGGATTGCCAACAAAACAAAGTAAATAAATTAAGAACAATCAACTGTTTGTACACTACAACAAAGTATATTCTAAACACAAACTTCAGTGCTAATCCACAGCTTCTGACCCAGCACTGAATCCAAGCAAAATGTTGCGCAGAGCTATTTGTTTAATTTTTTTACAGTAACAGAATTTTACAACTATAAAGTGTTATATATAATCTTAAACACAAAGAATTGGAGAATGTTTTCTGATAAAAAACAAAAAACCTATTTTTGGTCCAAAAAGGTACAGACTCCCCTTAAGAACTAGCTTTCCAGCTCTACTATTAGATAACTTGTTTCATTTGCGAATAATATAGCCTTTATTTGGTATCCTGTGCTACTAGAACTGTTAATGAATAATGTAGACTCTTCAATAAGGTAACAAAGATAAGTTCGCTTCTGAGACCAAGAATGCAGGAGGAAACGCCAATTAAAATTAATGTTAGTTTCATTCACATTTTTATTATGCTACCTTATCTAAGACAGGTGTTAAAATTTTTAATCTAGCTCTTTTAATCACAGGATTACATCACACCATTTTAACACACTCTCACACTAGGTTATATATTTATAACAGAATCAGACTCTTACAATCACATTTTATATTCCAAGTACATTAAAAAATGTTCTTCTTCCCTCAGTACTCGTTAGGGAAAATTACCATACTGATCAAACCAACTGGGATATTTGTAATCCCACGCCATATTGATGCGGAGTACACAGTACCAACGCGTGTTTTCAGGTTTGCGGGTAATATATACCTTTCTAAATACGAACTCTTGTGTTGCATTTGAATACTAATTACTTGAAAAACTGTAAATTTTAAAACGTGTTTAATTTTGTATAAAATTATTGTAGCAATAAGTTGACTTTGAATTTGATCAAATATCGAAGTACAACAATTGTAATTTAATTTAAAATGTGGTATAAGAGAGATATGTATAGTTTGTTTTGTAATGTCTATCACACCTAAATCTACTAATTATTTACAAATTAAAGTACAACATTGCATTGTAATTACTTATAATACGATAAAAAAATACAATTCTTATTATTTACGAGATATTTTTGATTTTTTTTTTGTATTACACGATATCTTTTTCTCCCGAAAAAATCATGAACTATTTTAAAAAGGCTGAAATTTTGAGATTGGTAAATGTTTTAACTATTTGCCAACGACTGTTATCGAAGTAGGTTAAACTTCTTAAACTTAATGATTTTCACGAGAATACCCAATAGAAGCAAAATTAAAACGGTGGAAAGGTAGGGTATATAATTATACGATGAAAGGGACTACAGTATCTTGTTTGTTTTAACCCATTTAATCATGTACAGAGGTGTTTCCCCCACATTCGTTAAACGTTCTGTATAAATCAACAAATGTTTGATGTTAAATTCTGTTTCTTTGTTAATTAAACAGATCCATTTTGTTTACTACACAACTACTAAAATGTATTCTAATTAACTATTAAAGGATTAATATCGACTCAACTGACCAAAGACGCAACACTCTGAAGGGTGACAGTCGTGGTCAGAACGACACTCGGAGATGCAGTGTGACACGGCCACAACAGACAGCAGCACCAACAGACTGGTCACCACTGAAACTGGAGTCTTCACCATTCTGGAGTCTGATGGAGTTTTTGTCGTCTTATCTGCCAGGAAATTTACAAAATTGAACTAAGAATCTTATGAGATGTTCCTTTTAATAAATAATAGATTAAGTAATTGAACTAAAGTTTAAAAAGAAAATTTACTTCATTCTTTAATAAATTAAGTTTGAGTTTCCTTTAGTTTAGCCTTCAATACGAGTTTAAATGTTAAATGGCATTCAATAACGAACACCTTAGAAATTATAAATAAGTAATCGAACAAAATTTTAAAAAGAAAATTTACTTTATTCTTAAATAAATTGTCTTAGAGTTTTCTTTAATTTAGCCTACAATATGGGTTTAACTGTTAAATTACATTCAATATTAAATGTCCTAAAAATTAATTTTTCTAACTTATCATTTAAAAAAAAGCCCGTCGTGAGCTTCTCCAAGAGTGTTAAAAGTAACAAAAATTATTGTATTTATTATTATTTTCCATTAACATATAGCTAATATAAATAAATACATATCAATATTAATATTCGATTATTTTATATTTTTAGTTAATCGGTGTCATGTTAGTACAAATTTATTTGCTCTCGAATTTTAATAAGCACAATTCTGAAGGCTATTAAGTCATTAAAAGTTTTGTTTATGTTCATTTTGCAATATCAGTCAAGATAAAGATTTTTAATCGCCTTGTTTATATACAATGTTCCCCGTTCTACTTGAGGCAATACTATCTTGCCTCATTAAATTTCTGTCTATATACCGTTCATCATAGTGTAACTGTAATAATGGAAAAAACTGGGTACTTTCTACTGAGAATTGGGTAATATGAGAAGAAAGGTATTTACGTAATGCGATTTCTAACATGAAATGATTATTATTACACAATTTTTCTAAACTCGCCCAGGACGAAAGACCAAATGAGCGGTTTAATTTAACTGTTCTGTTTGCCTAAAATATACCAGGTAACCTGCTCCTTTTTCTGCTATTTGATGTGTTCCAGCCTACCCATAATTTTCCTCATTTTTAAAATTCTATGCAAGATTTGATCAGTTAAATCTCAGATTGATAGTGCGGATCGTGCTAGCCGAATTTTCCCTTTGCTTTGGTTTTCCATTTACGCTCAGATTGAACTAAACCATTCAATATGAACTGGAAAATGTGCTCAGTCCTCTCCGAGTACGTACAGTACTTCATCGCAATCGTAGCAGGTATACTAATGTCAACGTATCAATAGGATAATCTTGCTGTTTCCATATAAAAGAAATAAAATAACGGACAAAATCCTATCTATCTTGCAGCGAAACCGTTTCAAGAGTATATCTCATGTTGTATGATCTAAGTCTAATTAATAATATTTGTTTCATTTGAGTCTGACATTAAAACTCCATATTTAACTCCAAAGAACATAATTGTATCTTTTTTCAAAAATTGTATAATTTCTTTAGAATTTTTTAAACATATCTGTAAACATAGAAGCCAAATAAAATTGGCTGACTCATCATCAAATCTTCAAAGCTACACAACGGATTGACACGAGAATTTCAACAAAAAAATATTCGTCTTATCTCTTATGTTCTCGATAAGGAAGTTTTGAAAATTTCGCAGCGTAAAGGCGGAAACCGAGAAAAACTGCTACATTTGTAATGCCAATTTTTTACACTCAGAATTATTGAAACATTAAAGTAATAAGTAGCATTTGTACATGCGCCCTATAGATATACTAAAACAAGGTTTTTTTTTGTTTTCTTAATCAATTGCGACAACTGAGGAAAAGCGCGGCACTACTCACGTGAAATCAATACTCCACGTAAATACTGAAAATAAAGGTATGAGTTTGAATTGAAAATCGAAAATGTTTAACTACAATGTTTCATTGTATTGTTAGTAAGTTCACCCTATCTAATGCGGTGGAAAGTTCAACATTATGTGGATGTGTTTTAAAACAAATTTTATTAATGAGTAAAAGTTATGTTCAGTCTTTCATTCATTATTTCTGTAACAGTAAATAATTTACTTTTCTCAAATATTAAAAACTTTATAACTTCGTTTATTAATAAACATTGTTAAAGTGTCTTGTAATGTAATAAATCACCTATAAATTTTCATTTGGTGTATACAATACTTGTGTTGAGACACATATTGCTTCGTTTTAAAGACGGCTGGCGCCAAGCCGCCGGAAGTTATCTGTTCTTTAAGGGAGCCAAAGATGTAAAAAGTTTGGGAACCCCTGCGCTATGTATAGTTATATAAGCAGCGTCTTGATACCAACCGCACATCTTTAATTTGTTGTACACAGTATAGTGAGTGAATTGTCGAAAATATTTACTTGCGGTTTAATTTTACAATTGTTCAAATGTAGTTATCTACTAAATTAAATGAACGAATGTGAAACTATGCTGTCACATAGTAGTTACATGATGTGCCATTCGTAAGTTCTAAAAATGTACAATAAAAAAGTACTAAAAGAAGTATTTACAGAATTTTGAAATTTGGCGAATTGTAAAGTTTTGAACTTTAAAGCTAAACTGTTACAAAGTAATTTTGTAATTATACGTTTAAATACAGAGTGAATTAAAGGGAATCTCATTTTCTCGTGTTTATGTAAATTGCTTTCATAAAGTTAAATACATTAAAGTGACCATGAGCAATAGCTTTCCATGTATTTTTGTAAACATGTCTTTTTGGATCGGTTGGAATTCCTGGCCCATTACTTGTGAAGGTGGGATTTCTTTGTTTTATTTATAACTAAAATGTATGCATCACTCGACATATCAATGTCTATATTTACATATCATTACTACAGAGGGTAAATTTTGCTTTCGCACCCTAGGGGCAAGAATATGGAAATCTGAGATCTGGTATCAAGTTATTCAGATATTTAGAATATTCTAAAGTGATTGCTCTTTAGAGGTTAAGATCTCTCAAGTAAAGATTAACTAATCTACCGGCAAAGTTTACAACAATTAATAATATAAGCTGAACCAACGCAACTTGTTCGCGCATGACCAGGCTGATTCCACGGGTAATTGGTACAGCTGAGCCAAGAAGAGCGGCCAAGAGATCTACTTGCGCTATGTACGAGATAAGAGGAGAGTTAAAAGTAGGTTCAGTGTTTGACGAGTTGATTTTTTTTTAGTTTACAAGACTCTCTTATAGGCGTTGTTCATACATCGCACCAGTCTCATATAAAACACTTTATTAAATGATGATGATTATTAACTATATTAAACATTACATCTTTTCAAGTATTGAACGCTCAAAATCAGGCAAGCACTATATCACCTACAACAACCACAAATATATAAAAAGTTACACTCTTAAAATGGAGGTATTGCTTAGAGACGTGGAATTGTGGAGTCACGTTGAAGACCAACGCAGAGATGCCTGCAATGCTCTCACCCAGTGATTACGGATACACTAAGTAGAACCTCAAAGCGCTCCTCGGACACTTCGTCGTGAATCCGCGGCTGAAAGTAATTCAATATGCTCCATTGCCGACACCCTGGCAGCTCCCATGTCGTTTCTACGTTGTTTGGCTTGCTGGAGACCTCCGAAGTTCATTGGCGGTGTAGATTCTGTCTGCAACTCAGCGGTTGTCTCCAAAAACCAAGACATATGGTGACATCTTGGCAGAAAATTTGTCACTTATTGATTGGTACTCTCCGCAGTGAAATACATTCTAGATAATTGCCATAAAATCCGATATTAGACTAAATTATTACATCAGCATTACACAGATACAGTAAAATGAATGTCAGATAATGCTTCTCATACTGGCTAATTTGACCGAAAGTGTGAAAGCCGAACTGAGTTGTAGTTCTGGACAGAAAAGACAATTTAAATGTGGCTGTGGAATTAGCAGTGGAATGGGAGAGGTTAATGCACCCAAGAGACAAAATGCGGACGGGGATTCAGCTTGACGAGTATAGCAAGCTGAGGGACAGTAAAAGTAGAATACGAAGGAAAAACCTCTATACAGACCATCAAAAAAGATTACTATTATGTCTAAAGTTAATACGATTAAGCGATTGAATGATGATGATATAAAAGCTTATTTTTTCAAGTATATAAGCACTCCTCCTTACGTCCTTCTTCTTTATCCTTCACAAAACCATATTTTAAAATTAATGAGTGAATCTGTGGTACTGCATAAGTAGTTAAGGGTGTCGGAGTATGTGTGGGTCCTCGTACCGGTGAATAATAGACATAGTAACGAGGAAGGTATGCACATACCAGCGAGTTGCGGACATATTCTACCACTGAGATTCCATATCCGCCCTCAACCTTGCACATGCTGCAGATATGGCCTCTCTACAATAGGGCAGTCTCTTGCCCACAGCACCAGTTCTACGTCGAGGGTGGAACTCATTATCAGAGTTTGAATGAGACTAACTACATGGTACTCAATGAAAGTACTAATGATGCAACATCTACTCATTGTTTTCATATTAAAATCCAGTTATCTGAACTGTTTAGAACGTCCACAACGAGAATCACTATAATAGAGATCCCTATGCTAGTTAGAGTATATCAGTTCATTCAGTACTGGATTAAACAATTAGGTTACTGATTCAATTAACCCATTGTCATGATGTACCCTATATTCATATTAACCTCTTTATCCAACCAAAGCATTATGTAAAAAGTGGGCGCAATTTGAATTCTGGTAGTAAACGTCTTGAAGTAAAGTGGTTGGCTGATGGCATAGTTGTAAATGTGTGTAGTACAAAAGTAATACAGAAAATAGCCACTTGGTGGCACGAAAAAGTGTGAATTTAAACTAGAACGCCATAACAATGTTTTTATATCAGCTAGTAATCTAGTACTTGTTACGTCCTCACAGTTAAACTGTACACCACAGAGTAGACAGTATACAGACGTACCTAAGAGTATTTCTGTTATACACTTCAATGCCAAAGTATAAGCAATATATAAATAGTATAAGATATATATATATATATATATATATATATATATATATATATATAAATGACACATGATATAGGAAGGGACAACATCAAAGTTAATCAGGTGCAAGTTAAATTCATTGTGCTATGTCTTCGATATGCAAAAGGAAAATTAATCAGGAATAGTCTCATTTGAAAATGATCTTATGGTTTGTATTTGGCCTTGCTTATACTTTGGCATTAAAGTATAATAATTTAAAAAAAAACATTATTAATATATATATATATATATATATATATGTATATATATATATATATATATATATATATATATATATATATATATATATATATATATATATATATATATATATATATATATATATATATATATATAAATTACATTTGTATAAATGGCAATGGCCGAATTTAATTTCAATAAACATTGAATCACAAAAAGTCCTTGCTCCGCCGGGACTCTTCGATCATTTCTTAATATTTTTATTATCATAGAAATATATTTTTGAACGCACTTGTATCGTAACGTATAAGCTAGGTTAATAGGTTTATATTTAATGACAATACTTTTGTAGAACTATAACTATTGAAAAACGTAAATATTACAAGGAATCGATTTGACTAAAATATGACGCATAAAAACGGACAAGAATATATTCCTTACCTCTAAGATCCGCTCTAGTAATATGTAATGGTTGATGGTCACGAACACCCATATATACTTTGGCGTAACACTTATCACACTTCAGAAATTCAAATCCTCTGAATATGTATTTCATTTTCAGTCATACACACTCATATCAGAAGTTTAACAAGACATTGATAGCACTTGAATACAATGGATCGTAAGAGATAGGTAAATTAGAAAATGTGTTTGCCTACACCACGACGCGATGAGTTGAGGTATTGTTAACATCGTCAGTTCCTGTAACTACCAGTAGATTTGGTGTCGAATGAAGTACTTTGTTATTATTTCAAAGGTAATTATAAAATGTAGACTACCCCACGACGCAATGAGTTGAGATATTGTTAACATCGTCAGTTCCTGTAACTACCAGTAGATTTGGTATCGAATGAAGTACTTTGTTATTATTTCAAAGGTAATTGTAAAATGTAGACTACCCCACGACGCGATGAATTGAGGTATTGTTAACATCGTCAGTTCCTGTAACTACCAGTAGATTTGGTGTCGAATGAAGTACTTTGTTATTATTTCAAAGGTAATTATAAAATGTAGACTACCCCACGACGCGATGAATGAGGTATTGTTAACATCGTCAGTTCCTGTAACTACCAGTAGATTTGGTATCGAATGAAGTACTTTGTTATTATTTCAAAGGTAATTATAAAATGTAGACTACCCCACGGCGCGATGAGTTGAGATATTTTAAAGATCGTCAGTTCCTGTAACTATAAGTCAAGTAGATTTGTAGTCGAATGTGGTGTTTTATAATTTTATTAGTTGAAAGTTATTTACTCTTTATCAATTTAATTCAACTATCTATTATTTTTATTTTTTTATTGTAGATAATTATGTAAATATAATCGTAAAGGCATGTAAAAGTAATTGGAGTTGTAACAAATAAATCAGAAATATATATTTACTAAAAATTGTTGTCGAAGTGTTTACTTTACAAACACATTAATAGTTCATTTCGATTGTTGGATGTTCATTTGTTTCTTTTAATTATTTTTATTCATAATCAAACAAATTATTTATTCCAAAGAACGTGTCTGTATCGGTGGCCCACAACTCTAACATAACTTCATTCGCTGTGCGTATCCCCGAAGCTGTTTACAATTCACAAGGGACTTTCATTAAAGACACTACATGGGATGCTGAGAATGTTTTGATGAAAATGCCCACACTCTCAGCCTACTCTTATTTAATAAAATTATAATAACAGCTCAACTTAGACATACTTTGTTTGTAAAGAACTAAATTTTAAGTCTGAGTTTTTCATAATTTCAAACAGAATACAAATTTAAATTAGAGTATATACGTCATTAATAGTTTGTTATTAGAACTTATTTGTTTATGTTTATAATCCTCTGAATCTTTTAAACCCTGTTACATAATTTCATCTTAATATCCCCTGTTTACTTATTCATAGCCAACAACCGGTTTCGATGTGAACCAGGCTTTTAGAAAAGGTAAACATTTATTTCCTCGGTTTGAAAAACTTATTTTGTCTTTCAAATCTGTTTATAAAATAAATATGTATTTGCAAACATTTTATTAGTACTTATAGGCTTGGTTTACAGGTTTATTTCATGTGAAGTACTTTATAATATAATTAGTAGCAAAAAACAAGTAAATCTTATAAAAAGACCCATTTATTTGTAAAGGATAAGTAAAACACTATACAAACACATGACCAATCATAAAAAGCCATGTGCTTTGTTAAAATATTATTTTAACATCAATGATGACTCTACCGAGTAAATAAATGTTTTTGTCTTTCTACAAACATAGTTGAGGGTAATGTTTCGGCTATTAAACCCGTCTCTCGGTCAAAAATAATAAAAAGAGATTGTTACAGTAATATATGTTTTAGTATTATTATTTTTATCTGGAAATAAAAATAATTTATAAGTGTAATTTAGAACAAGTAATATTTTCCGGATGTATAAAACAATTTCACTATATAATATTCAATATTTTGCTTTTATAAAAAAATTGGACATGACTGACTTTGTTAATGAAATCAGTAATTTGTTTTTGAAATTTAAAGAGGTTTATGGATATAAAAGTTTTACATATAGCAAATACTATTAGAATAATATTGTCCTTTTTCAATTAAGTAATCTTCAATTTCTATTAAGAAACCAATGAAAAATAACCGTTCTATACGGCAAATTAACTATTGTTTTAATATTATTAAACATAATCACAACTCTGATGTTAAATAGTGTTTTTATTCTAATTAACGGTGATTTATCAGATAAGAATATCATCTACAGCCAAATAAGTAATTTTAGTAAATCCATTTGAACATCGCTTGTTTTCTGTCATTAAAGTGTTATAAAGATTGTCAAGATTGCATTAAAAATTGTATTTTTCAGTGAAGGTTCCATTCTCTTTTTAGAAATATTAAATTTATTTTTTTTAATCTAAAAGACATAATTTTATTTTTACATTTTACCTATGGAATCGTACAACACTGTGTTTATTTGTGTGGCAATACCGTACTAAATCCTTTGGATCAAACAAGAATATCTATGTTCTAAAAATTGGGAGTGTCCGTAATCTAATTAATCTTTTTTTAAGATATGTAAACTTTATGCTATCGGTACTGTCGTGCAATGGAGCTGTTATAGACTGCTATTATTCACATTAATCAAAACAAAAATACCCATCTTAAATATTTTCAAGCACAAACGTATAACGAATTATGTACGCAATCTTAAAACTCTTGATGTGTTATTAGATATGTTATATGATGGAAAATATACAATCATTCCTTACTTCTTCGCTGCTGCCGCCAACATTTGTATCAGATTGTATAGGTCAGCTAGAATGTGGAGATGAACGTTGAAGTGTTTACCAAACGGAAAATATCGCCGCATCCTGAAAGTTGGTGTCACTTTGTTGCTGAGATGTCCCGATAACGGAAGTCACTCACAGTATCAAATGGCAGTCTAAGAGAGCAGTCTCCATGACGACGCTATATTATTGTATTTGCTCAGTCTCGACTGCAGGATACTCTCGTTACCGGAGTATTGTTCGTATAACACGATTTATGAATGGGTTGGGTTTGTTAGTAATTTATAAAATATGGATTAACTAATGTTTCAGACATGTAACATTTTAGATACTGCATGTAAATAGTGTATTGATTAAAACTATAGTATTTGTAACAATTGTTCAGTACTCTTGAATGTGTTTTAACACATTTATTGAATTATAGCCGTTATGCTTGTACAACCCTAGTACGTATCAACTTCATTTTCTCGAGAAAAAATTTATTTAATTGTAAAATGTCGATTAATTAATATCTAAATTAAGTAATTAATCTAAAGGATGACGATAATAAAGTTTGATTATTGGCAAACCATAAATGAGACAAGAAGAATTAGCCGATGCCTTATTGGAATTTATTATATGAGTACGAGGTAAAGACTAGGGTACAAGAAACAGTATACAAAAGTTGAATGAAATATGCCTTAAAGATACAGTGTGGTATCACCTACCATGAACACATTAGGGTACAACGATGAAGGGCCCAAGGGACAGAAACTGCAAGCGTCTAGGTAGTTAAGGAGAGCATCCCTTAAAGTTTCAGCAGCACCCTGCAGCAAAGAGCGTTGTTATTAGATCATTAATGAATAATTTTCCTTGAGGAAATTTAACGAAATTCATTCGCATATAATATAAAAATGAATGTAATGTTTTAGTTTTTATATTTACATATAAAGTCGTCGTCTAATTGTTGTACCCTTTAGTTTCATTATTGTTTGGAATTGTTAGTAGAGTAGAAATTGTTAACTTGATGAATGTGCCCTTGAAACTCATGAATTCCTAACTCTTCCAGCACGTAATATTGTGTTCGAAACTTTTGACAATTCCCGCTCTAATTAAATAACTCATTGTTGATGACAAAGGGAAATGGAATTAGTAAATATCTGAAACTCAACTACTGAGCTAAACCATCCCTTAGGAATACGTACACAGTGGTTGTCAAAGCTGTCAAGCAGTTGTCACGTTGTGCTATTGTGTAGATTGCTGCTGATTAACAATTTTCGTTTTAACTGTAAGTCTATGTAGAGTAGAACTGAGTCGAAACGTAGGGTCTTCGTCATGAAACAGTAATTCAAAATGGTTTCTTTTGTAAACTTATGTTTCTGTGAATCTATTTCTATGAATATAATTTCCATGTTATTTAAATGTTTCCGTATTTAATATTGGAGAAAGTGATTTTATAGTAACAAGTAAAGTGTTTGTCAACATTGGAAATCTAAGTTTGGAATCTTCTTTACTTTACGTGTAGCAGTGCTTTTTCTCTCTATACCTTCCTATTTGAATTTAATCAACATTTTATCTTTGTTTAATCTTTGTCTAATGACTGTAATATATTTACTGTTTACCGCCAAAAACTACTCTCACACACAACAATGGCACAAAACCAAACGCTCTGTCAAATTAGTTTTCAAAATGAGTTTTTATAAAAAGAGTAAGTCCTAGGTATTATTTAATATTCGAACCTTAATACGTTTAATTCAGAATATTTTGTATTTTAAAATTTGGCATATAAGTATTATTTGTGAATGAGTTTAAAACATATTATAGTGAGAATAATTTTAGTTTTCACGTTAAGAACTCAAAATTTATTTTTAAAGGTTATATTAACTAATTAAATGTTCTCAATTTTAATATACGAAATTATTTTAAACTACATACATCACATATATAAAATATTCATCTTTTAAAAATATTCCATTTTTTTATATGATTTAATCAATGGTGTCACAACGATGTCCCAGTCTAATCTCTCGCAATAGATGAGAGCACAAATCTATTAGTGTGGTACTGTATAATAACTAGTTGATACCATTTGATACTCCGCTCAGGTAAAAACAAAAACAATACTATCACTGTGAAGTGCAAAATTGCGACAAGAGTAATAGAGATCGACCTTTGTGTTGAAGTGTTGGCGAACATTCCCTGGAGAGTAGACGTGTAATAACGCGCCTGAACGCTCACCGGACAACTTCTCCTAGCCAACTACTGCGTTCGCATTACAAGCTGTCCATGTATACCAATACCCTCTTGGCTGAAACCACTTAATTTCACTGAAAACCTCGTGGGAAGAGAAAGTAAATTTCCGATCGTTGCTGATGTAAATTGAGCTACAGTTGTCTGGGATTTGGTATCATGATTATTTAAAAAATGCCAATTAGGTTATTAATCCGCCAAGAATTTAGTTCCAAGAACATCGGATGTAACTTATATTAACCAGTAACGAGTAACAGATTGTGAAAATATTTATTATATTCAATACAACTGAATAACGGTACAGCTATAAATGACTAATCAGAGAATAGTTGGTGTATACTTTAATATATAGTTTATGGAGGCATATTCTACATATATTTTACACAAAGTCACTGATTTCATTTACTGCTAAATTAATACCAAAATAGGTTGCACAAAATTTTTAAAATGAGGAAACGAAGGATTAAAGACGTCTTATTTATGTACCAAGTATGAACACCTGTATCAAGATAAAAAAATAGGAATTATAATCTGCTCAAATTATTTTTTCAATCGTAATGACCTTATTATATTATGATATTGATGATACAGTATGAATGCAGTTACGAACTGAACACGCACTCAACATAATAGGCCTGTAAGAAATACCCCAGAGTTTTAAAGACAAACAATTCCTATTTAAAGTATTACATACAAATTCAGGTCTCATATATACGAGAATACCTCTATAAAAACTAATACACTTGTTATTGCCTGATTATGAGAGGACTTAACCGAACTACCCATAAAGTCTACATTGTCTATAAAAATTGAATATTGAAAAATCTGTAAATCCTGTTAATTTCGACCATATGTATCTAATGGATGTCCAATTAGTTGAAACTATCCCACTGCACAAATGATACGTTGCTATTGGAATCAAACAACAATAATTATGTTACGTAAAATCTGTAATGATTATGTCATCATCGCCAGAGAATTTACTCTGCTTAGTGATTCTAACCACAAAACCATTACTGCAGTGCAGTATCATATTCATTTCTATCTTATACTGTAGAATGCACAGTACTTCATAAAGAGTTTAAATAGTGGATAAAATACGGATCGATTCGGAATTTAACACCATGGCTAAGAAATGGATGTATTAACATCCATATCCATATCTGCCCATTGGAATAAAAATTCGGTTGTAATTTAATTAGTTACCTATAGATGATAATAATGTATTGACATAGGCGTATCTAGAATGACCTAAAAGGGGGAGATTATCACTAGAAATTTCCGTAGCTTCCAGGCAAGCTGGGTACGGGAGCTTCCCCGCCCCTTGCCCGGAATATACTAAAAAATAATTGAAAACTTGGAGGGGGGTCCGGACTCCTTGGATCCCCTTGCTGGATACGTCCTTGTCATGACTCGGGGCGACATCTACTGCTTTTTCCCTACATCCTGCCCCACGCATTGTTAAAACTAGGTAGCTACTTACAAGTAATTAACTTTGCAATTAATTAACTCTACAGTTTGACAAAGAACGTCTATAACTCTCTTTTTATTATTCAGTATTGGGGGAAATGTTTAGATCTATACCAAAAAACCAATTTAGTGTCCACTTTTAATTTAAATTTATTTTAATGAAGTACAATGTTACTGGTTGTATTATTTATTCACTTTATTTATACTTTACTGTATAGGTTAACGGAAGTATAGGTATTTATGTATAGGTATGCATAATCAGTTTATGTATAGGTATGGGTATATACTTTACTGTATAGGTTTTTATCGGAAGTTACATGCATTTATTCGTTAGTACCTATTTTAATTCACTATTGCATTACACAATATTGAATGATAATAAACGCTTCTGATTTCTGATATCCGGTGTTTTTTCACTAGTTTTACCTATTGACTTTTTACACTATGGGAAACTGTAACTAAACTTCGTTTCCTATTAAATATAGAAATACAGATTTTTGTATTTACCACGTACCAAATAAGCACTCGATAACGGTGTTATATTTATAATTTGTCATGTACTTTTTTTATATTTATATATCATAATCTACTAGCTGTTACCCACAACCTCGCTCGCAATTCTCTAAATCAAAGTCTAGTATTTAGTAAAAGCACTTATGTACAATGATGGAACATTATGACATTTTCCAAACGTAAATAAGCAAACATCAAGTACATATTATTTCAGTGTTCATGATTAAGAGGATCAGAGATTAACGTGACACTTAATTATGTTTTGAAAATGTTTCTGGTTCGTATTAACTATCAGTATTTCCGACGCAATTGTTCTAATCAAGAAAATACAAATATGTTCTCGGAAATTTGCTTTGGTTTATTTCTAGCCCTTGTCATATACTAAGAAAATTCCGGTGCCGTAGTTGAGTCTTAATGAAGAAAATATAATTATATACGTATGACAGAGAAGCCTATCTCAAACAAATGGTGTCTGCTTCCAGCCGTTGGAATTCAACTACTATGCCACAATTGAGTTTACCATATTGCCCCTATCAAAAAACTATATACATATGTGGCTCTCTGAATTCTAGTTCAGCCAAAAAGCATTTACTTCCTGCTCTTGTAAGTTATTGTCGGTCTAAGATATTTTCAGTCCCATAGTTCAGTTTGCCTATCTACTTCCGGTGTTGAGGTGAAATCCTCATTAAGTTTATACAAAATTGTAAAATATAAGAATTTTGCATTTTAGAAGTCTTGATAGACTGTAGACCGGGTAAAATTGTATAGTTGAGGTATGTTAACGTTCATTTCTATGTTTTCTTTAAACACTCAATATTGAAATATGTAAATGACCACATCTCAATGCCGAGGAAGCCCACAAGTTTCTAGTACCTTAAGTAAAAAACGTTTTCAGCTTTGTTCGTTAAGGTTTAATTAAAGTTTTTAAACAGATGCATTGGATGTTTTACATTCGTCACTGGCGCAATCTAGAGGAAAATATGTTAACTCTTCTAAAACTTTTATTTTAAACAACTACCTCTCTGACGAACTTCAACTGAAAGAATAAACTGTCTAGAATCAGTTAAATTTAGATTATAAAATTTCCATTTTTTCTGAATAAAAAAATATTCCAGGTAACTTTTCAGATCTCTCTTCACAAAAAATCACTCGGAAGGAATGTTGTACAAAAGGAATCAGCCGAACGGGCTTAGCCGCTCTCTAGATTTGCACGTAGCAACACATTTTTCAATTAATTTTTTTTAAAACATACGGTCTGTAGTATCATTCTTGTATTCCTACAAACATGCATTAAGTTTTGTTACAAAGCGTTATCTTATTGATCATATGTAACATGTCATTTTACGGGGGGTTTATATAAGGCATTTTTTTTGAGAGGATAATATTTTTTAGTTAATGACATGTTATGATTTTTATTTCTTCCACCTACAATTATACTCCAGTAGCTCAACACCATCGCGGGAGACGTCAGCTGGCGGGGTCCGGCTCGACCGGGTAAGACGCGGAGTTTCAGGATACATCCGCCGGAGTTCGCTTCAAGGGCTGAAGCGCCTTACAGCGGACGACTCCAGTACTACAGTACGTAAGTACGCTGTGCCTGGCTTCCTCGCTCTCTCGGTCGCTGTCTCTCGGTCGCTGTCTTTCGGTCGGTGATTGCAGTCGAAGTCGTCGAGTCGGAGTCGCTGCCCCCACACACGCCACGATAAGGTGCAAGTAAGTAGGTACTTATTTACCTGCCAAAACACGCTTTTACCTGAACTTGCCTAGTCACTAACGATAGGATAAGTACGCAACATTACGTACTTAAGCTGCTAACGGAATATAATTATAGATATAAAGTGTAGCAAGAAAATAGATCAGGACGAATAGGATTAGATTCTATTACTAGTAAAGGAGACTTTGAATTTAGTTTTACTTAATTTATCGTTTCTTTTCGAGGTCGCTGGGTCGCTTGACGTACGTTGGCACCAGCACTCCTGAGCTTCAGGCTAAGCGTAATTTAGTTAAGTTTTACTTAATTTATCGTTTCTTTTCGAGGTCGCTGGGTCGCTTGACGTACGTTGGCACCAGCACTCCTGAGCTTCAGGCTAAGCGTAATTTAGTTGAGTTTTACTTAATTTATCGTTTCTTTTCGAGGCCGCTGGGTCGCTTGACGTACGTTGGCACCAGCGCTCCTGAGCTTCAGGCTAAGCGTAATTTAATTTAGTTTTACTTAATTGTCGTTTCTTTTCGAGGCCGCTGGGTCGCTTGACGTACGTTGGCACCAGCGTTCCTTAGTTTCGAGCTCTAGGCGAGCTAGGCGCGATTTCGAGCGAGCTAGTGTCTACATTTAGCTTTTATTTAGTTCATCGATTCTTTTCGAGGCCGCTGGGTCGCTTGACGTACGTTGGCACCAGCGTTCCTGAGCTTCGGGCTAGGCGTAATTTAATTTAGTTTTACTTAGTTTATCGTTTCTTTTCGAGGCCGCTGGGTCGCTTGACGTACGTTGGCACCAGCGTTCCTTAGTTTCGAGCTCGAGTCAAGCTAAGCGCGAATTGAGTGAACTAGTGTTAGCATTTAATTTTTATTTAGTTTATCGTTTCTGTTCGAGGCCGCTGGGTCGCTTGACGTACGTTGGCACCAGCGTTCCTTAGTTTCGAGCTCTAGGCGAGCTAGGCGCGATTTCGAGCGAGCTAGTGTTTACATTTAGCATTTATTTAGTTTATCGTTTCTTTTCGAGGCCGCTGGGTCGCTTGACGTACGTTGGCACCAGTGTTCCTTAGTTTCGAGCTCGAGTCGAGCTAGGTGCGAATTTGAGTGAATTAGTGTTCGCATTTAGTTTTTATTTAGTTTATCGTTTCTTTTCGAGGCCGCTGGGTCGCTTGACGTACGTTGGCACCAGCGTTCCTTACTTTCGAGCACTAGTCGAGCTATGTGTGATTTCGAGCGAACTAGTGGTCGCATTTAGATTTATTTAGCTAGCATTTCTTTTTTTTGGCCGCTGGGTCGCTTGACGTAAGTTGGCTCCAGCGTTCCTCGTTTTCGAGCCTCAGTTGAACTAACAACTGTCGTATTAGGGGACGTTTAGGTGGTGGAACAGTCATCCTAAAGCAAATGCTGACGCCTTCCCTTTATTCCCTTTCGTTTCCGAGTCTGCGATGATGAAAGCATGTTGATCCGTTGATCATCGGTGCTGTATCTGCTTCGGCTTTTGGTTTTACATTAATTCGGTTCTGAGCTGAACTTGGAAACTACCTCTCCCTTTCGAACCCTGGATTTTACCCCTCTCGACTGTTCTATCCGGTGTCTTAGGGTTATATATTTTTATAAACTATCCCTGACCCGATTAAACGTTATACATATAGTGCACATAACATCTAAGCACCTAATGGCTAGTATTTTAAAATGTGCTAAATAACTATTTACAAATTAGTTTAATTTATTTTTAGCAATATATTTTTAGTTCTTATCATAATTTAATTTGTGACTATTCGAGTTTTAATTAAAATTTAGTAAATAAACCAGTAGGTCTATCAAAATACAAATAGTATAACTTTGAACGATAAATGCATAGCATCCACTGCAAATACCTTTAATGTAAAATATAGAATTTATCGCCGTTACTAAAAAATGGCAAGAAAAAATGTAATGTCGTCTTTGTTATAAGGGGTATTTTTAATCACTTTGAGAAAACCTCTTCAAGTTTTTCAAGAACCCGGAAAGTACTTAGTTCTCATTTACCTAGACGTATTCTCAAAGTTCCATATTTCTGTTTAATGCTTTTATTGTTCAAAAACTAGTAGGGAGCAACCTTTTTATATCTTGTCAACCTTAAATGGAAAAAGTCTCTTCAGTCAATCAAGGCTCATTAATGGCCCATTAATGAAGCCACAGAAGAAAATAGAAGATTAATTCCAAAGATTTCATGGAAGCTCCTGAAGGCTTTGGCTTCGCAGTCAAAGTTTTACATCATTTAAGATTACAATAACAGTATTAATGTGAGATATTGATGATTTTGTTAATTGTATTTTGTACGAATCTGCACATTATCCTAATAAAGCACTGAATAAATGAAGAGTTAAAGAATCATAACAAAAGCACCGTTCTGAAAATATACATGCAAATAAACCAATAAAGCAAATTTCTGAGACAAGGTCATGAATGTAACGTTTAAAACTAATAAGTTAAGATTCAAGGTTTCTCCCCATTACCTGTGAAAGCGTCATCCCCGTACAAAAAATCTCTACCACAAAGTATTTGTTGAAGATAATTAAAATATAGCGTATCCCATTAACCGAGAGTTCCGTGTTTGAATCTTAAACATTTTAAATGAAAAAATACGCTATGTTGTGCTTTAAAGATTTATATATATATATATATATATATATATATATATATATATCCAACAATTGAAAATAGTAGGGGGGCAAATAGTAAGTATTAAACTAAGAATTTTGTTGTAGATTCATTCGTAGCACAGGAGTTGCAATAAACACTCTTTATCATAATTTATAAGTGATTACAAACGAGTAAATACTTTTGTTTTAAAATATATAGTGTTATTTTAAATAATAAAAAATGGTAAGATCAAAATTTTTGGAAACAATACCTTAATAGTTCAGCTAGTAAATAATCCTCAAGGCAGCAAATGTTACACAGATTCACCTTTGAAAAATCACATCATGATTTTAAGTTAAAAACTAAATAATTATTGACTAAATATAAATCGACGCTATTAAACTCATTCACGTAATGCATATTAAAGCAACGTGCTAAAGCAAAAAGTAGATGTTGAGTTCAAGCTCCATTTATTACGTGCCTCATACTTTTCTTAAACTTTGTTAAACATTTAAGCTAAACATTTTCAGTTGGTTTAAACTGAAGATTGAATAAAGTTTTATCTTTCTTACTATTTATTCAATTTAACCAACACTGACTTTTACGTTGGTTTTATAATTCAGTGATAGATACCTAGAATAATTATCAACGCTCCCGCCTGTTAAATAGTAAACATTTGTTAATCGTATCATGTTCAGAGGCCGACTGTATTGTTTTCGAATCAGGTTAGTCTCGATATAAGAGAATATGTCATCTAAACATTTTTATATTATAGTGGATTGTATTGATTTTTATATTTTTAATGTGGTTTATGATTAAGTGTAATCTTTTATTTAAGTCTATTAAGAAATAAATGAACTTTTGTCTTTACATACTTTCATATTTATCTAATTTTACTGTTCATTGTAAATTTTCGGCATCTGTAGGGTCAAAAAGTTTTAAACACAAATGCGATTTTTACTTTTAAACATTTAAGGATACTCACGAGCGATAGTGTGCCAATTAAACAACCGTATAAAGCCAGTACAAAAATTCTCTTTAGTATTAAGAAATTAAAAACAATATTATAATATAATTTATGTTTTAATACAAATGATGTAATTTCTCTCAAAGAATGGTCAACCGACTTCGATCTTTCTGTCCCTGTATATGATCCTTCAATTCCTGTATGATATAACACGATTATTGTAGACGTGTGTATAAAACAATCGGTTTCAATGAACATAGGTGTGGAAATATATTTTGCTGTTTTCTTAATAACACTATGTTTCTTAATAGTGTATTTATGTAGCTTAATTTTTGAAGTGTGAGGAAGATATAAGGCAGGCTTATGTAAAATTATTAGAAATTACCTTTTAACTTACATACCTTGAAAATAAAAATATTTTGTAATAGATCAGTAATTTATTAGGAATATATATTATAGTACGATCTTTGGTTATTAATTTGTGTACACATTTATACACATTTAAAATACATAAGATATTGTTGGATATGAAAAGTCTTGTTTGACTTACCAACAAAGCCGGTGTATTCCCAAAGCTGCTATGAAGTTGGCTAGACAATATTACCGACAAAGCCGTCTATTACGGGTGACGAATATGAGGCTGGAAACCTGTGAAACTAGCCTGAGAGAAACTACTTGGCTGAAATTGGTATTAAAATTAGTTTCATGTTCGATGGTCAGTTCAAGTATTTTTAGGACGGAAATGTGAATGTAAAAATATAATTTAGTGTATTTAAGCCTTTGTTCTCTGTTCCCACTAAAATTAGAGTGGTTGTCAATCACGAGAAACTAGATTGTGTTGTGTTTACTTAAAAAAAAAAACTAAATCACATTAGCTTTCGATTTCGAATATATATATATATATATATATATATATATATATATATATATATATATATATATATATTCATGATCCGTTTATCTAAGGTCAGAGAATTCCAGTGTCTTCCGTTAGCTATTCCTAGCAAAGAGTGAAATAAAAAGATAAGCTTGGCACTTCCCTCTAGGGACTGTTTAGAGTATTTTGGCGGAGCTTTAGCAAAGCCTGTCAAGGGGTTGGACAAATTTAATTTCTGTTTGTCTGTCCACGCGATATTTAGAAAATTTCCCATGAAGCTCCATATGAGAAACACTGAGTTAATGAGATAATGGTACTTGTGCTCATAGGATTTGGAAGAGCGTTAGCGAATATTTGTACATTTGGTAACCATGATGCCAACGTAAAAATATCAGAATAAATAAACGTGTAATCAAACTCAATCATAAATTCACACATGTGACATATCAACAAATGTAGCCCAACCATACTATAAAAATGCCATGATTTTATAGATACTTGGATTTTTATGTTTAAGAATTTATATGAAACCCAGTGAAAAAGTAGAATGTATCATGTGGCAAGAATGTCGAGAGAGATTTTGTGTGTAGTATACTTTAAATGTGGCATGAAACTTCATTTATAAAAAAATGATTTCAATTATGTGTAATTTTCGTGTTTCTATTTCTTTTGTATGATTGTGTGTCTGACTATCTGTTCGCAGAGCATCTAAAATATGAAATTAGTTATAGGTTTGGAATTGTTTATGCAACAACAGCATAACCTGTTACGACACGTCTTTTGGCGTACCTTGTTAATATTGCAGTGAATTACTTAGGGCCTACACAGCAATGACGCTCACTTTGCATATTAAATGTTCTAATTCGGTTTGGTTGCAACCGATTCTCTCTGTGAGTGCAGGTGTGTGAATGATACCTGGAACTTCAAACATACCTGGAAGTTCAACTTAATGTTCAGAAGTTTGACTCATGATCGCCTCGGTCTTCATATGTATGTTCTACAAGTATGGCCGATTTATCTCGTTGGATGAGTGTACAGAAACTTATGCAATATCTTGCGATTAGCAGTGTTGGCAAGTGCTCAAACTCGCTAAGGTAAACCAAACTTCAACGCTTATAACCTGAGATAGTTACAATGCAGACTACTTAAAAATACATCGTATGGGAAAATAATAAACTGCAATTGCAATTCTATTTGGTACTGCCTGCTCCAAAATTTAAAAAAATAGAACATTGGATTTCTGTACAGTTTTGTTTTGTTTTGTTAATAATGGGTATATAGTAATATACGAATTTCATAAAAGTTTAATTCGAAAGTAGGGAAAATTATAGAAAGTTCTGAAAACTTGACAACCATTACACTGCGCGAAACTGGCTTTAAATTTGACGGGCAATACTCAACCAAGGTAAATAAATACCTTATTAGATGAGCAAGTTCGAAACATTATTTGTACCCAGCATGCTTCTAATATTCTTATCGAATGGAGAAAAGAAGGTTTCAGGTGGTTTTAATGTTTAATGATTTAACGCTTCTCCGGATATTGAATTATTTTAAACACAAATCCCTTTATTTAGTTTATTTTATAATAATTCATTTAACGACGTAGTAATGACAGAAGTTATGGTATTCTACCTAGATCACCTGACGTATCTGTAAAAACGTATTATTTGCTCTTATTATTAATCTAACCCAACTTTTTTTATATAAGATTCCACTTATCAGTGATTACTTTTTTTATTAATTATTTGATTTTTTAAATCAAATAAAAATGCCACATGTATTTTTTATATTAACCGTGAAGTTTTACTGAAGACTGGTCCTCCATAGACCAGTAATTGAAATTTAACATACCATTACTTTAAATGTCTGATCTCACTTTAAATATATTATAAGTTTTATAATTTCTGGTCATTTGTAGTAATTTATATAATCTTTATTTATAAGACCAGAGCAATTGAGTTTCAAGGGCGTATTAAGTAACCCGAAAGAAACATTTTCTTATAAAATTAACTTCATAATTATTACAATTTCAACAGTCCTGCAAACGCTGGCAACAATCGATCAGGTCTTTTACCACTTTTCTTTGGCCAAAAATCCAAAGATGGAGGAGAAGTGGTCATAGGGCAGTTAAAAAAACATCCCTTGGTTGTGTTTTGCCTATTGAATTAGTGTTCAGTGGGTATTTGTATCGACGAACTCTCTCTTAAAGGTGTTTTTTCAGACACATCCACACGTGAAGTGACATTACATACCACCATAGGGAAAAACAAATTTACTCATCAGTAACCTCTATATTCTATTGTGTCCAATGTGTACCAACATATAAATAGCTCTAAAGGCCGCACAAGCACATACACTTGCAGATATTACATAAATGGTTGTAATAAAGGGAAAATAATATCCTGGGTTGAGCCCAGGATTAATTTCCCACAGTTATTTCAGGCCCGAAATCCAACCAATATTAATAGTATTGAAACTTCATAGCAATTTGGTTAACTGTAAAATGTTTATTGCCTTTCTCCCACACTAAGTTCTCTAATGTAGCGTAAAAGGAATTACTGCAAGGATAACAATAAACGTGATTATTATCGTAAAACCGTATTACCGTCTACACTGGATACTTAGAACAGTAAAATACAGCTCTGGGATCAACAAACGTTTTATGGTCCAGAGGCAGGTAAGTGTAACTGTTACTGAAGTCATGTTAGTGTTACTGTTTGTTTAACAAGTCTACGGCTATTACATTGTTTGTCGCAGTAAAAAGCTGATACATTTACAAGTAGAATTAATCCAGCATATCTCATTCATTTCTACAGATTTCAAGTTATAATGTAAATATTAGTTTCACTTGTCAATTTATACAACGTGCCGAGTAAAAGGCTTCTCTGAGGTTCAATGCAAAATTTAAAATTTATAGATTGTTTATTGACAGAGAGAACGACAGAAAATAATACTGAACTTTTTATATCTCGAGCATTGTTTGAAAAACGATGGAGTAATTTACTGAATGAAAAACTTCAACGACGCTCAGCAAAATTAAATGGTTGAATATCCATCATTATAGAATATATTCATGTCTATATAAAAATGAAGTTTAAAATATTTCAAAATTTGCAGATTACATCTTTCTCGAGATATCTTGCCACGTGATACATTCATCTAATTGGGTTTAATATCAGTAGTTAAATAATAAAAGTCTACTGTATAATATTGACAATTATATTTTTGTAGAGTAATATTTAGTTTTATTAATTGGAATTTGGCATTTGTATTCCCGGTGGAAAAATTAATAAGCTGGCCTGAGCTGTACCTTAAACCCAGACGTTAGATCGGGTAATCGTTTCCCATTGGCCGATTAGCGTAGCGTGATGGTCTGATCGTTTAGCGTAGCGTATGCTGTACTACGCTGACTCGTGAGGGTGCCGTTGGAGCTGTTTACGATATGACCTAGTCAGGAAACGGTCTAATTTTCTCCCTCAAGGTGAGGAGTATCGTCTTAATCCCCTTTGTCCTCTTTTAGATGTTGTAAAATCTATTAGCAGTGGGTCTGAGTTGTTGAAAATGCAAACAAGGGAGCGGTATCTTTCAATAAGGGCGTTGTCCCTTATTTCGATTTGCCCCCTTGCCAAACCCGTTAGGTTTTTGGTGGTCCGATAGGCAGATATATTCCTTTCAACCACGTGTACCACCTCGATGCCAGTGACTTTTGTGAAAGTGATAGCGGTGTTGCCACCTACCTATACACCAATGGACATTGAGGTCCACCCCATGGGAGCTCGATGAAGGTTCCGAGCTACCGTGCAAGCCAGCGCGCCTGATCTGAAGCGAAAAAGGCATCGGTGAGTTGGTATCGTTATCAAACCTTTCTGTAAACTTTTGACCCTTCCCAACTTATCTGTCTTCGATTTTAAATAATCTAATACCACAAAATTAATCTACACGCCACGTCACCATAAAATGTGCATGTGATGAGATAGTTAAGTAGGCTACTTAAGACGTTTAAATATCTTATTATTGTACTGAGTTTGTTTACAAATGTATTTATTCTGAGTCCTAGAATAAAATTGACTACACTCAACCAAATCCCATGAAGTGATATGCACCATCATCGAACTCATTGTTACAAATATAGAAACGAAACTCCATGCACAATTTTAAATCTACAGATCAGTTAGTTTTCTTAGATATCGTGCAAAGCGAACGTCGTGAATTGATGAACGTTCAAATTGTAATTGTTATATCCACAATTAAATATTTGCAATTAATTAAAATAATTGTAATACGTTATGTTATATTAGGCTCATGAATCATACTATTATGAAGTAGTCTGAATGAGAGCAGTGGCGTACTATATCGGGCATAGAAAAGTATATAAACATGTATTCTGGAGTGAATACGAGCGCCGTATATAGCTTTACCTTTCCGATCAAAAGAATGGAACAACATGTTTGAACTACTAACAGTTGGAATTACGAACTAACTATTAGATTTGGGATCCGATTGTAATAAGAGTATCTAGTTTTAGACATTTTTACACACTCGATTTAAAGCTGTTATCAAATTACCATCTATTATTCTTAATCAGGTGGTTAGAACAAAGTAGTCGTTTTGAACATTTTATTACATAGTGTGACGGCACTTCTAATACATTATTTATTACGACAAAAAGCCAAATTATGTAAAGTGTAATGTTTGTCGTTATTGTTGTTTTAATGAGCATAAACAAGTCAAATTCCTACAAAAACAAAACAGTTTGTCCCAAAGTGAATCGTCATGCACCGCTTAGGAAGGTAGTCAAGGGAGCGACAAGATGCCCAGCCGTGCTCCGACACACACTGCCAGAGACTCCGAAAACAAACAAGTTAAAATGTCATGCACCGCTTAGGAAGGTGGTCAACGAAGTGACGCGACGCCCAGTCGTGCTCCGACACACACTGCCAGACGCTCCGAAAACAAACAAGTTGAAACGTCACGCTCCGCTTAGGAAGGTAGTCGTAATGAAGCGACGCGACGCCCAGTCGTGCTCCGACACACACTGCCAGACACTCCGAAAACAAACAAGTTGAAACTTTAAGCACCGCTTAGCTGTCTTTTTCTTTGTGCGTTTATTTTTAAAAGTTGTTAAGACATTGATTTCTCACCAATAATATTAGCAGATGTTATTGTATGCTCAGTAAATTCTCTTTTCGTTCCTTCCTATGTTGAACGTAAGGAAGTACGTATTACCCAAAATAAACAGTAGGCGTCCGGTGTTGTAAGATCGGGGGAGTGGCTGGAAAAGGAAACTTTGTTCTAAGGGAGATGTTACACTTGCTGCAACACTCTTCCGTGGTTTTCATTTGTACAGACAGTAGTTGGGCGACCTGAAAAGCCCTTTCGCTGTGTCAAAACACTACCTGTCCCTCGAACTTTTTCAACAATACTAAGAATCACAGCATTACTAGGAGGGTTTTTGTGTAAATGTTCCTGAAAACGTAATGCAGTGTATAGCAAGCTTGGCCCACCCCCGCACTTCCAATTCCGTATGAGTGAAAATAATGCTCTACGATAAAAACTTTCTCTACCGTTGTTAGCACCATGTTAGCAAAACCTGACCTCAAATAAAAAAGAAGTAATGAACACGAAGACGTGGCAACAATCGATAATTGAATCAGCTGATCAAGAAGGCAACTACAGATGATTTCAGTACTGTTTATTATGGCTAATACTGTACTGTACCTTAAATATAGCAAACTACTGATACGTCTGGACATAAAATGTCTCGACTCTGCTTGATGCAATAGTCGTTAACTAGATAACAATTGTTGTAGATGGAGCTTATATTGGTATTGAAAGGCCTCATAAAATAATAAAAGTATTAAATATTGGTTTTATGTTTTAATGTAAGTAAGTTAGATAAAAATTGATCAAATTTATAGGGGTTCCTCCTTAGAACGTACAAAAGGGGAATTTATAATTGCCATTCCCCATCCCATACAAATAAGCGTTTACGGCTTCACTACGAGTAACACTTTATTAGTAAGAATAAACACAAAAACAAAGAAATGAAACAAAGTTATGAATTCCATATAAACACAAACAATTTATTATAAAACTATACATTTCATCGAACAATTAACACTTATAATTAATTGAAAATGTACATCAAGAATATATTTAACAGCCACAAATATCACATTAATAGTAACAATGGTGTAATAACCTACACAACTTTAAATATATCTTCAACTAGTATACAATAAGTATCGTTTTCAAAACGATAGACTTACAAACTGCACAAAGACAAAATCAGTACAAGACTAGACAAGTTTTTACACCCATTCTAAAAATTACTCACATACTTTGTAGCTCGACATAGGCGACCATCATCACGAATAATGAAAATAAAAGCCAGAGTGAATATGAGAAAAATGCTGTCTGTTGACTCTTTAGATTTTCGTTGTAATAATTTAAAGTATCAGTTAATTTAATTAATATTTTAAATCTTTTGATTATTGTAGTAGCCAGTCTTTATGTGGACTCGCCGAAAAAGAATTTGATCAAACAAAAAAAAAAAAAAAAACTCCAACAAAGGACTAGGTAGTAACCCAATATTAAATTTGCAGAGTAAAGTTTTTTTAATACTACATTGTCAAACATATCATATATTGGATAGATACAACCTCTATCTCAGCGAACATAGAAAATTTGGAGAGAATAGGATTTCATAATTTTAAATTTATTATAAATAGTACTGCAGGTAAACACACATATTTTTTGCTGTTTATTATGATTTAGTTATAGTATATGTAACAATTAGTTCACTCTTTTAAAGTATGTCTGTTACGAAATTGGTTTTAAAAATGACTGTGAAGTATATTGCTCTATTACAATGACAAAAATATAATTAATGCAATATATCAGATTTTAAATAAACCTTTCATGAATACTTTTCACTCTTTCCAAAGTGACGTGGCCTCTGAAGAATTATGTACCCTCAACAACTGTTCTACATACACTTCTAGCCTAAAATTTAGTAGTAATTCTCTGTTTAATAAAATTTTTGAATTTATAAATAATCTAATACAAATTTCATGAAGAATGTCTTGTGCAGCAGAGGTATGAGTACTAGGAATTCAATTAAACATTCATGTCGTGGATAATTACTACAGTACTAAGGGGCTAAAACTGTATTAACGGTTTATCCATAGGCGAGCTTGACAAGAGATACAAATCATACAATATTTCTGACAAACATTTACACAGCTCCACAAATTAACATATTCGAATTATTATCAAAAAATTAGAGGCTACAATTTCATTTTTTATAGAGATACAATCGTATTCTCCACGTTAGTCTTTAAGGATCTTGAATCGTAGACGCTTGTACGTAATACTTGGAGACTTTCTACAACATTGGAGTCAGACACACCTCCCTGGCAGGTTGACAGATTTTGGAAAGCCGCCGGTTCGGAAAACTACTGGAATCTTGCATCCGGTAGCTTTTCAAACTTGAATGTTTGTCTCTGTAAAAAAACATATAGTATAAATCTCCTATTAAAAAATTGACGGATTAAAATTTATACAAGATTAATAGGTTTATAGCCTGCGGGTTAACAAATTATTGAATGTTTCTACTACGTGTAATTTTAATAAATTAAACAATTAAAAATAAAACCCACTAGATGGAATATTCTTTACAATTTTTATAATTAGAATAAATAGTATTTAAATATATGTAAATAGTATACATATAAATATATACTATTTATATCTTTTAAATATCTATTAAAGAAATTTTCACAATGAAAAACGCATATTAATACATTAAATTATATTTCTAACATTAAAATGTACTGTGTAACAAACGCACAGTATGTAGTAAGATATGTTTTGTAGTTTTATAGCCGAAAGTCGTTTTCTATCACTCAGAATATCTAGCCAGAGAGTAAAGTGTCTCACAGCAAAATCACTAAGCGAACAAAAATGCAATTGCCACTCTCCAACTTACACTTTAGTACATCCAAGATTAAAATTAATCAAATTATACATTTAGATTTTCTTTTTCATTAAAAAATTATAATTAATAATTCTTATCTATAAAGCCTTGAGAATCCACCCGTCCAAATTTGACATGGACGTAGAGTTACTAACACTGAAACTGACTTGGGTAATTATACTGTACTCTGATTTGTATTTCTTGTATTTTCTTCAAATTTTCAAGTTAATGTAATGTAATGTATTTGAGTACTGCGTATTGTTTTAACCGTATGCCGAGTAGGCCTACACTTTATATTCCACTGGCAAGTACCAGCGGCTTTGCTTGTGGTTTCCTATTGAATTGTATGCCTGTTATACAAAACGTCTTCTTTGGTCAAAAGTAACTGCTTCCGGTCGAAGTCATACTTGGTGCCGTAGTATGGCGTTTATGTTGTTACCCTTATTAAGAAATATACTCATAATTAATTCTGGAAAGACTTCGACGATCAAAAAGTGCATATTTCCAATCAAAGTAATCTATTTCCAGTCTAAAGAATTTCAGGCGTCATGGTACTGTTTCCTTTGCTATCCAGATCAAGAAAGTATATACGTACGTTGATATGAAAACTCTGCTGTCGTACAGAATAAACTAATTACAACCATTGTATTCTACTTTTAAATTTAATCGTTAGGAACAACATATAACCCCTGTGGTTGAACTTAAATCTGTAATTTATCTGTTGTGAGCATAAGGCACGTTTTTGTCTAATTTCATCTTTCAACAACATCGAAAGGTTTAAAGACATCATGTTTTCTTCTAGGTGTTGAAACCCCATTTCAACCCCTATTGCATATTCTTGTTAATTATATTATTAGGTACGTCCCCAAAGAAATGATCTTTTTAAGTAGTACTAAACGTAAACTAAAACCCGTAGAAAAAGTTATTGTTGGACATACGTGTCTCGGCACGCCTCAGTGTAAAATAACAGCTTTATAGTTAATAGTTTCGTATTCTAAAAATATTTTGCCAGTAAGTTATTGTAAACCGAATTCTATGCTATGTTTTTCCAAGAATTTATACACTTTCTACATTTCTTCGCCCTCTGTAAACAGATGTAACAATAAACTTTTAAACTTCTAGGGTATAGCTAAAATAAGTTATTCTTAAGACTGAATCACACGTATTAGTTTACATGTATGTCTATTATCTATCTGAATATGAGATATTTTCAAAAATAATAATTTTGGACCCGGAATTGGCCCGCACTGGTGGTGGTCATTTCTTTGCAGGATGAAACCTACTACGCGGAAGACTGGTAATCCAGAGAGTCACACCAGTGCCGGTTACCATCAGTAGCAATATTGTCCCCCGCACTGGTGGTGGTCAGTTCTGTGCAGGGTGAAACCTACTTACGAGGAAGACTGGTAATCCAGAGAGTCACACCAGTGCCGGTTATCAGCAGCGGCAATAGTGTCCCCCGCACTGGTGGTGGTCATTTCTGTGACCCGGCGGCACGAAGAGGCGCTGCCTCGGAGGTTACGATGCCGTGGACTTCCCGTGCAAATTGAGGCTCTCCACAGTGACCTCAGCAATTCCCTGTTGAATGACAGGTAGATCCACGGATTCACACAACTATTGAGACTTGACAGCAGAGACAGTATGGTGAACGCCGCTCCTGGAAATACTCATTTTAATGAATTTACATTATAATTTCTTTTGATACACTGTTCTTATACAGAACTTTTCTCTAATTACAAAATGTCTTGCAAAGGCAGAGCTTTTGGCTTACGTATATACAAGTCTCATTCAATTCATTTGGTGGGACCTAAGTTATTTGGTTAATATGAATAATATAATTATTCGACATCTTCATGACAAAGTTAATATGTATTAAGAATATTTATTTTATGTGTTATATCGCATATGTGTTTTAAGCGTGAAGTGAGAAAATCCATGATACTGTATTGGAAATATTGTAATAAAAGAAGAATACAAAGTTTTAAAATTATTGGAGAGTCATGAATTGTTTTTATTTATATCATAGTTTACTAGTAGTCTCGTTAAGGACGAGACAGGTTCTTCTTAATGTCGTGTATTTGTCTGTCTATCTTAGTGATAGACAAAACGCAGAAGAGAACAAATTTTTAAACAAACTTAGTACATTATGATATAAAAATCATAACATGAAAGTTTTCTAGAATGTTACTAACATATGTGATGGAAGTATTTTATTAAATTAGTGTATACGATGTACGATACTCCATGTATAGTATTTATTAGATTGTATACTCATACAATCCAAATTGGCTCTATGGCTCCAAAGCCATAGTTATTATTGAATAAAAATTCTGTATGAATATAATACTTTTTTAATAATACTTTTTCATAAATAATACCTTTAAAAGTATTATTTCTGATCTGAGCCAAAGATAGTCGAAAAATAATGACAGTAAAAAAAAAAACTTATACAGAATTTGTTGTATGTGTCTTGAAGAACGACATACCAAAAATGGAGAGTTCTAAGTCAATAATTAAAGGCATAATTAATGTCTTTGGTAAACCCTTACGAAATCGGTTATTAGTTATTATTTTGAGATTTTAAAAATACGGTATGATACTATTCGTTCTGCATGTGAATACTGATTTATATTTATACTTATTAGACATGTAATTATTTATAAATCAGCTAATAATTATTACTGGCAGTCTTTTCTTGTGAGTGTGGGTGCACATGTGAGTTCTAGACACGCTTTGTTCGGTCCGACCCTTTACTGTGCCGTGAGCGTGCTATATTATGCCTTAAATGAAACTCGCCTACATATCCTGTACGTAACAAAAGGTCAAATATTGCTTTCACACAAACCAAACAGCGAAATGTTTAGTTAAAACTTGTATATTTTTAATAATTGCATATTTAATTCAAGAAAAGGCAGAACTGCCCCCCGCTGGCCAAACTGAACCCACCTAGCCTCTGTACCTATTCAGTGACTATACACTGATAATAATCATGTAGAATTTGACGTTGCTACGATAAAAAAAAGAACACACACACATATGTATAATGGAGTTGTTAGTTTTTTTTATTTAAACGACCTCCATATTGAAACAGTATAGCTTACCATGTAACATATACACGAATTACTTTATCCGGTTTGTCTTATGAGTAAATACTCATTCATTAATACACTAGAATTTAATAATACTAATACACTGCATTAGTAGGGGTTTACACTACATTTGATTTCGCTTTAGTGCTAAAGTAAATGTGCTGTTGTTTGTGATAAGGAAAGAAAAACAGCAAGCATCTAGTTACAAACAGTATTGTGTTACAGACATTTTCTTTAATGGAGGTGGCTGTACACAGACCTATTAGTTACGTTATCCCAGTCAACGCTGGAATTAGTGTTCATAGAAATATCAAAATAGCACATACATGTGTCATTTGAATATTAAATCTTAGATTAGTTCGTATGTATAAAAACACACACTCAATGCTTTGTTGTAAAAGCAAATAACTCAAATTGCTCAATATAAATAAGAAAACATTAGCCTAGTAAGTAATGGTTGCACGTGTTCAGGAAAAGTAGTACGACAAAAAGAATACCTAGAACTGAAATGATTATACACCTAGAAGTGCCATATAGAATTTTGTGGAATATTAATATTTTCCTATTATTACAAAAAAGTACATCGAATGTGATGAGTATTGCAGTGATCAAACACACAGTGCTATTTGACATACATTAAGTTGCTAAATCTTCCTCAACATAGCTCCCATTACAAATATTTTTCTTTTCATTCCATAAATCTTTATTAATAGTTATCGTTAGATTTAGAATGTAGCGTTTTTCATGGGGAATTAAATCAAACTAAGAGGAGTTTTCGGGTGGTATGGAGGCGGGTGAAAGATAGTGGAATCAAACTAGCGTACACACACCAGTACGAACTCAATCCGTTACACCTTTAAAAATGCGATAGTTATTATGTGAGCTGGAGATTTAAAACTAAGCTAACAGTATCACCCTCAATCCGTTATATCTTTAAATATGCGAGTGTTATAATGTGAGCTGGTGATTTAAAACTAAGCTAACAGTATCATCCTCATCTTTAAATATGCGAGTGTTATAATGTGAGCTGGTGATTTAAAACTAAGCTAACAGTATCATCCTCATCTTTAAATATGCGAGAGTTTTAATGTGAGCTGGTGATTTAAAACTAAGCTAACAGTATCATCCTCATCTTTAAATATGCGAGAGTTTTAATGTGAGCTGGTGATTTAAAACTAAGCTAACAGTATCATCCTCATCTTTAAATATGCGAGAGTTTTAATGTGAGCTGGTGATTTAAATCTAAGCTAACAGTATCACCCTCAATCCGTTATATCTTTAACTTATGCGAGTGTTATAATGTGAGCTGGTGATTTTAAGCTTACAACAGTTTGGCCATCAATCCTTCACACCTTTAGAAAATGCAAGTCTTTTTATACGAACCTAGCTTATCAAGATAAATATAGTTCAGTGATATTTTTCGTCCGATGGATTTTTAGATGAAACATATATTTTACAATATAACGACCATTCAGTCTAATATTTCATAAATATTTTTGTTAGTTAAAAAGCTGGTAAATAAATATCAAAATTAATTATGGCAGTACCGGAGACCGAGTACCAAGAAATGCGAATATCAAACTATGATTGACTTAAACATGTATGCAATATTGGATACATCAGCCAAAAAAAAACATAAAAGTTTGTAATTTCTTATAACGTTCCTTTCATACGCCACTTGGATTCAATTCAATTCTTTATTTACACATAAACGATTTGTACAGTTTTACTAAAAATATACAAATATTGTGTTTTATCAAGTACCAATGTACCATAATAGAGTAAAGCACAAACAATGCAAAGAAAAACAAGAACGAGGTATCTTAACTTTCTAAGTAAAAAGTAAAAGGAACTTTAAAAGTCAAAAATGTAACTCAAGGAATACTTTGAGAGAATAAAGCACTGAACTCATTAGGAGTTTCCTCAGCGATCTCTTAAAACCAGAATAGTAGGTTTCTGCTCTCGTTTGTGTAACTTATTCATCAGCCGAATACCAAAGTAAAACGGACTCTTCTCAAACTTTGCCGTTCTGTGGGGAAAGCATCTTTTAGTTTTATTTCTTGTATTAAAATAATGAAAATCTTTTGTTTTAGGAATCCCATCAATATTTTTATAATAAAGAATGAGAACTTCGTATATTAGACTTCTGGGATCTTAACGGCCTGTCTAAAAAAGAAAACTATACGGAAGCACAGAAGACTTTCGCAGTATCCTTGGTAAACGTCTTTGAGAATATCTATGCTACAAGAAGGCTTCAAAATTCTAATTAGAAAAGTTGTAGAGCTCAAGGGTTTTAACAGTCCGCACCTATGAGTTTCCCACTACACATTTTTAACCACATTTAATCACAGAAACTTTGAGGACTCGCAAAAGTTGGTACCACCAAATTATCAATCCCCTCAATGGCCCGAATGCCCACAGATTTAAAACTGTATTGCACTGTTTTTAGTCCCATTCATAAGTAAGCGATTTATCTGAGACCAATCTGAAAACTGAGAAATCGCTAAGTATAATACTCTTTACAACAACAGATTCTCTACCGTTGCCAGAGGAGTAGAGATGCCATCTAAAAACATTGTCATTTTATACACATTGTAAGAACAGCAATGGTGGCAAGATGCAACCCTGAGGCACGCCGATATTGACTTAACTCCAAGATGATGAATACTTGTTATGAGTATTCTCCAGAGATACACTCTGTTGTCTTCCAGACAGGAGTGAGCTTAGCCAGCTCAATATTACCAATATTACACTTCATGATACACACAGTAGAAAGCTCTGGACACATCGCAGAAAACATCGATAGATCTCTGCAATCCATCCCAGACTCGTAAAACATAATTTGTGAATCGAAACAGGGCTGATAGTATATTCTTTCCTTTCTGGAAGCCATGCTGATTTATCTAAATTATCTTATTGGTTACTAGATGGAATGTCAACCGAGATAAGAACACTTTTTATAGTAAGCTCAGCTTCCTTTTTCTGTTTAAAGACACCTTAAGCCCATTAGTTGCCATAGGTTTTTGTTGTGTTTTTATAACATAATCAATTATAACACCTGTCGTTTGTTATAACATAATCAATAGTGGTTTGTGATTCAGCATTTATTTTAGTAACTGTTTCAAATATCAAAACATAGATCATAAGACATAAAAATAAATATAATATTTATATTTAAAAATAAACAGTTCCATATATGTGACGTCCCACAGATAACGATATCTTTTACTTCAGTTTCATTTGCTATTTTGGTAAGTCGAATGTTGAAAATATTTAAAAACTCGGCTGCCAGGACAGATTGTGAACGTTATAGACAGAAAACCAAGGCAGGCCGCCGCGTGCCCCCTCTAGCTTTAGGTGTAAGGTAATTGATGTACAAACCCAGTGCTTTAAATGAACACCAAAAGGTGTGGCTAACAGTTAGTTTTATTTTTAATACATTTTCAGTTATATGAAGTCCAAACAAAATATATTTATCAAATATGATGGTTATATTAAGAAAATATATACGTATTTTTACTGTAGATCATTCTGTCCATTTAGCTATAGGAGATCTTTGACAGTTTAAGAGAATGTACCATCAAAAAAAGGTTGACGGGGGCCCCAGGAGGCCCAGAGCTGGGCGCAGATGAACGGCGAGGAGCAAGAGATATAGAGCAGGATGACGGCCACCGTCTGCTTGATAGTGTTGATCTTGGCACGTGAGATGAGGTGATGTGGGGAGGAGCTGTCAGGCAACCCGGAGTACCGCCACAGTGTCCAGCAGATGCAGAAGTAGGTGTAGATGAGTACAAACAGTGGCACCAGAAACACGGACACAGAGTACCTGAAAAAATACAAGCTAGAATTGTAAAAATAAAATATTTAAATCTTTGATAAGGAAAAGATATCAATAGAGATTCTAGTAGGTGTAGATTAGCACACATAGTGGCACCAGAAACACGGTTTAAAATAAGAACCACTTACGTATCAAAACGAAATACGCAAGATCAAAGAAAAATACTAATTCATGTAAACACTATATGAATCCATTAGAAAGATATCTAGTAGTCTTGGCAGAAAGATATAAATAATGTATAATTTTGTTATAACATGTATCTTTACTATCGAATAAAGTTTACATGTTTCTTTTTTTGTCTCCTGTAAAATTTATCATAATCGGCATGCTTGATTAATTTCCTATATTTCTTATTAATTTTGTATTACTTACTATTTCAGAAAGCGTATTCTCTGTGTTTTAATAATACTAGAATTTATATATTTGTATGTAGCGTTATCTTTGTTTAGTATCTACTTGGTAATGGTATATTTTAACTCCTTTTAAGCGTAATCGTATAGTTAAAAATCACTTTTTTCCAAGATGGTTGTTAGAAGAATATTTTCTTATGACAAATCTCTTTGTTCAGTTTGTTACCTAGTGATATATTAAATTACTCCTATAGTAAGTACCACGCAGACGTATACGTAAAAACATGATATTCCCTCCGGCCATATTTTATTCTACTGCCAAAATTATTATTATTCTTATGTTATACTGTTTATATTTGAGCTTTATTGTAAGGCATTCCATAAATTACATTATGGACTGAACAAATATTTTGTCTATTTTCCAGTATAAGTACAAGAAATATAAAGAGCTGTGACCAAACCTTTATTTCAAAATTGTAAAAAGTTATTTCTATCGGAAATTGACTGCAATACCTTAAATTAGTAATAACATTATCTGGAACAAATTATTATATTTTACTGAATATTAATGCATTAATTTAATGAAAATTGTTTGAGGTGATTATTGTTCTTTCGTTCAACGCTATGTTATATTAACTATTAGATCGACTTACCAGGTAACATAAACTCTTTCTCCCCAAGGGAATGGGAACGTCGCCCAACAGTCGTACACCCCGGGAGCGATCTCTTGGTAGGAGAAAATTATTACCTGGAATAATAATAATTAACGAATTTACTAATCTGCGAAAGTGTTTATAACTTTGTTCCTTTATAATATAAAATATAATTCAATTAAAGATTTATTTGTTACTAGCACTTACGCACGGCTTCGCCCGCAATTCCTGTGCATTACAATGCTTCTAAAAGTCCATGTGTTTCATAGAATAGTTCCAACAAATTTAATAACAGTGGAACTATTTTGCACCAATGTGAAGATATCCAAAAGTTGAAGTTCGTAGTTTTCTTAGTGAAAGTATTTATGATATGATACGGTAGAGTGAACATCCTTTCAACGATTTTGTAATTTAAAATTTACTATTAGTGTCTGGTGTATTTTGTAATTCCACTTGCTCGTGTATGAGACTTATGGTTCGATTGAATTTTCAACGCCAATGTTCAGTTTGTCTTGTTGCTACAATCATAAAAACATATGTTGGTAATTTTTGTTCCTCAGTCAATTTGCCTTGTTTCTCGATTAAGAAAGTATACATACATACATACATACATAGGTCTTAAAAGCCTACTTACAAGACACTTAAGATGGGTTTATAACAATGTTTAAATTTATTGTAAAAGTGAGGTAGTAAATTTGTCTTACACATGAAATAATAAATATTAGATAAAAGTGTACAGCTAAAAGTATATATTTACTAAACATTTTATTATCTGGTTATTTTCTTGCTCTGTGCTAAACAAAAAGAAAAGGTTGAAATAAGATGTGTTGTTATGAACACTATAAATGATAAGAAACTGAAAATAGTGGATAAATTAATTCAAAATATACATTTAACTTATATTTCAATTATTATTTCGCAACTTTAGATACCAGTGGGCGTAGTCCTGAATAATTTTTGAAATAAGAATAGACCTGTCTACTCGTATATTCATACCAGTGACCCTAAGAATGTCGGTTAAGTAGTTTACACGTAAAAGGAAGCAAACAAAGTCTCATTCGTATTTATTTACGTTATTAGGATACAGTTGTAGTTTTATATATAAAAACTAGTTCGTATACACACTATGTACTATATATACATATAATTCTCAATAAGATACATTGCAACTGGCTGCATACAGACATAACATGTATTATCTGCGAACGCTTATCTGATCTATGATTGGTCAGGACATAGATAGGTACACCTCAGGCATAATTGAGATAGCGTAGGTGGCCATACCGTCCTTTACGACCACTCAGTTATGAGTCTCACTAGTGTTAACCTAGTACGTGAAGCCGCTCGTTTAGGTTCGAGTACATAACGTCGTTTGCCCTACTTCACTCAAAATGATTAACTGTCGTTAACGACTAGTTTGGAAACGAGATGTGGGTCTATTTCCACACTGAACCACGATGAAATGTAGTTTGGTATTTCTCAGTTTTGTTGCCCCTCCTCCTCCTCCTCCTCCATATTGCCACGTAACTCTAAAGTTTTGAGAACTATGATTGTATACCATCTTGTTTACTCTAAAACTGCCATAACTGTGTCGACCCTGCAATAATTAGTTCGTAATATTAATTTTATTCTCCAAGACAGATTTAGTTCTCTGGCTTATTCAATAATAAATCTCTTAATTACATTTGGGTTCGTATTGGTTTAAATAGATATGTTTTAAGAGTAATTAATTTTTAGGCACTTTGTAATTAATTAATGGGATTTGCATCAGTTCTTACATTTTAAAGACAGTTTTTACCACAACTAAGATAATACATTAAATTGAAAATGTATAATAAAAGCAGTTAATAATAAGTATTTTATAACTACAAGCTATGTTGGAATGCAATTTGGTCTGAAAACTAATTGAAAGTATTAACATTTAAATTAACATGTAGAATTAACAATAGCCGTTATATTTCACCTAATTTTTAATTTCCTTACCAGAGAGTGATTAGAAGTAAGTTAAATCCCAGGCTTACTAAAAATTGGAGTGAATTGTATATCTCCCACTGAGTTTACAAAACCACTCCATCATTGCTATTGTTGTAGAAGACCTGAGGTAGAACTAAGAACTTACTGAGATAGCGTATTAAATCGCGGTTTAAGTTAAGAGCTATCTCTTGATAAGGTCACAGACAGCATTAATCAAGTACAAAGTTATTTTGTATCAGATACGAAATAACACACCTCTTATCTCTAGGAGACAGGACAGAACTAAAGACGTTCAAAGACTAATTTGCTTTCCCATGCAATAAATTATGTGATTCCTGAGGTCGAGACACAAATAAATGATTAAAGTAAGCCAATTATTTCATGTGATTTTATACATTTACTAGAAACATGTTAATAAACTTTCCGAAGAGATGAGAAAAGTAACGAGCACCGCATTGAAATCAGAATCATTTATTCACACATTGCAACACAAAGGTTTCCTGTGAAAATCAAAACACCAGAATGAAGAACCATTGAATACAAGACCAATCGTTCAGTTATATACAGGGTGTCCATAAATTACTTTATCATTCTTCACAGTTTGATTAGTCAGTTACATTCGAAGTAAATGTAGGAAAATATTCCACATGAGGATAAGGGGAAGAGAGGACTTCAAAATCATAACTATGCCTCTAATAAAGGCATGTTACATTAATTTAATTACAATTGAAACGTGCACTGCATTCAATCAAATTTTATAAGTGCGTATGAAAGAATAATGAGTCATTAATCTCATCTGTTAATTTCAACAATCAGCTTATTATTAATCAGCTGTTAACAACATTAATCCCGATTAGTATATTTTAACTGAGGGGTGGTGCTCAGTAAAACCTTTACTATTTGTTTATTAGTTATTATTATCGTATCGAAATAAATTTTATATTCAAATATTCATCTAAATATAACTTTTATTTCACTGTACTTTAAAAGTTTCATAAAATATATTACAGTTTTAACCTTTGTAAGGCTACCTTTTTAAAAGAGAAATAATATTTTTCTGAAATAAAGTATACAATCTAAATATAAAACAGAATACACTTGTATAACAATGGTTTCAAAATTATCCCAGATCCTAAGTACTTCCATTCAAGAAATGGGTATCAAGAGAGAGCCTCTATGAAACTGCAGAAAGTCTTTCCAATCAATTAAGTCCTTAAATCCTTTTCAAGGTAATTTAGAGTTGTTTACAAGGATTGGCCACCGGTTCGATAAGAAGTTCCTACTATTATCCCAGTTAGTATAAAACTACAAGTGGTTATTGACGCAAGACACCGATGTTTGACCAGTTTACGATAAAAAATACAAATATAAATGATCACTGTATCCGTATCTAGAATCAAAATTCTGGTAACTAGTGCTATTGCACGGTACAAGCTATCGACACCTACAAAGCGCTAATCTTTATATAATGTTATAAATCACCATTTATATCGAAATAATTCATTTAATTATCACTTTACGAAAAAAAAACTCGATTTAGACATCGCCTCACAATTCTAAGGTACATTTGCTAGATTGTTACGCGTGTGTAGTGTATAAATTATTCAACAAAATGTTCCAAATCGACATTTCCAGATTATACTGCAGTTCATTATTTCTATTACACAATAACTGAAGTCATATAAAGACTTTTATTACTGGTATGTTCTTACTAACGTTTGAAGAACTGACATTGCATTTGCAGCAAATAAAGCCTTATGATTTGTGCAAAGTACCTATGTAAGGCTGCTGTTTAGTAATGCTTTTCTTAGATAAATATTTTATAATTACATTATATTTTAATACAACTAATGGCCAGATAAAATTTAAAAGCATACAACACTGAAGTTTGGATTATTGTGTAAGCAATATAAATTATCAGAGTTCAGTTTTCGAAATAACAAATTATTATCAAACTACCAAACTCCAAATAAATAAGCTTCAGTATGCTCCATGAGTCAAGAAAAATTAAATAATAGAAATTGAAAATTTCATAAAATCTTACCAAGATTTTACATGGTGAATAATAATTATAAAACAAATAAAAAATAATAATACTAAAATAATAATCTTATTTATCTTATCTTTTTAATATAAACTTTTTTTTATATTCTTTACGAAGAAATAACTAAATGAAGTGACTCTAATGAAAGTAAAGTTGATTTAGAAAACTCTATTAATTAATTATTCGTTTAATTTTACCAAGCTAGAATTAAAGCTAAGTTAAAGTTGATGTTTATTTTAATCGAAAATAATTACTTTATATCAAAATAACCTGATGAAATTTGAATTAATTATTTTGATTCAACTTCTGAAGTTGGAAATTAAAATAACTTCTTCTAGTAAGTTTTTTTAGCTTTATTTTACATTTAGACTATAACATGTTTTGCAATAACCAAGTTAATTCACAGTGAAGAGCTCTCACTGATAAATATCTCATAACTAAGAGTTCATTCTAAGAGGTTGAAGATGACCAAATCTTTCAGTACCCCATTGTCTCACTCTTGTCAATAATAATTCAAAGAAGGACCAAAGAAATGCATAATAAATGGATAAAAATATATTCTTAAGTTCATATAATAAGCTATCGTGCCATACCTTGTGGCAGCCCTGATGTCAAGGAATACCCAGAAGTATGAAATGTTTTTCTCTAAATGTGTTACCACAAAGTGGACAACCCAATCAAGTTTAAGGACAATTCTCTCTTCCGTAATACATGCTGGTGAAGATGTATCGAATCGTGGTATTAAAAAAATTAAGATCAAGTAGAATTCGCTCAAATAATTTCCAAATTATTTGGTGGAGGGCACACAAAGGTGACTAATTGGACAATATTATGAAACAACATGGGAAGGTTTTTAACGTTTAACATTAAAATTTCTGAGACTTTCCACTGAATAGAGAGGGGCACAATCTTAATAGGTAAGAAAATTCGTTGCTGGAAAGAGTATTTCGCGTAGAATCTTAGGTGTAATTGAAAAGTATTCCGGCGATTGATTTAAAATAGCACGCATTACTTCTTCTAGAGTCACGGGTATAGCTAGAGCGTGTTTCACTATTTGTGCGAATTGTGGTGAATTATAAGCATGCGATTTTAAAACATCAATTAGATATGAATGTTTAATTGAGCTCCAATTTACCTTCATCTTATGTGAAGCTTCGGAAATATAATGCTATTGCAGACTTGACTGTTGAAATCTGTAGTCATGATCGTCTGAAGGAATCCAAAAATAGTCGGTGACGAAGAACGAATACGCTCAAAACAAACCTCCCGCATCGTTTCGAGATCAGAGACACCCAGACTAAAAAGAGTAATGCAATCTAGGTGAAGAGGTATGCTTATTGTCTCATCAGGTGCACAGTCATCAGGAGACAATGAGGCAAACATTTTTTGCTTCAAACGGAAATCAATCAAGCGAAATACTGTTACATATTATAAGAATTATTGGAAAGTGGTTTTCGAACATTTGTCATCGTTATATGTTTCAAAATGTAAAAAACGTTTCATGAATTGAAATCTATTTTCTTTGTTTTCTTTTTCTTCACTTTTCTCTTTTCGTTATGAACTGACGAAGAGAATAGATTTAAATCCTCGAAACTTTGTGTACATTTTGTTTATCGACGACAAAAGTCCGGAACCCCGTTATCCTTCCAACGTCATTAACATACTTTAAACAAAGTATTAGAATGTCATAACGGTCTTTACACAGACGTACAGATTTCGTGGAGGGAAATAGTTTCTAATAGCGAATAATAATCCTTGTAAATATGTAACGCTAGTTAAAATTGTCTTGCTGAGTGAAAAGGCTAGAAATAGTGATTTCAAATCTTAGGGGAAAGAAATCGATGCATAAAGGTGACGGCACGAGTAAGAAATAATGTGTTACGCATGATTCCTTGGAGATTTATTTGGATCTTGTTATCTCCTCATATAGTAATCTGTAACAACGCAGCAGTAGCATCAATGGAGATATATTGGCTTGTAAACACAACAACTTAATTTACGTAGCACGTTAGCAAACAAACAAATGTGTGAGCGAATTATTGATACATAAGTAACTAAGAATTATAAAAAATTAACCAGGGTGAATTTTTAATTTTATGAACAAGTTAGTTTTACCATATTTTTAATCTTGTTATTGAGTATTTGAAAACTAATTATACACTTAGAGTTAAGAAACGTGAATGATATATTCAACGACTTATTATTAGCTATATTTTATGGATCTTATAAGACAAGTCCTTAGCAAATATTAAAACTGAACTACATTCACCCTAGCTTGACTCCATTTTCCTTATAAAAAATGACAAATAAAGTAATGTTACAAGTCGAATAAAAAAATGTAAATAAAAGGCTTTATGAAACAGACTGAATGACAAGGGAAACAGCTCATTTGTCCAAATTTGAAGAGGGAGGTTTCTTTTTTCACCCTGCGACATATTACAAATAAAGTCGCACCCTTTTTATAAACAGCTATAAATATTAATCGAAAATCAAAATTAAGAGCCTTCTAACAACTAGCTCATACATAGTAGACTGGGTTGTATAAGAAGGGAATGCTTTTATAACTTTAATTGTAATCATGCTTTAGTAACACTTTATGCTAATATTTGTTTAAACACGCTTGAATATGTCATAAATTAGGGAATGATTTTTTGATCGTAGTTTTTTTTTATAAGAAAATCTATATTTTGTTTATCTTTTATCGTTTTTTGCAAATATTTATTGTTTTAATATAGATAGCAAAAATAAATAAATAAATAAAAACAAAAAAAGAACTATATCACTAAGGTGACTTTTGCAAAAACCGTTTTTCATTTGAAATTTCACATAGTTGTGTTAGGGAAGTCTCGTAAACCTCTGATAAACCAATGCATTCTTGCTTATTTACTGGAGCTCCAGACCTGCGTACGAGGATTCCGCATTGTTCAAATAATTTATATACTTAACGTAATGCCTCCAATGAACCTTTTTAGAGTCTTTTAGAAATCTTACCGTTGTGTATCTTTTTTAACAGTTTCAACTCATTATTTGGAAATATTATAAAATTACAGAGAATTAAAATTTTCCCGTCATGGTTGAAGTTGACGCGTTAATTGAAGCATATTCACACTTAGATGCGAACGACCGAGAATGTTATAGAAATCTCGAGAGCACTTTTCAATCATCTGTTTTTCATGTCTTGCACATGACAGAAGAATTTATACATTAGTTGGAACCGAAAGAAATTTCAGTATCCGGCAAACTCTGAGTTGCAGTGTAGCAGTATATCCCGATAACCCGTAACCTATATAGATTAGAGGAGCTTTTAATTCATAAAGGTTTTCATATTTGTTTCCGTTATAGACCTCACAGTTCTATAATACTGGATCATCTAACAGTTTTCGAATGATTTGTTTGCCTGTTTAAAGTTTAAGCAAAATAGTTGACTAGTTAAGGGAAACAATGAGTATAGTATCCAGACCAATTTAGTTGTTCTAAAATGTCTTAAGTTTACATTCGAATACAGCACGTAAAACACATCATTGCGTGTTTTATTGATATATTTCGTTACACAAAAAATTGTACCTTTCATGGAGGCTGGTGGTCCGTGAAAGATTACGGACCTTCGTGAACTAAGCGCTCTTGCACGCGCATGCGCAGGCTGGGCGGCCCACTCATTCATTTACATTTCTAGAATGTTAATTGTTATTAAAGTTCCTTAATTGTATTACATATGTAATCTTCATAACAAAATAAAAGAAAAAAGTCCTAACACCATGTACCTGTGAAATATTAAATGTACCTTTTAAATGCATAAAAAGGCTATATCAAAATAATCATTTCATTAACTTTACATGTCACAATTATGTCGTTTAAAACTAACCTTTTCATAGAAATAAAAAATATACAAAATTAAAAGGCCGTGTGTGTGCTATATGGTGCTAGTTGATGACTAAGGTAGGGTGAATGTGTTGCAGCTATGTTATTGTATTTATAGTGGTAAAGAGACAATAATTCTTCAGGGGCCACAGTTACCCAGGCAGAGTACAGTCGGATACCTGGGGTATACAGAAGAGAAGAGTGAGCGACCAGGCTGCACTGACGGTGAGGGCGGACCGTCGCGAGGTCCAGTTACTGTAGTTCAACGGTTCACATATGGCCTTGTAGCGGTCTAGGGCAGTTGCCACGAGGATGTAAGAGCTGAGGTAGGGTCCCATGGTTTGGCCATATTTTACCACTTTACACAACATAGGTCCTCCCTTAAAGCGGTATGTAATCTTCCAGCACAACTGAGGGAACACGTTCAGTAGGCCAGTGGTTAGATCAGCCACGCAGAGATGTAGGATGAAGAAGTACATCCTAAAAAACCAAACATTTTATTAATTATATAATTTTTTATTGAACTGCATAATCCATTAACTGCTCGAATATAATATAAGATTGTTATATTTTTTAACTTTTGCTGGAACAACAAATCATTTAACATGGAATCCCCAATATGTTATGTAAAAGCTGCGTAAAACAGTTATTTAAATGTAGTAAAATTATGGAACCAGGATGGAATCTGACCGACCTGGGTAGTTTCTTGTTGCCTGTACAGAATCTACGAGCGTACAGAGCCACAAGGACAGCTGTGTTTCCAGTGACGGTGACCACAAAAATGACGGCAAGGACGGCAATCTCAGCCCGCGCCAGTTCCTCGTCTCGCTCCAGGTCCGAGGCTAGGCTGGAGTTGAACACTAAGTCATTTGCCATGGCTGAAACGTTTTTAATATTAGTAGCCGTTATATAGTGTCCAATATATCCTAGTATGTATGTATAGTTGCTGCCTAATACTTCATATTTTCAGCATTTAAAGAAATCGAATACCAAACATTCCCGCTTTTTATCATTGTATGCGGGTTTAACCGGGGTGATTTACAATTTCCAAGTTAAATCCGTTTTTGGTACCTCCTTTAAAGATAAAAAAGATAGAAAAATGCCGTTAAAAAATTCTAACTGTTGTAGACATTTAAAATGCAGTTTTTGTGTCAATAACAAAATAAGAATATTTTGTATATATATATATATATATATATATATGTGTGTGTGTGTGTGTGTGTGTGTGTGTGTGTGTGTGTGTGTGTGTGTGTGTGTGTGTGTGTGTGTGTGAGTGAGTGTGTGTGTGTGTGTGTGTGTGTGTGTGTGTGTGTGTGTGTGTGTGTGTGTGTGTGTGTGTGTGTGTGTGTGTGTGTGTGTGTGTGTGTGTGTGTGTGTGTGTGTGTGGGTGTGGTTTTTACATAACAGAATTAAATATGATTGAAAAATTATGTGTTGCTACATACAGGGTGAATAAATTCAGGAAACCCCGTGTTCATATTTTAACGACTCACACTATAAGAACTAATCTATGAAAACCTTTATATCATGTTATGAAGTACTTTGAGCATATTTATTACTACGTTCCAAGCCCAAAGAGGGGTATTTTGGTGGAAACCTTAAAATTTCAAATAATGAGCCCCGTCGAGTGAGATTGCTTTTAAAAGACCCTCATAAGAGAAAAATAACATCGCAAACTGTACAGTATAGAGGTCTCTATTTTAACTCAGTAGAAATGTTGGCCAAGGGAAAGTTTTATAAGTCAGAATTAACTACTTACAACCTAGAGGAATAAGTAATCTTTTGTAGCAGTTAAAAATTGTAAACCTTATAAGCACCACTCAGTGACAAAAATACAAATATGTAGTTTCATACAATACATTTTCAAACATCAAACAATTGCATTTTGGGAAAGAAATATAACATTTAAATTCTGGTTCAGTCCAATTGTACCGTCAGTGTACAGAAGTGTATTATAAATATGTGTAGCATGTATGACATTGACAATTAAAATGTAATGAATAAATAATTATAGAAGAAAATATATGCGAACATAATTTTGAATATAACTAGATTTTTCAAAATATAGGTATATTAAAAATTTAATTTCTCAAGAAAGGGTTCGCGGAGGTAGGATTGGTATAGAAAGACAGCGGTTTATCAGAATGACGACTACGATAACTGGTTACAATCGAGTTAGAACAGTAGAAAATTAATTCCCCTAGCCTTGTGATTGGACAGTCGGAGGCCGATCAAAGGCGTCGGTGATGAGGTAGTATGTATTAGGGAAGGGGGTGGTGTATAAATGTTTACTCGCAAATCTCTACGGAATTTTAAGTTTTCGGCGTATTATTTTAGCGATGCATACGTTTTATATTTTTTCCAAAACCATTCTGTATAGGATTTTGCGTAAGTAGAAATGTTACAGTCGAATTACGATTTTAAAATTAAACTTTTTTGCCAACTAATGTTAGTTCTCTTTTACAGGGAATATTGTATTATATTAACGGGATTTAGTAAGGGATTGGAGCGCACTAAAACAAACATCGCAAGATAGTACAAGTTTAAGAAAAATTAGCTCAAGTTAGGTTTTCAACTTTAATTTTAGTTAAAGGTTGTTTGCATTAGAAATTTAATATACAACAATCAGAAAAAATTTGATGAAGCAAAACTTTAAGTTTGTACTATAACTTTTAAAGGATTATAGTTTAATTAGAGTTTTCACTTTGAATCTGTGCCAACTGTAACAGGAAGAGATACAACTGATACGAAGAGAATTAATCAAAGTTCTAATTCAGTTTTATTTAGCTTTTCTTATAATAGTGAGTAAGTACGTTTTGTTTTGAATTCAATTAGAAAATTTTATTTTATATGAATTTTATAAAAAAGTTTAATTTTAATACGATTTAAATTTTAAGTCAAGAATTTAACAGCAGTTTAGTTTATTTCATTTAAACCAAAACACTATTCTTGAGAAAACATTATCAACAAGTGGTCTGTTAGCAATTGGTGATTAAATCTTAATATTTAGAATATTGAATAAAGATTATTTTATTGTTTGTTATTTTAAGTTAAGTTAAGTTTTATCGAACTGCTTAGTAAACATTTTACAAGTAATTTAATAAAGTATTCTCCTGCCTATCTTCCAAAACCATTATTAAATAATTAAAAAACTGTAAATATGAATGCAGATAAACCAATAGAAATGTTGTAGAATTTACGGAGCTCTCTACAATATGCATTATTATTAACTTTAAACTTGTAAAGCATAATTAGTGATACAACTGTTTGTAACAGCTGCATATTAATATCAAAATGAAAATCGTATGATTAGGGGTTGCGGCCCTCTAACAAATAATATGAATGGCAAATGTCAGGGAAAGTCTGTGAAATATTGTTGTACTAGGATTAATCGTAATAGTTCAATAGTCTGTAGGACTAAAGTGGAACTACCACCATATATGTATAGTGTGCAAAATCTAGGGCTGCTAGTGTCCCTTATTACCTTGGGTAAAACATAGTTGCCCCAATATTTAAAATAACAACCACCAATATTTAAAACTGTACATTTTGTGACGTTTTTCGCCAGTAAGGCTGTCTTCTTCAGATATTTCATAACAGTACATACAAATATTTACTTTGATGAGGTGTCAGACGAAAACAGACAGACTTTGCTGAAAGGTCTTACAAAACAAAGCTTTTAAATGTTGGTTGTTGTAATTTTATAATATATTGATTACAATAGGAAAAGCAATATCAGTTCCATATTCATCACAAAACACTTCCAACTTCAAATTATATTGTTAAGCTATCTGTTAAGAAATGTTTTTTCAGACCTTCTCATTTATTATGCTCCATGTTCAAGACAATAATTCTAACTTCAAATATTATATATAATGCTATATGTTAAGAAATGTTTTTTCAGACCTCCTCATTTATTATGCTCCATGTTCAAGACAATAATTCTAACTTCAAATATTATATACGTATAATGCTATATGTTAAGAAAAGTTTTTTCAGACCTTCTCTTCTAACTTCAAATATTATATATAATGCTATATGTTAAGAAATGTTTTTTCAGACCTCCTCATTTATTATGCTCCATGTTCAAGACAATAATTCTAACTTCAAATATTATATATAATGCTATATGTTAAGAAATGTTTTTAGAACTCCACGTTTATAATCAAATAAGTTTTAATTTTAACCTCCCACGAGTAAATAAGTACATTTTAATGTTTCTATCAAGTTTATTTTGAAGAATCCATGGGACCTTTAAAATTGGATTACTAGATATTCGGTGATTTGTGATGGATATAGATTATTTATTTCAATGGCATGAGGCTGGTAAGATTGAGTGGTCGATAACTCTATGCATATTCTTATAGCTAAGTATATCAGGTTGAAGGGTAATAAATAGTCTCATAATGTTGTTGTTTCAGAAAAAATGTAATAGATGTCTATGGAACTATAACTTAGTTTAAAATCATGTAGTAGGCATAATCAGAAACGCATTATATGCTATTGTGTATCGAAACAGTTAACAATGATTTAGTCCTTGTTTTGGTTATATAATCAAAGACAACTAACTAAAAAAAGTAATTTTAAAATCAGTTTATCATTAAATTGATTGCTCAAAGAGGAATTTAGGTCAGTGACTAAGTAAAGATCTTAAATATGTTAGTAACTGTTTACTCCTGCAGTGTCTATAATGTGTCTCGTGTTGCTTGTGGTTTACAATTTACAAGACTGCTGATTAGTATATGTGTAATATCAAGATTCACATTAAGCTACTCGCTAACTCGTCCCACAGCTAGCTTCCCTTTGTTAGTTGACATTTTAAAGTCATATGCAATTTCTTAGGCCTAGTATATATATATATATATATATATATATATATATATATATATAAACTAATATCGCTTCATTATTGATTATCTAAGCAATTCTTCAAATTTGCAACAAACCTTTTTACCCAGCTAACTAGTCCTTATCTCTGGTAATAAACTTATACGGCCCGATAATTAATTCACAGATGGATCCTTATAAATGGATAATTAATTAACTTTACCAGTACCAAACTAACTTTACCGGTTTCCAACCCTTTACACCAATTCCGGCCCATTACTGACATCACCTGAGCTTACAGACATCACCTCATCATCATAGTTTGTTCATCTTTAAACTCTCTATCCTTGTAATAAATACTTGAAATAGTCATTTTAACCAATACTTTAAAGAATGTTAAAACTATAGTTAGATGTAGATGGAAATTGTAAGATTTTTTAAACGTCTATGAATGCTCTAGACACATCAGTTTTGGAAAAAAAACATTCTTAACAAGCAAATATTTTGGATGAGCGATGGTGATAACAGCTTAATGTTATGTTTTATACAGAGTGAGTTTTATGTACCGGCACACCTGGATATAATTTAAACGGCCCGAGATATTTATGTGAAACCTTGACCCTACCTATTATAACATATTTTTTTAATTTTTCAAGTTGTTGAAAATTTTGCCTCCCTTTTCTAAAGGGGGGTAAAGGGGGGCAACTAAACATTTTAAAATACAAACCCCTATCATGTGACCCCTCATTTAAAGGGAATAAAAAAAGAAATCCAATAATGCTAACTAGAGTTCTCTACGTTTATTTTAACATATTTTATGACAAATTTACAATTGAGTAAAGGGGGGGGGTAAAGGGGGGCAACTAAACATTTTCAAATACAAAGCCCTATCATGTGACCCCTCATTTTAAAGGGAATAAAAAAATAAATCCAATAATCCAAACTAGAAGTCTCTACGATTATTTTAACAGATTTTATGACAAATTTACAATAATAAAATCAGTAACTGTCTTGTCCTGTTTATCGTAACATAAGTCAACTAACGCAAATTCTAAAAACAGTTACCTGTTTTAATGTAGCAGGTGTTCAAACTGTTCACCCTCGGCTGTTTGACAGTGTGCTAGACGTGTGTAAAAACTTGAAACATGATAGGGGTTTGTATTTAAAAATGTTTAGTTGCCCCCCTTTACTCAATTGTAAATTTGTCGTAAAATGTGTTAAAATAAACGTAGAGACCTCTAGTTTACATTATTGGATTTCTTTTTTTATTCCCTTTAAAATGAGGGGTCACATGATAGGGGTTTGTATTTTAAAATGTTTAGTTGCCCCCCTTTACCCCCCTTTAGAAAAGGGGGGCAAAATTTTCAACAACTTTTAAAATTAAAAAAAAAAGTTATAATAGGTAGGGTCAAGGTTTCACATAGATATCTCGGGCCGTTTAAATTATATCCAGGTGTGCCGGTACATAAAACTCACTCTGTATAATAATAACTCATGAAAGAACAAATTAATTTTGTTGTAATGAATACAATAAAGACTAACATTTTCTACTTTGATTTCATATAATATAAACCGACAAAAATGTTCACTTATACATAAAAATGCTACTGTAATTCCATTTAAATATTCGTAAAATTGATCTTTTCATATTATTATTTTCTTAATTTTAAGCAGTGAAATCATTCCAAATTTAAATATGCTACTGTTTTTTATTTGTTTTCCACAATTTTTATATTTATCATTGTATAGCCACCCAATTGTCAAGGGGAATGTGTTGGAATCGTTCACCAGTCTTCCTGGAGTTCCAGTTATTAGATTAAGTTAAAGATATAGCTGTATAATTGTGCTAATTCCATCAAATTTATTTATGCAAATCTTGTAATCACATATACGCTAACCAACGCTATCAAACTATTTTACAGGCTGGGTAGTTTTAAGGAACTGCACGAGTATAACTTTGCAAAGTGTAATAGTGATCTAAGCTATTTGATATGTCTGATCTGGAAACCCTTTTAAACCTTTAGGGTTTAATAACTGCACCTAAACCTATTGATGGTTTAGGTGCATGTAATCTCATATTTTAGAGAAATATAATGTGTTCATTATTTATTGTTTTAAAGAAATTAAGAAATATTCCCTTTAAGGAAAGGCACATGCATACGATACAAGCATTCATCAATTATGGGGGATTATTTATTTAAATTAACAGCAGATCAAAATTAAAGGGGCAACAAATTTCTTCATAAGCACTATTATTTTTATGTGCGTGGACAAATACTCTTTTTTACTTTTAAGTGTATAACAAATTTTAATACATGCATTTTTTAATACGTATAAATGTGTATGCTATTGCTAATATCTCATAATAACAAACATTAAACTCCAAGTCAAAGATACTTTTGGTTTTGAATAATAATAACTAAAATTTTTTTCATAGAAAATATACCTATACGATTTTATATAATTTTATGTAACACTATTTTCTTTCTTTCAATAAATATGATGTATCAATTATATGTAAGTCTTCAAAGTTTTATTTAATAACAGTACCTATACGTTGTGTAAAATGCCCTAAAATTATTTTTCTCGAATAGATCATCATCCTCTTCCCAACTGCACTTTTCTAATGTAGCTTACAGACAAAAATTTGGTTATAATATTCTTACTGTATACAATGCTCGTTCACTTGTATATTTAGACAAATTTATGTTTTCAAGAGCAGTGTAATGAATATAATTAATGAAGTAAAACATTACTCAATAATTTAGTTCAAAACTCGCGCTGATTAAACCAAAGAAAACTCTTAATTTATTTTCTTATACGTTTACGAGTACTTAAACAGTAAGCAGTAGGTATGGAATATGGCGGAACAGAGAAAGAATAGCACATTTGACACTCTATGGTATTTTCACTAAATATATTCATTTCTGTAATCATATTGTTTTTTATTTGTTTTTACAAAAGATTGCTACATTAATTTGACGAAAAATCTAATAATATCCTGCTAGGTAGTATGCACTTTTAAAACGAAATCAATTATACACCTCTACTGTTGTTGTTACGAAGACTTATAAATAAAAATTAATCGCTAAATGTGTTATTAAAGGCTAATCTCGAGATCGGTTGAACCAATTTGGCTAATTCTTTATTTAAATATTCATTGAAATCCGAACAAGGTTTATAAAAGAAAGATCGGGAAACGTTTTATAAAAAAAAATTATAATTTGGAAAAAATATTTTTATTTTTATTTTATAACAAACATTTAATAACACTAAACGAATGTTGACAATTTCAGCTGAAGAACGCCAAAGAGATTGAAACACGTGGTACATTTAAATTTGAGAACAGTGCTTTGTCAGTAGTGTAATGAAGACATCAAAGCCAACGCAATAGCTGTTTTACTCCAGAGTTCATAGTGACGAATTTAAAACAACTAATGTATTCGAAATACTATTTTAAACACTGCTATAAAACTCACCTCAATGAACAAAACTCTGAATGCTTTCTTATAAATTACTCGAAACTGGTTGGGTTTCTTGATATTAGCTGAGGAAAAACAGAAGAGTTAACACTAATATGCCCAACGACTTATTCCTTCCCAAGAGTACAATCCGAAAAACAGCAAGACTTTCAAATAAATGATTATTTTGTAATGATGTATGAACTTGTAAGGATTTCCCCCTTATAACGGAAGTTTATTCTGTTTGAAAGTACGTAATAAACATCTCAAGCATACGTAATTAATGTACATTTTCTTCATCGGGCTAAGGCAGGGTATTTCCTGCCTAAGTGCCATAGTTGTCTATGGCACTGGAAATATCTTAGACCGAAAGTGGATTACAAGAGCTGGAAAGACGCTTTTTGATCAAAGTAAGTTTTGCGAGAGCTACATGCTTTTTTTTCTTTATTGGGACAACAAGTTAAATTCAACTGTAGCACCGTAAAAGTGAATTTAACGACCGGAATTATACACATTTTGATCGAAATAGACTTCTCAGTCTTATGTATGTTTATATCTTATCTTCATCGGGACAAAAAGGCTAACACTATTATGACACTAGAAATATATTAGAACAAAAGTCGACACTTTTTGACTGGAGTGGGTCTTCGAGACCTAAATATTCTTGATCGAGTTAATAAGACAATCTCAACTGTGGCAATGTAAGTGAATTGAAACGGCCGGAAGTTGATACCTTTTGACGGAAGTAGAATTCTTGATTATGAAATCTTCTCAGGCTCTGAGGTTTTATAACATAGGGTCTTATGTTTGTAGATATATTTTCTAAATCGGGACTACAAGATAAACTCATCTATGAAACTTGAAATCTCTTATACTGGAAGCATGTGACAAGGGCTGAAAATATGTGTCAAGGGCCTCTTGATCGAATTATATTTTCGATTTGTGTTTCCTTGATCTTGATCTACAGGGAAAACTCAGATGTGGCAAAGGAAATATACTTAATTCGAAAGAGAAATGCTCATACATGTGCAAAACCTGTTATAACAGCCTGTCCCTTAAACTCTGATCCTGTTTTAACCATGAACACTGAAATATATTTTTATGACACATAAACACTGAAATAATATGTACCTGTTGTAAGCGTACGTGCGTTTGAATACATTCATAGCGCTCCATCACATTACATCATAAGTGCTTTCCTAAGTAGGCTTAGGGCTTCGATTTTTAAATTTTTGTGTGAAGCGGCGGGTAACAAATAGTTGAAATATAAATGTACAGAAAACTATGTTTTATTATTAGAAAAGGAATGATCTACATTTAATTCCACACGTTGCTGCCATTTGGAAATATTAGTTTTAACTACATTATGAACTTAGTTTTACTTTTTACATTTACATATTTGGTTTTTACCTTTATATTTAGAACAAAATAACTTAAACTTAGTGAATGTGTCTGAACTTATATCTATTTAGAAGAAAAAGATACTCAACAGTATTAAATATGCAGATTAAATAATACCTAGAATGAGTTTAAAATGGCTTTGATCGTGCGATAACACGACCGCTATGTCTAATGTTTAATGTTGCTAAGTTTGCCCAAGTAACTTATATTTAAACTAAGTTTAAAAAATTTGCTTTTTAATAATAAATATAATATTTTATTTCATTTTTAGTAAAAATTATTAAAATATATTTTGAATGAAAAGAGATCATGCAACCTTTAATAAACTTATTAAACTGCTACCTCATTTAAACCTAATTCATAAGTTGAAGTGAACTTCTATTTCATTTTTAATGTTTCGTATTAGAAATTGATTTAACTTTATGTTTGAATAATTGTATTAATTTATTGATTAAAAGTGTATACTATCTATATGATATTAAATTAATGAAATATTAATTAATTAATATTAAGGAATGGGTATATATATATATATATATATATATATATATATATATATATATATACGTTAAATTGTATAAATGGCAATAGCCTTATTTAATTTCAATAAACATTGAATCGCAAAAAGTACTTGCTCCGCCGGGAGTCGAACCCGTTTGGTCTTCCGATCATATGTTAGTTTGCTTATTTAAACGCATATGTGACAGATACGGCAAAATACAAAATAATTGAATCTTAAAAAGTAAGCGCTCTGTGGTGTAATGGTAGCACATTCACCCGGCAAGTGAGAGATCCGGGTTCGACTCCCGGCGGAGCAAGTACTTTTTGCGATTCAATGTTTATTGAAATTATATATATATATATATATATATATATATATATATATATATAATATGTTTGTTTATACATGTAAAAATATATCTCAAATTAAGTATTCTGAAATTACAATTTCTGACCGTATTTTGACAACGTGGCTATTTTTATGTTATAATAAGCAGTGCACTGTTTATCAGTGAAACATCCATGATAATTGGTGTACTGTAGATAAATCTTCTACTACATATAGATGTCGTTATTGGTTCAAGAATCAATTTTAAAGTCAATACAACACGGTGCTGTGAAAATATATAGTAAATATTCTGCGCAGATATGTGCAATATTGTTGTGTTAAGAATAGATTGTACGCAATATTGCAAAATTGTTATGTTAGGGAAACTGTGTGTGGAATATTTTATCGTTACTGTAAGGCGCAGGTGAAAGCAACGTACATAAGAGACTAAACAAATATTCAGCTATACGTATTTAACTTATATAAAAATTATATAAACAAGGTTACATGTCTATCAAAATTATTAAAGTAGCATAATAAAAGAAGATTAGAATTTTCCTCTCTTCTCCAACTCGCGTCTTATATAATTTGAGAGTAACATTTAATAATATGTGGAGAGTTTATATGTCTTTAGAGTTTGTCATCGGTTCTCGATCGAAGTCATTACTGGACTCACTATTTCAATTTTACACCCTACTGAACAAGGTTGCAATTTGTCTCCAAAAGGGACAAATCGGGCACCTTTAATAATATCTTGAGTCATTCTAAATTACTCAGAGATTACTGGTAGGAACTGAAAAGATTTTCAATTCTGTACCATATATTCTTTTACTGCAAAAGATCAAGAAGCTTCTATTTTATGAACACTAACCGACACCTCTAATATTATATTGCGAGTTTCCTGAACTACTCCGAAAGTTCACTAGTGTATATTGAGATACTTTTACAACTTAAAAAGTATGTTCCAGATAGTACACAAATTGTACCTTTAATAGGTATTAAGAACGTTTCCAAACATCGTTCAAAGCCATATAAGAGTCAATGGCTAAGGCCACTTAACATTAGTCTAAAATAGTAAGTCGATCAAAAACTAATTAAGAATTACTATATGCCTAAAATACGTTTTTAATAAAACAATTACATTTTGTCTCTTAATATTAATCAAAGTATGTTGAAATATTTGTATCATAATTGATTGTTTATTTTGGTATACTCACAAAAAGGTTAGATCGTTGAGTCGCATCTTTGTATCTCCGATTAAAGAGGGCATTCTTTTACAACTTGTTAAGATTCTAACTTTGTTTTCAATCTTCTGTTGACACAGTTTCTGATTACTTTTTAGAATTTATAACCCTTGTTTTCACCCCCTGATAAAATAGTTTACAGCTCTCAAGGGAAGGGAGGGAAGCGTTACAAAGTTTCCCATTATACTTTAATCACTGTACATAATTTTATACTCCCTCAAGAGACAAAAATACGATTCTTCAAAATTTAATTGGTATTTTTTTGCTACCTACAAGCACTTTTTAGTTAACACTCATTTATTTATTTCGTATTTGTCTAATCAGCAGTTGGTGAAAAAGGTTTACACCAATTCAATAGGCTCATTCCTCGTAATTCGATGAATTGAATTTGCACAGTTTTACCTCTATATTATAAATGTTTTCCTCTGTATAGTTTCCACATCAACAACCAATATTCATACGTGTGTAATTGTATGAGAATAATATTATGTTAAATTTCGTTTTTTCATTTATTCAATGACAACAGTTGTATGCGGTCTTATTATACTGTGGAGTGCTAATGTTTTCAATTCTAAAAATATTAGAGGTTTACAATTTTGTATTTATAGTTTTTTTACCATCAATAGATACTCGATTTTCGTTATCTATAATGTTAAAAGCACGTCAGACTTCGGGTCAGCGTGGGAGACTTCACATTCGCCCCATAGTGGACACCAACCTGGCCCGTAGTGAGACTTAGGCTACTCCTAATGGACCGATAATAACCATTTAAAATTTAAATATAGAGCTAATAGAAGTGGAGCTTCAAACCACATTTTAAGTCACAAAGCCAACTCACTCGAAAGGAATCGTTTATACAGACGAAAACACACAAAGACAGAAATCTGATTTCGTCTTTCACTTGTGACAATCTCAACCATATTTCTAGAGTTTTTCATTAAATGGCCTTCAAAAAGTTGTAAAAAAGCAATGATTAATAGTTGGAAATTAGGTAAACAAACGCACTTAATTTAAATGTACAATAAAAGGATAAAAATATACATAAATCATTTTATAAGTGCTGTAAATACTGTTATAAGCACTCATATTATAGTCTCAGATGTAAGAATAAGTCAGAAAATTTGTTTATACAATAATTATTGATTAGGGAAATTTATATTTGTATCAAATTACTTACATAAATTTTGATATCAAATGTTCGTTGATCAACTTTATACAACTCATGTTTCTGGCATAAGATACTGCAGAGTTATAATTGGTACTAAGGGTGGAATAGCTCTCTAAGTACCTCTATATAACTGATTTAACTTTCCATTTGAATAATCCAATTACTCATTTTGGCAGTACAAAACGAATAACCGTAAGTTCGTCACATGTTTTATGGCATACGCAACTTCGGTACCTAATCCTGGCGGCCCCAAGTACATGGTGTATTCTCTTTGTGATATATCACTTCTTTTTTTAGAAGTGTTACTACACCAGAGATCCATAATTACCTTAACATTAACTATCAACCAAACAAATGCTTAGAAGAACATTTATCATAATGAACTAACAATATAACTAGTACTCCTCGTAGGTACATTGTTTATTGTTCAAGCTGCCTTTCCTCTTTGGAAATTTGAAGAACTAAAATAAAGGCTGGTTTACAATCCACAATCAATTAATTAAGACGGGGAATACGCATGCTAATTTTAACGTTATGCATCATTATTATCAGTAATACGATCAAATCCACCTTTCTAGGAAGGATTATTGTCTAAAATGGATTAAAAGGGAGTGTACTAAAAGAAACTCAACTAGAAGACGCAGAGTTATGGATTTAAATCTGCAAATACTGGTGTAAATTGTATTTGAAATGTAATAGCAAATCTTTACTAGGTCCATAATTTCCAAAATGCCATATCTTCTCTCACTATAGTATCTACTTTTAAATGAAATCTATATTAAAATAGACAAATTATATCAAAGCGTTGTAATTATCTATTAGGTTAGTTACTCACCTGAGGAAAAGGTCAAATTGAAGATCTCGAAATGTACTGTAACTTATTTTTTGTCTCCGTGAAAGATGTCCTAAAAATCTTATTCCTTTATAATTAATTCTTCTATAGTGAAAAACGAACTAAACATTTAGTTAATTTGTATCCGATATATTCGTGAACGTAAAAACTTAAGAACTCGTTAATTCAAATCTTCAACTATTCGCATTATTTTGTTGTCATACTTTTTAGTGACTTCAAAACTATTCACCAAAAACATGTTTCAGATTATATATTCCAGAATAATTAATCAATTGTAAATATATTTTATTGCTATCCGATGAGGGAGTATTTCATAGTATCGCCTCTAGTGCAATTGGTACGCTTGAATCGTGCTTTATAAACAAATAAATTAATTGTTTATCCTTTACAATCTACAGATAGAACCCGTATCTATTACTCTTTTTACCTTTATATAAAAATAATGATATTATGAAAATCTATATAGTTAAAACAAAGTAGGAATAAGCCACACCACGTTTCTCATAACAGGCTTCGCTGAGGTTGCGTGCAATTACAAATCTACAGCTTCAACGCCTAGCAAAAAAAAACTTCTGATACAGCTTAGTTAGTATAGTCGGAAATTCCCATGGCAACAACAAGAAATACACATTTTAATATTGTTCCATAATATTTTGCTTTATCCCTTGAAATACCAAGAGTCAACAACAAACCTGAGTAAGATTAATAAACGTCTGTTTATACATTTCTATTGTTTAATTTTCTTAGAAACATTTGTATAAATTGTCCTTGTGTATTAAAAATACACAACAATCGGTGCTCCTAAATAACACCGATTGTAACATTATAGTGTGCTTGTAACATTAAATGAATGTATAAAATAAACCAGGGAGCTGACTGTTAACCGTGTATGTGAAACAAATAATAATCTTGTGCCATTATCCATTTTATTTACTAAATGTCTTAAACTTTGTTTTGTGACATAAATTAAGTAATTTTATTAATTATAATTTTTCAAATAAGGGTATTCTGTCAAGTCCTTTCATATTTCTAGTTTCGTACGGAGCGAGCAGCTTTTTTAGTGAGGAATAAAAATTAAATTTTAAGTAATACAAGTAGTTCATGAACTCTAGCGGCAGATTAGTGTTGGAGATATTTGAATGACAAGCTATTTCACTGAACTACAACTTACTCCATTATGCAAATACTGAGAGTATAATTAATACCAAAAGACATTTGTATGTGATGCTTTAATTGACTAATACATTAATATATTACTTGTAATTGTGTAGTGTGTATTATATTTGAAATTAATCTGAAGTTCATTTGTTATTTGCATTGAAACCCCCTATTTGTATATCGCAGTTGTTTAAGTGATTTATACATGAGTTTTATAAATATATACAATAAAATGACAGATGAAACATAATTACTGTACTTATAATATTAAATTTAATTTAATGTATATGATCCATTGGAAGTATAATAATGATATCAACCGATTATGGTGAAAAAATAACCTTTAAAGTACGCCAAAATTTAAACGATTATTTTTGTAAACTGTTTCTAAAAAAATGTTTAGATTATTCTATGACTTTGTACATCTGGTTGAAATTTTGAGTAAATTATTAGTAGTAAATTTGATAAAATAATAAATATTTCTTCTATAGAAATGTATTCCATAGCCAGAGATGTACATTTTTGAATTATATAAACTGTCAAATGGTGATAGGCCCAATCAGAGCTGATCAAAGCCATTACTGCCATTATTGGATACTGCAGAGAGTTGCGTTGCCAGGTATATAAACTAAGTTGATTGGGATACTTTTATAATTTTGTTTACCAGAGATCTCGAATCTGTTAGTTCCTCATATCACAATTTTGAATAGTTCAGTCACTATGCTAGTTCCAGTAGTTACAAAATTTGAATAGTGTATTTCCAAATAATTTCTTAAAATTATCTCTAACTTCATACTACAACCTGAATATTCTTTTACTTTCTTTATTAAAATTATAAACTAAAATTAAATGTATTCTGTTTTTATGTGTCATATATATTAAAAAAGAATTCAAAATCAAATGTTACAAATATTCTGCTTATACTTAACCTTCATCTCATGCACATTTTTAACATACATAAATCTATGATTTGCAAATCTGTTTACAATTGATGCCATGTGATACACGACTAGTATGTGTGTGAGTACTAATCTAAATTATATTAAGAACTACATTCTATGATAGGTAACTCAAATGAAACTAAATATTGTTTAATATTTATTATGTTTTAACAAGATATTATATCGTTAAAAAGCGATCAAAAGTGTAAACTTTACCTGCTATTTCTACATCAGAGTCAACAATTTGAAAACATTACACATCAACAAGTATTTCTAGAGTTATATATGTTGTTATTAGGAAAGTATATCACTTCACTGAAGACGAAGAGTTCGACAATCCGGGAGAGTGTACCAGGGGGGCACCGCGGCGCTACTGTCACACCCACGATCTGATACTCTTCCACCCGCCAGAACTCCTACCCCTCCCCCCACACCCACCCACTCACAAATATACCACCATTCCTTAACACCACTACCCACCCCTTACTCTTAATTCAAAAACTATTTTGTGCATCGTTATCTGGCGACTAAGGAAAGAACGTAATCACCAAAACATAAAAATACATCACTCAACCCGTTACTACATTTAAAATTTTCTCTAATTTCACTTCCATCCCAAGGGTTAACGAGCTTTTTTTGGGGAACTTCCAAAGTTGAAAATAATGTGATTGAGATCTCCGGGATTACATTAGTGGATATAGAGAAAGAAAAATGTTATAGAACCCGGCATGATTACTATAAGAGGGAGGGTTTGCTTACCCCGTATAATAGATGGTAAGCTATTTAGAAAACAAAAAGCTATACTATAATAGGCCCAGTGGTAAAGCTTGTTAAACAGCGGAGCAATTTTGTTTTTATACACAGACATCCTTGAAAGATTTCATCGTACGTCGTTAAAAAATTGTGAAGTATAGTAATCGATTGGAAAAGTAACGAAATCCACTGAACTGCTGAGTATTTTTCCGAATAATTTATTCACATGTATTTCGTGGTGAACCATATAAAAATAAAATAGTAATTTTGTTCCAAAAGTACTTAATTAAGTACTTAGTTAAAGCCGGAAAACCGAAAAAATCCCTGAAAATAATTGCAAAAAAAGGTTAATTAGTTTTCATTTAAATAATTGCTACTTTTTTAGAACACAGGATTATTTTGCATAAAAAATAAAAGTAAAACGACGAATTCCAAAAATACACTAAAGTGAAAGGAATATACAAATAGAATTCCTTAACAAATTAAGTAGAAATATCGTAAATATATCTTATAGAACTATAATCAAGATTCCGATTGTTTAATAAATCAGAAATGCTTATTGGAAAGAGGAAAGGCAATATCTCGTTTTCACGTATTTTGTAATGTGAGAAATGATTAATTAGATAATTAGTCCATGGAATTTCACCAGTACTTATTTCAGCGATGTTTACAAATTATTCGTAATTATATGAAAATAGAAGGCACGACAGTTTGTTGATCAGAGCGACTATTGTCCCAACTCCTGTTTTAAACACAATTAAAATTAAAACTCTTTAAATAAAATTAAAATATTCTAATTCAATATTCTTTTGTTCTGTAAGCTGTTACCTTAAATATCTATTTATTAAGTTCTTTAGATTCTCCAAGTTTTTTATCTCTCTAAAATCTATATTCATTAAACATATAAAATGTTTATCAATATTTAAATCAAAATTAAAAAAATACTCAAGCTTTGCAAAATACATCTATTGTCATAATGGCTTAGTAATATTCTTTTCAGAACAAATCCACTATTTCACTTTTTACAGTTCGTGGGCTGCTATGGAAGACTATGTAAAACTTCACACGCATGTTTATAAAATTTACAATATATGACTTGAAACCGAAGCAAAACCAGAACATTCTTTCTTCCTTTCTTTATGAAAGAAGGTTGATACATTTAATAGTTAAATTATAATTACTTCTTACTAAAAATAAAATCAGTTGTAGGTCCGTACATCTCTTCAAGAAAAATGAATCAATTTTGATACGAGAACGCTGGCTGTAGGAATCCGCCACAGGATTTGACATATATAACTTAACATTGAATAAATATGTTAGTTATTAGCCCTTATATAGGTTACGTTATTCCATTCTGGTAATTCAATGAAAGTACCTCGTTTTGTACAAGTAGCTAATTAAACTGTACCCAGTAGTTGTATTAGTTTGATCATCGCTTTTTGAAACTCATTGGCCAAGAGGAAGTTTGACAATAAACTAAATGCCAAATCCTGTGAGTAATAGTCTGGCCTGGATAATAGAACATTTCCTATCTGATTAGATATACAAGCATCATTGGGAGTATTGAAATTGTTGGTACCATTGTTCGAGCTGTGTGCTTCGCAATTCTAACCTATGCCAGTATTAAGGACAATTTTCACATTCGGATCAATTATTTAAACAATGAATATGCACTAACGATGATACATTTTTCAAACCTCATCAAACCCCGTTAGGAAATCTGTTGATTGAACATTAACCATCTAAAATCCAAGAACTGCCCGAGAAAATATATAATCAAAGGTTTTGAGGAGGTCTAAGGAATTAAAATTTATTAACAAGTGTTTTAAACGTAAAACAAGAAGAATGCTTGTTGGTCTCATCAGGATTCAAGTCTATGCTAGCATCAGACTTAGCGTAAGGTACGAGATTGGACATGATCTCATCATTCGCATCGAATAAACCCTTCCCACCATAGCTACGTTATGTGTTACTGAGTACAGTAGTTGAAATGGTATCCTGTATATAAATTTGTCATCCAATGATTGCAATGATATACCGGAGGTAATGATTGCCGGGTGGAATGTTAGCCTGAATGTGAAATCTGTATAGAATTGTTGGGAGGCTAGCCTGAGGGTGAAGTGAAGTGTATAATAGTCCGAGGAAATGTATGTATAGGCTAACTGCAATACAGTAAACTGTTTTCTTTGTAAGCAATTTATGTATAGGCTAACTGCAATACAGTAAACTGTTTTCTTTGTAAGCGATTTATGTATAGGCTAACTGCAATACAGTAAACTGTTTTCTTTGTAAGCAATTTAAGCTCGTTGATGATGTGGGTTCAGAGAGCATTCATTTGTTGGGTTCCAATAAATTCTCAAACGTGGGCCCTTGTTATTGGCACTTCAGTACTCAATAATTGGCCCTTGCTCGTTTACAACTCTCCACATTCACACTACATTTCACGTTAAAGAATGGCGTTCGTATAAACCAACTGCTTTATTTGACTGTCTCTTACTTTCCAAAGTTAAAAACAATAATTTAAATACTTAATGTAGATTAGATTTATTGGTAGATAAACTTAAAATGTATATTTGTTTTTAAAAATAAATTGTATGCTATATATTAGAAGTAAATATTTTTTAATGGAATGGCTTCTTCTACCTTTCTCCCGATTTCGTCTGAAGTATAAATTTTATTATTGTTATTTATTACTTCTTACTCAATATACCACTAACTCTATACTAAAAAGTTTACCACACATACAAAAGGATAATAAATTGGAAAACTTTTAATTTATAATGTGTAAGTTGTTCTGAACTTTCAAGGGAATAATTACTTAGATATATACGGATTGCAAGTTTAGTTACGGTTGGTTGAGATAACTGATCCTATTTGTTTCTAATGTTTGATACTCATAATTAGTTTTTTATTACTTAATTGAAATTGTAAAATCTTCAGGTACTAACACCTCTAATGAATTCAATAACATAATTTGTTTCGTAAGTAAATGGTATTTTAATAATGTGAAAGTGATTGTAAACGTAAACCTTCAAAAATGTAAGTAAAATTGTACAAATGGCATGTTATTACAGGGTTTTATAATCTACAGAATCTCAGAGTGGTTTACAGTAGCTTACGAGTATTTACATCAAAGCTGAGGCATGCTTAGACAGGGTTTCATGATCATAATTTTAATACATTTTTAATCTGTAGGAAGAGTCTTGGTGATTGTCTGGAATATCAAAATTTACAGAGGATAAAGTAAAACAAAATTTAACATATTCAATTCATACTTTGTCTTAAATTATTCAACACATCCTTTCCACAACAATCAAATCAGTACGTGACAGCTGTCATATATGGTAGTGTTGTCCTTATTTGTAGTATTTATATCACAATTAAGACGTTATAATATCGTATACGCATGTTACAACTGGCACGAGCCCTCGAGGTCACTTATTATTGCTTAGCTTGATAATTACTTGGCACATCTTTAATACGTGGTATACTATTTATTTAAGTAACTGATTAACATAAGATTGCATACTTTCCACTGTGTAAAACTAAAGTGTTTGAATAGTTCTTTCTGACACTAATTATTTGGTAAATATATGCTCACTTTATTAACAAATATATACAAAAATTTCCTTTTCTAATCTCTGATTTAAATATTAAGATTCTTGTTTTTATCACAGTGGTTTTAATAATAACTAGCGTCTGCATGTTAGAAGATTAATGGTTTTGTAAATAATCTTCATTTTCACATGTTTTGACAAAATTATTTGATTAATTACATAACATAGAAAATTTGTTTGTAGAGATTGTAGTGAACATAAACGGTGAAATAGAAATACTGTACACTACTTTCAAAAATATTTCACGATTGTCACTAATCGAAAGTCCACTTTGAGACTCAGAATTAATAAGGATCTAGAGGAATACACTTCATATATATATATATATATATATATATATATATATATTCTGACACGAGGAAAAATTACAAAAGTTATAGGGGCACATCGAGGGGTAACCTACTATTTTACATAAAACACTTTTCAATAACCAACTTTCGATAACCACATCCAATAACCTACTATTACTTAAATAAAACAAATTCCAATAACCAACGAAACGTCAAAACTACAACAATTAATTATATGGTTTACTACAATAAAATAAAAATGGCAGGTAGAACAGAAAGTGACATTTCAAATTACATATTCAGGCAAAAGGTTTTGAACTAGAAACTTGGTGTAAGAAGTTAAAATGTAAAGGATAAAATTTTACCAAGCCAAGTAAGATAGAAGAAAGAAAAAGGACGGGAAGAAATTGGTTCAACGAAAGAAAGGAATTGCTAATTCCGAAAGAATGATACTAGTACGCGCGTAAGGAGATTATCAAAACAATCGCGTGTTCAATCGCAATCAGTACATAAGTGAAGAACAAAAGTAATAAAATAAATAGTCAGCTATATGAAAATAAAAATTTTTTTGGAGTGTCACGAGTGATAATTTTTAAGAAATGTTTAGCATACTGAAATATTTATATGGAAATGTATGCATAGTTTAATTTTAGTTGATTAAGTTAATTTTATGATTGTACAAGACAAATCAAAATCATTTTATTGTGATTTTATTGTCATGAATGAAAAATACAGAATTTAAAATTACAAACAACATAACAATATCAAAATAAAATAGCCTATGCTCCATGTGAAAAAATTCCTCCAGTTAGTAAAATGGGTTATGAATAACAATAATAATGAATAATATTTATTAAGAAACCTTCTTCTGATATATTCCCGCACTAGAGGTAATAATAGGTGATTGTATACCCTCAGTGCAGCCACAGAATGGCTGTTAAGGGTCTTACTTAACCTACTCTGAGGAATAATTGCAGAGTCTATATTTCTAGTGCTATAGGAGTGATTTTCGCCAATAGGATGTATTATAGATGTGAATTTTGAAACATAAAGACCTACTTTATCAAGTTAAAGAGATATAGATTTATTATAGTTTTAAAAATCAAAACCATAAGTAAAACGATTTTCTATAAGAGTCTTGTAACAATGTAAACTTTTACTTAATTTCTCCCACATTTCATATATTTTATATGTTTTGTGTGTTTTCCAAAAGTGCCAGGTTTTTTTTATTACTATTGGATATTTTTAGAAATAAAATCATCTAGATACATACATTGATCATGTAGCTTTACATTACAAAGCTGATCGCTGATTAGCAAAATAATTAGATTAATTAAAAAAATATTACTTGTATACAATTTTAATGAATACTCAAAAAACGTGCAGGAGGTATTAAGGAATTTAATATTAAGGCCAAGTCAGATCTGTAAGCCTGTTCAAAATAATTAGTACACTACACTATTTATTATATACATAACCTTTATGAACCTTTGAGTGCAAGTGTAATATCTTAAAAACGTATATTAAAATACTTTAATGGTTCATCCGTTGGATTATATAGTGGATTATTAATGCACCATTGTATCTAATTGATCCACAGTCAAAGATCACGCTTAGCGAGAGTAACGTTAAACTTGTTGGCGAGTATCTGTCGCTTGTTACTAACAAAACGTTAGGTGCCGTGATTGTCAGTATACACTCATATTCTGTTCACGTCACCTATGATACTCAGCGAGTTATTGATAGATTGGATGTAGTATATAGATTCAGGAACATCTATCAAGCTACATATCGTGCAGTCCCACACTCTGTCAGTGTTTTGTTAAAACTGCTCCGCTTATGAAAGTAATGAAAGTAATGATTTATTCCATATTACACATAAGTATAAATAAAGCACAATATTAAGTTTTGAATTTCACTGGCCACTCTTACAAGTACTGTGGCCAGGAATAAACTAGAAACAATTACAGTTTAGTGTCAGAGTCCAGATGTTATCACTTGCTTACAACCGAGGTGACGTCTGTCAGACACAGCTGACCTTTGAAATATTGTTATATCAAGAATCTAACTTATGCTATAGACTATTTACAAAAGGAGACTGATAATCTTTATATTTTTCTTTTCCGTTAAAATTTTAGAACAAGAAGAACAAACTGCACATCATTACTATTGACATTTCTAGAATGTATATTAATTCTATACATATTACATCTTTCTACTTCTGTAGTTATTTTAATTTCGCAAGAAGCTTACATCTGAGATATCAAGTAACCAATTTTTTACTTTGCTGGCAAATAATTTTATACTCTTTACTTCTTTAACGCTATAAGGTAATTGATTAAAAAACTTCGGTCCATTGTATACAAAAGAATGCTTAAAGGTTGATTTATTAATTTTGGGAACCCTAAAAATTCTACGCTGAATACTCCTTGTTCCATATACAAGATTTGTTGTTCCCATATTACCGCTTCTTGTATAGAAAAGTCTAAGAACCTTATAAACGTACAATTGCTGAATAGGAAGTATTTTTAAATCTAAAAAAAGGGGAAAGGAGCTTTCTCGTACTTGTTTTTTTAATATTATTCTCAAAAAATGATTTTGAATAACTCTAAGCCTTTCTATCAGATACTTGTAGGTCCCACCCCAGCACACAATTCCATACTGTAGTCTAGCGTCGACCAACGCAAAATATAAACTTCTTAACAGAGATTCAGAGCATATATTCCTCAAAAAATAGAACTTCCTTATTGACGATTTTAATCTGACTTGTAATGACGACACGTGTACATCCCAGTTTCTCATCCAAGGCTATTCCTAGATACTTAAAAGAAGTAACTCTTTTTATTACTTCGCAATCGCAGACATCAACAATACACTCTGCTGCATGATATTTCACATCTAAATTAAAGTCAAAACCTTGGAAATCAAAATTAACATAGTTTGTTTTCTTTACATTTATAAACATTTTATTTGCTAAGCACCAGTTTCTCAGTTTTCTAATATCCTCTTTAAGCAGTCTGTACAGGGTCTCAATATTGTTACTTGAATAAAAGAAAGCGACATCATCTGCGAATGCACTAGGTATCCCATTTAAATTCAATTCAAGTAGGTCATTAATGAATATCAGAAATAGGGCAGCGGAAAGGACGGAGCCTTGTGGAACGCCCACAGTAATTGGTAGGGGTGTACTGACACTTTGGCCAACACGTACTCGTTGTTGTCTTCCTGTGAGAAAGCTTCGAAACCAGTCAAGTGTAACTCCCCTTACCCCAGCTGCCTCCATTTTTTGAATCAATATATTGTGACCTACTAAATCAAAAGCCTTTTTAAAATCAATGAAAAGTCCAGTACATTTTTTTCCTGCATTTATACTATTATAGATCATGTCAGTTACTCTTAATAATGCATCTTCTGTTGATTTTCCAGACCGAAAACCATACTGATTTTCGCTAAAGAAATTAATTTCATTTAAGTACTTAATGAGTCTGACCTTCATTAATTTTTCGAAGATTTTAGAAAAAATATTTAATAAGCTGATTGGGCGGAGATTGTCTAATTTATTAGATCTGTCTTTTTTATGAATTGGAACTACTTCACAGGCTTTTAATTTACCAGGAAAGACACCAGAACTAAAACTGAGATTGACAATGTGTGCTAAAATTGGGGATATTTGTTTGGAAATTAATTTGATGAATGGCGTGTCCATCTTATCAGGTCCAACTGATTTCTTATTTTTTAAACCTCTAATAAAATCCAATACTTCATTTTCTGTAACTGGTACAATGAAAAAGGATGAAACTCTATTATGTAAGTTCAGAGAACCTATTTGCACTGAACCGGTATCCTGGGTTGATTGTACATTAGCAAAGTGTTTGTTTATGACCTCTACAACAACATTTGGGTCTGTTATCACCTCTCCATTGTCTAACTCGACACGGTTAACTTTACTGCTCCTGGTATTTCCTCCTGTCAAATTATTGATTATTTTCCATTGACCTGCAGAGTCTCCCTTGCATTCTTGTAATTTCTTAGAATAATAAGAGTTTTTTACTTCATTTATTTCATTAGTTAAATTTTGACTAAAACGTTGAAAGTATTGAGAAAAATGTATGTCATATGGTCTTTTTTTTGACAGCTTATACAAGTATTTCTTTTTATCCAATTTAGCCAACAAATTTGAATTTATCCAAGGACTCTTACTCTTAGCTTTACTTAGTTTATTATTTGTATCAATTTCCTTTTTACAATTATTCATAATATTACATAGAATATCATTAAAGTTATTAAAACACACTTCTACATCACTCATTAAAAATAAATCGCTTAAATCCGTATCATTTAATTTTTCATACACTAGATCAGTATTAATTATAAATCTTTTTTCGTTAACTTCAAGTTTTACGATTTGTTCAAAATAATTTCTTTTACACATTATTTTTAATCCTAGTAGACAGTGATCTGTTAAACTTAAGTCAAAAACAGCTGGCTGGAAAATACTTAAATCTTGGTGTCTAATGAAAATATGGTCTAAACTAGATTTTGATTTTACTGTTATTCTGGTTGGACAATCTATCATTTGAGAAAAACCATAGCCACTTAACATTGTTACATAATTTCGCACATTTTTTGAACCATCAAGGAGATCTAAGTTTAAGTCACCTATGAGAATTGTATTATTTGCTATTTTAGCTAATTTTTCTGAAAGTTCTTGAATAAAATCTACTTCTGAATATTTGTGAAGTCTATATAAACAAAAAATATTTAAATGCATGCAATCAAGATCAACCCTACAAACCAAAGAGTCGGCAGTTACCATATTTATATTTAAATTTGCAGCATTTATGTCCTTGTCCATATAACAAATGACTCCTCCAGATCTGTATGTATCATTACAGCAGTGCAACATATTGTACCCTGGAATGTTATATTGATCGACTTCGTTACTGCTGATCCATGTTTCACAGAGAATGACAATACTAACCTTCCCCTTAATTAGACTCATTTCGAGAATAAAGTTGCTGAAATTTTTTCTTAAACTTCTTATGTTAGCATAAATAATATCGTGGCTATTAACATCTAATCTATCATAAAAACTACTAATACAGTTTGAAAAATGTATCATACAAAAGTTAAGTACATTTAAATTTATACCTTCATTTATTTTTAATAGGAGTTTCTATTTAACTCTTTTATTATAGAACATAACAATGACAATTAATTAAGGGATCATAATTAAAGGATAAGCAAATTATGTAATTGCAATAATTTGAAAAATAGTTCATCATAGAAAAGGCTATTTGCACGTTATAATTCGATAGTACAAAAAGTAATCTACCTCTTAAGAAAATCATAATTTTTCTTCGAAAACAAAGCAAAGCTTACACTTACTGAAGTCTCTCCACATCTTCAAGGCAGGTAATCCTCCTGACAGGTTCTCCCGATGCTTTCCTGGCGAAGATCTTGGCATCCCTGCACCACGCAAACGTGTAGCCGATCTCCTTGCACTTCATCTTGAGCTTTGCTAGAAGTTGTTTGTTCTCAGGAGTCAGATGATCGTTTATGTACACACGCTGGCTGGGGAACCGCTGGTTGATCTGGTTGGCCAATAAAGTCTTCTTCTGCCTGTATTTGGTGATCCAATCCTCCCTCTTTGACCTGCTGGTGAACTGCACGATGATGGCCGGGTCTCGGTCCTTCCTATAGGATGGTACTCGATGTGCAGTGGAGATCCCGTTGTCTCTCACGTCGACTCCCAAGGCTGCTCCCAAGTCACACAACAGTTCATTTATATTTTCTTGCTTTGTAATTGGAACGCCGTTAATCTCGATATTGTTTACACGAGAATACTGTTCTAGGTTCCTTACCTTTTCTTTTAATTCTGTTACTTCTTTTGTGAGGATTGCATTTTTATTTTTTATCTCTTCATTTTCTTTTTTTAGTTGATCAAATTTTGTTGTCAGTTGCTCCATCAACTTACACGAGGTATCCATTTTATCTGACATAAATTGAACTGAGGTCGACAATTCATTTATTTCAGCTCTAAATGAAGTCATTTCCTTGAAAACCTCCAATTTAAAGCTTTCCAACAGCTTTACCAAACACTCTTTGGTTAATATCTCAGCATCAGATGACGTAGATTTTTGACTAGACTGCGAAGACAACGATCTGCAATCCTTACATCTATATTCCTTTTTCGAGCGAGTTTTTGGCTCAAACTCACCTTTAATACATCCAATATGAAACACATATCCACAAGAACCCGAGCACTTCACATCAGTCTCCTCACTGGAAGTGTTCTTACAGACGCCACAAATTGCCATACTAAAAAATTATTGTGATAAAGATATCTATATATAGTACAAACTTTCGCAACACAAGGCACAATTAATCACGCACGGACAGGATAACTCACGGCCGCACGGAACTTGTTCTAGAGCTCTTATCTACTCGGCTGCCTAGCCTGGACTGACATTATCAAATAATACAAAACTCCGCAATTCTACGTGTTTAGTTTGACACGTTTTGAAAGATGCCCTATTAGTAAGAAACCGATATGTTGTTGGTGAAAACAATATAGTAGGTACAGACCAGCTGCGTGTTAATTAACATTCAAGATTCTGTAGACCGCAGTAGTATGTGAGAGACTGTGGTTGCGGTATGAGGTCTCCCAGTGTAGCTGCATCTGCCATGATGAATAGCTTCACTTCCACAAAGTGAGGCTGGAGGCAGGTTGGGTAATATAACGTTCTTTTATTTTGGCCTCATCATTTATAACGACTTCCCCGAATTCTTAAGGTGTGCTTATAATCTTAAAATGTACAATAACTAAACTTTTTTAGATTACACTGTTTTAATTATATTACTAATAAAAAGAATAAACTTGTAAGAAATTATAATGGGAAACGCTTCCAATAACAATAGTTTTTATTTAAGAATTTATAACTAATAATTATTTTTCACATATCAAAGGCCTGGAAAAATATTATTTCTATATATCTGTCTTTCCGCACGATATCTGAAAACAAACTGACATATACTTGACATTGTACACGAAGATTAATTTCTATATGCAAAACAATGAGTTCGATGATGGTGTATGTTATTCCATTAGATTTGTATTAGTGTAGTCAAATTTATTCCGGAATATCGCAGAATAAATAAATTTGTAAACAAAAAGTGCAATAATAAGAGATTCAAACAGGTAACATATTAACACATGTAGCCTAATTATCCCACCAAATCAAAAACCATTTTATGGCGACTTGATGTGTACTCTTGTATTATTTAAATACTGACATGAAATCCGTTTTAATGAACAAAAATATTAATGTATCACGTAGCAGTAAGTAATTCGGAAAAGATTTATCTGTTGAATTTAAATTTTTCCTAAAGCTTCATTCGAACATGAGTTATGTGATATCGCATGTCCGACCATGACATTTGGCTCACCGTCTTTGGAGCCCTTTATTCATTAGGCTGACACAAGTTCTTTTACGTTTGCCGATAAAGTAAAATGTTTTGCTGGATGATTGCCTGTCGTTCTATCTGTCAATAATGCAATGAGATATAGACATGCAATTTTGTATTAGAACTCAGCAAAGCCTGTGACGAGACATGACGTAATTACCTTGTTATATGTTGTTCAAATTATAAATAGTTTTAAAATAGGTTATAAAATTACTATTTATACTTATATTCTGACTCAGGTTAAGTGTATGAAAGGACCATTTGGACTTAATTCGTGCCTGGGAAATAAAGAGTTGATTTAAGACGATTTATTAATTCGTTCACTAAAGATAACATGTGTTTCTCAATATGAGTGTTCTGCGAATTGATGACAGTTATCTAGTAATAACAGCATTTGTAGTAACAAACTGCGGTTATGTTAATTGTCTTAATGTTTATTATTATATGACTAAAAAGACTTATACAATCAAATACACACATCTACTCGGTTAGATTTCGTTGCACTCAGCTAATTACACGAGCTCCTCACGTGTTAGATTTAATGGGGTGATCAACCGAGGCGGAGAGAAAGAGTGGGGATGGAGGGGCCCCTCCTGCCAACTACAGATAGCCCGTGTGAGGAGCTCGTGTCAGTTTTGGATCCATCAGTATAAACATAAACATAACCTAAATGTGATAGTGACATTTTTTCTAACCACAATTGTTTTAGAGTTTCTTTACTCGTATTCTTTTTACTTACTTCTAAATTTGTTAATCTAGTATCGCCTTTTATACTATTTTCTTCCATAAATAAAGGTAATTCAAAATCCCAGTCATTTTTAAATCCTTCAGTTTCCATGATGTTAGGCATCATTTCAGTTACATTATTAAATGACTTTGGTAAATCTTAAGACCAGCGGCACGTAATTTCACCGAAAAAACTAGTCCCGATTATCGCCGTAGCCGTTTACTCCCCCCCCCAAAAAAATTTTTGAAAAAATAAAATTTGAAAAACCTGACTGACAATGTATTTATTTGTTTTTTTGGTGTTATTATTTCGTAGGGCAGTAGTCCAGGTACTACTTCTAGTATAAACTTGTCTTATCTTATCAGTCATAAACGCGCGCCGGTTACCTTTTGCCTGTAATGAAACCTGCGTTAGTTCTGTCTGAGTTTTGTGTGTGTAAGCAGTCATGGCGTGATCTGGGCTTGGACTTTGCAAGCTCGAGTTAATTTTTTTTCTAAAAGAGCAAGCAGCGCAAAGCGCTGCGCAGCGGGCAAGCATCGCGTGATCTGAGTTTTGAATACGCAAGCTAGGGTCTTTTTAGCGTGTGACAAAAACCATCGCACGCCATTTCAATAACTTCACTAATTATTCCTTTCCTTGTCCATGTGGGTTTGTTTGTTTACGTCTGGCGGTCAATCGAAGCCGTCCTATAGGTCACGTGACCCTCTCGGCCAATCGGAAGCTTTCCTGTTTGTCACGTGACTACTGTCAACTCATCAAAACGACCATGGTCGGCCATTGTTTTTAGTTTGATAGTCGTAAATCTTGTTATTTATGTGTTTTGTATTGCCAACATTTTACTGCTGAAAAACTGGTTGTTATATGTTAAGATTTACCATGACTTTATAAATAAGGGTAACTTTTTGGAGTTATAAAGAAAGTTCAATATTAATATAATTAATTCGATATAATTTCTATGTTTTGCAGATATGTTCGTGTAAAGTGTCTTTGGAGTTATAAAGAAAGTTCTATATTAATATAATTATTTCGATATAATTTCTATGTTTTGCAGATATGTTCGGATATAAAACGACTCATTAATTCGGATATAAAACGACTCATTAATTGGTAAGATAATAGAAATCAGAACCGTTCCGAACTGAGGTCGCTATTAGCCGCATGTACAGAGTTTGTCAGGAATTTTCGGGATTTATCGGTACTGCTCGGCTCTGTCCCCACTCTTTCTCTCCGCCTCGGTTGATCACCCCATTAAATCTAACACGTGAGGAGCTCGTGCTAATTACTGTATTTACCAAACACGCAATGTTTTACTAAATTTGAATACAGACTTGGTTAATTGGGATTGTTCATACGTAAATACTAATATTATGAAGACAAACTACAACTAAACTACGTAATACTTACACAGCTTTGTAATAGAACTGTGATCAATAAACTACTGTGATTGTGTTATATCCGGTAATTTATTAAATAGTAATACAGTTTATTGATTTCTTTTCAAAGAATCTCATAAATGACAATTTTTGCGTCTAGTTTGTGCTTTATGTCGAGATGATGTCTTATAACCAATCAACCACAAATCAACATAAAATTTAGTGGCATTTTTTAAGTGCTCCGAGACTTGTGCAATGTGGACTATGACTGATGAAGACATTACATTAAACCAGCTAAGTCATTAAGGCCTTGGTTGTCTAACAAAGCAACACATTAATGAAGATATTGTTTTCACGTAATTGTAAGAACAGTTTGAACGAGAAAGCGTAATACTTTAAAAAAGAGATTGTGAATCTAGTGTACTAAGTGTAGGATGGCGTTGTGGTTTTAAATGGTCAAACTAATAAAACCAAATAAAAAAACTGTTAATAAACCAAATAATTACATGGTATCATTGTTTTTACCATGACAAATAGCTTACAGTACATCCTATGTATACTCGATTCCACACGATTGCTTACATGTTATTAAAACATAATTACCTCATCTGTACTTTTTTCGCTAAAAGATGGCCGGAAATGCGGGCGAAATTTCGTGATAACAAAATAATTCTTACACATACTGAGTTACTTGCAACAATAGTTTTCCCATAGGCCAGGAAATACTCCAGGAAAAGCATTTTAGGACATAGAATGTTTCTTTAAACATTGATGGTATAGCGTAGAAATCAAAAACTTGTAAAATAATTGTTTGTACTCACGACATTTAAATAAAAAATATATTTTGCATGCGCGCGCGCAATAATTTGTTTTGATAAGTATAAATAAACATTGTTATCGTTAAAAAAATGAAATGTTTATACTACATTATAATCACCTAGTGAGTAAGAAACAAAATTTACGGAAATATACTTTCAATTTTGAAGCTATATTCCGTGTCAAAGGAAATAGGGAGAGCACCAGCGAGAAGGCAGCCGAAGTCGAGTAATTGCCCGGCGGTACTGACGGTGCTGTACTGTCAAAACAGCGTTAACATGTAACGCATTCCAAGTGACCTATAATGTCAAACATCCTCGTGTACATTACACAGTATACTCGTGATGTATCTACATAACGAGTATACTGGATATAGTTACTTTGTTAAATGCTGTAATAAACGCTGATGAAAATAAGTGATAATCGCTGGAAGATATTCCAGTCTCCTGATCCAATGCAAGATACACAGAATAGTCACGTGGACTTTAAATTTAAAGATTTCGTAAAGTGAAGCAGCTTAATGGGTACCACAGAAATTCACAAATTTCTCAGCAACATTCCATATTTTTTTATTCACTAGCTTCAAAAATTTATGAAAACTTAAAAGTTTTATGCCAGAGTGGAGGAATACCGAGTCCGTCCTTGTAATCTTAGTGAAATTACTTATGATGTAATATATATTGGAGCCTAATAATAGTTTTTAATCCGAAGTTGACACGTTTATGTACCCAACAAATTGAATATGAGGAAAAGGAATGTTATTATATATTTTGTTTCCAAACTATTTGTAATATATATTACTGCAGTGCTTAGTGTTAAAAGAGGTTCAAAATATATACAAAATAAGAAGAAGCATTCTAGTTCGAATCAGTTATATTCACAGTAGAGTATACCTCGTTGTCGTGTTAAAAAAATATTGTATATGCATGCTCTGTCTAAGAAGTCTACTTTAAAGAAACAGTAACTACTTTCGGCCCCCCTTGTCTTATTCTTCCGGTCGGTAAGTTATCCCCGTGGCCTATTAGCATTTGCCTTGTTGTCTCAATCAAGAAAATATTATATACAATTATACAACAATATATACAATTCTATTTTTTTTTTGTCCAAAAACGTCTCTTTCCGCCCATCATAATTTACTTGCGGTTTAAAGTATTTTCGGGGCGAAAATACCTTTTGCATTTTTCCCTGATCAAATATATGTACATGTGTGGATCTGAAAAGAGTTCTCAGGTCAAAAAGCGCTAACTTCCGGTCATTGTAACCTACTTGCGGTCTAAGGTACTTCCGGTGCTGTAGTTGAATTTGCATTTTTATTTCGGTGAATAAATTATTTACATACACAAGCCTAAAAAGTCTACATAGTTAAAAATGTGACTAATTTCAGCCATTTCATCCCACTTCTGGTCTAGGATATCTCCGGCACCGGTAATCTGTTGAGAGCATAAAAATTAGTTTAAAATATCACATTTCTATATTAGTGAGAAGTTAAAAACAAAATATAGATATTCTAGGCGTTGCACCCTATTCAACCCATTTTGGGTGATTACGTTTCATGAAAATGATTTTATTTTTCTGTTGGGAGATAGATCGTTAAGAAACATCTTTTATTTTGCCTGAGAGCATGGAACACATGTATGTCAAATTATATCGTTGTGGAACTTCAGGAAGTAAAAAAATAAAATATAGTTATTCTAGGAATTGCAACCCCATTTTAACTGCTATACATTTTTTTATCTTTATGAAAATACTCCAAATTTTGTATTTAAGTCAAGAGGCATACGTGTGCCAAATTAGTTTAACTTTCTGGGATATCGTGAAGTTGCAGAATTAGAGTTGAGTGAGTCAGTTTAAAAAAGTTAAAGCAAAGCTATTTAAGCAGAAACAAAAAGAGTTCACTGCATCAAATAAGTCATAATAAGATGACAAATGATTGTCAGTAAGATAAAGATGGGAGCTAACCCTATGGTAGACACGTCTAAGCACTGATGACGATGGAAGAATAAGACTAAATCTTCATAGCTTGCTCATAAGCAGTTTCGTACGTGGTTTACGTAATCAGCACCTACTGTTCGCCAGTTCAGTTTGCTCTGTTGCCTATTAGTTTAGATACCTCTATTACGTGTACTGGCTGCTACAAGTAGCTGATCTGACAATCAATCGTCAAGGATTGTTCTCTGTCAGAAATACAATAACGTGGCCAATATGGTAATCAAGGGAATCTATCAGTCAATTATTTATTAGCAGAATATGTATTTTATAATATATTATCCACGTCAAAACATTTAAAAACCTACAACTCAAAGATGACAGTGGTAACAGCACATCATACGTGAACTATGATAATGAATTTATGATAATCCGATACTAAGAACTATCTGAATAGCGTATGGTCTCCAAAAAGTTTTATCGAATATAAAATTAAACACATTATTGGAAGGTCACATCGGTCTAATAAACTTTTATTACAGGAACGTCAATTCCCAAAGCAGTTACTGCGGGGATTCAACCGTTTACTACGGCGTATTAGGAACGTTATCCTTCCAGCTCAGCTTTGTTTATTAACCTTCCATATGCGTGTGTTGTGCGCACAGGGGGTAACCATTAAAGTAATGGAAAGGCTCACTTTTCATTGTTAAAATATCATACGTTCTAAAATAAAACTATTAACTAGGGATTATTCTTAAAACTACATTTCTATACCAGAAACAATTAACTGTTAACGTACGAAACAAAATAACATGTAAGATATTACTCGTATAAGATGTTTTTCTGTTATTACTTTCCCGTTCTTAAGCTAGGGGCTTATTCAGAAAGAGTGCAAGAATGTACAAGGAGATATTCTGGACGTTAACTCTCTAATGATGTAAGGCAATAACAGCCAATTAAGATCAATATCAGATTTCATGGCTGTTTGGTACAATCACAGCACCACTGTAAAATATTCGTTAAACTTATTATTACGAAACTGGAAGTTCATTATTTTTGTAGTTTAAATGATACGAAAAGAGTTATTTATTCACTCTACAGGAAATGGAAACTCTTATCTGAAGTTTACAGTTAATATTAAGATGTAGGCTACTTCCTCGAGCTCTCCAAATTTTCTGGCCATTGTCCTTCAGACTGGACGACAAGATTGTATCCATAGGGTTCAATGTAGGAAAAAGCCTTCCTTTTTAGGTCAAGCCTCACTCGCGGATCAAGCTGAAGCAGGACTGTGGTCACTCAGCTGACATCTATGAATTAGCTTACGGTTTAAATAATGTGGTCTTTGTGTCAAAAGTACATTATGTTCAATCGAGACAGATTGTGTAAGTCAGCACTCCTTAAAGGACAAACTTGATCACTTGTGCGATATCCACTAATGCGTTCTAATCTTTTGAGGTTATAAGATAATCTTAGAGCACTATTCTGGACCCTTGTAAGAGTACGTGTATTTTTCAGATTTACACAATTACCAAAAGTAGTTAATACGTAATAAACTAATTACAAATAGGATTATCTCCAATTTAACACCTTCAGGTAAAACTGTTTAAGGTAAATATATTTCAATTGCTGATAGATGATTAGCAGGTGTGTAAGATAACACAAGCTGTGAGTCGTCAGCGTATGAATGGAGAGAACAATACCTCACCACTCTTCACGATCTTCGGTATATGCAAATAAATAGAACTGGTTCGAAACATCTGCCTTGAGAGACTCCGATATACACTCTGACGTATACTTGTATATGACATTATATCATTATATTCTAAACTTGCTATTCCTACGTTGATGTTTAGCCTCTAAACCGGATTTTAGTGTTATATTCAGAACTTATATAATTGATAAACCCTATATTGTTCTTCTAACTCCTCAATCTTGAAAGGATTTTTAGCTAAATAATGTCTCAAACATTCGTCACTCATTGGATCTTACTCACACTCACGAAATCATTGAGCTCTTAACCCATCCTCCCACTTACACATACATGTTGTTCGTATTAGAGCTTAGGATTTCAGACTCAGTAAATGAAACAAAAGATTTGAACAGAAAATAATATGTTTTTCTGAGAGGTTGGCTTATTTATCCTTTCTGTAATTTAACATCATAATATATCGTTTTATTATATGTCATTATATCATTAAATTCTTAACTAGCTATTTCAACGTTGATTCATCCATTAGAAACTTGTTAAAATAACTATTTTCTATACATTTCAACATAAAAGTAAGAGACATGAGTATGAGTGGAAAATCCTTAAAAACCTTGAGCCAATGCTTTCAGCATGATTGTGTCTTCAAGTTCACGTTACGGTGTGTTACATACCGGGCTGCATTGTCTGTTACCTTTCTCTGCTGTTATGTCTGAGAGAACGAGGCGTTTTCCTTCGTTTTTATACATTTAGAAATGTGTAGACCTTAAAACTTTAGATATAAATACGATTTTTTTTTAAATTTTAATATGTTTATTGGTTAACCACTTTAAAAATCAATTATGCACAAAGCATATTTTTATCACTAAAGAACGTATTTTTTTTAATTCCCGTAGTAAAAATAATTTGCAGTTTTTATAACAAATTGGAAATCATTGTACACCTTCTCAAACTTGTCTCTTATGGCTTACATATCAATTATACATGAGAATTTATTGTTGTTTAATGAAATCCCCAACCATTAAATGTTTATATTATTCACCAATTAGGAAATTGTAAACTAAAAATTGCTATAATTTAATTAAAGTTTATTTTTTATTAGAAAGAATGAAGGGTGAAGTGTATTTTATGAATATTTGTATTAGATCAGTACAAAGTTCTGTTTAGTAGAGAGATAATAAATTTCCAAAATTTAGATTTCTGATTTTACACTCAGCTAAATCGTTACATATTTCCAAATTATTTTGTAGCATTTAACAGTTGGAAAATAGTACGCAAACACGTACTGTTAAAGTATGCGTAGTACCAGAATGCATGGGCTCTATGTTTACAGAATGTATGTTGGCTTACAGAAAACTTTAGTAATATAGGAATCCAGTGCTCTTGAAAACAGTAGGAGATTGAATATTACGTTGGCAAGGTAGAAAATAAAGGGTATAGGTCGAATTCATGTGTTCCTTTGGGAATCCGTGAACGTGAGTTCTCTTAATATCGCTTGTTAAGTCGGAAGCCTCGTTTCTTTACTACCTGCCTATTAAAATAATATCTCAGGGATATTCATTTTCCTGCTAATAAACTCTCAAGTTTCTCATTGTATTATGACCGCCACTTCAATACTTTTATTATTAACATAAATATCCTTTAATATACAGTTCTTAATTAATATTTTTTATGTATTTATTATTTATTCACTTACTATTGTGATGTTTGATTAGAATTATTGTATTGCTTGATGTTTAAATTGATTACTGTACCCACTTTATAATTACAATAGGTAGCATGTAAAGCACGCCCTCTATCAGTGGGATGTTTTGTTGTTGTTTTATATACTTATTCTTCTTCCCTCTATTAAAACATTCTTAAATTGTGCGTTTATTATTTTCGTAGGAAATGGGAATTTCAGTGAGACCAAGTTCTTATTGAGCGAACATAAAGCTTTACATTCCATATCTTACTCCCACAGAACACTACCACATTTACTAAGTTATAATAGCTTATACGAGTATCATCACATTTATCTACTGACGATTCTTCGCATCTTGCCCATTTTCATAACAATGGCTACTTAAAACATTCTCAAACTGTCTATTTCTACATAGTTATCCTTAATTACAGTAAATTAGAACCGTAGATGTTTTTTATAAAATTATTATTTATCCCAAAATTAACTTTTTCTTAAATTTTAAGAATAAGATTCGATAAGATTGAGTTTGCTACGAAATTGAAATTTTACAAACAATTTCTATCTGTTCACAAGAAGAAACTCCAAATAAATACATGTATCTTTTAATAATATATAATAGTGTTGTTAGTAATTTTTTTTACAGTTTTTACTACTTTTATACGGGATTTTTTAACACACAAATGCGACAATAACGAGTGTCGCAGAGAAGACATACTAGAGAGTTGCCTTGACAGCTGTAGACGTGTTGACACGCAGTGTAGCGGCTCAGTCTGCGCAGCGAGGAGGATTTAAGGTTAGATCCTGGTCTTCGCACGGGGAGGAGGATTCAAGGTTAGATCCTGGTCTGCGCAGCGAGGAGGATTTAAGGTTAGATCCTGGTCTTCGCACGGGGAGGAGGATTCAAGGTTAGATCCTGGTCTGCGCAGCGAGGAGGATTTAAGGTTAGATCCTGGTCTTCGCAGCGAGGAGGATTTAAGGTTAGATCCTGGTCTTCGCAGCGAGGAGGATTTAAGGTTAGGTCCTGGTCTTCGCAGCGAGGAGGATTTAAGGTTAGATCCTAGTCTTCGCAGGGGGATGAGGATTCAAGGTGAGATCCTGGTCTACGCAGCGAGGAGGATTTAAGGTTAGATCCTGGTCTTCGCAGCGAGGAGGATTTAAGGTTAGATCCTGATCTTCGCAGGGGGAGGAGGATTCAAGATTAGATCCTGGTCTGCGTAGCGAGGAGGATTTAAGGTTAGATCCTGGTCTTCGCAGCGAGGAGGATTTAAGGTTAGATCCTGGTCTATGCAGCGAGTAGGATTCAAGATTAGATCGAGGGCGGAAGCGCTGTTTTAACAACTGCTTATACTTCGATTACCAAAAACGGTCTCTTTATCTTAATTTTAATAAAAAAGTTATACTATTCTGTTATCATCCACCATCTTCCGACAACCAGGTGTTTCGTTTATTGTTAACTCTGTTCTTCAAGAAATTGTCTTATTTCACTTTCGTTATTATGACTATCAGCCATTGCTACTTCAATAATAATATTCTTTGATAATAATTAAACACATATTTCTGCAAGAAGTTTGGCTTCTTATAACTGTTCTGAATTAAATATATGTTATACTGCAGAGCGAACGTTTCGCTAACGTTATGAAGTAAATTTGGTTCTCATTTGCCTTAAGGAATTCTATTTTCTTCTGAAATGGATTAATTTTCGTGTAATAATAACTGAACATTCCTAATATATATGTAATGATTACGCTCAGTATAACATAGTACATTATTCTCCTAAGACCTATAAATATGTACGTGAGCAGTACATAAGGCAGCCAAAATTGAATTTGGTTGTGAAATGCAATACAGGGACCGGTCGTAAGCCGACTCCAAACTAAAATACCTCAGTTTGAAAGTCAAAGAAGATTCGTACGGTTCTGAGACTGTTCTATTACCCGATATTACCCACTTTACATAACACATACTGAAATCGAAATCAATTCCTGAATTTAGAAGAACTTAATTTCTTACAACTTCGGTTATATGAACAACATATAAAGTGTACATGTGTTATTAACAACCGGACTATTTCGATTGTTTTATAAGTGGTTCAAACCTGTTTGAGCCTCGTATTTTATTGTATACGTTTAGAATCATATCTAACCTGAGTAACATCTCAGTTCCATACAGAAGTATGAATTCCCCTTTTAATACAATCTTAGACAGTATACAATCGTTTTATTTTTATTCCTACAGTTATATAGAGAATATTAAAAATTATTGAATTGAAAAGATCAAAAATACACACATAAAATACTTACGAAGTTTTTTTGTTTGGTTATTAAAACATGAATTATTTAACGTGGATTACTCAAATCACCTTAATAAGTTCAAGGTCAACTGTGTAAAAGAAACATTTCCATTCACGGTAACATAATTACTTGACTTGATTTCCTTCAACGTTTGTTACCCATAGAGATAATCTGCACATTGCCAATCAACATTTATACATATCTGACACTAGCTAGCATCACAGTAGCTTAGATGATAAAAAATAAGAGTAATTAGTTAAACTGGAGTCGTAATACAAAGAGGGTTCTTTATTACTTGGAACAAAACGTGGATTTTTATCAACACGATAAAGCTTAATTTTTTAGACTCAGGTGAGAGCTCCGAAATCCGAAATTAAATAAGTAATTAAGTTTAATTTTCAGAAAATTTAAGTATCGGTGAAAATAAGCTGAAAATTACAATTTATATGTTTGTATTTATATTTTTACTTATAAAGTTGAACCTCGTTATTAGGAATCTCTATAAAACAAACTCCTCGTGAAGTCAATTTTTTTAATCCCCTTGACACTTTTGTAACACTCAATGCTAACCTCTATATAACGTATTAGTTATTTAAAAACCTCCATAATACGGATTTTCTTTGTGATTTTGGCTAAGAATTGAGCCTATTAAGATTAATAGCCACATAATAATAATATTAGCCACAAAGAATAATCTTAGCATATCAGGCTTTTTTGTTGACTTCAATGATGATGTAGCAGTATGTGGAGATCTAACGGATGAAAATATACTGGCTTCTGTTCAACTCGCAGATCCTCATGAAGATGACGCAGCTGAGGATGAAGATGATTAGGAGGATGCACGGGCGAATAGTAATCAATCTGATCTGTCAACAAAAGAAGCAAGAAAAGCTATTCTACTAAATTGTTTTTAGTGGAGAAAAATTGTAAAAATTGAAAATTTTCGATTTGGCAACCAACAATTAATTAAATTTTATTATTAATTAAACTCTTCCAAATTTACTAGATAAATTATTCAATTTTACCACATAGGTAAAAATCAGTCCTTTTTGTCATAAACTTACGAAATAGGATGAGAGCTTTTATCGGTGCGCCTGAATTAGCACCCCCTGGACATAGCACCCCCTCGCTACTGACGTCATTTTGACGTCACGAAAGGGGGTGCTAAATCAGCACAGTGGCCGTGTCCAGGCCCTGAATAAACACCCCCTTGGAATACGGGGGTCCTAATTCAGCGCCTCGACCGTGTTCATGTGCTGATTTAGCACCCCCTTGAATCTGGGGGCTGCTAAATCAGCGTATTGATGAGATGAATAATTACTCCAACGGAATATAGTAATAAACGTTTAACCATATTGCGATTTATTTTTCAATAAAATAAAATAATATATATATATATATATAATTATTTATATTATATATATATATATATATATATATATATATATATATATTGTAATGAGTATATTTACTGCATTGCTGTGGTTTACTTAAAATTTCAAAAACAAACAGTTCATTACCAATTATAAAAATACTATGCATCAAATATACTTAAGTAAAAAACTAGGTTCTAGGCATTCAAATACAGGTTTATTTTAAAGTAAAATTAATTTGAAATCGTGGTACGAACAACGCAGAGGAACTGATATTGCGTAAATCCGGCATGTGTAATAAATATACATGGTCAGAGATTATATCAACCTATTAACCACTTTAAAAACAATTATTTATTTATTTTAATTTTTCGAATACCAATCAAAAGCGGGAAAATTAGAACCGTGAAATTGTAATTTTGCGACGGCTAAGAGCCAATTATTTTTAAGGACGCATCATAAACTGAATTATACTATTTAAACTGAATAGTATAATTCAAACACACTTGACAAACAATTTAAATATTATTTTATATCTATAAGAATAAATATCATTCAGTTATATCCATATCAGTTAGTTCAACTATAATTAATAAAAAAAGTTGAAAACAATGTTAAAACACGTAGCAATAAATATACTACCGTATTTTCAAAAGCGTTATTGCTGTCAAAACATACATTTATATACTGAGTATTATGGATATACATTGTTTAATTTCCCCTCTGTCGGTTAGTGTGCGTTTTTTTGTTGTTAAAGTGGAATATCTTGGAAAATCTCAACGAGTAGGTCACAATACAAAAATCGAGTAAACGGCAGCTCCAGAATATCTTATGCCAATCGTGCTCACATCTTAGTCCCTTCATTTAAAGTACAGGAAATACATTAATATCCGTTGCCAAGCAACTTTTTTTCTAATAAATTAAAAACTACTAGAGATATTGCAAATGTATCAACAATGTACGCCTTTATGAACAATGAAGGACAAAAACAAATGTCTTAATTAACAATAATAAACTGTTGTATTTATCATAAAGCTTCAATTTATTCACAATATATGTGAAAAAACTAAATAAAGTGACTAGGTTATCTGTTATATATTAAGAATAATAAAGAACAAGAAAATTCGTACAGTAATATTCAGACAATAATGCTTTTATAGATGACAAAATCAAAGATAAGCGGTTTTATTGGAAATACATCTGATTGTCGCTTGACTAAATTTTCGTAAATAAATATGTCCTAAAACAACAGATATTAAAATAAATTCATGAAACATGAAATATATGATTGTATTCTATCCTTAGATAGGCCTGAAACATGTATTTCAAATGTTTTGCATAATATATCACAAAAATAAAAGAAATAGGGATAAGATACTCTAAAGTTGATATTAATTTATTTTCACGAACCATGTTTTTTTACAGTAAAGATGCTCTTAATGAGTTATTTATTATTAGTTTGAAATAGTATTTGAGTAATTAGATTTGTGATACAATCCACGATCAGATTTATTCTTGTATACCTGCTGGATTTTAAGACATTCAAAGTTAATCAGATTTAATGGCCGCCATTTCGAAAGTATTAATGAATATTGTTTATAACTGGCCTTATTACCACAAATATTTGATCCAAATTAGGTAGGATTTGTTTATTCGTTTTAAGATATTAAAGCGAATTTGTATATAAAAAACACGTACAGACTAACGGATAGGAAACTAAGCACCAAAGATCTATTTCCATATTCTGAAATGCGTTTGCTATGACCTGAGCAGTTGCGGTATATAGACTTGTCCTAAGAATTACAGGACACTCTGTACATAAAATTATTATAGAGAGTGTTCCACAATCTCTACCAATATTTTCAGACATTATTCATGGACCAAATGCAAAAACAATCATATTCACCTTTCTAAAACTCAATAATTACTCTAATAGCCACAATTTTGTTTTGTTTTTGTCTTTTTTACTTTACTATTTATATTTGATGGATTGTTTAGGTTAAAATTTTGTATATACCTTAAGGAAAATCAAAAATTGATTTCTAAAAGATCTTTAAGCGTAAATATCTTAAAAACGATATATGGTAAAAAAATATCCAAATTATTACACAATTTAATAAAAAATCTAACGATACCAAGTTTTAAAAATTGGTTGTGAAATAAGGGAGATAGTTTGTTTTTTAAAACCAATTACTGTTTTTTAAAACCAATTACTGTTTTTTAAAACCAATTACTGTTTTTTAAAACCAATTACCAAACAATATCCGCCTTTATTATATGACTGAATGTGGGCTGCAACAATCAGCTGTTTTGATTTTAGCTGCTCTAATCAAGTGATTTTAACATTACATTGCTGAACTGTGGTCATAATATTCTTAATTATTTCTAAACAAAGTTTCTTTTGATTGAGACGTCAGAAAAAAACACTCTAATACATGTTGATTACCTAGACCAAAAATTAAAAATGTCTTTGTAGTTATTATATGTCTATTTAATATTTTGTTTTTAAATGGAAGACCTCAGACCTACTTTTGGCTTGTAAATTTATACGGAGTTTGTAGATATGCTATTGATTACGGTGTTAAACGTAGATGCTTAAATGTACCAGTAAAGATTGCTATTTGTTGCAGTTGTTACGTTTGTTCTAACCGAGGTTTGAAGATTTTGTTCTACCCGGAAAATAAAACATTAAAAAATATAAAAGTTTACTGTATACAAAATGAAATATTATGTATATTTGTGTAGTATTTTTTTGTTATTAATGAAGTAATATTTATGCTTCTATACATCTGTTTACTACCTAGTTTACAAATCAGTTATAAAAATTACAACGAATTGAAAATTAGAGTGTAACAAAATTCTCTACACTTTCCGATATAAATAGCCTTAAAATAAAAGTACAGCTAAGCTGAAGTGTAATTTTAAATTTTACCTTTTTATAGACGCTTTATTAAAGACTTCACTGAGATTTCACTCTTCTTTTTACAATATTGTAAGAATGTTCATTCTTAAGTTTGACACTTCCAGATACATGGGGTTAGAAGTGCACGTCTGACTAATGTAACACACAATAGTTAAATATTCTTTAACTGCATACAAAAGGGCGATGATTTTCAGTTTTTGTCCATACATCATTACCGTGTTCTAGTTTATCTTTTCTCTTTACTCGTGTAAAAGTATCCGTTACCTAGAGAGTATAATATGCTACACCTTGGGCCTGTACACTCAAACATTGTTTGATTTCTTCTTATATTTTTTAGGAAATTTCATCAAACAAATTCACTATACATAATAAGTTATGTATTAATATAGGAATAACATCGATATTATTACTCAACCACTCGATACGGCCACATCAGTTTGAAAAGTAGGGTCGGTAGTGCACGCACGGGTTTCGTCAGCTTCGTCAAAATTATGTGTGGACCTACAGTCCTACAATCGATATTTGCAGGTTGATTTCACTCTATATATTTCATATTTGGTAGACGGCCAATATATAACGAGCAACGATGTTAAGGCAAAAATAACGAGTTTCAAGTTTTTAAATCTTTACTAGCTGATACCCGCCCCTTCGTACGGAATTTTTCTAGAATAACTGGTACGTCATAGACATCTCCTTCATGTCTTTAAAAAAATGGCATACTACTGATGAAATAAATTATGGTCATTGGAAAATATTCCAATTTTAATGTCAATGCGACATTCCATGATTTTTTGAACTGATGTTCTAAAGTAATTAAAAATCACGATCCCTCCTTTCCTAAAGTACTGTAGGTAATAAAAGATTTATGATCCACATTTGAAAATAGGGTTACTCATAAAAGGAGCAACAAAACATATATGTGGGAATACTTTACATGTAATAGTTGATATCACTTAATATGAAAGTCCCAATATGAATTCTATTATTCATTCTCGTAATATTACACTAATTATCATCGATACCGTTAGAAAAAGTAATATAATCGAGGGTATAATCCTTTACCAGAGGGATATATCTGCTAGAAGTAAGATGGACAGAAGTCGACCAAACATTTTTTTACATTAACTAGTTAGGAAGAAACCTTTGCGGATTAATATACTTCATCCTTAGCTACCAATGCCTCATCCATAAGTTTTTTTATCACAGTGTTAAGTTCATAAACTAATAATGTATCTTCCAGTTGTAGCCTCATGTGAAATGTATTTGATGTTTCTATAATATATTCCTTTAATCATGAAAAATAGTTAGGCATGATTCTATAGAGGATATTTTACACGTAAGCAATAGTAATACTTATGGGCGTAACCTTGAGATATTTTTGTGAGTACCATTGTACGGATTTTTGTGTAGTGTTAAGTCTATGTAGCTGTTCCATTGTGTAGATGATTCACTATACGCCTAATAGTGCATAAGATAAAAAATTATAATCTAGTTTCTTACTGCAGATGGTTACGAGTAATTATTTAAGGGCAGGTACTGAAGAATTATTTCTGTAATAAATAACAAGTCAAAAACTGTAATTTTCATACTTCAACTGTTTCATTCTATAAACCTAAGTTTGAAATTTAATTAAAATTAAATATGAAACAAAAATGCCGCAGAGAAAAATTCTATACTGTGTGACAGTGAACTATTTTGCCTAAAATACGAGCCTAAATTGTTTACAAAATTATTTGTTGTAATTGTTTTTTACATTTGAGTTAATTAAACTAAAAACAGAAGATTCCATTTCCGTGAAGCTATTAAATGAAATAAATACTTTAATTATGGATTCATATACAAATAACATAGTTTTAATTATATGTAGAAACATGTTTCATTGAGTTAATGCTCAGTGAATACCCTTAACTAGACTATGAGTAGACTAGATCTTTCATTGGTATGGACGCCCAGTACTCAATACCTGTACAATAAAAATGACACAGCAAAGATACTAGACTAATTGTGTATAAAAACCATAATTACATTTTACCTTCCGTAATATTCCAAAAATCGACTCAGAATCGTCGAGAATTTTATGTTTTTTTAAATATATATTTAGCAGTGCGTTAATTAAATTTACAAACATATTAACTGAAAGAATAAACTGAAATAGAATAAATGAAGGATATGATTTAATTTATTATTTTAATAGGTGATATATAGAACAAATTAAGAAAGCAAAGTCATGAGTGAAAATTATTACACAAATATGACAATGCGTATGAGAGGGAGGAGTTCTAAGGTCTATTAGCCTTGTTAGTCGGAGCATTATTATGTAATATTAAGTCTATGGTAATTTTTAAGAGAAAGTAGCCATATTTGATTATTATATTATTTAATCGTTCATCGGAAATTGAAAAAAAATCGTAGATAGTAGCTTATAAGAGGCAGCGTCACAAAAATCCAGATAACAACTATTATATTTATGATTGAATTGAATATGTAAAAGATAAATACCCTTTTTGCTGGTTGAATGCTAGGGGGTGCTAATTCAGTGACTGAGCCATGTCCATGCGCTGAATAAGCACCCCCTTGGAACAGGGGGGTGTTAATTCAGGGCCTCGACCATGTTCATGTGCTGATTTAGCACCCCCTTGTAGCCGGGGGGTGCTAATTCCGTGCCTGGTCCGTGTCCGTGCGCTGAATTAGCACCCCCCTGCCGTGACGTCAGAGCCCGAGGGGGTGTTTATTCCAGGGGGTGCTAAAGCAGCGTCCCCCTTTTATCGTCATATTATTGAAATTACATACGTAACTGTGGGAGACCAAAAAAGAAAAAAAAGGTGGGGCAGTTTTTTGTGAGTAGCAAGGGTCTTTCTAAATGGGGAGGGGTCTATAGATTATTCTTTCGTTGTATGTGTTACAGTCTTTGCCTCTTCTTAAACGATTTATGGTTTTTTTTACTATAACACATGTCGCTGATCTAATATGAGCGAAGCTTTCCTGAAATTAATATGATCATGAGATAATGATGTAATACCTATCAAGTTACAGCGCGTAGCCTGTAGTATAACCAGATCACGTGGTTTTCTTTGATGTTCATTATTGCACGCATTCATGCAAAACGGACATGTATTAGCTTGATAATATCAGTGAGAGAATGCATATGTCAGGTTAGATAGACCGCAGTACTAAGGCAATAGATTAAATACGTTTATAAACTTGAAAAATATAATATATGCAAGTGCACTATAGCTATGATACAATTTAATTTCTACAAAGCGAATCTTAGCCTACTTTTCAATTTTTTTTAAATTAGGGATAACTTACATTTAAAATTTGTCAGTTTTGAATTCCCCCAAAATCCTTCATTTATAAGGAACGCTTGAAATATCAATAGACGTTTATATGAACTATTATTAGTTAATTATCACTCACTACTCAAAGCATATCTGTTTATTTGAACTCGGTAAAATGTTCTAGGAGAGTTCATACTAAATATACGCACTGTTTTTGTCTGGAAACTGCTTAATTTAACTTCTTTATTGTTTCTTTTTCATAGTGTTCATTCTTCTGTAAAAACTGTTATTTAAGATGAGTGAGTAACAGTTGAACAACATCAATTAAACTGTTGTATATGTGAATAAATATAAACAAAATAGGATTTTTGTTGACATTCAAAAAAGTCGTTCAAACAATTTTTTAAATATTATTGTTATGTGCTAAGAGATCTATTTAAAATATTGATCTAACACTTGGATCACTTGAACTTTTTTGCTGTAAAAAGTAACAAAATTATGAATGAAAGTTTCTTGAAATATAAATACCTATCTAAACTGAGCCTATTTTAACTCTATATTGGCTTCATTATTAACTTCTTGCTATGGTTTCTGGATATGAATGTTGAACAGATATAGTTTATAATATTTATACGATTTTAGAGGTATCCAGTCAAGCAGTAGAAAAACACGCTCTGTTTCTTTGTATGGGTGGCACGTCTGCTCACCCTGATGTTGGATTTAGAAATCTTGATTTATCTTCGCTTTATTGTATTTTTTGTTTTTATACTAGAACTATGTTGACTACTTAATTAGCAATAAACACTTAAGTCTACTGCTTGTTGATCAGCTGTCTGCTGTTCTAAAACAATTGTGCTAATAATTTAAAAATATATGTAATTTTAATCTAATAATATTGTATATAACTATACACATATGTAATATATAAAATCTCCTTCCTATAATCTTTATATTTTTATTTTCACTACTAAAATCGTTGGGTTATTTATTTACTCGTATTGTACCACATTTGTTATTGATTATACTCATTATTAGAATAATTTTATTTAAATAAACTGTACATTTTAATAGTAGAAAGAAGAATATCAAGACCAACCTATAAAGGTAGACCAGACCAATAGCTGCCACATTGTGGAACAGATGTTCTATTGATCAGACTCACAAGCTCAGCAGGATCAGCACACACCACAAAATTGGTCGCTCAGACCCGTGGGGAGAGTTCAAGATGTTTGTGTCACATTTATCTTGATATTGAGAAAATTTACTGACTGAGAGTTTCTGTAGCGTTTATAACATACAACGTGTTCTATACACTATACATTTATACGAGTACATTAAATTAAATGTTTTTGGGATGCAGATGGATAGTACTATTGAATAATATTAATATAAAAGTTAACTTTTATGAATTTATAGACTAAAATACTAAATAATTTATAGACTAAAAGTGCATGTTTTCCTTTTGTACACATTGGAATTTATTACCAAATACATTGAAAGTATTTGAACAACAAACATTTGCAATTTATTATTCCAACACAGTGTTTACTTATTGTTAGAAATACTCTGCCATTTAAGAATTCAGAATTCCAATTTTGTAAGATGTATTATATAAAGAGTTGTAACTCACGATTTGTGATATAAAATAATCCATTATCTTCCATACCAATTACCTATTTGGATATGCTTGTTAATTGTCATATTTGTCTATTTTATTTGTTTACCTTATTTTAAGAAATGAAAAAAGCTATTACTGTGAATTATAAATAATAAAATACAATATTACCTGTCTGGAATTCAAAATGAATATAAACTTCTCTTGTTTTTTCAATGACTGTGTTTGAACTGAAACAATTTACAATTTATTCACTCAGTTTTGTCGCTGTCCAGTACTGTTATATACATTTTTCACTTTTTATTCTATAAGTCCAAAAATTCCCAATTTTAAGCACGTTTTCCATATCAAACAACGCCTAGTAACTTTAGGTATAGTCTGAGTTTGACTTAAAATAATAATTAATTTATTTTTGGGCGTTTCAATTAAAGCAAATATGGAATCCGTAAAAGCCAGAAAGGTTGTCACTACATATGTACGTTGGTATGCGAGGAACGAACTTTCGATCAGCTACAGGCCGAAGAAAATAACCTGGTTTTGATTATGTTGTTAGATTGTTCGTGTTTCATGTTGATCAATTTTGCATTTCTGCGATATTTTAGGATCAATGGATCGTTCTTTTGCTATTTTGGGATATTTATTACATAATTAACAGTATACAAATAAAACTCTAAGTTTTAATATGTATACCAAATCCAAAAGTTTTAAATTTCTTGCTCTATAGTAAGTGGGGAATTTTTGTTTCGAACAGAAGTTTTAGGGTTATTTATTAGACGGATAAATTTAACCAACAAACCGCACACTGTATGATAGACTGAACAGAGCAAACTAGACCAGAGCAAAGGATAACTTCTTGGGATAACTTTATATTAACAAAGCAACTCGGACACGATCTCCTTTCTCTAATCCATATTGCTGTTTGGAGAGGAATTCAGAGTTAGCCGATACAAAAGTTCAGCTCTGTCATACAAACCTTTCTATAAACAAAGCAACGCGGACACGAACTCCATTCTCAAATCCATATTGCTGCTTGGAGAGGAAGTCCAAGTTAGCCGATACAAAAGTTCAGCTCTGTTATACAAACCTTTCTATAAACAAAGCAACTCGGACACGAACTCCATTCTCAAATCCATATTGCTGCTTGGAGAGGAAGTCCAAGTTAGCCGATACAAAAGTTCAGCTCTGTCATACAAACCTTTCTATAAACAAAGCAACTCGGACACGAACTCTATTCTCTAAATCCATATTGCTAATAGAAGAGGAAGTCCAATTTAGCCGATACAAAAGTTCAGCTGTGCTATACAATACTTTTTTGCATTGTCATACAACTCTGTCACGCCGATATAAAAATGCTATGTATAGTTCTCCATAGGTATTGTGGCCAAAGGTCCAAAGAGCTTAACGGCTCTACACGAGTCATTAGCAAATTTTGATTCTCGAATAATAATAAATTATTATTTATTCTTGATTTTTATTCTCGAAATATAGTGTTCTATTTATGTAACACACAACGATGAAAAATGTCAGAACGATTAACTTTTTAAATAATAACGAACTTTAAACAAAGAAAAATTAAGATTGTGGAATTTATATTATGCGCGCAAGAATGAAATTTTGCGTAATGGTTTTATTTAAATAATAGCGAAACGTATGTTATTTAATATTGTAATTTGTAGGTGTTTCGTTTGTAATGGAAAGAGAACATGACCCTCAGGGATGTAATTAGTTTGGTTAACTTCTGTTAAGCTCTTTATAGACATACTGGTTAAAATACCTAACATATCCAAATGGTTAAGAAATACGTCATAAAACAGTTTGTTTACAGCAGACCTGTACTAGAAACCCCTGTAACTAATAGAACCACCTGTAATTATTCAAGAGGGCGTTACAGTTTTAGAACGAGTCTTACGATCAATAATTGAGTGATTTCGACTGTCCAATCGCGTTAAGGCCACCGTTTGTAACATTGCTAGTAAATCAAATTAGATGGTCATCCTCTTTTAACTGATACTGTTTTCTTAACTTTATAACTACATCTTTCAAAATGAATGAACCCGAAAAAACTAAATATTTCACGATAAATCATCATAGCAATATCATGTTCGCTTGATAACTAATTATCTCAGATTAGGTTTTCGAATCGAATTTTTAACGTGAAATCATACTGAATTTTATGATTTGGTTGAACCTTTCTTTAAAAAAGATTAAATTCAATTTTCAACAACTGTAATGGGATATGTCCTTAATATCGTTATCAAACAAATACTATCACATTTATTTAACAATATTTATAAAATTCGTGTTATTTAAGTACTATATTAAAAAAAAGTAGCTGAAGAGACATATTTATCATTCTTACATAAGCCAAAAGGTAATGATTCGCTGATCATTTTACTTGAAAAATTACATGTAGGCCTATGAGCACTATTACGTTGAGTTTTCTCCAGGGAGGTCGCTTCTCGCTGATTTATATTTGGTACAGCAAAAAACCGGTTTTCTGTAAAGTTGGTTTACTGACGATAGTTGAACGTGACAACGTCATAAGAAAATACTGATGGAATAGTTGCATTTTTCAAAAGAAAATTTTAATTTTATTTGTTTGATAGATATTTTGTATGGAAATAGAGAAGAAGTAAATGGAAATCACAATGAAATTGATCAAGTTACATTTATTTTTACGCATAAATACAATTATGTCAATTGTTCATAAATCTCAAATTTAAAATTTGGAAACATCATTAAAATTGTTGTGACTCTAGCTTTTAAAAAGCTTGCCTCAATGTGTTTGATATAGGAGAAAATTGTTCCCTTTGACGGCTGGCTGGTCCAACCTGTCATTTCAGACACGTTGTTATGATATGTGGAAGATTTAACAATTATGTTTTAAATTTTTGAAATTAGTTACACTCGATAATTATTTCGATCGAGTAGTAAAGCCATTGATATTTTACTCATCGTGATATAGTTCTGTTAACTTATTGTTATAGTTTTGTCAATTATAGCATAACCTACAATCGCTGCACTAGCTTGTTGCTATTTATTTTAATGATGAAAGCATGAATATTCTACAATATATCACTGAACATATATTTAACATCGAAAGAATCATTACCTTCATCGCCGCAATGATCGTTGCTATAAACAATTGACATCACATTCACTTTTCACTGCACTTCATACTTAACGAAAACATGTAAATGTATTATTGTATAGCAGCTGTCCACGCGGACGCATCGCTCACTCAAGTAGGAGAGAGACAGACGTCGAACGCTGCCGAACGCGGAGGCCGACTGATGTCGAACGCGGAGGCCGATTGTGCCTCTTTGTCGCTCGTTCCGCGCTCTCGCTTGCACTTCAAGCCTTAAATTGAACGCCTCAGAACGAGGTAACGCCGCATGAGCCATGTTTTTGGTACGTGCAGCCGTCTCCATCGAAGACGTTATCACGTCAAAAACCAATGTGTCACTCAAATCTGGGCAACCGAATGGATGTCCAGCAGCGACACACCAAAAACAGCAAATGTCGAATTATTGCGGGAAAAAGGTGGATCAACTGTTGGACTGGGTAGAGCTTCATTAGTGTTAAAGGCTGTCGCTGGCCTGGTCATGAGCGAGTACTGTAACCTGCTCGCTTTCACTGGAGAATCTATTGCAATAGATTACTTGGAGTGGGTGGAGCTCCCTTAGCGTTAAATGCTGTCGCTGGCCTGGTCATGAGCGAGTATTGTAACCTGCTCGCTTTCACTGGAGAATCTACTGCAATAGATGACTTGGAGTGGGTGGAGCTCCCTTAGCGTTAAAGGCTGTCGCTGTCCTGGTCATGAGCGAGTACTGTAACCTGCTCGCTTTCACTGGAGAATCTACTACAATAGATGACTTGGAGTGGGTGGAGCTCCCTTAGCGTTAAATGCTGTCGCTGGCCTGGTCATGAGCGAGTATTGTAACCTGCTCGCTTTCACTGGAGAATCTACTGCAATAGATGACTTGGAGTGGGTGGAGCTCCCTTAGCGTTAAAGGCTGTCGCTGTCCTGGTCATGAGCGAGTACTGTAAACTGCTCGCTTTCACTGGAGAATCTACTGCAATAGATGACTTGGAGTGGGTGGAGCTCCCTTAGCGTTAAATGCTGTCGCTGGTCTGGTCATGAGCGAGTACTGTAACCTGCTTGCTTTCACTGGAGAATCTACTGCAGCAGATGACTTTGAGTGGGTGGAGCTCTCTTAGTCTGTCGCTACTCTACCCGCTTCGACTAAAAGACGCTGGAACAGAGCGAGCCTCTCCTTCTTCTAATGTGACATTAATGAGTCCTCATGGGATCCTAACATGAGTCAGGGCACTATCCCCCCCCCCAATCTTACTCATTCTGATTGCCCTGTCACTTCAGAAGCAGTGCAATAGTTCTTTTAGGACTAAGTACAATGAGAGTTTCCTCAGCTTCATGTCCTAGTTCAAATAATGCCAAAGTGGTTTGTAAAATTAAAATACTGCTATTGTATGTAACCATAGGAAAAGGTACCATTGTTTTCACATTTTAGAGATACGAAAAGAAATTGCTGATTTTCTCCAAAAACAGCGCGTAATGTACTATAACGGTTAAGTTGGGTAGGGGTAGTTTTATAGTACTAAGAACCCCTTAGACACCGGATAGAACAGACGAGCGGGGGAAAATCTAGGGTTCGGAAGGAGAGGTGGTTTCCAAGTTCAGCTCAGACACGCGTCAGAGTAAGAAACAAATACCAAAACAAATTCAGCACAGAAGATCAAAGGAGCAGCAGCGTTCATCATTGTCATTTCGAAAATATATAAGTAATAAGTAAAGGATTTATCTAGTGGTTTAGGATGAACGTTATCCTAGCTCCGCGACTGGGCTTTTTGCGTTGCGTGCTCCATGCTCCGTAACTGACGAAACCACCGGTTGTCTGTAAACCAATGGAGGTGTCTTCCTAGCTACGCGTTGCGTGCTTAAGCCTTAACCGCGCTGCGCGGTCTTTGCAGCGCGACTGGGAGCACTGCCTCGAGAGCAGTCAATCGCGCACCGCGCAGAAGGGCTGTCGACTGTTTATTGTTTGGTGAAGTTGATCAGTTTGTGTGCTCAACATGTGCGACAATAATAGTAATAGTTCTAATACTAATAACATTAGTAAATTTCTACTGATGGTAATACAAATATTTAAATTTGGCTTTTTTATACCTGAGGTAGTGAAGATTAAAATAAATAAACTCTCTTTCCCTTAATTACTAAGCTACAAAGTTTACTCACATTACAAAGTTTTTCTGATACAGATCTTTCATTTTATTTGAGTAGTAAGCTCCATTGAAATAATCAGTAAAACTGCTTCTTACTTTAAACCTTCTGCTTTAGCATAGCCTCCGACATAAGCCAAAGGGATCATGTTTTGTGTAGGAAGTTCGTGCTGCGGATGAGTCACTAGTCCTTTGGGGTTGCGTGCAATAAAGCCATCCCTGATCCAGTTATGAAGACAGCAACTTACGAATATGACTAAGTCGACTGTTTCTGGTTTCAAGTTTATTGGTGTGACAAAAATTCTGAAAATGTGACACAAAATACCAAATGCATTTTCAGTTACTCTTCTAGCACGACAAGTGGCGTAGTTAAAGTGTCGTTTATACGGCTTCACAGTTATTTCCTCTCTCACCAATCCCAGAAGAGTGAAGAACTGGTCCCGTGTGAGTCTAAAATACTCCTAAAACTTTACCTCATTGTCTATTAGGTGTTTCGTTATCAAAACATTATAAGCACCTTCACTTTTCCGCCGTTTAAACAATTCACTGCAGGAACCGCGAGTAGAAAGAAGAGTAACAGCAATGTCGACATCCTCGTCCATTTCCCCGTCTGCGAACAGCAATAACTTTGCCAAAACATTCCTTTTCCGGTCAATATCAATGAAAACTGTTCATTTCTTCTTCAAGATGAAACTGGACGAGGAGAGAGTTTAAGTCGTGCGTTACGCTGCGTAAAATGACAAATCCTAGGAAAACACTTTTGCGCTGCGCAGTATTTAAGTGCGCTTCAACTAAACACGCTGCGCACTTGGCCTTAATTACGTAGTACGCAGCAAGCCCAGTCGCGGAGCTAGGAAAACGTAGCTTAAGGCTTAAGCACGCAACGCGTAGCTAGGAAGACACCTCCATTGGTTTACAGACAACCGGTGGTTTCGTCAGTTACGGAGCACGTAGCACGCAGCGCAAAAAGCCCAGTCGCGGAATTAGGAAAACGTAGCTTTAGCGTGTCGTATCATGGGGCGGGGAAGAGATAGCCATCCAGGCCCAGCGTACTTACATGCCGTAGTACCTTACCCTCTGCTGTAGGGCGCTTCGCCTTTGAAGCGATTTCCAGCGGCTTTAGCCGAAACTCCGTGGTGATCGTTACCTGGCCGGGCTAGAGCCCAGATCTAATGTCTTCTACGTTGAAGCTGTGCTACTGGGGACTAATTGTAAGTGGCACAAATAAAGTTCATATCGTGTTAAATAAGTAGACTAAATAATGATTAGACTAAATAGTCTAAAAATTATACTACTTAATTATTAAATAGTCTTAATTTCATTTAAAAACAAAAACGGTTCTTAACGTTGTGAACTCTAATAAGAGCGTTAATAAGAGAGGCGTAACCCTCAGTAAACACGGCTACTAAAGGCTTAATCAGAATATCCACTAATACCAGAGTTTACTCAAGCCTCTTTACCTAGTCCTTGTTTATGGGTCTTTGAGTATGTTTGCTTTTATCCTCATTTTCTTCTAAGCTACTATGTTCCACACACCGCACATAGTTTGTAATGTACGTATTAAAATGAATTACGTGCAGTTGTGAGCGTTTCAATTACATATTACCTGATTTATAGTGTTTAACACGTCGTTAATAATGAAATGATCTTTTCTACTTTGGTAAAGTGGACATTCTTAAGATTATAAACTTTTATGATATACTTATTTTGTGATCTCCTCGTGTTTATTATTATTCAAACTGTTAAATATTGTTTTATCTGTGGCATAAATCGATAAAGGATTGCTTATGAAATCAATTCAATATATAAATTTCCAAAATTTCCAAAAAATAATTTTCTCTGATTTAACTACATGTCATGAAATATTAACCTGCGTTTACGTTGAATTTTTCTGCTAAATCTAGGCACAATAGTACCTCCACAAAAAATATGTCTAAAGTCTAAAGAATGAAAAATAACAGCGACGAACAAAATTGAGTTGTTAAAGTCATATTTTCAGTCTTTAGTTTCTTTATATAATATATCATAAATCAAATCACTAAACCATTTAAAGACTTATGAAAGCATTTATGAATGAGTAATGAGTTATATTCAGGCTAGATAAAATTTCGTCTTCAAAAGAAATGTGTGGAATTCGTTGTCATTAAAAATAATATAAAAATTAAACTAATTTGAAAGTTTAATTTTACCGAGGAAATACTGAGAAATAAATTTAAAAAATAATTTATTTGTTTTGTCATCGTTAACGAGCCAATGAATAAACGAAAGACTTGGCCTTCCAGTCTCGTGTTTTCTGCAATACCATACGTCGCCTTAAATCATATATCACATTCACCCTTCCTGGCAGAAGTTTATTTCTACGAGAGTAACTTCAATAGCCGATTATTGCTTAATTTATATATAAATTTGCTATTAGAATAACCAGTGTTATATTATACAGTTTGTAAGAACTATTTCTTTATAAATGTATATGAAATAAGAGATTTCACTTAGTTGTACAATTAAGGCAAATCTGTTATAGTGTGCTTGAGCTAGCTTTTGCAATGAGAAACTAGTTAAAACTTTGTTTCCGAACCAAAAGATGCAATGGAATACTAATTATAAAAAATAGCCCAATTATGAATAATGATAAACTGGTATGAACATGCTATAGAATAAATAATAACATAATTAGGAACGCTCAGAAGATGGGATCTTGTTTATGTATCTTGTGTAATGTACATTAAATATATAAGTTTTATTTAATTTCAATTTAAAGTATGTATAAAGATAAAAACACATGTTTGATAGCAACAAACCTAGCTATATAAAAGATAAGAATAACAAACAGTTAAGTTTACCAACACCACAGCATAGGGGCAGTGAATGAGTTTGCACACACACGATGTACGAGTATTCTCACATCTCGTTAGCTGGAGGTTTACCGTCCGACAGTTTACGCGACTCTCACCCCATCACTCCACTGTCCCTTCTTGTGTTCAGCACCATGCCTCACGCAGAGCCTCAAACTCTCTCTTCTGAGCCATTGTGTTGTAATCCTAAACACAAGTTTACAGTCAAGCAGTAGTTTGGAAGTATTGCCTTGTCGGGAGATATTACAAATGAGAGCTGAACAGTATTGGATTGGTTATGTAACTGAAGTAGAATTGATTTACCAGTAATTGTAAGTTTCACAAAAAAAGTTCATAACATGTTGTTTAGATTTAAAATAGTTCCCTTTTAAAAAAAAATTTCTTATTTAACTCCTGGCAAAAAATAACAAATTACAGAACGTTGTAAAATGCATACAAGTTTCGGCATTTAGCCAGGAAACGGCTCGTAACATTGTGAACCCAAACGGCGTTAGTAAGAGAAGGCGTAAACCTCAGTAAACACGGCTGAAAAAGGCTTAATCAGAATATCCACTAATACCAGAGTTTACTCATGGTACTTTACTTGGTCCTTGTTTATGAGTAGTTTACTTCAGTCTTGGCCTTTGAGTATGTTTACTTTTATCCTAATTTCTTCACAACGCACATAATTTGTCATTTACGTATTAAAATTAACTACATGCAGTCTGTGAGCATTTCAATTACATACTGCCTGTTTTATAGTATTTAACACGTCGTTAATAATAACATAATCTTTTCTTATATGATGCCGTGTACATTCTTATGATTATATACACTTTTATGATATACTTATTCTATCATCTCGTCTTGTTTAACACGTCGTTAATGAAATAATCTTTTCTACGTTGGTAAAGTGGACATTCTTAAGATTATAAACTTGTATGATATACTTATTTTGTCATCTCGTCGTGTTTATCATTATTCAAACTGTTAAATACTGTTTTAACTGTGACATACACCGATAAAAGATTTCTTATGAAATCAATTTAATATTTTAATTTCCATAAAAAACTTCTCTTTGCTGAATTAACTTCACGTCATCAAATATTTACCTAGGTTTACATTGATATTTTCTGCTAAATCTAGTTAGGGTCCGTCCACAAAAAAAATAAAGCCTAAAGAACAAATGTTTAATCCTAAATATGATTTTACAGTCACGCAGTAGTTTGGAAGTATTACCTTGTTGGGAGATATTACAAATGAGTGCTGCACAGTATTGGATTGGTACTGTAACAAAAACGAAATTGACATACCATATGTCATTAAATAGTATCCTTCATTCGACGCAAAAATAATAATTAACGAATTCCATAAACAAACTGTTGATCCACAAATCACAACTTCAGGTAAGATGTCGCTGTGTTTACGAGAGCATCTTATCCACCAGCCCAATACATTCAAAACTACGACGAATAATCGTAACATTTGTTCAAAACAGTGAAATGTTTCATTTTAATTTTCAAAATTTACTTGAAGGCTCAAAAAGTGCCTCCTTCCTGCTCTTGTATCTACTTTTGATCCAAAATATATCCAGTATCACAGTTGAGTTTGCCTTGTTGTCCCAAAGAATAAACATACATAGCTACATATGAGTGAGAAGCCTATTACGGTCTAGGAGAAATCCTACTTACTTCCCATCTATTTCCGGTATATGAAGGGAATCTTTTAAGTTCATGCAACATTTCAAAATAATTGTTTATAAGGTTTTGGTTGATAGTCTCGTTGTTTTTTACTGTAGTCTGGGAAAGGATCGTTGCAGCGTGACAGTGTTCGTTTCTCTACCTTTCCATAAGCCACTGCTTAAAGTCCAATGTCAAGGAATTTCATCAGTTTGTAGTACCTTGTATGAAAACATTCACAGCTTTGTTCATTAAGGTTGGTTTTTAAACAGTGTTTAAATAGTATTTACAACTAATTAGATGTTTTCAATTCGTCACTGGCGCAATCTGAAGTGAAAAGTTAAATATTAACGTTGTCTTTGTTATCTGCATTATACTACTGATAAAGCACTGTTTATTTAATGTTTTATAAAATTTAAATCTAAACTGATATAAAACAATTTTTTTTACTGATATTTAAATGTAAACTGATATATACTAAAATGTCAAGGTTTTATAAGACACACTGTTTCGAGGTTTTGGTAGAGGCTTACAAGGCAGAAGTAACACCTTTCATGCATCACGTTGGGTGGCTCATTTTTCCACATGAGGAGTAGGCACTAGTACGAGTATGTCAAGTATAAAGCAATTGATGTAAATCATTGGGTAATAATCGGCCAGTTTTGTATCTTTAGGGACAACAGATACTGTAATTAAAAGAGGACAAAACAAAACTTTCTAAAACCAACGTTAGGACAACAACTTTCCTTTCTTTTCCCAACTACTCAACTTTATAGCTATATTATTAAACACAAGATACATATATCCTTTGCTGAGTTTTCTAATGAGTATCGCTCAGGAGACATGGCATTGTGTAAATACCAAGAACTATCTAGAAAAATACTAAAGCAAACCTTGTGTTCAGTTTATTTATATAAATTATCCTTTAACATTACATTTTATATCATATGTAAGTATATAAATTAACTGTTTCTATTTTTAGCTCTCTCTCTCTCTCTCTCTCTCTCTCTCTCTATATATATATATATATATATATATATATATATATATATATATATATATATACACACACTATACTTTTACAGAACTTCTATTAAAGCTTTCATATCAGAAATGCGCGTTGTAGACGTAACAAACAAAACAATTACACGCAGAATGACGTAATGTTGTTATAGGCACTGCTCACTGTTGTAACTCTCATAAACACAGTTTTAATTAATTAAAAACAAACAAATTACTAAATACGTTTTGTGTGTGTGTGTGTGTGTGTGTGTGTGTGTGTGTGTGTGTGTGTGTGCGTATGTGTAACGGGACATTTCTCTAGCTATGTTTATATGAAATTTTTTGTTTGTAATTATGTGTAATATCACACACAAAAGTTTTTGACACCCCTTTGTGAACATCCTGTACATCGCGTAATAACAAATAGTAGTCAGGGACAGAGTAGCCTACGTCTCGCCGACAGCGACGTCGCTTTCTTTTGGGGGCAGAAAACATGAACCGTACGTCATAATGGCATTTAATTTTTTCAATAAGTAAAATAAAATCTATTCTTTCTAATAATGCAGTATTTAGTTCGCAAAAAAACTCTTCCAAAAATAATGGCCTCCGGATAATAGGCTACCAAAGTACCAAATTTACAAGTAGATGTTTTTTGTTTTTCAAAGAACTATCTTTTATAATTTTTGAACCACTTAGCATCATAACACTTTTAATCCTATAGTAGGTTATATCTGCATACTATTATATATATATATATATATATATATATATATATATAATAGACTTATATATATATAGTGTTTACAAATTTACATAGTGTTTACTAAAGGTGTTCCAATATTGTGGTATTTTGTTCTAGACGTGAAAATGAGCAAAAAACTTCATATGGAGGTATGTCCCAAAACTTTTAGTATTCCGTCTATCTGTCTGTATGTGATTTTTACCAAAAAAGTTATGCCTTTTATACCAGTAAAGATAAAGTTATGAAACTTTGCAGTTGTGTTCACCTTTTTTATGCCCACTTGAGAAAAAATATGAACAAATTATCTTTACCCGTTTCATAATATTAAATCCTCCGTTGTTTCATGAGTTAAAAATATAATTTATTTAAATATTTATATCATCACAGTCTAAACTGCAATAAAATTTTGCTATTACAACGATTTAACAACAGAATGATGAGTATAAAGTATTACAATACTGTCAAGATCTATATTGTTTGTACGCCCCAGCGTACAAGTAGTAGACTTACCTAGTAGTTATGAAAAATCCCCGAGAACCTTGAGTACATGCTTACAGCATGATCGTGTCTTGGAGATTACGTTACGACTGCATTGTCTACCACAGCACCTTTTTCCAGGTACGTCTGAGGTTGTACTACGTTTTGTTCTTTATTATAGATTTGGAACTGTCTAAACATTAAAATGTCAAAATTCAGTATGGGACGTTTGCTTGGAGTAAGCATGTTATTTTAAAAATTAACTAAAAATGCGAGTAAAACATACTTTTAACCCCATGGCTTTTAGATTTTGCGAAATCTGAGGAACAAAATGCAACAAAAGGCTCTGAAAAGCGAAATGGAAATCATCGTGAACTACGTCTAGTGTAATGTTTCAATGCGAATGATAGTAATTGTTATTAATTAATCCCACATTATTTATACAGTATATCTTGCACTAATTAAGAATATTTGTAGATAACAGTATTTTATTTGTTTGTTTAAAGTTTATTTTTCATGAAAGGGATTTAAGGGGTTAACATAGTTTTATGGCAACAAATATGGGCACATTATACAACTATAAAGAGCTAAAACATATTTCTAATCCATCTATTGAGTATTATTTAATAAGTTAAATTCTATGTGTTGTGTTAGTTACGACGTATATAACTATATGATGTGTTAGGCCACTTTGTGGTAAGTAATTTCGTTTAAGTACTACCGAAAACGAAATACAAATAGCCGTTCAGATCCCTTTATTTTAGTCAACCATCAACAGCAGTTTTGGTATAGTTCTGAAAACGTTTATTAGTTTTATAAACTTCATTCGTTTGTAAAATACTCTGCATAACACAGTGGTAGAAAAAATAATACACACAACTATCGGGTTATAGAAAATTATTATACGACTCTTTATATTTACGTGTATCGTGTTTAATTTATGTGAAAGTTTAGCTTGTCGGTAGAAATATGTTATAATACGCTTACAACAACAATAAAAAAAAATTGAACTTCGGGCACGATAACGATTATACATGTTTCGTCTATTTTTTTAACTGGATGGGTTAATATGTAAATATATATGTTTTATGTAAGTCAACATTTACCCTTGTAATTGGAGTTTGTGGCGCGGCTTGTTGCTGTGCCATGTACAGTTTAAAGTATTATGTTTTTTACACCAATCTTAAAGTAATTTTTTTTATGTGTGATTTTAAGTTTATGTTTTATTAGTTTACGAAAAACATTACAGATATACATAATTACAGCTTTAAGTTTATCTTTGTACGTAGAGGCTCGAATGGTTTTATTTTTGGTAAATACACTACAATAAAGCTTAAAAATAGTTAGCCTGGGAGACAAGAGCCAATTTTATAAGCACAGAACCTGGTTTTTCTTTAATCAACAAAGGTATTATTCCTTAGAAAGAAATCGATCATTAGCCGCAATAACTTTTGTTTGAGGCCAACCCTCCCACGGTATCAAAATAAATAAAAATAAAAAATAATTGTTTACCACATTGTATTGTTCAATTCAATAAATAATAGTTAATTAAATTACACTCAAGTAAACTAGACAGACAGGATGGAAGTCGCTACTTTAAGAGTCTTTAAATGGTTACCTGGTTTAACATTTATTTTATCGATTTCAATAAAGCCCAAGCTGTGTGCTTATACAATGCTATTTGGCTCTCGGATCCTGGGCTACAATATCCTTGATATATATATGATCATATATATATATATATATATATATATATATATATATATATACATATATATATATATATATATATATATATATATATAACCAGAAGCTAGAGTATTTGAGGCAGTAAATATTAAGTAATGAGATATCAAACTCCACGCGTGAATGCACTTTGTATCTTTTTGGCTCCTATAGTTCTAAAGAACAATATTGTTATGATTATTAAGTAGTAGTTGAAACGTTCCAGATTTAAAAAGTGTTAAAAACAAACTTTAAAGTGAACAGTTATCTTTTCAGCACTGTCGGAAGCAAGGTGGACTTGATGTGCAGTTGTCATCTTTAAAAATAAGATCGAAGATAGATTAATAGTGTTCATCATTAAATTTATACAAACTGTTGTATGTTGAAATTTACATTTATTTTATATTTTTGAAATTGTGAAGATCACAATTTTAAAACCTTATCTAAATACAAACAATTATATAATTAAAAAATGTGATTATTAAACATTTATTGTTTCCGAAATGCTAAATAATTGTTCTCTATATTTGGTCGTAGCGTAGTTAATACGTAGCAAACATGCAGTCATTTTAAATAACTAGGTTAGTTGCATTGAAACTAACATTTTTCACAACTTATTTGTAACAGCTGCCTAACTCATTACTACAAAAGCCTACTCTTTCTAAACTTTAAAACAGCTAATACGAGTTGTTTTACTTGTATTAAAAGCCTTAAGATGTATCGAATTATATAATAAATTATAAATGTAGATTTTGTTGTTTAAAGGTTCCGAAAAACTTATTGGGCTCATCCGTTTAGTAATAATGGATGGTTTTAAAACCGTTTCCATACACTATTTATGTTTTGATTAAGTTGCGAAGTGAACAAGATAACAATTCTGTACAAATGACACGGCCAGCGAGCTTGCCCAAGATAATCATGATAAGCTGATTGATTAGTGTTTGGTGATTATGTGAGTGTGATCATTTCACACACATCTTTAGGTCTGAATGAGTTAAAAATTACAGTAGATTTCTTGTGCACAAACTCACGTTATATTGCAAAAGCCTATATGTATAAACTGTAGGATAGGGATCGATTTATGGTTGTATTATATGGTTCATAAAATACTAATTATAAATAGATTGATGTAAACAAATTAAATTGTTGTGCTAACGTTACGTTTGAATAGCATGAATTGAGTAACACTGTGTCAATATCAATAAACAGTTATTATATTACATGCATTAACAATGGATACTGGATGTCAAACAACCACTTTGTTTACTGCTCAGCTGTCTAGAGTTTATAACGAGGGTTTGTTTCTGTTTCTCTTCATCATAATAAACATTGCGTTCAACAATTCAGATTTTTTCATTTTATACTACTAGTATTCAAATATAGAAAATCTCAATGTTTATAAACTCACAAAAAGATTAAACGGAAGCCAGACTTAGGGTCAACGTGGACCTCGCTTAGCCCAGCTCAAACATTATAAATGGTAAAATGTTTTTAATTGGAACAGAAAATGTAATATTCATTGTTTGACCAATACAACTGTAAAAGTTATATAGAGCTAAAGTTGTGAGCGGGCTTGATAATTTCGGAAACAAAAGGCTTGTCAGAAAGTTCACCGAATTGACAGTTTCTAGATCAAAGACTATTCTACCTCGTGAACACTACTTGCAATAAAGCTGCTCGCTGACCTTTGAAATTTGAGGAGGTCTAGAACTCAATTAGGATATAGGTACTTACTTTAAAAGTACTTACCTTGTGATTGTTTACTGCAGGAGAGAAATTAAAACAATAAGTTACACCCTCGGTAATATCTACTGAAGGAATGGAATACTATAAAACCTCGAACTAGATGAGTTTGTACTTGTGTTTTGAGCTGCACGTTATATATAATATAACACTTCCATTTAGATTGCACATAAATCTTCCCATTGACAACTCCAGTTGCCTTTTTTATTCGCCAATCATGATAAACAAAACAAATGTTTTTTTTCTTTGCTGCTCTTTGATTAACAAAATGTTTTTAACGTAGCCTATATCATTAAGTATAAAAAAGTTGTACTCAGCTAACCAATTATATTTGAAATTTTGATAAATAGCGGCAACTCCAGGTCTGAACACATTTATATTAACTCCGCGAATATAAATCGGTTCAATATTTTATAAGATTTGGGCGTTCCAAAAAAACGTTGCTTTGAATGATCCTAGTTTTGGAAAAATCTTTAAATGATTTCTTATTCCTGGAAACATATTAAAAATATTAAATAATACATACTCTTACATTAAATAAAATATAACATTGGCTACGGCTCAGTCGGAGAAGTAAGTAAGTTTTGTGAGAACTTGAATGTTTTTAGATTTTTTCTCATTGGATTTATATAGGGTGTTTACACACATAACATGACGAACAGGCGAACATAAAATGTAATACGGAAATGCTTATTTTGCAGTTTGTCTTCATGTGATTTTAGTTGTTTTTTTTTTTATTTCAGAAACCCGTAAAGATATATTTGGCACAGTTATTTTTCTTGCAGTCTCAAATCAAGATAAACATTTATATTACATTACCATGTAAAATTTTAATATGGCGGATAGTTAAACTGTTTAATGGTTCATGTTTAAAACTGAATAGATTGTGAAATTATTTAAAGCATGATAAAAGTTGCTAAACCTAATTACACACATTTTGACAACTAATCATAAAAATCTGTAGGCAAATAATGTAAATACAAGCTTTTGCCTATTGCAGTGCACGGTAAAATTGTCATTGTTTACATGTTTGCGGCATCATTAACTGTACAATACAACCGTTAAAAGCTTACGCAAATGTTAATGCTAGCAATTGTGTTTTTCAATTTATTCACAATTGAAACTTTGGAGTGTTTCAGAAAGCCTGCGTCAAAACACATTTATACAATGCCTACGTCTACTCCACGAATAAAAACCGGTCAGTAGACTATTCGATATGAACTGTGTGTTCTAGAACAGTGGTTTTGATTAGGTGTTTAGATCCTAGTCCATATATGGTAGTACAATCTACTACCACAGGTAGGTAGTACAATCTACTACTACATGTCATAGTAGCATAGGGCTAAGTAGGTAATGTTGTAATCACGGTTGCGTAACTGTATCAGGACTTAATGTTGGTAGTGATAAGGGTAAGATATGCAATGAAGTAACGTATTGTCATATAATAATTTAAATGGTTTAAGTATTAATTTTACCGTTTAAACTTTGCTGTCGTAAAAATAAAAATTTTGCAAGATACATTTTCTAAATGTTTTCACTAAGTAATAACACGAACTTTTTAACTGAGATGGGAAAGTTTTGACCATACTTTAGAAACTCGTAAAATGTGTAATCACGCCGTTGGCCTATCTTAACTTCATAGCGTTGGGTTCTTAAAACTTGGCAGTTCGGTAAAGCCTGATTGAAGTGGCCGACCGCAAATTTCTCCCTACAACATCTGAACTTCTTAATTTACAAACGGAATATAAATAATATAATGCCCGCATGTTTATTAAATCATGTGTTACGTTTATTAAATTAATAAATTTTAAAAATAGAGAAAATCGTCAATAGACATTGTATTTAATTATTATACAAACAACAACGACCATAATAATTATTATATTTTAATACTTATTTAATGTTATTCTTAAGCAATAGTGGTTCTATCCTAGATATTTTCATACCTACCATTTTGTATGTAACATTTTTGTTCATTTAAAATAATAGTTTATTAAATATATGGTCTACAATTGGGATTTTAATAAATCAATGAGATTATAATAACTTAATACTTTTTTGTTTAAACTGAATAGTTTTTATTAAAACATGTATTGCTGGTTTATACTGGATGTTACAATTTAGCCGATTATATCTAATAGTTTAAAAGACACTCATTTTTTTATTTAATTGCAAAATACAAAGTAGGCTTCCCCAGTAGGCAATCCCCAAATGACGTACCTCAGACCTTTTAAACTGACTAATACGTTATTTTTTATAATTTATCTTTAATGTTGAATATGTTTATACATTTTTCCACACATGTTTGGTTACCAGTTACTAATTTTTAGGGTTTTTGTGTTCACTTATTACTGAGGATCAACTCATTCTTATAAATAGGCATTAGCCTATGTACCCCATCACCAGAAAACTATTAGGCGCAGTTCACTCTTTGGTTATTATACCAAAATACTTATGTTGGAAGGAAAACATTTCAACATCTGAGGTCGGAATAGTCTAGGTTGCATAAGGAATCAAATTTCGTGTTATTCCAACTTCTACAAATGTATCATGGTTTCGGTAGTAAAATCTTTGGTACCAAAGAAAATAAATTCCTTTTCAAGATAATTAAAATACTGTAGTAGACACAACATTTAAAACCATTATTTGATGTTTTTGTTTAATTTAACAGAACAATATTATTTTTACGGTGGTAATTAATGTATTTTGGAAGTCTGCGTATAATTTAATACAACACACACATTTATCAGTAAGTAATACTTCTATGAATTGTTTTCTTAATTGTAACTACAGATCATTTTGCACTTTTTGATATTATCCGCATCGTAGCCCCTAAATCATTTACCTTCCATGTTACTTACATCGTAGATTCTAAATAAAAATTAATAAAATCATAACATAACTAAATCAGCACACATAGCCTAACAATAGAAACAATTATAATGCAAATGTATTTACTTATAAACATCCACTCATAAATGTCTTAATGGTCCGAAGTCCTAATGTTTTAGTAAACAATGAAAGAATGAGGAAGGTATTGTCGGTGACTGTTAAGGGTGATAGTCGATCAAAATCTAAAATGAAGTGATTATTTATCATTCTTTTCTCAAGTTTACCTACTCCCGTTTTGGTTTCAAAGTAATAGCAGCGTAAGCCACGTTACTGTTATAACGGTCTATTACGCTTGATATGTATAAGTATTATTGTCATTTGGAATATAAATATATTTAGTTCACTTCAGTACTTGTGTTTAATGAATACAAAAATGAATCTTTTATGGAAGTTTTCTAGTTACAATATTATTTCCATTAAATTCATATTGTAAATGTTTAATTTATATTTTATATGATTTGCATATTTCAATGTATTTTTGTAGACGTGTTGAGGTCTGACAAGGTTTCAATGTGTTTTATTCAAAGAGAACGTTTCACAACGTTGTAAAACTCGAGAGTAAACATACGCGAGCTGTCTAGATTGGTGATGGTGAATTATTTCCAAGAACTCCAGCCTTAGCTTCATAGGGGCTCATGACTATCCTCGGTTAACATTTATCTACAGTATATTTATACTAATGAAGCTGGTATCTAGGTATTCAATCACTGCGTGTCTATAAAACTATCTCTTCACTACACAGTTACGTTTACTTGCAGAATTTTCTGCAAATACATGTATTCTTGTATAAGTCGAATAATATTATGTACAAGGTTAAAAGGATGCCACACTTCGCGTTCCCCCACAACGGAAAACATCCTGGCCCGGCAATCGACTTTCAATGGACTCATGTTTACTATTTTCAACTGAGACTTAGATGTAGTAGAGGTGTATATAAAACATATATAATTGTAACCTTTTCTTTCCAAAGCTATCATGCATACGGACGGAACTTTCAAGGATAATTCAATTTTCTTAATTGAGGAGAGTGAGACTTAAATACAATAAAAATTTAATATCTTCGTAGTGGCTAATTAATTTTAACCACATTAATACGTTATAAGGGTACAATCTTAGATGTTAAAATTAATGAATTTATTTTGATATCATCTGTACATAAGTAGACGAAACCTGAATCTGTACTTACGTCTGCAGTGCCGGGCAAATAAAACTACATTATTCAGTGACATATTATGTCTTTTTATTTTCATGTAGCAGAATGTATTCCTTGTGTTTTAAGAGCACTATCCTAGGTATATATAAATACTCGTATGAATATTAACATTGTTTCTGGTGTAAAGTATTCAATGACGTATTATTGAATTGTTATCCGGTTCCCAGCTGTGTTCCAAATATCAAGAATCCTTGCAAAGTCAGTTTGGAATTAAAAGAATATTCGTACTCAACATGCAGAAGAGGTAATGGGTTAATAGAAACGTTTGAACTATAATACATGTGAACTACAATAAATGGTATCTATGCTCCGTCCACACCATTTTCATAAATAATCACGGTCTACAAAACACAGTAAAAAGAGTTTTTTACTCTTGCTAGGATAACAACATTGTAAGTTGAATTAAAATGTTCATGCTTTGTTTAAAACTATCTAACAAAGTAAGTTCATCACATGTGCAGATATGTTACTGAAACATGTTATGATTAACCTTCACAATAAACTCTGTTTACTATTATTTATTCTATTTTGAACGTTGCCATCTTAGTTACTCATTAAAATCAATGTAACCAGGGTTACTTTTTGATAGAAATCGAGATTCATAATGTAATGGACCAATGTGTAAAGTTTTTAATATTAATGTTCAAAGTAGTTACAGTAGATTTTGAAAGTACGGTATATTTCATCCCCCTGGGTCAACTATTTCAATACTTATCGTGCAGAGGCAGAAATCGAGACTTGTCAGCAACAAGTGGGAGAGGCCTCGTTAAACGCTTAGCTAACTATATAGAATATTGCATTTAAATTACAAGTTTATTTTTTTAGATAACTATTTACTTCTCGACGTGTATACACTGACACATTTTTATTACCTAATATAATATATTGTGATCAACTTTATCGCTAATTCAGCACTGCTCACAACATTGCCTACGTCATAATTAAAGAAAGACTCGTAAAGCAGATACAACAAATACGATATTCTAGTGTTTAAACAGGATAATTTAAAAGGCTTTTCTTACTTGTTCGCGGATATTTATAATTTTACAACGAGAAAATGCGCTGGAACAATTTTTGAAAAGTTCTCTTCTTCTTTCTCTTGAGAAGGAATAACGTTCACAGATGACTCCCGGGTATTTCGTCTCTTACAACACGGAAAAGTGCGGGGTTCTGTTCGATTGACCTGCTCTGAGAAACACTTATTTATTCCTAGAAGGAAATGCTCGGTTATTTGTTCATTTTTCCTTGAAACCTCTTTTAGGTCCTCCCTGTAATATTAGATTTGAAAAAAATGGAGCTTATAAATATATGTTTGAACCAATCTAAAAATACACTAGTAAACTAGAAAATAAACGATAGAGAAGTAATTGGTAAATCTTTGTTTCTTTACTTTCATGGAAAAACGTGTAATTATTTGGTTCGATGACGTATAGTCATTTGCTTTAAACATCTGCTGAGAATTCGATGCGTTATTCTAGTAAATTTTGTTTTAGATATTACTAGCTGTTTCCCGCGGCTTCGCACGCGTCTCTTAAGCTTTGCCCGTATATTTCTTTGCCTTCAAATAGTGTTTGGATATTTTAATATACGTAACTACTGTGTTGTAATTGCAGTTTATAATGTGCAGGCGCTTTGATAACTTTTATATCTTGCAGTACAGCCTGGTGGTTAGTTACATCAATGGGCATTGCGTATAAACCTTCTACATAGAAAAATACAAATTTTCATAGTGATCGGTCCAATAGTTTCTGAGTCTATAAAGGACAAACACACAAACATTCATTTTTATATATTATGATTGCAGAAACAGTTTAAACAAAATTTGTCGTTTCTCTTAAGCTTACTCTATGCTTTAAAACTATAAGTGTAAAGAAATTTATATATAAATATATTTTTTGTCGCATTATATATGTTCACAAAGAACAGCTGATTAAAAATTTGAAAAGACTCTTTCACTTAATAACATATGTTTGCTGCAATGCATTTCTTACGGGTATTTCTGTAACCAGTGGGGCGGAATCCTGAATCGGGAAAGGGATAAAAAGTATCCTATAACCTTCTACAGATCAAGACGAACAAATTAAAAAAAAAAATTAGGCGAATCCGTCCAGCCGTTTGTGAGTGATGCTGTTACACACGAACAGTTTCATTTTTATATATATAGATATTTGACATACTCTAGCATACTTTCACTCTTCTAGTATTTCAGATACTGAGGTTTAAAATGCCAAAAATATTACGTCTTTGGGAAATTGCTTAAATCAATAGCTACCCCGTAAATCTCTATGATAGGAAGATACTATATTAATATTTATAACTTATTAAATGTACACTTTTCATTGTGGATTAACATAATTTAACATATTAGAAAATACGAGACAAGTTGGTTAGGGTAACAATAAAATTGTTTTTTATTGCAAAATTAAACAATGAAAAACTTTTAATTTTATTAAACTGCGATCATTAAATAATATAATCTTTAAAGCGTATGAATATTCAGTATGTATTTGTGAGGTGATTAAAATATAAAAGTCTTAGTTTCTTCTTATAATTTTATTAATAACTAAAAAATGTATGCCCATAAGTTAAAAAAAGAACATTTTGTTTCATTTGTAAATGCAATAACATTACGATATTCTAGTGTTTCAAATTTACAAAAGAAGTAAAGCACAAATTATACCGAAATACACTACAGGTGTAGAACTGGCTACAAGTAAGAGTATTCACCGAAAATTTTGCAGCTCTTTTCATTTTTGCCTACTATCTAGACAACGATTACCGCTTCATCAATGATAATATGTAATAGGTGGTATTTTATCAATGTTTAGTTTTGGGGATCGAGAAATGCTCGTTGAGTGGCAAATATTAATAGTCTTACTCTTTATGGAAATAATGGAATCATGTTACTAGCAATTCCAAACGTAAATTGTTACCACCCTCTGTGCCATAAGATAGAAACCGTAAAAGATTATGGCCATTGGATAACTATATGCGTACACAGTAGGATTCTTTGTTTAAAGATTGTTGTTAACGAAGGGTGATTTAAACGGATAACAACGTTTTGAATATTCTATCCTACAGTTTTTAAGCTCTTTACAGGAGAAATTGCTTGTGCTCGCATTTTTAAATTAAACTTATTTAATATACTCTTTTGTCTCCCGGAAAGCATATAAGATATGCAATATGCGTATGTTATATGTACAGTTAATGGTATTCTAAGGTATTTTCTATAACTGTTATTACTTTAAGTCGTACAGTAATATAAGTCAACGATACGAATTCATCATTTGTTTTATAATGTTTTGACTGTTAAATGAGAGGATAGGGCTCGTTGAATGGTAAATAATAACAATATCGATTTCTTTAGTAATTAGAATAGCATCCTGCTAATTTTTTTGCATTTATGTATAAAACTATCAACTTTGAGACTACTCATTCACCCTATTTATAACCCATTATAAAGCTTAAGCTGTAAATAATTAACTCTACTGGTCAAAGCATGATACTATTGTACGATTACCTCAATTAATAATTTACTAAAATGGTCAGTGATCTTATAATAATGCATCAAATCTATAAAATGTACGTTTGCGTTGTTGGGCTACCTACGAGGAGTTGCGATATGTGAAGAGTGGATATATTTGTGTTCACACAAATGTCGTGAAGTTATCGTTGATTGAAAAATAGAAGAAACAGAACAAAAACAATGTAACTGATGAAAATCTTAGAAAATTTTAAAAACTGATAGTTGGCTTAAAGCGATTGTAATATGACGTAATGTGCAATAAATAGTACCAGCAAGTGGAGAAATATTCGCCAGATATATGTTCATATTTTAAAATGTGATTACTTCAAACCTTGGAAACATTTGTACGTGGCTTTAAAATCTATATGAAATCTACCACGTTGAGTAGGTATAAGTTTATTATTGTCTAACTTGATTGACAATACAAAATAATCACACTAGAATTTCCTGTTATTAAAGTATATTTGCACTAAAAAATGCACTATTTCCCATTTTAAGGTATTTCTAAGGAAATTCGCAAAAATATTGAAAAAGAGATTCTATTGAAATATGCATCTATTCAAAGTGTTCTTTTTTTACTTGCCAGTTCAAAACAAATTAACTCGGCGAACGAACTTTTGTATTATTGGCCCTATAAACTAACAGCTGATGATTCGCATATTGTTATATTTTCAGCACTAACACAATAAAAAAGCTGCTCTCCTAAAAAGTACCATGCAGGTATACATGAAGGTTTAATACATTTGGGTTAGACAACGGGTTTGCTTATAAAGGTACAATACTGGTTTTTATGTAATCATAAGAAAAGGTACCATTGTTTTTACATTTTAGATGTACGAAAAGAAATTGCTGCCTTTCACCCCAAATCAGCGCTGTATTGTACGTTATACTACCGTGAGTACAAGTTACGGGATTTATCCAGGAAAGGGGCTCGTGACGTTGTGAACCCTACCGGCATTAATAGGAGAAGGCGTAACCTTCAGTTAACAGTTACTAAAGGCTTAATCAGAATTCCGGCGTTTACTTCAGCTAATTTGGCTAAAGATTTGCTTGTATGCTGTGCTAATGCTTACTCATGTATTCATATTATTCAAAGTTTTTCATTATTATAATTAAATCACATTGTACATAAATCGTAGTTTACAAGTTAAAATTAAAATTAATTAATTTAGTGTTTGAGCATTTAAACTATGTATTATAGTCACCCGTTGTTAAAATATTTCATAAGAAAGGTAATATTTCAAAAACGCTTGAAATATGTATAGAAACTTGAAAATAAACATGTTTCTTTTCAATTATGAATGTGTAGTCTTCGTTGAATCATACAGTTTTGAATTTTAAAGATAATTTGAGTATGAGATTTTTGGTAAAGGTAAAACTTACATAAAATCGGACAGTTTTGAATTTTTGTATCAATCTGATTCAAATTCATTATTACGTCATATAATTTAATGGTAATTATTTTGGCACTTCGTTTTACGTTTTTATTATGATGTGCTTTGTAATGGGATTGTTGAGTCCTATTTTAGGTATCTCAGTTAATTTAAGAGTTAACTATAAATACCGAATCTTATCTTAAAAAGTAAAAATAAGAGAATTTGCTATTAAAATTATAATAATATTGGTGAATAGAGTTAGTTTTGCAGGTCTTGTTTTTAAATGTAGAGTTTTTCTGTGTGTATCATGTATGTAAAATTAAGAAATGTCGAGAAAGGTTATGGCTGAAACCATTGGCACCTGGGTACTGGCATAATGTTTGCAATAATACGTAACTTTCAACCAGTGAATAACGAGGAAATATTTTAATTTTCAGGACATTATTATTTATACACACAATATAGCTTCTATGTAGTATTAACAATAATGGTTGGAATTGTTACAAACTCCTTTCAGGGTTATTAGGGTAAAACAAACCAATAAGTTCAACCATTAAGAACTTCACAATTTTAGTAATAATCATTTTACGGATTTTAACAGAAAGATACAGAGTTAAAATCTGCTGTTCTCGAATTAAGAATTTGGCCTACATGAGAGAGGGCCATTCAATATCCGTATCAGTTTCGAGCCATTTTAGGTCATTCTCAACACCCAGTGAAACATTCATAAACAAAACATTTCATCCGTGTTAACATATCACGGAAATGCTTGATGTATGTACGTAATGTAGCTATATTTTATTCAGTGTTAAAATCAATAAGTGAAATATTGTGATTGTCTTAAAACAAGTGACTACCGAAAACAAGGCCTGTCAATAAATCTATGTTACCTCAGTGGCAAGGGAGTATGTATTGTTACAGTCGAGTGTGATACAAAATAAACACTTTACTTTCAACCGTTTTTTGTGTTGTAACATTAAACACTATGAAAAACAAAGGAAACAGAGACATGTATAGCTTTATTATTGCCATGTAATCAATTAGGCAAACATTTTAGTACATTACTCGCTGGAGACAGTTAAAACTTGTTCCTTGCAAACTAAACTGTCAACAGCTGTGTGTTCAACGTTCATAACACGTGTGCTTGATGTGCAAAAAAGATAAATCACATTATTGTATCATTAATTAACGTATCGCTCTGCACTGCATATTTAAAACTTGTCACTCTCAAAAAGTGTCAATACCTGCGTGTTCAACGTTCAGACAACACCTGTGTGTGATATGTTTTTATCCCCTGATTAGAAAATGTACTAAATTTATTACTTGAAATAAATTGAAATTACTAAACAGAAATTCCTGTTGAAATGATAAAAAAACTAATATATGTTTTAAATTATGAGTTTTAGGTGAATACATCAGTAAATTTTACAAAATACTGTATGTATAAGCAGGTTATGCATATGGATATGGTATGTTTAATAACTCACAAACAAAGTACATAGAGGAGCATTAGCAAGGCTTCTTTCACAAATAATACCGTCAAAACTTTAAAAGTACATACTATGTCCTGAAAATAAAATGGTGAAGATTAATTGAGTTATTTATGAAAACCCGTTATAATATGCCAAGATTATTCATTACTTAGGTTCTAACAGTTCTTGTTATTGAACAGATGTTAGCACAGGTTATACGCATTACCAGTATTGCCAGATTATTAAGGACCAGACAGGTCCTTCTTGAAAACCGTGATGTCCGTCTGTCTATGTGATACTACCACTAGTAAGCTCCTAGAAGACTTTTAACTTGTACATAGGTGTCTCGTGGTCCAAGGATGAACTTCGTTGATTTGAAGGCGAAAGAACAGTCAATCTGTCTACATATCCGTCCGTTTGCCCATCTTTGCTATAAATCGTCATAGGAAGTTCCTAGATTCATTAAACTTGACGTATACGTTCCTCTTGGACCAAGGCAGAGCTCTGTTGATTTTAGGGGAGACCATTAGCGCCGATACGATGATTGGAACTTTAATTAGGGTAGGTTTATCGCTCTCCCAGCCGACGTAGCAAATTGTGCCGATGGCCAGTTTCTATTACTCAAACAATACGGCATACGGCGAGGACCAAACGCCTCCACATCCACGGCGTTAACCTTCCACACAGAAAGCGGCATGGCACTGCGTGTTTATTTGCGAGTCAGTATTTAATGGCGCCGAGTAAGGTTATGTTTATGTTTAGGTAATCCCTAATCATTTTTAAGTATAATATTTTGAGCGACGGACGTAGAGAGTGCGGGGTGTATGAGTAATAACGCCAATATGGCAAACACTATAATTTATTTCCGATGTTGGAACTAAATGAAAACATGTGGAGTAGTGTCTTACAGTGTCAGAGGTATACCTGATACCTGATGTCTTCTTCATTGACCAGCGTTGCTGGATTGAAAGCGTCACAATAAAATAAATAACTAACTAAATTCTACTATTTACACTATTTATAAATGCAAGTGGCGGCAAGGCTAGGCTATGTTGCTCGCGTTCTCGAAAAAATCTCTGATTGAGTAGAGAGGGTTGGCCAGAGACCACTTCCTAAGCCTGCATTCAAAGTCCCTGCTCTCAAGAGCTTTAAGATGTTGAGGGAGGCAGTTGTACATTCTTACTGCTAATGCGGGGAAACAATCTCTTGTCTTGCCTAGCCTACAGGAGACTGTATTTAGTTGTGAGCTGTTCCTCAGCCTGTAGGCATCCTGAGCTTCACCCCTAGTTCCGAAGGCTGCAAGGTTTTCCTTGACATGTAACAAGCTGGCGACAACATACTGGCTAAAAACCGTTAAGATCTTAAGTCGGTTGAACAAGGGCTTGCAGTGATCTAAGAAGCCTGCAGATGAGATGATACGCACAGCATGTTTTTGCAGCAATAAAATTTCGGCACATCCAGAAGAATGACCCCAGAGCAGCAGACCGTAGAGAATGTGGCTATGAAACAGCCCATGATATATAGTGACAAGATGTTTTTCCGTCAATAGAGGCTTCAGTCTGCGCAACAAGCAGGTCACTCGAGACAGTTTCTTACTTAGTTCTGCCACATGCCCGTTCCACGTAAGTTTGGAATCAAGAGTAAAGCCCAAAAGTTTAACACTCCCCACTGTATGGTTAGCTAGAGATAAGGTGCATGTTAACTCCTGCGTTTTGGAAAGGTTTAGACTGAGTTTGTTGGCTGAAAACCATTCCTTAGCTCTGTCATAGACTTGGAGCGCTTGAGCTCTCGCATCTTCAGGTGTGGGTCCCGCTTTAAAGAATGTAGAATCATCTGCGAACAGAAGTACATCACCCACCAACTCTAGGTCATTAATTAGTACCAAGAAGAGCAAGGGTCCGAGAACCGAGCCCTGAGGCACACCGTGCATAACAAGCAGCGGTTTGGATGAAGCACCGTTAACAGAAAATATTTGTTCTCTACCCTCCAGATAAGAATGGAACATTTGAAGAGGCTGCCCTGAAACTCCGTACAACTTAAGTTTTCTTAAGAGTATACTGTGGGAAACACAATCAAAGGCCTTGTTGAGATCTGCAAGAATCAGCGCTGTTGACTGCTTTGCTTCAAAAGATTCCAACACTTCTGCCACAAGTTGACGCATAGCAGTTGTAGTTGAGTGTTGGCCTCTAAAACCATGCTGTGATGCCGAAAAAAGATGGTTCCTATCCAAGTGATCGACTAGTTGCTTCTTCATTACTGTTTCAAAAATTTTGCTGATAATAGGAGTCAATGAAATGGGTCTGTAGCTCTCGATGATCTCAGGATTACCCTTCTTGTAGACCGGTATTGTACGTGAGACTTTAAGTGCCTTAGGGAACACAGCATTCTCCAAGCAGTAATTCAGAACCTTGGCTAAAGGGGCAGCAATGACATCTGAAACATACTTTAGCACAGGGGTTGACAACCCATAAATATCCTGACTTGATGAATTTTTTAAATGACATATTAACCTCTCTACCTCTGCAGGACAGACCGGATTCCAAGTTGAGAATGGAAACGGCCTAGGCCTATTACTCATGTGGCCAGATGCCAAGGCCAGCGGATCCGTCTGGTTACATGAAGATATTTTATTGATTATATGTTTTACTTCATTTAACATTGTAGTATTAAATTGATCAGGGCTGGCATTACACTTGAGTACTGGCTTAGTCTTACAGGTTCTATTTACCAGATCCCATGCCGCTTTGCACGGATTTGGGGCTGACTCAATTTTAGACATGTTGAAATTCTTTTTAGCTATATCAACCTGTCTCCTGTAGATCCTTTTGGCCCTTAAATACATGCTATACAATAAATCCCTGTTTTGACCAGCTGCAATCTTATACCTGTCATGCAACGCCACAACAAATTTCCTAATATTTTGAAGTTCAGACGTGTACCAGTCTTTTTGGGACTTAGAGATCGGCCCACCCAACTTGTTGAGATTAGCACAATACTTTGGTTTAATGGACTTAGCCGGAAATATCCTGTCAAAGATACCATAAAAAACATCAAAGAATAATTGGAAAGCGGTCTTTGGATTGACATTGTCAAGAATAGCAGACCAGTCTGTATTTATAAGGGCTAGTCTAAAATTAGGAAATTGCTCGACATTTATAGGCCTAAAGCTATGATTGTAGGTGCTATGCCAACTAGGCCTGATTTCAGTGCCACTCACCAATTCAATGTTTACATCTAGGACCACCGGGCAGTGGTCGGCAATTACAGGGTCTAGAATTGATGTTGAATGCTCCCAGGAATTTAGATTAGTGGCGATAGCATCTAGACAGTATTGACCACGAGTTGGTGACTGTGATGTTATGTAAAGGCCGTAGCTTCTTAGTAAGCATAGAAAACGATTTGACAGTTCATTTACTTCATTAAGGTGTATATTGAAATCGCCCCCGAGAAAGACTCTAAGCTATTATGTTGTCTAGTTAGTTCAGCCATGCATCTGTCAAGGTTGTCAAAGAACTTTTGGCTATCACCGCCAGGCGAGCGATAAACAGAGACCACAGTAGCAGTGACCCGGTTGACTATAATCTCGATCCCAGAGAGCTCAATATGCATTTCATCACAGAATGCACCTAAGTCTAGTGTATTACAACTTAAACTGCTATTAGCATATATTGAGGAACCCCCGTTCTTATGAAATTGCCTAAAAAAGGCTGCCTTAAGCTCTAGAGTATTGATAGTGGAGTAGAATTCACTCTCTTGGCTAGTCAGCCAGTGCTCACTGATACAGAAAATATCTGGTTTAACTTCGTTAGTAAATAGTGAAACAAGATTGTATTTAGTCCTGAGGCACTGAACATTAGCAAAGGCTATTTTTAAACCAGAATTAGGCCCAGTAGAATAAGTAGATGTTGACATACCTTGAAGATTTGAAGTTCTACGCGTACTGTCACTCACACTTAGGCCCAGTCCTAGATTATCAGGCTGATGCACGTTCTCACCTTCAGTGTTGGATATATAGTATATAGTAGTGGATATATAGTAGTGTTATGGTTTAGTTCAAACCCCCACGGTACTCTCTGGTTTCTTCTGAGTTTCTTTATGTTCAGGCTGGGTTGTTCCAAAAATTCATCTAGGGCCTTTATTTTTTTTTTTATATATAAACGGTTTCCATTTCCAAATAAATTTGGGTTATTCAATTCACAAATGATATTAGCGTTATTTTGGTTTCAAAGGCACAAATTAAGATCTCAACCTGTTAGAATTCCGCCATGCCAATCCTATCCAGTTGGTTTCCAGATAGTAGCCTGCCACTGAACCTGCATAAAACAAAAATAATACATTTCGCCACAAGACACTGTGATCATGTCAAGTTTTTAGACGTGGTCTTTAAGTGCAATATACACTGGGATCAACAGGTAAACACTGTTAACCAAAAGCTAAGCGTGCACGGTTTTATCTACATCATATATCAACATATCCTCATACAACTAAAGGCTGTCTATTTTAGTTATGTATAATCTATTCTTTCCAATGGACTTTTGTGTTAGGGAGCTGCATCACAATCACGTATAAATAGAATGTTCACTTTACAAAAGCATGCCTTGAGAATCGTGTGTGGCCTTGACTATAGTAAATAAAGAGGAACTTACATACACTGTTTTAGTCATTCATTGGATTTAGCCAGCTGTTATTGATGTTATTTTCTGCAAACGAATTTTCATTGATTATTCTTCTTTTTAATGAAAGAAGGCTATTATTCAACAGCCTCATTCTAGGTTTTTAAAGATTGGACCAATATATGAACAGTAATTTATTTAGGAAGTCATACGTATAACACATCTTGGAAGCCAGGCAAAGAGATTGTAGCAGTTTCCTTCATATTACTACAACTTTCAATAGTGTCCTAGGAAATATTTCTTTTTGGCTTCACAATGATATCACTGATGGAAGCATTATAGAATCTATCATATAGTGGCGTGAAGGGACAGTGGGTACAGATTAAAATTTTTCTATAATCATAATTTATTTGAGATATGATATGGGAAGTTTCCTATTTATATCAGGGTTTCAGATAATGCTCCTCTAGGAGTCCATTGAAATATAACATGGAACAATGAGATAAAACAGTTGCTAAGATTTAGTTTTTTTTTAATAACCATCACTTGCTCCATGGATGCGTATTCATTCTTAGTTTCCGAGTGATATCTCTGTTGGAGGCATTGTTAATCTAGTCCGGTCAATTTAGCCAAAAAATAGGGGTAACTTTGCATTAATTCCCAGAAAGCTGAAAATTTGCATAGATGTTAGGGACACCACTGTTATGAAATTGTGAAAAGTCCCCATCGATCCCAGTCTGCAAAATATTTTATTCAAGGTCAAATTTCACAAAAATGGGTAAGAAAATTTTGTAATTGTTTTTTCTCAAAAGTGGTTTGTCTTATGAAAAAAAGCATAAGGAGCATTTTTGTCAATAATTGCATGATCTACAATTTTTGTCTGATATGTTTTTTTTCATAAAACTAAGTTTCACTGAAAAACTCAAAAAACCCATTTTTGTGAAATTTGACCTTGAATAAAACAATTTGCGGACATGGGATCGATGGGGACTTTCCACAATTTCATGACAATGGTGTCCCTAACATCTATGCAAATTTTCAGCTTTCTGGGAATTTTTGCAAGAGTCAATGTCTAAATTGACCGGACTAATCCTGGAGTAGTGCAACAGAACAAGTGGAAAGATTACTATTTCTGCAAATCATCATAACTCACCTCAGTTGTAGTAGGGAAATTGTTTCACCTTTCTAAAAGTTCAAAATATCAAGAAGGGAAATATCAACTAAAAGCAGACCATTAAATATATAAAAAGACTTTCCAGTTTCAAATGAAATAGTTTATTAACCATTAAGTTACAATAGCAATAGGTGTCAACACAGTAAAATAAACAACATATAGCTAATGTGATAATGTAAAACAAACTTACATAATATTACCTACATGCATATATGTGGAATTCCTCAATAGAACAAGGTGCAGTTATGATTAGAAATTTAGTTAATCTTGTCTTGAACTCATTCAATTGTAGTTCTTCTATATATAAAGGTAAGGCGTTAAACATCATAATTTGAACATATCTATGGCTCTTTAAAACTTTTTGAAGTCTAGGAAAGAAACCTTAACAAATAATTATATTTATTATGTTAAAGGTGTTAATAAACAACAAATTCAAGTTTTTCATCAACTTATTTGAAAACCCATAGTAATCCTGACTAACAGAAGACCTAAAATTTAGAGTGTCGTTTAAAATATAAGTTTCAGATACAGAATACCAACTTAATCTCTTATAAAAATTATATTTCAAGGCAGTAACATTATTTAACAATATTTGTAAGGCTAGGCCTATTAGGAAAGTCCTTATGCTTATCAAGATAATTTAAGAGAATAACCAACACTAACAAAATTGTTATTTTGTTGATCATTCATGATGTTTAACCTCTATAACTCATAAATAAAATATCCAATCCATGGTTTATGTGGAAGAATACTAGAACACAAAAGATGAGAAGTAAGCATAAGGAAAGCAGCTGACAATCCACAATACATGAACTTATAGATGTTTTATAATCAGTAATTTTGACATATATCACAGAGAGTAACTGTAATACAATAGTTGAGTCATGTGTTCCTATTCATCCTGCTCTCGATGTATTCTAGTATTTCTAACACTGTTGTGGTCTTTGAGTCTGCAACCGCGACTGCTTCCTCCAGAATTTTCAGCTTCTCATCCACATTCTTACGTACCCTGTATAGAATGTAGCTCATGAAACGTAATTCACAATACTGGCCTTTAACAACCCTTACTTACTTAATTGTAAAGCGTAACATTTTAAGCAAATAAATATGATTGTTATAAACTTACTACCTACCAATTTGATATTATTACGAAACAGTAGTTGGTTTCTCTCTTTAGAGCATATTCAAGCTTAACTTGCTGACATCTTTTTGTTAATACACAACAAATCGTGTAATCTGTTTGAAATTCATTGTATTATAAATAATATTGTTATACAAACTTTATTTTATATCTATTTACTTTTGTATATTCATATATGTGATGATTTGTGTTATGAACTTGATATATATATCGAAATTTTCAACTAGATTATATAATTTTTCGTTTATTAACAGGATAATAATAATAGCACGTTAAATCTGAAGATGCCCAAGAGGAGAAATTGATTGCTGTCTCATTATAATATTGGATTTATTAGGTACGCCTATAATACAATACTATAAATTACCCAAATAATATTCTGACCCAGGATAGTAAACAAACAAAATAGTTAATTTTGAGTTTATAAATTAGAAAAAAGCTATTTTTTCATTGCTATTTGGTAAATAACACTGATAGTTTCATTTATCAGTGTTAGTTTTTGTAATGAATACTATAATTTAAAAAGAAGTTATGTAACATATTTAATTTTAAAATATAATATTAATTTTAAAACTTCTATGGTATTTTAATGATTAGACCCTGTAAGTGCAAATTGAAACTACTGATATGGAACGTACTGACTTCTGACTTTTATTGTCAGTGGCTGACAAAACATTACAAGCACTATATGAAATGAAGAGATAATTTAAATAAAGGAACACAATTAAATATGTTAGAGAACATCTGTTATCATTTTAAAGTGGAGGAAAATTAAAATGTTATAATAAATATTTATGATGGTTTATTATAGTGGTTAGTTATAAATTATTTGTATAATTCCATTATAATATGTTTAGATTGATGATGTAATTAAGTAACTGATTTAAATTAATATAAATGAAGAAGTAACTAGTAATACATTAAAAATAAGAACAAATTTTTAAGTAACCTTAATTATCACTTATCACATTTTTTAACTGATGCTTTATGGCATGTACACACAATATGCCTGCACAAATTATGGTTAAGTTTATGATGACAAACTAAATGGCAAAATTAATGATTCAGTGCAAAAATCACTTATGATTACCACAGAAATCTCCTTTTGAGCCAACAGCTTATGAAAACAACAAATTATAGAAATGAGAATAACTAATAAAAATAATATTTTGAAGTAAAACTGCTGATTTACTGTTACATTGAAAAAAGAGAACATATTTGCTAAGATGTAGCCAACAACATATGTGAAAGAAATATCAAATTTAGTGGCTGAAATGATTAGCTACTCATTGGATATTAATGTAAAATATGGTATACATCTGATAACAACAATACAACATTCCCAATGAAAGTGAAAACTTGATTTGTTACCTCTAAAGTTAACCACTTCTTTAACTGTAGATATTGCAATTTTTAATAGGTTTATTATGTTTTACCTTTTTTGACAATTGCTATATATATCCATACTTTGCCATTTGTGTTTATGATAAGTAAGATCTATAGTACATTACATGCTCTAACCTTGGCAGGAAACAAAGACGTAGCCAGCAGGGGGGCCTAGGGATCTGGATCCCGCAAAATTTTCAATATTTTACATTACTTTTTTAGTAAATGATTATTATTATTATTATCTAAATAATTCAGTATTACTGATATATACCGCTTAAAAATCGTTCTCAACAAAGAAACGGGTCAAAAACTTTTTAAGGAATAGAATGGGGCCTTACTCTGTCCACTACGGGAAAATATCAGTGGTCTGAACCCCCAAAACTTTTTCCTGTTTACGTTCTTGGCAGGAAATAAACAAAATACATAACATGTAATGTTTGAAATCCATCAAGGATATTATTAAATAAATTATATTATCAGACACATAATATAGAATCAGGTCATTGTACTTACATTTCTCGAGCTAAACCTAGTCCTTGGGGTCCTGAAATATATAGGTAGTAAAATTTTATTCTTATATCTATTTAAATAAATCACATCATTAAATTGTATCATTTTAGGCATTCTTTGTAAGATGCACTGTAACATGGTATTTCCCAAAATAATAAGCTGATGAGTAGTAAACAATCACTATAAATTATGCATAAATGCAGTGGCATTTGTTGAATTCATTATGTGACAGATGAAATCTTGTTACATAACCATCTATTTCTTCTTCTATAATCTTTCTTTCCAAAAATGTACAAATATTTTTCTTAATATGCACAAAGCATGTATGTAAACTAAAAAGTCCATTTGTATTAATTTCTGCAGATAACATAATTGATAATTAATATTAAATATGACTAGATTACAGGTTGGTTGGTTGAGTTCAAAAGTGAAAACATTGAAATGTAATACATTACTCTTGGTGAAAGTTTTTCTAAGTCAATACGTTTGGTAATTTAATATTCAAAATTAACACTCTCCCAGAACCATCTCTTTAATGTACATTATCTGAACCACCGGTCTCTGAGACCGGTTGATCGTAATTTAGATTTTATAAGTACCTAAAAGTGAGTTATGAAATTCCAGCCTGGAAAATAATGAATTAATATTCCAATCCACACTATAACATTATTTATTACATGTATCTATTAACAATATACATAGAAAACAGTATATGGACACAAATATAATTGTCAGTAGTCTCAGTCTGTTGTCTGCAGCATTCCCTACTGGACACATTCAATAGCACAGTCCTTACAATCCATCTGACTGCATTCAAGACACTCTTACTCTTCTACATTTTGTCATCAGGAACTTGTGGTCTTACTGCTGCCTCGTTGCTCCCCAGACTCTTTTGAATGGTGTGTTTTACGTCACGTCTTAAATTAGGGATTCGCAGTCTTCTTTCAAGATGAGGCTTGATAAAATTCTCTCCCAATACCTTGGTAAACTTGAATTTTGTAATCACTGGACTACCAGAATAGCTGAGGAAATCAGGGTCAACTCAAATCAGGGTTATTTGTTTGTACACCACTACTAGTGCCTGGATGCATTTTTTACACTCTAAACTAATTACAAGAAACAAATTAGGTACAGTATGATAAAAATATAAACGTCTGTTGTGGTGTATAACAAACCACCGGTCAGTAAGACCGTCACAAACTTGGGCGCTAAGTGAACTATCCGGTATGAGAGACCGGCACGTTTTTAAAAATAGACAAAGTTCATGCGTCAACTGAATGGAAACCGGTCCGATATGTGGAGGGAGAGGTGGGGGGTAGGTACCATGGAGGAGAGCGATCAGTACTTTATAACATTGCCAATATAGCAAATCAAAATTTACCCCCGATCTCACCGACCGGTGGTTCGGGCAGAGTGTTAAATTAGAGCAGATAAAAAATGTTTTTAAAAAATTTAGATTATAATGTGAAAATTTTCTTCACAATTTCAAATAATTGTTAAATAACTTTAAACTAATCCTAAATAACGGAATGAGCCCTGGTGTCTGACATGGTGGTAAGTAAATAGTAGAAATATAGTTTGTCTCACCAAAATGAAGTTCTCTTTGATAACTATGAATATTTCATTTATCAAAGAGATATATATTGTAAACCGGTTTTTAATCATAAAAATTTGAGTTGTGGTGCTAAAAATATATCAGAAGAAATATCATTTGTAATAGTATTCAATAAAACGATATTATTACTGATATTAAATTAATGCAAAATTAATGTGAAAGACGTCTTTTCTTTTCCAACTAACCTTTCAGCCGGGATCTTCTTCCTTAGGTTTACTCACCTCATAGTATATAATACATTGATCACCTAAGATCAATTGTTCCTTAGCCAACAACATTAGCACATTCAGTACATACTAAACACTGCAAAGTTCTAAATAGAACCGAACAGAACACGTTAGAGAATGGATGCTTGTACAAGACATTGAGCCGCAATCCCACTGGCCATCATAGAAGTCACATTGTCTGTAGTCTACATGCAATACCAATCGTGTGATGGTCTATTCAATGATTTTACAGTGATATAGTGCTGATTTGATGAAAACCTCACAGAGAGAGATTGACACGTTCATTTGAGGGAACAGCCATCAAAATGACCTGAACTACCTCTACAATCCTCTAAAGACTATGCAATCACCATACAGATATTGGAATTTTGTTAATCTTTACAATGATCTGTACCAAGATTGCATAATGTGTCATGATTACCATGACCAAGCCCGTACTCAGACTGGTTTTTTCAGACAGTTTTACCAGGGTCCGACCACACATCTATTTGGCGGGACATGACAGGGTCCGGCCAAATATCTATTCCGGAGCCCATCAAAGCTGAGTACGGTCCTGATAAATAATGATTTAGTTAAATTATTGAAAGGTAAAATAATTATAAGTATCATCTAAGGTATTAATTGTAATTTTTGCATATCTCAAAGTAGTCTAAGAAGAGTATTAATTAAAACCCTGAAGTAAAACAAATTTGTTTAGTGTCCCAGTTATTGTACTGGAGTTCAAAAACAAATTACCTTTTGAGTTAAAACTCAGCATGACGTTGTGAAGATCTTCTTCAGTCATGACGCGGTCCTCTGATATCTCATACTTCGCCAGAAACATGTTGATCTCCAGTTCTGTGAAACCACACCTAGAAACAAGTTGAGCATCATGGATATTGTGAATAAAGGAAATACATTGATGCTTTGTCTTATATGAGGCCTTGTGTTGAGGAGTGTTGTGAAATGAAAGTCTCTGGTTTTTGGTGTTTTAAGTTTGTCCACGTAGAGTATACTTTCTAGTATGTACAGAGATAAGACTGCACAGCAGGTTTGACAGGTTTAAGGTTCACCAGTGCCCAGATAGCCTTCTTTTGTACGAGGAGAATTTGGTTAACATTGTGTGCCGAGGTTCCTCCCCAGACGTGTAGACCATAATGGATGTGAAACTCTACTAATGAAAAATAAGCTGTTTTAGCTATTGCCAGTCCTGCAAATAATTTTATTCTTAGGACAATGTATAAGCTTGCACTTATTTTATTACACAAGTAATCAATATGTTCTGTCTAAGTGAACTTTTGTCTAGCATTACACCTAGGAGTTTGTTTGTTTGCTTTGCTTCTACAAAGCTTGCTGTACTGGAAACTTGGCCTTTTTGTGTAGAGAAGTGCATTTGAGTTGTCTTGGTGGGGTAATTCATTTAGCAATATTATATTGCTGTATCCGTGGCTATTTTTGTACAGCAGGATTGTTCAGTGGCTGTTTCGTTACTAATTATTAAAAGTGTAAAGGCATCAGCATACATAAATATATTTATATTTTGGCTTCGTATTACTATGGGAAAGTCATTTGTTATTGAAATAAAGATGGTCCCAAGACAAAACCTTGTGGTACTCTTCTTGTCATCTGTTGTGGAGTGGACTGGTAGATAGACAATTGAATTTCTATTTGTGAGCAGTCCTTATGGTAGCTTCTGAACCACTTATTGGCCAAATCTCTCACTCTTAGTTCTTGCACAGCAGCTCATGCCCTAAACAATAAAATGCTTTACTGTAGTCTAGAAATGTAGCTGTTACGTAGTGTTCATTGTCAATTTGATGTATTTAATGTATATTTGTCCTTAAGTAAACAAGCCATGGTATTCCAGTAATTTGAATTCAGTGTAGAACGGGAATGCAGAAATGCGTTAATTGGACTGGTGGAGAAGAGCAAAATGGTCTCTGGACAGGTGCCGGGCTATGAAGCCATTCCTAGAAATGAAATAGCACATGCTATGGCCAAGAAAATGAATTCAGACTCTGTGAAGAAGCAGAAGAATTAGGAGATAATTATGGATGGATTTTCCAGCAGGTTGTGCAACAAGGATTAGGGGCTTACTTCATGAGCTCACAGGGGATCAGAGAACAGGAATCCATAAATCTCAGAGGGTTTTGCAGAAGTGTAATATTTGATGTTTAAACAGAAGTAAGCAACATTAGATTAGTCACTATCAGAATCATAATCTCTTCATTAACATGAACATTGAGAACAGTTATGCGTTATACATATGATGCATGGTAATAATCGATTATGGTTGATCGAGTTTTAGTCTAAAGTCTGACTGATCTTTTTGGTGAATTCTTGAACAGTGTAGATAGGATGTTCCAATAACCACGAATCAAGTTTCCTCTTCATTTCCTTTCCAGTTAGTTGTTTGAAGGAAGCTGTGAGCTGACTGTATAGTCATGCTCTTATTGTTGAGGGTTTCTTGTCATGAAGGGGAGTTCGATGTCTGACTGGTGGTATCACAGAGGCATTCCGGGTATTGTATTAATGTGGTCGTATTACCTTGGGAAGTCCAAGCTTGTGCAAATGTAGAATGAATTCTTGGATACATATCACTGTGACCTGTAACTGTCTTTATTTTTAGTTCATATATGCAAATGTTAACATGTCCAATCTAAATAATGTTTTTGAAGACAGAAACTTAGTTTCAATCCTGAAAAAACTAAATATATACATTTAAAAACTAAAATAACAAGCTCAATTTAATATGTCCATTAGCAATTTTGAAATAATTAAAAATTGACAAATTGAATTTCTTGAATAAGCCCTTGACATAATTTGACATAAAATGAATATGTACAATTAATACTTACTAGGATTAACTCAGGGTTATTTACTTTCAGAAAGATGAAATCACTGTTTAATGAAGAAATTCTCAAACAAATATATTTTTCCCAAGTCCATTCACATGTTTCGTATATTCTCCCATTTATGGAGGAACAGAAAATCTGAATAAAATTCTTAAAAGTTCAAAAGAAAGCTTTGAGGGTGATATTAAATTTTAATTATTTAGAATCTGTAAAAAAATACTTCTCTACGCTCTACAGATTTTTACTTTTTGTAGCTTTTACATTTTTAACACTATGTTTGTAAAAAAATAATCAAGAAAACTTAATTGAAAAATTTTACAGTTATAATATCTGTAAGAGAAATGAAATTGTTGTAAAATATCACAGGTTAAATTTGTATTAAAAAGACTGGTAACTAGTTTTAAAATTATATTTGTATACAAATTAAAAATTATAGTAATAGAATAATTGTGTAAGGTTTAAAAACCATGCTAAATCAATATTTAAATATTTTAGCCAAGGTAATATTTTCCATACATTGAAAACTTAATGTTAGTTTGTAGCATTGTAGACGCTTTGTATTCATTGTATGTATGTACAATTTATGAATAAAGAATTTTTGACTTTGACTACCTAAATTGTTTGTATATTATTGTATTATACCTCAAAAGCAAGTGGCGTACATCCTGAAACTTCTGTCTCATTTTTCTCTTGTTGAGACTATCTCTTGCTCTAATGGCTAGTCTGATGGAAAATGTAGCAACAATATCAACAAACCAATTCTGCAAAACGTCTCCGATCTTCATTTTGACGGGTGCAGCATTTATTTCACTTCTTACTTGTGAATACCTGTGCAGCAAAATTGCTATGTAGAGGACCTGCAAAATATTTTTCTTCCATTATTTCAGTCCAAGAGTTGTGTTTATGTATGTATGAAAAATCTTGTAAATTTACAGATTCTGGATTGCACAAATTATGGATTACGGGGCTTTATAGGGATTTTCCCTTATACCGACCTTTGGTGACATACAAGGTATGTTTAAAAAGTATCCTACCTTATTTAGTAGCATATAAACAAATAAAAGGTGTATATTTTTTGCTGGCCGATTGCTGATTATTAGATTTAACATTGTGTACATAAGCACTATGCATGTCATTAGTGGTATATTATTTAACTTGGATGTTGTCAATGGAATATTAAAAATTATATAAGGTGCATTCATTAAATTTGGTTCAAACTGATTTTTATGTTGAAATCATCAGTTAAAAATGTTAATATGTAAATCATATGTTAAATTCAGCAGAATTTTCAGGTTGGCACTATAGTAAGTAATATAATGGTAAACGAGTGGAGCAATAGGTTTAAAAATGACTATATGCATGGATTCACGATAGTTCCTGGATAGTTTCGAAGTTATCAAAATTGTTTTCACAAATATATTATTGTTCATGAATTAGCAGCAGAGCACAATCTTGGGCCATTATTATGATTACTCGAATTGTTTCAAGGAGAAGGCTTCACAATCATTAGAATTTGTTCCCCAGAATAAGTTTAAATATTTATATTTTTAAATCTCCATTCTAGTTGTCACTAATTTTTTTAGGATTCTACACATTTTCCACTTTGTCTTTATTAAACATTACATATTTGTACACTATTATCTTGTAATATGTAAAAAATATTTTAAAATAGTTTTAATGATTGTGCAATCAGTTGCTAACTTACAATGAATATGTAGCTGAGGAAGAATATTGCGAGAAGAAAGAACAAAGGGCCCAAGGTAGGATTGTGCCTCTCTAGAGAAACATAGTCAAAGCTCCCCGCACCCGCCTTGAGTATGGTCCAGATGGAACTCAGGAATGTACAATAATCCTCGAGCTGAAGTATAAAATAGCTATCATTCTACACAACAGTCTCAAAATTACATCTAATTCTCACTTACTGTTTACTGGAAGTTGGTGGCTTCTGTAATATGATGTTTTTAAGCTCAATTCTCTATTTTCACTTTCATTCTTAGAATGGCCAAAATTTTATGCTTGGAATTAATTATAATTCATTTGGATTGTGTATAATATATTAAATAGATCAAAAATAATATGCATCTGTCTCAATCACCCATCTTATTTAAGTTTATATGGCACCACTCAGGAATAATTCAATTTAAACTTACTGTTACCAAACAGCTTATTCTTTATCAAATTATAAAATTATATACTGGTTAAACATTTTACTTCCTCTCCATCAAACAAAATTTTTCAATTGAGCCATATCTGCAGTTCTTAAATTATTATGACAATTAAGTCGCTAATTAATAATTTAGACCTGAATTCTGCAAAGGTAATTCTTGTAAGGCTTCTGTATTTCTTTAATTTATCCATTATCTTTAGAGATTTGTCTTTACTTATACCACGGTTTGTTCACATTTTCACTTCAAATCCCTCTAAAATTCTTGCAATTTTAACCCTTATCTACAACTGTTATATGTTTCATTTGCCAAAGTCTCAGGACCTTTTCAATAATAAAACTTCTCAATAATACTTTAAAACAAAGTTACTTTGTTCAAAAGACATCAGAATTTAAGCTAAATTGATCACAGTCTAAATTAAAGAAAAAGCAACTATACATTATGTCATACACTATGTTTTAGATTATGTAGGGTTTCAATGTCTATAATAATTAAGTTCATACAGTCTTTTACATTTTGTATCTGCACACAATTTAGACTGCTGTGACATTAATACTGGAAAGTTTACTTTGTACATTTAGGTTATAGATACTGTAGTATTTATACTATTTTGTACAAATAAGCCTAAAATTAGGTTTATTTTTACTTTATTTCATTGTGGAAACTAATAATACTTCACCCCTGAAAGAATTGCAACTACATTATTTAGTAACAAGTATTATAATTACATACCTGAGCTCCAAATAATATATAGCCCTCAAATGCAAATGTGAGGAAAACGGTGCCAAAAATAACTGTATACCATAACATGTCTCTAGTGGCCTAGAAAAATATTAATTACATTAGTAACGGATAATGTTAACACCAGAGCTGTTGGATTATGATATATTTTATCTAATGTGTAAATTTTACCAATGTGTGTGTGTGTGTGTTCTCTTTATGCAAAAGAATAATATATATATATATATAAGGTTGTGTCTTAAAAGTCCTACTACCTCCCCCTATTAACTTTCTTATGAATAGAGATGAAGTTATATACTTTGGGGGATGTTTATATGAACAACTGAGGAGTTTTTTTACACATAAAACATTTTTGTATTTTGGGGGTAAGTCAACATTTTTAAATAGAAACCCCTAGCAAGTGACATCTCATTTTAAAGGTATTATTAAAAGAAGAAGAATGGCGTGAACTAGGTGTCTGTAATGTTACTCTATAAAATTTGGTGGCTGATTAAAGTTTAAACTGTTTTGTATAACCCCACAATTTAAGTAACATTTAATGTTATTGTAAGGCAGATAAAACATTCACTCACTAGTTATTTTGAGTACTTATAACACCAAATCATAAAACAAGTTATTTCAAGAATAAACAAACATCAACAACCATGAATAACATAGCATTTATTAGGTTTTTTTTGTCTGACCGAAGTCCAGTAGGAAGTCGTGGGAATACCAATGGCTGGTTTTGCCATGTTATCTCTTATTGATTACCACGAGAAACTGGACTGAATGTGTCTTGCATACTATCCACTTAGACAGTGGGCATATTTGAGTAAATTAGAGTAAATTATACGAACAACTGATAATGGAAAAACAGTAAGAAATTATTAAATTGGAGAAAATGTGTAAAAGGAAAGATGCAGGTAACTAATCAATCAATTTCCAAGTTTATTGTTGTTAAGTGTTCCATATCAATTCATCCTAGGTCCCGGTGTACATAATACTTAATCCTATAAAACAAACTTTTATTCCAAGTACCTAATACTTACTCACCAGTTGAAGTGTCACCTGTAACTGATACATGGAATGATTTATTCCGACGTATTTGAGTATTTTCAGCCACGAGCTGAAGATCAGAAATGACAGAGAGGAATTGCTCACTACTTGTACAAAGAGCATCTGGTCAAAGTTGGCAAAGCTACGATTATAAATATCCATAGCGGACAGTAGAGAGTTTGCCGTTACATATTGAAACAGGTTGGTCGCTATCACCATGTAGCAAGTCTGCAACATTTTCCAGCACTTGTGTCTTACTGTGAATTATATACAGTAAAAAAACAAATTTTATTTTGAGGAGAATAATTATAACTATTAATTTAAAAGTACTTGATGTTTAGGATGTTTAATCCTTAGTAAGCTTAATCTGTAAACATATTATACCACTTATTATATACTGCAATTTGGTGTGTGTATTGGTCTCTTGTATAAATCAATTATATTTTGAGGAGAATAATTATAACTATTAATTTATAAGTACTTGATGTTTAGGATGTTTAATCCTTACTAAGCTTAATCTGTAAACATATTATACCACTTATTATATACTGCAATGTGGTGTGTGTATTGGTCTCCTGTATAAATCAATTATATTTTATCCATATTGATTTTTTTTATTTTATGTATAGGTGTATTATGCTTTTGCAATTTTGATAGCAGATGACTCTTGCTTGATCAGTTATTTGAACAAGTACAAAATGAGATGTTTGGGAAAATCAGAGGGTTTTGAAAATACACAGGACAAGTACTTTTTTGTCTACACATTTCTCTTATTCACTTTTGGTCTGGTAATTTCTGTCACTATTGCCAAAGAACGGTGCATTCAAAATTAATTTTTAGGTGGGTGGCAGTATTTAAGCAAAAGACAGGAACAAAAGCTGGATATGCTGCGCAAGTTCATGTCAGTGGTTTAGTGAATACGAAAAGGAAGAGCTGTACATGATTTTGTTACACCACCTCAATTCTAGGGCACCTCATTCGACAAAGAGTTATTGCTCCCTAATGAGTTTTCAGATATAAAATAACTTCAAACCAAGATATTTAACACACATAAAATAAACTTTAATTTTCAAGAGTATTTTTCATAAATCAAATAATAAAAGAATTACACTTTGTAACATTTTTAGAAGAATAGCTATTATGGGAAAGGTTGATTCATTGTGAATGTGGAATTCACCTTCCTCTTAATGGAGCATATGGAATCTGATGCTGTCACAGACTTGACTCCTGGAATCTGGAGTCATGTTCATCTGAAGAGATCCGAAAACAACCCTTTATTTAGAGCTTCTTCATCACCAACTTTTTTTGGATCTCTCTCGACAATCATGAATCCAGAATCCAGGAGTCGTCTGTAACAACGTCAGATTCTAAATGCTGCATTAGAGTGGAAGGTGATTTGGAGATAAACTCCAACATTCACATTTACAGAAGGTTAAATTTTAATAAATAATTTTTGATCACTAAGTAATGATTCAAATGTATAAAGTAGGTGCTGGGATGTACCTATAACAACTGGCAGGAACTGTAGTCCTTATAACTGAATTCTTATTTAAACTCATCTCCGTATTTTTATGGTCATACTAGCTGTTACTCGCAGCTTCGCACACAATTTTCAGAACAGAAGTCTTATATTACTTAGTAAAAGCACTTATGATGTAATATGTTGGAGTCCTATGGAAATTTTAAAACGTAAATAGGCATGCTGATGGTAGTTATTATTTACATTCATAGTAAATAGTATCAGAGTTTAACTTAATTCTTATATCATGTTTTGTACATGTAGGAGCACTTCTGGTTCTAATTATATATATATATATATATATATATATATATATATATATATATATATATATATATATATATATATATATATATATATATATATATTTGTCACAGCTGAGTCTGTCTTGTTATCCTGATGAAGAAAACACAAATACACAGGTCTCGGAAACCTACTTCGATCAAAAAGCATCTATTCCTAGCCCTTGCCATATATTTCAGGTCTAAGATATCTCTAGTATCATAGTAGAGTTTGCCTTATCCCGACGAAGAAAAAAAGTATACTTACGTATAGGGCCAAGAACCTTACTTCGGTTAAAAAGTACCTACTGCAGACCGTTTAAATTCACTTACCTACTATATTACAGTTTAGCTTGCCGTATTGCCTCGATCAAAATACTATATAGTTCAATTATGCATTTCTTGGAAATCTACTTTGGTCAAAATCATCTACCATCAGCTTCTGTAATCTACTTTCAGTCTAAAATATTTCCATGGACATAGTTGAGTTTAAATTACATTAAAATACAAAACCAATATTTAATACATATTATTGTGAGGTCTTTCGATATCCAAGATACCTTCATCAGATATCGAAAGGCCTCACAATAATATATATTAAATATTGGTTTTGTATTTTAATGTAATTTAACAGTGACCAATATAAGCTCCATCTACAGCATAGTTGAGTTTGTTTTGTTGTCCTGATGAAGAAAATATACATACATACGTATGACTGAGAAGCCTATTACGGCTTAGGGGGAAGTACTACCTACTTCCTATGTACTTTCCTTAATACGGATTTTGGTATAAGGGGGAAAATTCCTATTAAGGTTATGCAACATTCCAAAATAATCGTTTATGAGATTGTGCGTTATAGAAGTCTTGTTTTTCGGACTGCAGCCTGGGAAAGAATGAATCGTTGAGGCATGTTACTGTTCATTTCTATGTTTCCAGAAGCCACTGTTAAAATGCCTTATCACAATGCCAAAGAAGTCCACCAGTTTAAAGTAACTTATGTGAAAACATTCATAACTTTGCTCTTTAAGGTTAGTTTTATAACAGTGTTTAATACATTAGATGATTTTAATTCGTCACTGGCACAATCTGGAGTAAAATTTATATATTAATGTTTTATTTACTATCTGCATAACACTACTGATCAAGCACTGTTTACTTATTATTGATTAAATTTAAATGTAAACAGATGTTTCAGAAAGTTTGTCGAACTATAGCTGTTAACAGAAGTTTAGTGCCAGTTTAATTTGAGCTATGAAACGTAAAAACTACAATTTTGTCTTAATTCAAAAATATTCCTGGTAAGTTATCCTAACTTTTTCTTCTTAAAAATCTTCCTCGGATATCAATGGACATTTTACAAAAAGAATTAACCGAATTGGTCCAGCCGTTATCAAAATTTGCGCTTACCAACACATTTTGCGATTAATTTTTATTTATAAGAATCTATTGCTAAAAGTGTAAACAAAATTTACTCATATTTCTTTAAATTTTATTATTTTTTGACAAGCATGAATTGTACTATATGAAATATAGAAATTCAAATAAATATACCTACATCATAAATTCTTAATGTACATAAAGTTAATACATATAAGTGTTTATGAAATCTCTTTCTGTAAAATATAGCGTTATTGTTTAATAAAAACAAACATACTGTACTGTACATGCATACAAATCTGTAAACCCAAAGCTAAATACTTACTTACTGCCGGGGCGTAACAAATCTCAGTCGATTCTTTGCCTCGTCTATGAGCCTCTTCCACGCCACCCTGTCTTCCGCCAGATCCACAGACCCTCCACACCGGGTCACATCTTCGACCACTTGATCGCACCATCTTATCTTTGGCCTACCCAAAGGGCGCCTTCCTGCCGGTACCGCCTGGTAGACCTCTTTTAACTTGTGCCCTCCTGTCTCCGATGTACATGTCCTAGCCAGCTAATTCTCTTTGCCTTCACCAAAGCCACAATATCAGGATCTTGGTATACATTGCGTAATTCTCTATTTTTTCTTATTCGCCACACCCCTTCCTTCATCACATATTGGTCCAAATATTTTTCGGAGAATATTTGGACCAATATGTGGACCAATATTTACCACCCAAAGGTAAATATAACAATTATATGTAATGCTCAATATAAGAAGACACTTGACAGTGGAATCATTGATTTCAAAAGGCCTTGTTTAAAAATAAAAGTAATGTTAGGAAATATGTTTGTTTTGGTATATTTCAATCCATGTCTCTCCTGAACTAATTCTATGGCGTTATTTTGAGAATCTGTACATAGAATTCTCAAAGTATGAACAGTAGAAATTAATTTTAATTGAACTAATAGAGCTAATAGAGATTAAATCTTAACGCATATCATAGTCTCATATAATGTCCTGAATTACTAATAGGAAGTTTGAATGTTAAGTTCAGCTCCATTTCACCTTCCACTTAGTACAGCTTCTGAACTCTGTGAACACTGCAACAGACTTGACTCCTGGAATCTGAAATCAACATCCGTCTGGTTAGGTGTCTTTCAATCAACTATGCACCTGATGAGATAATGAGAACACCACTTCATCTGGATTACATTTGTTTGTAGTCTAGATGTCTCTGGTGTTGAAATAATATAAGGAGTTAGTTTTGAGCTTCTTCTTCAACTATTTTGGATCTCTTCAGACGGATGTTGGTTCCAGATTTCAGGAGTCAAGTCTGTCACATTGTTAGACTTCAGATACTGTGTTGAGTGGAAGGTAAAATTGAGATGAACTTATCATTCGTATTAATCTACCCTTCCCGCCATTGCTCTACGTTATGTATAGGAAGTTGTATTCTGAAAAGTCTGTGGTAGTTTATGTTTAATTCAAAAATGTTACTTACCTATAAACTATTGGGACTATGCATTATTTAGCCTATGAACTATTTGGACTATAAATTATTTGGACAATGAACTATTTGGACTATGAATTATTTTAAAATAAAATTAAAAAGAAAATATAAAAAGCTAAATAGTGAAATTTAAAAAAAGTATTAGATTAAAACTTTTACAGCGCTGTAAATGTTAACATCACTATAACAATTATTCCTGTCATATTTGTATTTATTAATATGTTTAGCGACTCAAAAATTTCAATTTCTTTTGTTCATGATTAAAATTTTTTTACTTGATTCAAAAATTAAATAAAGAGTAGGAAAATTGAATCAATTCACACTTACCATAACAATAGAGACATCCAGAAAATTCCAAAATGACTTAATAAACTCCCATTTGAAATATGTCATTTCATACAACTCTTCAATTGTATAAAAAATGAAGAATGATATGAACAATATAACACATCCAAGAAGAAATGCCTTTTTAGTCCCGTAATCGACCAGTCTCATAGTGTGAATGGTTATTGATGGGAACACACCTCCGGTGGGTGGTATTTCAAAAATCATCCTGCACAAAAATAAAACAGTATCTGAACAAAATTAAGCCACTGGAAAGTATTTGTTAGTAGCTAGCTCATACTGCTTACATCTTAATTTTTAGTGAGTACCTATCTAAAATAAAAAAAACACCAACTAAACCTCTTCACATTTTTACCTACAAAATAAATAGATTTGTATTGTAACACATTGGAATCCCATGATTTCATTTCCACTATACGTCTCCATTCATTTTCAAAGTATAAAAAGCTTTTAGGGAGCAACACATACAAAATTTTGAGTCCAGACAATTTTACTATCAATAAAAAAATAAGAAAAACAAAAATTGGTGAATTTCTGGACAGTAGCCCTCGCTCAACTAAGAACTTTTTGTCAGTGTAATTATAATAATGACTATTATAGAAGCATAATTATGTCCAATATAACTTTTAGGAATTAAAATTAACCTATTAGGCACAATGTCAAAGTAACAGACAAAACAAAACCAATAAAATAACTTTAGCAGAATTGACACATTTTTTTTATTTAGTAGAGAATAAGAATTATGATTGCCATAATGAAATAAAATTATAATAAGATAGTCATGAAAACTTTTATGACCACAATGAATATAATCCAAACTGTTATCACACCTGCAATTCAATTTAAGTTAAATGTTTTTATTATCTGATTAGAACAGTTAAAATAAAACAGCTGATTGTTGTGGCTCACAAGCTGTACTTTTCATGTAATGACAATTAATTCTCTGATTTATATTGATTAATTTCAACACACTTTGTGGATGCAAGTAGATGCAACTTACAATCACTTTGCAGCCAGCTCACAGCCACTTTTATTTCTTATATCCTACTTAAAATAGGTTAATAGAAATGTTGTAGCCAAATGTATTTTTTATATGTAGTTAAATTTTTTGATTCATGAAAAATTTGTTAATACACTATTAGAAATTACAATTAATTATTTATTTCCCCCAAAATTCACCCACTTGGTTCATTGTACATACAATTGTAAAATACTGATGGAATAAATAAATTATTATTATTATATTACCGCTGATTCTAAACTACCAGATCTGACGTATTCTACATCTTGCAACTCAATATTTATCCAATGACAGTACTCAGTTACGGAATGTATTAAAATATCCATATCCATACCTACATATATACTTAAATAGTGAAACTTACTTAATGATACAGAACAAGTTGATGTTAGCATTGTAGACAGTGAAATCAACGAAAACAGCTCGAGTTGCCCTGTCAATCCACTTATTTTCCTTGAGGTCCTTCAATAACATCTTGAACTGCCTGCTAGATGTGGGACAGTCCTCGTAGAAGCCACCCCCAGTGTACGTGCTAATTGTACCAATCACAGTGTGCATCCCTGTCATTTCCGGAGAGCTGTAATTCCACCTTCAGTTGACAAACACAAGTAGGAATATCAGTTTTTACGTTAGAAAAATTTAAGTTCATGTTATACTTTTTATAAATTTTTTTGATACAATTTACAATACTTTAATCTGAGAAGCTAGTTTAATTTTCTCACTTCATGAAAAAAATCAAACAAATAACATAATGATGTATGAAAACTTTTACTGTAATTCATTATATAACTCTTTACTATTTATTAATTTACATGTAATTAATAATACTATTTACTTATAATCAATTAAATATCTATTTAACAACCTGAAGACTCTATAATAAGATTGGTTTGGAATGAAAGAAAATTATAATATAGTACATAAAAAGAAGAAATATAAAAATAATAGAGAAATTTGTTTTGGACCAACAGTTTTTCAACAAAATAAATAATTACAGCTGCTAGAGGTTGGTCCGATTTGCTGTTATATAGATTGTTTTCTCAAAAGGTAGTAGAAAACTATGTGATGGTAAACTAGGTCTGAACACTAAAAATATATGGGTTGGTTGACTTTACATTCATATGTAGATGTAACTTACGCTGTCCCCACTTTTTTATTAAATGCTACAGTATCCTCCTTGCTTGAAGAAAAATAGCCAAAACAGAGTGTGTTGCTATCTTCTGTTTTCATCTCTTTTGCGACTACACAGGAGCTGTTCTTTACTCTCACCTTAAAAAGAGAATAAAACTGTTTTAATTCTGTTGAAATAAATATTAAGGCAGTATATACTTCTTTTAAGACATACAAAAGTATAAGATAATGTTAAACGTCTACTACCTGGAGCACATGAGCCAGCTTAGTGTGGTGCAATCAAATTTAAGTTTGGAAAATATTTTTTAATGTTAAATTCATAGACATTTAAGATAACATCCCCGAATACATAAAAAAGTAGACAATTTTAATTCAGTCACAATTTTTAAGACACAACAAAGACGCAAAGTAGAAAAGTTTGGTAATTTTTCAATCAGACCTAAATAAAAATGTCTGAAAATAAAAATACAAAATTTTACATTATTTACTTAAGTTATACCTCATAAGAAGAATCATTGTTTTTATTCATGTATGAATGATATGTTTTTAATTAAATACAATGTAGAAAATTATATGTTTAAAATATGTTTCTGCTTGATAAAATAAATATTTTTTTATAAATGATGGTTAACATTATATAGGCTAGTTCATTGCAGCTTGTGACGTTAATGGTGTGAATGACATCTGAAGAACGTAATAAGAATAATTTTAAGAAATAGTACCATATTTTTTCTTGATTAAAAATACTTTCCAGGTTTGGTTTGATAGTTTATTGGATGTTATCAATTCCAAATAATTACTGTATTTTTTAAAACATCATAAATTACAATCGTATCTGGCATTACCATTGTGAGTCAAAGTTTAAAATTTATATTTGAATTACATTACATGATGTTGAAAACATAGCGTTAAAATGTCAAAACCTGTGGGCAAGTAGATGTGGGAAAACACTCTTTGTTCCTGCTCTTTCAGCCCAATTTATAGTGGTTAACTCGTTCTTACTTTATATGAGAATTAAGAGCCGGATGCAGTGAAATTACCTTAAAGTTTTATTTCATAGGAACAATGTTTAATTTCAAACACTTGTATGTCCTTATTTTTGTTGAAGAATTATGGGAGATATTTTAGTTTTAAGATATTATTAATATATACCCAGATGCTTTATTGTTTTTCTTGGAAACATGTTTATTACATAATTTAAAAAAATACCAAAATACCAAGATTTGTTTTTAATAACCAGATACAAAAAAAGCATTTGGATATGCGTATTAATTATATCTTTAAACTAAGACATCAATCATGTCAGTAAAAATGGCACTTAAAACACATAAAATCATATATTTGGGCAAAAGCTTTTTGGGGTTTAACATTGTTTTTATGAGATCTAAATGTGTCACAGATTACAACCAGTTTAAATTGTTGGTTTCCTTGAAGGAAATGTCTTCCAGGACATTTCTTTATCCATTATCTATTGTATTCACAAAACAGAAGATGCTTCTAAACCTGTAAGATCTTGGTTGGAGACTACACATAAAATATTTGTACATTAATTTTAAAATTTACTAAAATTTTTATCACAGTAATACAATTTTAATGCATAAAACTGCAGTAATGTTAAATTTCCTCAAAACCATACACTTACTAGGCGTAGCCTTGGCAAACCAATGAGATGGTTTTCATGAATTTCTATTATAGAAGATTCATCACTGTCCACTTCATCTGATGTTACTTCTGGGAAGAATGCATCTTCTTCAAAAATATCAACCATATGATCCAGGTACTGCACAATACCAACTAATACTTATCATTGATATTAATTGTATTTAATTACTGTATTTGTTAAAAACAATACTTTTTCATAATTTTTACATAATCTTAGTCCTTAAAAACAAACAATCTATATCAAAAGTAATGTGTTATTACTATAACTAATCAAAAATTGTTATATTTTTATGTTATAATAATTTGCCAATCAACTGTTAGTTGTCAATCGACTATGGATTAAGCTTACTCATTAACTCGGTTCTTTAGAAAAGACATCATGTTCTCTTTTGAGAAAATGCACAAAAATGCATTAACTATTTCACGTTTTATACAACTAAAAATATTTTTTTAATTTTAGTATACGATTTTGTAACTATTAAACAAACAGATAAATGCCAATCCTGTAACAATGTATTAGTACAAAGTGTGATGAAAGTAGATTGTGTCATGTTTGTACATTATTCTATATGGCAATTTAAATTGAGCTTGAAATAAAAATCATATATTTCTTATATTTTGAGGTTTTTGTACCTGTTAACACTAGATTGATATGTATTAAGGTCAATAGAAATTTCTATGTGTAAATGATTGGTGGAGGGGAATTGGCAAGAAGGGGATACTTGTTAGGGAAGAACCTATTCAAGGGGTAGGAGAGGTAAAAAAAGATAGGAACCACTGGAATAATACAAGAAGTTGTATGTTTTGTACCTAAACATATATCTGTAAGTGCAGACTGTAAGACGGAACCCTACCAAAGTCACTATACGTAATTCACAAGCAGATTCAAGTATATTAAAATTTCTTGGTGGTTTAGAGTAGACTGAATACATAGGAAATACATGCATTCCACCAACACCACATTAAACTAAGAGTTAATATATTAATTAAAAATTCAGCAATATTAATATTAATACAATATAATCTGTAGTTTGTCTCCTCAAACCATATAATAAAATGGAAAATATATAAAACCACACATTTTACTGCAAGTAAATTAAATAACTTACCTCCCAAATATGTTCAAAGGTAGATATGTCTTTGTATTCCAAATAGACTTTCAGTTTTGAATGAAATTCATTGTATACAAATATTTTGGCTATTGAAGAGGTAAAAATATAAACATCAAATGACGGGATTTCTAAAACCACTAAAAACGAAAAAGACAATAAAAATGAGAAAATACTAAACTAATGATCTCCAATTGCTAATAAATAAATAAATAATAAATAAAAATGCCTTTATTTCAAGCGTCTCTCAGTGTACAACTGTTTTACAGAGTAACTCAAGTCAAACTTAAAATTAAAAACTACACATTATTTTCATGGTGCACATAAATGGTAACAAAAAATATAATTGAGACGTATTCATAAAATGAGATTTTACTCTAGACTTAAATGCTAGGATGCCCATTTGTTTGAGGTCCCAAGGGAGGTCATTATAAAGAGTAGGGCCAAAATAAGAAAACCCTTTTCTACCCACCTCTAGTCTGACCTTTGGAAAATGGCCTAATAATAACTTTAACAAAAATATTCTAAAATATATTAAACAAGAAATTTAGCTAAATGTATTTAGAAGCAAATATTAAACAAACTTAAGAACTTACTATAGATTGTTTCATATGGTAGCAAAATATTTATGAATGTAGGGAGTTTATATAATAATTATTAGGGATTATAGCACATATTTTCACTAATTCTAGATTTATCTAGCAAAGCAAACATTTGTATGCAAGTCCTCTATAAATGCATACTGAGAATAAAAAAAGATCAAATTTAACTTGATGAATTAATATAACTAGATAAGTAGCGTATATTCAAACAAATGTAGTGCTCAATTTCCAGAAAATGCTATTGAAATAATTAAGTACAAATAGATCTTGGAGGTGTCAAGCTAATGCAATACAAACAAATTTGGATTTTTTTGACAGCAAATAGTTTGTTATAAGTAGGCCTAATCCATAAATACTATATGCAAATCTTTCAGATACTGCAGACATATAACAGGCTAAAATTATAATTTATGGGACACTATATACTTCAAGGTAAAAGAGTACCAAATACTACCATGAGTTTGATTTTTTTCTAAAATTTCAACATAAACATTGAAATGTCTTTGGAACAAAGTAGAGCAACAATTCAAAATGGTAAGAAAAAGTTAATGAAAGCAAATAACACATGTTTATACAAATTTAATTTTTTTAACAAATGAAAATTAAAAATATTTATGAGAAAATTTAGACAAATTCTACTTACTGTCATCCTTTATAACACACACAATTTATAATAAACAAGTAAACAGTTTAACCTTCAACCAATCGTAAAACTGAGTGAAAAATGGTTTCTATCTTTCTAGCATAAGGAAATTCATCTTCATGGTATGACTAAATGGAATAGAGAGCTTGTGTTTTTACAACAGGTCAAACCAACTAATGAAAAAAATGTGAAAGAGTGGCTGCAATATAGATTTATGAGTGCTTGAAGTTGTATGAATCTATTCTCAATCGATGATGTGTCTCTGCGGCAATCTTGCCTGGGTCTTCTAGTGTAATTTCCTGTTTCTTGGTACCTTTGCCATAGGCATGAGATAACTGAATGGGATATTTAAAATTAACGGCCAATTTCACGTATTCCAAGGACTTTATCCAATAATGTCACTGCTCAGCACACTCAGTATTTAATGACTTGTAGGAGATACATCTTCATGAGAAAACTGAGTGGTGTGTTCTTTAACACAAATACTTAGCAGTTTCTAACCAATACATTTGATTCAAGATCTTGTAGGTATACAATGGCATTATATTCCATGATTAAAATGTTTGTGAAGTGCAGATAAGAAGCAATAAAGATAAACAATAGCTATCTACAGATCCTTGTTATCTTACCATTAGTTTGTGATAGCGAAATGAACTTTGTACTTAAGTTCAGTTAAGATGAAATCTGACAGTAAAAAGTAGTTCTATAGTCTTTTGGTTGTGTGTGGCATATTATCAATAATTATATCTATGAAAGTATTTTCCCCAGATGCCTTTGAGATATCTAAAGTCATAATATTCTTCAAAAAGGGTATAATATCCCTTGACAACTATATTTATCAGTTTCTAATGTTTCTTTGATTTAAACCCTTGTGGAACATTAATTAAGTAGTAATGTTGAAATCCATATCAAAGGATTATTTTAAAAGACTTTAGACATTGTATTCTATTAAGTAAACTGAAATTCTATAGTCGTAATGACAAATCCTGTAAAGAATTTTTCTGGTGTCTCCACAATACAAATAAAACTGATTTTTGAGATGCACTTGTTCAAGTTTTACAATTGATTGTATTAGTTACACAATAAAGATTGTACACAGTTAATCTGATTAGTGTGCCCCATGGCTCTCTTTTTGGGACAATTTTTTTTTATTCACATAAATGATATATTACAATGTTAATAAACAAGCAATAAAACATTTATGCCACTCATTAATTGTTAAATTACAGGATGATCTTTACAGTATTTGGTAAAAAAAATTATTTTCAACAGTTGTACCTAACTTTTAAAACTAACTTAAATGCAAAACACACAGCAGGTATGCTCACAACCAGTGAAAGTACTCATGTTTGGTACATAACTTGAAATGGTGTGGTTTAATAATAGTGCACCATGTTGATTTGCTATAAAAGAACCAAAATCGAATCTGTAAGTCTTATTAAATAAACAAATATAATTTCATTTTTAAAGTTCTTCTGAAACGCAATGTATACAAGTACACATTATTAATCATAATGTTGTAACAAAATCTTAAATATTTTGTACATACGTTCAAAATACTCTTACACTTTCTCATTCTTTAAATCACCAATATAAACCAGTAATCAATCATCTCTATTGGCAAAATACTTACTTAAACTTAAAACTATAAGAAAGAGCGTGTAAATCAAGATTTCCTTAACAGTAGTTTTAAGATATATTTCTCTGCCAAAATGTTGAGCTATTTCTCTGGTCATCAGAATTTCTGGAAGCAAATATAAAGCTTTACAATATTTGTCAGAAGTGACAATTTAACTATTTAAATTTAATAATTACTGTAAGTTTTATAAAATTCCTAGAGTAAAGTATGAAATGATACAGTTAAACAAATATATTACTAAGATACAGCTTTGCAAAGTTACATACAGTTACAGTTACTTTATGGCTGAACCATGTTTGTGTATGTCAGTCAAGAAGGTGAAAATATTCATCTACTTAAACATAACAGTTTTTTGCACTGCTTCCACGGTGACCAAATATTCGGGATTTGAATGTGTCTCACATACTAACTTGTAACCAATTAGAGATAACATGGCAAACCCAGCTATTGGTATTCCCAAGACGTCATACTAGGCTTTGATCAAACCTAACAAATGCTATGCTAATCATGGTTGTTGTTTGTTGATTCTTGTAATAACTTGTTTTATGATTTTGTATCATAAGCTCTCAAAATAACTAGTAAGTCATTTGCAATGGAAAATTATATGGTAGACATAACTGAAATAGTTCTTACAGAACTGAAGGTAGCCAATGGTCAAACAATGACAACAAAGTAGAAAGGTAAACTAATAGTGTATTATAAATAACGCAAGAAGAATATTCATGAACAGATAACTACGGAAGCTTTTACTGTTGAAACTTTACTATACAACTTACTCTCTGATAAAAACTAATAATACAGGATTCAGAGTAGCATTTGGAGAGTGGCAGGATTCACACACTTGACACCTACAGTGTAGAATCTGGAGTCTATTTCCATCTGGAGAGGTCCAAAAAAGTTGGTAACGAAGACGTTCAAAAGAACTCCTTACATAATTTCAACATTAGAGACACCTACACCACAAAAGAACTGGTCTGTGACAGTGCCAGATTTCAGATGCTGCATAAGCGGAAGGTGAAAATAAAAAAAAAAACACTTGCATTGCATCAATCCTTCCTAGCACAGCTGTATTACGTGTAGAAACCTTAGTCACTCCACAATACTATGTGATCATGTCTAAAACATCAATGTACACTCAACTGTGTACCTGATGAGACAATGAGAATAACTTGTCATATAGATTACACTAGATGGCTGCTGGGTAAAGTTATTTACAAACAGAAATTGAAACTTTTAGAGAACCGGCATCTGTCCTCTTCTTCTGATGTTAAAAAAACAAATAAAGTTAAATATGCACATGGGAATGAATACATAATGTCAATTTGATCAAGAATCAAGGAATCAGGAAATTTATTTGCAATAAAACATTTACAATCTTGGGTCCCAACAAAGTGATGGTCGGAATATTATACTATTTCATTATTAATATTGAACTGTATTTTCAGTAATTATTCTGTACAAGATGATCAAGAATTTAAAATAAATATTTTGCATTCAATAAATTAAAACTTTTCAAATAAAAAAAAAAAATAGTAAAAATTAAGAGGAGGATCATAAGTTATAAAATTTCCTTTCTAAATCCAAATAAAATTTGGATGGTAGTTAAAAATAAAGGTTTAAATTTAAAATTTAAAAAGCCATTTATTTTCATGTAGGGTTTATTTAATGAAGTAATTCAAATAGTTACTTCATTAAATAAAACACAAAATCATAAAACAAGATTATAAATCAAATATTTATAATTTTGTTTTCACACAAAACCTCTTTGTCCACAACAAAAAGTAACAAAACTCACTCTTCAGACTAAATTATTTATGGGTTATAATTAATTTAACTAAAGTGTTAAAGACAGAAGAATAACCATATTATTAAATTTGGATGGTTTAGAAAATTTCATCATTTAAAAACAATGTCTGTTTTAAGTGACTTTCAACCTCCAATTAATTAAAATTAGCAAATTAATCCTGCTCATTTGCCCATAATCGTTGTAAAAATGATTTTTGACAAGATTATTACAATCCATAACCCATTTTTAAGTTATGTAAAACAGTAGACATACTTTTATATCCCTATTACAGAGTTGCACACAAAGACTATATACCAATACAGTATTGATAATAATTTGATTCAGAAATCAATAAGTAAATATATAGAATGTATACAAAACAGTGATAAAAAAGATTGTCACGAAAAGTAAAAACTCTTTTTAGAACTAGAATACTCATTAAATGTAAGGGTGTACAGAGTTGTAGTTGTTGGTATGTTTCATATTAATAAATCAATACTATACATGCAGTAAGTAAACCTGACTTTATTATTCTAAATACTATCTTTTGGTAATTGTAGAATGCATTTACAGGCATAATGACAATGGAAGAGATTTTTAAAATTCAAACAACTGATGTTTCATTAAATGAATTTGCAACCAGAATTTTAATCAAAATATCATAGACTAAAAATCATTACTGCAGTTACTACAAACATGAGCAAATTAAGATTTTTATCACAATACATTTGTATTAAGTGTATTTTTATCAAAATTTATTAAGAGTACTTAAACAATAAAATTAGATCTCTATTATTCTTGTGCTTATAGTTTTTATACGTTAATAAATGTTTAAAGATCTTACTTATAGGTTTCTTCCTAATTTCTTCATAATAGTCCAAGGTCACTTTGGATTTTCCTTTCTCAAAGTCAGTCGTGGTGAAGGACTTGTGTTCTCTTGTGGGTACATTTATTGGGGGTGGCATAATACGATTGGCACTAGGAAGTGATGGTTCACCGAAACCAAGATGGGAGTCTGGACCAGAGTGACGGCCAGGTTCAGAATGATTGTTTAAGTGAGAATAATGTTGACTTGTCATTGTTCAGGCTTACCTGTGTTACTTCTGAAAAAAATATATAAGCATTAGTAACCAGACTTTTTAAGTAAAGAGTTACATTGCAACTGTTAAATTTCAGGGTCGTAGTTGTCCTGTAAAAATCAATTCTATTTTTCAATTTGACCCATAATCCAGTTTCAATTGAAAGTTATGTACTTCTGAACATGGCTCAAAATGAGGGCCACACATATATGAAAATTAGTGATAATCCACTTAAGGGGATTCAGCAACCAAAAACGGCAAATATATATACATATATATTCACTATATATATGTACTTATATATATATATATATATATATATATATATATATATATATATATATATATATATAAGAGTAGATATGAATGTGGGGTTCCTGGCTCACTTTTGGGACAGTCAGAAAATCAATGTAAAATACTGTCCATTGAACAATAAAAAAATCTAAGAAATCTAACAGGAAACCACGAATGTAAAATACTGTCCATTGAACCATAAACAAATCTAAGAAATCTAACAGGAAACCACGAATGGAAAATAACCGAATCTTTAGCTGTTTTACTGTTCATTGTAGGCTTCTACATTTATAAGCTGTTTTAATGAAAAAATCCAGAAATCTTAATGAAAAATCTTTATTCTACAAAGTTAATTGTAACACAGTCTTTATCTTTAATAGTCTTCTTTCCAGTAACAACCAAGTGTAATTTTTCATTTTTATTCAATTCTTTAATCTTTTTTTCATCCAAAACAGTCAAAAATCTGTTCGGTAAGTGTACTTTATAATCTTCCAACTCGGCAATTATTGTAAACCCGAATTTATCTTTCATTTTCTCCAGATTCAAAATTTTGTATTTCTTATTTTCTTCTAATTCTATTAATCTCTTGTATTCTTTGAACTTTAAATCACCAACCTTATTCAACTCTTGTAACAGCGCCATTTACATAGAAAAAAATTAATACTTCTACACTTTTAAGGTGAAAAATCAAAACTATACTTCCAAAATACACAAAAAAACCGGGGTTTTGACCCTAAAAACGTGTTTTTAGGGTCAAAACCACAGCTCTTAAGGTGCATATACTAGAGTTTTTTGAAAAATCCTGAAAATCTACTGAATTTCTCTAATTATTGCGAATTTTTAGCTTTAAAGTTGATAATGTGAACGATATTTCTCGAAAATTCTGTTGTAAATATATTAAAATCTTAATGAAAAATCTTGGAAAAGTTAAAGAAAAAAATATTGAAAAAATAGTATTATAGAATTTAAATTACCCCCTACAAACCAATATAGTAATAAAAGTACTTTTATTACTATAACTATACTATTTTTTCAATAATTTTAAGTCTTAGTTTACAGATTTTTCTATAATAAATAGAAGAATCTACAGCTGTTTTACTACAATTTGTGCTGATTTGTGTAAAATTCTAGTAAAATTCTCCACTTTTCAAAGTGTTAGTTAAACAAATTTTTCTTCTTTAAATAGAAGAATCAAAGGCTGTTTAACCATAAATTGTGCTGATTTTTATCAAATTTTGATAAAAATCCTTAGAAATCTACTGAATTATTGCTATTTTTCAGCTTAATAAAAAGATATTTCACTAAATAGTAAAACTTGGCACATTCAAATTTTCCCTATTTAAATGGAGAGGAAAAAGATATCCTGCCCGTACTGCAAAAAAGATGTTTTCGAACATCATTTTACCCGACATTATAAGTCAAAAAATCATCTAAAAAACAAAGAACTTTATGAGAAAGAACTAAATTATTTGAGGAATTGGGCTAAAGAAAATCAAATTGTCGATCATGAAAAGATGTACAATATAGAAAAATTGCGTGAACTAAAGAAAAATTTTAAGGAAATTAAAAAAGATCTCAATCTATTTAAAGATGAAAAAATTCAATCAATCGCTGAGAAATTGTCCATTGAAACAAACGATAAAACTAAGTCTGAAATGATCGAAGAAATTGACAAAACTCTTAATGAGAAACCAGAAAATATCATTGATGTCGAAGTTTTATCCTCTATCCATGGTCTTTTCAAGCAATACATTTTAACGAATTTAAATGAAAATTTCATGTCAATTTACAAATATCTTTCTATTTTGCGTCCAGAAATTAAAAGTTTAATCGAAAAATTTCAAGAAACCGTTAAAAATATGAAGGGCTATCTCTCTTTAGAATGCGAATACGAACGTACTTTAGTGAACGGTGAAACACAAACGTGTCCAATGTACTTTACTATAAAAGCAGACGAGATCTTTGACATAAACGACTTTATTACTAAGCAATTTAATAAATTAACACATCGAGAACAAACGAATCATCCAAATAAAGGTTCTGGATGGACATTAAAACGCTGCAAACAACTAGTTTTGAGCCTTAACAAACACGAATTTATGAACGCATGATCATATATCGATTTACCAAAGAAAATCAAAGATAAAAAAGCTTGTATAAATATAAAAAATAAAGATGATTATTGCTTTATTTATTCTATCCGATGTGCTATTGAAAAACCTGAAAAGAATGCTGATAGAGCAAAACAATACGAACAATTTGTAAATGACGAGATATTTTCAGGTTTCGAGTATCCAATGTCCTTAAAAGATATACAATCATTTGAAAAACGAAGTTACAATTCTAAGTACAAGTATCCGAAAATGTCAATAAATATCTACAGTTATGATGAGAAATTTAACATTGTTCCGTTGCAAATTTCAGAAATGTATGACGCCGAGTTAGAAGTTGATTTATTGTATGTAAAACAAGAAGATAAATCTCATTATGTTTTAATAACCGATCTAAATAGATTAGTGAGTTCACAGTTATCCAAGCATAAAGAAAGGAAATTTCTATGTAGGAGATGTTTAAGCCATTTCTACAAATCTAGAGATTTAGCAGACCATTTAGAAATTTGTAAAAATCACGAAGTTTGTAAGCCAATTATGCCATTTCGAGGTCAAACAACTAAATTTACTAATTATCAAAAGAAGTTTAGCCATCCGTACGTTATTTATATGGATTTTGAAAGCATATTAGAGAAGATTCCCACATGCAAAAACAATCCGCAAAAATCGATCACAACCAAGATTCAGAAGCACATTCCATATGGTTTTACTCTATACTTAGTGACTAATGTGACCAATCGTATGTACAAGCCGATATGTTATCGAGCAAAAAATGAAGAAGATTTGCCAAATGTTCCTGCAAAATTGTTTGAAGAACTTAATAAATTATCGAAATACATAGCTAAAAAGTATAATTCTAAGAATAAAATACCTATGAAATTAACTGAAGAAGAAGAAATTTCGTATCAAAATTCCAGTCTTTGTCATATTTGTGAATTTGAGGGTTTTGATAATCAAACAAGAAAAAAAGTACGAGATCATTGTCATTTAACAGGTAAATTTCGAGGTGCTGCTCATTTATCTTGTAACTTGAATCTCAAATTTCCTCAAAATATTCCCGTTTTCTGCCACAATATGTCATGTTACGATACTCATTTGTACATAAAAGAGTTGGCAAAACAGTATGGTAATGTTGATTTGATCGCAAACACAGATGAGAAATATATAAATTATTCTGTAAATTCTGGATATGGATATGAGTTTGAAGATGATAAACCAAGAAAGTTCATCAAGTTTTCTTTCGTAGATACGTTCAGATTTATGGCATCGTCTATAGAAAAGTTAGCTAAAAACCTCAAAAAAGATGATTTCAAACATACAAATCATTTTATACAAGATGGTCTGAACGCAATTCTAGATAGACAACCAAATGACGAAGAAGAAATCTTTAAAATTCTATCTGGAAAAGGCATATTTCCCTATGAATTTATCGATAGTATTGAAAAACTTGATTACACAGAAGAATTGAGAATTCAAGATTTCTATTCACTTTTGACAGACGAGAGCATATCTGAGAAAGATTTTCAACACTACTTAAATGTATGGAACAAATTAAAAGTAAAAAATCTAGGAAATTACTCCGATCTCTATAACATTCAAGATGTTCTATTGCTCGCTGATATCTTTGAAAATTTTAGGAATATTTGTTTGAATTGCTATAAACTTGATCCAGCACACTATCTAACAGCTCCCAGTCTTGCATGGGATGCTATGTTAAAATTAACGAATATAGAATTACAATTAATTAGTGATTATAATATGTATTTGATGATCGAAAAAGGTATTCGCGGAGGCATTTCTCAATGTATTAAACGATATGTGAAAGCAAATAACAAATATTTAAAAGATTTTGATAAGACAAAGCCTGAAAACTATTTGTTGTACGTCGATGCAAATAACCTTTATGGGTATGGCCTAATGCAAAATTTACCATATAACGAAATCAAGTGGATGGATCCAAAAACTTACACAACTGCAGAATGGAAAGAAACAATTTTGGAACTCACTGGCGACGAAGATTATGGCTATATTCTCGAAGTCGATCTAGAATATCCGAAGAATTTACATGAAAATCATAAAGATTTGCCTCTTGCTCCAGAACATTATAACAACAAACTTTGCACAACTCTACTGGATAAAACTGAATATGTTGTTCATTCGAGAAATTTGAAATTCTATCTGGAACAAGGAATGGTGTTAAAACATGTGAATAGAGTTATTGCATTCGATCAGAAGCCTTTTATGAAAGATTACATTGATTTTAATACTAGTATGAGAACCAAAGCTACAAGCGACTTTGAGAAGGACTTTTATAAGCTTATGAACAACTCGGTTTTTGGAAAATCGATGGAAAATGTAAGAAATAGATGTGATATTAAACTAGGAAACGAAGAATTTTCAATGAAACAAGCTAAGAAAACAAATTTCAAATGCTTTAACATCTTTGACGACAACTGTATAGCGAGTCACATGTACAAACAAAAGGTTAAATTTAACAAACCGATTTACATAGGATTTTCAGTTCTCGACCTCTCAAAATTGCTAATGTACGAGTTTTATTACAACAAATTAAAGAAGTTTGATCCAGATTTGAATCTGTGTTACATGGATACAGACAGTTATTTTCTAGAATTGAAACGAGATCCTTTTAAAATTATTAAAGAAAATATAGATGACTTTGATACAAGTGATTATCCAAAAGATCACGAATGTTTCACTACTAAAAATAAGAAGGTAATAGGGAAATTCAAAGATGAGTTAAATAGCGAAGTTTTAGAAGAATTTTGTGGTTTAAGGTCTAAGATGTACTCGTACAAATATCTAGATAAAAACCCAGTTAGGTGTAAAGGAATTAAGAGAAGCGTTGTAAATAAAACAATAAATATCGAAAACTTGAAGAGATGTTTGTTCGAAGATAAAGAAGAATTTAGGGAGATGACAGTCATCAAAAGTTATAAACATGAGTTGTACACTGTTACCATAAACAAGCTGGCACTGAACGCTAAAGATGATAAGAGAATTGTCCTAGAAAATAAGATCGATACAGTACCGTATGGCTATAAAAATGAAGCAAAATCTGATATATTAGACGAATTAAATAAACTTGGAAACTTTGATATGTAAATGGAAGATGATTTAATTCACTGTCACAAGTGTAAAAAGAAAACGAAAAATATAGATTCAAAAATCGTTCAAACTCAAAATGGATTGTATAGAATTGCTGCAAAATGTTCAAAATGTAAGACAAACAAGAGTAAGTTTATAAAGAATCCAAATCCAAAACCTGTTAAGCAAGAATTGAAGACTAAAGATGAGATAGAGATTGAAGCTCGAGAAATTCATGCACCAGTACGAAAAAAGTTTAAAAAGAGAAAAATTATAACATTAGGAATTGACGATTTATGGGCAGCAGATTTAGTTATAATGTCTAACTATTTCGATCAAAATGATGGATTTAAGTATATGTTAAATGTTATTGATACTTTCTCAAAATATGCTTGGTCAAGAGCTATCAAAAGAAAAAACGGCAAGGATATTTCAAAAGCTTTCGAAGATATAGTAAAAGATGCCATAAGGATCAATCACAAACCTCCTAACCTACTTCATACAGATAAGGGTTTAGAGTTTAAAAATAAAGAATTTAACGATGTTTTGAGGAAATACAACATTAAGATTTATCATACTGAAAACGAAGAGAAATCAAGTATTGTAGAGAGATATAACAGAACTCAAAATGAGAGAATGAAAGTAATTTTTGAGATTAATAAAAACTTTAAATGGATCGATATTCTTCAAGAAATCGTAAAGAAATATAACGATACTGTTCATAGCACAATCAAAATGAAGCCTAAAGACGTAGATAAAGATGCAGAAAAAGAGTTATTAGAGTCGGTTTTCAAGTATGTTCCACCAGAAATTCACACGAAAACTAAATTTAAAGTCAATGATCATGTAAGAATTGTTAGTAAAAAACAAACATTTTCGAACAAATATAAGAACAATTGGTCAAGAGAAATCTTTGTGATTTATCAAATTAATAACACAGATCCTGTAACTTATAGTATAAAAGATTTAAATAATGAAGAAATAACCGGAAAGTTTTATGAATATGAATTGAGAAAGTCAAAGATTTTTTCTATATAAATGGAGGCCCAAAAGAAATGTTCAATGTGCAAAGAATTAAAAGGTTTTGAAGAATTTTATAAAGATAAGAGTAGAAAAGATGGAATTATTTATAATTGTAAAGATTGTTATAGGAAGTATCATAAAGAGCTGTATGATAAAATAGAAAAATTAACTTTGGAAGAGAAAGAATGTCTTAAATGTAAAGAAACTAAAAAAATTTCAGAGTTTAATAGTGATCACTATAGTAGAGATAAGAAAGACTCATATTGTAAAGATTGTGTAAAGAAGAATCACCATAGATTATATTATGAAGATACTCAATGTGAATGTGGAAGAACTATAAAATGGTTAAATAATTATCAAAAACATTTACAAACAAAATATCATAATTCAAGAGTTTAACATTTTCATCGTGTAATAATTTTTTCTATATAAATGGAGTCTCAAAAGAAATGTACAAAGTGTCAAGAAGAGAATAGAAAAGACTGTTATTGTAAGGAATTATACGATAAAATGAACAAATTAACTTTAGAAGAGAAAAAGTGTTACTTTTGTAAAGAAATTAAAAATATTTCTGAATTTAATAACTGGCAGTATAGTAAAGATAGAAAAGATGCTTTTTGCAAAGATTGTGCTAAAAAAATTTTCAGCGAAAGTTATAAAAACGAAATGCCTTGTGAATATGAAAAAAGAATTCTACGATGGTTACCTAGTTATGCTAAACATTTACAAACAAAATATAATAAATCGAGAGTTTTTAGTAAAATTTAGAAACATTTTCATCGTGTAATTTAGATATTCTATAAATCAGTCGAGATTCAGTCATATTTGTAGTAAAATGATTTCCGTTGTATAAAATATTCAAAGATTCTTTCATTTGGTTGTAGAGATTTATACTATTTGGATCTCCATGTCTTAATAAAATTTCCATTTCTGGGTAATCAATTTCAAGTTCTTTCAATCTTTTCGGTATTTCTCTCTTTTGAGCTCTGATAACGTAATAAGGCCATTCCCACATGTGATTCTTCTTAATTAACACAAAAACATGGTGTTTTTTCTTATCAAAATCTTTACAAACAAGATCTGGTTTCATTAAGTCAATTTTTACACTTTGTTTTGCAATTATTTCCGTTTTGATTTCATCTTTAATTTGCAAGTGCTTAACTTTGTCCTCTAAATATTTAATCTTGTTTTCAAGTTTGTACACACCAAATTTACGAATGCTTGGTAAAACATCTCTCGTAACCCATTGTTGAAAGCTTTTTGCTTCTATTTTATGATATCTTAAAATTAACGAATAAAGTCCTGATTCATTAATGAAAATAGTATCTTTGTGAATATTTGCGAGGTGGCCCTCGAGGGCTACCTTATCTTTTAGATAAAAGTATTGAGATTTGTCACCTTCATCGACATTATTTCTAATCGCTTTTTCTGTATTGTTATATTCCAATATTTCTGCAACATCTTTAGCCTTAAACCAAAATTCATTATTTTCGTCAACAATTGTTAAAATTTCTTTATTATTGAATTTTAGTTCATTATTTCTTAGATCTATGACTGACTCCATTTAGATAGAAAAAATTTAACAAGCAATTTTTATTTTGAGAGACCTGGTTCATTAATAAAAACAGTACAGGGATGAAGATTGTTAAGGGGCCATTCGAATAGACCCTTGTTTTTTAAGTAAAAATATTGAATTTTGTCATCATCATCAACGTTTAATATGATTGCTTGTCTAGTGTTTTCATATTCTAATATTTCTGCAACATCTTTCGCTTTAAACCAGATCACATTGTTTTCGTCTACAATAAATAAGATATTCGTGTTATCGAATGTAAGTTGGTTATTGAGCAGATCCACAACTGACTCCATTTAGAAAGAAAAAATTTAACAAGCAATTATTTGAGTGTAAAGTCCAGATTCATTAATAAAAATTGAACTAGGATGTAATGTTTGTAAGAGTCGCGATTCGATACCCTTGTCAGAACGTATGTTTTTGAATATTTTCTCGGGGTCTATGGGATAGACTCCAGTGATTTATACATTTAAGGGCTATTTTCTCGTCATTATCGTCATTTTAATCTAATCGCCTCTCATCAATCTTAAATAAATTGTTGTTTTACTCTCATTATTTAATAAATTTCCCTCAGAGTCTTGTATAGTTAGAACGATTTTTTGAATTCTTTTAATATTTTTTCTAATTGGAATATAATCGATTTCATTTGGTTTTTCACTGATTTTTGATCCATAAGCAACATTTGGGAAAAAAGTGTACAAAATTTCAGATTCTTTGTGTAAATGTTTGGTATGATTTTCAAAACTAGGTTCAACGAGATTGCAGTGCACTTCAATTACATCGAACGGTCTAAATTTTGGCGTTTTATTTCCTAAATATACCTGATTTGGCTCAATAGTTTCTTGAACAAACCCTAACAAATCTACAATAATTGTTGAAAACATTATTCTTACTGGTGATTTTATTTGAATTTTATTAGAGAGATAATTTTTTTGCATTTCAAACTTGTTTTCGTCAAAGTTTAAAGATTTATCTGATTGTTTGAATGTTTTCAGATAATTTTTAAAGGAATTTTTAATTTGATCGAAAGTATAATATCCTTTGTTTAAACCATAATATTTTGTTATGTTCTTCTCACTAAATCCTATACAATAAGGAGAACTTTCACTAATATTTATTACAAAATTGTCAGAATAAAAACCGCTTAAACCGATAAAATAATTTGATTCTTCCTCTAAGTGTATAGGATGTTCCAAGTTTAAAACTAATTTAGAGCTTTCTGAAGTCAACTTGAACAGCTTCATTTTCGCAAGCGTTGCTTCAAGATGAAAATCTTCTATTTAAATGGAGAAATTTTTAAAGCAAAAAGATCAGATAAAACTTCAAACGTTTGAAGAAAATAAGAAAGATCAACCAATCAGATTGTTAATTGTTGGTTCAAGTGGATGTGGAAAAACAACTTTATTATTGAATTTTATCTACAATAGGTTGATTCCTTATTCCAATTTGTATGTTTTTAGTAAATCTTTAGAACAAGACGCCTATAAAAAATTGCAAGAAAGATTTGAAAATATTGAGAAAAACTTAAACAAAAAAATATCACATTTTTATAATGCTTCTGAGGACATAGTTCCGTTAAGCGAATGTAAACCCAATTCGTTAATCGTTTTTGATGATTGTATTTTAGAAAATCAAGACGTTATTAAGGAATATTTCGTAATGTCCCGTCACAAAAACATATCTTGTATCTATCTTTCCCAATGCTTTTCAAAGGTTGATAAACAAGTTATTAGAAATAATTTGAATATGTTGTGTATTTTTAAGCAAGATGATCACTATTCGAGAAAGATTTACAACAATTATGTGGGATCTGATATGAGTTTTAACCACTTTAATGAATTGTGTGATAAAATTTGGAAAGAAGACTATGGATTTTTAACTATTAATCTAACTTTGAAGCCTAAAAATGGTAAATATTTGAATAAATTTTCTAACATAAATGCTGCTCAGTGGTCTCGATAAAATATTTGTTACAATTATTTTTATATTATCTTTACTTTTTATTTACATTATGAAAATAACAGAAAAACGGTAAATCTGTTCACGTTCCACGTTCACGTTCCACGTTCACGTTCATGTTTCACGTTCGTGTTTACGTTTCACGTTCATGTTTCACGTTCATGTTTCACGTTCGTGTTTCACGTTCGTGTTTACGTTTCACGTTCGTGTTTCACGTTCGTGTTTCACGTTCCACGTTCACGTTTTACGTTCCGTGTTCACGTTTCGTGTTCACGTTTTTACGTTTCACGTTTCAAAATTTTTCTAATTAAATGGTGAACGTAACTTCTGAAGAAGCGAAAAAACTTGATCAAATAGAAAAGAAATTAATCAAAGAATTTAAAGAACAGATTCGAATTGATGAAAAAGAACAAGAATTTATTCAAAAAATTAATCAACCTGTAACATCTGCAATAAAAAATGTTGAGGGCAAAATTGAAAATGTTTTAAGCGATAATCAAAATTTGATGAATTTGGTTCCAGTTGTACGACAATTTGCTGATATTTCGATACCAGAATCTGAGTTTGAATTGCCAAAATTACCATCTTCAACACCATTTAGACCTCGAATCATTGAAGACTCTACCATAGTTGAACCAATAAGTCCTGGAACAACGGATATAATAATTGGTGAAATTGGTAAAAAATTTCTTCCTAGAGCAAAGGATGATAAATTTGGTTTGTATTGGGACAGAAAAAAGAAAAGTTTTATGATTGGAAATTTGCCCGTGAATTTTGAGCATAATGATATCATTATTAATGAAAAAACATATGAAGGAACTCAAGGTTTATGGAGATTATTAACAGGCACTGATGTTCCAAAAGACGGTTTATATTCTGAAGAAGACTTGAAAAAGTATACTGAAATTTTATGGAAATCTGATTCAATTTACAAAAATAATGATCCATCAACTAAGAAACCAAAGTCAAGTAAAGGTAAAAAATATCTCAATTTGATTAAACCAATTTGGGAAAAACGAATCGAAGGATCAGGTGTGAGAAAATACAGTGATAATAAGATTGAATACAGATATATCGACGATTTGACAAAACTCGATGGAATTATTAATTATATTTATGCTCAAGAGAAGGCTGGAAACAACAATTTTTTGAACGAAAAGAAAGCGATTAAAGATTTTATTTCGAACAAACTTGATGAAATGATTGAAAAACCTGATGGAATTAAATATTTAAAACGAGTTTTGCCGGCAATAAGTTCATCTATGATTGAGGGTAGTGGACTTTTGAATGATTTTATCAACAATTTACCTTTTGAATTACACGTACCAACTTATCAGTATCTGGGGCCTGGCACAAAACTCGAAAAAAGACTAAAAAGAGGAGATCCTGGTATAAATAAATTAGATCAAGCTGCTATGGAACACGATATTTTTTATGCAAAACATAGAGACACAAATTCCAGACATATAGCAGATAAAGTTTTGCAAGATAAGGCAATGGATAGATTTTTATCAAAAGATGCTAGCTTAGGTGAAAGATTTGTTGCACTTCCAACAGTTGGAGCAATGTTTTTGAAGAGAAAACTAGGAATGGGAATTGAAGAGAACTTGAAATTTTAACTATATAAATGGAGGTGAATGTAAATTTCAGCAAAAATCAGAAAGAAAAAATAAAATCCGCTTTTAAGAAAAAAATACCCGTTAGTATTCAATTTAAAATAGATCAACTAAAAAATGGCGAAGATAAGATATTTTTAACAAATAGACAATACAATAAACTCGAAAAACATAAGAAAAACAGTAAAGGAACCAGAATAGAATTTTCTTATAATCAGTTGAAAGAACTTAAAAATGGTGGTCTTTTGAAAGATTTATTAGATTTTGGAGAAAATATTCCAGTTGTTAAAAATGTTGTTCCTTATGTTCGTAAAGCTGCTCCAATCGTTAAAAAAGATGTGATTCCTATTGTTCGAAACATTTTAAATTGGTTAGATAAAGAGTTGGAAGATGTTACAGGATCTGGATTAGATGAAAAAACTTTGAATTACGTGAAATCAAACATCGGAAAAAAAATTTGAACCTTTAACATTCGGAGAATTGGAAGAAATCTGCAAAAACATTAAACATTTTAGAGGAATCTTCATGAGAGATACATTACCTGAAAAAGTTAAGAAATTTGAATGTGGAATTGTGAATTTAGACTCGATTATGGGAAGTGGAACGCATTGGGTTTGTTATTATAAAAATGATAAGAATACATCTTATTTTGATTCGTATGGAAGAATTGAGGACAAACCACCTATAGAATTGATTAAATATTTGAAAAAATCAAGCGTCTACTACAATGATTCTCAGATTCAAGACTATAAAGATCCCCCAATTTGTGGTCATTTATGTGTTTTTGTTTTGAATGAACTGAGTGATGGTAAAGATTTTAAAGAAGTTGTTAACAAATTATTGCTTAATAAATATGGATTCACAAAATATTTTTGACGTATTTGGAACACAAATTATTCAAAATGTAGATAATAGTTTGAATTTTGATAGTTTGAGAAATGAGTTTGATAACAAGTTAGAAAATGTATTACAAAACCTTCCAGATTCAGATATGTTTGCTGTCGAGATTGAAGATTTTAAAGCAGAATATGATAACAAACTTGCAAATTTCATGAGTTCAAATGAAGTTGCTGATAAAATAAAAACATTGGAAAAAGAAGTTGATGATGGTGTAAAAAAATTATTTACCAATTTAATGTCTCATATCGAAAAAGCTGATAAAATTACTGAAGCGATCAAAGTTGAAAAGAATTATGTTAGTTTGGCTAATAAGAAAAGAATTGTCGGTGTTCGACCTGGTATTGACAAACATGATGTTGTTGTTAAAGAACAAATTTTAAAACCACTAAAATTATCAGAAAACATCGATATTGTTGATTTACATGATCCGAATGTTAAAAGTGCCTTAGATTTTAAAGGAAAAAGAATTAGCAGTGTTAGTAAAGGAATTAATCCATTTGATGTTGTTGTAATGATTCAATTAGAAGATCCTATTAAAATGTTTAATGAACTAAAACAAAATTATGAGAATCATAAACAGCATGTTAAAGATTTTACAACAGAAGTCTATGACAAGTTAGAAGCCAGAAATAGAAGATCAGTAGACGATGTTGGTGAAATTAATGAAAAACTTACTAATTTTAAAGAGTCTTTTGATAAGTTTAGTTTAGATGCTACGAAAACTTTTGAGAATATTGGTCATAAATTTGTTGAATACAATGATTCTTATGCTGTCAAATTTCAAAAATTAGAAGAAAAACTTAATAATATGGAGGAAGATCTTACTGAAATAGGTATTCGCGTAGGGTTTTATGCACGATAAATTTTCCCTAAATAAATGGCGCTCATATATTGTGTGAGATGTAAAGAGAAAACTGCCACAAACGATATAAAATACTATGCAAACATCAATGGAGTTAAGAGAATTTCTGGAAAATGTGCTGAATGTAACGCTAAAAAGAGCCAATTTATAAAAACTTGAAATTTTTTCTTAATAAATAGAGATGGCGGGACATTACAGTGCTTTCGATCTTTTTATAATGCAACACGAAAGAGATTTGAAAAAAGAACATTGGGATGATATTTCTCAAAAATATGAATTATCCGAAGATATGATGAGATTATACGTAAACAAATTGAATTGGTATAACATTGCAAAATATCAAAATCTGTCCCCAGAGTTCATTCAAGAAAATATACATTATCAATTAAAAGATCATATGTCTGTTCTTTGCCTCTATCAACACTTGAGTATAAAGTTTTTGGATGAAAATAAAGATACAGTTGATTGGAACAATATTATAGATAGCGGTTACTATCCTGTGCAGATTTTATTGAAATATGTAACCGAGATCGCAAAATTTAAGGAACAGAATCCTGAATATGACGAAGTAGATCATTAAAAAATGACTAAAATCTTTTCTTATCGACTTATACATGATGTTTAAAATTTCTAAATTTTCTCTTATTAAATGGTGGACTACAAAAAGTATTCAGGCGATATTGAAAGGGCGGAGTTTAAAAATTTCTATCCAATTAGTAAACAACATTTGAATGAACCGAATAAAAGAACTGAGTTTAATATTGATTTTGGAGATAACTTTTGCTCGTCTAACTTCCAGTTTTATATTTCTGGAACTTTAACAAAACAAGATGGTCAAGCATATCTTGGAACTGATAATGTTAGATTAATCGATAATTTTATACCGTTTTTATTTTCTAAGATTGAAGTAAGAAAACACAATAAATTGATAGAAGAAGTCGAAAACTGTGGCCAATTAAGCACAATTAAAGGAACTATTTGTTATTCCAAAAGTGATGTATTTTCAAACAGTTTTGAATCAACTTTTAAATTTGGACAATTTGAAGCGGTCGGTGATTTAGCACATTTCGGCTTAGGATTCTTTGAAAATGTAAATTTTCCAATCTATAAAGGTGGATTTTACATTAGTTTCATAAGAGCTGAAGACGATGATGTGATTCTGAAGACTGCAACTGGAAATGTTATGCCTGTTGATGGCAAAATTACAATTAACGAGTTTTTCATTAGAGTTCCGATGATTGATTACAAAACCACGAGTAAAATTCAGTTGATTGATGAAATTATAAAATCTCAAAACATCACGTTTAATTTTCTAGATTGGCAATGTATTGAGCAAAAAGGTATTTCCGGAACAACTTATTCGTTCGATATCACAAATATTTATAGAAATATCTTCAATCCCAAGTTCGTTATCATAGGTTTTCAAACAGATAGACAGAATAATCAAGAAAAAAATCCTTCAAAGTTTGATAGTTTGGATGTAAAAAATATCAGAGTAAAATTGAACGGTTCTTATTATCCAGATGAATTACAAAATTTAAACATTTCCGGTGGTCTTTTCAGAATCATGTATCAGATGTATCAAGATTTTAAGAAAGTTTACTACAAAAATATGGAAATGTATTACAACCCCAAAGAATTTATAGCAAATAGACCCATTTATGTCATTGATACAACAAAGAGTTTGACAAATATTTCTAGTTCAAAGAACGATATAATTATCAATATGGATTTTCAAAATGCTGTTACAAACGCGATTTGTTATGTGGTTGTGGTTTCTGAGAAATTTTTATCATATGACGTGATTAAGAACGATATTAGAGAAATTCAGTAGTTAATGATGTTCATATTATTCTCTTTCATTCCTTCTAATATTTCAAAAATATACTCTTTCGCTGATGAAAAATCCCGATTTCTTCCGGAATAATCTTTGTAATCATAAACAAAATATCCTAAATAGTTGTACAATAGAATGAAATTATTTCTTTTTATCTCGGTAGTTGAAATATAAACATAAACATTTGCGCTGAAAAATTTATATCTCGGCAGACTTAGTTCCATAGCTTCCATTTATTCTTTTTGTAAAATGGAAGAGTATAATGCCAACTGTTACAAGTGTTATAATAGAGGAGAAATTATTGATAAAAGATTAGTTTGTAGAGATTGTAATTTAATTTTGTACGAAAGACCTAAGCCTAGGAAATTTCGAAATAAATTAACATATTTGAATAACCTGCTTATGAAATTACAATATGGAGACAAGAAGCAAACACATTTTGTTACAGAATTTAGAAAACAGAACAAAAATTTTTACTTATCTCTTGAAACCGTTGACAAAATTATTTTCCTTTTCAAAGAATACATTAGGTTTGTAGGTTTAAATACACACGTTTATTATGAGAAGATTTTACCTATAATCTTTCACTATTTGGACATTGAATTTGACTACGATTTTAAACCTGAAATCTTTGATGATTTTATAGTACATTTGGAGAAAGTAAATGAAGAACCTCGTGAAAAGAATGCGGTTTTACTCACATTCTCCCCGACTTCTCGAGTGATTGTTAGCAAATTTCATTATTTCCGTTTATAGATCTTTTATTAAGATTTCTGGATTTTTTCATTAAAACAGCTTATAAATGTAGAAGCAAACATTGAACAGTAAAACAGCTATAGATTCGGTTATTTTACATTCGTGATTTCTCAGATTTGTTTATGGTTCAATGGACAGTATTTTACATTGATTTTCTGTCTGTCCCAAAAGTGAGCCAGGAACCCCACATTCATATCTACTTATAAGTTTTATATATATATATAAAACTTTATTGAAAAATTCTTTTTTGTAAAATGTTACTTAGCTTGGTTCTAAACATGAAAAAAATAGTGAAAAGTCTGATAACTTACTTTATTGTTTTTATCAAATTTGAATTTTGTCAACATGAGTTTGGTACATAAAAATGGTCTTGTTTGTGTTCGATCAAATTATTATAAGTAGTAGTAGCATGTTTTATTATAAATATTATCAGGCTATAAATATTATTTTATCCTTTTTGTACATATTTCATAACTCTTTATTCTTGATAAACCCTATACGAATGAACTGAAGCCAAATTTCCTATTAGCCACATTTATTCTGGAAAAAAGAGAATATTTTGATATTTTACTTATATAAATAAATAATGAAATTACAATAAAATGTAGTTCAAACAAAGGTTAATATATCTTGAGCAGTCATGTCATGTTTACTAAATGTTTCCACAGGTACTTAGTTAAACAGAAAATGTAAATAAAATCCTTATTTTTATAATATTTAGTTTTATACATTTCTTAATTAAATTTATTTTAATAATTATAATTGCTCACACTCTTGAAATTCATATTTAAATTCCATAAGATTTGAAATTTAAACTTTTAAAATTTTGATCGAGCTTAACTCTACTCTAATAGTAATTGTTGAAGTTTTCTTATGTTGCAACAAAATAAAAAAACCAAAAGTAAGCAGTAAGAGCCTAACACAACATCCTAATATTGAATTGTAGTATAATATCAGTCAATAGCAGTAGTTCATTACTTACAATAAAATGTTTCGGGCTAGTAACTGATGAGGAGTTGCAAATTTCAGTACGGTATCTCTGTTACAATGAGTAAAAGGATTCCTGTCACATCCATAAATCCTTGTTAACTAACAGTCTCTCCATAAGAATATAAACTACTTCAAACAGTTAGAATATCACCTCATAGTTTATAAAATTTAAATATGAATTTAAAGTTATTTGAGCAGTCACAGTTACTCTGTTACAACAGATGACAAATTCCCTTTGGAGGCAAATGAGGAGTCCATTGTTTCACTGTGCTTTTGTGGGTATGTATTGACCCACTAGTTATCCTTGATGATATGCTGTTAGGCATTTAAGTTACATATACTTATGTGTCTTTTCATCCACATAATATAATATTTGTGGGAAATATGTTTATGAAAACAAAAGGTTTTAAAGGTATGAGCAAGTTCTTGAAGTGGGTTAATTGATATGACGTATCATGAATAAAGGCATACTTGGCATTGCAAGGTCTTGTAATTTCAATTTGGTAACTATTTTAACTGTTTCCATTTTATGACAGTAACCATATCACTAAAAACGATTTTCAACAGTGGTAATCTTACTTTAAAGGCTATGGTTATCATTCACCACCGGACAAATACGATAGATACTGAAATTAATCAATTAATAATGGTTTACTAAGGCAACATGCTCTACAATGAAATACATAGATAAAAAACTAGTAGAAAATAACGACAAACAAATACGTATTTGTCATATGAAAAATCCGTTTGACGGAAACTAATAAACACAACATAACAGACAGGAAATCATCTGCCCACAAGCCACAGCTCACGACTCAAGACCTCCTATATTTTTCTGTATTCTGTCTTTCACATGTAGCATTGTGGGTATGTTTCCCACGCAAAAGCAAAATTTTTGTTTACGTCAAAAAATAGAATTATATAATAAATTAAAAACAATTATTTTATGAGTTTTTGCATTTAATCGATTCAAGGACTATTAGCATGTTATACTAAATTTTGTTTATAACTCTTTTATAAAAAATGTGTAGAAAAGTTTAAAAAGTTAAGAGTGAGAAGAAATCAAAGAGGCAATTTGTCTGAGCATCTGAGGAGCAAAGGGTTGTTACTTACTCCAAATACACAATATACAGTAATATATGCATGTCTGGAAGCAAGTTCAATCTGATTAACAGTTTTTGTGAGTTATGTGACTTCTTCAGAAGAGTTCAGGAACTTGTATTATAACTATTTACTTTTAATTTTTCATTCACTCTTCAATAATGGCATTACTTTTTTTGGTTGTAAATCCCATATCTGGTGATGTTCTGTTGATTGAAAGAAGATTATCCATACTATAGCAAAGGCCACGCTGTTGATCATTGTAGGCTACCGGTACTTTTTGTCAAATTAACGATTTTTACTGTTGTTAATTTATTTTTTTAATTTTGTTGTTATTTTGTTTTAAGAATATTGGTTCATTTAGTTTGAGAAGTGATGTACACTGTCTTACAACACAGGTATAAATAGATGTGCCTTATGCAAGATTAATTAAAAGTAAGATGAGTCACAGAACCCTCAGCTTAAGATAAGTGAACAAAGTTTCCTGTGAGTACTGCCTTGTCCCCTTAATGAGGTTTAAAGCCACAACTTTTAACTGCGTTGTTGAAAATCCTTTTTATAATTTAAAGAAATTTTTGACACGCATATCTATATCTGTATTTGTAATTTTGTCTATTTTAGTAATTTACTTTCAATTATATTCCTAATATAAAATATTTCTTTATAGTTGTAATCTGCTTGGGTGAGTTTAGTGCATTTTATCTTTTATTTACTGGTGACAATTTGTTGAACTAAATATGCTTTACTTGTTTTGACCGTACTATGTTGTTTCTGTCTTCTGGCAACAAGGACTTCTTATAATTCTTATAATTAATTGTCAGTACTAAGAGGACGAAATATAGATTGTTGTAATACCCAAAAGAGATAAAAAATATCTTTGGCCAAATATAATTTTTTTAACGATGTAATACTTATATGTATAACATTATTTTGTCCCATTTACGTACTTTCTGGTGTCTTTGGTAGGTTCTGTTTGTAAACATATGAAATCACTAAGTAGTATTCAATCAGCTGGCAATAAATAGTTTTACCGGTTTACTCCAGCTGTTATGTAGTAAACAATAACATTAAGTTAACCTCTTTATTGTTAGTTGTTGGATGTTAAATTGATATATTATCTATGTTCAAGAGTTTTTCCATTTAGAATTTTGAATTATGTAAGTAATATAGCCTAGAAATTATAAATCATGAATAGGTTATTAATAAGTTTGTATTGTTGATGGTTTCATTAGTAGGCTTAGAATTATGTGACAATACGTGGCCCTTAACTGAAAATATTGTTTATTTTATTATAAATACTTGTAGACCTATCAATTTCTAAAGTACATAATACTTACAATTATGGGAGAGACTTTAATAAGTGGCCTACACTTGTTATTAGAATGTTATTATTGAAAAATTTTGTATATTAGTATACCCAAATTCGATATTATATAATAATTGTACACAACAAAAATTATAATACTGTAACAACAAGAATAACACGGCTGCAGTATAATAAGAGGCCACAACCACAATAGAATCATAGTATATCCTTAAAAACAGTAAAAAGGAACTAAATGTTAAACTGTTTTGTTTGTTACATTTTATAGATACACAACATAGATAGTTTTTATATAATGTAATTTGTGTCACATTTCAATAACAAAATTAATTGAACAATGCGTTAAAAGGGTAGACTTTATAAGTGGCCTACACTCGTTATTTGGTTGTGTTTATCGAATGGTTCAATTGTTTTTATCCAAAGAAATAATTCGATCCAAAAAATAATTCGAGAGGTTAAGCAAAAAAGAAAGAAAACTAAATACATACTGCAAGAGATCCAATTGACTCTTCTATTAAGGATCTCACTTGAATTATATTTAAGTATTGGCTATTTTTAGTTATTGTTAGAGTTTAATCAAAGAAACACTTGTTTATGTAGTAAATTTATCATTCACGTTTCTTTTGTTTGCTCCAACGGAACGTTTCATATAAAAACAGACTTTAGCGTTTGATAATATATATTATCATAGATTATTACGTTATAAAAGTGGGAAAGCTGAGGGGGAGCACTATGGCATCATTGGGGAAGGGGGCAGCACTATCACAATAGCCTGTGGGTGGCAGATTTTCAAATTCACACCTACTAAAAATTTGATAATTATCATCCTTATACGAGTGTGTGATATAGGTAGGATAGTTCCTTTTATTTTACTGTTGTTTATTTGGCTTTAATTATGTACAGTATTATGTAGGTAGAAATGTATCATAGTATACAATATTGACTGCAGTGGATGCACCTTAAGCCTGCCCTAGCTGTACTAAAGTCGGTACATAACACATATCACAGTGAAGTTGTTAACTATGTATTCTGTAGGTAGAAACATATCGTAGTATAACACATTGAGTGCAGTGGATGCACCTTAAACCTGTCTTAGCTGTACTAAAGTCGGTACATAACTTATGTCATATGAAGTTGTTAACTATGTATTCTGTAGGTAGAAACATATCGTATTGAGTGCAGTGGATGCACCTTAAACCTGTCTTAGCTGTACTAAAGTCGGTACATAACTTATGTCATATGAAGTTGTTAACTATGTATTCTGTAGGTAGAAACATATCGTAGTATAACACATTGAGTGCAGTGGATGCACCTTAAACCTGTCTTAGCTGTACTAAAGTCGGTACATAACTTATGTCATATGAAGTTGTTAACTATGTATTCTGTAGGTAGAAACATATCGTAGTATAACACATTGAGTGCAGTGGATGCACCTTAAACCTGTCTTAGCTGTACTAAAGTCGGTACATAACTTATGTCATATGAAGTTGTTAACTATGTATTCTGTAGGTAGAAACATATCGTAGTATAACACATTGAGTGCAGTGGATGCACCTTAAACCTGTCTTAGCTGTACTAAAGTCGGTACATAACTTATGTCACATGAAGTTGTTAACTATGTATTCTGTAGGTAGAAACATATCATAGTATCAAACATTGAGTGCAGTGGATGCACCTTAAACCTGTCTTAGCTGTACTAAAGTCGGTACATAACTTATGTCATATGAAGTTGTTAACTATGTATTCTGTAGGTAGAAACATATCGTAGTATAACACATTGAGTGCAGTGGATGCACCTTAAACCTGTCTTAGCTGTACTAAAGTCGGTACATAACTTATGTCATATGAAGTTGTTAACTATGTATTCTGTAGGTAGAAACATATCGTAGTATAACACATTGAGTGCAGTGGATGCACCTTAAACCTGTCTTAGCTGTACGAAAGTCGGTACATAACTTATGTCATATGAAGTTGTTAACTATGTATTCTGTAGGTAGACACGTATCGTAGTATAACACATTGACTGCAGTTTACGCACATCATGACTGCCTCGGCTGTCCTAAAGCCGGCACATTTCTCTATCTATTTTGACAAGGGTATCTGTTTATTCGTTTCTCTAAATGCCCTTATGGCCCAGTATCCAGCGACGGACCATAGACTGTACACATTGACTGCAGTGGACACATCTTACGCCTTTCTTAAAGTTGGCACATAACTCATATCACATTGATGGTGTTAACAATGTATTCTGTAGGTAGAGCTGTATCATAGTATAATGCTTTGATTGCTGTGTATGCACCTCATGACTTCCACGGCTGTCCTAGAGTTGGCGAATAACTCCTGTCACAGTGAAGGTGTTAAATAATCAAAACCATTGGAATGTTTTACAATTTAGTTTCCTGAATAATAAGGTGTGTGGTTTAAAAATATTAGTAACTGATAACTTATTGTAATGTATATTAGTAGTATATGATTGCCACTAAAAGAAATGCTTTGATAAAACACATGATTTAGGAAATTTAATTTTATTATTTTTAAATACAAAATTTGTTTGGGAAGACATTTTACAACATTACTGCATAGTACATTTCTTTCTGAATAAGAAAATCAATTTAAAACACCTGATTTTTACTCTTGAGGTCCATTATGAATTTATTCTTGCACATTGTTTGTATTATAAATATTTATAAATCTACCAATCCATATATAATATGCAAGTACATACCAATATATCTATAATAGTGCTAAATGACCAGTTAAGGGAAGTCACTAATTTTTTCTATGTGGTAAAGTTATTTCACAGTTTTAGTATCCATTCTATAATAATAATTTCCTTAATATTGTGCTAAAAATTATGTGAGTATCATGAAAAATTGAGTGCATTTTTGGTGTTTTTAATACTGTTGATGTCAGTTATCCACCATTTTTATTTATAGCACAATTGAACTCATGTGATCTGAACTGTTTCAGAATATGGTGATTATATTATATGTGTATTATTATGTTTATGATGAATATGTGTCATTTCTTATTTGAAACTGTGAGTTTTGTACTAGTTTAAATATTTTGTGGTTTTGTCAACTTTTAGGTAGATTTCATAGAAGTCTGTTTAATATTCCAATCACCCTCATGGTGTAATCCTGAAAGATGTTTGTATTTTTGAAGTCATGGTTCCTAGAACCCAAATCCAACTAATCCAATTGCTGTGATTTCTAATGGGATCACATATACAGGATAGAATGTCTAAAGTATTTGAATATGTTTGCTGGTCTCAACCTATAATTTTTAAATGGTGGCATTTGTTAAACATTTTTATTTAATCTTTTTTCCAACATGGACCAAAATTACCTACTTTTTATAACATTTTTATTACCTTGTTTTCTTGTCTGTCTATTAAGTAAAAGTTTTAAAAATTGATTTTAACCTTTAAAGTGGTGTCTATATATTCTATAATGGTGCATTATTTTCGTTCTACTAGGAGTATCCTTTGAATAATTATTTGAATCGTAATCAAAAGAGTTGTTCAAAAATGAAAACTTATGAAATTTGTGAATTGTATTTGTTTCTAAAATACATAAATAAGGCAAGATTAGAAGTTCTAACTCTTTAAACACACATTAGATCCTGGAGTTTTTCCATAATTCATAAGCACTTTTTTTTACAACAGTTTATATTACTAGCTATTTCAACATTGCCATGTAACAATCTCATATGATAAGTGAGGTTATGTGAGGGATGTTTAAAACATACAGGAATTTAATTTTTTTGAAAAAATATTTATTTATTCATTTACATTAATGTTGCCATCTTCAAAATAGCCCTCATTAGATATTATGTACTTGTGCCAGTGCTTCTTCCAATCCTCAAAATACTTCTCCAACTCGACTTTGGGATAGCCTTTAGCTCTTTCAGCGATACACTTTTAAGGTCATCTGTGCTTTTAAAAGTCACCCTTTAAGGCTCTCTTTATTTTTGGAAATAAAAAAGTCACATGGAGCCATATCTGGAGAATATGGTTGCTGGGGCATTGTTACAGAACTGCTTTTGATAAAAAATTCACAAACTAACAATGAAGTGGGAGCATACTTATCGAGCTTTTTTTGGTCTTGGAAATCCAGGATGCCTCCAATGGGATGATTGAGCCTTACTTTCGACGTCATCCGCAAACTCATGCTATACGAATTTGTTTTGCTTTACAGTTCAATATTGCTTCAGCAAGCATACACTCACACTGGTTGTCATCTACCAGCAAGCCGAGTGCAAGTCATGCATCTTTATACATTGGATACTGCTAATTTTGGTGTGGACCACCGTTATCACTTAGGGGTATGAAACATAGATAACAACCTATTCTGAAACCTAATAAATACCTAAGAAAAAATTGTATTGTATTGCTTTTTCAAAAATCCTGAAGCAAATGATTCATTGTTGGTATGTCGGATTAGTTAGCAGTCCAAAAGTATAAAGAAATTATTGTTATATTTTTTAATTTAATAGATATGGTTCCTAAGGTTAGCTAATAATGTTTTCAGTTCTCTAATATTGAATTCCTTCCCAGGATACATATAAAATTGGCTATCGACTTCTTTAAATTAATAAGAAGTAAGTTACAGTGATAATTTAATAAAAACAATAATAATAAGAGATAAGATAATTTAAGAGACAATGGAGTAAAAACAACATCGAATTGATTTGCTACAGTATTTATTCGTTTATGTGACAGAAATACAGTCATGTAGCAAGTAACAAGGCAAACATAACATAAACTTAATATACAATTATATTAACGTCACACAGGAAGTCTTAAGGAATAATCAAAGACATCTAAAAGGCAACTTATTTTTAGGATCAAACAACCTCTCTTTCTTGAGCATTCAATTATCTCAATATCTCAATTATATCCTGTTTAATAGAAGTCTTCTTAAAGTTATACTGGAGCACAGTTTTAGTTCTCATTGTTACAAATTCGAGATGTTATCGTAGTAGTTAAAATACTACAATAAAACATTGCTAAAATAACAGAATCTAATCATATTTAAATCTAAAATGTGTTTATTTAATAGATTCTATTAAAAACACATGAGAATTGATTCATGTTATAATTGTTTAAATGAAAACTATAATTACACAATTTAATTCTTCATTAAAACTTCCAAGTATACATCATAATTCATTTAAAGTACTATGTAATAAATTTTAAAATATCAGCTTTTTCACATACATTACACAATCTTTATTCTAAAATTAACTTTTATTAATATTTTACAGATATAATAGAATAGTTTGGTTTTACAACTGTGACTAAATTATAACTATGTAGAAAAAATGCCTTGTCAGTATCACTAATATATAAGGCAATTTAGATATATAATGATTTTCCTGTATAAAAATAATTACGTTTAATTTCATAATGGCTGTGATACAAAGCAATTAACTTTAAAGGCATAAATAAGTAGCTAAAGTAAAAAGTAATAAATTATATTTATAGTGAACATTGATAACCAATATCTGACTCCAGGAGGCTCTGAACTTCAAAAAAAGCTCTATTAAATGTTTATATATTTGCAGTATGCTATGGGAAATAAATACTTTGATGTTAGGCACAGGGGAAACTGTTAGCTCAAGTTAGTGAATCTTTCATACCCAGACTTACATGTTTTTGAAAATGATAGTGTTTTTATGATTTTGCTTGTACTGTAATGTAATTAAATATTTTAATTAAGTCATATGTAGATTATTTTTAGCAATAAAGTTAGGTACAAATAGTCGCTAAGTTATACAAGATATAGAACATTTTATTTTGCAATTATATTGTTATAGTTAAATTGTAATTGTTTGTTCAATGTTTTTTTGTAAACTGTGACGTATAGTAACAGTTTTAATAAATACCAAACATTATAGTATGTAATATGTAAATATTTTAATTAGACAATTTTAGGCTTTCCATGTGAAATTTTTGAACAAAATCTCAATCAATGGACCTAAATATCAACTACAGTTTATTAATCTCATACATAAATCGGTTTTCACCAATATTATATTGTGTGATTAATACACATGAGACAGTTATTAGTACATTTTATTTTTTTAAATAATAGCACTTATCAAACTTTTGTCAATTTAAATCAAGACTTTTACCTTATCTGAATAGTTTGTTAATTTATATAAGGAAAAGGGTTAGGTAATTAATGAAATCCTGGGATCAAAATCGCTTAAATGTTCCCACCTGTGTAAAGGATAAGTTTATCTACAATTTGTTTTTTTTATTAAAAAATAAATTATGCTTTGTAGTTCTCAAGGTGATAAAAATATGTAAGTCTTATATATACAAAAACCATGATCACTTGATAATGGGATAGTTGTTATAAAGATCTTTTCCCTCCCCAAGCATAGAAGTCTACGCTCCGAGGGAATGTTTTCATCGTCAATGGCCATGTGAGTCCACCCTGTAATAGCATTCTTGAAATTACCTTGTTTTTCTTTACATTTCCGTTTGACCTTTTGTCTCTACACGAGCTTGCACTATATATGGTTGAACTTTCAGTGCTGCAGTCAACTTCTCTCTTTTTCCTCTTGAAGTTTTTTCCTTCAGATGATTGGACATGATTTTCACCTAAACTCTCTAAATCAGCTTCAGTCACTCCTGGACATATTTTCCCTTCATTTATATCTGACAAAGAACAATCTGAAGTGTCCTTTTCATTCATTTGATAGTTTTCACTCCTTTTTCCTCCCCAACTTGAAAATGCTGGCCGCCGCTTTCCATTTGATACTTGTACGATTGGTATTTTACTTCCATACCAAGCAGAGAACAAAGGACTCCTTTTTCCAGCCCAACTAGAAAAAGCTGGACTGGCTCTCTTTTCTTTAATCTCATTCTGAAGATCCCTTTTTCCTGCCCAACTTGAAAATCCTGGGTATCGTTGCTGTATTTTAAAAAGGTCATTTTCTCCTCGTTTATTGGGAACTGATTCACTATCATCATTGCCATCACTGTAACCATTATCTGAAAATGTGTTATCATATTTAACAGTTGAGTCTAGGTCATAATCGTGATTGTCAGAACCTCCTTCAGCAGTATTTATATTTTGCTCATCATTCTCTTTTATTTTAAATGATTCTTCTCCTTGTTTAACAACACCATCTAGAATTTGTTTTAATGTACTAGTTTGATCTAAAAAAGGTGTTTGAAACTGAGGGTTTCCATATACATTTTTATCCAATTCATTGTTTATATCTGAACCATTATTTTCCATTTCTAAGCCCAAAAACATAGGGTTTTCACCTGGGGGATTCATGGATTCATCTCTTTTGCCACCCCAGCTATTAAAAGAAACTGCCCTCTTTCCTCCCCAGCTATTGAATGGAGCTGCTCTCTTGCCTCCCCAACTATTGAATGCAGCTGCTCTCTTGCCTCCCCAGCTATTGAATGCTGCAGCTGCCCTCTTGCCTCCCCAGCTATTGAATGCTGCAGCTGCCCTCTTGCCTCCCCAGCTATTAAATGCAGCTTTCCTTTTGCCTCCCCAGCTATTGAATGCAGCTGCCCTCTTGCCTCCCCAGCTATTGAATGCAGCTGCCCTCTTGCCTCCCCAGCTATTGAATGCAGCTGTCCTCTTGCCTCCCCAGCTATTGAAAGCTGCTCCTCTTTTGCCTCCCCAACTATTAAAAGTAGCATCACGATTGCTAGCCCAACTATTTAATGGAGCAGTTCTTTTTTCATCCACGTTTTTAATATTCAATTCTGTTTCCTCTGTGCCATTTGATTGTTCGTTTGAAAGCTGTTTTGTTTGTTTGTTGCCTTCAACATCAGCATGAGATAATAAATCATTTATGTCAGATTCAGTATCATAGTTCCTAACATGATTTGAAGAAACCAAATCATAGAATTGATTATTTTTAGCACTGTTGTCAAAGTTGCTTATGTGGTCCTGATTTTCTCTTTGCCATGTTTCCAAGTCTTGTGCCCTCTTTCCTCCCCAGCTGTTGAAAGCAGCAGCTCTTTTCCCTCCCCAACTATTGAAAGCAGCAGCTCTCTTTCCACCCCAACTGTTAAAAGCAGGAATTCTTTTTCCTCCCCAGCTGTTGAAAGCAGCAGCTCTCTTTCCACCCCAACTGTTAAAAGCAGGCATTCTTTTTCCTCCCCAACTGTTGAAAGCAGCATCTCTTTTCCCACCCCAACTATTGAAAGCAGCAGCTCTCTTTCCTCCCCAACTATTGAAAGCAGCAGCTCTCTTTCCTCCCCAACTGTTGAAAGCAGCAGCTCTCTTTCCTCCCCAACTGTTGAAAGCAGCAGCCCTTTTGCCAGCCCAACTATTAAATGCTGGATAACGTTTGGCATTTAACTCTGATGTACTTGGTCCAAACGAACTTTGTTTTAAAACTGAGAACTCTGGTCTCTTTTCCAACTCATTAACTACCTCTGGGTCTCGTTTACCTCCCCAGCTTGTAAATGCGAAACTACGTTTTATGTATTGCCCATCCAAGTTGTTATGTTTGAAATTTGTTTTAAGACTAGTTAGATTGAATGGAACATACAATGGTACGTATTCAAATGAGTTTTCGTTATTTAAATCTTGCTTGTTTAAGCTCGTAAATTCAAAACTATCTTCATTGTCTTCCTCTTCATCTCCGTACCTCTTACCGCCCCATGAGTGGAATTTTGGTTGTCTCTTTTCTCGTTCTTCATCTTCAGAACTTCTTTTTCTTCTTGTAAAAATCAAACCTGGATCTTGAATAGGACTTTCTTTTTCAGTTCCCCTCTCCTCTGTGGTTTCCTGGTTGACATCACTCTCTGTGAAGTCATGGAAACTTTCTGGATCACCTCGTACTAACTGGGCAGTGAGGAGAAACCACCACCAAGCTCGCATTCTGAAACATATTTAACTAAGCTTTATTTAAGTTATTTTTTACGGTATGCAAAATGACCTAGAACTTATTTCAGAACATTCTTGATATGCCAATCACTGATGACTAAAAATAATTACTTCTTATTAACACATATCTGATATGCCAATTATTGATGACTAAAAATAATTACTTCTTATTAATACATATCTGAACATACCCTGAACATGAACATGTAAGAAATTGGTTCTTGCTTGTTCTTGAACTATACAAGGTATATGAGAATCCGCATGACTAACTACTGGTGCTTATAATAGAGATATAACATTTTTGTCAATTATGAATATTTTCAAGATTATCAATTTTTGTCACTGTTTTATGTAAAGGGAATTAAAATAGTATTGTAACAAAATAATAATTCCTCAGTTTTTATTGCAAATTTATTTTTGGTCATAATAAAAGGATACCTTCGGATTTTACCCACTATCCCAGTGGTCTCGCTTTTTCAATGTTTATTTTAAGGCAATTTAAATGTACGGGTTTCACCACTTGGCGTTAGAACATAAAATATTCCTGACACAAAAACCATTGTTATTATGTTATTGATGTTTTGAATAAAATTCTTTTTGAAGCCCATAAGTTTCTGAGCCTATTGAAGTGAGTGGAAATTGGGTTATTTCAATGTCCCTACATAATAGGAGATATACACCCTTTGGTGGTATGTCACTGTATATGAATGGTTGGTCAGTTAGATACTTTCTTGTGGTTAAATTCCTTTCCTGTGTCTAATAAAGAGATAAAATAAAATTGCAAAGATTGTAATTTCATCCTGCATCGATCACTGAAAGTAATATTGGTAGTCACATGATCTACATAAATTGAAGTCCAAGATGAGCAGCAGAATCGTACAAGAAGTTCTAGTAGAAACATTATTCTAGCAATCAAGAGAAATGAGTGTTTGGGAACTGTGCTATTTGACAACTCAGATAACGTTTTTATATCATGATTGTCTTTCTGTTACAGCCTCTTGTCAGACAGACTGAATCTCCTCTCATCCACGTAAGTAGTTATAATTCACAAGATGAATTTGTTCAGATACTTTGTATGATTAAATACTTAGCAATAAGTGTAATTATTTACAGAAAATAAGTGTAATTGTACTTTATAAATTGCTAGAATAATAAGGGAAAGTTCTGTCATATTACCTGTATTATTAGACAACAGTATCTGTTAAATCAGCTTTCTTGGAAAATCAAATTACCTCTTGAAGTTGGCAATAATTTTACGATTTTTAATTGTTGCAATGAGTACTATGTTGTAAAAATCATATAATGTATGGTGAACTTTTGATTTAAATTCCAAATGTTCTATTACTGTTGCTAATATTGGAAAATCAAATACTAGTCCTTGTGTTCCAAGAACTTCTGAAGAGAAAGTAATTTATTTGTGCAAGAGATTGTTAAAAGTAATTAAGTTTTTTTTATTGAAAGCAATTACATTTTCAAAATTTAAAAAGTGTTTGATTGAGTTTTAAAAGATAAGGTCCAAAAATGGAGCACAGCTCCAAAAATGGGGCACAGCTTTTGTCTTATCTTTGGAAAATAATTTCAAATTATCATTATTAAAGTACAAAAATACGCCTGAAAAAAAGCTTAATAGCAAATAAATAAAAAGCTTAATAACTTAAATAAATGATTTGAAGTGGCATTAAGAGAATTCTCTAAGGAAAGGACCATTAGTTCAGAGGTAGTAAAGAAATGTATGGCTACTATGGGATAAACAATACCTTTTGTAACTTAAGCTTTTTTTCCTATAATTGCTTACATTTTACACATTATATTGCTGACTTTGCAGCACTGTAAATATGTATACTTGTGTGTAAACATCAAATAACATTAAGTGGACTGAATTAATTTTCTTGTAAGAATTTTATACCAGCAAGCATACATTTTATACCAAGAAAGTATTTGAAGGTGTTTACTAAATTCAGATAGCATATAAATTCCGGAAAGGTTGAAAAAAAGGAGTAGAGGTAGAAAGCTAGCTACTACATATCTTCTTGTGTTATGACATTTGTTGTCATCTTACTCATCCAAATTATTGACAATGAATATTCATAAATTGTACAATTTGTTTATAAAAAACTGGTGGTATTCCAACCAACAGATATTACTTTCACTGAAAAGTTTATTAACAGTAAAACATATATCCTATAAAGCTTGGAATGGCTCTGATAAATACTGGGAATTTATTATATTGTTTAGTCCGGTGTGGGATGTAATGTATCAAGGGAAGTCACAATTCTGATTAGTATTCCAACCAGTCAGCTTTATAGCTTGTACATATAAAAATCATATTTGAGTTGGTGTCTATTCATGTTCTGCACATGTTTACATTTTAAGAGTGTAATAAATAACATGTATTATACTTTGTTTAGTATTTAATAATAAGTTAATAGTGTTAAAAATCAAATTGGTTCGCATGGCTTAATCTCTTATTTTATACATGTGTTGTATATGATATAAAATATTTTAACCTCAACTAACATGAAGTCAGTTAGATATATTATACTCTATGTTTTTCAAACTAATAAAACTATATAAAATTCCGTCAAGATTAATTAAGTAAAGCTATGTTTCATCTTTTAGTACTATTTGGGGAACTGAATACATTTGTTATCTTTAGATATTTGACTTCCCTTTTATTGTATTCTGTGTCTTTAAAAAAATTATATTTAATAAATACTAAAATTGCAAAATTGATATACTAGTAAATCATTTTCGTCATTAAATTGATTTTTTTTGTTTTTTCTAAAAACAAAATTAAAATTATATGCCTGTCCTGTTCATGTAGTGGTGAGTGCAACATGTATGTTTAAGTAAAGAAGGATATGCATTGTGGAACTAACTTCAATGTACACGTTTAAAAAAAGCTGGAAAGTGAGCTCGCCATAACAGTTGCGCCAACCAATCCTTTATTTTGTGATAAATACCAGAATTAGCCTCATTTAGAGTTTCTTCATCCTGATATTGAAACCAATATTGAATTGCAATTCATTGACAAGATAAACAAACAATTAAATATTAAACATGCATTCGTGTTCAGTCATGTAAAACCTGAATGATGATGAAGTAAATTTCGTAACGAATGAAGTTACCACCAGTTCTGTTGGTAGTGATATAATTTAATATAGATTTTGGAAATCCCAAAATAATTGGGATAGTGTACACCATATTAAACATTTTTTAAAGTGGTGAACTTTCAGAAACTTTACCACTGAAATCATGGTAAAGCCTCACTTAGCGATATTAGAGATTTTTTTTAATTATAGGTCTAATGTGAGATAAATCACAAAAAGTCAGGAAACAAAATTATTTTCTATGCAAGTGAGCTCACAGGCCAAATAATACCCTAGATATATATTTGCAGCTTTATTTTATGCAAGGGATGGAGATAAGTATTATATGATGGATATTTTAATAGCTGTTGGTTAGTTGAATCCCACTTCTAGGTTTTTGGAAATGTGACGGTTGGCAGGATGAAATCTTGTGGAAGCCCACAGCAAATTTAAATAAAGAAGATTTATCCCTTTTTTGAGGTTGAGGACAACCTCAAGACAGCTGCTCTATTGCATGGGCATTGTGCATTTTATGCTATAAATACATATGCTGACTAAACCATACATCACTGCAATATTTCATACGTCTTACTAATTTGTGCACCTAAAGTATAATGGCACTCAACCAGATCTCATGTCTGGTTAGCCTTGGTAATCAACTAGAGGCTCAATTTGTTGGTTAGACTGTTACTGAGAAGAGTGTGACACGTCAAAACAACCACCTTTATTTGTGTTATGATAAGGTCAAATATAAAAAATTGACAACAGCTAAAACGATGCATTGTAAAATATTATTGAACATAATTTATGTCTGGATAAAGATCTGTTTTATCAGCAACTCTGTTTTAAATTTGTATGAATGACTTGCTTAAATTACCATTGAAGGGTCAAGTGATTGCATTTATTGACTGTATTGCTTAGTTTTATTCTAGGAAGGACATTAATGAAATATTGGCGCAAATAACTAATGAGGAAAACTAGTCTGTTTATGGTGTATATTACACAAAATGAATGTTAATCAAACCAAAACAATTCATAAATAATACAAGTTTTAATTTTTCACTGCCTCTAACATTTCATAACTCTTCTTGCAATAGCATAATATTTCTGTTTTAAATAATTCCTTAAAAAGAGTATTATGAAATTATGTTTTTTAGATCATTTAGCAATTCTTCTATATTACAAATTATTTACCATGCTTTAATCGAGACAAGAATTCTAAATGAAATAAAATGAAAAATGCCTTCATTAAAGAGCGGAGTTAGGGATGTCTGTCCTTCTCTACCACTTAATCTCATATAAATAAACAAAATTAACAATAATTGAATATTAATAGTGTAATATTTTAACATAAATATACTTTATAATAAAATGTAAACGCAACTGCCTAATTTACTAACAAATTAAATTCAAAAAAGAAAATAACAAGAATAAAAATGCATTCAATCACTCTAACATACTGTCTGACTTCATGCACGCCACAAGCACCACTGCTAGTCACCCCTACAGTCCCACCACAAGTCTCACCCTCGCTCTGGTGCACGTACGACTCTCAATACTTCTAATATCATCAGTGAGATGGCAAGCCTGAAGAATAAACAACCTATTACAATTTTTCAATGTACAAATTGGGATTGATAGTAATGTTTCTTATATATATATATATAATATATATATATATATATATATATTATATATGTATATATATATTATATATATAATATCTTATATATATATATATAAATTATATATGCAGGGTAATCACAAAGGCTGTCATAAACTACTGTGGGTGATAGTACTTATAATTTAAAAGAAAAATGTCATATATGCATAGGTCGAGAAATGTCTCGTTTAGCTGCTAGCTTCCAATTTTGTATTTTTATCCAAAAATTATTATCTCCAAAACTAGTTAAGCTAAAGAAACCAAATTTGGCATGTTAGTTTATAGATATGGTTGAATAGATAAGAGACCAATTTTAAAAGAAAATTGTGTTATTTTCTTTAATAAAATGGTGTCTGTTGACCATTTTTTAACTCAAATAACAAAAATCCAGTATACTGATACTGAATTGTTTTTATAACTATAATGGATTTTTTATTATTATATCCTATGTGCCAAATTTGCATTCTTTAGCTCAGCTAGTTTTAGAGAAAATGTTTTTGTTTCGTTTCAATATGATGACCGTTTAAACTTTAAAATATTTGACAATTCCAAATGTTATGAACCTAGAGAAAAAGCTGCTCTGAAATGCTTATAAAATTTCCTAAGCTTTTCAATATAAAATGTTTTGTATCTTGAATGGTTTTTGAGATATTACATGTAAATCCCATGAGAGTAAATTAATAATATTTCATTTATCACACAATTGACCTACTTCTTCCATGTGAGCTGGAAGGACTATTTGTTTTTAAGTAATGAAACTTTTACAGTGAAAGTGGTATTCTAGATACCAGTAATATTTTACATAATAGCAGGAGTAACAATTTGAGATTATTTAAGCTTCCCTAAGTAAATAAAATTAAAAAAATAATTTCCTTATATTGGTCCGAAATACTTTAATGAACTGCCTTTGAATATCAAACAATGTAACACCATCTATTTTTTTGAAATTGAAGTCTTGGCTTTTCAATCTAAATAATGTGCAGTTTCTAGATGGTACGTTTGAATACAATTTAAGTCACTTACTGTTCTTATTTATGCACTAATGTTTTCTTATGCATTATTATATTTCAATACTCACTGTTAAATCTGTTTCTTTATAACTTTGATTTTTTTGTAAAATATATTACAGTTAGAAAATTTTCTTTTATACATAATAATTGTGCTAATACTACAAACATGTTTGATTTATGTTATAAAAGGTTAGTTTTAATTTTAACTGTTATACCATTACCAAGAAATGTAATCTGTACTAGGTTGCTTTGTATTGCTGACACTATGGATACATGTTTTTATTATTGGGATGGCTGGTCTCATCATTAAAATTATTTTATGTTTATTTACCGCTAATCACAATTACTGGTAACAGTTATTAGTGTATATTCCATCGTAAATAATGTTGTATTGTAGGTTTTTTATTGAATATATAAATATCAGTATTTGATTATTTCATAATTTGCTTTAATTGTTAAAATTGATCTTTGTACCGTTGACAAAAGATGTAGACATAATTTAGAGAGGCTGTAATTTTTTAAATCAATAAAGACATTTTTGTAATTATTGGGTACGTATCCCCTCCATGTCTCCTCGAGAGTTACGTAAAAACCTCAATCCAACTGCAGAAGTTGAAGTTCTACGAGTATGTTTAGTAATTTCTGTAGCTGTTGAAGAAGTGAGTAAGATAGATTGACATCAAATGCGAGAGAAAACGTTGCGACTTATCCACCCGCACTTAACTGTTTCTTAGCGTTACATTATATGGTACCAAAGTACACAAATAAGTCTAGAGACATACAACAATTAATTTGTTGTGAAAGGTGTTGTATGTTTCAATGTTTTTGTCAAAGCCTAATTTTAAACTTCATTTTTTAACACATAAAAGCAGTTTATTATCTGACATGGACGAATTATCCGTAGAAATATAATATCAATAATTAAAACATTGGCTAATTTAAAAAATTTTTTTTAGTCATTGGTAAATAATCTAGAGGCCCTGGGGAGTTTTTAGAATCCACTTTTAAGCCTATCCTATTAACGTGGGTTTTATATACTTTCCTCACTATTTGTTTTTAATGCATCGGCAGTCATGAAGAAGTATAGACTATTGTACTAAAATAACCCGATTTGGGGTAAATCGTGTGATGCCAACGAATCTAACAATAATGTATGCTAATAAGTTATGCGCTGCAGTCCTCTTAGTGCGTAACGTCTTATTACTAAACCGTTATTAAGTTTAACAATTGCGGGTGTTACAATTAGAAAACTACATTTAGATTATATAGAAAAGGGTTCAGACATTGGGTGATATAACGGAGTATGATAGAGAAATAGAACTTTGGTAATTTTTAGATTTATGAATAATAAACGTTATAGAATAGCTATACATCTGAATTTGAGGTATTTCTTTGGAAAGAACAAAAATTATGGCATCTAAACATTGTATGTTTTTGAAATAATCAAAATAATATGTTAATTGGACCCAATAAACAAAAACAAGTACAACAAAATACAAGCAAAATACCCTCCTACATATGTTAACCTAATCCTCGGAAGAAACACGCATTTGTAGACTTAAATACAGTATAATCGTTTTGAGAAAACACGAAGGGTAATTCAAACATACGTTAGTTTAGTTTGAATATGCCGAATTAAAAAAGAATGCCTTTTCAATTTGAAGGCATCCCTCATATGTTTGTAATTGATCACAATGTCAACAAATATATAATATACAGGGTGTCCCGTAACTCTCTGGACAAAGATATGCCAGGCTGACGTGTTTATATAAGGTCTCTTGCATTATAAAACACAAAAATAACAATTAAAATTTCTTTCTTTTAAAAATACAGTCGTACAGAAAAGAAATGTCTCTGCAGACAAAAGAAAAGTTGTGTCAGTCTAATGAGTCATAGGCGTCAATACACTTAGACAAATCCCGTGATAGGTCTGGCACATCATAGAACTCATTCTTGTCTGTATAGAAATGAAGTGTCATGCCAAATTCGAAGTCTAGATATAAAATATTTATCAAGATAACTTACCACATGATACATTCAAATTTATTTTAGCAAGACAGATTTTATAGCAGTGTTCAAATAATAATAATAATTCCGATAAGCTAGTGAGGGTATTCCTCGTACAATGCAAGAGTGCGTTGAAATGAAATATTATCACCGATTTTTGACATTAACTCCAGTCTACTATATTTTCTTTCTACTCTATTAATAAAAATGTAACTTATATTAAAATTTCATATGATTTTACACAGTTTGTTTACAAATTTATTTATTTTGGTATTTTCTCATTGCCATTATGGTTGCCCGTAATACCAATGTACAAATATTCCCCAAACCTCAGCCAAATCTTATGAACTGACAGACACCATCGTCGAACTCAGATTTGTCAATATTAAAATGAAACTTCATACAAAAATTCAAGTGTATGGGTCAGTTCGTTTTCAAGATATCGTGCGGATAGATTGACAGATAGACAGAGAGGCAGACAGATAGAGAGGAATTTTTCAGCCTCTTGAGTGATAGCCTTCACTAACGCTCAGCCTGAATCCACTGGGTACAGCAAAACCTATGTGTCATTTAAATAAGGAAAATTCTATGGATATTCAAGAGCGGCATATTATTAACCATAAATGTCGAGATACTGGGGAGCAAGAGAAGATCGACAGGTCTAATCTACTGCGAAGGATGACTGTTGGGAGTTGGTCAGGATCTCAAAGTGTTAAAGGCATTTACCAGCCTGCACATAAGGGCTTGCTATCTCTGACCGCTTTACCTGGAAAGCTAGTACAGAGCTAGCCTCCACTTACCCTCTTCGTGAATATCTTGTCACTAAGGAAGCAAGCGCAAATAACCTTTTGGGACTAGTTGGAATGAGAGAATTCTCAGCTTCTCGTCTAAAGAAACGAAACAAAAATGTTAATGTTATGTCAAGTTTTAAAATATTTCAAATATATTTATAATTAGTGTTACAAGTTTCAAGTAACTAGAAGAATTAAATCCATATTATTGTTTTAAATTTTATTCTTTAATTTAAAATAAGTATAACATAACATTTCTCGAAACATCAACATGTTGATATTTTACAATTCCAATTACGTAGGAACAATTTTTATGAATCTGAAGACAGTAGTATAACTTTAGAAACTCATCTTGACAGGATAAAATAGCAGTGTTTAACTTAAAAAGGGATTTTGTTGTCTTATTTTTATTGCACAGGACGGTGTTGCCACGATAGTCTGACGGGTTGTATCTTCAAAAATGTGCAGGTACAGCCGTGCTAAATTAACAAAACCTTGTTAAATGAAATCTGGAAAACTAAAGTTTTAAATTGTGATTTATAAAATTACAAGTTCTAGATAATAATTTTAAGAGCTCCATTTAACGTGATCAATGGCGATTCACGCCGAGACTGACTAAATTTTGCGTAAACAGTAGCTGTAACGCAACGACTCAACCTTCAATAGTTTTGCCGCCCCTACAATTTTGTCGCCCGGGGCAAACGGCCCCTCCAGCCACCCTCTAGCTGCGGCTCTGGTTCCGTTCAATTGTGATGCTTAGACTACGCACTGTAAATATACCGTTTAAATACAATAGCTCTTATGGATCCACCTATAACGAGGACTACCTAAAGGTTATATGTGAATAATAAAAACGTGTTATACTGCAATTGTTTGTTTATTTAATATGTCTCTGATATATATCCAATATTCCGTCATATTTGATGTATGCGTCCTGGCCGTGCCGGATTACCGAAAGTTTACTGTATATCAAAAAGGGAAAAGACAATACATAAAAGAAAATTCGGTTTTGCAAATGTTCTGACAAAACACTTTTACCTTCAAAAAAGGAGTCGTTGAGTCATAATCCACATCAGTGGAGGGTCATAATCGTTATTTGTGAGTCAAATAAAAACCCAGTTTTTGCCAAGTTTGTCACGAGCAATCTACTAACACGTTAATTTGTAGTACGTTCGCTATTCCTCCTTAACTTTTTTATGATCAATGAAGAAAGAACACATTTTTATTGTTAGTATCATCTTGCATTGATAGCATTAATACATTTTGTCATTTTGTTTTAAATCTATTAAACTGTCATTGTGTAATGTTGATAGATTAAATTTGAATTTATTCTTAAGTAGTGTTTATGTAGCCTACAATAAACCTGGCAACAAGACAACTGAATTGTAACGTTAATTCTTTTTTTATGTAAAATGAATTACGTGTAAATATTTATTCTACTTTTAGGAAATAAAAACACTCTACTTCTAAGTTCAAACACGTTTCTGAACAATTTTATTTCCAATTATTCGAGTATTGGAGAATGAAAGGAAGAGACCAACATTAACAACAGTCAGTAAATCAGTTAACGTCATTGACATTACAACGCTAATGTTCCAGGACTGTGTCGCACTTGTTACATGATTGACTTGAAATACATGACCAGATTTAGTTTGTCAGTTACTCTGTACATTTGCAACTGAATACATTTGGAAATGAAGATGGTTCTCAAAATTGAGATCAAAATATCACAAGATTTTAATTTTACAAATGTTTAGAGGTGGTGTCATTAAAATATACCGGTAATTAATGTATGCATTTGTACCGAGACAGTTTTAAAACGTACGTAATGAATTCGCAATTATGAAACAGAGAGAAACTTCAGTATAATTGAAGTGGGTTTTTTGAAGGAGGCAATGCTTCAGGCCATTGCAGTTTTATTAGATGAATAATGTTCTGTGTCTAAGAATCTTTGTTTGTAATCCAATTTATACTGACTATACTCGTATTCATTAAATAAAATTATAATTATGATTTATTTTAAAGCTTGTGGTGTACCTACTTTAAAATGTTATTACTATTGTATAACTATATATTTTTATATGTTCATTCATATTTCCAATCTATACTAATACCAATGGTCTAGATTTTAAAATATGTATTGCCTGTTTAACAGCTCTTCTTAGTTATAAAATCAGAGCTTGGTAATTTTCTCCATATCGTATGTTATATTTGTATCGGCGTTCCTTAGATATACGAGTAAATTAAATCTAAAAATGTTTAATTGTTCAAGCTGACATTAACTTATTTTCTACAACAACGTAACACTAATTTACACTATTTTAACACTGTGCCAATGGCGCAGTGTAACGAGTACAGCGGTGATCGTAAGATAACCAGATCAAGCAACGTCGAGTGTGGCTGCTGCTTGGATGGGTGACCGCTGAGCGATCCTGTCCTTGCAAGCAGCCCGGCAGTCCGGCATTGGTGGTGGTCCGGAAATCACTTTTAAGCCGTTGATCCCCAGGTAAAGTTTTAGATAGGGCTTCTTACACGTAACTTCATTTGGTAAAATAAGACATCTGTACTTTACTTTAATTGTCATAAAATATTTTATTCGAGCAGATAAGTAAGACTTTTCTTATTTCAAACTGATGAAACAAATTTTTATCGCACTCTAGGGGTACATTTTTTATTTAAATGCCCTATATAAAGAAGTCTTATCTGGTTCATTAAGAATTTTCGTATTTTATTCCTAACCTGTAGAATTATTTGGATAGAATCGGCGAATGAAATGTACTCGTTGTTTTGAGAGTGAAAAGGAGAGAATTTTAGCAATGTTAAAAGCTTCAGAATGGTAAATATCGGGCGATAGGCTGCAACTGTACTTAACTTTGAACAAAGGTTACAATACTTTTAAGTGGTGCAATAACATTCATACTGCACTTACGGACTACACACTGAAACATATCACAGCTACCATACGCGCATACATTATGTGCCGATGTTATATTGAACATTTACATAAAACGTAGCGCGATACGTTCCTTACGAAGTTGAGATATGAAATTGGCTGAGCGTTAGCGAAGAGGCTTGAAGAATTGTATTTATATTTATCTGTCTGCTTGCACGATACATTGAAAACAAACTGACATAAAGATTGGATAATTTTAAAGAAGCTTCATTTCTATATAGGCAACACCGAGTTCAATGATTGTGCATGTCGCTCCATTTTTTTATATTGGTCTTATGGATAACCATGAAGGGAACGAGAAAATCGCACTAAATAAATGTGCAAAAAAATGAAAACAGTCTTATATTTTAACGTGTGACATAGTTAAAGATCACTAGAAGAAGATCATGTAACTTTCTCGGAGAAGCCTTGTGGGGATTAACCAAAGAACTTGAGACACGAGACCGAAGTAGTCTTTTACTTTTTAATCTATTGAAACAAAGGATACTGTTGAATTTTTCATTAAAGTTACAAACTCACTCTTGCAAAATTATTCTTAAAATAAACGATACGTTATTTTTTTAACTTTCAAAGCGACCATAAAAAAAAAAAATATTTATTTCATTTTTTAATATCAATATGATTCATTTAACGTAAAGTTTCGATTTGAATTTTTAAATAAAAATCATATAAGTTTTAAACCAAAGTTAACGATTTGTCCAAATAACAGAACAAGACCTAATTAAAAAATTAATTGTTTCCATGATGTCGACCATTTTTTGAACATCAAAAACACTGGGGATTTGAAAAATATTTTATTTATACATTTTCATTTGAATTAATGAAAACGATAGAGACCCCGGTGGAAATGAGAACTGGCGAAAGTTGTCATTATTTGTTTTCTCTTTAAATTGAAATGTATTTAATTTTTTATGCAAATGATGACTCCTCATGCACACAGGAAGCATACGCTTTCGTAGATTATATAACTACGACACCACAGCAACACTCATACATTCACTGTTTTCTGTTAAATGTAAATCTTACAAGGTTTTTCAATGTGTACAACCTTTAAATTTGATTTTCTTCATGTCATGCTGTTATACAGCATTAGACATGTACGTAAATACTGTGGTGAATTCCGTTTTGTTGGGTTGGTGTCACAACACAAGAACACATGGTTGCTAAATTTATGTACGACATTTTAACACGGAATTTCACTGTTTTTGTCTTTAGTATATGGTTTTATACTCGTAATAAATCTAGTATGACTTTTATGTTAACTTAGTTGGTTATATTTAAAGAAAGGTCATCTAGTGTACGTGCTGGAAGATATTAACAACAGTTATGCTGGACAAAAGATACTTTCTCCATCTTCTGCCAAAAATGGGTTAGATCCGTTTCCTTTTTCTCTAGTCCCGCATAATTAGATGATTCGAGTCACAGAAAGCTTCCAGTCTCTCAAAGACACAGAGAAAAGTAACTTTGAAATCAAAGCTAAAGAACATCTGGTCATTGGTTGTCTGAGCATGTCTGGGGATTTTATTCGCAGTAATTTTACGATTCGCGTGGATTACCAATAGAATTAAATTTGTTTTTATAAGTGCAATTAGATAAACATACACATGTAGGGTCTTAATGCGTCCACTGGCTATCCGTCTCCTTGAATATCATTAGTATACAATTTTATATTTTTGCAAGTTAAAAGTCAGATTTAGAATTGGATTTTCATTTAGTTTATACTAGACGTTAGATATATAGCGTACGCACAAAACATAGGGCGAGATTTCATATTAAAATTTGTCAATAATGAACTAAATAAGAAGAGAAACATTTACTTGTATTTGAAGATTCTACGTGACATTGACTGAACAGTTTCAACCGTTCCCTACACTGAGATGGAAAGAGTATACGAACTTCGGCTTAATGGATCGCACTTTGTGTCTCGTTGGTGTTTCATTTGCTTAGCTCTTGAATCTGCTTACCATTCACCTTACCTTATTTACTGGAAAAAGCTTTTTGGTTTCAGTGATATTTTAAAATAGTTTAAAGGAATTAGCCCAAACCTTCTTTACATTGTGATCCGTAGAATAAATGCGATGACCTCCTATAGTCTGGTTATTAACCAGAACAGAGGTATTTAGAAATATTTAACTTTTAATAAAGGCCAGTGGAAGGAAATTTATGCTAAATATCTTGTTGATCGTAAATATAACAAAACTCAAAAGAAATAGTATATTTAATTATACAAGCAGTTAAAATAGAGATTTGTTTTTCATGACTTACTAACGAAAACTAAATATAAAAACAACATATTTTGAAATAGTACCAGTACCAGTAGAATCTGCAAGATCCAATATTAAACGAGCCTGAAAGTAATCAACTTATCCTTTTCCTAATTAGATGTAGTAACAAAAATATTGTTTCTTCATCAAGGAAGAAATATTGTAAAGAATTAAAAACCTCGATATATATAATTTGGTAAATAATACTATTAATGATTTTTTTTAACTAAATAACATGAATTAAAATAAAAATATTTTTTATTTTCATAATGAAGTTGTTTTATTGATGAGTGATGTCGCCACTTTATGCGATTTGGGAATAGGATGGTGAAGGACTGTGGGTATGTCTGTGTGTTAATAATCGTGACACTGAGGAGGATTCTGTGAAGGGTGTTGTAAATTTTGGGCTCATGAGTTATGAAATGGGTCGTGGAGATAACGAAGTATCAGAATCACTAGTCACTGAGAGTAGCTCTGTTCTTAAAGTACAAGGAATACCTAAAAGAAGTTTAAGAAATCCCCGATTGCTCTTATTCCTAACATTTACGCTTGATTCCGGAGTGATAGGATTTTCAGGATGAGTAAGGTAGGGGTCGTCTCCTATCGGTATACCATCACGAGGGATAACTGAATAATTTCACCCTGGAAGAAGGGGAGGCTAGCAACGTTCCACTTTCCAGTCCAAGCGTGTAGGGGAAGGTAATCCTTGATTTTCAGATATTCAGGATAGCAACAGCCTTTAACGTTAAGGGAGCATCACAGTCCAACTCCAACAGTCATCCTCCGTAGCAGATGAGCCACACTTATTCAATATCTCGATATTTGTGGTTAGTTACGTTACGCTTCTGGACATCAATGAGTTGCTCAAATGAAAGTGAAATATCGGTTTCCCCCCTGTTTAGGTTCAACTAAAAGGCATAAGCCAGCCAGAAGTGAACACTCATAAGGTCAATAAATAAGTTGTCATCGACTTTGGTCGTGAAAGATCGTTTTCATAGTACAGCATAAATAAACTTAAGCTGTACAAAGTAAAATAGTGGCTTTTACTGGTCTCAAATAGTTCTCAAATTCTTAACCCGCTTTAATACAGTTTTTATATTACATAAATTACTTTAATGGTCTGCCTATTTTATCAATTGTTCCCTAAATTTATTGAAACAAACTTATTTATGAGGTTCTTTATTTTCATTTGGATCTACCTGTGATTCATTCTGTTAGCTAAACTCCATGGTTTGTTTTTCTAAAGCAATGTCAATCTGTTGTAGTTTAGCATCACGAATTTGAATATAATAATATTTATACTATAGTTTGGTATGTATTGGTTGTATGTATTCTAAATGTGCTGTATTTTAGTCCAATTTCTTTTATATTATCATGTCCAAATATGTAAAATATCTAATGTATTCCACTTGTCTTAAAATTTATGTTTGGATTTATGAAATTTATACATATGGTCTAGGAATTCATCTACGAGTAGATTGCTTTTGCCTTGCGTCCAAACTGTTCATAAATCCTTCACGTAGTGTAGTAACCCTACTCTGTTTCTTATGCGCTTCATTTAATTGATTTCTCAAAATATTGTATGTATAGGTTTGCCCGTACAGTTGACAATGGAGGTACCATTTCCGTCTCTTCATTTTGATAATCGCATACAAGGAATAAATTGCTTTAATTACTGAACAATTCCTATATTTCGTTAAAATTTATTTCCTTAATTATTTGTTATGTTTCAGGAACTGACACTTTGATGTGATTCTACGATTAAAACTGGCAAGTAAATAATTTAACTTATTTTATAAACTTAATATTTTTGATAGAATGTTTTAAATCTGTGGCGCATAATTCTGTTCTTCCATGCAATCAGATAACAACTTGGAGGCATGAGTACATAATCTGCTTGTGGGGTAATAGTCCTGATAATGTCTCATTGAGATGTTTTTCATATGCACTTTGGCAACTATATATTGTAGTAGTGGTATAGTTGTCATAGTTAAGCAATAATTTCTTTACAGAGTATTTTATTTTTATGTCGTATCTAATTGATTGATTTACTAATAAAGTGGTATTTTTATTAGGATTCATAACTGAAATTTTAAGGCCGTAGTTGATAATTTTGTTGACTTTTATATGTTAGTATCAATCCCCATAACCACCATCATAGTACATTAAACAGCAAAGAAAATTATTATTCTACAGTAGTCGTTCTTTAAAACCTTTAGAACATTTCCATCCTCGTAAATAAATTCGACTAAATTGTATAGTTTTTGTAAGCACAATTTTCTTTTCTTGCAGGCCATCTTCTGCAACCATAGGTATGAAATCCTTATCTGCAAGTATTTCCGAGGAGAGGATTACTTCTTCTGTAACATTTGTCTTCAATGTTAGGACAGAGTTGAGAAGGCATTTCCTTCTGAACACATTCCTTAACACCGGTCGCGTAAGCTAAGGACAAAATAAACTATTTACTATTCATGTACGATCGTAGGCATATATTAACGTTTAATAGAATATTTTTGTTCACATCGTTAATATTTCTTTGGAAAACATTAATCTTATGTACAATCACTGATCAGGTTTAGTCTTATACGCCATAAAAATTCACCGTGTTAAATATTTTTGTTTTAAAGTAAAAAGGAGTATGTCAATTTATTATTTGTATTTTCTTATCGGTGTAGATTAAAAATTTTGATTTTCGTGTATTCTGTATTTGTTGCTACATTAACTACTTCTTGTTTAGTAGTGTAATAATCAATGCTATTGGATGCAACAATAATTATTTTGGAATGCTAGTCCTTTTGTAATGAATTTGCTTGTTTGCAAACTAAAAGAAATATAATTATTTTATATGTATTATTTTATATGAGTATATTTGTAACATGTGTGACTTTATTGTTCAATAAAGACGTTTTTAATTTAAAATCTGAGCTAAAATCTAAATCTAAAATATAAACTCCAAAAGCCTCGTGAGCGATGGTTTTAAAGTTTTAGCCATAGATCTGCCACAGATTCATAGATATGTAGGATTAACAAAATTCTTTTAGGGATACATTTTTGGATTACGTGTATGGTGGTTATACTTAGACGAATCAAACTAAAAGTCTGTACAGTATAAAGTACTCCCACCCTTTCAGGTAATTTACCTGGATTTCTGCAATTCCAAACATTCATTTTGGATTTTGCAATTCACCTTTTCATTGTAATGTATTGTTCCATAATATCAAATATCATGTTGTTACAAGGTAATATGTTCTTTTAGAATGCTATACCAGTAGATATTACTGAAAAACAAATTTACATTAATTTCTGACAGTAAAATATTTTAATGATCAATTCTTTAATTTAAATTTGTATTACTAGAAAAACAATGATTTATTTAAGTAAAAATCCACGAATTTCTACTAAGATACATTATTCTTGACCACTAACTATAAATATCATTCTTAATTTGTTATACTTATATACTTACTATTCTAGGGTAGATTTATTTAAATGGCATGCCATTTGGGACTTGACACGAAATGTGTGATTCACTCACGAAACAGTGAAAGATATTTATTGAGAGATGACCGTTGGGGCGTAATAACTTCTTTCTCATAAATTTTAATATAATTAAAATCGCTTATTTACTATTAACTTGTTTACTTTAATATGAAATTAATTGTTATTACTTTCTTTATGCCGCTGCTGAGATTTTATTGCATTTTCACTATTTAATAACGTAGGTAAACTTTCATCACTACAAGCAATGTTATAACTGAGTAAGTCAAAGTATCCAAACTTCGGTTTGTACTTTGGTTTATGACTTTAGCTGTACAAAGTTTGTTTCTTGGAAAACTTCAAAGTTGCATTTTATGCTTTACGTGACAAGTGGTTTATACTATGGAACAAACAGATAATACTACATAGGCATGACTGATTAGAGTGCCATGAGTTGAGGTTTTAGTGATTAAGATTTCTTAATTTTATTAAATGACGATTAATTATACTAATGGTGAAAATTATTAGTATATTAAATATACTATGAAGATAAATTTTCTGAAACTTTATTGTATTACTAGAGTAGAGTAAAATGAGAGAAAACGCATGTATACTTTATAATTGGTTTGCATAGGAAAACAATGGGTCGATTGGAGGGAGATTATCATTCACTTAAAATACTGAGTAAACCATGTTGTAAGGCCAAAATCGTATTTTAAACTCGATAAGGTCTCAGAAATATTCAGGCCGTAATATTCTTCGTATAGATCTGTGAACGTTCCAGACAGCCTAATTTTCTCTTAGGCGTATTGTTATGTTCACAAGCATACAATAAAGTCAAATCATTTTTTGTTCCGAACCCCCAGATTTTATTTTGTTACTCTATTTATTTATCTTATAAAAACGTTTAAAGTTGTATAGGTTATATGATATGTATCCTTAAGTTTCCGCCTTTCCTGCCTGGAATATCTTCGTGATTCCAAAAACTTGAAATGACTAATATCGGTATCAAAATACTGTCTAAACCAAAATACTGTGTCTTATCAATGACTTTACATTTTGCATACCTTTAGTTTGCATTAGAATTCAATAGAAACATTCGGAGACAGCTTTCTAAAGTGTTGAAGATCACTGAAAGATCTCCTATGGTAAAGATATATCAAATAGGGATACATTATGATTATTAAATATGAGAATTTTGTCTAGATATCTTGCGCCAGGACACACACCCAAGCGAATTTTCCTATTACCTGATATTGTGGTTATACGTATTTACACTCGACCAGATAAATTTAAATTTCACCAACTTGTTTAGTACACAACAAACCGTTAGCCAGTAAACTGTTACGGAAACGTATTATTGCTACACTTCGACAATAAGACACCCACTCACGGCAATGCAATTCTGGGTACAATTATTTATGCCATATTGGACGCAGCGAAGATAAACGTGCCTCATTTATGGCTTTGTCGTGAAAACGTCTAAACTGATATTGATTTTCGTTTGTTCGATTGATCCATCGTTAAATCGCTTATAGCAATAAAATATGTTTGTCTTTTCGAGGCAACGCATGTGTATGCATGAATCACAATCCAACAAAAAAATGCACTATGTGTAATACATTTGAGTGCTGGAATTCGATCTATCAATTACATTTATCAAAACTTATTACCTGTAATGCCTAATTGTCCAACGTAAGATTCAAAAGAGAATACAATTCTTAGATTAGTAAATAATATACCACGTTTATTTTCGAAACAAATTAACTGTGTTTTATCCGCGACGTTCGGTTTATTGATTAGTGAAAATTCGAAATCAGCCAATAACTCATTATCATCGGTAGGTGGCACTGCACCGCCTACTGTCAATCACACACGGTTCCGCAGCGAATACAATTTTCATCTGTAGGAGTTAATACTCAACAATGTTCAACTTTATTATTGACGAAAACTGATTTTGAAGGAACATATGTCGTCGTTATATGTTACAAAAATAAAACCTACGTTTCAAATTTATCTTTCAGAGGTATAGATAAAGTACATACAGATAAGTGGGAAAAATTAACGATCTAGGGAATTAACTCGCTAAATTTAATATCAGAACAACTTGTACGTAAAAAACAAGCATATCCCTGAAAGTCCAGAGCGGTAGGAGAAACACCGACCATTGCCATTGCCATAAGGGCACTGTGCCACACATGCTGCACGTGCCATAAAAGGGGAGAGACTGAGGAAATATGATGAGTTTATTCCCATATATTGATTTCCTCACACATTTTGAATGAACGAAAAATAAGAATAAACAGTTTGATTGTGTGAGATGGGACTTGTATGTTGTGTGATATTTACTGTTATGCATGGGACTTTTCCTATCAGCTGATTAGAAAGACCATTTATATGGTTCGTTTTTGGCTGTTTACTCTTAGTGTTTATATTAACTCGTTATATTGTTTCGACATCAGAAACACCTAAACTACAAAATAATAATAGTCTAATCTAGGTGAAGAGACAGTCTCATTGTGTCATCAGGGGCAAAATTGAGTGCACTACCATGATTTAGTTACGATCTGCAAGTGCAACCGAGTTTTCTACACATAACTTAACTATAAACAATTTATCAATGTAAATGTTATATTTTTAATTTAGTTTACAATTTTTGTGAATTAGTTACCTTTACTATATATATATAGTAAATTACTCCGGTTTGCGAATACTGTAAAGTTCAAGTCAGATTATTTCTTTTAACTTGCTGGTGAGCCTTTACTACTCATGATATCATTACAATTGTATATCTTAATGAAAACCAATTTTCAAAAGTCGATGTTTTTTGATTTTTCAGATCCAATGTGGTTTTAGACCCGTAATCGATTATTTGTATAGAGTTAAAGCATAGTGTATATAACAAATGAATGACATCTTTTTGTATAATGTAATATACATCGATTATATAACGCATATGTTGGTTGTTTCGTATAAATGTTAGAGTCCTGTGAAATTGTTATTTTGAAAAATGGTAAAGTCATATCAGAATGATTTTTTTTATTCATAATATTTGTTAATAAACTATTAGCCTGGTGGATTATTTGTAAACGGTCTGGCTGTTACTCTAGACACTCTAAGTGAAATGTGCGTGGTTTGTTCATTAGAAAGAATAATGGTAGCTATATGTTACTAGTATTTTGTCGATTTTATTCCTTTTTTGACAATGCTGTAGAATACGTAATAGTTTATTTGCAAAAGTATGTCCAGAAAAACATTGCGAAAAGAGTTTTTGAAGTCAAAACATAACGTTTCACCAACTGTTTGTGTCACGACTTAAAGAATAAAAATAAAGAAATGAGTAGAACATTTTTAGGTTATCTTGGGAAAGATTTTTTGAATGTAAATTTCTCATCAAAATATGAATTATTATCTTTTCAACTTACAAGAGTAAGATAAACTGTGGCCAGTCATTATGTACAAGGTGGAACAATTGTAGGAGATAAAAAATGCTAAATATAACCTATGGCCTATCTCTGTTCGTTAAGCATCCGTCTGTCGGTATGTTTTTTAGTTTGTATTTTTTTATTTCAGATATTTGGCACACCTATTTTTTTCTTCCAATGTAATATCAAGAATCAAGGAAAAATAATATTGCACATATTCGGTTTGAGTTTTTCTTATATATCAAAATGTACGATCGATATGATGCTCGTGGAAGGAAAACTGTACTGCCAAGGAACTATTCAACTTGCAGGTTCATCTAACTTTGCGAGTCAGCTAAAACTCAAAGTTCAATATGTCGAATTTCACTTCACTGCCAAGCTTATCGTCGGAGATAATATACTACTGTCTGCAGAATTATATACCGTTGTACAACACCAGATTGAGTTTATAGAGATCATCTGTTCTTTTAACTTGCTTGTAGATTGGTAAAACCTTTTTAGTGACATTTCGAAGATTCTATCTGATATTTTGGTTGTAATTAAATGTAATTGTAATTAATCCCGCCGATATGTATCCGAACTTCATTTGGCTTCCGAATATCTTGAGTTACCTTACCCGGATAAATGAGAGCTATACAAGGGTACATTTGTATTAACATCCCTATTCGTGTATGACTGGTGTAAAAGTGTTATAAATATATATAAATGTTGAGAATCGTGATGGTTATTGTAATACTCACTGAGTGTTATTTATGTTATACAATACGTTGAACATTGTAGAGATTCAAAACCTTAGCGAGTGGTTAAAAGCTATACAAATTTAAAATTCGTGTTTTTATGGAAGGGGTGGTCTTACGTGAACAATTTTAAAAATTTTCAATTAAATATTTAATAACACCCATAACTCATTAGTGACGAGGATAGAAGTGGGGAATAGAATTTTAAAGAATCACGGCTTTACAGTTAAGTTTTACAGAATCATGTTTACATATTAGTTTTTTTATAGAGTAAACTGTACGGGTATTAATAGTTGAAAAAGGGATGAAATGTATTAATAATAGATGTCTACAGTAATCTCAGATTGTTACAACTCATATAAAATTAAATAGCAAGTCAGCAACAAACCGAAATATACCTCTCAGCCTGTACGCCTTACCGAAGTGTTAAACATGCCAAATAACTTGTTCGCGCTGATGGATGGTGGGAATTCTGTATCTACGTAAAGGAATCATTAGAACTAAATTTGAGATAGTTAATGTCTGTAAACTTTACATTGCCGTATAGCGTTTAGTTTTTTCATGATTAAGATGTAACATAAATAATTTAAGCATTAATTATTACTTACTACCTTATAAAACATTTATAACGTCAACTGTATAGTTTATGTTTATACAATTCAAAGTTTAACGAGGAAATTCATATTCTTGTGGGTCAAAATCTTGGAATGAAATGAACTAATACTGGATATAAATCCTTGGCTGAGATGTTTGTAATGACGAAGTCGAGGAAATGGAAAGCGGCTAGGAGGCGAGTAGAGATGTCGCCTAGTTTTAAAATATTTCACGACAGTTATTTATGTCAGATATCAATGATGAAACGCGCAGGACAGAGAAGAGCCGCACTGTCACTGTTAGAGTACTTTGGTGAATTGTATATTGGATTGGTTGAATAGTATAGTAAGTTGACTCAGTTATGTAGTGGCTTGGGTGACGAGTAACTGACGGTATGTGGTAGAGGGGGTCAAACGTGTGAAAATTTTATTGAAATACCGACTGAGTTGTTGATCTGCGTGTTCTAGATTATTGTATTATTTCAGTTTTAACTAGTGTAATGACAATTCTGTACTATTTTACACTAAAGTCAACAGCTGGTTTAGATATAAAACAAATTATTTTTGTCTTACATTCTAGTATTCATTAACCAAACGGCTAATACGAGTAAGTGTTTTATAACCATTGTAGAATCTAGGTTACATGTACAGGAGACGATAGCCGCAAGGTGAAAGGGTTGGACTTCGAATCTAAGTTAAAGGTAGAGCGGGTTCAAATACTGTCCGAATCAATTCACATTTTATCAGTAGTTTCCACTTCAGTCTTTACCTCCTCTTATTCTCTGCTTATTAAATTTCTCGGTCAGATAAGCCAAAGAGCCAAGAACCAATTTGTAGGCTACTGTATAAGCACACAACTTGGTTTTTATTTAAATCGATAGTGGATTTTTCCTAATAAAGAAATAAATCTTCAGACGCACTAATTTTGGAGGAGGTCGAAATGAGTGGATATAAAAAAGGTTTAAAATATAAAACTGTAATTTATAACTAATATTGTATTATTAGTAGCTTGGCTTTCTAAAAACGAACCGTCGCTCGTGTAAATAAATTTTAAATCAGCGTCAACTAGCCATATTGAGACCCTTAAAACCGTAAGGACTTTAAGACTATATATATATATATATAATTGTCTGACGATGCTATAACTATATTACTTCTTAGAAAATGTCTTCTATCAATTCAAGAAAAATCGTGTCTCGTAACACACACACAAAGCAAATTGGTTCTTGGCTCCTGCACCATACTCGTATATTGCTTGAGAAATGTGCAGATTGAGGCCAAAAGGAAACCTATACATAAAAAAAACAGGGCTTTAAATTGTTTTCTGTTACTCTTTAAACTGATGCAGAAAATAATCATAGTTCATGGAATTAACGATACTTTTCATTGATTGATTTGAAGAAGATCTAATTTGTCAACTTATACAACATATTTACGTTATGACCCTTTTGCTTTGCTGAGGAAAATGTTAGACTGTAGGATCCTGAAACATTGTTAACAATGTCTTTGTTACACGTGAAGATTGCAAAACCCCTGGATAATCCACTTATAACGCGTTGTCTTACGTCACCTTTTCATCTAGGATTTTAATTTTCAGGAAGATCGTCTTATATACCACACGTGTAACTGAGTGAACTCGTCACATAGTTTGAACAGGGACGGACCAATGGGGGGGGAGGGGGTCAAACGGGACATGCCCCCCTAGAGCATTTTATTTCAAAACAATCGATTGCCTGTAGTCTAATTTTGACTAAAAATAAAATTTGTGTTGAAAATTTGAAATAAATGAGAATGGAATATATAAATTCAAATCGTATAATTATTTTTAGCTACGAAATACGCCGCACTGCACATATAATAATTAAATTTTTTGAATACTCTAAATATTCGAAATTTACTGTCACGATGCAACCACGAAAGTGAGGTTGGTTCTCACTATTTCTACCTGTACCCGGTCTTTCAGTAAGCAATTACAAAGTGTACTCGTCATGATTTAAACTCTTGTGTAACAGAGTACTCTTAAAATCGTTCAGGTACAAGTTCCAGTTACTGTCACTGCAAAAATAGTCAAAGTACTTTGTAGCAGGAACGGCGGTTACCGTGTAAAGTATCTGTATCGCACAAGTATCGTATATAACATTAACCTGTACCGGGTATTACAAAAAGTATCTACAACCCGACGTGATCAGTTGTCGCAATAGCCGAGCTTTCAGCAGTTCTGTACTGTGTTAGTTTGTTGTCATTCGTTGTCACTACGAGGCAACACCACCCTGGGCAGTCTGGCGATTGCGCGTTAAGACGAAGTTAGTTACTGGTTATGGTGAATTAACAAAATTTAATCTGTGTTTTAATTAGCGATTTACAAAATTACACTCACCAAGCTCCATAATGTTACCAATATCGAATTCGTGGACCACACGATCGAGAATCAAAGTTAAGATGGTAATTTTATATAACATTTTTTCATAATATTCTTTAATTTGTCTAGCACAATTAAAATTTAAGTAAACATTTATCTATTTCGTACAGACATTTGGTCTTAATTGAGTCGTCAAATTCCAAAACGTCCTTTGTCCACTTAGTAAAAAATTTGTGGGAAATCAAGATTTTTCTTTAAAATATTTTCTACACTTCAAAATAAGCTAATTATGTTTTAAAAAATAGCAAATAAATATTTGAACACAATAAATATGATTAAATAGTCTAATTATGTGTATGTTGTTCATAAAAAGCAAAGTAAGATTGAACAAAAGACGTTTTGGAACTGTAAAGAGGGACAAAAGACATTTTGGAAACTGTATAACTTGGACAAAAGACACTTTGTTTCAAAAAAGGTAAAAACGAAAGAAACTTTAATACATTTGGTTCGAAACAAAATTGTATTTTATAATATATTATAAAGGCAAAAATTAAATACAAATCTTAAAATTAACACTCGTAAAAAATTAAAACTCGGAACATTTTATTGTTCGTTTCGTTTCTACATTTACAGTAGTTTTTAAACATTCTAAAATTAGTTTTCTTTGTAAAAAGGTTTATGAGTCCATTATGTACTTTTTTACACAATATTGTCAATTTCTTCCATGTGGCCTCCTTCTTCTTCATTTTCTGATTCTTTCTGGAAGCTGTTCGTCATTTATAATACGTTTGTAGAAACTGAATGCAGGGTTCTCCTCCCATCCGTCTCCAAAGTGCAGCTGAAGCAGTCGTTTAAACATCGTTTTTTCTTAGCAGGATTTACAGGTATTCCAACTATAAACTTTTTCTATTGGAGCACTATTTACATCCATTGATGGCTTGAAAACCTTTTTAGCAGTTCCAGTATCAAACATGTAAGCAGGTTCTCCTTGGACAAGAACTGAAGTTGTTGGAGCCTTCCCTCGGGTGATAATGAATCGTTTTGTAGGAGCAAACCGAAAGTGCCAGTTAGCCGGAGTTTTCATGACAGTTTTGGGCTGGTGTTTTCCAGTCATAAAATTCAAAGTCGGTAGATATTTTCAGAACAGTCCCATGCTTCTGTAAAACATTATAGTACTCCTCAGGCTGTATGATTGTTTCAATTTTTTTAGGTCTCTTTCAATGAGTCCAAAAATACTATCGGGCGGCAAGTATGAAATGTCTGCCACTGGAAAGGTTAACTTTATTCCTTTGATGTTACCAGGAGCACGGTTTGATAACCAATGCATCAACATGAAAATCAAAATAGAATTTTTGTTTTGTCCGCCAGCTCCATCAGCGAAAAGACGAACAAATTGTATATCCATCCATATTTGTGTTACAGAGCTTGTGGTTACACAGCTGATGCAATCTGTGTTGAGCCTTTTTTGTTATCGGCTTCAGTCCATGTAAAAATTGACACTTTTTCTTTACTAAGATTTTCTTTGAAAGTGCCTTCACAAACAGTAAAGTTATACAAGTAGAACTGACGGCTGTAATAACAAGCTTGGTCAGTGACTTTTTGGCAGTACCAAATTTTTTTTGACAATCAAAGGTGAACGTTATTTCACCCTCATTAGCTTCCTTTAGCAAAACATAAAATGAATTTGCTCTCTTTTTGTGCACATTGTATTCAACTGAACAGTTTTTCCTCCAGACTTTAACCTTTCTTTAAATTGAAGGCATTTTGAGCATTGGTCAGTCGCTGGTGATCCAAATCCAATATTGTAATCTTTAATGAAAATACCTCTAAAGAATTCATACTTAACTTTAAGATGATCTTCTATGGTTTTATTGTATTCTTCACAAAGAGAACTTATAGTTAAATGGCTGGGTAAGTACACTCTCCAGGACTGACGAGCTCTGCAATAATGTTTTTTCCAAAGGAACTAAATTTTCAATAAACCTTTTCACACCTCCTCTCTGTTGTACCATCGCTTGAGATCGATGGTCACCTCCACGATTATCAGTAGCTAATGATCCTGTACTAAAATGCCGTTTACACACTCTCTGGGCTCTTTTTTCAGTAATACCCAAGATCTTACAAAATACTGTCTTACAAACTTGAACCTTACTTTTAACACCTTGTCGAGAAATTGGAATGTAAAATGTATTGCTAACTTCATTGACATGTTTCCTATCGCCTCTAGCTCTATATCTTGCAGGAGACTCGCATGAAGAATACAAAATTATTTTATTATCCTGATCAATTTTTAGATTTTGTTTCATAAAAACATTCATGAAACTTGCGGATATCTTGCATTGTTAATGTAGTACATTTAAATTTGGCATTTTTGTGCTGGCAAGTAGGTAAAGTAGGCACTTGCTTAGAAGTGTATCTTTTTTTTTTCTTATTTTGATTCTTTTTCCATTGTTCTACATTTAACATTCTTTTCCTAGCTTTACCTTCGGCCGCTGGTTGCACCTTCCCAGCTTGGAGAATTTCAATCTCTTCTTGACTATCCATTTTGTTTATTGTTAGTTCTTTTCACTGGACACTAAAAGTACAAATTGTTTAATTACTTTAGTTTTCAAATAAACATAGTATTTTGTCGAGATAACACAAAACAACTTAAATATTCAGCAAGAAAACTTTTAGTAATCTTCAAAGGTACTAGCATAACACACCGAAAGAAAGGTTATGTTTCAGTTTTACTTTCTGCTTTCATGCATCGTCTAAAAAATCTTTACAGCTGTTTTTTTATACTCAGCAGGGTTGCCACTACATGTTTTAAACATGAATAATGCTCTAAATAATACATTGTTAGAGAAATAACTGCTAAAAACCAACCGCATACCCTTACTTAAACAAAGGACACTTTGAAAACTGGAAGGATGTGACGGCATACTTACCAAGCTGAAGGTAGGACAATTTGATTCTGTAGAGTTTATGTCCGCCATGTTGGAATTGTTAAAGTGGACAAAGGACGTTTTGGAAATTGGTGCTACTTTCAATATTAATTTTAAATAGGAAAGAGGACGTTTTGGAATACAAATGCTGTTGTTACTTATGCAGTGGATGTTCTGCTTCCATAAACCACCAAAACATCACTTTCCAAAACAAAATGGACATAGGACGTTTTTGGAATTTGACGACTCAATTGGATCATAAGTTTCCGAATACGGAATTTTCCAAATTTCGAGTATGGTTGAAGATCGTAAAAATGCCGTATTTTTCGTTGTTATCGATATAAAAACTGGAAGTTATTGTTAGTAAAAAGTTTGATATGTTGAAAATCAGAAATAAACAATCATAACTCCTGTTATTGTATCCCTATTAGTTATTTTTTAGACAACTTTCAAACTATATCTGTATTTTTGTTATTTGACAGTAGACATCAAGATTTAGATTTGGTCTTGATTTGTGACTTAAAATTAACTGTTTTGTTCAATATTTTGTTCATGTTATGATTAAATTTTGTTTTAGTTAAATACACTTCATTTAAACTGTATGTGTTACAGAAGATTTGAATTATCTCTGTATAAGGCCCCCCTCTGGTGATTGGTAGTAGAAACAGGTAGTAGTGTACTGTAATCTTTTTACACTCTGACCTATTCTTTGTCCTCCTTTTATTAGTTCAGAAGTACTATTTTTAACGATTTTATGACCTCCCCCCCCAGTAGTATGGGGAGTTTTCCGTACCCCCTGACTCTCCGGTGTTTCGGAAACCCCTCAGAGAAGATTTCTGGATGCACCACTGAGTGTGAATATTCTAATTTGAATTCCAAGTTAAAACTACATACCTCTTATTTCTTAGACAGAACTGTACAAGAACAGTACATTTAAATATCTATTTTAAAATTCCTTATATTTTAAAAAGGGTACGTTACTCGTGTTTTTCAAAAATATGTATCACTTCCTGGAGATGTTGAGATTAAAGATTATCAAAATTGTACTCTAAATCTAATCTTCAATTCCTGGAATGAAATAAAACAAACATATAAAGATGGAATAAAAGTTGATCCCGACTAAACCAAGCCAAGCCTCAACGATTAATCTAGAGCCACAAACCTGAACCGCAGTGATATTTATCTCTGGAGCGTGGCAAAAATCTCTAAACAAGTGTCTCTTTTTGATGCAAACGATAGCGGTTAGCCCAATACAAATCTACGGGATTTGTTTTTACTTTTATATCGTATTGCTGAATACTGATCTGTGTCTACAATTGCCAGACAATTTGTGTTCTAAAAACATACACAACTATTTTTAGAAACATATTTGAACAATGTTGTGTGTGTGTGTGTGTGTGTGTGTTTGGTTCACAACTAATAGTTTTAGACGATTATATTGTTAATAATAGTACTAGTAAAAAAATGAAGTGTAACTTGATCAAACTTTTATATATTTTGAAAACACTTTATTTGGGTCTTGGTTATATTTAGTTTCCGTAATATTTCAATAAATTAATAAAATATGAAAGTTGTATATTCAGTACTCTTTATGTAGTGGCCCAAGCAATTTTAATTCGTTTTGTTTACTATCAGAAGTTACAGGAATAATAACGTGTTATCTACTATCGATACTCTAGTTATCGATATAAGAACTTCGGTACTTATTACACAAAGTTTTAAAGAAAATTTTAGTTTACAACCAATTTTCTAATTTCCGAACTAAAGTATAATAAAGCTTTTTCGAGTAGCAATGCATTGATTATTAAAATTTATGTTATGTTAATAAAAACTAATTTGTTTCAAAATTTAACATAGGGTTGGTTATATGGATTACCAAGTAGAAAATTAATACTTTCAAACGTAAACATGAAGTTAACCGTGATTATTATCCGTTTTAATGTCACATATACATGGAGGAATAATATTAACGTCATCGGATGAATATAATAACACTTATACATCCAGCCCAAAGAATTTAATTAACTTTAGATTAAAAACGTCCAAATTAAGGAAAATTCAAATAAACTACAAATTATTATTCGTAATCAATACTCTCTGCTCACGATAAATATAACTTAACTCGAGTTTACACAGAGGCTATTAGTGCCCATGTATGTTTTTCTTCCTTGAATACAATTCACTCTACACTATTTAGTTAGCAATTTAAAAGTAAAACAATTGTTTTTAACTATCACGATTATGTAACTATATTTCCGCAAATATCTGCTCTTTGGGATATTTCAATTTCCAGGACCTCCCGGTTTCTGGAAAGTCTCAGGTTCTTACAGGTCTTGGCCTCTGTTATGTTCCAACTGCTGGATGCTTTCCATGTCTGGTAATCGTGGCTTTTGGAAGCCCTCAGCTTCCAGAACCTTCTGGCCTCTGGCAGGGCTTAGTCTTTGACCACTCCCGGCCACTGGTAGATCTCCGCCTCTGGATGAACTGAAACTCTGGGAGCCCGTAGCCTCTAGGACCTCCCGACATATTGCGGTATAAACATTTATCATATAACACGTTCGTACCAATTACAGTTAAAATAAATCCATCCGAAAGGCGTTTATTAACATTAGTTTTGCATAAAATGATTTCGCCCTGGGGTCTTCCCCCCCTTGGCTTCAAAGCCGGGTATGAGCTATTGGTCCATTACCTGTCCTGTGTAACATTGATGACCATTTTGGTTGAAATTCACTCTCCTTACAAAGCGCCGGGAGTAATTGTTTATTAATAGTTATGTCCTTAGAGCTCTCTCCTTGTCTCAAAAACGTACCGAAACCCCATCCTAAGTAAACATTAATTCGAATTTTTACTTAAATCCATCCAACTGCAATGCGTCTTTTTAGTTTAGTAGGAAAAAGGTTTTAATCCCGTGACTACTTGGTGCGATAGGCCACAAGAACGAACTTGACCTTACTCCCATACCAAGTATCGTAAAGATGGATCAAGAATTGCGACCGTAGTCGTAATGATACTATACAGAGAATGTTTGTATTTATACATTGCAATAGATACAGTAGATTATAAATTTACCTAAAATTGCTACAAGAAAAAAAACACCTAGTACTATCTTTAAGTAGATAGTTATAAATGAGCTATAATCGTCTTGCAAAACAGTACTATATACAGTTGGATGTGTACAAGATTTACGACAGACTTACCGGTATTGTTGTCTCTGAGTTTTAAAAAAACTGTGAAAAATGTTTCTTTAGATTATATTAATTTTTTTAATTATAAACATTGATCTCGACGTATTGGTAACATGTATTTTATTTCACTGAGGCTTCTCAAACTCATGACCCAAACACCAGCGACCCACATTTCGTCGTCTTTTTACTGCGTCCTTTGATTAGTACATGAAACCCCTGTGTACGGATCAATCAACATCGGGTGTACGAGTAAATTATGAGTTAGATCTGGGGCAGATTTCGATGATAATTTGGAAATGATTTTTATAGTATCATATTATATTTGATAAGCCATAATGCTTATATTATACTAGCTGTTTCCCGCGGCTTCGCACGCTTTTCGTAAGCGTTACCCGTGTATGTGCACTTCTGGCTCAAGTAAACTATATTTCCAACGCCGATGCAGAGTTTGCTTTGTTGCCACGATCAAGAAAATCTGTATATGTTTATAGCCATTGTACACGTACATTTGTTTTATTATAAAGTGGTATGGTCTAACATTCAAGCTTTAAGTTCAACCAGAAATTTATCTTCAAGAAAAATATACATCATAACTTAGCGCCTTCAAATAGTGTTTGGCTATTAAATATTCGTATCTGTCTCGTAATTCAAGTTTATAATGTGCAGGCGCTTTGAAAACTATTATCTTTGGCAACGCCACCTGGAGGCGAGTTACATCAATAGACATAGCAAGAAACCTTCTTCGTGGAAAAATACATATACGTACAAATTTTCGTAATGATCGGTCAAATAGTTTATGATTCCATAAAGGACAAACACACAAACATTCATATATATATATATATATATATATATATATATATATATATATATATATATATATATATATTGTGTAAGAAGTAGTCTGCACATGGGAGCTTAATAGTTTTCAACTTTAATCTGTTCAAAATTGATTTTTGAAAATCACCTTGCGGCAAAAGAGGTCTTGCTTACCTTATTAATGTTCCATCGACCCCTCACATGCCGCCTTGTCCCTTGAGAAATTGAAATGTGGCGGATTGTACAAAAGTATTTTTCTTAAGTTCCCATGTTGATATGCAGAATTTAAATTTTATGTATAACAATACAATACTACTAGGCCATAAACAGAATTTTGTAAACAATGCGCCAGGATAGAAGAGATAACAACGGTTGGCACAGTACACAGACCGACAATTTGTTTCTCTCTGCACAATGACGAATGTTTTATGACCCAAGTCGTAGCTTCGGGAACCGACACCTGCGGTGTTTAGCGAGAACTTCGGTCGTCAAGTTCACACGTGTGTGAACTTTTTATAAAATTTTCATCGGACACGAGAAGTGATGAATGGTACAACTTGTTGTCACCACATTCTCCTAGGATTCGTTGTTAATGTTACATTTGAGTTTTTGTACTTCGTAAATGCGTGTATACATGTGTGTTCAATACATGTAAACAGAAAACATGTTGCTTGGATTTAATTCATTTGTTTACTATCTGTTATCTATTTATCATCCGACAAACTCGTTTCGTGTACTGACGAGAAATCAATAACTACTTAACGATAGACTATGCAAAATGTGTATAACAGGATTTTTTATTATGAAATATTATATTTTCGGAGTAATAATATTTTGTAGGCAAATCTCTATACGTGATTAGTAAAATTAATCACAGGAACAGCTGGTATTAAAGTGCGCAAAAATATAAAAAAATAGCTTAACTAAACTTATTTCATTTATCGAACTATATTTAATTGTTTAAACTATCCAAATAATGTTGCATCTTTCGAGAATAATACTATGCAATTCACATAGAGAAAGTGAATCAAAGTAAAGTGTTTGTATTAGTTTTGAGATAAAATAGGCAAATTTTCAAAAATATTAATTCATCCTTGTATTAAAATAGCTTTTGATACATGCACAGTTGTTAGACACTGATACGTTGATGTGTATGCACGAAATATTTGTCTGGTGAATGAAAATCAACCCTAGTGAAGTTTAGTTGAGGTTGCGCCTTACCGCAGCGCACGAAGCAGAAAGCAAGGATCTAGATTACAAATCATGCCCTACCAACTATAAGGAAGAAATAGGGAATATGATCTGTAGGCAACATATAGTAAAATTAAAGTTAACATTCTACTATATGTTTCTCTTACGCCGATTTTAAAAATTGCATTTTGTATTGCAGAAATAATATAAAAAAATTACACTTTATGGTCTTTTTATCGAACATTTTCCTGTTTACACAATTAATTTCCGGAAAAAATTAAGAAACGAGAAGCTTAGATAAACTTTTCAGTAACGGTTATAATTCTTCAAATGTATTGAAGATTTATAAAACAAATGTATTGAGTATTAACTCGGTATTCGGTCAAGTTGTAATATCCCTAAGGCACAAGTAATTTCGAACTGCTTATTGGCGCAGACTGGATGCCGTTCGAATAACTCGATGAACCAACTTCCCTTACCGCGCTTCCCATTCCCGCATAAAATGGAGTGGCTCAGTTGTACCAACGGTAGTATAAAACGGTTAGGAAACAAACCCTACCAACTCATCTCCCAGAGTAGACTAGACCTATCGAATTGCCCATGAACCCCAGAATCTCGATATATGCAGGTAGTGATGTGCCGCTCCTGGACATCCATAAGGTTGCTCAGATTGAAGTGACACATCGGTTTTTGCTGTGCCCAGTAATGGGTTCAACGGGAAGATATAAACCAGACAGAAGTGATCCCTGCTGGGTAATGATGTAGAATTAGTTTGTCAAAGAAATAAAAAATAAACTACGTCAAAAATCGTAATTTGACCAAAATTTGGTAGGAATTAATTTATTATTTTTAAAAAACTTCCTAATAATGTTCCTAAGGTGAAATCTGCTATGCAATAATATGATATGCCTTTTCCAGAGAGTTACGGGATATTGCTTAGAACGGATTGTATAAACTGTCCCAAAACCCCAAACTAGTTTAACTTAGTAAAAACATTGACCTTACAAATATATCAACTAATTCTTTGGACGCCTTGGTATGCATTCATTCCAATATGGCAACTGGATTTCAATCTTTAAACGAATTCTAAATTCCTTTAAGTTATAAAAAAAATAAAAATTATTCTGAAATATTAAGAACATTCCCTAACACTTTTGTTGTGAACAGTACTATGGAATTTCGAACTGTTTTCGAGATATTGAATACATGTAAATCTCATGAGAATAAATTAGTAATGTTTCGACTGGTACAAAATGTACCTACTTCTTCCATCTGAATCGTAAGGACTATATGTATATGCAATATATAAGCAGCACAAGTAGACTTTTAAACGGGTTCCCTTGAATACCCAATATTTTTGTAAACAGGATATGACATGGTATACTCAATTAATATTGATGATCTTACATTTTAAAGTAAACAATTTTTTTATCCTAACGACTTTTAATCTATTCCTATGTTTCATATTTATCTCTGAGTGTATAATATATTATATGTAATACATGTTTTGATATATATATATATATCAAAATTATGTATATATATATATATATAAATGATGTATATATATATATATATATATATATATATATATATATAATTTGTTGGAGAACAGAATTTGGTAAATCTTATTTTTAATCTAGTATGTAATTTTTATTTTTCATTCATTATACTATAAGTTTGGCAATAGTTATACATACAATATTATGCGTTGTGTGCTTTCAGCAAGCAAATAACTGTAGGGAACTACTTTTTAAACTTATCTTTTTTTAATTTTATTTAGATAAATATTATGTCTTTGTTGAACCTATAATTGTTTATTAATGCGCACATCAACTCAGATATGTTGTTAAATGATAATAAAGGAATTAGTTTGATTTAATTTCAAAAAAATTGTTAAAAGTAACCTGAAGTAACCCCATACGTTTGGTTTTTTAAGCAAAAATCTTACTTAAAAATGTTAACAACTTTTAGGCGATAATTTTATTAATTATATTTTTGTCCGTTTAGCGTGAAAGGATTAAACAATTTGAATAGGATTCAAAATCAAGAAATGCAAAATTGAGCCTCAGTTAGTCATAGTCTTGGGAACAGACAAAGGACTTCATATTTGTTCTCTGTAGTCTTGGGCACAGACAAAGGACTTCACAGTTTTTCTTCTGTACTCTTGGGTTAGTTGAAGGTAAAGTGGCTGAAGACCTATCCGTGGTTAAAACCAAGCTGCGCGCGACAACGCGTGCGTTGTGTCAAATGTCCCGGCAAATGTGGGTGGCACCCGGTAAGTTCTGATCCCTTCCACAGTTCCACTCGTTAAACTCCCTACAACCGATATTTCTAGCGCTCCCTGTCGATTTCTGAAACATTGTACCTGCGTTTTCTGGGCTCGTGATAGTGCGCCCCTTGAGTAAGGACATTTCTCATTCTCCAGGTAAGAAACCTAGTTCTCCTGTTAGAGGACATACTTGTGCAATGCAAGGACATCCCGATATGGTGTAGAGGGATTATCTCTCCCAACGCTTATTATTGACGGCTAAATTTTTGGTAACGCTTGATCAAACGCTCATGGATTCGTTAATTTTCCAGGTGTGGTGCTTGATCACATCACCTTAGAGTCCTTATTCTTATGGGTGATGAGCTTCCAGGCTTTGTATAACGAGTAAAAGGAGTTATGGGAATGGGTGATTTTTCGAATCCTTTATTAACTTCAGTAGTGCAGTGAGCATTTCGCAGTACAGTTACTATAAGAAGATCATCACAACAATCACAAGGTACAGCATCTTCCTGCTACGTAAATTGTGTTAAATATGACATAGGGCCAGTCATAACTATCCTTGAGCATTTTTAAGAATTTTGTGAAATTTGAGTAATTTGCGTAACGATACAAAACGAAATATGGACACAACGTGGGGCGTTATAAAACCACTTATAACAGTCTTGAGCTTAGACACTCAGAGTTCCTATGTCCTCCAGGCAATTACTCTTGATTATGCTACTGATTAAATGTAAAATGATTAATTAATTTGTACGCAAGATGTACAAACATGCTTTGAGTAATAATAGTTAGATCGATCAAAGTTTATATATTTGCTTAGCATTCATCAACCTTTCCACTTAACCATGTATCCTTTGGAGTATATCAAATTTATCTGGCGGGTAAATGTTCTATATGTCAAATACAATGATCAAATGCCTTTTAAGATAATTCAATGGGCTCCAGTAAAACAGTTTATTGAACAAAACAAATAGGTACATACTGAATAATAATAAAGTGTTATAATGTAATAATTTAAATGAGTAAAATATAATTATACTAGATTGTCATATTACAAATTAAATAATTGTTGGACAGGGAGTTCTAACAAACATCCCCAATAAATTGATTAAACTTTGAACAAGACTTTGTTGTGAAAAGTTACTCATGTAGTCACAGAAGGGGGTTCGTTAAAGAAACCTGTTTCACTTTCAGGTTTATTACTGCCACCAGAACAAACCTCTCTCCAACTACATCTCTGAGTTCCTAATTGGCAGGAAACTCTCTCCCTCCCTCTGGAATCATCAAACATTTGGACTACAAACACAACTTTGTAGAAACTGTGACTGCATTTCAAAGAGTACTTATTAAACATAAGTAAACAGTGGTAGGTTGTGGGATTTATTCATAGACAAAGATTACTAATTAGTTGGACTAGAATTGTCAGAGGAAAGGTTTGATAACTGTTACTATTATTGGACAGAACAGTGACACGTATATATATAGACCGTCAGGTTATGCGTCTTGAAGTTACTCATACGAGGATAATCCGTACCATTGTTTGTGAACTGCTATCGAGTGGTTTATGGCCGTCTCCTGTAGATTGGTGTTTAACTGATAATCTTTCGAAACTAAATTGGAGGTGTCTGTGTTAATTTACTTATCGTGCCATTGTTTGTGAACTGCCATCGTGTGGTTTATGGCCGTCTCCTGTAGATTGGTGTTTAAGTGACAATCTTTCGAAACTAAATTGGAGGTTGTTTCGGTGTTAATTCACTTATCGTGCCATTATTTGTGATCTGCCATCGTGTGGTTTTTTGCCGTCCCGTGTAGATTGGTGTTTAAGTGACAATCTTTCGAAACTAAATTGGAGATCTCGGTGTTAATTTACTTATCGTGCCATTGCTTTTGAACTGCCATCATGTGGTTTATGGCCGTATTCTGCAGATTGGTGTTTAATTGACAATCTTTCGAAATTGAATTGGAACTGTCGGTTTTAATTCACTCTACGCATGATTGTTTGTGAGCTGAGCTGCCATCGAGTGGTTTTGGCTGTCTCCTGTAGGTTTGTGCTAAACTGACAATCTTTCGCAACTAAGTTAGAAATTTCAGTGTCAATTCACTTATAGTACCATTGTTTGTAACCGATTAAAGTGGACACTTAAGTTTTCGTGAATTAAATTACTGGTGGACAGTTATTATTATATAATTTTTGATAATCGGTACTTTAGAGTTAGTTCAATTAAGACTACTTAAGTATAAACTTTACTGAAGTGATTGACATGGAGTTAATATCGTGAAAAGAGTAATACCTACAGATACTGATAAGGCTGCACTTAGTCTGTTCAAGGATAGCTAAGACATTACACTAACTTGCATTCAGACCGGTTACAAGTTGGAGCTCAGCTCAGCACCGACAAACATTCATACAGTTCACAACAAACAATTTCGTGTAATTCTTCATTTATCCTTACATGATTAATTGTTTTTTTCAACATATGATTTAAAATAAAGATTCAAACATTTTACTAACTAAACAAGTTTACTTGTAATAAAAATTAGCCTTAGTTTATGAGTTTAGTATTTTACTTGGTATCAATTTTTCATTACTCAGGTTTCGATTAATTTTTTTTATTTATAATATATTGCTATGATTTTAGTTGAAACAGATAAGAGGCAAGTTGAAACTGTGAGCCGAATAAATGAAAAGATGGTGAATTTGTGATAGCAAGAGTTAAAACACAATATCGTCATGTGGTGGCGTTGGCGAGGGGATGTTAAAAGGGGAATAGAATTGTACATGGGAGTTGATTTGGTTTTTTATGCACTATTTCATACAAGTTTGAGCAATGTTCTGAAAAAAACCAAATATGATGAACAGAAGTGTTAATATTAAATTATATTTTAGTTTATTTTTGATGTTATGATGGGAGTTCCCTCCATGGCTAACCTAATCTGTATTTACCGTAGTGCTATGTAACACAATCTCTGTACGTGGTGAATTTATTGATATATGTGTTGAACATTTACCTTTGATTATGACAGTGAGGTGTAATATAACATTTCCCTTGATTAATATTTACGCCTTTAACAATAACCACAGTATTTTAATGCTTATTTGCCGATACCTGTGTACATAACACTAACGGTGTGATTAAAGTGGGCCAGGGTGAGTAATGCAATATTATATCCTTCCACGTGTGACGTGACACTTATGTCCAGATTTAATGAACTGAACTTATTAAACTTAAATTATAACATGTTTAGACACGGATATTCTGTTATATTTTTAGTTGCAGACAGAAAATAATTTTCATATTTTTGTCCATTGGTCACATTTCACATTCAAAGACATTCAATGCAAGTTTTCCTTTTGAGAACTAATCTAACTTACGGACAAGTATTCCACAGCTCGCTTGTTATTTCTATCTTCAGCATTGTTTGATTTGTTATTTTTGTGTTCTGTTCTCCTAATCGTTACATTGTTACTATTCTGAATTTTCAAAAACATGTGCGGCAAAAGTATTACCTCCTTACGTTTTTGACTATAACACGAAAATCGGAAGTTGCTTAATTAGACCAAATTTAATTGTATAATCTCAATTTTCAAGTGTACTTCACTCATTAAATGTCATTAAGTACTGATTTAGTGATTTTAGTCAAGGTTACCATCAGCGCAGTGAATGTTACAAGATTAATTTTATAGGTATTTACAAACGAACATGAATGAATTACAAAATTAGCTTTTTCCTGTATGCTGTATATTAGCAGATATCCCTGCACTCGCAAATGAACCTCGGTGAGCTGTTTGGTTGCTAGTTTCCTCGTTCTAGTTTGCCTTTGGCAATGACAAGTTTGTTACGCAAAGCAGACTTTTAGTTATCAATACCATGGAATCTGACGCAGGAATATTCAAGTTCAAGATGCCAGATACCTTTCTAAATGTGCGACCAAATAAAAATTACAAAAAGTTTGGATTGTCTTTGACTAAGTTATATACCTCAAAATGTTTAAATACACGTTATGTATTATTTTTAAAGGACGGGGAAACTGTTCAAAGTTTATGAACTCGATCGGGTTATAAAAAACACAACGGTTACAGGAACAATTGTAACTGTTTCAAAATTGGTTTCATAAACGTTCTATTCATTCAATTAAAATTGTATTTGAAAATTAATTTTTTATTGTATGAATTGGATTTTAAAGACACTAAAATATAGTTGGATATAAAATATCTATTTATTTCATACCGTAATTTTATGTAAAAATGTGTTATGTTTTGATTATTAAGCAGGCGTTACTTAGAATTGTATTCTACCATTGTTCTTAATTAAATAATAAATAAATAAAAAAAATGCAAAAATAACAAAATAATAGTTTGCAATTTTTAACTGTGGAGCTAAAATAATGGTATTGTCAACGTAATGAAGATATATTTAGACTTATCTACCACACATCAAGTATGTGGTCTCATGCAACTAAAATGTTGTATATAATTCATTCAGACTAATATCAAATTCATCTAGTCACTCTGCCAATCACAAAGTAATTCAATTCTTTCCTTCATTATTGACAGCAAGTGATTCTCGTGAGTTTTATTATTGTAACACGTATAAATGTTACAAAAATTACACTTAGTCTAATAGTCTAGTACTATTTTTAAATTATAGTAAAATGTTTATTTCTACATTTTAAATGATTTTAGTTCTTGAACACACTTCCAAGGCAATCTCGGAGTTATATTAGCAACACTTAGATGTGATACATTAAAACAATATTGAAGAATAGGTCGAGTTTAAAAAGGTAGAGTTTATTAAGAGAGCATTTAGTTCAGGGATGCTCCTACTCAATTGGCGAGTACTGATTTACCTTTTAACATTTAATTGTGAGATTTGTTCCATTTTTAAGTTTAGTCGATGTTTTCGGTTGTTATTTATTTATTTTTAATATATTTTTGTGCTATTTTTGACCATTACAGTACATTTATTCTACTTATATTGTCGTTATTTGACCTTTGTCATGCATGTAACATGTCAACGACACTAAACTATGATTGAATAGATATGAAGCGTCATGTACCGAATTAAAATATTGCCATTTACATATTTTGGTCTTTCACCACTTTAAATTTTTTACTGATAAAAATGTTGTAATAAATAATTAGCTAAACTTACTACATCAAAACTGTACTAATTATGTTATTACTGGCACAGCAACCTTTATCTATTGTGCATAATAAATTATGATTTTGATTTGAGTATGTTTAAAGCATTGTCAATTTGAATGTTAAATTATTTTTCAATGAATGAACCTTTAAGTTTAATGATTACTCTGAGTCTTATATACCTTCGTTCAGTTTGGTGATAGTAAATCGAATGTCACTCTGCAGGATTTTGCTGAGCAGCAACGAAAATCTAAGTTTAATGATTACTCTGAATCTTATATACCTTCGTTCAGTTTGGTGATAGTAAGTCGAATGTCACTCTGCAGGATTTTGCTGAGCAGCAATGAAAATCTGTACTTATAACCATGATGGCAACGGGAAAATCACAGAATAAATACATCCTAAATCAGAGTATAATTGATGCCTCATTGACGCCTATCTTCCAATAGACTGGCATAATTATTCTATTGTCTGCCGGGGAATATAACATTTCTTTTCTATGTGGTCGTCTATTTATGTATGTCTGTTCTCAGGACATTTCAGGAATGTAATACACTCTATAGTTATGCCAGACAAACTAGTCTATACTTGACATGTTGCATACATCCTCTGTGAAGCCTGTTACGCGACACATGAATGTGTTAACTAATGTGTTAAATATTTAAATTTTATTAGTTCTTAAGTAACTGGTGTTCTGATTATATATTTATACTTAACAGTTTTTTTATTTTTTTTAAATAATTCGTGCATATATTTGTCAGCCGATTAGAAAAAATGTGTTATAATGCTGTCAACACCACAATACGTGATTCTTAATACATATATGATTATATGATCTTTTTAAATACTGTGTGCAATATATAAAAACAACACATACATTTTCTTAAAAGCATTGTTACTTTGCCTAATTAATTAAGAATGTCACTAAACGGACAAAATAATTTGTTTTACCCCACCAAGGTATTCACGAGGATAGTGATGTAACATTCTGTTTCAATCGTAACTCTTCGATCGGAATTGTTAGTATTCAAGATAACCGCCAGGGAGCAGCACGTGATTGGCCTCATCCTCACTTGTTCCAGTCAGTTTGTTGCCTTGATGTTTTTCTAGCTCCAGAGGGTTGTGACTTGTCTGCAAGCCGATATTGGTACGTTGTTACTGTCTTGTGTCCCAAACATTATCATTATTAATCGATAAATGAATCCACAGTGGAGATTAAGTTTTAATTTTTGAGAATCATAACGAGTGAAAGAATAAATGAGTGATGTAAAGAATCATTACACATGCCATGTGTAGTCCTTCTTATGACCCAAATAATCGGAACCTTAGAAAAGATTGTCAAACCATGGCGTAAATCTGCATTTACTTTCTCATAGTTATCCTGTATAGGAGATCGTTTATCGGCGAGAAATATATTAGTAAATCCGTTGGGGGGTAGGAGGGTAGTAGCACTAATTTAACCTGCGTTTTAACGCCGCAAGAGAGTCACTCGGCCGCTTTACCCCCAGAGCCCGCAGCCTGAACCCTTCGCGGCTTGACCTCGTGCTCGAAGCAAGCGCGCTAATCGACGGCTCTGGTGTTTACAGGAACGCTATTCTACAACTGACAGGCAGAATGTGTAAATGATTTGCTAAAAGTGATTGTTCGATGGATCGGAATATATAATTAAGTGTACTTCGTTCCATAATTTGGGCAAAAGTTGAATTTTTTATAAATGAGTTTAGTTGAAATGACTTGAACAGTTCGTATTTAAAGCTAACAGCAGAGTTGGAGAGTGATAGGCTTGATGAGTTTTAATTTTAAGAGGGTTTAATTTAAGATAGTTGTTTAAATTGTTTAAAGTGTGGTGTTACGTGATCATCATGACTGAGATTGAAAATACAGTAAATCTAATGCAAAAGGTTCTCTACACGGAGTTTATTAAAAAGGTCCACAGTCATGTCATTAATGACGATAACAGTAATTAAAGTGAAGCAGGTGCAAAAGTCTTATCAGCATTATTTAAAAATCCATTGGAAGAGATGAAGCCAGCTGTCGTTTGACTCTTGGATCAACTTCCTTTCAATAATCAACCACACGCTCTTAGATAGTATACCATGAGGTCAGGGAAATTTAATCTAAGTTTTGCGATGGTAACAGCTAAATGGTACAAAATTTTGGAAACTAAGTCGAGTATGTCCTAAACTGTAAATCTTTAGATGTGAGGAGGGTATCACTAAAACAAACTAGTTCTTTACAACTTTGCCATTGTGCAGTGCCTTACGAAATTCTTCATTTAAACTCATTATTGATTATGGATCATTTGAAAGGATATCAGAATTTTTGAGATTTACCGTCGTTATATAAGCTGAAAATACTGACTTTCTTTTCTTCATAGTGGTCAATGAGAATTAATGAATGAACAATGTGTGGCAATAAGAGACACACCGAAGGTAGTAGACATGCATGAAGAAGTGTATGGATATCAGTTCTCTAAATTTAGAGTTGTAGTGCTGTAACGTATAACATAGTTCAGAAATTCTAATAGCCTTAGACATATCTAAAACCTTTCCGAACCTAAAAATTACAAGATTTGTTTATCCCTAGTTGCTTTTAATTCCAATAATCAAAATAAATGAGCTATCTCTGTTTGCAATTTCGAAGGGTAACTCAGGACATATGCAAGAACTAAGCTGTTTGTTGATTTTAAATATTGTTCACCATTTAGATTTATAATCAAAGTGAACTCTTAAAACTCGATTGACATTGTTCAGTGTCTAAACCATTTGTTAAAAGTGCATAGGAATAGTCTTAAATGTTACGTGTGTTGATTGGAAGATTTAAGAAAACTTACTAAAAACATGTAACAGACTTGTTGGTAGTAATGTGAATTAAAGATAATCATGGCTAGAATTTATTATTAAATAAGAATGGTACCTTCCGCGATAAAGTAAAGTGCTATATTTACTAGTCACGGGTTTTAACTGCCTATTTAGAGAGACATAATTTATAATCAATAACAATAAAATACGTCTATAAGTGAGGTCTTATGGTACTAACATTTATGCAATAGAGAAATATGATTTATAAATATTTATTTGTTTATGAGGTATTTCGATGTTTCTTATATTTTCAATCCTCTGGTGAGACCAGTTAGTGCAGAGTCGATGGCATGTGTGGAGTTTGGAAGTAAAGGCAGAGCAAGTAATGTATCCTGGCACACCTAAACAAAAATAGGAAAGAAGATTTTTCATATATAGTTACCCATACAGTTTGAAACTATTCAAAGGAAAACTTGGGATTATTGGTGGGATGAATATGTATCTGAAAAATACTATGCCTGTTACAATTACAACCCATACGAATTCTTTAAAAAAGACATACATATATGAAATATTACTTTTACACTCTGAAACTAAAACTGACGTTATCTTTCTACTGACATCCGTATTACAGCTAAAAATGAAAATGGCTATCTCTTTAACTCGTCTTCTATATGGATGAATTTGCTATTCAGAACAGACGATATACTCGGTATTGGTGATTTGTAGTCAAGCCCATAAAATCTTGCTCACAGCACGTAGCAAGTCTACAATTTACTCGTATTTTTATACCCCAGGTTGATTTTGCTGGGTTGTGGATCTTCTCAATGAAATCTCCTACGTGAAGGATTTAATTTTCCTGAAACATTGATGATTTTATTCGTGATCTGACTTACAAGTACGTTATAAGCAATGCTTGTTAATAAAGATGGAAATTTAGTTTTAAGATTATCGAGGGAGACATCTGATCAAATTTTATTATTCCTGTGATATTTGGAAATATAGATGTAAGAACCGGAGGATACAGACGTTTGTTCTTATTTGAGGCTTACATGTAGAGTATAAACAAAAAACGTTCTCGGTTTTCCGATGCCAGTTTAATTTCGTCTTGATATTGAACCTTCCTTGCTCGGGAATCTCGATGCATACGTAAAGCGCTCGTCAGTGGTATACCAAATTAATAATATTCACGTTTATCTAAAAGGTGTATTGTATCGAATCTACTACGCTCAGATCTCTTGTGGAAAAAACACAAATGTAATTAAAGACGTATTCTGAAGGAGCAGTTAAAGGTTAATTCCAGATGTTGCGGCAAACTTTATACACAGTCAACCACTTAAGCAGTTCCAAGTATCCTTAATGGGCATTTCGCACTGCTACCAAGAGCAGGACATTATGGAGTTAAATTTACCACAGTCGTGGATTCCAGTACAATAGTTAAACAATAGCTATCGAAATAGTTGCACAATCTCAATTTTTTGTCGATTAGTAATTTATTTACAGTAGTTTCTCGCTCATATATTACAGGACAGTTTTAACGGTGTATTGTATTTTCCGGTAGTAATGATTTCCCTGATTGTTTGGCTAGGCACACACTGTGAACGTTTAGGTCCGTACAATATTTAGAAATGTTTAAAAGTTGATACGTGAAAAAGGTAAAATCATGAATAACGTATCTTTAAAAAGTGTTCTGTTGTTATCAATTATATTTAGAGACTTAATAACATAGAAGACAATATTAAATTTACTTCTTTACAATTTTTGAAAGTTTTTGAAAACTTACAACAATGAATGAATTAATTGACTCATTGCTTAGTTAGTTAATGATTGATAGATCTTTTTAAGCTACATCTCTTGCTTGATTTTTCACCAATCATAATTTTCAAAAACACTCTACAAGTTTTTGTTACTTTATAGTTACATAAAAAAATACTATGTGGGGTAAAAATACTACATTATTATCATAACATAATATTACTTATTACGTAAAGTTCTTACTAGTAGTATTAAGAATACTCCATACATGGTTTATTCATTCATACTAACAAGATGACTCACTTCATGAATTTTTCATTCCTAGTAACGAGATTTGACACTACGTCAATTATGAAATAATTAGTTTATTGATACATAATTACGCAGGATAACTACTGCGTTCTGAATGTAACTATAGTCCCATTTCCAGTACCATGGCTTGTGAGTAGGAAACAGTAACAAAACATCTAAATGATCAGTAATAATAATATTCTGTACATGAATAACTATTTCGTTATGTGGGGTATAGTATCGTAAATACTTGTAGTTATGTCGGGTTTTTACTGTATTAAATATGTACTCGTAACCATATTTGAATGGTTGTCTCGAGATATCGGGGATGTACGCAACTGACTAGACACTGTCTTGCTACAAGTTGACACTGTCACAGATGGTCCAGCACTATCAATGTCAGCTTGTAAGCTCTGCACTGTTCACATTCACACGTTGTTAAACGCCCATTCATTATACTATTTCACTACTTCTACCAAGAATTTTAACCGTTGAATACAAAGTGAATAATTATTTTCTGAAAGTTTATTCACTATTGCATTTTTCTTTGCTACTAAAAGAATAAACATGTATTGGGGATGAAACTTTGATCTAGTGAGGTGTAGTTTTGTTATCATCACGAAATGCATTACATGCTTAATAATCTACCAGTGTAGAATAATCCTCTTACTAGTAGTGAATAATTCATCAATCTGTTTTGTCTTATGAATTCATGTTCGTATTTAAAACATACTTTTACTATGAGTTTAGAATTTAAAAAGACCAAAGAAGAATCCGTCTTAGATTTAATCGTATGTACGATAAATCGTTTTCGTTCTGTCGACTCCTTCGATAGTCTGATGCATCGTTTTATTAAAAAAAAATGTAATATTCGGTACGTCATTTGCATTTATGACTAATGTAACTAGTTCCTCCAATCCAAATGCACAAAGTAGTAGGTCCTATGATTATTGGTTTCTTTAGTCACTGCTCATTCCTTATAGTTTCTGTTAAATTTAGATTAAATGATAAATCTAAAATTAAAAAAAGGACCCCCAGGATAAAGTTTAGTTTCTAAAGAGAGATGATAGAAAGCAGCTGAAAATTGGAGCAAAAAAGTGCAATTTAATGATTGGAATCTATTAATGCAGAAAAATATGTAATGGTTTCATTCGGATCTTTGCATAAACTTACAAAAACTGTGTAATCTTTTACAAAACATGAAATTTGAAAATGTTATGCAGTTCATAATGATTGTAAATTATTATCAGTTTGGAAACTGTGGCTAACATGTGCAGTTTGATTAATAAAATTTTGTGTGCGAATATTTGCCACCACAGAGGGCGGAGGGCGATCTCTTTGTTCCTTTAATCTTCTCGCAACAGAATATCTTGCTGTAGAGGTGCCGGTAAATGACTTATGCAAATTCCAACTACCTTGTACTACATCTTCCACTTCCTTGCCTTCCAACTACCGTCAAGTGATAGCGTGCTTAATTGAAGACTAAACATAGTTGGTGCCTACACTGTAACCTTAAAAAGATTAATTAAAGGAAAGCTGTCACATTTGCTGTATATGTAAATTATATGTATTGTTAAATTACAGTTTTACGTCCAAGCACAATATTACAATATCATAATAATATTATCACATACAAGGTATTACCACACCACGTATCGCATACCAGCCTTCGATGGAGTCGCATGGAAATGTTCAGATCTAAAACTCATTTAATTAATTCTCGACATGTGTACTACGGCCATTTAGACAGGCATGGAATAGCATAGAAAAAATTTACAAAAGAATTAGGTTTGCTCTAATATCATGGTTGGACAACACAATCACATATTTAGTTAATTGAGTTAAATTTCATACCAGTTTTAAAATAATAAATAACGAAAATTCCTCTGAGCTACGAACGGTATTAAAACGGAAGAGTGCACTGAAATGAAATCTTGTCGCTTACTTTCAACAATGAATTTACACTTTAATATTTTTTCATTTTATTCTATGAAATCGTTTGTCCTATTTTGAAATCTCATATCATAATACTAAGTTTGCTTTCAAATTTATTTACCCTTATATTTTATCGTTAACGTCATGGTTACCCATAAGACCAATGTTTTATTCTTAAAAGCTCACCCAAATACCATGGGCTGACATGCATCATCGTCTAACTGAGTGTTGCTTATATAAATATGAAGCTTCTTAAAAAATTTGAAGTCTATAGGACATAACATTTTCGAGATATCGTAATGACAAACAGAATAAAAATGTTGCAGCCTCTCACGTGATAAGCTTTCCTAAAGCTCAGCCAATAAATATTAATTAATGTAATACTGTATAGTAGATTATACTGCATGTCTCTATGAAGAGTACTAGGTGGGAGCACGCCACATGACATGAAATATTTGTAGTGATATTCTGCCAGACGATAAATTCACATTTTTATTCATTAAATTCGTTTTAATATCAGTGTTTATACAATAAAGATCTACACATCTAGTCCGGTCAATTTAGCCAAAAAATAGGGGTAACTTTGAAAAAACTCCCAGAAAGCTAAAAAATTGGCATAGATGTTAGGGACACCATTATTATGAAATTGTGAAAAGTCCCCATCGATCCCATGTCTGCAAATTTTTTTATTCAAGGTCAAATTCCACAAAAATATATTTTTTGAATTTTTCAGTGAAACGGTTAGGTTTATAAAAAAAAAAACATGACAGACAAAAATTGTAGATCATGCAATTATCTACAGAAATGCTCCTTATGCTTTTTTCATAACATTAACCATTTTTGAGAAAAAACAATTACAAAATTTTCTTACGCTGTATTGTCTATAATATGAATACGTTTTCACGCCACCTATGAGGTCAATGTCTAAATTGACCGGACTAATATAGTCACCATAAAATGATGATCTATGAGTTAGTACAGTTAGGCTAAATCTTGATAATGTTTTAAATATGAAAGTGCCTTTGTTTGTTTGTTTTGATTTCACGCGTAAACAATTTAACCGATTGTTTTGAAATTTACATGAAAATTCTTGCGGTCCATGGTATGAATATATTCTTATTTCGACAATCCCTCCGGGCTACTCCCCACCGGTCTTTAAAGTAGCGAAAATCCCATCTTGATCTCTAAAGTTGTGAAATATGAATTAAAAGACCATGTCTAATGAATCCAATTGTTCTACGTAAAAATTGTTTATTATTATCAATTTCTTTACATTTATAGTGAGTACATTTTCTAAGGAATAACAAATATTTTTAACTCCGTTTTAAATTTCAGCGATTAGGTAAGTACTTATCTATTTTACAAAATAAAACATAAGGTTGTCAGAATTCGAGACCGAAGACTCCCTTTGAAGCAGTCGGCAAGAAATATCCCAGATGAAAGTTCTCTGAACTGTTTGAACTAATGTACCAATTTAAGCTTGCAATTTTCTAAAATATTAAATATGTATATATATGTTAGTTCACGATTTATTTTTGTAACTTGTAATTTTGTAACTACAATTGTAATTTTGTAAGATAACCGTATAATAGTGGAGTTAATAACATATTATAACTTGTTTCTCGATTTTATATGTATATATATAAACATTGGCGTCGGGAATATACGTAATTCACTCGAAAAAAGTACTGATACATGTGCTAAGCCCACAAAATGCGTGCGAAGCCTCGGGTAACTCCTAGTATGTTAATATGTCTCTTATTAGTGTACTAAGATAGTTGTTTTTATTTATTCAACTATATTCCTGATAACTATATTCATAAGAAAAGTGTAAAACTATTCACTAACGCTCAGCGAAATCACATTGAATTACGTGCACTATAGTTAAATTCAGTGTCCCCTATGTAGAAAATTATTTAATACACAATTTAAAATCTATAATTCATTGCGTTTTCGAGATATCGTGCAGAATGATAGACAGATAGACAGATATGAAATTTTCCCAGTTCCCCGAGCGAAACGCTACTCTTAAGATTAGCCGATTTATGCTAATCCTTTTACATTATATTGCTCTGTATTACGAGAGCCTAATTTACGAGTCAACCATTGGTTTAATAACAATTGTACTGTAGCTTTTTGTTCAATAGAAAATTATACACTCGATTTAGATACATTTAAGAGAGAGCAATGTATGTAGAATAAATAAATGTGTTGACATTCCTGGAGTTCTTGTTAAAGTATAATATGTTCCGAATTAAATAAAGAAATTGAAAAAGTGTAGACATTAGTTAGAGTCCCTAGGGTTAAAAGTTAAAACAAGGGATTCCTACCGCCTGAGCACCGAGGTCAGATACTTGTACTATACACAATCACAGTGAGATTTACCTGGATTTTATATAGCGTTTTAATTAGCATCTCAATTTAAAAAAAATAATTTATACACATTGTACTTAATTAAACTTGAAAAAATAATGCTGTGAAACGATCTTGATTTTTATTCCATAAGAATAATGTTTAAGCCTTATTTCTCTTAGAAATATGAATAAAAATGATTCGCGTTTTAAGATGAGTTTGAACGCTTATTAGTTTTAATAGTATGACGTATACTTTTAAAAATATTTAACGGTTAAGTACAAATATGATATAACTTATGACAATATAAAGAAACTAAAAGGTAATTGGATTTATATAAGCACGAATTAAAGTGAAACACCTCCACTTCTATAATAAAAAAATCAAAACGCTACATTTTTCGATGCCTATAATTCTTCTTATTTATGTCCTTAAAGTAAATTGGCTACCAGTAAAAACCGGTTCATTAAAAAGAAATGTTCATTATCGCCAAAAATCCTAAATTTTGGTACACATTTCGCAGATTAGTGATTATGGTGCAAAATATATTTTAGTAGAACATCAAGACTTGCAATATTTGAAACATTATTGCATTAAACTTCTACAATGGAATTTTTTAGCAATTTGAAAACAATAAGGTTAGGGTTCACGATAACCATGCAGACACTAACTATGAAACAAACATGCAAATGAATTATAAACAAACGCCCACACTCGCGATATGTGCCCTGTGTGGACTGATGTTAACGTGGTGCAGTCGAATTGAACATGAGATGATATATCCCAAAACTCGTGTACCCCAAATGAAATGAATTTAATCATAAAAAGTCTGTTTAGTTATCTTAACATAACCTAAATAATTTTTAAATAATACATTTTTGGGAACGCGGTTTATTAAGACTTTGTCCATATACTCTAAAATGAAGTTCTTGGAATTGGAGACTTGAAGTTCTATGTAATACTTATTTTACCGTTTATTGAAAACAAAACTCTTTTTAACTCACCCTCATTTTATGATTTATCTTAATGCATTTTAATAAATGAAACAAGTACTTAAGTTTATTCCAAACGAGTGATTATTTTGCTAAATGAACTGTCTCTTTTATTTAAAAATAAATTTTATAGTACGAATAATTTAAGAAATTAATAACGAACTATTTTTGTTGTTGTTTTTTCTTGTGTAAACGTTTTATTAAATTTAATCTTTTATCTGACCAAGGCTGACTGACTGCTTAAAAGCAAGGTCTTATTTAAATTTGAAAATTTGTTGCGATTGCGTAATTGTCATCGCAAAACTCAGTAGACATCGATGTTTTTCAACCGTCTGCGATACAATGAACGAGTCTACACATCACTCGTTTGTGAGGTAACACCCTAGAGAAAATTGTTGTGAAGATCATCTGTAAGAATTGGCGTCTTTTCTGTCCCAAGACTTGAATAATAATACCAGCTGAAGAAAGATTTCCAATACAACATTTTTAAAGTTTGTTATTGACGGTAGACGTTTTGTTAGGATAACAGGATGTCGGACAATTGCCATCGTTATGGTTGCAAAGGTGTAACACAACGTTTCGAGGATTGAAATGTACCCTCTTCGTCAGGTTGGGGAGGTATCAGTACATACAAAAATGAAGAGCAAAAAGAAGAAGAAATGAAGGGAAAGAAAAGGGTTCACATAACCAAAAGCTGCTTGGAGTCTACCGACATAGATAATTTAGAGAATTTTTTAAAAATTTCAGCCACCTCACGTACATTTATATACAGGGTTAGGTATAAATTTGTCATACGAAATTTTAGTAAATTTTTTGGAAGCACAATAAAGTAATTTTAATGGTGTATACCGGTTATCATCACTGAAGTTCAAATCATACTCTCTCATTCAAATCAAGCTAAAAGTTTTAACGAATGAGACCACCTCTGATGAGTGCGACTCGATGAAATGGAGGATTTACTTGCCCTTGCTTGTGAAAAATATGGTTGTGTATTAGAATAGGTATCATTATTACAATACAATCAAATTATTAGTCAATCAATATAGTCCATAATACTATAATAGTCGTTGTGATTGTGTGAATAATGTATAGCGGTTTATTGAAATTTGTTATAAACGTAAATAGAATAACGATTACGAGTTCTAACCACTAAAAGTAAACAAAACAGTTTCATGTTTTTAACGCTTTCGATAGCCTACTATTTCGAGGCCCACCAAAAGTAGCGTGGCTGATGATCAATTCCTTTCTTTAGACAAATTCCTCTGTCGAATACAAGAGAGATCAGATAATGTGTTTATACGCTGTAAATTGTCTCTCAGCTCCTGGACTAGAAGCTCATTAACTAACAATGTGGTACAGCCTACCTGGGGTATCTACTTCTGCACGTCACACGACATCGCCGCTGGGATTGTTACCGTTTACTATAGTTAGTAAGGTGTTGACGTATAATTAACTACGTATACTACAACTAGCATATATCTATACATCTGCCGAAATGAAAGTTATTAGTTAATAGTCCAAATCGGTATTAATGGAAAAGTATACAAAAAAGTACATGGAAATCAATGAAAAGTTTATTTACGAGCACATTTTTACTATAAATGTAAATATTTATGTAACAATCACAAGGGAAAACACTACATGGTTTGCTAGCAAACTCTAGCACGCTCCTACTCTCTTTTAATATTTTATTTTTTCTATATAGTAGATTTCGTCTTGTTGTTTGGCAAGTTTATTAATGGATAATTAATTCTTATTAGGTAGGGACGGTTAGAGATCGCGTCTGATTGTATAGGTCGCTGATTGTTTTCCCAATCAATTGAACATTATGAATTATATTTATTTATAACAAGTCTAGGCATTTGATGATGAGACACTACCAATTTACTTAATATTCATTTAAGCAATAGTTAAAATAATTTAGTTTGGGTTAGTGTTACTTCATTAATTATTAAATGCAACATTCTATCGTAGTAATATAGTAGTAAAAATCAAGGATGGCCGTGATAGCGGAGCGTCGACTGGGGGTAGGGTGAATTCACGGAGATCTGGACACCACCTAACAATACCTGCATACTTCACAGAAATAAGGCAAACTTAAAGTGAACAACACTTATGGAGACTTTTCGTTGTTAGCTGTTGTAGTGCTGGTGGTATAGTTGAACACACACTAGGTCACCACTTAGAACTCAAAAGTTGAGCACAATACAATAGGTTCTGTTCGATGTAAAGTGCGTCTCACAATAACAGGTTCTTTTACGGTGTAGAACGAATTTCTAGCTTGCATAATATATAAAACTCATAATCGACACTAAAATCTCCATGTGAGTTGTAGGTTTTAAATTAGGAGTATTGATTAGATCTGAGCATTTAATTATTTACTATTATGTTTTTTTTTTTAGTTTAACGCATGCAGAAAACGAATAAATGTAACAAGATATTGATTTATAACAAGATATTGTATTGAGGAGATGACTGAAAGTTACTGTCAACCATTTAACCCTGAACGTAATCGTTTCAGATCATTTTGAAAAGTACCCTATAATTTTTGTTTCTTGAAAGGATATCTCATCTGTAAATGATTTTTTGCTGTTTCTTTGTACAAATTGTACACTGTGTGAAACTTTCGTATTAGTCAGATGAGTTGTCTAGCTAAACATAACTAGAAGTGTTAGGTTTCAGTTTACTATTGTTCTTCAATAGACATGCATAAGCTGTTGTTATGACGACATTGCCTCTGAATTAGGCCTCACTCTGTACTTTACGTGTTATTCATTAACATCAGCCTTAAACAGCAATACCGCCCACTGCTGAACGAGTTGTGCGTTTAATCTGTGTTATAGTTGTTCATCATTTATGGATCACAGAGACTGTTAGAATATTGGAAAGGCGGAGAAGCGATAGGTGTATATTTATGAAAATATTGTAATAAAATATTGCTCTGGTTTAAACTTTGATATAACGCAACGACAAATTAAGTTTAATTTTATTGAGAGTAGTTTTAACACTTAGGCTGGTGAGAAAGCGTAATTATACATTTTGAACATTTATGCGAAAGTTATAATTCTATGTTTTATTTCTGGAATAAGACAATAAATGCAAAACAGTTAAATACTACTAAATTGTAGTAGATAGGTTCCTGGTTTTACATTTTTAGTTATGTTTGTTTACTAGTTCCGTACAAAATTAAATATACACACTGTTAATGTGAAGAAAAATTACAGTATGTTAAGCGAATTATTAAATTTTGAACAAATGCTGTTGGAATTATAATTAGAAATATGTTTAATTATTTATTTTTGTTAACTTCAATGTTCAAATGTTAAAAATGTGATTATTGCTTAGTGATTGTAATTTTTAAATAACTTTTATGTATCGTACTATGTAATTGATTCCGCAAAAGTCTTCGTTTTGGTGAATGAAAGTTTAGTAGACCGATACTCTGCAGTTTAACCGTATGGTAAAAGAAATGAATGGCATTCGCGCTGAAATTGGCGGGTGTACTAAGAACCTCAGTTGTCATTCATTGTCTGTGCTGTCACTGTAAGGCTCATGTATGCTCTTGCAATGTCTAATGATGTTGTTCTTATTTACACAAACCGAGTCTCGGCAGCTGCGCTGACAGTGGCGGGTGTACTAAGAACCTCAGTTGTCATTCATTGTATGTGCTGTCACTGTAAGGCTCATGTATGCTCTTGCAATGTCTAATGATGTTGTTCTTATTTACACAAACCGAGTCTCGGCAGCTGCGCTGACAGTGGCGGGTGTACTAAGAACCTCAGTTGTCATTCATTGTCTGTGCTGTCACTGTAAGGCTCATGGATGCTCTTGCAATGTCTAATGATGTTGTTCTTATTTACACAAACCGAGTCTCGGCAGTTGCGCTGACAGTGACGGGTGTACCAAGAACCTCAGTTGTCATTCATTGTCTGTGCTGTCGCTGTAAGGCTCATGTATGCTCTTGCAATGTCTAATGATGTTGTTCTTATTTACACAAACCGAGTCTCGGCAGCTGCGCTGACAGTGGCGGGTGTACTAAGAACCTCAATTGTCATTCATTGTGTGTGCTGTCACTGTAAGGCTCATGTATGCTCTTGCAATGTCTAATGAGGTTGTTCTTATTTACACAAACCGAGTCTCGGCAGCTGCGCTGACAGTGGCGGGTGTACTAAGAACCTCAGTTGTCATTCATTGTGTGTGCTGTCACTGTAAGGCTCATGTATGCTCTTGCAATGTCTAATGAGGTTGTTCTTATTTACACAAACCGAGTCTCGGCAGCTGCGCTGACAGTGACGGGTGTACCGAGAACCTCAGTTGTCATTCATTGTGTGTGCTGTCACTGTAAGGCTCATGTATGCTCTTGCAATGTCTAATGAGGTTGTTCTTATTTACACAAACCGAGTCTCGGCAGTTGCGCTGACAGTGACGGGTGTACCAAGAACCTCAGTTGTCATTCATTGTCTGTGCTGTCGCTGTAAGGCTCATGTTTGCTGTTGCAATGTTTAATGCGGTTGTTCTTATTTACACAAACCGAGTCTCGGCAGCTGCGCTGACAGTGACGGGTGTACCGAGAACCTCAGTTGTCATTCATTGTGTGTGCTGTCACTGTAAGGCTCATGTATGCTCTTGCAATGTCTAATGAGGTTGTTCTTATTTACACAAACCGAGTCTCGGCAGCTGCGCTGACAGTGACGGGTGTACCGAGAACCTCAGTTGTCATTCATTGTGTGTGCTGTCACTGTAAGGCTCATGTATGCTCTTGCAATGTCTAATGAGGTTGTTCTTATTTACACAAACCGAGTCTCGGCAGCTGCGCTGACAGTGGCGGGTGTACTAAGAACCTCAGTTGTCATTCATTGTGTGTGCTGTCACTGTAAGGCTCATGTATGCTCTTGCAATGTCTAATGAGGTTGTTCTTATTTACACAAACCGAGTCTCGGCAGCTGCGCTGACAGTGACGGGTGTACCAAGAACCTCAGTTGTCATTCATTGTCTGTGCTGTCGCTGTAAGGCTCATGTTTGCTGTTGCAATGTTTAATGCGGTTGTTCTTATTTACACAAACCGAGTCTCGGCAGCTGCGCTGACAGTGACGGGTGTCCCGAGAACCTCAGTTGTCATTCATTGTGTGTGCTGTCACTGTAAGGCTCATGTATGCTCTTGCAATGTCTAATGAGGTTGTTCTTATTTACACAAACCGAGTCTCGGCAGCTGCGCTGACAGTGACGGGTGTACCGAGAACCTCAGTTGTCATTCATTGTCTGTGCTGTCACTGTAAGGCTCATGTTTGCTGTTGCAATGTTTAATGCGGTTGTTGTTATGTTGCCTTGTTTTGCCATGGTTACGTGTCTTAGTTTATTTCAGACACCAACCAAGTTTTATTTCTAATAAGTAGTCTTTATCCCACCTCCCCTGTACAAATTGAAATTAGCATTCCTTGATTATTTCATGCTGTCTATTCCTCTTCAATGTTTCATTTCACTAAGTAGGTAGTTTTTTAATATACAAGTTGGGAAGACTTATAGCATTCGTTGGAATAAATATAAATACTAATACACCTTGATAGAGCCTGAATAAATAGTCTGATAAGGTATCGATGGAGTCGTAAATTCGATCTTCAAGATAACTACTGTCTCACTGAGACAATTTAATAAGTGCCAATTAGTTGTGTTTCCTCGGTTACGAGAGCGTTGCAAATATATTGTTTTATAAAGCATATTGATTTTTTATGGATACGCAGCTCAATTTGATCTAATTTGCTCTCGTAGGATAGACGGTATATCAATTTGGGATCAGAGATAAAACAATAGAATGGCAATATGAACAACCAGAATATGAGGAAAAGACAGACTTTGCAAGACCAAAACAGAACCATCTAAGTAATTTGTACTTAAATACTTATATTCCTTTGTTTCTTTAATCTTGCATTTTTTATTTTAAGTACCGAAAATATTTTGTGCAATATTCGACACAAAATTTAAGTGAGTTTTATAAATTTAATACTTTTTCCAGTATTGTGTATTTAATCAAGCAAAATAAATGGGCTGACGAAATTTGAACCTATTCTACGAAAGAGTACAAAGAGAGCAAAGCAGAAAAGTCTTTCACAACTATCAGCAAATTAATTTACAGTTTGTTTTTAAGACTTTTTTTATCTCGAGAGATCTCCACATAGCACCATAGAGCTCCCCACAAAGTTTGGAGTTCTGTACAATAACATTGTGGAATTAATTTTGACCGATAAATGCCGTAATCTTTAGTAAATTCTTACTAAAATTATTCAAGATGTTAGGGTTTCCAAAGTTAACCGAGTTCATTAATACATTAACATTATTATTATTAATATACCTACCTTTAGAATTATCTTACAATCTGTGGTACAAATTAACCGTCTAAATTAAAAAAGCGTATTCATTATGATATTTAGAGATAGCAACGACACGTGAAACCCTACCTTCCTTCCACCTAAGCCGGAAGGAAATATTCGCTTATAGCCATAAATTTGATAGCATAAGAGCAATACCTTTTCTCATATAAAGAATATTTTTAAGATGGCCGTAAAATTGAGTACCAAATTACAGTTGTCATGAAGGACCATTAGACAGTCATCATCACTGGTATATAGTAAACCCCTACATAGAATCAGCGTGATGACAGTGATGACGTGGTCAGGATGAGATTGGTGAACCACAAGTACTTAGCGGTCTGTCACAGTGGCATGATGGGGGGCGGCCTCAGCAATGATCATTACAGTTGTCATGAAGGACCGTTGAGCAGTCATCATCACTGGTATATAATATAGTAAACCCCTGCATAGAATTAGCGTGATGACGTGGTCAGGATGAGATTGGTGAACCACAAGTACTTAGCAGTCTGTCACAGTGGCATGATGGGGGGCGGCCTCAGCAATGATCATTACAGTTGTCATGAAGGACCGTTGAGCAGTCATCATCACTGGTATATAATATAGTAAACCCCTGCATAGAATCAGCGTGATGACGTGGTCAGGATGAGATTGGTGAACCACAAGTACTTAGCGGTCTGTCACAGTGGCATGATGGGGGGCGGCCTCAGCAATGATCATTACAGTTGTCATGAAGGCAATTGAGGAGTCCTCATCACCTTTGTGTAGTACCAGTTGTGGCTAAGGAAAATTATATATATATAAATTCACTTCGGTTTCATGAATGCATAATGCTCAATTATAAACATTAAAGTAGACTTTTTGATATAAATTTCCTTTAATATTTCGGCGTTTTACCGTGTAAAAAGGATTAACAAAAAATAATAAAATAGTACATTCAACAAACAATATGAACATAAATAAATAGTACATAAAAATGTACATAATTAAATAAACAAAAATTTTTTGAAAATGTGATTAATAGTTAAGAGAAATTATCATGAACAGAGAAAGATAATTAAATTTTGGAATATATATTATATCAATTTCGGCAAGTGAGAGATCCGGGTTCGAGTCCCGGCGGAGCAAGTACTTTTTGCGATTCAATGTTTATTGAAATTAAATAAGGCTATTGCCATTCATACAAATTTTATATATAATTTTGTATGGGACAAGTTCAAATTTATCATTGTAACATACTTTTGCAGAAATAAATATTACTATTAAGAATAAACGGTACAGAGGCGATTAATCAGTGTATTTTTGTGCTAAATCAAACTATATTGCAGTACTATAAAAGAAGTGTCACAATCTACATTTCATGCAAAGTAATAACCCCTTTTCATGAGATTGATAACCCACATTTCATCTATATATCAAATTACATTTTATCTAGAAAACAAATAATTTTCATATAATTGATAACTTAATTAACAATATATCTTTCACCCCATCTTTCATGTAGGTCATGACACATTTTTAAACTCTTTAGCAAACTCTCTAACAATCTTCTATCTACTTACATTTTTCAGTTTGTTGGTAACATAATTTTAATGCGAATTTCTAATTACTGTTTTCTAATTAACTATTTTTTGTATATAAATCGAGGTCTTGGCAGAGTAGAACGTTGTTGGCGAATTTAAGTTTAAAGAATACAGGAAGTTAAATTAATTTGAAGAAAATAAGAAATATAAATTTTTGAATTTAGAGAAAACAGATCTAAATTTTGTTTTACGAGTTCTGTAGGTATAGAAAATATTAAAGTGAATTTACTAAATAGATTTTTACATATTTTGAATGATACAAAGATAAAAGAAATTAATAAAAATTCTAATTTATATTTAGTTGGTATTAGTAAAAAGACCATTATGGAAAAAGAATGTATTATGATTTAATTTGTAGGATAAAATGTAATAAAAAGTTTAGCTGTGAAATAAATGTTTTCTGCAATCTATTATTTGTCGCCTTTCTTCCTCAATATATTTGCCGAAATTATTAAGTTTAGTAACTTTTCTATTTATTTTTAAGGTAGATGTAATTCTTTGACCTAGATTTTTGAACAAAAGGTTAATTATCTTATTTAAATTGATAAATTTATGATCATCCCAAAGAACATTTGAAAAATTTCGATTTCTTATTGGTAGCTGAAAAGTAAAATAGCAATCCCATTTTTTCTAACCTATTTGATGTATTTGTATTTGAAGTTGTAGTGCCCAATTTGTTGTCCCAAGAAATATATGTAATAGTTGTACGAGGAAGATGTGAAATTACACGATCCTCTGTTGTCATTATCTACCAATTATGTAGTTTATAAATTGATACCAAATAAAGAAATCCTTTAGATGTATCGATACCATGGAAGAGGAAAGAAATGTATGAAATGCAAAAATCCTCCATTAGCATTTATATACTAATAATGTAGTTTATAGATTTATACCAAATAAAAAAAATTCTTTAGAGGTATCGATAGCATGGAAGAGGAAAGAAATGTATGAAATGCAAAAATCCTCCATTAGCATTTATATACTAATTATGTAGTTTATAGATTTATACCAAATAAAAAAATTCTTTAGAGGTATCGATAGCATGGAAGAGGAAAGAAATGTATGAAATGCAAAAATCCTCCATTAGCATTTATATACTAATTATGTAGTTTATAGATTTATACCAAATAAAAAAAATTCTTTAGAGGTATCGATAGCATGGAAGAGGAAAGAAATGTATGAAATGCAAAAATCCTCCATTAGCATTTATATACTAATAATGTAGTTTATAGATTTATACCAAATAAAAAAAATTCTTTAGAGGTATCGATAGCATGGAAGAGGAAAGAAATGTATGAAATGCAAAAATCCTCCATTAGCATTTATATACTAATTATGTAGTTTATAGATTTATACCAAATAAAAAAATTCTTTAGAGGTATCGATAGCATGGAAGAGGAAAGAAATGTATGAAATGCAAAAATCCTCCATTAGCATTTATATACTAATTATGTAGTTTATAGATTTATACCAAATAAAAAAATTCTTTAGAGGTATCGATAGCATGGAAGGGGAAAGCAATAGTGGTATGAGAAATGTGTGAAATGAAGAAAATTCTCCAATATCTACCAATCATTATGTATGATGTGTGATGTGGCGATGTTTGACTAAGACCACTGACTATGAATACCATCTTTGAATTGTAGTAACCGTTGAATTAATTTACGAGTGTATCTTCCTGTGCTGTGTCGGTTTGAAAGCAAATCAATCAAACTTGTACATCCATTGTGAACAATGAATACCAATAATTCATTTTGTGCTTTTCAATCAGATCATTTTTTGCCCACCTCTTTTTCAGTTCTATTCTAGTCAAATGATTTTCTAAAGGTTTCTTTTTCATTCAGTTATAAATTCTGAAAATGACTGAGAAAAGCATTATCTAGAGATGTGGTTTAAACGCGAAATAAAATCCACTTTAAAAATCTATGGCTTAGTGAAAAAGCTTGTGTAAATAATGCTCTACTAAGTATTTAATCTAAAACTGTTATTTTAAAGTTTGGTACGTTCAAACATATTTTAATATTTATAATTTAAATTAATGTCTCAAAGCACATTTCCTTTCTTGAAAAATGCTGTCCAAAAATAGGCTGCAAATAATTGTTCTTTCCTCATTTACGGGGTTCATTGCTGGTCAGGAAATAATTATTTTCCGAATTGAAATTCTAATTCTTACATCAAAAAAGTAAACGCGGTTATGCCCTAAATGAAATTTAGTAGTATTTATTATTAATTTTATATCGAAATCAACGGTCGAATGAAAGGCATTTCTAGCAAGTCAGCTTTAGATAGAAATGCCGAGCATAATCATGCCTGTGCTAGAAAAACACAGTACATTTTTTACTAAAGTAAATAACATTTTATACTTCAAAAATGTACGTTGCAAGCCTTTTTTATAGACACCTCCAAAATAAAAAGTGATTTCCAACAGTTAATAATTCTTCAGCGTTAAGAAACTTGCTTGCTAATTATTAATTTATATCGTAAAAATTATTAAGAATAAATCCATTTCTTTCATTTTAAATAATCTTCTTTTTCTCCAAATATGGTTTTTACTTTCTCAATCTTTTCTGGCCACAATTAAATCAGAAAACAGTATATTTTGTCTGTAAATTGTGCGAGATATAACTTCTCTAATCTCCCCTCCAGAATTAGAGTATTTCCAACATATTTTGGAATATCGGACAGGTTGTAAGAGTTCATCACAGAATAAAATTTCCGTTGGACTAAATCTCAATTGTTTTGAACTTTTAAATTGCCAAGTATTGGTACAAGATTAATGCACGAATATTTCCTTTGCAAGCTAATCTGTACATTTAGGAATTCCAAGTTATAACTAAACTTTGTAAACATCGTGTTGACTTAGGCGCTAACGTTATAATGTAGTTTATTGAATCACACAAGCACAAAAACTAATTCTAGCAAAATGAGCAAAAGTAGTATTACTGTAACAGCTACGGTATAAGAAATTCGATACACATATGTGTTACTTATGAAACGTTCCTACTTAAAAAGATGCTTTATACCTTATCGTTTGAAAGGTATAAAACTTTGAGTAATCTCATGTCAGTAAAATTGTTATTATAAAATAAAAATATGTAGCTCATTTTAAGTAATATGACTTAAACTCGAATATATTGTTGTAAGTTTGATATGCACATAAAATTTGTGGAATTACATTTTTTTATACTTTGGATACCATTAAATGTTGTAAAAACTGCACTATAAAGAATGCCCGTAAATCCTGATTACTTTATGGATTTGTTATTTTCATTTTGGAAACGTATTATAAGTTCAGTTATTTGAAGATGGTGACAAAATACAATGTTACTTTTTTACAACACATTTTTAGGCAAAACATTTTTTGAATATTAATTAAATACTAATATATAATGCTAATACATTTTTACATTTAAATTGAATTGCTACATTGCTATGTAGAACTAGAGATAGAGAATACTTCGTTAATTATCTAATTGGTGTAAGCTGTACAGATTTTAAGATACTGAAATTTGTAATGTTACGCCGGTAGCATGTAAATTGGCGACCTCTCTATAATGACTTGTTGCTATTTTTAGTAATTGAGTGCAATGAAAGAAGTTAAAGTGCAAAAGAGACAACAGGTGTTCAGTTATTAGGCTCGTCCCCAGAGGTCGAATTTAAAACGGATTTGTGCTGCTCTCTTGGGCCTTGTGGCAACGTTCCACGCGAACCAATTTTTAGTTTCTGGTTTGTAATAAACTTTCCAGCTCGTCCTCGTCGCGGGATTTGCAGTTAATGGTAAACAAACGTCACTTAATACTCAGTTGCTATTTATTACTTCGTATGTTTTGTTCATGCATAATGAATTATTATTATAACCTACTTCATTTTCGGTTGCTGTTCCTGACTTCACTTTCTGTCTTATCTCAGCTGCTGTTCATAACCTCGTTTTTAGATGCTATTAATCACCAAATTCTCAATTACTGTTCATAACTGTATCTCATTCTCAGCTGCTGTGCATAACTTCATCTCTATCTCACTTTCAATTGCTGTTTACAAACTCATTCACAATCTCACAAGCTCCGCTTTAAATGTAATATTGTCATTTTTCACGGATAGACTATTCCACACCAGGAACACAGCGGCTGGTTTCAATAACTGCACCTTCAAGGAGGATGCGCTTTAATGAAAAAGGTTTACTACTAAATGCAAATGGAAAACTAAACATGTAAATGTTTTATAAATGTCAAACCGAAATAAAGTTATTATTAAAAATCAAATCTCTAATAAACAACCGTGTTTGTACGTATCAATGTTGTTAGTAATTTACTGGAAATTCTACAATAGTAATTGCTTATTTTCGTTTCATGACTGTGATAGAAATCAAATAAAGTTACTGATTTTTATAAACATATTTTAAATTTAAAAACTGACTTCTAAATAATTTGTGGTTTTAACCTGTATACCATTATATTTGGATTTTAAAAACATAATTTAAGTCGTGAGATGTATTATTGAATATATTCTATAATTTTTAACCATGTAAATAGTTTTCTAACTTTTAAAAATATTGTGTGATTAATAAATTCTATTTTGTTAAAGTTTTAATTTTGTAACAAACTAATAAAAACAAAATCAGTGTATGCCGCTAAGTGTGAATTTAGAATTTATACACAAGACACTTAACAATTGAATCGTAACTTCTGTTGGCGACGCGTGCAGAAGAGATATGCGCAAAATATAAAAACCGATTGGTGGATGTAAAAAGCAGGTGGGTTCATTAACAGATAACACACGTGACCGCTGTGTGTCATGACCACCGGCAATACTTCACCGGGTTCACTTGTATATGTCACGGACTCTTCGCTAAAATACTCGCGTAATAGTATATCATATAAAGCTGCGTTTTAAGTTACTATTTTGCCTGAATATTTGTGAAAATATTTGGATTTAATTTAATAATGCTCAAAACATGCTTACAAATGCTTAAACCCTTTCTTGTAGAAATGTTAGATTTCAGAAACTAGGAAAATTGTTAGATTTTTGAAATGTTGTATAGTCATTAATATTATATAATAATGAAACAATTATTAGTAGCACTTGTTAGAATGTTACCAGTTTCTGTACCGTGTTATGAATGCTCATGAACAGCCTTTTTAGGATGTTGCAGTGGTTGAAAAGATTGAGTCCTAAGGTGTAACCATAACCTAGTGGTCAAGATTCCTCTTAAATTTCCGTATCACTCCTATCTGGTCCTTACTTTCATTTCAATTAATAAAGTCGCGCCGGTGGTCCTCATAAAGCCTATAAAGCTTTCTTACCCGTGAATACCTAAGTCTTCCACATCGCAGGTTCTCGTATTAAAATCTGAGTAGGAGAACGTGTCGGAGCCATAGTGTATAACGAGTCTTGATTAATGGTCTATAAAACTGTGTAAAGAGAAAAGTCCGACCTGCTCTCGATGTTCCATTACCCGGCAAATTGTGTTAGACTGGATTACTTCAAATCACTCCCACCGCCTGGTGTGCAGCTGCTCATAACATGAATCGTGGAGGGTTGTGTTTCTGTATTATCCAGCCATTATGGAATGGTCTCGTTAGGAAGGGCAATGTCTGTGATAAACCTTTGAAAGAGCTTAATTAATTTTATATCATTATAATACAGTTGAGCTCTGTTTTATCAACGGATATAATCACGCAAAAGAAGACGTTCTGGAACATTATTAAAAAATGGTGTGTGAGAAAAGTACATTCCTTCCATCAGTGGTGGACAGCGATGTGTATGTATTGTTTTTCGTGTTGAGTGTGTTGTATTCCAAATCTCACAGATCAACTTTAAAACGGGCATGTGAGTTATTACTGTTCACGGTTAAACTAACTGATTTTAGTGTATCCCTCACTTTTAATTTCGTACCTTTAATTTTAAAATCATCAAAGAAGAGAAGAAATCAATGAATAGGTATTCTTTTGCAGCAATTTGGGAAATTGACTGTGATAAAAAACACAGGTATACCTGTTGTAACGTTGTTAAATGAATTAATTTCACCGCAAGAAGCTAATCACTATTCAACCGAGTGTCTAGCAAGGCGGTACTTACCATGAAATCATTTTATGGATATTGCATCACAGAAGGCTGTTAGGTACTCGTGTAAAACTGCAATTTCCCCTCAATGTGTTCCCTCAATTTTTGAAAACAATATAAAGTTAAATAGTAGAATATTCACATTTATATCTATTACGACGCAAATTGTATTTTGCTCCACAATAGTTTAAAACTTTCTGTCAAGACGATTAGCCATATTTTGTTACCCGCCTTATTTAGTCGTTCCAGTAACAAACACTGTACATACGACTACAGTTGTGAAGCCTTGCGGTTAGGTCGCTGTTCGTCTGTTTTTAATACGATAACTGTAAGTCGATTGTGTTCAAATACTTTAATTGCGATTTTAAACATTAATATAACCAATATAATTGTTAGACAAACATTATGGGCGTCAGTTGAAGTATTCGAAGTTATTATTTATTTTAAAACTGCGGTCCTTAGAGTTTGTTAACAATAACAGATTGATTTTTTTAATAGGATATTTTCATCGAACTGAAAATTTAAACTCAGCATTATGTAAGATAATCCAGTTGAACCATTTTAAACACTAAAATATATGATGAACTGGTTCACGATTAAAAACGTCGACGCGATACCATTGTTTACTAGATTATCCGTGCGATGTAAGTATTAACTAGAATCACGCCAAAATGTTATCGAGAGATCATCGTGTCACTAAATACTCCGTGACGGGTTGACATTCTGTGATTATTTATCGCTGCAATGTTTCGTGTATTATGTGACTCATCGTTGTCAATAGGAATATATCGACGGTTTCTGTCAGCAGTCAGTGGTAGTAGGGTCTTAGAGATCCTCTGTAGAGATCACCCGGACACCGTAGTTATGACCCACCCGGTTTTGTATGGAAGTTGTGGACAAATGTTTGCAGCACATAATTCCTTACTCTCTGGTTTGTATAGTAAGTTACCAATGAGTAATACCGTTTCATAATAATAATAAGGAAGCGCTGGTACTGGTATTGTTTTATAACAAGTAAAAAATATGAAAGAAATATTTTATTGCGCGCTATCTGCAATAGTTCTGGTAGCTATTTTCTCTCTCAGATAGCCGATAATTGAAACTTAAAAATAATGTGATCATTTATAAACATGTCTATATATACAGAAATGATCAGTTTGTACTCAAAAGAGTTAGGATTTGAGTTTTATTTTTAAGAAAGTTTTCTTACTTTTATAAAAGTTAATATTCCAAAGAATAATATTTTGACAATTTTATAAGAACATTTATTTGTTAACGCCAAATTGCTATTTTTAAATGTTTGATGGATTTGAAATTATTAATTCTAAAATTTGAAATTTACAAATCATATTTTAAGCAAATGACAAATGTTTGTATAGTAATAACAAAATAATTGTAGTGAAAAGAATCCCGATGGACAGCTACAGCTGTACATCAAAGAAAGTAGCGGTGTATGTCATAACATTTCCGTCGCTGTAATCACGAGAATATACCGTTTGACGTTTCTTGTCGTCTAATCCAGCTGCTTTGTCGGTGAAATGTATGGTGTTTTTGCATGCTTAATTTTAAGTACTTGTGGATTCGCTTGGATTAATAGTAGCTTTCATATTAGTCTATTTTTATGTGGTTAAGTTATTCGAAGCCGATTACGACGAGCCGGTTTTCAGTTATATACTACGATATGAAAGAATATTGCCACGGCTCTATTGCAACGCCGCGTAGAGCTCCCGTTGCTTTGTGATTACAAATAGTGTTATTCAAAAATTACTTCATAACATGTGCAGTCATCATCGAAGAATTACGGATATTTGTGCCAAGCTGCGCTGTACTAGGGTCTAATTATTATTGGGTTTCACTTGGTGATAAGCTTGTAAATGAAGCAGTCCGTGCGATTCGGATCTCACAAAAAGCTAAAGAAAAGATCGAAAAATAATTTCATAAAATTATTTATACTGAATTAAAGCAGTATGTTTATATGTTTATATAGAAGTTTAGTAAAATTAGTGATAGTAATAATTGTAATGTAATTAAACAGCAATGTTACTGAGACGGACTCGTTAGCGCGCCAGGTTTACACCTAACACGTCGTCATGTGAACATGTTATGACGTGCTTTCAGTTGTGCCAATGTTAGCTGATAGTGATGTCATTTGCATTAACTAACATTGTTTGTCGCTCTGATATTTCCCTAATTGGAATTCGTCTCGATTGACAGTTAGAGAATAATATACCGGGGTTTCCTTATAGATTGCCATCTTTAAGTTAACCTGAAGTAACTAAAAAAATAAAAAGACTGTATGGAGCTCTCGTTCTGGTTTTAACGAGAAATAAGAAAAAATCGTGTCAAATACTGAGTTTCTGTGTGTAAACCCCGTAATCTGTACGGTAGATCATATCCAGTGCAATCATTCTGAATTTGTTTAGTAAATCCAGTATTTATCCAACCACACTGAACACTGAGCGGAATCTACTTCCAATTCTACTGAACGGAAGATGCAATCGAGCTAATCTTAACACTCGCATTGAATCAGCATTTTCCATCATAGCTACGTACGTAATGTGTAAAAAACCCGGTTGCTCTGCCGTCGTTTAGGATCATGTCTAAAATATTTTAGTGCACTCAATTATGCATCTGATGAGACACTTTTAAAATTATATTACACTGGGTAGCTTCTGCGTAAACCAGGCATAGCTTTTTTGTAGCCTAGGGATCTCTAATGTCGAAATGAAGCAAAGAGTTCGAGACAGAGAGAGTCCTGTGGCATTGCCAGATTTCCGACACTGCACTCACTGAGCGGAAAGTGAAATTTAACTTTTGGATCAAATTCAATAAACTAACGTGATTACAGAAATAAAAGTAAATACAGTTAAACAATATAATTGGTGATCAGCCCGTGTAAAAATGTTTAGCTGATAGCTGAATGTTACATGATAGCTAGTTCTTGAGAGATATTTATCGTTTGTCTCCGCACAGATTCCTGGGGCATTGGTGTCAGTCCGGTATGAACAACGATAAGTTCTGAAATTATAAATTCTATGTAATTTTTACATAAAGGTTATTTTTTGGTTTCTATTTTTATTCCAGTACAGATTTGTATTGAAAAGTCAAAATAGCATAGAAAAAAATGTTGTATTACAGATAACGGAGTTTAATCTTGGATATGAATGTGAGAGATGAATGGATTGGTAGATTTTTTACTGGATTTTAATTACAGCAAACAATATGAATGTTACAGATTACGTGTAATTGGAAGGTTACTTAGGAGTAGAGCGAATTGTATATACTCGTACTAAGTAGACGACTAATTAAACCCTTTTTTGAAGTAAGTTGTTATTTTCAGGATCCTCACGATAAAAAAGCACAGTTTACGAACATGACATTTACTTTTGCTATAAAAAGCGATTATAAGTAAAGAGGTCAATGACATTTTCTAGCAATAACGCCTAACATATATATGAATATAATGTGTAATAATACTATGATGGTGACACTCCTGTCGGGGTTAATGTGAAGTATATGTCGCGGATCAGCGTGGATAGTTTGCATAGATTGCTGTAGAATTTGCCAATATGACCGTAACTCATTTCAGAGATACGAGGAGAAATGTCTCCGCGTAACACGCTTCGATAAGTCAGTACGCTCTATTACATGGGCTGAGCTGTCGATTGTCCAAATAGCCATGTTCGTAATTTTTCGTGAATAAAAGGAAAGATATTCGTGACTCGTGGGAGGGGGTGGGGGTTACATCGGTTTTCCCATGAACCAATCCCTTATTGTTCCCATACCAATTCAAAGAGCCCTCGAATATTTTTTACTAATATTTCTTTAAACTAGTAAGCAGTTTACTCAAATATGAGATTTTAGCTCCATACACCGGGAAACGTTGTAGATCTTGGCTTCAGTAGAATTTAATTAGTCTATTACATTACTCTTACTGTTGTATTACTCTTATATGCATTACCAATGACTTGAGGTTGTTATTTAACTCTTATTACTCATGTCTGTCCCACAATTACGCTCCTGCCGTGGGAGATTGCGCTCAGCGCGATGCAGATAAATCGATCGATATGTTTGTATCCATATTATTCACATAAAACGGAATCAGGAAATGTGCTTTGGATAAGAATAGGTCTAATGTTTTAAGAAACTCTTTTGAACCCCGCAATAGAACATTCGAGACGAGTATTGGCCGACGCAAAAAGCTTACGAATTCTTTTTTAAAGGCTTATATGACATTTCATAGTTTAGTGATTACTGTTTCATACGGGAACACCGTTTTATAATTAATTTTGATCTTAAAGTCATCTGTTTGAACCCAAGACTATCATAATAAATAAAAACTTTCAATTATTTATAGAGGGAAAGAAATGTTTACATACGGAAGTAATTTTTTACACTGGGAAAGTAATGTTTGGGAGGGGGAAAACAGTTGACTTAGCTACTAGAGAAACAATGACTATTGCAAATCGCAGCTGTATTGTGAATTGGCACATTGTTGGGTGATAAAAACACATTTGCAAAACAGTTTATTGTGGATTTTTCTGTGGTTAATTCTTCTAGTGAATAAACAACAATCAGGTAATATGTAGGGCCTATATTTCAGCTAATATGGTAATCAGTTGCTGTGCGTACTTATAGGGAAATGTTTTTTTCAGTTAAATGTATAACAAAAGAGGCCACTAAGTCTTAGAAATATGCCAGTAACGTTTTTCTATATGTCTATTTTAAAGTATTATGAATTATTATTATATTGCTTTAAAATTTTCTACAATGATAATGCCCTGAGAGAGCGAAAGTGACGTCCAACAAATATTATAGAAAGTGAAATTCGTAGTGTAAAATGTGTACAAACTGAGCAATGTAGAAAGTGACGCAAAGATGAGCCAGTTTGTAGTTTCTGGCCGCGGTGGCCACAGTAACTACATTTGTCTGGCGGCAGATTTGTCCAGAACGTGGCGTTTCTTCTTTCTCTTTACAAACAAAAACTTAGTCCATTCTAGGTTATTATATCAGACTGAGAGAAATAGGGAGTCAGTTCACTTATTTATTACATTTATTACTTCCCCAGACATTACTACAGGGCGTTAAACAAGTGTTAACTCTTAAAAGAACAATAAAATCAACACATTTACCACGCATACAAGAATTGAGAAACAATTAAATCTTCTAGTGGTATATTTGTATTAAAGGATTGTTTTGAAGGTGTTATATTGTAGTTAAATATATTATTTTAGCCTACAGGGTTACTAATAAATAGAAATAAAAAAATATAACACATAACAACTCGGGTCAATTTTTAGATAAGGCAAACCAAATATAAAGTAATGGCCTTGTATTCCCATGTGCAAGGAAGGTACAACATTAATATATTAACTCAAACATCCGCTTCAGTTAAAGTAAATTAATTTAAATCTGTCAGTGTATATGTAGATAGTGTGCATGAGTGGTTAATTGGAAAGTAATTATGTACTAATGCGACTTAACCAATTATTGACTTAAAGCAAGACAAAACTTTGCTAATTATTCACAACTCTTCAGCTTTACTAATCTATCTCGTTCTGAGCTTAGTTCATTAAAAATTGCAAAGCCCGATATTTTATTTAAAAATCATTTGTCATATTGAATATTGTATGACAATTTGTGTTTTACTACAGAATCGTAATAATAATAGTTTAATTACAAATGAGATTTCTTTCTCTTATGGTTGTATCAATATCTCTTAAATACAAAGCTAGTCTGCTCGATATCCTTTCAAAATAGCATATTTACCAACATTACATATAATGTTTTATTAATATAACTAATGAATGGAAAATTAAGGAATTACTTTTCCTCTCATTTAAAGAAAGCTTAATTTTTATTAAAGGAGTAATGTACTTTACTGTTAGTTAAATTACAGGAAAATTTACCTAGACCTTCAACAAAGTGGCTTGAGTCCGGCAATCACGGCTTAAGCGGCGTTACCAGGGGTTAATTCTGGCTCATGGACCCCGCACATCCTACCTAGTTAGTTTAGCCTACAACTTAGTTTAAATAGATCATTCGGGAAATTTGCTGTTGTGTGCATTAAAAAACAGTAACTAGTAAATTTGATTTAGTAAAGATTCAACTTAAATTGAAAATATATTGCAAATACATTTACTTGATAAATTATCTATTTATCCTTACTTAACCAGAAAAGTGTTAATAGATCCGCAATGGTAAAATAATTAAGACGTTGCAATTTGCAAAAAATACTGATTTCTTACAAGAGGTCAATTCGTTGAATAAATAATTATAAAGAATAATGTTTTTACCTAATCAAGTATCCTTGGTCTACTCTATATAAAGTTTCTAAAAATATTAGACAATTTTTAAACTGTGTTTCCCTTATCGTTATAAACAATGCCAAGTTATTTAGTTAGTTATTTTTGTTAGTTAAATATTTATTATATACAGCGATTCGTTTCATTTCTGCAGCGGACCATTCCGTCTTCCTACCATATCCAATTTTGTTGGTAGTTAAAGGTGGTGGTAATTAAAATATAAGTGACACAATTGCATGAGCTCACAAATCGTTTTCTGGCATATTTTGAAACTGCGTATGATTTGACAGTTTTGAGGATTGAGACGTAAACTGTACAGAATATTATTTTTTTAATGCTTAATTTTAGATCTCCTTGTACTCAAATCATTATTTAAGTCCGTTTTATGTGAACTTCACGTATACAAAAACATGATGGGTTATTCTAAACAATTTCCTCAGCATATGTCTTCCTTTCATCAATATTTTTAAATAGTGTGAAGGTTAACTGATGCTGACATTTTCCTTTTGCTTCATTGCGAGCTGTACTCTGGAGAAGTACTACGCTATTTTTCAACACGTCTATATATTTCATTTTATTTTGGTGGTAATCCTTTTTATAGCGGTTTCTCTATTTCTCTAGTAGTATTATTAAAAACTCATTCATCTTTACTAAGTTAGCTGCTAAAAGAAAATGTTTTCAGTACTTTGGTATAGCTAATATTGCGAACTTTAAGTTTACATGTTTTAAACTTTAATTTAATTATCTAAGTGTATTCGCCAATTGCTTCCAATTCCAACACCAGTTTTTTAAGAATGGTGGTTTCCCAATTACCAGCCAAAAATTTCGTCGACATAATAAAAGACCTTTAATTCCAAAATACATTTTACACGAATTTTAACACCTTGGGCGTTGGGGCATTTGTTATGGCAATCTGTTGATAAAGTAGACACCAGCCTGCGAAGGCAGGATTTCACGAACTACCGTTCTGTGTCTACCAGTTCGGTAGTTGTCTGTGCCTCTAGTTTCATATCCGTAAATCCTTGTCAGGGCACAATTTCTACATATAGAATCATATTCTTTCCAAAATGTATATACTTTGCAGTGTCAACAGTTAAATTTTTTTTAAACTTGTCGTTTAGACTCTCTAAAATTCATGTTTGCTACTATTCGAACTGCTTATCTTTGAAGCTTTAAAATTCTCAGAAATTAATTATTTGCACATGACCCCCTAACACAACTACATAGGAAAGGAGTAGGTGGATTAGTCCATAATATGCCGTCATCAGTACCTGACTGGCAGTATTTGGCTAAAGACCTCAAAACTTAAATGCCTAAGGCAAATTTTGCGCAAACTGACTCGACGTGTACATTCCATATCATTTCTCGATATATATATATATATATATATATATATATGTATACCAATATATTTTGATGAACATACATAATCTATTATGGAGTCTGACAACATGACGGCAGGCCGACATTCCAAGTCAATTGGTCGTAAAGCATGATTCACAAAATATGTAGATTTCGAAGGATTAGTTGTGAGATTGAGGCTGTGGATTTATTGGAAACAGTTATTGAGTTCAACAAAAACTTTTTTTCCAACTCCTTTGATTTGCCATTAAAGCAAAGTAGTCATCAGCATACTGCACGAGGCTCCCGTGCAAAATTGATGAACCAATGTCATCGGGACCAGAAAAATACCAGGACTGTGTATGGAATATTGGGGAGCCCCAAATCTCATTTCAATTCTAACTGAATATTGATTTGAAATTTTGAACAATTTGGGATCTGTGGCTCATAAATGATCCATGATAAGGGCACGCCTCTAATGCCATGGAGTTCCAGTTTTTTAAGCAGTATCTTACGTTCAACAAGGGCGAATGTTTTGGAAAAGTCCAGGAACACACTCAGGGTGGGATACCGGTTATCAAGCCCCTCTACAATCATATCGGCGAGACTTACTATTTCTTCTACCGTCGATTTGCCCTTTATAAAACTAAATTGGTCATTTTACAGCCGATTGCGATTTTGATTGTGATTGGATTTTAGAAAACCAAACATTAAAGACTTTCAAAAATGTAGCTTATCATTCGCAAAATTAAGACAGAACAATAATTGTTGATAGACCATGGAGCATCTTTCTTTAATAGGATTTATTTTATCCGTTTTCAGGAGTGAGGGTAAAACTCTTGTCCTGGAATATACATTTGTACTAATTGGGTTAAAGGAGTCACCATATGCTTAAAGCAGTTGTTTTATGAGTTACATAGACAAAAAATCTGATCTTTCTATTTTTTGCTGGGAGTTGTTGACTAATACGATCGAGCTCTTCTTCAAAGAACGGTGCCAATGTCATTGACTCTGTCGGGCTCTGTGTACGAATATGAGTGAGTAACTTGAGACTCAGATGGTCACGAACCCTCCCACAAGCAATAGATGCGAAAAATCTATTAAACTCATGGGCAACCTCAGATTCGTCCTGCACCAAATAATCTCATAGTTTTATTTTTATCGTTGATGATTTTCTATGTTTGAGAAACATTTTTAGAAGAAATAATTCTTTCTGAGACGTCATATAATTTGACGTATAAACCACTTTTCTCTATGTTTTTTATAATTTTGATAATAAATGTTTAAAGTGTTCATTTGACATGTATGTTACTGCTACTGTAAATTTATGAGAAAATCTTTGGTTTCTCCTGATATGAGTATTCTTGTAGTAATCCAAGTATGTTTTCGCTTCTTTTGACACAATGATTGTCATTGTTGGACAGCATAATTATTAAACGCCTAAAATGCTGTCTTAGGACATTAAAAGATATTAAATTTAGAAATAGAAACATTGAGAAGAGCAATGTTGTTAGGACTTGTGTATCTCATTGTTTTGGTAATTTTGGACTTCTACTCATTTTGCATTAATTGTAACCTCTCAGACGTAGTGGTCCGAGATCGCTGTGTTAACCACAGATACTGCGACGTTTAGAGGGTTGGACATCTCCTTGTCATCACAAGGTCCATAGTAGATTGCGTAGTAGGCGTTACTCTCGTTGGAGTTTTTATGAACAATTTTAGACTAAAGATTCGAAGCATATCTACTAAACGTGTTGTTAAGGGATGAGTATTATCCAGAGCGTCAATAATAAAATCGCCCTTGAGGACGAAGTCTACGTGATTGGTAATCAGATTTGTCAATAAAGTTTCAAATAAAGAAAATTTTGCGTAGTAGGTGTCACTCACATTCGAGTTTTTATCAACAACTTTTAGACTAGAGATTCGAAGCGTATCTACTAAACTTTTTGTAGAGTATAATAAGTTGCCAAGCCAAACCTTAATATTTGAGAAAATGTTACAAATAAATAGTTACACTATTTTTACTTAATCGACTAAGCTTGGAGATAAGTTGGTTGACATTTTAATTAATATTATTCCGTTAATATTCTGTCTATGAAATGCATGTATTGCAGCGACTAATTCTTTCAAGTCTTTAGTCAAATGGGATTTTTGTAACTTCAATTAATACGATAATATGTTGTAGAAGGTCTCTAAATAATAATACTTTTATCCGTTGTTTTTTTATGATGTAAAGGGCGTTGGTTATATACTAAACACCTATCAATTCGGATTTCACCAAACAGTTTTTTAATACTACAAACACTTAATTACAAGGGCCGCAGAGGTCGTAGGAGTGGGGTTTTACACCAAATTTCTACCTTCTAAGTTAACTCATTCCACAATTATCGTGTATACAGGTAGATACACACAAAGGGTTTCATCATTAATTGGTGGGAGGTGCCTTGTTGAAGTGACATCATTACAGTGATGAGGGCTTCGATACTGATCAGCTATAATTTGTTATATTATTCAAGGCTGAAATCCAAATAATTAGGAAGTTTAGGACACGCACGGTATTGCATGAGGTTTTCAGATAAGGAATTATCCTAATCCAAGTTATAGTTAATAAAATAGTTTAAATATTTCTGTCACGCTAAAACTACTATGTCTGATTGTTATAATGTTTGCATTTAAAGCAGAGAATAATAGTAACGTTAAATTTGCTTTCGCGTTACAAATTTAGTTTTGGAGATTCATCATTTTACATCATTTAGGTTCTCACCAAAATCAGGCTATAGTCTCTGACTTCATCGGAGCTCATGCTGTTTATATTTTAGTCATGTGCTCCTTACCGCCCTTTAGTAACTAAACTGCAAAAACTAAAGTCTAAGAAGTTATTTCATAATTAATAAATAACATGGAATTTTCGTTCTACATTTCAGTTATTTTATTTGTCCTCTTAAATTTTTTTTATCTACTACTATAGCGCTACGAAACATTGGAATTTATAAATTTAATATGCAGCTATTAGTAAACCTATCCGAAGATAGGAATGTCATTCGATGAATGACTATCGGTTTCTCGTGAGTACTCGATATGGCTATGTTGATTCTATTGAACTGCAGAGATTTGCGTTACGAGAAATGCCTTTTCTTATTTACAACTTACCAGGTTCCATGCTTTTATATGTATTTCTGTATTGATTTTCGACTTCATCTGAATTCTTTTCCTGCAGTTGATAGAAAAAACTAGCAGAGATTTTGAATTTTGACCATCGCATGCTGTGTTTTCGATTTCCTCTTTTACGTTGTCAACGTGCAAACTCACAAGATGCAATGTTATTTGGTAAGTTTTTTACACGCTAGTAAATGTGAATCACAATAATTTAAATTGTAACGGGTTCCGAAATATTGAAGCCTCAAGACCACTTTCATTGGGGGACTAAAGTTAGTAGTTATTTATTAGTTATTCATTTGTAGCTTTGCAAATAAATCTATTTGATGATTGGATACGTAAAATGCAAATTTCATTAAAGTCTAAAAGAAGTCCTGGAAAGAAATTTGTATTAAAAGCTGTTTCATTGAAATACTAACAATCACTTGCACTAATTTTTACTTTGCAATTGCCTATTGTACAGGTTTTGCAAACATTAATCGCTAAAGTGAAATAAAATACCACATTTAAACATAATATGGAGCTGTTTTACTACGGTACATCATTGTACTTGATTTGATGCAAAAGATACTTGCCCTTGATTACAACGGCTTAGAACTACAATGAAGACGGGAAGTTTGAAATTAGACAGTCTAAACCAAGCTGAAGTAGAAGTAGTATGACTAACATTCCATTTCCCCACCTCCTCTCAGTTTAATCAGCAACCGGCGTTCTTGTCGTGTAATTCTAGGATCCAGCTTTCAAGAGGAGCTTCGTCTAATAGTTCCAGTCTTTACACTAAATTTATAGATTTTAATGAAGTGAAATCCTATCCTGAACGAAAGCCTCCCATCATTTTCTTATGACTGACTGTGATCTACTTGAGTAGAGCTTGTAGCAACAGTTTTTAATTTATTGTTATGAGGATTAATAACCAAATAAATAAACTAGAAAGCTGGACCCTTCTTTTCATATCAATAAAAAATGATTTGAATCTACCATGTCATATTCGCCCATGCCTTGAGATAAACAACCGATGTGGTTAGTGAAATTAATTCAGTGCTCGCGAACTCCAATGTATGGCTGAAGCATTAAAATTATAACTGGAACACGAATTGAATTGCACCATGTTAGATGATCCATGCCATTTACAACTTGCTTTCCCTCTCTGAGGTGAATGGAGGCGAGGTTCACAATTCTGTCAAAAGAGAGTACATAAACAACTCAGCAATGGAGTTAAATTTCAATTCTGCACCATCTGCCTTGTTTAATAGTTTTTGACACTCTGTACTCTCCACTTCTTTATTATTCTATAATAATTGAATTATTGATACCTTGAATGGTATTAGGAAAATGGGCGTTTCTGAGGTGAAGAATAATGGCGCTCGCATCAGCTTATTGTAAATCCGGCTGATTTTCCTTCAACGCCTCCATCAAAACATTGGAGAATTGATGCTCTTAGTCTATTTCTACAGCCTAAACTATGGTTATGAATGTCACTATTTGAATGAATGACAATCCGATTGGTATCGAAAGTGCGGTTACAACCAAGCGCACTCTCCAACCAAGCCAACTAACTAAGCGGTGGTTTTAAAGACCGTGGTTATATATGAATCAGACTATTAGATTACTACACTTCCATTTCTATATACGGAGCGTGTGAATTTGGAGTCTACAAATTTTCTTTTGTTAAGTTCATGCAGTTTCTTGTTTAAACATAATCATAGAAAAGTACATTTGGAACATTCGATAATCTACGTTCCACGTTCTTTTAAATTAGTTTAATACACGTTATAAAACAGTCGTCCTTTAAAATGCAACAGGAATAATCAGAGGATGTATTGATTTCCATCTTTCATTTTGGAATCCCTATGGACCCGTATATACAATCAATTACTTTTGTGTAATTTAAGTTACGTTCAATGTTAAGTGGTGTACATACAGAGGAAAATTTGGCGGAAAGTTGTGTCAAACTGTAAACGCCGCCAATTTTAAAACAAAACAGGTTCTTTTGAGGTATTACACATTCAAAAATTATCACAGAAGAACGTCCTTAATGGAATATGCGCCTTAGAGTTTTTTTTAACACAATTTGAACTTTATTGGAGTTCTGAACCTATGCACTTTCTGCCAGTACTTTCCGTGTCTTCCAAGTCTCGTTTTTCGTCTTCCATCCCTTCACTCAAGTAAGGAAACTGATGGATTGCGTAATTGAATTACCGTTATGGTGTCCAATTAGAGCAATTAGTTCGTAGAATTGACCTGATACTACCCTTTGTTTAGTTAATGGCCAAACACACCAAGAAACTTTGGTTCAGGACCGGTGGTATAACTGACTTACGACCACAAACTACTTGTACTAATTATATCATTGTTCGAGTACGTAGTAGTCGTGGTAGTATTATTTAACAATCCGTATTTTTATGTCCTATCATAAATAACACCTCCAGTTAACACGTTATTAAAGTATTTATATTATGAATTATAATAATTATTTTCTTTTAGTATCAATTTCCAATAACCTTCGTTCGCATTTCTGTGTCTTTGCTATTCTGCAAATTTATCCAAAACTCCTGTCAAAAAATCTTTGCAATTCACATGGATGTAAGGTCTCACTGGCAAAGAATTAATTTTGTAAAATAATTTGAGTTAGTTGTTTAAAAGCTTTAAAAACTATCCGTTATCGTGTGGGTTATTTTATCTCGGCTTTAACATCGCCGGTGTCATCTGGAGCTGGGAAAGTCTAATAGCTCTATTTTCAGAATAAAAACACTACGTGTCATGAATTTAGATGTAAACGTAAACAGTAGGAATACTATTCATTACGATAACTACTAAACATAAGTAAATTCTATTTGAAGCATTCTCTAGAACCTTCGCCCTCTGGTGTAACATCAGGATACAGCTACTATGCTGCCCACATCTTAAGAACCAATAGATAAAAACATGGTTACCAAAGTGATTTAATATGCAAATATATGTACTTTCAACCAGGTTATCACTTAAAAAGTTGTGTCTTTAGTTTATGACTTCAGAGTTAATTTGTTCAATAATACACGTTACCAGTGCAATTAATGTGTATTTTAAATATTTCATGAAATCAAACAATAACGAGGTTTTGTTTAAATAAGATAAAATTAAGTTAAAATTTATCATTAAAACTATCATAAAAGCAGTAATTTGTTAATCGAAAAAACTAATTTTGTGCAAGTTTTTTTAGACATATTTGTTATTGAAATTTGTATTTAACTACATTATATAAAAATAGAAAATCTGATTTATTAAACTTTTACATTTGTTTACAACTTTAATCAAAACCAGACTAAATAATCGGACAGAAAAGAATAATGGCTTGATATAAAATACGTAGTGTTAATGTGTGTATTACATATTATCGCTTCCAAACCGCCAATGCTTGTTTCAGAGAATGCACTCATTCCTTACATCATAAGTATGAAATAGTAGCTGGCCTGACTGTGAGTTGTATTATAATATAATATAATATGTAATTAACAATGCAGTATGATTTGATTTGTTTCACATTAGAAGTAATGTAAACATGTAACATATTACAATGAAAAACAATTTACGGTAGACTACACATCCTGTGGATTTAACATTTATTCACTGATTTTAACTTTAACTGTTATTCTTGAATTAAAACAACACCCGTTATTTACATTGTTGTTTACTCAATGGAATTCAGTAAACATTGGTGTACAATAGATACAGCAAACCAGTTGTATTTTTTATTTTATTTTTTGGTCATTTTTAAAGTTACAATCATTTCCATCAATTAAAAGATCTTGATAGAATAAACTTCTTACTTGCTGCTACTGTAATTTTATTAGTCATGTAGGCACAAATATACTTAATTAGCTTTGTGGCAACGCAGTATAACATAACTATCGTTTTCAAATATTTCATGATGGACTGTGAATTTTAATTGATAAAGGTGACTTTCCGACACTCAAACTTTAAGAATGTTTGTTTTTTTATCTTATGATTTTTAAGATCCACATTGGGAATTAAAATCTTCTTCCGTTCGTTTCCTTTATTTTCATATTCTGTGAAAGACATTGTCTCTAAGACCCTCCTCTCATTTAGGTTGTGTATCCCCTTAAGGTTTTGTACAATTCTTCACTTTTAGGTAGAAATCTTGGAAATTTGCTTATTTCAATCGCCATCATGACGGAATTTCCGGGATATTATTTTTGCATTTCCTCCGATCATGACCCCAGAATCCGTATTGTATTGTATTTACAAATGTATTTTAAAAATTAAATTTTCGAGTATAATGCATCATTATTTACTCTTTGTAATTCTAAATTAATTTTGTTTTGTTTATTATTTTTTGTGTATAAGCACCTTTATATCTCTTGAGAATGTCTTGTAATTTAGACGAAATATAGAGAATTTTTATGTTTAATTTCTCCTGTTTTTCTTGAAAGCATATACTCGTATGGGGGTTTGGGTATCAATGTATTTAATTGGTTTAAGCAATATCATGCGAGCTTGTACCGTAAATTTTAAAGTATCCAGACTAAATTTCGTGAAAAGGCAGTTCTTGCACATAGTTTGGATGAGTTCGTTACTCAGTCTTAACCAATAAAATCTTTCAATATGTCGTTCATTCAATTACAAGCAAAATCTTTAACTGAACTAATTTCTAACATGAATTTAAAACTAATAATTTACCAATTTCACCTATTTCATTATTTCACCTATTTCACATTCTTTAGGCTTCAAGTTGGTGAGTATTAAAAGTTTGCAAATAGAATGGTATAATGTATAATAACATACATCATTTACTATACATTAAAATGCAAAAAAATGTTTACAATTCTCAGATAATTTTCAGTAATATTCGTTATAAAAGTTTTTTATATCTCGTAAGATTTTTAGGTAACTGGCGTAAAAGGTTTAATTAGTACATAAGATTGTGTGAATAATTGTGAACACGATAACGAGTCTAGTTCTTAATAGATGCAATAATTGTATATAGCATGACTGATTTAACCAGTTAGTCAGTCTTAACCAATAACAAGTTTCAACACGGCGGCTATCACATTCGAGACAAATTTTAACTCGACTAATTTCTAACATAGAATCAAAACGGTACATTTTTTAAACATACTAGTTAAATAAAAACAACTATTACTAACTATAATAATTTGTTTCTAGTAAGATTTTAGAATTCTATTACTTGGATAGTGTTTCGATTGTATTAACATGACGACATTGTAAGTTATTGCCCTAGTAGTGTTGTACAAATAAATCATGTAAACTGGTGCATCTTTAGTTTGACATTTAGAGATGAATGGCTACATGTTATAAATCTACCTTTTTTCCGTCTGAACCGAAAGGAGTATTTTCATTTCTTGAAAATTGTTTTTCCTTCTATTAAGAAGGTATCTTGATGCTATTTCTGTTGCATTCACCACGCTTACAACGTTTCTCAACTTTGACAAATGGTTCTCAAATGGATTGTCGTGATAATTAAAAAATACAATAGATAAGTGTATTATTGAAAGAAATGTATTTTTACCTATTGGCCTACTGACATCACACGATGATAAACACCAGAAATTACTGTTATCAGACTGTATCTCTTTTCGGTTTCAGAGCTTCAACCCAATTAGCTTATAACTTCAGACGCCCAATAAATTGGAAGTGGTGCCCGCGATGAGAATATCCTCCAGTTCACGTAACTTATCTTATGAAAGCTTGGGATGCAGTTTAAAAATCCTATTCTAATGTGTTTGAGCGATGTCAACATGGTTCAAAAGGAGATTATAATATCTGTGATCTCGCTTCAATCTCATCAGACTATTCCGTCAATCTGAATTTTGAGTTGCAATACAAAGTATTTTATAAGTGCAAGGTATGCGTATGAAAATAATACGTACAATGTCTACGTGTGGAAACCTCAGGTATTTTATAAATTCAATATTGGATGATAAATCTCTAAAAATCAATAAACCGTAACATTAGAGTACGTAATACTGTAAAGCTGAACATGTCAACGTTCTGTACTTAATTGGAAATCCAGCTTTCAAAGATGAGAACCCAAGAAGTCAAGTTGACTGGACACTTACCAAAGTTGGGGAGTTTGTGAGGGATTGTGTGTGATTAGAGTAGATCCTCAAGATTTGAATCCCTAATGAAACAGCAAAGTGCCGTCTGCTTTTACTTGAAATTTAGCATTCAAGTTTCCCACTCTTCGAGTACTTCTCTTTCCGTTAGCATCATTAAAATAATTTTGTGGAGCACAGTTTTATTGAACTTTAAATCAATTAGTTACATTTCTCACTAAAAATGTTTAAATTTTAATACGAAGCCTATTCATATAAAGGCAATTCATACATATATTCTAAATTTATTTTTTTCTAATTTCAGTTATTTACTTAAACATATAGATATAAATCCGGAGTTAAGAATGTTCGTAAAAAAACAACTGAGAAGGTTAAATTTGAATTATTGGAGCGTGACAGAAAACAAGTGACAAGTAAAGTTAAACAAAGTAGTTTGCATTCATGGTTTTTAACTCAAACCCCGATTTAATTACGTATACATATGGTTATACAATTATGTATAACCCATAGAATTCTTGCTCAATAGAGCCTTGTTCGCTATACTTGGTCATTGGCATAGAAAGGTTCTTAACATTTTTCAAATCTGTGTTAAGTATCTGCGACTACGGGATAAACTTCATGGTTTTTTATTCATTCATGTATTTGCGACTAAATCATAACAATTAAAGTCGCTCGGTTAATAGTTAGGTGTTTGATACAAATCCATAATTCATTAACTAAAGTTCCACCAAAAAATAATGAATAAGTTTTATGGCGATTTTAAAATTACAAAAAATGCAGCGCTATGTGTCATTTAGATTTGTTAGATTTGTTATTTAACTCATAATTGGTTTCTTTAATTGTCTATTTGATTACTAGTTTTAACCTTTTAGTTTGTAAATTTGAACAATCTTCAAATGATATCTTTACTGAAAAAGTAATTACGTTACTCGAAGACAAAACTATCAGAAGTCTCTTTCATTCGTTAGCACCAATCAGCGTATAGGTGCTTGAAGCCAGGGAGATGAGAGCTTTTTGACAAGTATGGATTGGAAATGAAAAGATTCAGGAACCGACTGAGAGATTCCAGTCCGAAATTCTTGAGGATGAAAAGCTACTGTATCATTATTTCGAGAGATACAAGGACTCCAAACAACTCTAAAGAATCATGGGGTTTAAGGGTACCGTGAAGACAGTCTGGAAATGAAGCGATCCATAAACCGGATGGTCCTAATCGCTGAGGTATTAACATGTTTATAGGTGTAAAATTGTGTAATTTTTGTTATTGTTATAGATAGCTATAGATACTAGAATACTTAACTAAAAAAATAATTAGATACTTAGGTTATGTTTTTTACAATGGTTAGTGAATATTTTCCTGCAATTTTATTTTTATAGCCAATTGGAGTAAATTTGGTTATAAAATAAAGAAATTAAATTGCAGTACTGGAATTGTCGTGCAATATTTAAATATGGGAATTGAGAATTTAAAATGCAATTTAGGTTTTAACTAGGGAATTAAATGAATGTTTCAATGATGATGTGCCAGCTAACAGGCACTTCTAGAATAGCAAAATCTTCAGTCAAAAGTGTTTGTTTTTTGCCGGTTACTTTTTAAAATTACAATACATTTGTTAAAGTTCAAACTAATATGGAATTATCAGAATTTTGGTATTTATATATATATATTTTGGTATTTATATTTTGGAATTTTTGGTAAATATATATATATATATATATATATATATATATATCTTCAAAAGTCAAATTTGGGTGGAAAAGCTGAAAGTCTATGATTGTGAAGTTCTGATGAAGTAGTTACGGTTGGGTCTCACCAAAATGTATGCACTTCATAGATATTGTATCAAAAAGACTTTAAAAAGGTAAATACTGACTGCGGCTATCGAAGCCTTAATAACATTTGGACTTTTGGGGTCCAAGCGCTAGTTTTAAAGGTGATAAATCAAATTTTGGGTATGTGCCCAAATTTGTCTATTCACTAGCTCTGTCAAATAGAGAAGGATGAGATGGCAGGCAACACAAAAGTTGTTCTCAACAGCGCTGTGCACAGCCTTACTGCTTGCAATGTTCTTGTTTTCTTAATACTTATCGCTATATTGGAAAAAACGTTATAGTAATATGTTGAATAGAAATCTTTTTGAAAAACTTTCAATATTGTGGGGAAGAAAAATAAATATAAGTTTGAATCATTGTTACATTTTAAATTAAGGTGATTAAAAATTATGAATGTCACGGATGTGGTGGATAATCACAGAAACATTTATTAACATGAACAAGAAATTATCTTAAATTGTTTTATATTATTATATTTCTAAGTAATTTGTGTCATATTTATGATAAATGAGAGACAAATACGATCGCTATGGCATTTACTAGGAAGATCGTGATGCTGAACAATTCTGAACATAATAATCTGATAATAAAGTGTTCTACGATTTGTATTATCAATATCTTTTCCGGAAAAACGTTTGGATGTGATTTTCCAAGCATTGCCTAGAATAATAAGGTGATAAATGAACTACAAAAATAATTTTTAATTATTATGACATGATACATTCCTAAAACGATTTTATGAACATATTTGCATACATCAATTATAATATATTAGATATATTAGTGTTTTAATAAAATACTCAACTTAGTCCTGTATCATGAATTATAGGGACATTTTTATTTGTAAAGACTTCTATTATTACGAGTATTAAACGTGTATACTGAATATTAAAAGTTGTGTTTCCTTTAAAAACTTGATCTATATATTCAATAGATTAAGATTAATCTATGTAATCAATATATTCTGTACATTTCAATCTATAATTCATCCATGATCATGAAATGTTACTAAGGGCTTTCAGTATTTGAAACAGACAAATCGCAACTGGCAGTGTCTCTGAGTTGTTTATACCCTGGACATGTCATTAGCACACATTAGAGTTGTACATAAATGTATGTTTAAAATAAAACATGGTTGCGCTCAAACAATGGCTGGATATACTATACGTATAATATAATGATCTATGTCCACCATCCGAAAAATAACAAAGAGGAACACACATATTAAAAATTAAAGGTGGCCATTGCTGAATGGTGTAAGCCGCCATTCATGCGGTAATAGTTACTCCTCCACCCTCAATGTGATTCCATTTTACCTTCAATGCTTTCTTTATACGACTGTTGAAGATTTTATTTTCAAGAGTAATTTTACTCTCTTCTGTTTTCTTGACACATAAGATTTAGGACTACTTTGCTAATAGAAATTCAATTACTTTTTACTATATTAGATTATTTTGTTATTATTTGTTTAGTTTTAAAAAGAAATTGCTTCGATAGTATTGATATATAAATTCACATAGCGTGTAGGCTGAACAAATAGTAGAATATAGAAGTATAAAAGATCGGAACGCAATGTCAACGTTGAATTTTCCGAAGCCCTATACATACTTTTCTGAAACAAACCCAAGGACATGTACGAGTTTAACGAGCCGGTATGGCCTACGGAGGAATCAGGAGTGGCATTTAGAGAATAACTTTAATCTTACATATTATTATAACTGTAAAAGGGATTGAATGTTTATGCTTCTACTGGTGTATGATTGTGTTGAAATGTTATTTGAAGTTTAAACACTGAAGTATGACCATTTATTTAAAATTGTAGGGCTCCATCACATTGCATCAACCAAAGACTTCGGCCAAACATTAGTCTGTGGAGGCACCAAACATATAATTTGTGATTATTTGAGGCTTAGCATTAGAATAAGTATAAACTATGGTTGACTTGACATGCTAGGAACTAGAGGAACAGCTAAATTTTTAACTTATATAAATATATATATATATATATTATTGCGATACAATGTTTATTACAATGTTTTTATTGCAACAATTTAAATGCGGCAATGGCCACTTATAAAAATAATGGAATAGTGAAAAGTGAGGGCTCTGTGGTGTAGAGGTAAGTCCCGGCGGAGCAATAGTTTTTGCGTTTCAATATTAGTAGAAAAAGATATATATATATATATATATATATATATATATATATATCCCAAGTACTTTTTGTGATTCAATGTTTATTGAAAAAATTAAATTAGGCTATTGCCATTTATACAAATTTAAATAAAAGTCGTTTGACAGGTGTTTGGTCTTCCGATCATATGTTAGTTTGGTTATTAAAACGCATATGTGACAGATACGGCCAAATACAAAATAATTGAATCGTAAAAAGTAAGGGCTCTGTGGTGTAATGGTAGCACATTCACCCGGCAAGTGAGAGATCTGGGTTCGAGTCCCGGCAGAGCAAGTACTTTATTTATTCAATTTGTATTGAAAAAATTAAATTAGGCTATTGCCATTTATATAAATTGAATGAATTTATATGTGTGTATATATATATATATATATATATATATATATATATATATATATATATATATATATGATATACTTCACCCACTTTTCTTGAATAACTAAAATATTAGAACCTATTCAGCATAAAACCATGAAGATGATAACTTTATGGTAACTATGGGAATTATTTCGCTCTTCCGCTTCACTAGTACTGCTTGTTTAAACTATTTTAATTGGCGCCATTGAATCTGTTCTGCTCTACTACTTCAGCGTTCTAACAAATTTCCATTTAAATTTAATATCCAATTATTCGAAAGTGCATCTGAAAATCAATATGTCTTCCAATAACTATCACACTAATAAATGACTAGGGAGTCACTAGAATAACAGTTAGTCAGTATGTATATTCTATAGCAGCAGATTGAAAATAGTTTGTCAAAGTAACAGAAGGTTTACAATTTTTGGAAAAATGCTTAAGCGCTCCTTTACTTGTTCACCCGCATTATCCCAAGAAATAGATCGCATGGATGGATTCAATCAGATTTGTTTTCCCTTTTAATTGTGATTCTTTATTACAAATAATATTTATGTAACAAGTGGTTTTTAATACCACAGTCATTGTAGTTGCCTCACCCTTCCTTTAGATTCCTCTAGAATTGTATTTTTATGCTTGCGTAACGGGCACGACCTGTTTATCAAGGGTTTCTCCGAGAAGAAAATATTACGAATAAGCATTACTTGATTAAACTAATGTGCGGTAACTGTTTACCATACAGTGTTTCTTGGGAGCTCGTTGTTCCAAAAATATATTTATTTTGCAAGTTTGAATATCTTTGTAAAATGTGTCTTGGTATTTTTATCGCACCAGGAATTTGTTTACGCGCTACGCAAAACTAGAGGTTCTGAAATGTCAATAACATAGTATGTGATCCACATCAACGAACTTATAAATTTGTCTTCATTTCTAGTTACATTCGTATTGTGTAATTTAAACACCTATTACTATAGCAATTGGCAATTATTTAAAACAGTGTTAAAATACCGATGTTTTTAAAGTGGCTTCTGATTTTACCTATATAATTTTCATAGTTGATGAAAATACAAAGAAAGCAGAACATACGGAAAGCAATGCACCAATATAAAATCATTTTCATAGTTAAAAAGTATCATCTACAGTATAATGAAATTGTAGCTTTATGGAGTGGCCCGTTGAATTATTAAAACCTGTCAAGTTGAGAATTTAATCTTGAAAAGCGAAACACGAATATTTGGAAAAGAACAGAAGTTTGAAATGGAGTAAAGTTGTTATTGGAATGGTTAAAAAACGTAATCACTGCTGTGAACGTAAACGGGTTAACGGTTACGGTTGAGTGGTAGCGGTTGTTATTGTGGTTAGATAAATATTGCTGTTCTCGGCGAATATCTGCCGTTGACCGCAGCTAGCACTCGATTGTAAATGAGTTTATTACAATAGCCTGCGGTTGTGACTCAGTCAGTGGTCGCTGGTCCGTACAAAAGTTGTTCAGGAGATCTAGGAGAAAGTATGATTCACAGTTAGATTATCGCCTTCAATAAACACGTAGAAAAGCAGTATAAATCGTTTGTGAAGCAGCTAGTGTAAGGTTTTGTTGCAGTTTACTATTCATTTGATTATATATATTTTTTAATTGATTGATTTGTTCCTTGACTAACCTTTACACAGCGGTATAAATTACGTAGTAGAATATATTTTACTAATTCATTACATTGAACAATCTTGATTCTTGGACTCACGCTGTTGCTATTATGACTCTAACAGTTCATACCGTGTCTTAAAATACTCACACTATTAAAATCGTGAAGTATTCTAGTTTACTTTAGAGAACATACTTCACCCAACAGAGGTTTAAGTTTGACTTTATCGACCTGTCTTATTCATATGCTTACCCTCTCATGGACATTTTATTGTCACTATATAACTGTTTATTTATTTTCCTCTATTTAATGGTTTTCTCGAGATCAGAGAGCGAGAATTTCGTAGGAATAAGTATAATTACTCTTTTGTGCTAAAATAGCAGCGATCCAGAGTTAAAATTATTTGGTGCGAATTTACGAATGTCAGGAAGAAGTTGTACGCACTGACGCTGGAGCGCAACTGTACAAAGGTTCAACCATTCCTGCTTCATCAAAACCTACGTCACGAGGATGGACAGGACTTGGTATGTTCCAACACCCTTTTGAGATTCTACATGAAGTAAATGATAGGTATAATTGTTCCTAGTGGCTACAGTAAAAGTTTCAGTTTTGCTCCGAGATTCTTATATAACAATAACTGTAAATAGACGTTTCATTCCTCAAACGTAAACAGTTGTTATTAAACATAATTTTTATTTCTCGTGGTGAACACATAAGAGGACAGAAATCCCGCTTTATCCGTTCACCGCGACCGCAGTAATAAGGAAACTTTAACTGGGTTAAATATTTACCCAGTCATCCATTTGCATGTCCTTTAAAGTGATTATTAATTTTCTTTGTAATTTAAATTTGTGTAGTATGTCCGGAAGTGTCCAGACGTAACGTTGTGCATCTCTTTTGGATATTTCGGTTACTCAGGAGACATTAATTAATTAGAGAAATGTATGTTTACACAGAAAGTATTAAATTTGTTTTGTTATAAGTACACACCCATGCTCGGTGAAAGAAACTCATGTACAATAGTGTTTAGTCAAGAAAATTTGATCAATATCGCGTTATGAAAAGCCAATTAGTTTAACTTATATTCCAGTCACATCGTGCTTATGTGCTGTTTGAACACTTGTTATTCAGTTACGACCTGTTTGTATTGTTTAGACATAATAAAACAGTTATAAATTTGTTTTTAAACACAGTTATAAATTAGTTTTTTAAACACAGTTGTAAATTTAAGTTTTTTCGTATTCTATATCAAATTAACTAAAATTAATACTTTGTGCACACTCTTTTAACTTAGATAATTCAACATATCGCTGACTATCACGTATTAATTTGGTCTTGAAACAACTGCTGATTTTTGTTTCAAATTTATGAGTTTCAGTTCGTTTACAGAATTAAAATATTTTTTAATGGAGGATATTACTTAGTATCCAAAAGTGTCAGTCTCATTAATCAATGTTAAACTAGGTAAATGTGGAAACCAGACAAACTGTATATGCGGACTACAAATAAAAACTGTCAAATGTACTGTTAAGTACGTGTACACTCATAAATAACGTAAACTGCAGAGAATGGTTTATGGTTCTTTGGTGTGGGCCTGCAGCTCCACAGTAGGTATTTAGGGTTGTTATTCCCTTGAATCACAAATGTGTAGCATACAGTGTGCAGAAATACACGAGTCTCTCAAACTAATGGGAGCGAGTATAATATAGTAAAAGTTTTATAGTATAATTGGAATATCTATAATACTTTTCATTAATCAGTCATATTTAAAATACAAGGTTTATCTTAGTGCCGAATATTTTAAATTAATGTGACTGTAACCATTTCTTCAATTTAAATTCATTGATTTTAATTATAAGCCTCTTTAAAATGCTCCCTTTCAACTATCCAGGCTCTCGAAATTAATAAAAACAGATTAATACATATACATACATTCCGCTAATTTAGTTCAAAATACCGATTCCCCGAACGAAGGATGAAGAGACAGACAGACGGACGGACTGCTCTTTAATCTTGTGAACCTAAAATCAACAGAGCTCTTCCTCGGACTCAGAGGAAACCCCGTACCAAGATTTGTAACAACCTTTTGTAACAAGATTTATCACACAAACGGACGGACATGATTTCAGAGGGCCCTGGCGTGTCCTTAATAATATCCTTAAGACGATGTACGTGAAACACGATTATTGAAAGGAACAGAAACGTTTTGTTTTGGATGAATCCGATACAAGTCTACGTAATCAAACCGAATATCTAGGTCCTTGCACTATTCGTGTGATTACGCCAGTCTACCAATTATAGTGTGTCGATAAATGCATACCGGCGCATGTATAAGGCTCATAGTGAGGGGCCATCATACTAATAATTTCGTTGGTTTCCTGAAAATTCATCCAATATTACATGTTTTCATATCATGGTTATTAGGGTTACAACCTTCCCCTCTTTCCCGGAGGAGAACCCAAAGAATAATCGATGAGATATGAATGCCAGAAAAGTTTATTCACGCTATACTAATAAAACAGTTTCCAACCATTTATACTTGACATAAACGAGATTTAACGTAGATCATGGAGTTGTTCTATTGTTCATTGTTCCTGGCAAACTGTGCTTAAGGGCTTTAGAAAGTCCTGGCTACGCTACTATTTATTAGAACATTAATATATTTTTAACATCTAGCATAAGATGAAATGATTTATTGTGATTCATTGATATAAAGACTTAGGTAATAAGGTCAGAAATGATACCGGAAAATACGACGCAATATGCACTTCTTAGAGTGAATACTCTGCCATTACGTGAAGTGGATATTGGTACATACAGTGGACATAAATTATAATCTTATAAATTCATGCGATGAAATAATTTATGGTGAATCGTTAATATCACTTGGTAGATTATAGCATAGGTTGTACTCGAGAACCAAATCACAAATACAGTGAGTTGGGGATTAAAAACAAAACGTATGCGATTCTGCCATAGAGGAACCTCTACCACAGAGGATCTTTCTGCCGTAGAGGAAATTGTAATACCTTGGTGTTGGGAACGATTGGATAGTATGTTTAAATGTATTTAACCCCATTAATATATCACTGTAATACATGCAACCACAAGGACCGAGTCATTTTTGTTTTAAACCAAAACCTGGAAATCTAAATAAACAAAAGAAAACAGTGTAAATCGAGGCTTCGTGGGAGTTTCCCAAAGCCGGTGTTTAGGCAAAAACGAAAAAAGGTCAGAAATTATACCGGAAATACGACGTAATATGCACTGCTTCGAGTGAATAGTCAGCCATTACTTGAAGTGGATATTGGAACGTTCAGTGAACATAAATATGCATCTCTCTGAGCTTTTAGCATGAAATAAAATTGTTTATGACAAATCTTTGATATCATGTTTGAGATAATAACTTGCATTTAGCATGAGATTAAATTATTTATGGCGATTCATTGATACCACGATATTGATAATAAGGGAAAAATTGGTATCTTATTATTCAACCAAATGCCCACAGCTTCAGTGAAAATAAAATTAAAATTAAATACATTAACAATAATGAAACACCGATAAAAATAATAAGGAAAGGAAAATAAAAAGATTTGAAGAGGTTTGAATGGTCGCTATAGTTAGGTACTTCTTATGGTATTCTTAAAAAACTGACTTTTTAAATATATCCATTTTTTATACAGCCAATAGATCCTCTGTCGCTGTGTAGTACATATACACTTATTTTGTCTCTCCCAGATCCTGACTGAGCGCCTTGCCTTGACGGCCATCTCTCGCAATTGTGAATGTCACTCCTATGGATGACTTGGTGCACGTTTTATATCCCACCTATCCAGTAGAAAAATTGTATCCCTATCCCTCACAATATTCCCCTCATATACAAGTTCACTCACTGCACAACTAGAAAGTACATGTTTTCGTCCGGATTTTGTAGCGTTACTCAGAGTGTGATATAACTTCCTAAGATTCATTATCCTAAGATCTAATATACTAGTGATCCCTCGGCTCTGCAGATCCATTTGTAAGATGTAAGCATTTCAGAATTTTAGTGGTGCATTTAGAAACTGCATAGGTCAACGATTTAGTTTATTAGGAAAAAACTTTGTGAAGTATTAAATGGTGAATTTTACATCAGTCGAGCAGGTTTACATTGCGGAATGTAAAACAATTGGTCGTAGATTTTTCCTTATGTCTTATTTGAAAATAAAATCAGTTTACTGCTTGTTCTATATGTAATTTGCGCAGAAAACTTTATTAATTAAACATAATAAGCCGGAAGACATGAATAAATGATTTGAAACTAATAATTTAGATAGATTAAAATTATAGGTGAGTTGGTATACATTGGGGAAGGTAGGTGGGGGGTTTTTGTAGTATAGTGCCTATCATAAAACGGTGAAACTGGAGTGGTGTTTTTATTTATGTTGATAAATAAACAAATGTGGTAATTGTACGTAATCAGTAATCAGTAGGGAAGTTTAGAAATAAGTGGGCAGATGTCATACACAATTACATTGTTAATTACAGTTAGACAAGTATTTTACTTCGCTTTTAGTGTAGATGCGGACACGAGAGAGCGCCCTGTCCCCTGTGCTCGACCCAACTTTGCTTCCTTCTGTTATATATGTTAATTATACATTAACTGGTTCGCTTTGTGGCTGTTGTAGCTCATTGTTATCTGTATTTGGGTATTTTCACCCAGAAAAACTTAACCTCACAGGGACGTCTTTGAACTTATGCTACGTTTAATTCGAATATGTTATTGTCTAGTTTTGTTTCGTATATCGTCATCCATCAACAATTTCGGCCGTGTTGGGATTTTATGTTGTCAAATAAATTATAGAACGGCTTAATGTAGTTTGATTGACGAGATATAAAACTAAAGTTCCACTGCAACGCAAAAAGAACAGTTCATTAGAAAAAAATATAGATCCAGGAAAATTATACTTTCTTTAAGTATTTTGAAACCAATGCAGTAGGGATAGAATTCTAACATAGTTAGCAAAAAAGTGGGGTTTTGATCAACTTAAAATTGTCTTTTTAAGATTAAACTTTACCTATGTAAACGATCGTTATTAATAAGTTACAAGGTATGAGTATGCGACACCACTTTTCTCTTAAAACTTTTCGCTAATGTTGCATGCAAATTTTCAAGTTTATACCTCATTTAATTCGTGAGATTGTCCTACGGATTGACAGACATACAGACAGTCATGCAGATAACATTTTACATCTCCTCGGCAGACTAAATGAAACATTGTGTCAGCCTACTGAGTGATAGGCTTCAACGACACGGGCACCATCATAGAACACATTCTTGTCTGTAAAGAAATAAAGTTTCATGCAACATTTAACATTTTACACGTATTACTTATCTTGAGGTATCTTGCGGGTTGTTAAGCTACAGGTGTTTCTATGTCACATGTTAAAATGCCGTATGTCACACTCAGTTCGTTTACTTATTTATTCTGCGACTTTCCCTTAGACATCAGGGTTACCTTTAAGACCAATAAATTTTAAAATATTCTTCAAGACTCAGCCAAATTCCATGGAATACCATGCACCATCACTGAAATTGATGTTAAACATATATTTAAATATATGTTGAAGCACTATGTAAAATTTCAAATCTATACAAGATTTTATTTTTGAGATAAAGTTTTTTCCAGCCCCTCAAGTGTTAGGGTGTGCTACTGCTCAGCCAATAAACCAACCCCATTATTATTTTTCCTTCTGTATTTAATTCACAAGACAGATATGAAGCAATATTTACTACTCTATGCTCTGTGGTCACAAGGTGATGAGGAAGGCAAGGTAGATATTAGCAACTGCCATCCTTGTCTCATCCCTCCTCTCCCTACCATCCCAACCACCACCAATGTCAGTATCCGCTACAGATCCATCTGTAGTCCAATTACCTACCAAGACATAGTTAATTATTCTCACAACCATGATGGCTCATACATACAATACAAGTCCGTGGTAAAAACCTCCTACAGTCGTAATATGCTGCCTGTAATAAATCATGTATTACTTCATTCGTTCATAATTGATTTATTCTTATTGTTCATAACTTAAGAAATGAATTATATATTCAGTTAATACACGCTTATAGCTTTTAAACGTTTTTAACACAGGATCTCGTATATTTGAGGACCATTTATTTATTTTTATTTGAGTTATTTATTATGGATCGGTGAAATTTACTATGGTAGATGTAATTGAGTTTGTCTTAATTTAAATTTTATGCACATTTTATTAGCAGAACAATAATATTGTATACATCGTAGAAATTGTTACAAGACCCAAGTAAAAAGTATCCTTACGTAAATAGTTTTTAACGTAATACCCTGGTATCCACACAGTACAAAAACTCTTCTTGTGTGATATGCGAAAAGGGGCAAATAAATTAGGAAAAATTGTATTAGCCAAAATCTTTCATATAACAAATTTTAGTATGCCACACTTTTTGGTTAAATTCGAAACACTCTTGGATTATCTGGAAAGTGCGTTGTACCCGAGTAAAAAGAGTTTTTAAAATTTATTTCTTAATCTCTACAAAAGTGCCGGTTGTCTGTTGTGAGTCAAATTTCAAATAGTTGAAAGTTAAAACAATCATCAGGAGTTTATTTTATATCTGTGTATTTGTCAGCAACAAAGTTTCAATCCATTGTTGCATTCAGTAACCTAAGTAGTCAAGCCTGTGGCCAATTAACAATTGGGGATTATTTTATGTAAGTTGTGCACTTTACATTTAAAACGTCGTAATTGTTCCTGTACTCAGTTTCTGACGTCACTGTGTATTTACGTTTTAAGTTTGTCACAATAAGCTCCTTGAGCAAGAGTCCGTTCCTTAAAATCATTAAAATTATATGAATCGCTATTATATGTTTCATTTTGTTCTCAGGATTACCTCTCTTAAGGCCACATATTGAAAACATATTAGATTATTAGTTCCATAAAGCATAAAAACGTTTAACATGCACTATTATACTTAGAAATTAACTGTGCGGTTTAGAAATTTACTATTTTCGTTTCGGCGAATAGCTGAGTTCTCCAGGCCTGTTTTTCTTCAATCTGTAGGCATTTCCTTTAACCGTCCCTTTTCTTTTCATCTACCTGTTACAATTATTAGTATGCGGGAAAGTAACTATGAAAGTACAAATATAAAAATGTGTTTAATACTAATATAATTTTTATCTTTAACAGAAAGTGCGCATCTGCAGAGGGAAGCGATTTGAAAGTTACTGAAGGTCTGAGCTTGAGATAAATACTTTCAGCCAAAATCATCCTCGACCATTAGCGCATTAACAGTTTAAATCATTTGGGTTGACTGAATTTTGTAGGATGAGAAATACTATATTGTCATGTTGTTATCTGAGAGTAAGTACAGTCATCTTATTTGTCATTCTATTTTATTAAGTTAATAATTATATTTTACGTAAATGTTTTGGATAAAATTCTTATTGTATAAAAGAAAATGTTAAACTGGTGTTAATTAATGGACATAAACACATTAGTTTTAGGTACTATCGAGTTATTTCTGTCAATTAAAAATTCCATTTCCGTCCAGTCACCAATCGACTAAACTTATCGATAATAAACTAAATTCTAGAGTAATATTTTACCATTGACGGGTTTAATGATTCTATATTAATTTAAACTTGAATACCGTAAAAGAGTTTATATTGCCTGGTTATCGTTAAAGATAAATTCTCAGAAATGCAATTACACACACGAGTAAAATACTATTTTAGTAAACCTAAAAATAACGGAGTTAATGTTTTGAAGTTCTACGAAGAAAAGTAAGCCAAATGTTTCATGAAATCAGAGCTCAGACCACCAGTTTTTTCAGCCACTTCTATCTAGAAGGGTTTATCTGGTTAAATATACTTTTAGGCTGAACGTCAGCGAACCTTATCACTCGAGAGATCGGAAAATTGTACTTTTCTGTCTGTCTGTCTCTCTGCATGTCCGCACGATATTTAGAAGACGAACTTACCTATAGAATGGACAGTTTGCGCGAAGCTTCATTTTTATGACAAACGCTGAGTTCAGTGATGGTGCATGTCATTCCATAGGTTTGGCTTAGCAAATGTATTTACATTGGGGGCAATCCTGATGGAAACAAAAAATAGCAGATTAAATAAATTTGTAAACATACTGAGTAAAGTCATATGAGGTTAAACATGTGACATTTTTTTCCTAGAGTTAAAGAAAAATATAAATATACTGCTACGAAACCTAACTTCATGAATATAAAAATGTGATTGTATCATGTGGCAAGATATCTCAAGAAATACCTTATCTGTAAACTTTTAATTTTGTATGAAATTTTAATACTACATAGACGAATGAGTTGTATGATGGATCATATCTAACCATGGAATTTGAGTGAGCGTTATTGAAGCCACCCAGGAAGCTGGTATAATTTCTACATACCGATTGTAGTTACAATTTATTTTCGGACATTTGCCATCTTTCAGTGAAACAAGAAATCAGTAACGTCTTGTTTCACTGAACAATGGCAAATGTCCGGAAAATCCTGTTTCCTTCGAAATCCTTCCATCTTCAAAAATAACCTTCAAACAAAGAATTTATTTTCTGTGCGATTGTTTTTTTTGTCCATTTATCTATTTAAACACCAATTTTTTAAACATGAAGTCTCTTTGTACGTTGACTTCCTTGCCATGGGCGGAATATGAGAAGTTTAAATGTTTATTTCAAAAATGTCTGCACTGGTTAAAGAGAAAACGACCACAGTATGCGTCTTATTTAGTATTTTACAATTATACATATTTGGCTATTTATTTCATTATATATTTAAGTTAGTAGTTTGATATGCACTATTGTAGTTAATAATAGTTTAAATGTTTCAGAAAGAGGTTTCTACTAGAAAATCCTTTCTACAAATATAGGTAAGTTGTTGACATTGAACTTGGATATTTCTGCATTCTTGTATATTTATTTTTGGCCCATTCAACTTTACTAATTATCTGTGAATAAGTATAATTCCTTTTTTGAAAATTCGATACTTCGTATTAATTTTGGATGAAATAGTCAGTGCGTATCAATCATAATAAATTCATCATTAACTTCATTGCAGATATATTTGTTCTTTTTTTAAATTTCTTTCTTTGAATCTATAGGAGGTCTAACATTTTCCGACGCTTTAGCTGTGTAATTTAGTTGTAGTTTTGGTATGATTTTCGTGTTTTTTTTTTTTTTATTTTCCTGGTTGGTTTGTGTGCCTTGTGGAGTTTTTTCTTTTTTGCTACGTCCGAACAGGTCCAGTTAAAACTCAGCGATGTTGCTATTTACACAATAAAACACCATTGGTGATTGCCACTGGCTTTATGTAGGTTCTGTTCCACCAGTATATACTGTTATTATGAAAAGTAACTGCTTTTGCTGCAGTTAATAATGTTTGAGTGATCACCCAAAATTCATTCATACCACATCTCTTTCATGTCTCCGAATCTATTTCGAGAAGTAATATCGCCTTAAGTATTAATCGGCCAAAAGCACAATAGTATGAAAATCAACGATGTAATTGATGCAAAGAAGCACTGAATAGAAATAGACTTTATACGTGTTACGGTTGACGCTTAATGAAGCAGTTGCTTTACAAGATAAGTTAGGTCTTGCGTCAACAGCGTATTGATATTGTTTCTGCGCATAATAAGGTACGGGTAATGCTTTTTGCGAAGCTGTAGTCGAGATAGTGTCTGCTAATAGTGGACTATATCGCAGAGCTGACAAGAAACAACTTCATAATTATGTATCCTGTTCTTTATTGTTCGATATCTTTACAAGTTTCTCCACGGATCCCATACTGGGCACCTCTATTAAACATCACCTATGTTAACAAGGATCTCCACTCCTTTGTTAGTTTCTTGTTTCCACCATTTGTAATTATGAAATTAAATGAAAAATGAAATGAAAAATTCTTTATTTATACAGGCAAAGTTAGGGCCGCATGGCCCTTTCTTACACTTAACCTAAAACATTAATTAATTAATCTTAAATTTAAAACATTAATTATGTATTGCCTTAAAAATTAAAAAATTAAAGAAATAATTACATTTAAATATTGTGGTGAAATTAATATAATATTTTAACATGATAAAATTAAAATTTAATAAATTAATAAGTTAACCACTTCTGTAATTCTTAAAACATGTGAAATAATATTATACTATTAATATATACATAAAACTAACGTAGTTATTGGTAATGAGTCCTTTAACTTTTATAACACAAAATCTCACATTCGCCCCTCTGTCAGTGTCACGCCCACAGCATCTCAGACCGGACCTGCCTCGGCTAACCGCTTAAGATAGATATCTTTCAGTTTCACCACAAACCGGGAACAGCTATCGATGGAAGTAATTGTTTGGGGAAGGGCATTCCACAACCTACAAGCCATTACATGAAAGGACTTATCAAACACTGCAGTCCTGTGCTGAGGCATTCTCGAAATGTATGAGCCAGAGCGAGTGCTTCTTACACCTACATGAGACACAGATTTAAAATATTCAGAAAAATATCTTGGAAAACCAAATTTTAATATTGAATTAACTAGTTTTAGAATTTTGATGTTTTTAGTTTATATGATGTATATAATTTTTAGTACCAACTTGTTATAAAGGGTAATACGATTTAGTAAATTTGCTATCGTTATATTTTACATAAATAGAACATTATGTTTCAATGATTAAACTCTATCCGCAACTCCAGGTGTAAATACCTTGTTGTATGTAGAGTGCACAAAAATCGAATACTTATCAATGGCTATGAACTTATCAAAAATAAGCATATACCTAGAAGTACATAGTGGTCATATGAAGCACTAACCATGTCACTGCACAATGCAGGCGCACTGCACCACAATATATGCTTACACATTACAGAAGGTGGAACTGTAATTTTTTGTGCATGCGTACCTAATGTCACCACACATTTTGTGTCATCAGGTTTTATAACACTCAATGAGGAGAATATATTCCAATTCTGTTATCCTTACAAATCAGACAAAGTCAATAACAATATTTGTAGACATAAGAACTTGGTAGACATTTACTGTTTGAAATCATTTGGTGTTCGGAATATGGCAAAGACAAATTTCAATAACGATTTATATTATCTACTAACGGCCGATACTGTACAATCTCTTGCCAAAACTTTTTCACAAGGAACTGAAAAACAAGCACGACTCCATAAGTTAATGATATAACTAAAGACAGATTAGTAACTGTGATTGGCAACAAGGTTTGCCTTTCCTATGAGTTCCGGTGATCGGTGAGGAAGTCATATCTTCTAATTTCCATTTCCAATGTGAACTTCGGGATATAGTGTATAATCTATCTTAGTTATTTTATACAACCACATCTGGAGGATGAAAAGAAAACCTTTTATTGCTTAAGAGTACTGATAGACCAGCGTCATCACATAAGTGGTTGCCAAGCACTTTATAATATCACCCCCTTCGTTCAAGGACCGTAATCGATATCAGTGTTGTCATAATAATCAGTGATATCTTGTTGTAGGCGAATAACATTCACTGTGTTTTTATTGCTGAGACAGCAGAATTATCCAATTTGCCATAAGGGTGTTATGGATGAGCTATGATGCCAAGTAAGTTTTAAAACACACCATTATCAAAGTGGAATTCTGCATTGTTTGAAGTGGTAAGTGAATAATCACATTTATCGTGTTGGCCGTTGTATTTGTTTCGCTGTAAATTTTAAATTCTACTGAAGGGTTAGAGTTTTGGTGAGAGTTTTGAGATCTAAAGCCAGATTTTTTTCTGCTGTAAGTTGAGTTGTCAAAGTACCCAGGGTTTTAGGATGACAGTTGGTTAATTAGTGTATGTGATATCAATTGAAGGGTGCAAAATACTACCCACAGAGCTGCAGTGACGTGCGTAATCCGTCCAATTATCCAAATTAAATTAAAAGAAGGCGGGGATTGTTTTGTTAGTCCACACAAAATTAATCCGTCTACCTATCCCTAGTGTCAAACCTTTCTATAGGTTAATATACATTGTAATATTTGATTGCTCTCCTTCAGGCATTTATAATGAGACACTCCAGAATTTTATCCCGTTACGTAATAGGTACTGACTATCTTGAGGAATGTTTTTCTTTCTTCGTGTGCGGCAATAATGGATGGAGATATTCTAATATAAAATAAGATAGGAACTTTACCTAACCCCCATTCTTGTTAACATGTTAAATTATACTTCCGCAGGGTATAAAATCTTGTTAATAACGATTCCATTGGTATGATTCGTATGCAACACTTTGCAAGGTTTGATATGGCCTTACAAAATAGACCCAGGAGGTGGTCATATTATCAGCGTCTTTACCATCATTGGTTTCTCCTCCCACCTCATTCTTGGTTTCTCTGCAAAAAATGTAGACACATTTTAAATTCACGAGCAGTTAGTTACCCGGGGTTTCGCACGAAATTTCTTACTGCAAACAGAAACATCTTCCCTTTTAAATGACATTTTAAACACTTTTCAGTTAGATAATAATCGCTGAGCATATTCCAATCCTCTCATTCATTTTGGATGTAATGAAGCAGTGTTACAATCTAAGACTAGTGATTTGGAATCCTCATATGGGACAGGGGAAACAGTTTTATAAACACTGTGAAATATATTGGTACGATTTCAGTATCAGTTAAACTACTTTAGGCCAGCGTGGATGTATTCTAAAGTTGAATTTCTTAGCTTTTCAGTTAACACATTCATAATGCAATAAATAACACACACAATTTGATTTTTATATAGTACCAGCTGTTTCCCACGGATTCGTACGATTTTCGTAAGATTTGTCCTCTTGGTTAAAGTGAATTATATTTCCAACGCCGCTGTAGAGTTTGCCTTTTGGCCACGATCAAGAACAACGGTCAAAAGTGTATGTTTATAGCCATTGTACACGCATTTTGTACTTTATTATAAAGTGGTCTAACACTCAAGTTTTAAGTTCAACCCGAAATTTATTTAAAGGCAAATATACATCATAACTTAGCGCCTTCAAATAGTATGTGGCTTATTAATATACGTAACTGTCTCGTATTTGCAGTTTATAATGTGCAGGCACTTTAAAAACTTATATTTTGCAGCGCCGCCTGGTGGCCAGTTACATCAATGGGCATAGCATATGAACCTTCTCCATGGAAAAATACGTATGCATACAAATTTTCATAATTATAGGTGAAATAGTTTACGATTGTTTAAAAGACAAGCAGACAACCATTAATTTTTACTTATATATATATATATATATATATATATATATATATATATATATATATATATATATATATATATATATATATATATCAACATCAGATAACTTAGCCAAAAACGTCTAAATTTGAAATCAACATATGGATAAATTGTTTAGTTCATGTCATCTGTATTTATTATTATTATTTATTCACTGTTTATTTACTTTCTTTTGTACTGTTTTATTTTATATTTTATACCATTTTTGCACCTGAAGACGGTTTTCACCGAAATATAGTGGCAATGTTTTAAAACACTTTGTTTTAATTGTACAGTACTTTTCTAAAAATAATATATATATATATATATATATATATATATATATATATATATAAGTATATATGTATATCAGTTAGTTATCAGTTGCATCAGAACGAAATAGAATAGCTTATACTGAAATTAATTATGATCAAAAATAAAGTTATTCGTTGAGTGTAGTTTGACAGTTACATACTAGGAAATAGCTAATCTGTTGCACTCATAATCTGTTATACAAAATTAATTAAATTTCCAGGAGAATATTTCCGCTTAAATAATTACAACGCTGTAACTTAGAACAATAGCTGTTTCTATAACAATAATTTTTCCGTTGAAACAATATTTAGACTGTCTAGTTGTTACTAGAACCAGAGCATTTTGCGATAATGGGATTAATAAACATCCAGTTCGAACAATACTGCTCATTCATTCACTTTTAATATTAACAAATTGTTTGATACGTGGTTCTTTATTCAGTGTTGTAGGTAGACTACCCTCATCACGATGAACATTAACAGAATTGGTGGCCGGTCAATAATTTAGGCCAATTTGCTCGCCCTTGTGAGCCACAATTAACGCTAAATGGACAATTAAACTATCAGCTGTGTTTATGGTAGAGTTAATGCCATCAAGCACCACGACAACAGTAGTTTACACCGTGACAGCTAAACTAATTATTATTTGTGTTTACTGCGCACATTTTGTTATTTTTGTGGACATTCTAAGTTAAATATTCCTCCTCTTGATGTCATAATGTCTAAAGTTAATTCCAGGCCTGTTGCTAGGGTTGCTATTACCGGGATAAGCGTAATCACAGCACCCACTCCACCAACATAAATATACATTAAACAGTTACATATAACTATGTTACATGAGGAATCTGCTCGCATATTATCATAATATTGTTTACACAAATATGTTTATTTCATTTCTGTATATAATGCACGTATGCGTAGACTTTGGCTGTGTTGTTATCACGCTTCCCGCTTCAGCCTCCTACGAACGGCCTCATTAACCCTCCAACTGTTGTTCATCAAAATTTTGATAAACATAACCCATTTATGATTGTTGTTCGTCAAAATTTTGATAAACAAACATTCCCTTGCATAATCACTCATTACAGTATATTCCGGCAACGTATCGATTCGATTCATGTACCATTGGATTCGGGATAAAAAAGCCTAAGGAATACTATAGTTTTAAATATGCAATATAACATGTATTGAAGTAAAACTGTATTAGTAAAACTTTTATTAGCAAACTCTTACATATACACCCTATTTTCACAATTTATGCGCATCGCTGCTTTTTGTTATATAGTGTTATTATAGTTTCATAAATTTGTATAATGCTTATGTGTTTCTGAAACTAGAATAAATTTGACACAAAATGGTAATCTCACTTTTGTAGTTTTCTTACTATAACTTGGTTTGCTAGGTATGGTCCCCCCCAAATTAAAAAAAAGAAAATGTAAATTTTGAATTTCATGTAAAAAAAAATTTAGTAAACATTTTTTTAAGGCCAAATTTAAATACTAATATTATTATATGTTTAATTCTGAACACAAAAATATATACTTCTATATATATTACTTTAAATTTATATTTTTAATAAATTTTTTAAAAAAACCCTTGCACGAGGCTCGAAAACATGCTGCCACTACAGGAAAAAATGACCGCCAGTTGGAGGGTTAATAATTTAGTATTGTTGCATGAAATTTGTGTTATTTAGGAGTAAAAACTTGTTATGCTATAACAAGACACTTCGCGGCACTTACCAATATTTTCTTAAAATATAACCGGTACGTTTTAGTCTGAAGGAACGTCAGATTGATGTGCAAATGGTCCCTTACTAGTGATGGAGAAAAAGGGTGTCTGTCTATTACACAACTCGTAATATTTATAGAATTTCTAACGTCAATTTTTAAATGTTTCAACACATCAGAAAACGTAATTTAGTGATGATGTAAAGCAGTATTTTAGTAACACATGATGGAAGTAACAATACAAATGTTTCCCACATTGTCTTATAAATTTATACAAGTCGTGTATAAAACCTGTTTCACTAATGTACCAAGCTCATTGTATTTCTTTAATACTTTTTATGGATTATATGGTGATAATTGGCAAACATTATACGAGGAGATTCAGAATTGTATGTATAACAACATTTGAAATCCTGTGTGATTTTAGGTATTTATAGGTATATATAGAAATTCACGTTAAGTGCTATATACGGCTACTAATATTATTGACAATTGAATTTAACTGTTCAGACAGTTCGTTTGAATGAGTCTCTTGATTTAGACCATATGATTAGTTCAATGGAAAAGCAGATGCAATAGCTTCTTGCGTCTATCTCAACTCCCCCCTCAGCAGATTATTAGGTCTGTCCAGTACCTCAGTTCCATCATGTACCTCAATTGACAAACTGAACATTGATTGCAGTGGATGTTAGGTAATGTACACCATTTTCTTACAATAAATTCTGTTTAGACATAATCAAATGAATGTATGTGGTTAGTTTTGTACAAAGCTGTTCTAAAACTTTCTTGCATGCACGTGAACGTATTTTCTACGTGATACAAATGAAGTAAAACATCGGTTTAGAGAGAAAGTTTTACAGAATGGACTAACTTAGAACCTTCCCCTACAGTAAATTCAAGTTTTACCACAGCTTAGAATTTAGGAAAACAGTGTATCCGTATCCGAAAAAGATCAATTTCATTAAGATATTTAACATTTCTGGCGCTAGAACTCATGTACAATTGACATGTTTTTATCCTTGTTTATTCCGGCCCAATTACAAACTGACATAAATTTCCCAAGTGTTAAATGCGTCCAATTCCTCTGGAAGTGAACAATATAGGGGTTTCTACTATTTACTCTGCTTTCAGGGAAGTTATGAGTTAAAATTAACTAAGAAAATACTGCAATAATAAATCGTTTGCACCACCTTAATTACGTGAAGCCTGTTACGAGATGGATGACCGTTCTTATAGTTGTTGGTTAATTTCTGTTATAACATTCTGTAGTTATCTTATTAATACCATGTATTAGCGATGATTCGCCCTTCGTTAACTTTATCTAGACTTGCCCTCAAAATGTGTCATTTTTATTTGAACTTACGTAATTTATCTGGGGTTCGTGCAACCCTGGGTTAGCCATTGGGCAACAGCTTGTAAAGTAAAACATGGAAGATCAGACAGTTTCTCCAATAATATGGGATGGCTCGGACGTATGGTGTCAAATGGCTCACAGCCGCAGAGTGGCCATTTCACTTTTTGTCTGGCTGGCTCCCACTTTGTCACCAGCTACATGCAAGGGTATACTGTACAGACCGTAACATCTGTATCTTACATGGCTAGTTTATTGGGGCAGGTATCGTTCACATTTTTTCATAAGCAGTGTCAGTCAATTCAACTCTAACGGACTGAATTCAATAATAAAAATAATAAAGACATTTGACGTGATTAGTCCTTATAAATGGATAATAAATTCATATTCAAACCATCAGAAAACAAATTTTTAGTTGTAGTTGAAATTTGGCGCAAATCAGAATTGGTATAAATGTTACCAGACAGACCTGAACTTGAATTTTCGCTATTGATCAATATTTCTTTTTATAAATGTTCATATTTTTTCATTGTTTTCATAAGCAGTCAGTCAATTTAAGTACAATGGACTGAATTTAATAGTGAAAATAATAAAGACATTTGACGTGACTGTTCCTTATAAATGGTTAGTAATCAATTTTAAAACGAGTTGAAAAGAACATTTTCAGTTGCAGTTGAAATTTGAGCAAATTAGAATTTATATAATTGTTATCAGACAGATCTGAACTTAAATTTTCGTTATTGATAAATATGTATTTTTATAAATGTTCTCATTTTAGCATTGCTAAGTTATTGAATGTGTTAACTTAACATAAATTTATTTTTTTGATTGGCATATTTTGATCTCCTTCCTTTCTGCTACAGTCAATGTGAAATTTAATAACTCATATATATTTATAACTTCATACATGGCGTGTGACATACATACTAGTTTGTGCAATGCACAAATAATAGAACTCATATGTAAATTATACTGTAGTGAGGGACTTTATAAAAATGGAAATATACTTGTTATAACGAACCAATGTGTGTTATCTCCTTGTATAAAAAATCCAAGTAACAAAGGCATGATTTTTAACGAACGTAAATTATACATGCAAACATAAAAGAGACAAACATGCACATTTTAGCAGATTGGTAACATAGTTTTTACCCATATATATGAGGCTTATTTTACACAGAACTTACTATTGTAACTGCCTCAAGATTATTCTTCAGTTCTAAACACTTCTCACAGGGTTGAAACCAAATAAATAATTAACTGCCATTCAGATAAAATTATAACTTCTCTGTCGTACCTGATGGTAAAGAAACATTAGTCGTCTTTTGTATTTTTATTATTTACTATTCTCGCAGTTTCGCGATTTCATATTAATCGTTAATACTCGCTACTACCGTTAAATAATAATAGTAGTTAAAAGTCTCCATTTTATTACGCAGAAGTATTTAAATGTCTTTAAAAGGTAAAAATAAATATTATCATATCTATAATCTAAAACTACTTTGTTATATCGTCATATGTGCAGTTTCTTTCTGAGAAATTCTGTTCAAAAGAAAAATGTTTTAACGGGACGTGTTCTTTTCGGTAACTTAGAAGCGATAAAACAAGAAAAATGTACTAAGTTGAAATGTTTTCTACCTTGAAAGAAATTGAGTCTATTTAAAGTTATATTGCTAAAATAATTGATAAAACAAATCTGTCACAAAAATTGTACTCTACAAATGATTTAAGTATTAACATTACTAAAATTAGTCTAAACAGAATTAAAAAGGATAGTGGGTTAGGATTTACAAAGACTTAATTTTTTCTCCTTAGAACCTCAACCAATATATATACAAGAACATATCATTATACAAGAATCGTTCCATCATTATACAAGAACATTTGTATGGGTTCTTGCTTTCCTACATTAATTTTTTTATTTACAAAATCACATTTAATGTGTTTAATTTGCGCCATTTTATTCGTATTTGTAACTCTTATTTTCTATATATTTTGATTCTTGCCAAAAAAGGCAAAAATTATTGATGACCATATACACACCTCAATGCAAAGAACCTCAGTGTGTATTAAATGGTTGTAGGTTTTGCCTACTAAAGTCAATGGTCAAAGCAGTAAAGTATACTTACTAGTGCAGTACACAGTTCACAATATGGACACTTCCCAAGTTCTCCTGGTAGTGCCAGGGGTTATCACTGATGTTTAGGTGATAACTTTTCCGAGTAGATGATAACGATAGTGGCTGCACTATTCCCGCCTTGTTACAGAATTTAAATAGACATTTTTCTTGATTTTTTAAGTTACTTGGGACACTGAAAAACTGATTTTCATAGTCTAAAAGCATTTTTTCCAGTTTCATCATTATGCAGTCAAAAAAGTACCTTATTTAATTAGGTTTTTTTACTAAAAAAGTAGTCTCTGAACTTTTCTGAAGGTGCATTGATGGTTTAAAGTTGTTTTGAACTATCACTAATGACTAGTGTATTTGAAACGACAATTTTCACCCACACATTGTTGTTTCTTAACTTCATTTACCTGACTATAGTCTCTTTATTTATTACTGATGGTAATTAGTGGTGGATGGAGTAGGAACAGGTTGAAAACTTCTTTATTCACTGACCGGTTTCCAGAAAACGCTAACAAGGCATTCGCCGTTAAAATTAAAACCTACATATTTGTTAGAGAATCATAAAATAAATAGTAATAATTGATTGTATAAAGTTTCGTTTAAAAGTGTGGAAATAACAACTGAGATGGTTTATTTAACTTTAAATCATTAATATACGCAATGCGTGTTTATTTCACGTAATTCTAACAAATATCTAAGCGCATGTTATAAATAAAACTGTTGTGTTTGAGAGTAACACAAATAACAGAGAGGCAAGAAAGGACACAAATAGCCACTTTTGTAAGTAAATACAAATAGAACTTCAATGTATGCGTATTCGCTCTGTTTGTACCGGATGTCCCAGACCACCGCCCGCTATCTTTTGCAGTCAAACGGAATCACTTGAACCTTTCATTCAAATTATCTCTCCAAGAAAGCCGTACCAAAGAATTTTATATTATTTCGTTAAAAAAACACAAGTTAATAAATAATTACCTAATATTAATATGTTAAAATGTATGATCATTTTCACTTCCTAGTTTATCAGCCTAAACGATTTGACTTATTTTAAGCCTATACATAACATATGAAACTAAAACAACGAGGAAGTTGTAAAATATTTATTACATATGAGATTTAAAACGATGCCACACTGATATATTATACAGTTTCTCTGTAAGTTAAATTTCGTTAAATATTCTTCCAAGTTCAATAATACAGAATTGCAACAGTTCTTGGTACTAAACACTTTATAGTATACAGAGGTGGTTAAGTGATGAGTGAGTAAATCAGCTCTTTAATGTTATCTTTCACATAATTATTTAACTGAAGAATTAATCAAGCTCCTAAAAGAATGGTGCAGTGGACCCCTTTCAGAGCAAGTACCTTGAGTTTTACCCGGCCATAAAAATTTGTTTTGAACTTTTTAATCAAAGCATTAAGGTAAGTGTCTTATTTTATTTTATTTCAATTTTCATTAGCTTTATGAAATACGAAACGTTTTGAGATCTTCTTTTTAGAAATAACCAATTAAAGTTAGAAAAAATAAAAAGCATTTCGATGCCTATTATTATCTCTTTAAAAGGAAACACTCTTGTAATTCTATGATTAAAAATCGTAACAGTGTTGAAGTTTAATGTCTTCAATATACTTGGCTCTTAACACAACTGTTTTACTTGTTTTATAACCTATCCGAGTTCAGTGAAGTCAGTAGCCTTGCTGCATTGAATTTTGTCACTATAAATTCTTTTGGTAAAGCAGCACCGCTTCTCTACTTTTTTTATCATGGTATATTTAAGTGCTTCCATCAAATTTGAGATTGCTTTCCAGCATTATCATAATATCTCTGGAACGGTTTTGATGTTAAATACAGCGAACAAGGTGGTATTATTGAATACATTTTCTAAAATTTTCTGATTTAAAGACTAACGAAGTTTCCAATAACAAAAAACGTCATACACGGTGTCCGTTAATTTTCCAAACTGGCGTAAAACGTTGAAAAGTTACAGAGTTATAGAAAGAAATCTTTAAAAGATTAGTAAGTTTAGTAAGAATAGTGGAGTGAGTGAGTACGAATACCGGCGAGTTTGGTGTCTTTCTCCACATCGATGCCCCTCGCCACGCAAACAATATTAATATGCAAACAATATGTCTCTTATCTTGCACCCCATTTTCTTTAAACCTTATTTCTTACAGTTTTTTTGAGTAAATAAAAATGAAAATGGACGATGTATTGCAAATTTCACATTGTTGTGTAAAAAATCTGGAATTCACTGATTTCATAAACAATAATTTTTACTGTTCTTCAGTAAATTCTAAGTTTTATAATTTTATGTACAGTAATAATAAGAATTAAAAAGATCATTGTTAAAACATATTACTTCTACCTATATTAATAGGTAAGGTCCAAAAATTCCAGCAAAAGCTCCTTAGTTTAATAAAACTGAATTACTAATATCCTGTCTCCAACTAACAGCGAGTAGACTCGACAACAGTTGTAACAAAAATTGTATCTGAAAACGAGAATTTATGGACATGATATGGACGCATTAATACTCTTCCAATAAAGTGACCGTTGTTGTTTTAAAACACTTCTGGTATACTTGCTATTAAATGGTGCAGAAATTAATCAATTTTACGTTGGATTCAAAATTAATAAATAAATTTGTAGTTCGTAGATTTATTTAAACCAGTATTTTGCCATATATTTTAGTCTTTTTGCAACGATAGTTTGGCTTTGGAAGTTTGTATAGTGTGTTAAAGTCAACGTAGCTACTAATAGCAGAGTAAGAATTGATTTTGTAAATTTTGACAGCTTTTAAATTTGAACTTAAGTAACCTAACGTGAAAAATTCTACAACGAAGGCAAGTTTGCAGAAGCAGGAATAAATCCATGCAATGCAGTATTTCAAACATTTACGTCAATAATAATATAAGAAAACTGATCAAACAGTAAAAAAAATAATTGTAAAACATACTTATATCAGAGAAGCTTTTCGTCTTTCCTTATTATATATAATTTTGTATGTTATTGTGGTTTATATTTTCCTTTTAATCTCCCGTAACACATGTTTCACCAAAGTCACATTTTGTTAGTTCAGAGAACATGTTTATACAACAGTACATTGTTTCATAAACATGCGTGAGGCGGAACAAAAGTTTTCCCTGTGCAAAACATCCACCCATAGCCCGCCAAAATAAGTAGTCACTTCAACAAGGAGCGACAGTAGTAGTAACCTCTCATTAGCAGGCCTGGATAATCACTGAACGGAGAAACGTCCTCCCTGACATAAAAATGGCCGCGATACGGGACCCTAGCGGCTACAAAGCGAACATGCGTGACTATATGTTCCGTGACGCGAAACGAAAGTGTTTCCTACATGTAAAACATACATCCATAGCTCTCCAAAAGAATTAGTCACTTCAAAACAATTTGGCTTGTAGACGTTAAATTTTACATAAACTTCATTTTTTGACACGGAACATCGAATTCAATGATGATTCATGGAACTCCATGGTTTGACTAAGCACTATCGAATATTTAAAAAAAATGGTCAAATGGTAACCTTGATGGCTACGAAAAACCCATAGAATACCCAAATTTTTAACGAAACTGAGGTTATTTATCTGACAGTGTAACGTGGTATTTGGTGAATTGTTTGGTAAGACTTACATTCCATCGGGTCCTTCGATACTCCATTGTAGCCTGTAAGTCTTTAAGCGTTAGCAAAGTCACTCAAGAGACTAGAAAATGTCATTTCTGTCTATATGTCTGTTTCTTTGTCTATCTGTACGCTCTATATCTTGTAAACTACCTATGGACTAAAGTTTGTATGAATCCTCATTTCTACATAGGCAACACTGAGTTCAATGATGGTGCATATCACTCCATGGTAATTGGTTGAGAGTTAGCGAATACTTTTTACATTAATCGTTGTTTACCATGATGACAATGAAAAAATAGCAGAATAAATAAATTTGTAAACAAACTGAGTACAATCATATGAGATTTTAGCATGTTACACATTAGCACATGTAGCCTAACAACCCTTAAGAATAAATCATATGCTGGTGACTTTTTTATAGAGGTTGATTATTTCAACACTGCTATGAAACCCAACTTAATGAACTGAACAAACATTTAAACATTACATTTGGCAATACATGGCGAGAAAGATTTCATTTGTGGACTTGAACGATGGTGCCTGGAAGTTGACTGAGCGTCATTGAAGCCAATCACTAACACAGTTTATCTTTTGCCTACCGAGGGGAAGAAAGATTTAATGTATGGATTATTGTATTTCTGTCCGCAAGGCATATCAAGAATGGAATGCTCTATAGACTTTTAATTTTGACTTTAACCTCGGCGAAGCGTATTATGCGAACCGGGCGTGGCGTACTCCTACCTTGTTTGCACATACATTTAGACAAGATAAAGTTCGTTAATAGTATCAATATGTGGTTCTCAAAATCTAAATAACCAAAGGTTATGCAAACATAGTAACTTCGTTAAAATGTGAATTATGAGTGTAATGTTAAATTTACTTCCTACTTAAGGTTTACGTTTATGCATTTGGTATGAATGCTGAAATTATTAACTTAACTTAAACTTTATTCAGAACGCCTATATCTTTTCAAATCATTCCACCTTTTCAATTTTGAAAATGGATAGTAAGATGTGATACGGTAAGTAATAAAAGTTGTCCTTGTCTACTGGAATAGTTTTAAATACAAGGCTATCACGTTGTCCTATATATTATTGTGTTGATAGAATCTAACACAGAGCTTTCATTTCAGTAGCTATATCGATAATTACCCTTCATAAAAGGATAAAAGGATGTTTAATAACTGAGTTTGTTCATTGAACATAAAAACGTATCTGGCACCTCCAATATGATGGTTAATTTGTTAATATTTATAATTAATATTTGTAAAGTATCCTAAGGGAGTAAACCCACAAATCTTATCTAACAAAACGATAATTAAAACGGACGGAAAATAACAAAGTAATGTGGATTATGTATCAGTAAAATCGAACTTCCAGCTTATTTGGACTCCGAATGTCACGTCCGATCGTTTAAAGGTTTCGAAAATTTAACAGTGTTTCATGGGATTGTTCACCCAAAGTTGTTTCACTGCAGCCGACTATTCCCTGAAATATTTCTTTGAGTAATGGTAATTATTGTATATTTCCTCTGTTTTCAGAAAATTTATATAAAAAATTTGCAAATGACATGAATGGTATGTTATGCAACAATTGTATATACGTAAAAGTTATAAAAGTAGAAAAATTGTACTAGGTTTTGGGTATCAACCATCTTTATAGGTGGTAAACAAAGTAATGTCGGACTCGACCCGCCCCCGGAGGAGCTAACAACCTATTTAAATCTTCTAACACGGAGTTTCAGTTTCAACGGAACCGTAAAATTCTATTTGTGACAAAGTGGTTATTTCGCACTTGAACGCTTGTATTTGGATCCGTGAGTGATTTTCCTAAAGTGAATCAAATCTAGAAATATAGAATGGGTACGTGTCGATTGTTAAATGTTAAATCTCTACATTATATTTTATGATCTCTTTTCAAACTCACTTTTCATCTGAAATGCGTTTTAAAATTGAATCAATGCTCCACTAGTCTATTTTCACAAAAAGAGTATCACTACAGAATAGATTAAGTTCTGAAACCAATTAAAACACATAATTTTGTTTACAAATTCTTTATTAATAGTTTTTATCAACCATAAATATTTCATTTCTAGCCCTAATTTACTCTTGTAAATAAATTGATACGTGTGCGTAATGGTAGTTTGCAGTGCAATGAATTATATCTCTTGCTAAGGCGAGAGCCAAATAAAGAATAAGGTACAAAAACACCGCATTATTTACTTTATGTGTTAATCAGTTTTCCTTTATTTCTTCAAACAAATTGATCCTCTAAACGCAATTAGTACTACCTGGAGGTAAATATACTTGTAATCTATACCGATACTATCCTTTTGTTGCATCAGTGTATTACGAGAAATGTGTTTAAGTAATAAAATAGCAATTGCAGAAACATTGCAGTGGTAACTATACGAATTACAGTGGAGAACGTTGACTGAAGTGACAGTATTTACAAATGAGGGTTGAGGGACGAACGCGGTAGGGTATATTTACTAATGCAGCCTTTTGAATCCAAGATTGATAGAGTGGACCTGTACCACAGTGAGAGGGGTGGGTTAGCATCGTGGCCCATGTAATCCACTATTCACTCCGTAATACTTCCTCATTCACAATAGACTTCTATTTCACTCTCAATGCACCCTTCATGACTTGTGAACTGGTTTATCTTCGAGCTCGGTAAAAATGTTACTGTCAGGCATGGCTGTATCTGCTAGATCGCGTTTCCCTATACTGTCTGTCGCTCGTACTGTGGTATTGTGTCATAATTCATTTGTGCACATTTGTGTAGTTACTTGTATTTATGGTAGGAATTAGTTTTTTTATTTTATTAGCGATCACCATTTTAAAAAAAGTTTAATACACAAAATAAAATTATGGGATCACCACATACACTTCTCCGTATAACGTTGGAGCCATGTTTGTTACTGTTCACCTTGGCTCAGAGGTGAAGGTGTAGGCTGACGTGAGATCATCGCAGTACATGGAAACTGTCACGAGTCTTGTATAATTTATCTGCAAGTTTTATGACAACAAACAACCGGCACAGGATCACCACATACACTTCTCCGTATAACGTTGGAGCCATGTTTGTTACTGTTCACCTTGCCTCAGAGGTGAAGGTGTAAGCTGGCGTGAGATCCTCGCAGTACATGGAAACTCTGTCACGAGTCTTGTTTAGTTTATCTGCAAGTTTTATGACAACAAACAACCGGCACAGGATCACCACATACACTTCTCCGTATAACGTTGGAGCCATGTTTGTTACTGTTCACCTTGGCTCAGAGGTGAAGGTGTAAGCTGGCGTGAGATCCTCGCAGTACATGGAAACTCTGTCACGAGTCTTGTTTAGTTTATCTGCAAGTTTTATGACAACAAACAACCGGCACAGGATCACCACATACACTTCTCCGTATAACGTTGGAGCCATGTTTGTTACTGTTCACCTTGGCTCAGAGGTGAAGGTGTAAGCTGACGTGAGATCCTCGCAGTACATGGAAACTCTGTCACGAGTCTTGTTTAGTTTATCTGCAAGTTTTATGACAACAAACAACCGGCACAGGATCACCACATACACTTCTCCGTATAACGTTGGAGCCATGTTTGTTACTGTTCACCTTGGCTCAGAGGTGAAGGTGTAAGCTGACGTGAGATCCTCGCAGTACATGGAAACTCTGTCACGAGTCTTGTTTATTTTATCTGCAAGTTTTATGACAACAAACAACCGGCACAGGATCACCACATACACTTCTCCGTATAACGTTGGAGCCATGTTTGTTACTGTTCACCTTGGCTCAGAGGTGAAGGTGTAAGCTGACGTGAGATCCTCGCAGTACATGGAAACTCTGTCACGAGTCTTGTTTAGTTTATCTGCAAGTTTTATGACAACAAACAACCGGCACAGGATCACCACATACACTTCTCCGTATAACGTTGGAGCCATGTTTGTTACTGTTCACCTTGGCTCAGAGGTGAAGGTGTAAGCTGGCGTGAGATCCTCGCAGTACATGGAAACTCTGTCACGAGTCTTGTTTAGTTTATCTGCAAGTTTTATGACAACAAACAACCGGCACAGGATCACCACATACACTTCTCCGTATAACGTTGGGGCCATGTTTGTTACTGTTCACCTTGGCTCAGAGGTGAAGGTGTAAGCTGACGTGAGATCCTCGCAGTACATGGAAACTCTGTCACGAGTCTTGTTTAGTTTATCTGCAAGTTTTATGACAACAAACAACCGGCACAGGATCACCACATACACTTCTCCGTATAACGTTGGAGCCATGTTTGTTACTGTTCACCTTGGCTCAGAGGTGAAGGTGTAAGCTGGCGTGAGATCCTCGCAGTACATGGAAACTCTGTCACGAGTCTTGTTTAGTTTATCTGCAAGTTTTATGACAACAAACAACCGGCACAGGATCACCACATACACTTCTCCGTATAACGTTGGGGCCATGTTTGTTACTGTTCACCTTGGCTCAGAGGTGAAGGTGTAAGCTGGCGTGAGATCCTCGCAGTACATGGAAACTGTCACGAGTCTTGTTTAGTTTATCTGCAAGTTTTATGACAACAAACAACCGGCACAGGATCACCACATACACTTCTCCGTATAACGTTGGAGCCATGTTTGTTACTGTTCACCTTGGCTCAGAGGTGAAGGTGTAAGCTGACGTGGGATCCTCGCAGTACATGGAAACTCTGTCACGAGTCTTGTTTATTTTATCTGTAAGTTTTATGACAACCAATAAACTAACACAGGAGCGTCACACACACTTTTCCGTAAAATGTAGGTTTCTCGACAAACTTGTACTCACGTTCATAAATTGGGTATATAGTCTACTGAATGTTTGTCTCCAAACTATGTTTTTTTTATAAAAACAAACTCAGACTTATGTCTGAGTAAGGGATAAACCAATGAAAGTGTACTTTATGGTAAATTTAACGTATGTTTATAAACATAAGATAAGATCTAAAGCAAAGAAAGATAAAAGATATACTTTCTAATGAAAGCGCAGTTGACATCACTCAGTTAGGCCTAAAATTAACATTTACGTGACATAGGGCAGCTTAAGCAAATTCTGTTTAGTTATCCTAGTTAATAATCTCAGCGAGATGTTAGTAGTTGGATTGTCTTCTATCTAGATAAGCAATACATAAGTCTCTGACACAATTAAGAAGGCTCACAATTGTAGATCTAAAAGTATGTTGTCCTTATGAAAACAACGTGTCTGGATCTTTCATTACAGTGCCAAATGGAAATTTTTATGAAACAAAAGGTGGTGAAACTTTTAGTTTCAAACAATTATGAAGTATCGCGTTTCTTTTAATAATTTTTTCAACTTTATAATGTTTTATTTTACTAATTACATCATTCTTAGGTCCATGTTAAAAGCGGACAGCTCTTTACGAAGTGAATGTGTTGACCGTAAAATCAATAATGGTATAAGTGTTGAATACACAAATCTTACTCATATTAATTATTTATATATACATTTTGTTTTTAATGGCCATATCATAATTGTAATCTAATCTAATCGAAATTGTGCGTTTTGTGAATTGAAATAACTATTAGGATCAATCAGATCTGATGGATATGAAAATATTTTTACTTTAGTACACAAAACTTTAGATGTTTGTAAAGTGAGTGTTATACAAGTTGTTGTACCCCATATCTTATTATTGTAGTTTACATATGTACTAATTACACTGAGTGGTATCCAGTTAAATCATCAATGAATATATACTTTTAACATAGCTTCTCAGCACTTATAAAGTAAACACAGAATTACAACAGTGTGTTTATAAATATAGGAAAGCACGCGAATAACATTCGTATTTCTACAACGTGCTGACAATAAAATATCCAGAATAATTCCTTTGCGTTGTTGTTTGCCTCCGCTTCTAAAATAACTTGACTATTGTGAAGGTATTCTGAGATTGAGATTATTTGCAGAAATATTCGTCACACTCGTAGATCCTTAATTAAATGTTTGCTGAGCTGTTTGCATCGGCGAGCGTATGATTTAACATTGTTTAATTCAAGCAGAAGTCTTTAATTACGTTTTACATGCCTTGGCTGTTTCGGCGATGCAATGAAATAATCTTGTTTGTCTCAACAATGAATGAATGTAATTAGAGAAATATTTATCATTAACTAAAGTTCATCTGTAACGTGTTTCGTGCAGAAGTGTTCCTTCTATATCTATCAGCTTATTTCATAGACAATCTAACTCGACGCTCAAAAAACAATCATTTAGTCACAAGCAGAAGCAGGTGATTGACACAAAGAAATATTATACGTCAAACCCACACTTTGCCACTCTTTGAAATTTTGTAAACAAAGAAAACATGTACATATAACCCGTATTTGTTACTGTAATGAAGCTCCTTAAAAAAATAAAGAAATGTGTTTAGGACCACACAATAAACATCTCAAACCCCTACAAATAAGTCTCAAATAACACAAAATACTAATTAAAGAAGACAGTAAAATTAAGGCGATTCATAAGTGGTATATGGAAATCATATTTGAGGAATCTAATAATTAATCATAGATTCCCACAGTTCGGATTTTATATAGAAATGTGTAACTTTTAGTTTTCTTTGTTCTTGGATTAAATGTGTTTAGTAATGGTTATTCCGGCAACATACTATTAAATGACTACACTATTAATTAAATACATTATTCAATTAAGCTAAATTTAGGCCTAGCCTGACGTAATGTGATAAACAATCCCAGGTTAGAATCCTAAAGAGTAGAGGAGGTTTTTTAGTGGGTAAACCCGTTTTTAGGAGAGTCCCACACTACAGGCTGGCCACCTGCGTGCGTAATTGTATTTTTCCTGCCTCTCCCTCAAAATAAATAAATAAAAAAAACACTCTTCAATTAGTTGTTCATAGTTTCGTTTGAAAATGTAGTGGAAATAAATAAACCTATGGACGTAACAAATGAAAACTAAAGTCTAGCGTGTACTCAAAAATAAGGCACAAGTGTCCATAACATGCAACATTATAATCCCTTTTCAATTGTTTCAGGGTGACTTTTGTTTAACCCAATTTCAACTTCGTATATTTGTAGTAGTGTTTTGTTTAAAAATATGTTCATTTTTACGCAAATATAATCATATGAAATGTAATCATACTGATAATGACATAGGTTTCAGCAGCATACTAACTTGGGGCATTTATACAAGGGTCGAATGAACAAGAGTATAACCCTTCGCAGCGAACGCAAGGTTCTATTTTGTATTATAAACCTATAATCTAGACACCCTTCGTAATACTTTTTAATAAACCCTGGGCACTTCAAAAGGTTGAGAAATGCAATGTAAAGATGTTTCCATCTAGTCAGGACAATATCCTCGCAATCACAAGTGATGGATTATAGTATTACTATAGAAGCGAGGTATGTCCGACTCTGAGATACCCTTGTACACCTGGTCCGTAAGTAGGCCATGAACAGATCCTAGTCCGAGAACAGCTTTGATGTCAGCTAATAACGGGTCTATGACACATTTCACCAGATGCTAAAACTAATAGTTTTAGTTCTTGTTACGTAATCTCACAGCCAATATTGTTATCCAAAGTTTATACTTCTTTTTAATTACTATTTTGTGAGAAGTTTAGACTTAAGCTATTTAAGTAAGTACTTGATTCCATCCCTAAACACAACAGTTCACCTGTGTGAAACTTTGTATTAGTATTGTATCATATGAGATTTGAATTATACTATACGATATTATTATTTGTCTATTTAATCGAGTTCGCTTAGGAATAAGCCATGTCAAGTAAAGAAAATATCTATTTTTAGTCTTCGGCTGAATTTGGAATGAATTTCCGATAATTTCTGTAATGAGCAAAATGTTTAGTCGTATATTTTCAATTACACCTCCCCTCTTAACTAACACAGGCAAATGAAGATATATGCAACAGTATTTCTATCTCTGTGTTGTTAACACGCTGTCTGTCAATAGGAGTGTCTGATACGCTGATCCCACACCATTTAAACTGTGTCAAGACGTATACGGTGTGTACTGTTTTACCTTTGCAGTTTTTTTTTTTATATAAATATTCCTAACTTTCTGCTGTGATGATATTTTTTTGTTTGAAAACATCAAGGAATATACTATTTTGATAATATATCAAGGACATGTAAATAAGCATAGAATATTTTAATACATAATACAAATTTCTAGTCTTAAATTTCGAGGCGTTTTCATCCTTAGAACTAACCGTGTAGGGGCGGCGGATTACCGCAACTATGACTGGTAATGTTACCTCGTAAAAACTAAAGATTGAATGAAAACTCCAAGGACAGTTTGAAAGTAAGGCTTACACTCGGACACCTAAGGTACATACCTACTATTTGGCTGGCACAAAATCTTTACAAGTATTGTCATCGATTTTGGATACTGATTTTTATTCTGTTTCTTGTCCGTACAGTCGTATTCAGAATCCTTGTGGTTCGTACTCCAGAGTCATAAAGTAAGTAGTCAAAGTAAGTTTAGTCAGATTACACCTCACTCACCCATTATTTCCGCCATACTCATTTTACCTTTTTATTTTCATTCATGTGCACCTTGTTTGCATATGTCTCCCAAGTTTGCTGCTAAAACTTACATGTTAGAATATTTTCTTAAACATTTTTAAAAGCCTACAATCTGTAATTTTCTTTTGTTTCTTTAGTACTTATAAGGCGTAAAAATGTTTTATTGGCAAATTTCACTTTGCTACTGTTTAACAAAGAACATTATTTTAAGACTAAAGAAATGTAAAGTCGCGGCCTATCTCAGAGAGGACTTTATAATCCTAATTCGATCGTTACCTTTGAACAGTGACGCTACACTAATAAGGTCTTGCAAAAAGGTTCAGTTTACACATTTTTCTCCTGTCATTGTACTCGTACATTAAGGGGCATTTTCACTCAACCTAACATTATGAGAGGCTTTTTCCTTACTCAGTTATACTTTTAAATAATATGGATATTTTATTTTACCTTGTGTTTTATATACCTTTGTATTATTATTATGTATCAAATTTTATAAGAGAGCCCAAACTAAACTGTTTGAAAATTTTGAAATCTATTAAATATCCCCACGGATTGTTTATTTAATGCAGTACAATGTCGCCTTTGTTTACAAGCAGCACGACTAAGTTTTATTTTAAAATTGTCTACTGGGTAATTCTCATTCTTATTGTGATTTCAATTTCTCAGACTACAGATCAGTACCAATGGTACAAGGTAGCGAGACTGCACTGCAACGCAAAACAGTTAAAACCAACTTAAAAATATGAGAGAAGTGTACGGGTACGATTAGGAATGAGTAAGGTTTTATTCTTACAGAGTCCTTTTTTCAGTACTATCCACCTATAGTGCTGTGGACTACTCTCTTCAATAGGCTTGAGTCCCCGCGCCAATCTTTCTTCTTAGGAAACGATCAGACTAGTGCTGAAACGAGGGGCCGTCTCTACTTATTTTTATTTTGAATTCCAGTTCATAACTAAACCAGGCTCAATATTCCAGCGCATAGACCCTCTGAGCCATAGAATGTAGACGGATTTTTATGAAAACAGAAATTGATGCACGTGTGTTGCAATAGGGTGGCCGTAATTAGGTGTCATGAGTGCACATTGTATTCGTTGTAGGTTACCTTTTTGATAATTAGAAGTTCTATATATTTATTTTCATCGTTCGTTTCCATACAGAGACAGTTTGAGTACTCAAAAAATAAATACAGGCTTTGGTATTGAATTTAGAGTTTGTGTTAAACCATTGATTCTTATTTTTCAGTGAGATCTTATTTACGTATGTGTGCTTGATTTAAAGTAGCGATGATTTAAAGCTAAAACTTTTATTTAATCTTTATTAACTGTAAGAACTTGTTAGTGAATGCTTTGAACAATACTGTAAATATTTTTATGATACTTTAACAAACCTATTAAAATACATAAATAATTAAAATATCTTTTGTTTTTTTTGTACTTTAATAATTTTGTCGAAGGACATTGTGTCCATTTTAAAATCGATCGTATTGTAAATACTTTCACTAAAAAATTGAGAACTCCGATTTTGGGGTTTCTTTACATTGGTGTAAAATAGTTTAAAAAATTGTTGGAAATATTCAATCTCATATATGAAATGTTAGATGCAATGCAGTGGAATTTCGAGCGAAGCGCATGTGAATGCTAGTTAACGTATAAGTGATCAAAATATATAACATGGAAGCCAAGAGCATGTTATATCATATGGAATAATACTGTTAAGATAATCTAAATGGAATACGCCACGTAAGCAGCTTGTCTTTTTTTAATCAAATTAATGTTGTTTACAAAATATGTTATTGGTGTTACGGAGCTTGCGGTTATGGTTTAAAAATGTGTGTATGTCTTTTTTAATTAATCTCGTATGTTTAATCGTAATTAATCTCGTAATTAATCGTATGTTTTAAAAACTTTGTTACGAAATGAGTTTGAATGCTCTGCGTAGTCTTGCTAAAGTATTACGAGTTTAGGTCATAATTAGACCACTGACCACTAAGAGTAAAATTATGTAATTACATAGTTATTTTTATCCCCTTCAGCGTGCTAAACATATAGATTTATAAGCACATGGACTTCTCTAAATAGGTTTATATAAACAAGAATTGTATAGCAGCAAAAGAGTGCTTCGAATGTATACCATCCAAGTAAGAATGCTGTAAAAAACTTCGATTAGACAATAACAATACGATAATTTTTCACTGAAAAATCCAGACATCTAAAATATAAGAGTATTAAACTTTAGAATTATAGGAGCTATAGTATATTTGATATGAAACAGCGGAGTTTAGTAATAGTAGATTACTCTGTTGTGACGCCTATGTAAATGGAATTAACATAGTATGAAACATACAGTGTATAAAAGCATGAAAATATCACAACATTAATCAAGCAGCTATAAAATGTTGTGGTATAACTCTTCGGCCAACTCAATTTCTCCATCTACTTTTTCGGTCCCTACTCCTGATAACAAACTTATTTTTCTCAATGTGAATATGGAAGCTGTAACCACATTATACTTCTTAATTGAAGTGGTTAAGTAATATCGTTGATATAAAACATTAAAAATATAGCCTCCAGAAATTGCCATAACTGATAACGAATTAATTTTTCTCAATGTGAATATGGGAGCTGTAACCACATTATACTTCTTAATTGAAGTGGTTAAGTAATATCGTTGATATAAAACATTAAAAATATAGCCTCCAGAAATTGCCATAACTGATAACAAATTAATTTTTCTCAATGTGAATATGGGAGCTGTAACCACATTATACTTCTTAATTGAAGTGGTTAAGTAATATCGTTGATATAAAACATTAAAAATATAGCCTCCAGAAATTGCCATAACTGATAACAAATTAATTTTTCTCAATGTGAATATGGGAGCTGTAACCACATTATACTTCTTAATTGAAGTGGTTAAGTAATATCGTTGATATAAAACATTAAAAATATAGCCTCCAGAAATTGCCATAACTGATAACGAATTAATTTTTCTCAATGTGAATATGGGAGCTGTAACCACATTATACTTCTTAATTGAAGTAGTTAAGTAATATCGTTGATATAAAACATTAAAAATATAGCCTCCAGAAATTGCCATAACTGATAACAAATTAATTTTTCTCAATGTGAATATGGGAGCTTTAACCACATTATACTTCTTAATTGAAGTGGTTAAGTAATATCGTTGATATAAAACATTAAAAATATAGCCTCCAGAAATTGCCATAACTGATAACGAATTAATTTTTCTCAATGTGAATATGGGAGCTGTAACCACATTATACTTCTTAATTGAAGTGGTTAAGTAATATCGTTGATATAAAACATTAAAAATATAGCCTCCAGAAATGTCCATAACGTTTGAAAGCTCGTCCAGTAGATGGATAATACTGTAGGATATTTTCCCTGATTAGCAGCAGCAAGTGTAAACGGTAGTTGAATATTTATATGTCTAGCTGCGAAATAATATCATATAATAATTCTAATTTTCAGTTCCAGGATAGGACTAGAAGATGAAAAAGAAACAAAGTCCTTAAGGGCCATAATTGATTTACATTTAAACATTTAAATTGGACAGCCGCCTATAATAACATTTCATCTAGTCTTAACGCTCTTAATTTAAAAAAGAGATGAACTCCCGTAAGATCATTATAAGTCCTTAGCTGTTGTGACTTTATGGTTAATGTGTCTACGAATACCACGGTACGATATTTTATTAGGTATCTTAAACAGTTTTGAAGTGTAAGTAATGTGATCTAATATAATTAAATGTATTATTACTTTACCACAACGTATAAGCTGTCAATAAACCATTTTAAATTATTTTTCCAAGTTATAAAAATTTCAACCATGTTACAAAAATGTACAGGAGTGTGCTTAAACTGTTGTCAGTGTAGCGTCCAAGAAATATTGCTAGAAGTTCTTCTATATAGTTTAAGAACATACTTAATTTTTGAAAGTTAAACATCACTTCCGGTGCAGACGTATGAGATTTCATGTGTGGCTGTCATCTGTAATTATCAAACCGAAGATGCATGGTTCATTACGGAGGTTAATGTTCACAACACTGGTGCCGTGATGAATCCTTACTGGTTTGCATGTTAATGTACTCGTAATACTTTCAATCCTTTATCATCCCGGAACTGTACAAGACAAAATTCGTTATAAGTATATGAAGTGATATCTAAAAGCGTAAACTTGGTTTCTTACAAACTTAGATCATGTTTTTACACATATTATTTATTTGTGTTTTTGGATCAATTTTATCCTATTCCTACTTTTCTAGTTCTGCTGTTTTAAAGTGTATTGTTTCAAACTTTTATATTGTTGTTAACAAAGTGAGGATTTATAACACTTGTTTTACTCTACAGTATAAAAAGTAAAAATTGCTCAAAAGTATCTATTTAGTGCCTCTTAACACTTTGTCATCTTGGATATGTGTTGGGAATTGATTGAGATACAAATTTAGAACGAATACAAACGGCTAATCAACCTAAAAATAGTTAATGTTTGAAACCGGCTAACGAACTTATTCAAATCCTGTGAATGTACTAAATAATACTTATGTATCAAGTATAGTCTGAATCCGTTATAAATTAATCGTATAACTGCTATTTTATTGTATCAGAAAAGAAAAATAGTCTCTGTGCTGTATTTTAATGTATACTTCTGAAAATTTTGTACGGCCGATTTCTTAAAATCATACAAGATATAAACAACATTTTAGAATAAACACTCGTTTAAATCACCTGAGTATTCTAAAACTGTTTTAGTTTTTTTTTGGCTCTACAAGGCTTAATAACTGAGATACGAGTATAACAATTTCGTTGAGTAAATTAGAATAGCCCCACATTACAATCTTAAGCAATGCCGATAATGTAGAAGTGTTATTGCGGGTCTATGTCAGAAAATAATCGTGAATCACATGTTTGACCAAATTTAATGGACGTCATCTTAAAACTTTGTATTCGTTGATATATATATATATATATATATATATATATATATATATATATATATATATATATATATATGTATGTATCAATTGTAGATTAATCTATAAAACATTTCGGAATTTATTATGTTAAGGATACTTTCTCTGTATATTTTTATATATTTTTCCAAATTTTATATGACCTCACCCTTAAAAAGTTAAGAGGTTAAGATATATAAAGTTACATGTAAGAACTACCAATGTTATAAACTACCTCAGCATTCCAAAACATTTAGGAACAATGGCGAGGCAGAAGTATTGCGCAAAAGTGAACTGTCGAACTCTTGAGGTAGGCATGTGCAAACACACTCGTTATCAAATTTAATCTCATTGTATGAACAGGTATAGTAGTTGTCGTGTTCACTATCCCGTGTTTTATTGAATCAGCCGATGATATATAAATCTTGGATTGGTTTGTACATCAAACTAATAATGGGCCACTTCTCAACGGGGCCTGTTAGTATTCTAAATTAACGAAGAATAACCATATATTTGTAACTATTAAAACAACTATCTGTAGAGTATCTTAACAGATTTTAAATGTTACAGAAAATTAAGGTTTCTACTAAGTACTAAATTTTTCTAAGTACTAGATATTTAAATAAGGAAGTCTCCCTTTGTGTTGTCACTATAATAATTACTATATTATAATATTGTACTATTTAATACTCTTTAATAAATTCAAAAAAATAATATTACGAAATATTTTAAGTAAAACAATTTTATTGGATTTTAAGTTTTAAGAAATGCAATTAGTCAAATGCCTGTTCAAAGGCTCTCTCACAAGGGTATAATTAAAATAAAACGATGAAAATGAACTAGAAGGAGGGTCAATAATGGAATGCAAGTTATAATTTAATCATATTGCCCAGAGCGAATCCCGAGCCTTTAGTCTCTGAAATCTGATCTCTGAGCTTTGCTAAATTTAACATTGGCGACAGAACTTAAATTTTTACAATACCGCTATAATTTTATTCAAATAATAATGACGTATAGTTCTCATGTCTTATGTATTTATGGCAATTTCGAAAACAATTATTTATAGTATAGTTATATTTTATGTATTACAAGTATTTGTCATTAGTAAGATTTTTTCAATGTTTAAGCTTTAAATATATGTTCACCGTACTTTTTATACATATACCATTTTATGTCAGTAAAAGTGGTTAATGATTCAGTATTAAGATGAGTTAATTTTTATATTTCATAAGTATATTTCCTTTTTTATTGCCTCTTTAATAAAGTAGTAGTATTATAGATACAGTAAATTGTTTTAAATATTAAATATAATTTTTCCATACGCAAAGCTCAATAATTTTGTTATTTAAATTTTTGTTTTGCCCACACATACACATTTTAAATATTACTGAACGTTTTATTTCAGTTTAAGCATACTTCTATAATTAGAAAACGTATGTTAATTAATTAAATCTGGTACCTTTGAAGGTGGTGCAAAATTAAAATTAAATTAGCTTTAATTAAAATTAATGAAATAAATACCGAAAATATAGTTAGAACAATGTACTATACAACAATTAGAAAAATATTGAATGTTCCTACAATGAGGAATATGTATTTAATTCTTCTACTAAGTTACATTGCTGACGACGACAAATGTTGTATGTTTATAAAGACCTAATATACAGGGTGGGGGAAAATATTGAAATCGATATTATGTACATCACCATTGGTACTTAGAACCTACTTTTTGGGGCCATTAGTGACACATCATTTTTGAAGGGGGGCGGTCCATGGGGAGTCGCACGAAAATCTTCAATGTAAGCATAGGTCGAGTTTGATATCATATGAAAAGTGTATTCTAGAGAAATTAATAGCACCTCAAAAGGTTGACCTATCCAGAGTAGCGGTCATTTGAGTTTCAAAATTACCTAATTTGATTAAATATTATTTTTCGCATTTTCACCGCTTAAAGTAAAGTATTCTTATTAAAAGTTATACTTTTTAGATTACAATTATATTAAAAAATGTAAATGATCTGATATATATGGAAGAAATAACCATACATTATGCAGGAGTTGCTCAAGCTGCGAATACTTGTTGGCAATGTGATAGTCTATAATAAAAACCTATTATCACATTTTGTACCATTTTGTATCACATATCCGGGTGTATTTCTTCCTGCTTCTTCCAATATACGACTAGTCAGCTCCTCAATGTTGGCCAGTTTTGATACATTTTCATATAAGAGGCCGTATAAAAAAAGAACTGCTGGGCTAGCCAGCCACTCAACGATACCTCTGGAACTGATCGAAAGGTTAGAAAACACTTCATCTAACAGATTATGCACCCGTAAATAGTAATGGGGTAGTAATTTCGGATATCGTCACTTTCTCATCATTATTTCGTGAAATTTAGTTCTCCGATAAAAATCATCTTCTGCAAGCTCTTGGGTTACGGTTACTTTAATAGGGGTAATACTTGTACTTCTGTCAACACTGAGATATATATATATATATATATATATATATATATATATATATATATATATGTGTGGCTTAGATCTTCAGCACCTTTCTAGCCGAAGTGCTGGGATTGTCAACAAATGTCAGAAGTAAATCTAACCCTTTTTGTTCTTTTATTGCTAATTTAATTCTGCCACGCCCGTTGTGATCTTTAATTGGTCTAGTTTCTTCAATTTTCTTCACTGTGTTAAACAACCACTGTTGACTTACCAATTGGGGGTATATCGCGGAAATTGTCATTAAACAAATGAGGTATTTCTTAATGAGGACGAACTAGATTTCCACGTATCATAAGTAACATTATTCTCTTAAACTCACTAAGATACATTGCTTTTGAAACTAGAATAAAATATAAACACTTTAATAAAAATACCTACAGCTATCGCAATATCTTCTATGGAACACTAAACTTTAACTTACAAGGACAAAATAAGTACGTTACACTTAAACCAAATTTATAATATGAATACTGAACTGAAAATAGAATTTTCCAGTGAAAGTATGTTTAGAATACCTATACTAGTTTCTATCTTGCCTCTGATAAAAAATACTGGACCTTAATCTCCTGTTGATAGCAGCGAGACGAGAATAATTAAACATTCACAGTTACTCGAATATAGCTATGAAAAGCCCGATTTACTTAGCTATATTCTAAGTAAATTCTTAGCTATTTTCCTTTCTTAGCATGTCAAAGAAAGAAAAAACACATTTTCTAACGAAAATATTCTATTTCATATGGTAATATGTAAGAAATATTGGAAGATAATTTCTGTATTTAAAAAGTGCTAACATTTCTTTTATTAAAAATTCTGAAATTATTATCATACCAAAACTTGACGCAAATTAACTTCAAATGATACACAGAAGGGTTGCTCTTTAACAAGCGCTTCCCGAAAGCCATCGCACAGTCTATAGACCAAAAATCGATACCTCGAGCCATTAGTCAATTATCCTCTGTTTCATCTTGATATTGTTCCTCTCATCTGGTCACCGTCTGTGACCCTGCCGCCCCCGATTCAGGAAAGCCGGATCGACTTTCTTTAGCACTAACACGTGGCCTTCACTACACTATTCTCTTCAGATTTCTCTTAAGGCGATTCGATCTATGGTTATAAATATATATTTGTGTTTAATAAAAGACTAATCACAGTCTTTTAAGATGCCTTTTATAAAGACAGGAAGCAGAAAAATCTTTTAATCATGCCATGGCGAGTGGTAGGTTTTTAAAGCAGACATTTTTGGACATTTTCTAATCAGGCTCAAATGAAAACTATGTGATGATAAAGCTATTATCAGTATCCACGAGATGACTTGAGTGAATAAGATGTTTTTATTTGTAAAAAAGGAAGTATAATTTAAATTCTACTAATCGACGTGTCATTTTCTAAATTATATTTCATTATAAATATAATTAGCTAATTTATAAATCATTGAAGAACATGTGACTACATTAAATTATTATAACTAATCAGTTCTTTTCACTATGCAATCACATTTTATCTTCAGCAGTTTTTATTTAGTTTTGGCCACAACATTTCCAAATTTCATACTCTGAGTGCCTGTAATTCCTCCTGAAGTAGTTAAAAAATTTTCATTTCTGTCTTTGGAGAAGTTATTTTAAAAGGCTATAACATTAAATAAAAAAAATTAAAAAAACACTCAAACCAAATCTGTATTGTATCATCAAATCAGCCGCGGTTATCTGCTAGTATATTATCGTTTAATATAAGTCAAAGGATAAAGATCGAACCTGACATGAGTACGTAAATTACAAAATAAAAATTTACTAAGTTTCGCAGATGTTGACCACTATCAATGTAGCATCTGTTGACTAAATATGACTCTCCACAGCGATATTGAATTATTTCAAGAATTAAAACGCGTCGAATATGTTTCTATGCTACGTTAACTGGTAAACTTACATTATAATTATGACAGTGGTCGCTGAAGCCTAGGAAATAAGATTAATAAATCTTGTATAGAAATGTAGTATAGAAAGTAGTATAAAATAATTTGTATCAAATTAGCTTAGAATAAAATGAATAGTGGACTTCTTTCAGAGAATAATATTTGTGTTCACATATAGATAAATCTATATATTAATAAAATGCAAAACAGATAATAAACATAGGATGTTTGTTTCTTTAAAAAGTAAGAATGTACTCATGCCAGCCATGTTTTATTTGTGTGTGTGTGTGTGTGTGTGTGTGTGTGTGTCTGTGTGTGTGTGTGTGTGTGTGTGTGCGCGCGCGCGTGCGTGCGTGTGTGTTAGAAAAAGATGCCATGTGTGAAATGTGTTGAGGCGGAATGCTGATATTCTTTATGTGGTCTTGAGGAACATGTCTCCCACCGCCAACCGGAAAAAGACGATGTTTGGCGAGTTACTTAGATTTATTTTGTTACATGGTGCAGTTCATTCTCGTAGAGTTACAAATATTTGAACGTCTCTTTGCATATAGCAATGAACAATAATCTTAGTATAAATAGTCATATAAAACTTCACATTTTCACATTCATTGTTTTTAGTTGAAAATAGAACCTGTTATTATACGAACAAAATTATTCACAGTTCCAGATTCTTTTCAAAACACAATCTAAGCAGGAGATGTACAGAATAAGACAAACATATTACTATTATCGCTTGCAGTGTGTAGCAATTGGCTACGAATATTTGGGTACTGTTTAGTATGAATAATTGTTATAATTTAAACATTATAAGATTTTTAATTTAATATCATACATTTAAACAAGATTTTTTCAAGTCAAACTAGCTTAGTAACCTTATGTGTAAAGGCATTTTACTTTAAATGAATGAATTACTGTAAGGAATTGGTATCATAAAAGCAACATTTAATTACGAAATGTAGAGAGTTTCTCTGTTTTGCTTGGGCTATACGAAACTTACTGTGGATGAATTTTCTTTAAAAGGCTTTTATTACATTAGCTTTTAGCCAAATAAGGTTATGTTTATTAAAAGGCTTGGATCTCGATACTGAAAACAATCTCCGTACATTTGTATTAGAGAAATGAATCTTTCTGCTCCGAATCCATCCTCTGAAAGACTTCTGAAAGGTTTCTTACTTCAAATGTTGTTTCTCTCATAGCGCCACCATGTACAGGATTTGTAGTAGAAAGATTTATTTCTGTTACACTAATTTATGGCGATTGTTTTGAGTGTCGATGTCCGAGCCTTTTATTGAACATAACCTTATTTGGTTAAAAGCTAATGTAATAAAGGGTTTTTTAAAGAAACGTCATCCTAAAACTGATCAGTCGTACTGGTTTGATATTTTATAAATCAAACAAGTCTGTGTTTAGTGACAAGCCTGTGTCTGTTGCGAACTCGACTGGCGATACCCTCGTAGAACCAACGTTGGGGTTATTGGCTGTTGTCCACGCTACTGTCCGTGATTTGGTCAAAGACCGCCGCCACTTTAAATTTACATGTAACAACTAGTCAAGTTAATTTAGTCACCTTTGACCGAAGCTCCCGAGAGACCTCCTCCCTTTCCCCTCACAAACACAACCCTTTCAGTTCCAGTCCTTCCGATCACTGGGATTATTTTATTCCTTATTTTATCAGAGGCAGATATATTTCTCTATTGCATCTGTCACAATTTATTTATTTCACGTGCTACCAAAAAATGTATTTTTCTGACGAGAACTTTTAATTTGGGGTCCTAAAGATTTTATGGACAAGGAGCAAGCAACTTGTATTTATTGTTTTTTTTCCCAAAAAGTCCATCGTGTCCCATAAGAGTCTTCTATAGATGATTTAGAGTAGAGTGTGTATGGTCTCGAGGGGTTAACTGCATTACAATTCGGACCAGCCTAACTTGTGATTTGATTGGTGATTTAACCATCAGTTATGTTGTAGTACACAATCCATCTGTTCGGGAATCAGATATTTTGGAGGTTTTTGAGATTTAAGTTTACTTTAACGGTGGAGAAGAAAATGTCATGGGAATGAGGTTGAGTGGTGGAGAAGGCTAAATAGCCATAAATCCGCCTCTTAAATAAAGGCATATTACAATTACAATACTATATATCTGAAAATCTGATTAACTACTGACTGATGAACTTTTATCTTGTGTTATTATTTGATTAAATTGGAGTCCAAAAAAAGGAAATTGATTTTCCTAGTCACATAGTTAAAATTAATATTGCCTCCTGATTCTACTTTAGATCGTATTTGTACTACAGATAATAGCTCGTTCATTTCACACATAATTCTTGTAATAGAATGAGGATTGTTCTCTTGATTTAAAGTAGAATTCAGATGTAAATTGCATTGAAAAGGGCAGAGCTATTTGATCACCCAAAGTCACTGTTAGAAAGGAATTATGGAAGCAGTAAGGCGGAATTCCAAATTTATTGTAACTAATTGTTTATTCTTAACCCATAGTATTATTAATGCGTAATATACGTTACAATATAGTTTTTAATGGAGAATTTAATCAACATTTACCGAGAAATATACAGTTATTTGAAAAATGTGTGATATTTGTAATATTAAATTTGATATGGCGTACTAGTATTATTAATACATAATATACGATACAATATCATTTTTATTTGATGATTTAATTCAAATTTACCGATAAATATACAGTATAATTGAAAAATGTGTGATATTTGTAATATTAAATTTGATATGGCGTACTAGTATTATTAATACATAATATACGATACAATATCATTTTTATTCGAGGATTTAATTCAAATTTACCGATAAATATACAGTATAATTGAAAAATGTGTGATATTTGTAATATTAAATTTGATATGGCGTACTAGTATTATTAATACATAATATAAGATACAATATCATTTTTATTCGAGGATTTAATTCAAATTTACTGATAAATATACAGTATAATTGAAAAATGTGTGATATTTGTAATATTAAATTTGATATGGCGTACTAGTATTATTAATACATAATATACGATACAATATCATTTTTATTCGAGGATTTAATTCAAATTTACCGATAAATATACAGTATAATTGAAAAAATGTGAGATATTTGTAATATTAAATTTGATATGGCGTACTAGTATTATTAATACATAATATACGATACAATATCATTTTTATTCGAGGATTTAATTCAAATTTACTGATAAATATACAGTATAATTGAAAAATGTGTGATATTTGTAATATTAAATTTGATATGGCGTACTAGTATTATTAATACATAATATACGATACAATATCATTTTTATTCGAGGATTTAATTCAAATTTACCGATAAATATACAGTATAATTGAAAAATGTGTGATATTTGTAATATTAAATTTGATATGGCGTACATTATGACAACATCCTCCAGTCTTCTCGCATGATTAAAGCAATCATTAGAGGCTGTTAAATATGAACAGGAACTTCCAGTTTCGGTAACTTGTGTAAAGCACCCGATATTACTGGAGACGTTCACGTGACCACAGAAATTTCGCTTGTTTGGTGAGCTACAATAAATTGTGTTTACTAATTTGCTATGCTTTGAGTACATTGTGCCAACGTGCGTCTTCTCGCATGATAAAAGCAATCATTAGAGACTGTTGAATTCGAACAGGAAATTTCAGTTTTGGTAACTTGTGTGAAGCACCCGATATTACTGGAGACCAAAACAATGTCATCTGTTGGGTTAGACACAACACATTTTTTTTTTTTTTTTTATCTGATTGAATTAATTGTCTATGGAACTTGCTCGTATCAACAACAAATTACTGTAACGCCTGTAATAAACTATGTAATATATGTACAAGCCAAGCTTGCCTAAGCATTCACTGTATGTAGTATATACGTTATACTATTAGTGCTAGATAGTTTGTTCGTACTGAGATTGTTACATTGGTTTTTTACATTTAACATCAAATTCCACAGACGGAAAACTTAGTCACTTACAGATTCTACAAATCCCACGAACTTCAGTATCATTGTAATAAAAGTTTTCCCCTCGAGGCGGACTCACGGTGTAATTATTCCTGCTCCCATTGAAGGTCCACGAAACACTTGTTTACACTTTTGAAACCGTCTCGCCTCCTTTTAAGATAAAAACTTGTAGATTGTGAAATGAAATGAACACATTATTTATAGGACTTTAGCATTTTGGTCCTCGCATAAAACTATGCAACTTCCAAATTAGATGTTTGGGTACATCAAATGATTACCCTAAGTATTAAATAAATAAATAATGTATTATATATGTTAATGTTATTAAAACATAAATAATGTTATAAACTGCATTAATAATAATTGCCACCTACAAACAATTAATATTTTACTCAAAGTTTGCCAAACATTTGGAAAACAACTTTGTTCTCAAGTTTATATATATACACTTATATATATATATATATATATATATATATATATATATATATATATAATATATATATTATATTTTATTTATTTTATTATATGTATATTTTAATTTTACTATTAAAATTAAAATATAATATTAATTATAATCCCCTTGGCTCCAACGTAACAGGTACTGTGAAACAGCAATAACCACTATATCTCAACATTAGTTACCAGTAAAGATAAAGGTGAGTTTCTAAAATACTGAGCTTCAAGCGCAAGTCTGGCTCTCTGTTTATGCGCCGCACAAAATCAATCGGCCAACAATGTCTTCGGGCAGTAAAATCTTTGCCTTTGTTGTTAAATCATAGCCTTATGTTATTGAGTTGAGGTTTAAAGGCAACTTGTACTTGAGCATATTATTTTAGGTTAGATTTACGTAGCTTTCTGGCTTTATGTAACCGGAAACTTTGAAGCCAGGTAAAGATATTACTTTCAAATAAATGCAGAATCTTATGGATATAATCTGATTAGTCTTATTCAGTGTAACGTGAAATTAAACTTAAATATAACAAAGTTAATTCTTTGTAACTTTGTTATGAAATGAATTTGAAGACTTGATGTAACCCGCGACTTCACAAGCAATTAAAAAAATTGACGTCCTTATAGTGTTTAGTAAAAACCATTTATTACTAAAATGGAGTGCTATGAAATTTTGCACGTAAGCCTTGTTTTTCCCCCCAAAAAATACAATTACATAGGTGTCGGAAACCTACTTCAATATATTTCAGGTATAAAAATTTCCGGTACCATATTTGAGTTGTCTTGTAGTAGCGATGACGAAAATATAAAATACATACTTAGGACTGAGAAGACTGGTTCGGTCAAAAGATGTCTACTTCTGGCCGTTTAAATACAATAAAGCTGGCATAGCTGAGTTTGTCTTATTACCTTGATAAAGACAAATGGAGGTATCTCTGAAACCTACCCTGTTTAAAAAGTAATGACTTCCAATCTATGATATTTCCAAAGCCATAGTCTACAGTTTGCCTTGTTTTCCTGCTCACAGCATTACGAGTTTCTTGTATATACGTATGTAGCTCTCTGACATTTACTACGGTTGAAAAGCGTCTACTTCTTGCTCTTGTAATTTACTTTCAGTCTAAGATACTTCCCGTATATTAGTTGAAAATATACAAATGGCGGATTGAGAAGCCTAATACGGCTTAGTATAAAATCTTTTTTAAGTTCTTCGTAATAGAAATCTAATTTTTCGGACCATAGTTTGAGAAAGGTAACCTTAATGCATGTTAGTGTCCATTTCACTTTTTTTCCTTATTCCACTGTTAAAATGCCATATCAGAATGCCAAGCAAGCCTACCGGTTTCAACTACCTTATGTGAAAACATTCACAGCTTTGCTCATTAGGGTGGGTTTTTTAACTGCGTTTAAGTAAATTTGCATCGCATTAGATGTTTTTAATTCGTAACTGGCCCAATCTGGAGTAGATAGAGAAATAGATAGATAGGCCCAATCTAGAGTAGATAGATATCAACTCTGTTTTTAAACTTTGTCTCTTAGTGGTAATCACTACTGTTCAAGCAATGTTCTAACATTAAATTGTAAGCTATATTTCTGCATCCTTAACATAACAGCTGTTTTGTCTTAGTTAAATGTGATTTATGAAAATTAAATTTTACCATTCTCCTAATTTAAAATATTATATGTAAACTTTTAGATTTAGATCTTTCTCTTTGTATAACCCTTCCTCGGATTTCAACGAATATTTTACAAAAAGAATTAGCCGAATTGGTCCAGCCGTTCCGGAGATTAGTGCTTACCGTCACATTTTAGGATTCATTTTTATCTATGAGATACTAGCCGCGGCTCGCCCGCAATTTCATATGGTTTTGCACGTTTATGAGAAATTTTAGTTCAAGTGAATTATATTTCCGACAGCAATGGCGAGTTTGCCTTGTTGCCACGATCAAGAAAATATGTCAAAAATGTGTATATTAATGGCCATTGTAATTTACTCTGGAATTTCATTTTTTTGTTCCATAGATTTTGCCGTATTGTCCTGATCAACACAATATATACATATCTAGGTCCTAAAAACCTACTTCGGTCAAAACGGGTCTACTTACGGGCTCTTGCAATCTTCTTTCGGTCTTAGATACATCCATCAAGTGCCATAGTGTAATTTGCCTTATTGTCACGATAAATAAAATTTACATACATACTTAGGACTGAGAAGCCTGTTACGGTAAAATTGTCTACTCCCGAAATAAGGTGGAAATTCTTACTAATTTCATGCATTATTTCAAAATAATCATAAGTAATAGGTTTTCTGTTATAGGTCTTGCGGTTTTTCGGACCTTCAGTTCTGAGAAAGAATGGCTCGTTGAGGCATGTTAGTGTTCATTCCGCTGTTTTTCTTTAAGCCGCTGTAAAATGCCACATCACAATGTCAAGGAAGCCGACCAGTTTTGATTACTTTAAGTGCAGAGATTCACAACTTTGTTCATTAAGGTGGATTTTATAAAATTTGTTAAATAATATTAAAAAAACTTTAAACAAAGTATTGTCAGTGCATAACAAGTTGTTGATTCTTCATTAGTGCAATTTGGAATAAAACTTATATGGTAACTTTGTCTCTGTTATCGGAATGCTGTACTAATGTACATAATATAAAATGTGAACAAATATTTCAGCCTCTCTGACGAACAGCTGAAACATCAAAGAAGGTATAAAAGTCTCAACAGTTGTGTAATATCAGTAAAAGTTGTATTATAAAACATAAATTTTATCATTCTTTTTCGAATTTTAAAGTTTTCCGGGAAAATATTCTAGTCTTTCTCAACTTCGCAGTTCTCAAATTGAAGAGGGTAGCCTTCTTAGTGAAACCATTTATGGTGTAATATGATGGAGCGTATGATATTTTTAAAACAGGAGTATACATGTGTATTATTTCTGTAACAAATCTTAAGAGAATAAAAAGTTAAATACAATTTTGACTGGTTCTATTTTGCGTTTTTTGCATGTATAAATATATACATGTAAGGTTCGAAAACCAAATTGAAACAAAAATGTCTACTTCTGTCTGTTTAAATTACCTCTCTATCTAAGATATTTAAAGTTCCATAGTTGTACTTTTGTCCCGATGAAGAAAATATAAAACGTAAGTACGTACAAATGAAAAGTTACTGAGGTCAAATTTAAAAAAGACCCAGTTCCGTTAGTTTGAAGCAACTTCCATTCTAATGTATTTAAGGTCCCCCACAGTCGATGTTCCCCCCATCAAGAAACTATATGAATAGTTTATTGAAATTAAATAAGGCAATTGCCATTTATACAATTTAATGTATATATATATATATATATATATATGTGTGTGTGTGTGTGTGTGTGTGTGTGTGTGTGTGTGTGTGTGTGTGTGTGTGTGTGTGTGTGTGTGTGTGTGTGTGTGTGTGTGTGTGTGTGTGTGTGTGTGTGTGTGTGTGCGTTACAATATTTCTACAACCAGCACTTGTTATATATCACTGGTCTAAGATATTTCAGGTGCTATACTTAGAGTTTGCTTTTTTCACAATGAAAAAATATTTCGTTGATCAAATGTATTAGTTCCGGCCGTTTAAATTCACGCTCTGGCTAATCTAATTGCTATCCACAGTTGAGTTTATGTTGGTGAACGGACCAACAAAACAAATACACATTTAGGATTTGGGAACCAATTTAAATATAAAAACACCACTTTTATCAAAAATCATATACTTCCGTTGCTTACGTTCTGCTTCCGGATTAAGGGAAGATTGTGTTATCAATTTGATAATCCTACTCACTTTTTAAGCTACAGTAAAAATGCCATATACAATGTGAAGGGAGCCTACCAGTTTCGAGTACATCAAGTGCTAACATTCATAGCTTTGATCAATATAGTGGGTTTTATAACAACGTTTAAACAGTATTTACAATTCATTAACTGGTTCATTCGTCACTGATGCTATCTAGTGTAAAAATTAGATAGCAACTCCGTCTTTTCAATGTGCATTACAATAATGATTAAGCTGTATTTCTAAAATTTAAATGTAAACAAATGTTTCTACTTCTTTTATGAACTTCAGCTGGAAGCTGCAACAGCTGTTAAGTGTGAATTTACTTTGGATTACGTGTCGTAAGTATTTAAGTATATTCCTGGATTCCCATGTGTTTAGGAAACTTTTCTCACTTTTCTCTCCTATTAAACCTTCCGCAGGCTTCAATGAATATTAAAAAAAAGAATTAGCCGAATTGGTCCTGCCGTTCCCGAGATTAGCGCTTAGCAACACATTTAGCGATTCATTTCATATAGTAGGTATTGCTTTTACCTTCTATTTCTGGATTTGTTCTGAATATTGAAATGTTTACTTTTTTCTTTCAAATGTATGCCCTAACACACATATCAGCTCAGATAATGTAGTGAGAGTGTCTCACTTGGGTATACATACTGGAAGTATGCCAGGATCTTATCAAACAGAATAAGGAGGAGAGTCGATACAGTACAAGGTCGATGGTACTGATAAGAAGTGCAACGGTCACAGACAGGATTCGAACCTGCACTATCTCTGACTCAAAGTCCAACGTCTTAGACCAGGGCTGTCCAACCTACGGCCTGCGGGCCGAATCCGGCCCGCGAGTCAGTTTTATGTGGCCCGCCTTATTGCCAAAACAACCAAATTTGTTTACAAGCATTTGAAAGTATTAAATAAATACAAATTTTGAGAACCAAGCAGTCCAGCTGATTTCACATAGAACGAGCCGTATTCATTTGGTGGAGTATGAGTGTTGAAAGAAGTAATGTAGTAGCAGACATATTTCACTGACTACGGTGGTGGCTGCCGGCTGGCGAATAGAGCGCGAGTAAAGCACGGCACAGTGCGCGGTGCGGCGACGTAACCCCTACCCAACTCAGTTGTTTGGGGTTCCAAATCTCCTGGGATGTTGGCCCGCCTGGCCATAAACGCTTTTAAAATGTGGCCCTTGGGTAAAAAAAGGTTGGGCACCCCTGTCTTAGACTACTCAGCCATCGGCACTCGCGTATAGTTGATCCACAACAAAATTATAACTTCATCACAATTAAATTAAATTGGATTTTTATGTCCACTCATTAACAGATTACATGATCATTAATATCTTTACCGTTTAATTATACTACATTTACTATGACGAGCATGACCGTATGAAATTCCAAACTCCTTTCTTCAAAAACAAACTGCTAATTTGAATTATTTATTTTTTATCTTGTGATAATTTCTTCAGATTATTTTATATTTCGTGAATTCTATTTTAAATAGGTATTTTTAAGAATTAATTCCATAATTTACGCGATTCATGTGCAAAGCGATGTGATAAAAACAGTATAACATTATTTGTAAACTTACGATATTATACAGATTATAAATTATAACCAAAATCGTAATCTTATAAAGTAATAATATATTCGTTAGATTCACGTAACTGTTTGTTGTTTTTGTCATATGGAAACTGTACACGTTATATTTTAAAACGTTTCATATCACGGGTGTTTGTTATGAATAAAGTATATAATAAAGTATGAGAAAAACCCTAATTAACGTGGAACTAGAAACATGATACTTTATTGCAACGGCATTTGCCACAACTATTGCGTAGTAACACTTCCTTTACTTTATTATTATCAATATTTATACTTATTCGTATGTTAAATATTAGCATTCGTGATATTGATGTGTCTTCCAAAATTTGCAGCCCCAGGATTACCTTAATCGTGTGTTATGCCATACATACAAGAGGAATGTTTTCATCTATGATTAGACCAACCGGTCGGTGGTAAGCTAAAAGGTTTCAGCATCCTCGCTAACCAACGCCTTCTGGAATCATCCAATTATTCCGTCGCCTCAGCCTCTTTCCATCATGTCAACTGGCGCCACTGTCATCACATTACCTTCTTGGTACCTCGTCATCTTCTGGATACAAGAACATCTCTTCCACTGGCATATCGTTGCAAACGCGGTCGGTGAGATAAAAGTACTGCTTCCGTAAAAGAAAACCAGTTTCCCAATTCACAAATATTAAATTAGAATATGCCAGATATAATTAAAAGTACTCTTTGCAGCAAATGTAGGTATTTCAAACTATAAAAATACATAAAACCAATCCGTTTCATTCAAAATATTTTGTCAGTGATGGCACCAGCTCATCGCTTAGAAGAGGCAGCATTTATGGACGACTCAGGGGTAGAGGTCAAGAAGATGATATCATTTAGAAGGTCTATGGCATCTAACGTGGATTACAAAGTAGATAGCCAAGATCGTTGTAAGTTCAAACAAAAATATTGAACTCATGTCAGTATTTTAATTTAACACGTTGACTGCGAGAAACGTCTTATAGTGCTTTATTCTCGTATTACAGTCAACTGTAAGTAACTGAAATAACGCCAAATGACTGAATATCAGAATGGACAGTGTCAATGAACCTGATATGACTAATAGTGGTTTCTCTCGTGCTTTAGATGTGCAGGCAGAGATGAAATAATTGTCTATAAACAGGTTTAACTGGTCTTTTTGTCAAGTATAAAAATAGTAATTTTCCCATTTTAAGTCCGCTTCCGATAAACAAACTGTATCAAAGTTCTTCATGAAACTTACTTTCTTAGTTCATTTCATTCTGAAAGGGTTTTGAGTCAATTCAATCCGCTATCTGATACGGATACTCCCAACACCTGATTGTATAGACTTGTATGAGAAATTTGTCCTTATTTGAATCCAATTATTTAAAGAATTAGTAATATTAAGGCGATGTGTTGTATGTTTTCCATTCTGCACTTGTTCAATGGCGCAGAGGTCTAAATATCTTGAATGTAAGAGATTTTAATAAGCTGACGTGTTAGCTGCTTATGATATTTATTTGCATTAGTATTTATTGATATTAAGTTGACTTATTAGTTTTGCATTGATTTAATATTCTATTCATTCTTTACAATATTTTTCACGATATCTGTAAAACCTAATATTGTGCATTGATTAAATATTATATTCACAGTTTACAATATCTTTCACGAAATCTACGAGCCCTATCATAAAGCCGAGGTTTGGCTTCTTTATACGAATACCCTGTAAACATTTTAGACACCCTGTGTTTTAAATATATTATTATTATTATTGACAAATATTCACATTTTTATTAGCTGAGCTGTGTTACATTTGCATTGTGATTGCAAAGAACATTGTGTACTTGTATAAATTAGTGTCAGTTATTTAACTCTGTGGTTTCAACTTACATTATCGATATTTGTTGGGAAACCGTAATAAATGATTTTCTCTATGATTTAATGCCAAGAGCTAATTGACTGTAGTTCGATATATTTATGTAATTTTCTATGATAAATGTTATTATATTACGATGTTGTCAATGGTTTCCTGGAAGTTGAGACGCCCATTAAATGCAAAGTACATTTTGTAATCTATGAATTTCACATTGATTTTCAATATGCAATAGCAACTTTCGATAATTGCCACTTTTATTTGTTTAGTTAAATGAATGAGAATGAAACTTCAAATTCTTTTAAAAAAATATGTGTAATTCTCGGTATTTCTGATAACTGAATAAGAATGTAAGCACAATAAATTTTTTACTGTTAAAAACATGTAAGATATCCTTGGAATATGATACAATATTTGTAATATGTGTGATGTGTGTGGTGTTAGGTGACTCAGACACGGCATATAATACTCGAAATGCCCGTTATCGGTTGCAAGCAGGTTATTATTTCTAGGAATACCTGATAATTAATTGTATCCACTTTCAATTCTTTATCATGCATGCCGCGCCGTGTCGAATATTGGTATGCCGCCTATTTTCTGTTCTTATAAATGTTTTGAAGTTTTAATTTAATTTATTTCGTTTTGTAGGAAACAGTATATTACTTACACATCTGTTGTTACTAATTTTATTAAAGTTTTTATCTCATAAAATTGTTTTCTTTTAAAACGTTGAAATTTTTGCAGTCACTATTATGTCTGCATTAGTTGCGAATCGTGGATGTTAAATATTAAACCGGTGTATTTTTTATTATAAAAGAAACGTGTTAGTGTATTATTAGTCCGCTTTATAAAATAAACTATATCCTTAACGGAAGCCTCATTTCAATGAACTGCTAGTGATCCTCATTGAATTAGATATTTATAAAGAAACTGTTAAAATAAATTTATTAGAGCCAATATTTACCCTCGCAAAACTTAATATATAGCATACTATTATTGTAAATTAAATTCGTCTTTTAGAAAATTCGGTTGAGCATTTCGATACCTTACCATAGATCAGAAGCCGATTCAATTTTAAGAAATGTATATTTAATTCAGTGTTCACACTTCCTGTTCCTGGTAATAATTAAGGAAGTTTTCGTCGTTTTCAGATAAGATAAGACAAATATTGTGGACGAACTTTGATGCTGTGTTACTGAAAAGACATTTCACATTTCCAGGAAACATTTGTACTTCAGTTTTAATTTTGCAATCTTTGAAATTTAATTTTTGGGAGAATTGAAATTATAATTTGCAGTAATTATTGTTATATTTGAACATTTATAAACGTATTGTTTAAAGATTAAAATTGGACTACTTTGCAAACTATTTTCCTGGCACGGGCTGGCAGGCCTTTCTAATTAGTATGTAAAACGGTTACTTTATGTAATTAAGTAGCTATAACGTTTTTCAATTAATCCAAAACAATTATATATATATATATATATATATATATATTAGTGTTTTGATTCATTAATATAACAGTTAAAACATAACATATTGTAGTGTTTCAAAGTGGTTGTAGGGGAGATTTTTAAGAATTTTATAAAAAAGATTTTTATTTGTGCTTGCGTCACCATACATTAACTATTAAAGCTGCTACGGCATGAAATAAATTTCATGGTATTTTAAATATTCGAGATTTTATTCTAATTACGCTCATATTCTTCTTTGACACTTGTTTGTAGTTTTATTTATTGATATAATGAATGTAAAAAATATTAAACACTTTAAAATTTTGAAGACATTTTTTACGTGGAACTGCATACGTAATTTTCATATGTTTTATTTTGGATAGTGTCTGTGTTATTCTGCAATTCAAATTCAAAATACTTTTGATGAGTAAATCAATGTAATAGGATTAAGAAGAGAACCATGGATTATGGGTAGTTCTTGTATTAAATTTGTGGGAAAGGTTGAAATATACGTATATAAAGCGTAACTCTGTTAAAAAAAGACTAGTATAAGGAGCAGATATGAGTCCACCAATGATTCAGATACAAGCAATGCATTCATATAATATTTTCTGAATGATAATGATTATTATTTTCGTTTTAATGGAGTTCTTTAGTTTCATTAAATCAGTTATCTCTTTAAGAAAATTGCATAGCGTAAACCTGGCTTTATTGCAATTATTGACTCAAATTTCTCCTAGTAATTTGTTAACATTCACGAGGAATAAAGCATTTACTTAGTTTGGTAATACAGAAATACTTGGTTTCAGTTAAAAATACAATTTATCTGCCTATGTGCGAAAACGTTTTATAAAATTAACTTAATATTCAGATCTGTAAAATGAAAACATTTTAGTTTAAGTTTTTTGTAGTAATTACTGATAAAAAATATTGTAAAGTTCAATTTATTGTGATCAAATATCCTATTATTGAGACTATACGTTAGCGAGATTACGTAGAGCCTTAGTATAAATGATATTATGTACATAAGTCCAACCTTTAATTTCTATATCAACCTTTGTTTTGAACCGCATTTTGAATTAAATTAAAACTGCCATAATCTGAGTTTAATCAAATCAAAACCGATCCCAAATAACACTCTCGTGGAGATCGATTTGAAAAATGGCATTACCCGCTTATTTACAATAGTTTTTAATTGTATCTACATTTATGTTAAACTAAACCTTTAATATATACTGTTGTCATTAATTAAGAATTGTAGATAGTATACACGTTGATCTTATCTTGTAAATTCTACATTAATATTTCACATTCATTTCACACCTTGTATACAATTTTTATAATCTTATTAATATCTAAATATTTGTAATTTCGTACTCCCTATGGTAGCGAATGTAAGGCCGCTTACCTGCCGTAAGAGAGGCGATAGACGCGGAGTCCCCGCCAACAATGTGAGGGCGCCGCCACCCCCCAGCGTTATATGCGTGTGCGCACCCCCATTGTTACCCCCTGCGCCCCCGCACAGACCGCCCCTGCTGGCGTCGCCGCGTCACGGCATACCAGGGTACGCTGTACCGGCTTCCCCGTTAACCGTACCGGTGAGTTGATAATATTTAGTTCTATACAACGCATAAAATAATGGTACGATATCTACCATTGATAATCAAACTTTAATTATTGTTATTATTTAAAAAATCATTTAAATTTATAAACACTCTAAAATCTGATTTTTTCAAAAACCCGTAGCTGTTAAAAAATAAGCTGTGGACATTTAATGGACATGCGCAAACTGTATTGCTGTTGATGTTTATTTTACATTAAGTTATCTTCCGTAAACTGTTACTATGTTGTACTATTTCGGTTTAGTAACTCACCCACACTGGAGCAGTTATGTTTGCTCTGAAACATGTATCAGTTGTTTATGCCTTCGTGATTAAAAGAGTATAATTTGTGAAACGTGTTAACACCTTCATTGCGACACGAAACATGTACCGACGGTAGAACACGCATAATAATAGTAATGTACCCCTATCGCGTCAACGTGTTAATGCATGTGTATGTATAAATGTAATAGATTCTACATTGTGTAGTGAGATATCTCGTCAAATTTAGATTTATGTTAATAGTATGTAGCTAATATCCGCTTTTAAATTTTTTTAAATTTATTTTTACAGAAAATGTTTTGTTTTTGTGAATGAAATAAAAAAGTATCTTCAGGATGTTGTTGGATAATACAACAACAGCAGGATGTTGCTGGTGGTCAATAGCAACATCTGGTACAGCCGAGGTCATTGTGTATAGAGAACTGATTCCGTCATGGTCCTTTATGAGTTTATTTCGAATATTAGATGTTACATACGTATCTTAAATAAAATCAAACGTCTCTTCAACATGAACTTTTTGTCTTAAAACCTTGGAGTTATAAATTTACATAATACTTTATCGAAAAGCCGGTTTTATTAGAAATGAGGATCTAATAAATAAATTTGTCAAATACTACTATGTTAATTGGCATCGTGATAAAACTATTAAGCTTTATTCCAACTGAATGTATGTTATTTTGTGATTGAATAAAAAATATATACTTTTTACGGGAGAACATCCTACCCGTTTAGATGTTCTTAAGAAACTTGATACTGTCTTTCGTGTAGAAACCTATCTATTAGATCAAATAATTCGTTCTTCTCATATACCTTGTTTAAGATACCGTACTCGAATATGTGTGGATACGGTAGCTTTTGAAAGGGACATGATAACATTTTTATAACTTAGACGGGTCTTAACACTTTAGCATTGCTACACGAAAATTTTAACTATCTCGCCCTACAACTATTGTTTATAGACTTCATGCTTGGGAGTTCTATTTCTGGGGTAAAATATCAACCTATAACCATAATGTCAGCCTGTTGTCTCAGGTGCCTTACATTTTAACTATCTCGCCCTACAACTATTGTTTATATAGACTTCGTGCTTGGGGGTTCTGTTTCTGGGGTAAAATATCAACTTATAACCATAATGTCAGCCTGTTGTCTCAGGTGCCTTACGTTTTAACTATCTCGCCCTACAACTATTGTTTATAGACTTCATGCTTGGGAGTTCTGTTTCTGGGGTAAAATATTAACTTATAACCATAGTGTCAGCCTGTTGTCTCAGTTGCCTTACATTTTAACTATCTCGCCCTATAACTATTGTTTATAGACTTCATGCTTGGGAGTTCTGTTTCTGGGGTAAAATATTAACTTATAACCATAGTGTCAGCCTGTTGTCTCAGGTGCCTTACATTTTAACTATCTCGCCCTATAACTATTGTTTATAGACTTCATGCTTGGGAGTTATGTTTCTGGGGTAAAATATTAACTTATAACCATAATGTCAGCCTGTTGTCTCAGGTGCCTTACATTTTAACTATCTCGCCCTACAACTATTGTTTATAGACTTCATGCTTGGGGGTTCTGTTTCTGGGGTAAAATATTAACTTATAACCATAATGTCAGCCTGTTGTCTCAGGTGCCTTACATTTTAACTATCTCGCCCTACAACTATTGTTTATAGACTTCTTGCTTGGGAGTTCTGTTTCTGGGCTCAAATATTAACTTATAACCATAGTGTCAGCCTGTTGTCTCAGGTGCCTTACATTTTAACTATCTCGCCCTATAAACTATTGTTTATAGACTTCATGTTTGGGAGTTATGTTTCTGGGGTAAAATATTAACTTATAACCATAATGTCAGCCTGTTGTCTCAGGTGCCTTACATTTTAACTATCTCGCCCTACAACTATTGTTTATAGACTTCGTGCTTGGGGGTTCTGTTTCTGGGGTAAAATATTAACTTATAACCATAATGTCAGCCTGTTGTCTCAGGTGCCTTACATTTTAACTATCTCGCCCTACAACTATTGTTTATAGACTTCATGCTTGGGAGTTATGTTTCTGGGGTAAAATATTAACTTATAACCATAATGTCAGCCTGTTGTCTCAGGTGCCTTACATTTTAACTATCTCGCCCTACAACTATTGTTTATAGACTTCATGCTTGGGAGTTATGTTTCTGGGGTAAAATATTAACTTGTAACCATAGTGTCAGCCTGTTGTCTCAGGTGCCTTACATTTTAACTATCTCGCCCTACAACTATTGTTTATAGATTTCATGCTTGGGAGTTATGTTTCTGGGGTAAAATATTAACTTATAACCATAGTGTCAGCCTGTTGTCTCAGGTGCCTTACATTTTTAATAAGCAATAATTTTGAAGACTCGTATTGTGTTACTATAATTTATTTCGATGTTCACAGAATTGTGCTGGAGTATTTTATTATTGCTTTTTAGTCATAAAAGCGAGTATTTCACTAACGGACGACTGACAAGGTGTTTCTTTTTCTATTTCCAAATAATGTTCTGGTACTTCATTGGCTACTTTTAAAATAGCATGTTTATAATTTCAAACGTATGTTAAATTGGTCAAATTGATGGCTATTGTTTGAAAAAGCGCTTTAGACGTTAAAACAACCTGTGGTGGAATCAAGTAAAAAAGTAAATTAACTAAAAGTTTTTTAATTTTACAGCTGAGGAAATGAAGACGCTAAACTTGCAACCTTCTACTAAGAAAAAATTTCTACTAGACTGAATTCGCATTCATAAGATATGAGTGAATTAAAAGTTAATTATTGACCTTAGAATTAATGATTTAGGTTATTCTAGACAAGTTGCTTAGTACATTCTGTACTATACATAGGAAGCTAGAATCTTCAGCTTAGTATAGAACAGGGCGTGGATAAGGTAAAAGGTTTGATTGTATGACTATTTAGGATTGCTGTACACACAGATTCATCGACATTCGCAGACTAGAAATTGGTTTTTTCATGGAACCATAAACGTACCTGAGGTTAATAGTAGAGAATTTTGAAAAATAAAGGTAAAAGTAACTGGTTACAGTGATTAATTCATATTTGAACTGTTATTTATATCTAAAAACTGTTCATTTCAAACTAAAACAACTACAGTGAGACATTCCTTGTTATTTACTTTTCTTTTTAAATTAGTTTGTGTAAAATTAAATTGATGACATTAAAAGTCTATTTTCAGATCCTAATAAAAGAAGTATTGGTATTTTATATCAATCATATTGGTCTCTTGTCCACTAGTTTATTCGTATACAGTAACTGCTAGAGAGTTATTTTACATAGTGTTTTCCTGTACGGGCGTTAGGAATGATAGGTGGAAGAAATAGCAAACATTGGATCACACGCGCATACCTTTTCGTCGATAACTCTGCGAGTGAGTGTATATATTTACAATAGTGTCAATGATACTACATAGATCGCAAAGCTTCGTCGTCTACACTGCTCTGTGCAACAATTCGACTATCAGCTAATAAACGCCACAGCATTGCCGTCATATTTTGTCATAATGACATATGACAAAACAAGTATTTTACTGCACAAACACAGCTAAATAATCTGCGAGTATATTAAACAGGCATGCTATTCTGTCATGAATTGTTTGTTTTCGTGAACTATACAGCAAAACAACAAACTGTTTAGCGAATACTCATACATGATGAAATAGCACACCAGGATTTCAATCCTTATGCTTTTCCATTTATAGGGGGGGAAATAGATAAACTTCAAAAAGGGAATATTTATCGGAACATAATAAATTATCTACAAGTTGATATTTGGATACTCGAAGTTATGTTATTGTCACAAGGAGGACCAAGTTCATTAATACTTATTTTCACTTAATATGTAAAATTGTATGTCCTCACTCGCAATTAAATAGTAACAATCAAATAGAAATACTACCAATTTTTTCGATATCCGTCATGTGGTTATCGTTGGAAAAATATTACAAGGAATGGACCAACGAAGTTATTAAAGGATTCTTCTAGAATAGTTTAAATATTGAAATGTGTTAAACTATTCTATTTAAACTTTAAACAGCAATTTCTTCTGGCTCGATCATCGTTTTGAAGCCCGGTTGCAGCATTGTTTTCAGTTCACCTAGACTTTACAATGTTGTACAACTGAACATAGGCTGTCAATATAGATTTACTTCTTACCCCAGATGGTGGCGGCCGATCATCATGTACACAGAAAAGTAGCTTACTATTACAAGTAACGGTGTGCCAAATTATGTTGTGATACCTCTTGTCGTTTTCAAGGTACATAATCGTCCGTTTATCTAATTGTTAACCCTATATACATGGGTGCTGAAAAGTCCCGGGACGGTCTAATAAAATAATAGTTCTATATGAGCAAAAGCTTGATGTAAATTTTGGTTCTTATATTTTAATTAGTTCAAAAGTTATTAGACCGTCCCGGGACTTTTCAGCACCCCTGTATGTATATAATATATATATATATATATATATATATATATATATATATATATATATTAACAAACTAACCAATAAATGCTCAACCGCTAACAAATAAATTAAAGATATAACAACAATAAAACTCTAATTTAGTTCTGTTTAGTTATGCATTTGAATATAAATTTAAATATGCATTTACTTATTTGCTTGAATTTATTTGTTGAATGTTGTGTACTCTTTTCCTCTTTGCAGGGTTGAGACTGGTTAAGTTCCATATAAATTATTTAGCGTTTACAAAATGCCAATGGTGTCTATTTTTTAAATAAAGGCATGCCAATTACCACCAACGATACATTTATAAGATCATATAGGCAACTAATCTTTCTACACAAGATTTCAATTATTTGGTTTGTTTCAAATACTTGAATATAGTAAGTGTTCTAATAAAACATTAAAATTGACTTATTCTGACTAATGTGGTATTCTGAAATGAGTTATGTAAAATAATCCACAAATTAATAGACAATATCATTCGTTACATCTCATACTTATTTCTTTGAGCTCATTTGTATATTTCGTGCGTTTTAATAATGTAATCGTTCTAGTTGTAGTAAGTAAAACATTTTAAAATTTTGTAGCTTTTCGCATTAAAAATTTGCGGAAACCTTATTCAGCATTTATCCACGAGTGGAGAATAAGGGTTACAACACTGATTTGGACGACCTAGATTAGTACCATGTTGTCTTCTCAGCTAGACGTATTTTAAGTGTTTATAACTAGTATTTAGTTTATAATAAACTGTAATTAGGTCTCGGATTCAAATGTCTCTTCCGAGAAAGTCGGATACACGTAACGTAGCTATGGTGGGAAGGGTTGATTCAATGTGAATGTTGAATTCAGCTCCAGTACAGTTCTTCATCAGATCAACCAGAGACTTCCAGCCTCCAAACGACACCAAGTCAACGACAGACTGACTCTCGATCGACAGAACACCATACTTTTTTAGGGTCCCCACTTCGGATCGACAGGCAGAATTGAATATATCAAAACAAAAACAAAAACCTATTGGAAAAGTTCCATTCCAAAATTTCATTGAGACTGCTTCACCAAAACGCTCAATTCGCAACTAACAAACTGGATGCACTTCAGCTCATGTGTGAAGATCTGAACACAGATGTACTTGTTGTACACCGAAAACGGGTTCAACAGTAAACAACATTGAGCAATGTAAAATTCCAAATTTTAAATTGGCGAACTACGTACTGTCGTAATCACTCCAAAGGAGGTGGGGTCGCAATTTTTTTGAAACAAAATTTCATTTCAAAAACTTTTCCTATTCAAGAAACAGACGAGAAACATTTTGAAGCAGTCGGAATTAAACTTAAAACCCAAAATTCAAAATTAATTGTCATTGGCATCTACAGGTCTCCCAGTGGCAACGAAAACATGTTTTTTACAAAATTAGAATCCTTACTAACGGACCTGACGAATCATCACCTTGAGTACATCCTGATGGGTGATTTTAAATATAAACGTCTTGGACAACAACCAGCAAACCACAAAACGATTAGCAGATTTATTAAGGTCATTTGATCTCGAGTGGCTTGTCAAGACCCCAACAAGAGTGACAGCAACGACAAAATCTGCTATTGACAATGTTATCTCCAACCTTCCTAATGTCGCAGTGTCTGTGGTGAATACAGCGATTTCTGACCACTATGGCCAAGAGGCCGTAATTAGTGGAACAAAATTCATTAGGGAGCCCAAAATTTCCAAAACCGTAAGAGACACAAGGCCAGAAAATATCGCTCTCCTCAACTCTTTCCTTTCGAAAGAAAAGTGGGACTTTCTAAATTTATCCAAACCAGTTGAGCAACAGTTTGAAACTTTTAATAGTTATTTAAACTTTTATTTAGATCTATGTTGTCCAAAAAGAACCATCAAAATTGGTCAAAAAATGACAAACAATAAATGGATCACTAAAGGAATTCTCATCTCGAGAGAAAAACTTAAGTTTTACTCTGAAATTTATAAACAAACACAAGATGACAATTTTAAAAACATTTTTCCGGAAATATAAAACAATTTATAGAAAGGTGATCCATGCAGCAAAAGCATATGATGTCTCAAAAGCGATTATATCTTCAAAAAACATTTCTAAAACTATTTGGGGCATCATTAACAATAAATCAAATCCTTCAAAAATAGCACAGATCAAAATTGGGGAATCGGCTTTTGGATGATGAAACTGAGGTGGCTAACGGAGTTTAAACAAGTTTTTTTGCAACTGTGGCTTGTGACACAAGGCCCTCGGCCATCGGCTCCTGTAGCAAACTCCACGAGAAGACAAATTCCATCAGCCTCTATGTGCTTGGCACCGGTCGACGAGAAAGAACTCGTCAGTATTATTCAGCAGCTCCCAGCCAAAAAATCGAATGATCTTAATTCAAACTCAATGTGGCTCATAAAAAAATGCTCGAAGCATATTGTGAGGCCTCTGACCGCCTTGATAAATTCCTCATTTCATTTGGGAGTTTTTCCCTCACTCCTGAAGATGTCAAAAGTAACCCCTATCTTTAAAAAAGACGACCCTACACTCATGAATAACTATCGGCCTGTCTCTATTTTGCCTATTTTAAGCAAACTATTTGAAAAGTTGTTTTTAGTGCGAATGCTTCAGTTTCTGAATAAACACAATCAGCTCTCAACATGACCAATTTTGGCTTCAGAAAGGGCAAATCGACAATAGATGCAATTGTGGGTCTTGTCGATATGATTGTAGAGGGATTGGAAAAGTCGAAATCACACTTTAAGTGTGTTTCTCGATTTATCTAAGGCTTTCGATTGTGTTGACCATATTACACTGCTTGACAGACTGGAATCGCATGGCATTCGAGGCGTGCCTCTCACATGGCTTAGTTCATTCCTAAGCCATAGAACTCAAGTTTGTCCAAATTTCTAATCATATTTCAAATTCTGTAAATATGAGTTATGGAGTTCCTCAAGGATCCATTCTCAGTCCAATTCTCTTCCTGCTTTATGTTAATGACATAAAATCATCACTACCACACGGGAAAATCGTGCAGTATGCTGATGATACGACTCTTTGTTTTAACGAATCTTCGAAATCAGATTTGGAACAAAACGCATTTGTTGGAATGAACAATTGTGTCCAACATTTTCATAGCCTCAATCTAAATACAAATTCATCTAAATCTAACGTTTTAAAATTTCACTTTAAACCCAGTAGACTTTGAGTATGGACCTAGCGTTATGTTAGCGGATACAATACTAGAAGAAGTCCTATTCCTCAAAATTCCTTGGAATTTACCTTGATCAAGGTTTGACATGGAATGTTCACATCGATTACGTTTGCTCAAAATTAGCCTCAGGCATTTATGTTCTGAGGTCTCTAGCCAAAATACTGCCCAAGTCAAGTTCTGATAACGGCGTATTATGGCTTGATTTATCCACACCTCACTTACGGATTGGTACTATGGGGTTCCTGTGCAAGGAACCAATTTTCAAGAGTGTTTAAATTACAGAAGCGAGCGATCCGCACCATTGCAAAATTAAAGTTTAGAGAGTCGTGCAGGTCAACTTTCAAAAGGTTGCAACTGTTAACTCTGCCTAGCCTCTACATTTTACAAACAACGTTGTATTGTATGTCTAAATGTGCCTTGATTACGGGGCCGAGACATTCACCTCGTACGGGACTAGAGGCAGAGACAACTACCGAACTGGGAGACACAGGACGGTGGTTTATGAACGCTTGCCTTCACAGGCAGGGGTTCATTTTATTAACAGATTGCCTAATGAATTAAGAAACGCCTCGACGCTCAAGGCCGTTTAAAAACTCGTTTTTAAAACGCTGTTTAGCGTCAAATGCATTTTACAATATAAAAGAGTTTCTGGAGTATGACTGGGAGACCACACAATAACAAGACTGACTCTAGAACGAAGTGGGAATTATTGGCGATGGGATGAACGTGGAATGAGTGATCAAATGTATGTCTGAATGAGAGCTCGATGTGGTATGTATGTCCAAATTTTAAACCTATTTGACGTTTGCTATACAAATGTATTTTGTCTCCGCAAATAAAAAATTGACTATTGACTATTGACTATCTTCCTCTTAGTGCAGCGTCTGAATTCTGACGCTGTTACATGCTTGACTTCTAGAAACTGTAGAACTATGTGTAAAAAACTCGGTTGCTTCACCGTACTTAGAGGTCGTGTCTAATAAATCGTAGTGCACTCAATTGTGCAGCAGACAATGAGAATACCTCTTCACATAAATTACACTATAATATGTAGAACTATGTGTAAAAAACTCGGTTGCTTCACCGTACTTAGAGGTCGTGTCTAATAAATCGTAGTGCACTCAATTGTGCAGCAGACAATGAGAATACCTCTTCACATAAATTACACTATAATATGTAGAACTATGTGTAAAAAAACTCGGTTGCTTCACCGTACTTAGAGGTCGTGTCTAATAAATCGTAGTGCACTCAATTGTGCAGCAGACAATGAGAATACCTCTTCACATAAATTACACTATAATATGTAGAACTATGTGTAAAAAACTCGGTTGCTTCACCGTACTTAGAGGTCGTGTCTAATAAATCGTAGTGCACTCAATTGTGCAGCAGACAATGAGAATACCTCTTCACATAAATTACACTATAATATGTAGAACTATGTGTAAAAAACTCGGTTGCTTCACCGTACTTAGAGGTCGTGTCTAATAAATCGTAGTGCACTCAATTGTGCAGCAGGCAATGAGAATACCTCTTCACATAAATTACACTATAATATGTAGAACTATGTGTAAAAAACTCGGTTGCTTCACCGTACTTAGAGGTCGTGTCTAATAAATCGTAGTGCACTCAATTGTGCAGCAGACAATGAGAATACCTCTTCACATAAATTACACTATAATATGTAGCCTAGGTGTATCTGATGTCGAAACTGTGTAAAGAGTTTTATTTTGAGTTTCTTCATCCCCGACTTTTTTTAATCTCTTCAGACTGACATGACTCTAGATTCCGGGAGTCAAGTCTGTGACGTCAGATTTCAGACGCTGCACTAAGAGGAAAATGAATTAGAGTTAAAATCAACATTAAAAAAGTTGGATAGTTGATGTTTGGCTGTCATCAGAACTAGACGAGAATAACTTACACAGAGTTGTTTGCTATGGGGGTTCGTAAAAACACATGTGTTGATATGTGCCTAGTACAATTTGATCCCACCATCTTAAAATCTTATCAGACATAAACATATACAAAGAAATGTTTGTAGAAACTTTAGGAGATGGGTGATATTATCGTCTGTCTATCTGGAGAACGAATTCAACTTCAGACTTGACATTTTGCAAGAAGCTTCATTTCTTTGTAGACATCGTCGAGTTCAGTGTTTGTGTATGCCCTTCCCTGGGATTAATCTGAGTGCTAGCAAAACCTTAATGTCCGCTAGGATATCTCTACGATATCTTGAGAACGAATTGAGACAATACTTTATATTTTGCATTAAATTTCAGCAAAACCTGTACGCGACTTATAATACTGACTCAGATACAATTAAAAGTTTGCACACATACGAATTACTCCTATTTGTATATTTTAATTAAATAGGCTGCCTAACGACTTCACCATGAATCGTGGAAGCGAAACCACCATTGGCCCTGAATCTGTAAAGAATTATGGTAGTCAGTGGCATAGCCAATGGGGCAGGGGTCCGGTCTCTTCCCTCAAATATTAAAATGTAAGGAATTCATATTTCTTGTCGTATTTTCAGCTGTTGCAGTCACTGCAAAATTATTAATACAAACTCATATGTGCTCTAGTTTTCAAATATAGAATAAAGATAATGAACTAACTTTAATAATAACAACAACTCATCAAATTTAGATGTCGTTACACGTTAGAATTTAATATTACCAATTAATTCTCTAGTACCTGAAAGTAGGAAAACGCGCCAAGAGGATTGGGATTGCAGTAAACATAGTTGTACATTATTGACAGAAATTTTGGCATGAGAATTGATTGTACGAGTAAATTGCCTAAGTAGACAGTTTTCTATGCATCTCCCCAAAGAGCACTCTTACGACTGTACATTGATGGATATATGTGACATTCTCGTTTTTACTTTATAAAATAAAATTTCCATTTTGGGTATTTTAGATTGAATATGGCTCTCTAATTATTCTTAAACAAAACTGTAAAATATGAGAGAATAGTTATTAATTTTTTGCAAAATCAAAGAAATCTTAATAGAGTAATATAACTTTAAAAAAATATATATTTAATTTTATTTAGTCGACTGTGTATCCCACAGTGAGCACGTTTGCGACACGTGTCATTGTACTTGAAGACAAAGACGGGGAGTGGGCTCATTACTGCAGGCTAAACAGCAGCGTGTGGATGATGGATTGTGGATACCCTCACGACGGAAGCGGTTTAACACTAAGTTAGCATGACGTGACATTCGGTGTAATTTTCCTCTTGTGATTTATCATTGTTTTATTGAACAAAATTTGTGTACTTCCAGATCGTCTTGAAAGTTTTTAGACTAGAATGGAATTCAGGAAAGATGTTTATTTTTATTTTGTGCGCTTGGGTGAACATTTTTGTATTACATTACTTTAGGTTAGGCTCAAATGAACTAGTGTATGGGAATCCCATCCATAAATGTAGCTCGACGTCAGGTTAACGAAGTTATAACATAAAATATCCTAAGTGGTTGATTGTGCAATAAGTTTTTTCGTGAGCTTATGCGGCTATTGTCATGGTTTTTATTCTGAATTTTCCGGTTCACGTTGTTCTAAAAACACTTAGACAAAATATGAGTTTCAATAATTTCTCAAAATTCTAATTGTGTTTTAATGTAAGTAGAAATAATGATGAGTTTGAAAGTGGCGGCCTAGTTACGGTTTTCTGTTGGAAATTAGCATTTCTGTATTATGACCTAAACTAAGATAATAGCAATGTAGTCTAATACGTGCGTTTGTAAATCTTCTTTGAACTTTTGAATCCAAAAATGAATAGGGTTCCCCTTTAGACCAAAAGTTCTATTTTTCAAGTACCTATGAACTTTCTATTAAGAGCTAATGCAAAGACGGACAGGCAACATGATTTTAAGAAACCCTGTTGGAGCCTTCAACTAAAGGAGCCTTGTTAAACTGTGTATACTGTTATCTAGTACGCACAAAGTTGAACGGTCAATGACTATTAAAGTGTATTGAATACTATTTTAATTAATTTACTGGTTTTAAAAATATTCTTGGCAATTTATTGCATTGTTATCCTCGTTTATTTTTCGCTCTGTAAGTGAACAAATTTTTTCAAAATTATATGTTACAGTAATTTTATTTAACCTTTTTATAACAATTACTTATTTATAAAATGGACGCACTCAGCGTCTGTCCAATTATACTGCATAGTTCGTTGCTGGAAAGTAAGTGAAGCTATGTATACTCAAGCATTATTATAGAAACAAAGGCTCCCTAGCTCTTTGTGAGCAACGGCACAGAAAGGGATGGAACCAAAACTGCGTGTGACAGATTGTAATTGGCTTGTGATCAGCAAGTAACACCGCAATTTGAAAAGAATGTCATCATCGGAACTATTGTTCGTTTAAAGTTGGTGAGCTGTTTATTCTAAAATCTTCTGAGGTATCCACCTAAAGTCATGCAATAATAATTAAATCGTGATTGCTTGAACAATTTTCTGTGCAGACCTTTTTAAAACAGAATAAGAGAGAGAATTGGTACAGAACAAGGTCGATAGTACTACATTTACGGGCTGAATTTGAAACTACTTTATCTCTTACATTACATTCCTCATGCACTTAAGGTTACAATAGACAACATATACTTTTAAAGCATCATTAAATATGTTTGTTTATTCAAAATCATGTAAGTGTGTGTAAATTAATATGGTCAGTTATTGACAAGTCCGATCAACAAGTACCCGCATGCGTTTGTGGTTGTGTTGTTGTTGTTATTTGGAGAACAAAACAACACAAGCCGTTTCACATGTGGGACATGCCGCTTGCGGTGTCGTTAACGTGTGCACATAGTTGCCAACAGAAACAGCAGCAATTGATATTAGGTTAGAGTTTGCAGAACTGGCGAGACAATAGGCCGCCAACTCTAGTGTTACGCAGTGGATTGAAACCCAGATTTATTAAATTTTAATGGCAATCAAATAAAACGCTGCTTTGTAATTTCAAATGTATAATTTACAATAACAAATTATTGTAGGTGAATGGGCGTTGTGTGTGTTCGTCCTTAATCATTAATCACGGCGGCCATACTTAATTTAAGCGGCTCTTTTTTTATATTACAGTGTTTGTCTCTAATACTTTATAATATTAAGGATTAATGATGGGCCTGTTTGTTTTCTAGTCTTAAGTTGTTTGACCTGCACTTCTTAAGGTTCAAACATTTCGAAATCAAGAATTTGTAAGTAATATATAAAACCATTTAGGCGGTGAAATCTTTACTGGTTAGTTTTTTTTCTTGAAAAAATACCTTATTTGTGTTTTGTAGAAAATTTCCTTTGATTTAAGAACTTACATAATTGAATTTTAACGATGTAAAGATATTAGATTTCTGAAGTTCTTAACCGTTGCCTTTCTCATATCATTTCTTGGGAGGACAGTGTAAGAACTTTTTTATGATCTAACCGCATTGATAGAGTAGACAATTTATTCCAAAACCATTCTACATGGAAACTGTACTCAAACCATTAACATTATATCCTCAAGCACCATTTCTAAATATGCCGTATTAATAATGCGGCAAAACTTTGGAACATCTGTTAAATATATTTAAATAGAACACTACTTTTCTTTGGTTATGGTCAGCCAGTCCTGGTAATATTTGGATTTCGTATTTAAGAGCGATCACTATTAAAGTTGTCATTGTAGTTTAGAATAGCTGTTTTGGTACTGTATTGGGGTTGATTTTCTAATAAACTTCTATAAGAAGGTTTAATATTTTCCATCGTTTAACCCATTTCTTAGAAAAATTGCAGAAGTTGCAGAAAAATGCAGATCTAGTTAGTTGTTTTCCATAAAAAGTTAAAATAAAAATTTTAATATATTAACAAAACAATTATATGATTGTATTATGTATTAAATTATATGATTATCATTAGTCATATTATTTCTATATATTATTTTGTGCTGTATACATCTTTCTGATCGTTCGAAATCAACTAATTACTGGAACTCAAATTATTACACGTGCACAATAATTTGTATAATTAAGCGACGCTTGCGACAAGCCGTTACTACTCTCATTAGTTCGGTAAAAAAATTATAAACAAATGCATGTTTTGGTGGAGTAAACAAAACAAGTTGTCCCGTCTAATTATCAATACCATGTAATTAACTATTGAAATGCTTGGCGATGTGGAGTTACGAGTTTTCATGCAACTGTGTCAACCAGCAACAGAGTAGTCTAAGTTTAATGACAACTGTGCAATAACTTTGACCAGTTGAGAATATTATTTTACTATTGTAATTATAACCAGTATCTAGTCTAGCTGTAGAATAGATAGAAACCACCGCCAAGCCAATCTCGATGGGTTCAGTATTATTATTGTCTCGTCCATCGTTCATATACGAGGAAAATTATTGTATTACTGAATTTTAAAAGTGGGAGAAATTAATATTATGTTAGAAATTTATAGTATAAATTATATAGTAATGCGCATATTAGTATTATATACTATCGTACAAATAATAGTGTATATAGCAATTGTTGCCTTTCATTTCACGTACATTTTTAGGTAGGGCAATTGTTTGCTTATAAATAAAACTTTGTTATTTTATATTCATCGTTATCATATAAACGTATTATATATAATATATAAATAAGGTGCATTTATTTTCATACAATGTTCAATTCTGTACTCGTAAAATATTTTAAAAGCCAGTTTTATTTCACTTCTTCACATTTATATATATATATATATATATATATATATATATATATATATATATATGTTTTCAAATTATATAAAATCTCCTCTCTCGAGTTATATATTTTACGTAGGTCCTACTAGTTTAAAAGCAAACCGTGTAAAAAACCCCAATTTTACAGTAGCATACAATGTAGATAAAATCACAATTGTTATACCAAATTATCAGTATGTGCCTTGTTGTCTTTATACAAGTAGTTTCTGATCAGATTTATAGTCCAAGGGTTGGCCAACTCACAGGAAAACTGTTCGAATCGAATGGTAATGATGAACCGCCGAGATGTAAAAAAGCATTTGAATTCGTTTGCATTTCCAATGATTGAGTTCAATTCCCAAACCTTGTTACATTTCACAGTTGCTGGCCAAGAATCATTAGAATAAATCTTAATTACCGAACGTTCTTCGTTTTCTTGTAATCCCGCAGATAACACAGCGTGATTGTCGTGCAGCGATATCTTCCTACTAAATATTTTATTTTACAATTGAATAATCTCTAATTATCTAAGGTTTTGTGCTTTTACTAACAAATGTTCTTAATCAATACATTTTCAAGGATTTCTAATGTAAATTATTTAGTGTAATGTTCATAAAAATACGAGTACTTGACCAATACAATACAAATCGATCAGTTATTTTCATCCAGGATACAAATCTATACAGATTTGTGTGATGACGTTTCGTTTAAAGGAATTGTTATTTTTTTATTTCAATTAAGTCAGTCTTTTTAAACGCACACTGAACTACATTTTCTCTTTCTAAATCAAATTCAGAATATTAATAAAACATTGTTAATCTATTTTACTATCTTAACATATTTTACGTTAATTTCCAATATAGATTTTATTTTAAAAAGTTCTCTTTGTCATCAATACGCAATATCGATGGATTATGCAATTAATCCGCTATTCCTTTATTTAACAAGTAGTAAACCTCGTTCTTAATAGCTTAACCACTGAACTGTAATAAGTTGTAAACCGTTTTGCTGTTACAATATATTACGTTCCGATCAATATAAGAGCGTGGTGTTCTTTATTGCTTCCATATCGAGGTGACCACAGACAATTTGTATGAATAATGAATAGGGCTGCTATCAGAAGTACAAACGACAAAATTAGACACGAAATGTAATGTATTTTCATAACGCATAACTGACTACGTAAACTAATTTTACATTGAACGAGATAATTGAGTAAATGGCCTCTTTAGGCCACTTTTATCCCGTTTTCTGCCTATATTATAAAATAATATAACAATGGTTATATTATCATAGTACTCCCGAATTAAAGTAGTTTATTCACTTTTCGATTGATTAATAGAAAAGGAACTTTTATGCAGTGTGATCGTTCAGAAATAAGGCTTCAAATTTTTGTCGCAAAAAAGGGATATTTTGTCTCTTTTTGTGTCGTACTGTATATTTTGTATATTTTTTTTACCCCCGACGATCAATAATTATCCTTCTATTCCTTATCATCCTTGTACACTGGCAGTCCCGTTCTTCCCCCGAAACTTCAACTTGGATTTATCATTTTCCGAACGAGGAAAGTAACCATTACATTCTTACATTACACCGTTATTTTTGTCTATTCATTACTTTAAATTTGGCAGTCTCTGTCACATATGTCTTAAAATATCAAACTAATGCGGGCTCGAAGGACTAAATAACTGTTAATTTATTTTGAATTATCGTTAAATGTTGGGTATATGTGGCAATAGGTTATGTGTTATTTTTATTTATATTTATGAACAAAAAGTACTCTCTTTTCCGGAGCTCATATTTGTGTAAAATCTAATGATAGTACAATGTAGGAGTACACCCCGCTACCTGTCTCGTAATAAACGTTGCAGAGGTTGAATGCAAAATTTCACTTCTATGGCTCATTTCATTCTCCAAATGTACTGCGGTCATAAAGATACACAGACAATCGAACTGAAAAACTTTACATTCCCCCGCAGACAAAAGAGAAATTTAGTCACCCTACTGAATGAAAGGCTTCAATGACACTCAGCCAAATTCCATAGTTGAACATGCACCCAACCACCCTCACATAGAACACATTTTTGTTTCGTGTAAAATTAGATAAAATATTTTTCTAGAAATCATGCCACATGGTACATTCTTATTTTTGTTTATTAGGCGGGATTTTAAATCAGTGTTTATATAATAAAACCTAGATACTGTCAGCAAAATATTGTGTGTATATGTTGGTGTAGTTAGGCTGCATTAATACGTAGAAATCCAGATAATAAATTGAGAAATGAACACTCTGCGTGCCTTGCCTTGTGGCTATATACTACGCTGTTACGGGTTAAATAATTTATATACTAGGTAGTATAATATGGCACATATTAAAATTTAATATTAAAACCATATTTTTTTAATAAACTCAATTTGTTCGCCTGTTTTTATTTATTCTGCTATTTTTTCATTGCCATCATGGTTACCCTTAAGACCTATTTAAAATATTCGCCAGCTCAGCTAAATCCCATGGAGTGACAAGCACCATCGACGAACTCAGTGTTGCCTTTATAGAAATGGAGCTTAATGCAAAATTTCAAGATTATAGGTCAGTTTGTTACGAGATATCACGAGGACAGACACTCAGAAATAAAGCTTTTCCAGTCCCTCAATGATAGCCTTCGATAACGCTAAGGCAATGACATATTAAAGTAACGAAATTCATGACGTTTCATTCATTTTAAAATCACCTGCAGAAGATGATTCAGCTCTTTATTTTAGGTTTTTGTTAAATTTCGATCCTGAATATAGAGGGTAGGGGTGGCCGGAGGAGCCGGCGTGACCGGTACATTACTGGCTGTAATATATGCGACACCCCCTCTCTCTTACCGCTCATGCATTATTCGCCGGGCAATAGTTTACTTAGCGGCAATTGAAACTTACTTAACTGCCGCGCTGGTTGGCCCCAAATTTGTAGCATCGGCCATCAGGACAGAATGGCTGAGAGTGAACTATTCCGTAAGTCAGAGTAAGTTTTCGTATTTATGAGACTTACTTTGAGTGTTGATTTCACTAATATATAACAAAACTATCTCTAATTAAATGTAATTAACTATTCCAATTGCCTGCCTGTATAAGGTGTTCTAAGCTGATGTCTAAGTGTCTGCATCACTTGTATCGGCGCCCACTTAATTATCGAGTGTGCTCTTACATTCGTTATAGAAGTAAAATGAACTGTGATATTGAATACAGGTCAAATGGACAAAACGTAATTTAAAATATAAAATTCTTTCAGAATATTTAATTTTTGAATAATATCAAAATCGCGCTGGAAACCATAATGCTTACTTAGGTAGTATTAAAAGTTATTTTAAACTTACTACTGAATTATAGTATTATTCACGTAATGTGACAACTCAATAGCTTTCAGTTTACGGCAACAATTTTTATAAGCTCAATTGAGAAATAAGACATATACTCTACCTAATAAAACTGTACCAGTGCATAGGAAACTCCATGAAAATCGTAAATCATCAACAAATAAAGACTATAGTTGATGTTACATCTGTATGTCAGGCCACGCATCTATGATTCCATCAAAACAGTGACGGGTTGCGGGACGCACAATAGTTTCAAAGTACATGCAGGTGACCAAACTTAACAAACAATGAAATCGTAAAGCACCGAGTAACTTTATAGTTGACGTTATATCTGTATGCATCAAGAGGTTATTCCATCAGTGACGGGTTGCGGGACGCACAATAGTTTCAAAAAGTACATGCAGGTGACCAAACTTAACAAACAATGAAAATCGTAAAGCACCGAGAACTAAACTATATAGTTGACGTTATATTTGTATGCCTGGCCACGCGTCGATGCCACAGAAATTTATCTCAACACAACGACGGGCGGCGGGACGCATAGTGGTCGCAAACTAGCTTTATCTAAACAAAACATAACTAAAAATTAAAACATTAGGTTAAAGTATGAGTTATTTCACTCCTTTCACGTAACAAAATGAATTTTGTCTCTTTAATTGTTTTACTTTTCATATTTGTTTATTCGGAATTTGTTTGTTATGTAATAATGAGTGTGCATCACACTATATTTACCATATTAAGGATTCAACGTTCAAAATGTTTATCAGTCGTAAATAAGTATAAAGTGTCCAGGTTGTTATATTTTATATCATTATTCTTGTTTGATTAGCCTTAGAAACTGAATTAACATTGCCTGATTCTTACACTTAACATTTTCCGACAACTACTTATAGAGTGTTCCCCAGAGGAGTCACAAACTTTCCGTGGCATAAAAAAGAATGTATTTTTGTAATATATAACGATGTAAAATGTCCTAGATCCCGTTATTCTCTCTAAAGGAGTTTGTTTTTGGTACTTGAAATACTGCGTAGTGTTACATCGCTCTGGTAATTGTAAATGTTCCTGTATAATACGAGTATTAATGTGTGACCATTTAAATCTTCGTCCTCGTATATTGATTTATTACTTGTCCACGCAATTAACATTATTGTTAGCTACTTGTCCACGTTTAGTAATAGTAAGTAGAAGTTTTGTTTGAAATTGTCTACAAAGTATAGAAAATACTGCAGGCTGTTGAACGAAGTATGTTTTCTTATCAATAAAAAAAATCTGTATCAATTGTAATCACAAAAGGTACACGGTATTTAAGAAACCAGTGTTGTTAGTATGCTTCTAATTTAATTATTGAAATATTTGAACATTGTAAATCATCTTTTTATTCAAATGAGTAAATCTTTCGTAATTTCGATCACGTGTAAACGTTTATTGCAGTATATTTATTTTGTGAAGCGAGTGATGAAGTGGTCACCCCTTCATTTCACGGAATCCAATCCTATCACTGCTACGATTTTGCTTGGTTTTGTATTTGTAGGAGTTTGTTTGCTTTCTAATTTTGCTTTCTCTTTGGCACTGCATCACTTCAGTGTCCAACATTTCGCTCACCACTAACAGTTGTTTGTTTCTAATAGAATTACATTAACTGCTACATTAACCAACTGTACTGTCTGCAGTGTGACACGCAAATTAATTATTTGTAACCAACATACTGTCAACCTCGAGTCTTTATGTAGTGTTATGCTCGCATACATGATAGGGTTCATAATGTAGTGTTGTGCTTACATATATCATACGTTTCATTATGTAGTGTTGTGCTTACATATATCATACGTTTCATTATGTAGTGTTGTGCTTACATATATCATACGGTTCATAATGTAGTGTTGTGCTTACATATATCATACGGTTCATAATGTAGTGTTGTGCTTACATATATCATACGTTTCATTATGTAGTGTTGTGCTTACATATATCATACGGTTCATTATGTAGTGTTGTGCTTACATATATCATACGGTTCATAATGTAGTGTTGTGCTTACATATATCATACGGTTCATAATGTAGCGTTGTGCTTACATATATCATACGTTTCATTATGTAGTGTTGTGCTTACATATATCATACGGTTCATTATGTAGTGCTGTGCTTACATATATCATACGGTTCATAATGTAGTGTTGTGCTTACATATATCATACGGTTCATTATGTAGTGTTGTGCTTACATATATCATACGGTTCATAATGTAGTGTTGTGCTTACATATATCATACGTTTCATTATGTAGTGTTGTGCTTACATATATCATACGGTTCATAATGTAGTGTTGTGCTTACATATATCATACGGTTTCATTATGTAGTGTTGTGCTTACATATATCATACGGTTCATAATGTAGTGTTGTGCTTACATATATCATACGGTTCATTATGTAGTGTTGTGCTTACATATATCATACGTTCATTATGTAGTGTTGTGCTTACATATATCATACGGTTCATTAATGTAGTGTTGTGCTTACATATATCATACGGTTCATAATGTAGTGTTGTGCTTACATATATCATACGGTTCATAATGTAGTGTTGTGCTTACATATATCATACGGTTTCATTATGTAGTGTTATGCTTACATATATCATACGTTTCATTATGTAGTGTTGTGCTTACATATATCATACGTTTCATTATGTAGTGTTGTGCTTACATATATCATACGGTTCATAATGTAGTGTTGTGCTTACATATATCATACGTTTCATTATGTAGTGTTGTGCTTACATATATCATACGGTTTCATAATGTAGTGTTGTGCTTACATATATCATACGTTTCATTATGTAGTGTTGTGCTTACATATATCATACGTTTCATTATGTAGTGTTGTGCTTACATATATCATACGGTTCATTATGTAGTGTTGTGCTTACATATATCATACGGTTCATAATGTAGTGTTGTGCTTACATATATCATACGTTTCATTATGAAGTGTTATGCTCACATATATGATACGGTTTATTATGAAGTGTTATGCTCACATATATGATACGGTTTATTATGAAGTTTTATGCTTTCATATATGATACGGTTTATTATGAAGTTTTTGCTTTCATGTATGATACGGTTTATTATGAAGTTTTATGCTTTCATATATGATACGGTTTATTATGAAGTTTTATGCTTTCATATATGGTACGGTGGATTATGTAGTGTTATGCTCACATATATGATACGGTTTATTATGAAGTTTTATGCTTTCATATATGATACGGTTTATTATGAAGTTTTATGCTTTCATATATGGTACGGTGCATTATGTAGTGTTATGCTCGCATATATGGTACGGTTTATTATGAAGTGTTATGCGTTCATATATGATACGGTTTATTACGAAGTTTTATGCTTTCATATATGATAGGTGCATTATGTAGTGTTATGCTCACATATATGGTACGGTTTATTATGAAGTTTTATGCTTTCATATATGATACGGTTCATTATGTAGTGTTATGCTTTCATATATGATACGGTGCATTATGTAGTGTTATGCTCACATATATGGTACGGTGTATTATGAAGTGTTATGCTTACATATATGATACGGTGCATTATGAAGTGTTATGCTCACATATATGATACGGTGCATTATGAAGTGTTATGCTTACATATATTATACGGTGCATTTTGTAGTGTTATGCTCACATATATGATACGGTGCATTATGAAGTGTTATGCTTACATATATTATACGGTGCATTTTGTAGTGTTATGCTCACATATATGGTACGGTTTATTATGAAGTGTTATGATTTCATATATGATAGGGTTTATTATGAAGTGTTATGCTTTCATATATGATACGGTGCATTATGTAGTGTTATGCTTACATATACGATACGCTTTCAAGCTCGAACAGACAATATTACGTCATAAGATATTATGCTGTATGTTCATACATTTTAAGGAGAAATCGTTAACTACTTGTTTTATTCAAAAAAATATGGAGATACAAAAGCATTTCTTTATTAACTAATACAGTTTTACAAGCCAATCGTTTAAGGGGGTTCGGTATGCCCTATCCTTCCCATGTTAATTTGGCCAATTTTATGTACCTTTTTCTCAGAAACCTTTAAAGCTATCATCAAACTTTAAGACACTACTATTTAGACCTTTGTTAACATTTAGAGCGGAACAAAGTTAAAAAAAGAAGTTTTTATTTAATTTGTTGTAAATAAAAAATTTATTAATTTTTTTTAAAATAATTTATAATTATAATTTTTTTAATAGAAATTTAAAATAGATTTTTATAATGTCTTCCGCTCTAAATGTGTGTACTGGTCTTAAGTACATGTGTAATTTTTTTATGTTAATCTGATCAGTGGATCTTGAGAAAAAGGTACATAAGTGATAAAAAAGTTAATTTTCGTGAAATCGCAGCTAAAGGCAACACACATCAAATAAGTGAATTCACTGACCTTTATTATAATATTAATGACATCCAGCTGCATAACTAGGGTTATCAGGATCCTCCAACTCTTCCCACTGATCTTCCAGCTTCCTCTTGGCACTTGCCTTGATTTTTTTGCGACTTCGGTAGCCATGCGTTGAGCTTTTTGTAAGCGAGCTATGTCCAGCTTTTTCATTGCTTCACAAAAATTAAGTCCAACAGTCATTCCAAGATGTTGTAAAACAATACATTTTGCCATATTTCCTTTATTGAAGGAACTTATGGCATCATACACTCCTAAGTGCAAGGTGTGTATGCCAACAAAGACAGTTTTTGGCAGGCGAGACCAGATTACTTGGTTTACGGACTCATTTGGGTTTTGTGACTTACCGTGGAGACATTTACGAAGCAAATCAGGTGCACTTAGGTCTGTAAAAATAGGCTTTATCTTGTTCATGATGACAGCAGGAAGGTGAAAATGTTTGGAATGGTCATAAGTTTCATTACAAGCCATAGCCTTTTGGTACTTGCACCAACTTTCACTCCCTATTGGGCAAAGTCCGTGTTGAGGATTTGTATTGCTGGATAGCAAATGGTAATACTCAGCCCAAACAGCTTTTCGCATGTCTTCTAAATTGCTTGCATTTCTTCGAATTGCTAGACCATAATATTTTTGTATGGCTAATATGGCAGCTTCAGTCAGTCTGTTCCGACCGCCTATTGTTTTTCCATCGGTTTGTTTGTTTTTTTCCCTCTTTTAATTTTAAATTCTTTAGGCGAGTCCCCATGCGCTTCTGCACATGCCCAATGCATTCTAGTTTTTTCACCAGGCACTCATCACCATAGGGCTTGCTTTCCACAACACTAAAAAACCCTTTCGAATCCCCATCACCTAAGTATTCAACGTAGCGAACATTGTAAGTGGGTAGGGGCCGATGGAAAATCACGAGCTCCGACAACTTCCATGCCTCCGCTTACTCCCAGATAGTTTGCACTGCACTTATCACTATGTTGTCCAATTAATTTGTCTTTACAACGACAATACTTAGATAAAATCTCTGCATCAATTACCTTACCGGTATCCACAGATGTTGCAGTGATTATACCATTTTGTGATGTATGGCCTCGCTTTTGCCATGTCCCGTCTATGGCTACTGTCAAATCCCTCCTACCTTCATTTATAATCACTGATTCTTCTACTGCTTCCTTCATAATCTTAAAACAAACATCTTCAGTCACAGACCCTAACAGTTGTGTGTAATTCATAAACCGTGATGGAGGAGAGGGCAGATTTAGTACGCCACATAGTGTAGCGGCAGCCGTCTGGCCTCTGCCAATCGTACGCATGCCATACACCAATCTTACATTTATGTCATATAATTTTGTATCATCATTAGGTCTATTTTGCAAGACTAAGGAGTTTTCATAAGAGGCCAGTGTCTTTTCATTGCAACCCTCACATGAAAAGTTCCCCGAGAAAAAAAGGCCTACACGATACTTGATTTTAAAATCGATCGGTTTATGACACTGTTTGCATACTGCTATTTGAGAAATTACATTTATAAGTTTTTTTAAATCAACAATATCATTTTGGAAATTAGGCTCCTTATCAGTTATGTTTTTATAATTTTGACTGATATTACCTAGTTTCACTTTTGAAGCACTAACAACATCATCTGTGTCCTCATTATTCGGCGTAGGACTAGGCTCAGTTTCACTCTCAACTAACCTATCTTCCACAGTTTCTTCCAAAACAACACCACTACCACTGCTTTCACACTCTACAACTACTTTCTTTTTGTAAAACTCACTTTTTCTCTTCTTAAAAATTCTATTACTTCTAGGCATTTTAGAAATCAAATGCGTTCTACAAACAAAATAACAGTAACTACAATCCACCAAACAGAACTTGTTTTGTTTACAAACACAAAATTGGTTTATTGTAACTGAAGACAGTTATAGACAGCTGTATTTTTTGTTAGTAGACAAGGCAAGTGTACCAACCCATAAATCTAAATCATAGTTTGGAAGAATACAACTGTGTTACTATAACAAATACTTCAGTTGCAATGGAAACACTAAATTGTTGGCATGTAGTATATTTTCAAAATAAAAATAAAAATAGTTCCCATCATCGGATTTTAATAGTTTTTGCATTAAAATGTCAGGAATTAGTCATAGAATAATAAAATATTCAAACACGAAAATTTATAAAAATTTGATTTTTTGGATACCGAACCCCCTTAAAAACTTTGGGTTTTATGAAACGAGAATTTATTGAATGTGAAAAAAGTACACATCAAGAATGTGATCTATTGTGTTTAAAGTAAGAAGAGTTTTTGAACGAGATAAGATAAGACGTGGCTGGATTAATAATGTATATATAATGAAATGAAAAATGTCTTTATTGAATACAACGTAAAACATATTCAATTGGCGAGGTTAGGACTATTAAGTCCTCTCTTACATCTAACCATAAATTAATATTCTCTACTATTACTGTAAAACAAGAGCCACAATACAGTTTACATTACTATTTTACAATCGAAAATTATAATCTCTATTCATATAAAGTAATAAAATGAAACAAAGGTTTTCTATGAAACTAAAAATAAATACATAGAATAAAACTTACAAGGAAATTCACAGACATTCATCCATCACCATTCATACAAAGCCATCGTCCCATACCCTATGCCACGATATCGTCAACCCGACGAGGCCCAAAACAGATGGTCCCTAAGCACCCCCCGAAACCGTTCCCGACTATGAATACCTCTAATATGATCCGGGAGATTATTCCAAAGTCGACAAGCAGAGACTGTGAATGATTTACTGTAAATAGAGGATCTATGAACAGGAATAGATAACAGAGAGGCTCCACGTCGAGTATTCCAATTGCTTGTTTCAGAAATGAAAGAAAAGCGTTCAGACAAATAGGAAGGGGAATAATCGTTGTACAAAATAGAATGTAACATGCTGAGAATGTGGAACTGACGGAGTAGATTCAACTTTAACAGATGTAACTGATTGATGAAGGGTGTTATATGGTCATATCGTCTGAGGTTGAAGATAAAGCGAACACAATAATTTTGAGCACGTTGTAATCTGTCCGAAAGCTCAACCGTCATGTCATTTATAACTTCGCTACAGTAATTGAAATGGCAGAAAATCAGGGTCTTCACTAGCATTACTTTCAAATTCAAAGGTAAATAAATAGCAAATTGCTTAAGACTATGAATACCAGCAAACACCCTGCCACAAGTCTCAGTAACATTATCGGCCCAACTAAGAGTTTTTGTAATAGTCAGTCCAAGATTTTTGACCTTGTCACTGTATGAAAGAGGATGACCGTTCAATATGAGTGTAGGAGTGTTGTTCAAGTCGATACCGCTCAGAAGTCTGGAAGTTCCAATAAGAATAGTTTGAGTCTTGCTTTCGTTACGTTTCAGTCCGTGTTTGAAGGCCCACGTTGCAATAGCGTCAATGTCAGTGTTCATGTCAGCAACAATGTTTGGATAGTTCGAAATGGAAAAGTGGCTGTAAATTTGTAAATCGTCGGCATACAGGTGAAAAAATGAGTGTTTGATCATAGCAGTAAAATCGTCGATGTAAATTGAAAAAAGAAGAGGGCCAAGGACAGAGCCCTGTGGCACCCCTCGATTCACAGGTTTCCAGTAGGAGTCTTTGTCGATAGACCTAACACACTGCTGACGACCTGACAGATACGACCCAAACCACTCCACACAGCCATCAGAGAATCCGATTTTAGACAATTTCAAAAGAAGCAATGGGTGGTAAACGCAGTCAAAAGCCTTAGAAAAATCAAAAAGCGTTAAAATAGTAACAAGCCTTTTTGTCCATTGCCGAACGTATATCTTCAGTGATTTTTAAAAGAGCACTCGTTGTACTGTGATTAGTACGAAATCCTGATTGAAAGTTGGACAAAAGTTTATTGGATTCGAGAAAGAAACATACTTGTTGATGCACCACTCTCTCAAGGCATTTAGATAAAGCTGATAGAATGCTGATAGGTCTGAAGTCTGAGGGGTCACCAGGGCATGAACATTTTTGAAGTGGGCGAACAATAGCGAGTTTCCAAACAGACGGAAATATTGAAGAAGAAAGAGATCTGTTAAAAATATTTGTAATTATAGGAACTACTACGGGAAGAATATATCTCAACAATTTCATAGGTATTTTATCGGCTCCAACTGCGTTACTAGAAATTCTCAAGATCGCACTCATAACGTCAGTCTCAGTCACACTAGCAAAAGAGAACTGATGCCGAGCACGATTAAGTGAAACAACACTCAACTCATTGGTATAATCACGGGCCCCCGGATAGATCAATAGGGATATCCACAAAGTAGTTATTGATTATATTTAGATCAATTGAGATAGGCTTATCAGAGTTAACTTTACTTATGCCAAGCTCTTTCACTTTTTTCCATAACGATTTTGTTGATTGTTGAACAGAAAATTGTAGATAGTAAATTCTCATTTTGGCATTGCGAAATTGTTGCTTGACTCTGTTCCTTAGTCTTTTATATATTAACCAATCAGCAGGTGACTTAGTACGTTTTGCTTTACGAAATGCAGAATCTCTTTGAGCCTGCAAATTACGTATAACATCTGTGATCCAGGGAGCTGGCCGCCTAGTAACCCTCCTTGTCACCAGTGGAGCGTGCTGGTCACAAAGTGAAGAAACAAAAGAGCTAAATTTATTGACCATAAGATCAACAGTAGGGGCTAGAATTACCTCATTCCAAGGTAAAGCCCACGCATCATTGAGAAGAGCATCTGAATCAATATATTTGTAATTTCTGAAGGATACGAATTTGGGGCACGCCTTAGGAATGGATAGTCTGTAAACACAGAAGATGAGGTCATGTCGAGAAAGGCCAGGGGCAGGGTATTGTCCATGATGCACAACGCGATCCGGGTCAGCAACTGCCATAACATCCAGCAATGCGTCGGCAGTAGCTGTGTGGTGAGTGGCGTTTAGTGGAAGAATAATTAAATTACAGGAACGGAAGAGGTTAGTCAAGTTGGTCTTGTCGTAGTTATTAGGTCCCAGTAAATTTCAGTTAAAGTCCCCCATTACAATGACATGTCGATAAGAAGCCATAACATTGATAAGTGAGTGTTCGAATTCCACATGAAAATCCAGGCCAGGTGCCCTGTAGCACACAGCCACTAGAACGTGTATCCCATTACAACTAATATCGATAATCATGTACTCAGGACACCCTAACCTGGAGTTATCGGAAGAGTAAAGGACAGATACAGGAAGATGAGATTTTACATAAGCGGCCACTCCACCGCCTCCCTTCGAAGTGCGATCGTTTCTATAAATATTGTACCCGTGAAGCTCAACGCTCTTGTCAGTTATATGGGATTTAAGCCAAGTTTCAGAGACTAAAATGATATCAAATTGAATGGAATCGAAAATAGTGCGGAATTCATCTATGTGGCAGAAGAGGGACTGAGCGTTGACGTGAGCCAATTTAAGAAAAGAACGGAAAGATGACAGTGATTGGCAAAGAGCATGGTGGAGAGGAGGTGAGGCAGAGGCACCGACAGCGCGTCGAGCACGGGCGGGTGCGTCAGGACTCCGCACGGCTAGCCGTGACAAGACCACGACGAGGCGGAGCGACACGCGACACAGGCACAAGACTCGGCTACACACTCAAACCACACACACTCATACGGTTTAATAAAAAAATACATATTCTGACAGTAAAAATCGATAATGTTTTTATTATTTAAACATTCACGCAATGAAAACGTGGGTACTGACATAGTTTTCATTTACTCACTTGGTCAGCTCCAATAATGTAAATAATTTAAATAGTGGCAAAAAGTAAAAAAGTAAATTTTGGGGGGATCTTAAAACTGTTTTAACGACTTGGACTAAAAATTAAGGTGATTAGCTCATAAAGCAAATATGTAATAAATAATATTTAATTTAGTAATGAATTAATATGTCCGAGCAAATATTTTGTTTCATATAGTAATAATCTCTAATAGGTTCATAAATTATAAATATTTGAATTAAGTATGCTATATATAGCATACATACATATATACGTACACGCATATGCTTATTAAGACAAAATAATAGGTATTACGAATGTAGTTAATTTCAAATCAAGTATAAATATCATTAGGCTAGTAACTAATAGTATGGCTGTATTCCAGCTTTGAGGTAAGAGACTCTGAACTAAAATATGTAGTTCGCTGAAGGGTATACATTACATATTCACATACATACAATGCACACATACACACATACCCAAACACATTTACACAACTTAGGCGAATAAAAAATAAATAAAAAGGTTTACTTCTATTCTATACGTAAGACAAAAGTATTTTAAATAATAGTAAAACATATTTTAGCAATATAAAACAATTTCAAAATAATTGTGAATATTAGAAGTAAAAGGAGGGTCTTAGCTGATAAGTGTAGCCAGTCCCATCTTCGCCACAGGAAGGTCCGCCAGTCTCGTCGCCACACCCCGAGCCACACCCACATCACGCGTCCATCATGGGTCCAAGTGCTCCTGGCGCCGAAACGCGCCGTCGCCTGTCGCAACACCTCCGTCCTCCGGGCCGTCAGATCTTCTCTGATTGTGACGCCAGATCCCTTAAGTCGTTTCTTGGAATCAAAAACCTTCCGCCGGTCCCTGTAGCTGCAGAATTGAACAATAATGGCACGACTCCTCTTACGGCCGTCAGGTGCTGGTTCAGGCTGAGATCTCCCGACGCGGTGGCTGCGACTCAACTGCTCTCGGGTCATCTCCAGGCCTAGTCGGTCACGGCAGAGCTCGATCACAAGCTGGTCTGTGTCTTCAGCGGTCTTCTCCTCTACGCCGAATATCCGGATGTTGTTTCTGCGCTGGTATTGCTCCAGCTCATCTGACCTCTCTCCCAGCCTCTCATCAAGCTCACCCACACGCCTTGTTAGGATGATCACCTCATCCTGCAACTTCATAACCTCTTTTTTGCATGTTGGCGAGGGCATTCGTCACTGCAGACTCGACGGCAGACTTGACTTCTTCGGTGAGCTTGGCGAAGAGCGCTCTCAGTCCCTCACCGCCTGACAGGTAGTTGTTGACACACTTCTCTATGAAGGCAGCGTCAAGTGTGTTGGAGGGCTTGTTATCAGCTGGCATTATCGATTTAGTAGGACTCGAAGCAGAAGAAGCGGAGAGCGAGCGCTGGAGTACGGGCTTATCAGTTGAAGATAAGAGAACCGGTTTGCCCTTTGAACCTGATCTTAGATGAGGCGGAGAACGGAACATGAAATAATGATCGGTTTATCGTAAGAATAGAAACAAAAAGATTAAGAATTGGAAAAATATTACTTGCAATGTTTAGAAAAAATATAATGAATAAAATTGTGTAAGATTTGCGTTAGAAATTAACGAGTTTACCACCAAAAATTAACTAAAACACGGAGCCGAACTGTACCACGTCTTACTCAAGACAAGTCATCCCCACTCAATGTGGATGACTATATACTGGATAAGGATAGATTTTTATCTTGTCTATAAGTACAATAATTATGCCTTGCTCATTAATAATTTCAGATTCTCAGCATTAATTTTTTAAAATATGACATATATTTAGGCTTTTTCATCCTTTTCTGTAATAAAAAATGTAACAATTCGTGTCAAAAGTTATTATATGTCCTTATATTCAGATTTCTCTTCTCGATATGTAGCGTTCTATTCTTTTTAAATATAACGATAACAAATAATTGAAGTCCTCACATCCTTTCAAATCATCATCAATCACCAATTTACTTCAAGCAACAAAGTTATGTGTACCTAATCTATTATTTAATAAATATTTTCCTGATTCCGACTGTAAATAGTAAAAAATCCTCTCTGATTACATCCGCCAAATAATCCGGATAAATTTTGTAATTATAGTTGTTTTTAGAAAATGTTTTGTATTACTACTACTGGGATTTTCAAGTGAGTCTGAATAAGAATCTTTAAGTGAACTTCTATAAAAATGTAACCGTTACAAAACTAGGCTAGGCTTCGGGAGTTTGTTTAAATTACCCCAAGGGGAGGGGGTGACGCGGGGAGACGAGGTCAATATTGTCCAGCATGTCCTGTCTTGACCGCTGGTAACATCCTTTGATAGTCAAGTACTGCAAGATACTACAGGTCAACATGTTTAACATCTGGAGTTTGTTGTAACGCAGATTTGCATAGGTTTGTGTTGAAATCAACAATTAAATATACACGTCCCATGCTTGTTAACCTTTATAAGAGAATAGCTATAGTACATATATCCAGAACCTACAATACTTATGCACTGTTTAGTTACTCATAGTTAAACGAATCATTGTAAACAACCCGATCTTAACTGGATAATCTTATCATGGCAATCAAACAACATGGTAATTTTAAAGCTTGATTGTGGTTAAGCTTGAAAAGTTGAATGTCTACAAATCAATGTGGACTCTATTATTTCAAAACTATGACAAAATGTAAAGAATTACTCAATACATTTTCAACCAGTTACTTCATTTGTTTATTTGCAAATATTTATAAAAAGAGCTCAATATTACTGTAAATTCACAAAATATGTATGAGAAGTAAATCATTTTCCTCTACTGTTTAGTTAAGTGACTTATTGCGAATGAAAAATGTATCATCGTAATTTCCCTTTAATTCTTAAACGTGTCACAAATCACTAATCGAATTCTTTAGTATTGCGAAACCTTTTCGCGTATTACTCAATACAATACAAATTACGGGAAGCCCTACATCTGGCGGATAAAAGGTCGTAGAGCGAGTCAGAAGTGACCTATAAATAACGATCTTATTTCAAAACCTCTAATCGATATTTTAATTGAACTGTGAATATTACAGACAATTATGTAATTCATATCGTTAACCAAAGGCACTTATTATACGTATCTGTAAGGAAAAATGTTTACAATAATAATTACCATGTTAAAATTGTCCGTTCTTTGATACATTAACAACACTCCAATATGAAAGGGCTATTAAGAGAAGAGGGCGATATAGTTACAAAGGGTTTGGAGGATGACACCACTCTCTTAATGGGCGACAATTTAGCCTCATTAAAATATCATAAAGGTCTTATCTTTCTTCTTCTTTACTCCTTTACAAAATGAATAGTTTTATTAATCCTAAGAGAAATAAAATTACCTTATTCTTACACCTTGTAATAATAAATTATAACCGCTTCTAATATTTAATCCAGTGATTGGATAATCGTTATAAGCTATTGGGATCACCCGTTGTTGTAATACGTTTCATGTAATAGGATATGTTTGTTAGTATTACAGTATGTGCTTAATCTTAGGTACCAAACATTATATTTACCTTGTATCCGCAGTGACGTTGAGTTGGTGGGAGGCAGAACAATATAAAGCATCAGGCACTTAACTACTTTCCGGCCTTAACTTCTGGTTCGAATTTCCTAAACACTACGTGAAGGGAAGACACTCTACTACCTGTACCCCTTAAGATTCCGACAACTGTTTTGTTTTTTCTTTTCACCATTATAAATTGTAGTGATGAATGTAATTTTATTATAACTCATGAAAGTGTGTTGTGCCTAAAAAGATCTTCACGTGTACGCACTACTATGTTCTTATCCTAAACGTAAATTTTGAACAAAATTTTAAAACAATATTTTCTGACTTTATGGAAAATGTAGTTTTTTTTTTCAAAACAATTCTTGGAATCAAAATGTGTCCGCTCTCATTCCAGATAAGAATCTAATTATGTGCATAGTCAGTTCAAAGGTAGGCTATGGCACGTGGACATTACCTCTTGAAAGAAAACTGTCATAAGCCCTTTCTCTCAAATTTTGTAAAAAAATATTGTCTTAGAGTAACCCGTATTGCTTAGCAACTCAAAGTATAACATGCCCAGTAAAATACGCTAAAGAATGTTTTATTTTTATAACAAATAATATAGATGCGTACACAATTTAATTAATCTAAAACTTAAGTGCACAGATCTTTGTTTGGTTATCTAGTTGTAATCTGTTCCGTGACGTAAATCATTTATGCACTTACACTTGGTTTTTACACGTCATTCCATCTAGATTCATTCTAGAATGATCTAGATTGTAGAAAATATACTTTCTGTAAGATGTGTGCAGTCTTGCTATTACACAAAACCACACAGGAAGTGCATTTCGTCTAGTAGTACATTATATGGAGACAGTTTGTGAACTGCTCTGCTACTAAACTCATCCTGAAACTTGTTTTTGTTTCTATAATAGCGATAGCGTGAGGCATTTATGAACTTTCGGTTTAAAAAAAGCTAAAAAATCCTGTTTAAGCAAATATATAGATTTTGAAACAATAGTTTTAATCACTAAAAGTGATAAAGTGTGCAATAAGGATAAAGTGTATGATTTCCGGGATCGTCCTCTGGGATCGGAACGAGACTTTTTGTCAATAGATGTATTTCTCCCCCCCCCCCCCCAAAAAAAAACTTTTTAGACCACATTTTTCAAGAACAAAAAGGAGTTTGGATGTGACGCCATTAAGTAAATTTTAAAAGTTTTAACTAGCCATTAAGAATGTGTTTAATCTTACAACACCATTACATAGTTTACCAAATAAGGTTAGTAACTGTTAAGTTTTTTAGTTGTGACTTTCTCTTTAAGTAAAACAGCTAAAAAAATATCTCTGAGGCAAAATCCATATCTTTTTATTCATTTTCTAAAAAAATATCATACGAGTAAATCATGTAACCTTCAGGAAATTGCCACATTTAAATTCATTTCTAATACAACGCGTTGGCTGCCGCAATCGAGTCGCTGCCAGCAGTAGCACTCTCCTCTGGTTAGTGACATATATTTAAGCACAAAGTAATGAGTAGGCTAGTGATAATTGGGCGATATATCCCCTCCTGATATTTATCTTCTCTCCTGTTGTACCAAGCCCAATTCATTACGTCCTCACTCTCTCCTGGTTAGTGACATATATTTAAGCGCAAAGTAATGAGTAGGCTAGTGATAATTGGGCGATATATCCCCTCCTGATATTTATCTTCTCTCCTGTCGTACCAAGCCCAGTTCATTACGTCCTCACTCTCTCCTGGTTAGTGACATATATTTAAGCGCAAAGTAATGAGTAGGCTAGTGATAATTGGGCGATATATCCCCTCCTGATATTTATCTTCTCTCCTGTTGTACCAAGCCCAATTCATTACGTCCTCACTCTCTCCTGGTTAGTGACATATATTTAAGCGCAAAGTAATGAGTAGGCTAGTGATAATTGGGCGATATATCCCCTCCTGATATTTATCTTCTCTCCTGTCGCACCAAGCCCAGTTCATTACGTCCTCACTCTCTCCTGGTTAGTGACATATATTTAAGCGCAAAGTAATGAGTAGGCTAGTGATAATTGGGCGATATATCCCCTCCTGATATTTATCTTCTCTCCTGTTGTACCAAGCCCAATTCATTACGTCCTCACTCTTCCCTGGATTGTGACAAATCTTTAAGCGCAAAGTAATGTGTAAGCTAGTGATAGTTGGGTGATATATCCCCTCCTGTTACTCATCTCTTCTGTCGTGCCAAGTTCATTATGTCCTCACTATCCCCTGAATAGTCTTTAAGCGCAAAGTAGTGAGTAGGCTTTTCCAATCTTGCCAATGTTTAGTAAGATATTTAAAAAAATGTTTTTTATGAGAACCCTACAGTTTTTTATAAAAACAACCAGCTCTTAATTGAACTTGGGTTCAGGTAAATCGGTAGACGCAGTGTTGAGTCTTTTAGATACAGTAGGTAGAGAGATTAGTATGTCGGAATTACTCGTACACTCAAAGTGTTTTTCTAAACTTATCAAAAGCGTTCGACTCCACTAATCCACTAATCATCCACTAATGGATGATCTCATTTATCAGCTACAGAACGCAAAAAGCCCAAATTTCAAACCAATTTTACAATTCAATAATCTGAGCTATGGAGTAATCCCCATTCTATTTTCAGTTCAGTACTTTTTTATCTATGTATACAGGAACATCACTACTGCATTGAACTGTATGCTGATGATATGATTCTCTGTTTTAGTTCAAAAACAGAATCAAATTTGGAACTTAAATCTTTTGCCAATCTTACCAATTGCGTCCAAAATTTCAACTTCATCGATCTCATAACAACTTTCGCAATATCAACTGTTTTAGATTTTACCTTGCGTCCTATAGACTCACATTGTAGCCCTGCCGTTGTATATATTTAAGGCATAAAATTTAGTCCTTTGTCAGTTTACATAAATATACTAAAAACTTTACGTGGAAAGTTAACGCCAACAAAGCCATTACTACCCGTTAACATCAATACATGTAAAATACTTTTTCGTAAAGTCACTTTGTATCTGTAGCCCCGAATTGTATACACAATCTCTTCTACATCAAATAACTGGACTCATTTTCTATTTCCAGTAAATTCAAAGACATTGTATTGGTTGTATAATTTGTTGGATTTCAATATGGTGTAATATTTTATCGTTTTAAAATAAGAGCGGCGATCTTTTGTAAAATCCCTAGTAAACATTTCGCTTTTATATATAGTAGTGTTATTAAGTATTGCGTTAACAAGTATTTTATTAAGTTGCAAATTGGATTGTAAACATAACATAACAGAACTATTCCAACGGACCTTTAGACATCCTTTGTGTTGTGCCATCCCTCACGCCTTTATACTTCACAAGTCCCGTCGTGGACAAAACAGAAGCACGCTGTTAATGAGTAATTTCAGGTGGTGCTAGTTTTACCTTTTGTTAGAAAAGGACCTCAAAAGTAAGGATCATATAATAAACGATTATGCTTTCGGTCTGTCGAGGTCACTGGATACATGTCAAAGTGTTTAAACCCTGTGCCGGTAATGAGCCACTACACCGTGCCTGTGGCCGCGTACTTGCCCGTGTGTTTTATCTTTTAGTCGCCACTTTTTCACAACCTTTCCGCCGTGCCGTAGTTAAAAATTACACCTCACTTTACACCCGGAGATATTCGGCAACAAAGAGGATTCTCTTGTCTTACCACCTTATGTTAAATAGACGCCAGAGATACGGTGTTTTTGTTATTATTAAGCCTCGTAACGCGGAGTGACTTTTAAAGTCTTAGAAGTTCATTGCACCGACAAGGAATTGCCCACTTTCGCGTCCATCTATTTTACTTTCAGTTAATAAGTCACTCGCTTCTTTTGTCTGAATTCTTTTTTATTAGGTTTATTGATAATAATAACTTTAAATCAACTACTCTGATAATGGATCAAAGAACGATCTATCGACCACCTTTTACGCTCTCATTGATAAACATATGTGTACGTTAATAATCTTGTCTATCAAATATCGTGCAATTACAAAATTTATAGTTGAGCTCTCAAACAACAGTGATTTATTTAATGTTAAAGAATAATTTCCCATACTAATAAAACAGTTTGGTTAATTCTTAGGGATAATAGAATAAATAAGAACAAAGAATATAATTTGCTGTTTAAAATTATTCTTAACTGCATATTAATAGACTTATAGTGATGTACGGGATGCAGTTTAGCCATAAGAAATCACAAGTTGAACAATAAATAGTAAAATATTTTTCGTTCATACCACTAGGTACAAATTATGGTAGTCTGTATATTTCCTCTAAATATTCCAATTTATTTTTACTGCAGTCTTCAGGTACTTTCTTCAGGTACAAATTACTTTGAGTAAATAAATTTCAAATTTCAAAAACCATTAACTGTTCAATCAAAATTATTCACGAAGAATAATTATTATGACATTGTGTATCTTGTTTCCTAGGAGAACACATTTTTTATTTGCATATGCTTTGGATTTGTTATCAATTCATTGTATATGGATTTGAACTAGTTAGAAAATCTATTGGACTGTAAATTCAAGCTGTGTGATATTCATTTTTTTATCATTCTAAAGAGGCATTTTATTTCATTTTATTTCTATGTTTGTTGTGAGCTCCACGAGATTTGAAGCCAGGATGTTAGCTTGGGATACTGAAGAGACTAGACACTGGAAATGTTGGTAGTGTTAAATTTAGTTTACGTATTTTTATTTTCCATATAGGATAAAATAAACTAATTACCATAATGGACTTAATAACAACCATGTAATAAGTTCCCAATAAAATTTCTACGAATGCGCTTATGATATGAATACTGAATCAGAAACTGGATTAAAATGTTAGCAAAAGCAAACTTACTGGATTAAGCAAAAGGAAAGGAACATACACACTATTCGAAGCTACCGAGTCGCTTAAATCAATCAGATTTGTTTCCTTAGTATTTAATTATTTAATGTTATTATAATTTATATCTAAGTTCGCACATAAAAGAATACTCAAATATTAATAAACAAAAATGGAGGTCGCAGGATTAAAATGTGTTAATGTGTACGCCGTATGGTTTGAATATTTCTACTCGATAGATTTGATTGGGTTTTTAATCTGTTTTTGCTTTAAATTTTTCAACCCGTGAACCCCCTTAATAATGTACTTGAAAGCACTGAACTTATTAATGTGCGGTCTGTAGACAACGACGAAGCGAACAAGACTGATTAGAGGCCAGCAGTATAAATGCAGGTAAACTCGATGTAGATGTATAATTGAGGGTATCCGGCGGTGCCTAGGGCGTAACCCTTGAGGATTGGGCGTTAAAACTTTATTCCGTCTTGTCTCCGCGATTTGTCACAAAAGTCGAAATTATTACAAACTTCTAAAGACAATCGTTGATTGGAAAACATACAACTATGTAATTGATCTTAATAAATATTTTTCTCGTTGAAACCATTCATTATTAACTTTTGGTAGATTGCTTTGTAACGAAAGATATTATATTACTGTGAAGGGTTAATTACGACTACAGGGCATTTTAGAAGTGTTTGACGCAATAAATATATATTATTATGATCGTCTTACTTTTTAATAGACTTTTAAATTTAAATAGCTCATTACTTGCAATCTTTTTATATTATACCTTGGTTGATTAATGACTATTCTTAATCATATCTGAACTGAACTGATAGCAATTCATAGTCTTATCAGAACCGAACTAAGTATCAGATTGAAAGTAATTTTCTTAAAAAAAAGAAGGCTGTATTAATATTAATATGTCAAATTTTATAAAACATAGAATAAAAACAAAATATTTTTTTGTATACTAGACAGTATTAAAGCTTGATCAGCTAAATCATATATTATTACGGTGTTTTTTTCTTCGTTTCATTGAATTCGACCTGTACAAATGGGTATCAGAATTATTTAGGAAATATTAAGTATTTGTTTTTTTTTCTTTTTTTGCGGTTTCCTTACTCTCGTATTTAACGTTTTGTTTAATCTTGTGCTCAGCTCGTTTTCTAAAATGTGTACAAGTGCGATATGTTACACAAAATATTGTTTTAAATTTTGTTTTACTCTTCTTATTTAAACTTATATAAATTTGAAACTTCAAAGAATTGAAGGCCATGATTACTGTAGGTATGAAAATTGTACTCAAAGAATAACTTGTTCGTTCAGTTTATTCTATTACAACTTAGTAAGTTACATAGTTCAAGTTGGGAATGCTGGATACCATAAAATTAACTATTATGTACAATCTAATCTGTCAGTAACTTTTCTACTGGTTACGTCATTAATTTATTATTATTATATTTAGAATTGTGTTTTTAACTTGAATTTCTGAAAGGTACTTCCAATTCCTATAGTGGGGGACGTTTTGGACAACCTGTATTATACTTTAACTATGTACACTGTTATATTTGTTACTAAATGAGTTGAATAACCGACGATGTTATCACTCAGTCAGGCGGGGGCTTTTACACAACAAAAACGCTTTGTTGGGGCTTTCAGGGTAACCTGAGGGAAATTTGAATCTTGCACTTGACTTTTCAGTTTTAAATAGCTTGGTGGAAAGGTCACAGGTTTTTCTGTTTGAGATGGGATATTCCACTTTAAAATTGCTAGTGGTTAGCTGGACGGCAATTTAACATTTTTGTTTACTTTTTTATTACGACAAAATATAACTTGTTGAGTGTTCATATTTCTTAAGTTAGTTTAATAGATTTCGGGTTGGGATTTTCTTTATTCATAGCCTTTTAAAATAAATTCTTAAATTCCGAAATAAAAGAAAAATTATTATTGGTCACTCAGTTTTAAACTGTAAGGCAACATTTAGTTAATTTTGTAATCAGGCCCAAATAAATCAGCTGAAAATAAAAATTTGAAATGTTAACAGATTGTTCATGGGTGTGACATCAGGGAGTGAAATGTTGTTATTAAAAATATGAATTTGTTAAGCAAGATATTATTAAAACCTGCACTTTTCTTAAATTATATTTAATGAAGAAATATAATTTTCCTAAGCCGTAAATGGACGTGAGAATTAGTATATGAATGACTTAGGACTTCCTGTGGATAGTTTAGGTTTAACGTCTGTTAACTGAAGGTGTCTCTCCACAGCGAGGTCGAAATACCTCAGGATTTTAATTGTGTAACCAATGTTCGCCTAGGTGTGAACCGAAAGTTAGTTATGATACCAGCGCTTAAGCCTAATGCTTAAGATGTGTTTAAAGCAAAGTTTCAACGTGGTGTGAAACAAAAATCGTATACCAAAGTCATTACATGTGTTTATTTGACTTTTGAAACAAACCTGTAATGTCAAACAAGACTTTCGTTCAGTAAACATTAACTTTTAGCACTGTGGTGTATAAAGTTGTGATTCATTTATTTAAACTAAGTCTGAGATCAGATTTGAACACTCAGTGTTGGTAACATAATACGCTGCACGCGAAGTCACAATTCAGACAGTCTTGGTTGGCATTGTATAGTTCAATCTGCAAGGGCTTACTGGCTCTCAGACACATGTTCGGTAACGTTGGTAACGAATCTGTCGTTTCACTTGTCTTGTCTTTCTCCCCTCTTTGCAGGAATGTAAACTTGTTTATTGTGATCTTTGAAAATAACGAACGGATCTTCGTAATATAATGCTAGAATAGTAGTTCAGTGATATACAAAAATATAATGGTTACTGAAAATATATCATTGGCTGAGCTTTAGCGAAGCTTATCACTCGAGGGGCTGAGCATTTTTATTTCTGTCTGTCTGTCTGCACGGTATCTCGGGAAAGAACTGACGTATAGACGTGGAATTTTGCATGAAGCTTTGTATACAGTGTGTTCCAAATTGTATGCACACTGAAGGGATCTTTGAAACTGTAAGTGCTACAGAGCGGCAACGATCGAGTTCGATTTTAGCGCATGTCCCTTAATGGAATTTAGCTGGGCGTTAGTGAACATTCTTAAATTGGTCTTATAATTAACCATGATGGGAACGAATAATCGCAAAATTAATATATGTGTAAACAAACTAAATACGATCAAATTATACTTTAGCATGTGTAATAGTAATTTAGCAATAGACCTAAAGGTTTGCATACAACCTGGGCGAAGCGTGTTATACGACACTTGCTGTGGCGTAATTATTCCTTTTTTCCTACAGATCACAAGATCTTTCCATATTTAAAAAACCGTTTGTAAATTAATGTGGCTTATGAACTATTGATCAGTAAAATACATGCTTATTTCTTTCAGAGTGTATAAAGATGAAATTCATGTCCCCACTATAACATTGGTCTTACAAGTTTGTGTCCATTGTTAGAGCTACACAATAAATTTAATGATTATTTCAAACGCTTACAATGTGATATTATATGATGCTCAACGAAGGAATAGGTACGGGAACACCCTCTCAGATAATAGACAATGAACTGTATTAACTACATAGAAAAGAAAGAGGGTATGCCATATGATTTGTCGGCTGATCGTCACCGTCAGTTCATGTTCAAAACACCGACCGTATCATTTTAACTTAGTTAAATCAGTTTAAATATTTGTGTTGAGTTTTCAAGTGTTTTAAATTGTAGACATTAATTCACTTTTAAGCAGCAAATTATTGACTTCATGATTACAATAAGAATTTAAAGTAACCTCTAAAAGCATCGAAATCTAGATCTCCGGGAAAAAAATTAATTGCAAGCAAAATCATTTAATCTAATAATTATCATAAAAATACACGTCATAAAAATGTTGCTTTCCTTTATAGTATCCACAAGGTATTTTTATATCATGAATGAAAGTTAAAGGCGTAGTCGAGGTAATAGTGCACGCCCTGTACAAGTTTTCCATTAGCCTTTTGCAGCAAGAAAGGAGGAACGTGGGACTGAAACAATCGTCTGCTGCATTTTCTAGAACCACCTTGTGTAGAACAATGCAAACTTTGCCCGCAGAAACCTTTTGTTTTGCAGTGCAAACGTTGCGGCCTCTTTGAGCTTTTCAGCTTGGAGAAGTAATTATTGCTCGATTGACGGCGGGATATGTGATAACTTGTCTCGGCTTGTTTTGGTACAGCCTAATTCCTCATTCAGTTCTAAGTTCTATTATTTTACTACGCTTGCAGGCTTAACTTAGACTATCAGTTACCTCACAAAAATGTTCTTGTACAATGATAGTTTTAAATTCGTACTTTTGTTCAACGGAGTATGCTGTTAGATTGCATAGGACAAAATTGTATTAGATTCCATTTGTTGCAACATATTATTTTAATTGACTATATAATTAATTATAGTAATAAAAATATCTGCTTTATGTCACCATGTTGTTATAAATTAAGTCGGTAGCATATATGAAACCTACCACAAGTTTTATAAATCCTCATCAGTGAATGTAGAATACATGTATAGAATTCACTGTACAACTTAAAATTTACTCCTCTTTCTTTGCTTAAAACTTGTAAATTCTTTTGGAATTTTAAATTATTACTCTACAACAATAAACTCTGAAATAAAAATAATGTCTTTGATTCCTTAATTAACACAACTCTTAATTCAAAATTTACTGCAGTAGATCATTGATGATTTTCAAAAAGGTGCTGTTTAAGTGAAATTGTAAGAACCGTATTTATTTTTATTTCCTACATTAATCAGTTAGTATTTTTGTACGTTTCTGTTGTTGGATTTAGTTTTATGAGCAAAGTTATTAAAAATAGAAGTGATCTAAACTGCACAATTTTTAAATCAACTAATTAATTTTACATGATACATGTTGATCTTTTATATCTACATATTAAATAACATACATTAATTGACCGCTAGTCAATAAACAGACTACACATAAACAACACAAGTAACAATATAAGTCCAGTGCACAACTTTGTACTTAGTTACTAGCATATTTTTTCTTAGTTAAACTACGAATATTTGAGAACTTTTCATTCGTTCGTTTTGCTACAAGTATACAATTTGTACTTGACAATTTAGTGTAGTCCAGAGTATCTATTTTTGTATGTGGCGTCTAACAATGCATATTGGCTTAAAAGGTAAAAGGCTGGTTTTTGGTGGTAAAAATTTGACTTTGATAAATTATGTCTATATTTTATACCAATTACATTTTGTAGACTGATCTGATGAATAAAATCTACGTTCTAAAAATAATTTTGAATTTAAAATCTGTTAGCCTGAACAATTTTTACTTTAAAAAAAATATATCGATGTAGAAATGAGCCAGATATTTATTTTAACTGTGCTATAATAGAAAGTACATTTTGTTTCTCGCACTATTACGAGAACTTTTATTTCTTGGAAAATTCTGAATTCCGACCATGACAAATTCCACCTTGATAGACATTTTTTGCGAACTAATTTTAGTAGGGATTTTCATTTAAATTGAGAATTTCGTGGTTTTTTACGTTTTTTAATGGCAATTTACATAGTAAAATCCATTACAACAACAATGCCATAATTCATAATGCCATATGCTCATAATTTATAGACCGCAAGAAGAAGAAGAAAATGTCTGGTTCCCTCGCCCACTTTGAGCTATGATGGTCGTAAGTTGTCTATTGCACCGGTAGTAAGTATCGCTTTAGTAACAGAATATAGGAGATATTCATGACAAGTATCGATTATTCCGGCCGATTCTGTATGTTTTCCTTACTGTCCGTAATTTTTACTGGAATAGAAGAGTGATCAGATTGTAACCGATGGTTTAAACCTCGTAATGAATATATTTGATTGTATTAGTTCCACAAGAGATAAGTCGTCGAATGCTATAAATTGAGGCACGGAAAGTGTAAGCACTCGGGTTGCCATCTGTGGAGTGAACATGCGCTCAGATAGTGAATATATAACATAATAATCAGATATACTTTACGCAGCCCTAGTGTCAGCATCAGCAATAATTATGATAATTTTCTGGACCTCAGCAAACCGAATAAATGATTTATCTTCTGTGTAACTAATAAAATTAAAATTGATACTTACAATGGACTATATGTATAACGCTGTTTTATTCAGAATTGTCTTAATTTCTTATATCTTATAGTATCAAAGTCATAGATGGAAAATTCGAGGTTTAGGGTTATAAATAATACCTTTGGACAGTTGTAACGAGTTTAGAACTTTATCGAAAACATTTAACATTTATTTTTTACAAGGGTCTGATCAGAGGTTGTTTATAAACATGTTTATTTATAAAACCTAAGAAGAAAATTTGGGTTTTGTCATGCTCCGTTTGCCGCGGGACGGGTAGAACTCATCCTGCGGCATCGCCAGAGCTCTGAGAGAGTCCTTCTTCTCGCTTCGCAGCTTCTTTCCTCGGGACACCCAGAACTCCTGTTCGCGCGAAGTGAGCCCGTCGAACCCCCGAGGACCTTGAGTGATCCACAGAGAGTCGTCGTTACCTGTATCGTCGGCGTCTCTCCGGTTGAACATTACCCAGCGCGGTTCTTCCACGCTCAGCGGGTTTTTCAGCGTACCCTTGTCCGGACAGATAAGGTTGCGTCCCCTGTGCGCCCAGAAGGGTCCGGTGTCTCCGGTCCCGGAGTCCGTTATCGGCTGGAACCCTCGCTCGGCCAGGATTGACTCCAGCTCTTCGATGGCTCTTCCCCGGTTGGCCCAGAAGGGAGGGGGTACCTCCTCCGAAGACGAGGAACTTCGACGACCCCTCGTAGGCCAGAAGTTGGGGTCAAGTTTGTCCATCATTGTGCGAACGTCACTCCGTGTGTTCCTCGGCTCCGCCTGCACAAATTACGCGTACTAAATGTAGCAAAACTGTATTGGGTAATATTTGAAAAAATAAAACACCTTGCTTATAGTTTTGTTCAATACATAATAATATTATAAGTTTGAGGAAATATTCGTTATGCAAATACAAATTTGTTTAATTATTTTTACTTAGTATAATTTAAACAATGGAAGGGTAAAGAGCAACTCATAATTTTCTAATAGCAATAGTCATCTGGTGATATATCAGCTAACCTAGATCCACAGACTTTCATGATACAATATTACACTATGTTTTACAAGGCGATGGCTATTTTAAATTTGTAATTTAATATTTCATTAGAAATTGATTAACAACTCTCGGTTGGATAGTAAATTATAAAATCTTAATTAAATCCTTTTATAAATAACAAAAATATTTATTAAAACTTATCATAAATTCCCACTTTCTTCAAAGCATGTTCTGCTCAGCCTTTTTATAAAATAATGTAAGAAGTACATGTTTCGCAACTGTTTAGTTTATAAAGAATACTTTATTGTTAGTGGCTTTCAGTGCAGTTTCCACGCTTTTTTATTATCTCAATTTTTACAGTATAAAATGCTAATAATTAATATTGGGAGAAAATTCAAGATCAAATAGTAATTCAAAACCTTTTTCTCTAGTTAACATTATTCTGACATGTAAAATAAATAGCTGAAGGTAATAGTTTTTGATGACGCGTGATTATGTGAGTGTCCATATACGCGTGCTTCCCAACGATAATTATATTCGAAATAATTGTTCCACGACACTGTCAATTCCGTGGAATTGTTGGCCATAAGTTGACTAGTTTTAAAATCTGGTACACCTCAACTATTTCGCGCCCTTTGCAGTGAGTTTTCAATTAGACGTCATATGTATGTGCGAACGAACAAGTGCTCGCGTGCGTGTTTACTTTTTTGTGGCGAGGTATGGCTTGTATGGCTTATTATGTTATTGTAAGAAGTGGTGTTGGTGTGGGTGTTGTGGTATATAATACCGTTGCTGGAGTACTAATGGTTACTAAGAGAAAAGAATATCCGAACATTTTACTAAATATATTTTTAGTGAATTTTGAAGGCTTGTCTGCCTTTTACTCCTATCGTAGTTTAGTATTTAATACCAAACAGCAATGAATGGGCTTATTTTGTAATAACAACTGTTGTAAAGATACCTTTCTGTGTACGCTCCTTGCAGTCGTGGGACAATGGCTATTCTCGCAGTTAGCCCTACACTTTACAGTGTATCACTAATCCTGTCTACTGCACACTAACGTGGCAGATATCCCTCACCTAACCCACGGTGATGTATAGTCACAGACTCCTGACAATAGACACCGCTTAAGAGATTAAACACTTTCTCCCTTCATTAACTTTAGTTAACTAACGTTGGATAAACCTTGATAGCTCCGTACATAGTTTGGTACACCTATTCTTTTGTGAACATACAACTAGTTATTTCTTGCTGGGATAAAGAAGAAACATTTTAAAACTTTGAATATGTATGCTTAAACAATTAAAAAAATAAGAGTACATTATTAATGTCCCTTTTTCAGCTACTGATAATTTCAATTGTGAAAGTGATCCCCTACATGAGCCGATAGTAGTATAGTTCCATTTTGTAAATTATTCTTGTTAAGGACTCTTACTGCGAACTGAACCATGCAGTGTCTTCATAAATGTTCTTTGTATCTTTATTTTCTGTTAACACAATATAGATCGCAGTTTAATATAGATTTAAATTGATCAAATTCGCTAATGATCTAAATCAACACAAGGGGAGCTCTAGTGAGATGGATCGTAGTTTTCTTAAATCCATCTATCATTTGTGGTATGAGGAGGGAATCGAAAGGGTTCACTCTATAACCTTTATCCTTTATTTTGTGTTAATTACAAGAACATTAACATACTAATTCTTAGTATTAATATAGAAAGTTAAAAATTGGAGATAGAAGAAACCTATTTGAGGACGAGGTTGTAATTTTCATCTTGTGTCGCATGTCTTTTATCTCAATTATTAAGCATTCTGTAACACTACTATGAGAAAGTTCGTAAAGGAGGTGAAATTTTAATTTTTAGAATGTTGTCGTGTGTTATTGTATTAAAAGGTCTTAGAGAATACTTCAATCTTAATTGTTTTAATTTGTACTAAGCGCATACCATTGTCGTCCATTATATACGCGTCCCTAAACCTGTTTCTTGTGAAAATTACAGATGAATATCTGCTCAGAAAGAAAATCAATATTCAGCCGCATTTTGTTAAAGATCAAAAGGGGAAGGTATCGAAAGGGTTAAACAAAGTTTTTTACGTCATAAATTGTTTCTTTAATCACGCGTCATTCAACTGTGTAAAGGCTGAAAATTGTTACGTTTAACTATTATTGATGTAAATATCGTTTAATTTAAAATCACAAAATACTTTAAGATAATTATACTCTTGTGAAGCCTTTCGTCAGCAAGACTGTCTCCATGCAACACTTTAGTAAACAAAACCGCTATTGGTAAAAATATTGTAAAACGTATATAATGACAATAAAAAGCATAACTATAGTGTTGTGTGATTTTAAATTATGGATATTTATAAATTTAAAAACTAGAATACACTCCATCTTCGAAATTATTGTATTGACGTGTCTACAAAACGTAACTGAGTTCAGTGGTGAAATTCGCTCTCAGCTTCTGGGATGTAAGTAAATATGTTTTAACTGGCATAGATAGGTAGTCTATAAAGCAGGATAAATTCAGTAATCCAGCAACAAATCAAACCAACATTGTATTGTTCAAAGGCATATACTTGTACAGAACATGGAAGTAATAATGGTTGTTATTACTTATGTCAAAAAAGGAGTAAATAAAGTTATGATAAAATGCCGTTATCTCACATACTGCTATCTCGTATTAATTGTTAATCAGCATTACGAAATATAAAGGACACTTCAAAATACCTTGAAGTCAAGTTACACTTCAAAATACCTGACATGTCTGATTCAGATTCAACAGCTTGTCAATGGAATAAAATACCTGTTTGTCAAGTACTGTTTTAAATTCTTCTAAAAATGTGCCTTTCTTGAATTTTTCGGCCAACTTGCGACATAGACTTTTTGCAGATTTCGTCGGAAACAAAATATATCACGCCCTATAAACCATAAGGGCTTGGTATATTTAAATGCTTATACCTCTCTAGTCGTATATTATGTGGACTATGAAAAGAGAGTGAATACTGCTTCTGATAACAAGGAGCATTCCCCTTTATTACTTTCTTCCTTGGACTGAATCAGGTACCCAACTGAGGCCTTAAAAACTGGAAGCGACTGTTGGAGAATGGAAATTTCCCGGAATGGAAATTTATGACCGTAACTTTATGGAATTTGCATTCAATGCTGTGCCGAACAACTTTAAAATATTGTACTGGTGGCCAAATACTAAAGTTTATTAAGCACTTAAAGTTCATAGTTCTAATCTATTTATTTGTTTATATTCGTAATTTTTATCAGATTTCTCAAGATTTTCACGTAATCACTGAACGAACATTTTTCTCCTGATATTGTTTTATTTCCACCTTAATGTAACTTTTAAATTATTTCCGTATAAAAAATTAACTTTCTGTTATTAATATTTTAAAGTTCAACAGTGAAAAACTCCCTTATAACCGTTGGCTGCTACATTGTTTAATTTCGCGCCTCGCATGCTTGTGAGTCGGGGACGTGACCTGCTTTCTAATTATGATGTGTTTTGGTGTCTGAATAGGAAATAAGTAAACTTATTTAATTAATATCACTATTACCTTGAATATCGCTCAATTAACATGACCAATGCTTTGACTCGAATTGCCAACGGTGGACCGTTCAGTCGCTTAGACTCCAATTAAACTGTTTGTTAAATGGTTAGTACAAGCGGATAACTCTTGTATAAAGTGCCTTTTGGATGATCAGTCTGTCATATCGATACATTGTATGGTTCTGAAATACACAATTTTATTCTAAAGAGCTTTAAAATGTTTTGTAAAGACTGTTTAGAAGAAGTAGATTAGCAATCAATGCCTACATATGATTTTTGAGAATATTTTCTTTTTTTTACACTTAGAACTAGTTTGCTTCACCTACCCTTATTAAGTTATCTCCTTAGGCGAAAATTTACTTTGTGAACACGTTGAACTACGTTCTCTCGTGTTATATTCACTTACACGGAAACATTTCTGATATTAATTTGGAATATTTTTTTTTTAATCGTTAGCCCCTTAAATTATAATAAACATTTGCTCATAATTTAAATTTAATAATCTCGCTTTCATGACCTTTAAGAAATGAGGCAATATTTAAAATGTGTATTGTATATTTGAGCTGAAGATACAATATACTTTTAAAAAATATCCAAAACTCTACGTAATTTGTCTTTTAATTCAGATATATTGAGTATCTAGAGTGTCAATAACTCATTAACCTATCTTTCAAAACCTTTCAGAATTCTAATTCTAATCGGATGATTCCCACGAAGAAGCAATTGGCTTTTTACAGATAAAAGTTAGCTGTACATTTGAACTCCAACTTTTTAATACGTTATGTTGTACTTATTTATGAGCTAATGAACTTAATAACAACGCGACAATTATCAATACGGGTTATTTTGAATAGCACAAATTTACTGAACATTCTTAAACATTTTTCTTAAACTTTATTTTATTTTTGTTCTAAACGATTATTATCGAATAATTTTATTAATAAATATGAACGGTTGAGAGTTCTTCCTTGTAAGTAGTAGTCTATACTCAAAATTGTGAGATTATACTCTGCTTTCTTAGAATTTAACAGACCCAGTACTAGTTTTAAACCTATATTTTCGAATTTTCATGCCAGCTAAGTTAAATTCTCTTTAAAATTAAAATTCTTTAAAATCTTTGCAAATATTAAGGTGAACATTGTGTTTCGTTACAGTGTGTAGTATCTCGCCTATTTACTCGTTAGTTGTTACTTACAGATTCACTCATCTTCCTCATTATAAGTGTAATGAAGGATGTAAAATTTGCCTAATTGTTTTCTTTTCTTGATTCCATGTACAATCACACCTAAATTAATATATAGTATTACGTTTGCATAAAACATAAATATACTCCTTGTTTTCCTTTTTCAAATTATGATTCTTTGTTATTTTTTATTTTGTCAATGTATCAATTATTTTTGTATTCTACTTATTTTTGCTTATTACAAAAATTCAACTTGGTATTTTTTTAAATATTTGAATCACAAAATAAAGCAACGTTTTACTAAAACACAGACAGACCTATCTTGTCTCAATAATATCGTATTTATTCAACAATATTACCATTTATCATTAATTAAGACTTGTTGTCAAAGATCATACAGACTTATTTAAATATATTACTGAGGATAAATTAAAACTCTCTTAATCTTAAGGTAAAGTGAAATCAAAAGTTAAAGCTGCCAGTACTGGAAGTCTAAGAGATAACTAGTGTAAGTCTGTTCTGCTTAAAGTTTCTGCTAATTTAAAGTTTCTATTAATTTGGATTTTGATTAGACGGTGTCATATTTTTTTTAATTTCTTAACCGTTGTGTTCGCAAGGAATATCCATGCAAAATTAAAGACTATATATTTAGTTAAAGACTATATATTTAGTCCTCCATTAGTAAAAGTGTTAAAAAAACACAATAGACAGAGGCAAGGTAAAAAGTGCGAGATAGAACACATTATGTTTACCGGATTATTTGCATATTTTAATGTCTGCAATCCTTTTCATAAATAGTTTGCGTTTCATAAAATAACTTTATTTGCTTTATTTAACAATTAATAAGCTAAATCTATAATTAAAATTCTTATTAGTTAGTTTGAAACTTCAGCAATGTTGTCCATTTTCTAAGCATTTCCAGTTATTACGTTCAACTCTAACACTGACTTGTTATATGTATTGAATTCACCAACGTTACGAAAGCTGTCAAGGGAAGAGCTGTGGCTTTTCGTTGATTGTTTAAGTCAAATCACATTTCTTTATTGCCGAAAAATTTATTTTTATTAACAATAGTCAATTACGTAAGTTCAATACTTAAAGAGGGCTTAAAGAAAAAGTTTTTTCACTTTATTATCCATTCCCAATACAGGAAAATAAAGCTCTTATATACTCTTTCATAAAAAATCTTTAGACAATTTGACAATATAATACATGATATTTTTTGAAAGGATGAAGTGAATTTATATCAAAAACCTAACAGAAACAGCTTAAGCTATGCATTTCTGTTAGGCTGGTTTGGGGAACTGGTAATTTTTTGTGCTAAAGGTAACCATATTTAGAATAACGGTGATATAAATTAAATAACTTAGCATTTCTAATTCTCGTTCTTATTCATAAACCATGGAATTATTCGTTCCGAGAAAAAATAAAACTCACACCCCAAGAATCATTACCCCAATATTTAATGTCCACTAATCACTGTACGGAAAATGTCATTAAAATAGCTTTTTTCGAGTTTGCGCGATAAAATTTGAAAAGTTCATATCAGACCTCCGCGATCATTTATTGCGAATAGTCCAGTCTCTCTGGCAGTAGCATATATGTTTCGCGGTTTTCAAAGGCTTAATTGTATAACTTCTCAGCTGGCACATAGAGCTCATTTAAGTCTTCGTTGCCTTTTTTGTGCCAGAGATTTCTTGATTATGAGTGGTATATACAGGGTGTTTGAAAAGTATGGGTACGGCTTAATATTTTAAAAACCATAGGAGATAACATCTATAAACTTTGCACAGTGTCATATGGCTATGTAAACTATTTTTCCTTGCTATTACCATGACATGCCAACCATGGGGGGACGGCCCACAGAGGAAAACATGGAAATCTTAAATTGAAGCATGGGTCGAGTGATACCTCATTTGAAAGAGCTCCCTTAGTAGAGTTGAATGCCGCAAACCGCATCTCAAAAGGTTTATCCAATCAGAAATGGCGGCTTGTCTTAGGTACACATTGTGAAGTACATTATGCGCTGCCATTTCTGACTGGATCGTCGTATTCTGATGCGGTAGGCGGCGTTTCACTCTACTAACCAATGTGTTTTCACTGACTTTTTTTAATTAGCAAATTATGTCATAAATTTATAACACAATAAATAAAACTAAAAAACATTGGTATTTATTGTGTTTTATTCATTGTGTTATAAATTTATGACATAATTTGCTAATTAAAAAAAGTCCATTCCCACAACAACACAATAAATACCAATGTTTTTTAGTTTTATTTATTGTGTTATAAATTTATGACATAATTTGCTAATTAAAAAAAGTCAGTGAAAACACATTGGTTAGTAGAGTGAAACGCCGCCTACCGCATCAGAATACGACGATCCATTCAGAAATGGCAGCGCATAATGTACTTCACAATGTGTACCTAAGACAAGCCGCCATTTCTGATTGGATAAACCTTTTGAGATGCGGTTTGCGGCATTCAACTCTACTAAGGGAGCTCTTTCAAATGAGGTATCACTCGACCCATGCTTCAATTTAAGATTTCCATGTTTTCCTCTGTGGGCCGTCCCCCCATGGTTGGCATGTCATGGTAATAGCAAGGAAAAATAGTTTACATAGCCATATGACACTGTGCAAAGTTTATAGGTGTTATCTCCTATGGTTTTTAAAATATTAAGCCGTACCCATACTTTTCAAACACCCTGTATATGAATATTTGTGTTCGTAACAGATGGGTGATAAAGTTTTATAATGATAATATGTGTTATTTTATAAAGTTGCATTCAAATACAATTGTTACGGTGTTAACGAAATTTAAAGTTTGAAAAATATATAAATGAACATTTAGAGTATATTTTCATTTTGTTGTAAAGAACACTAGTGTGGGATTTTAGACAAAAGCCAATTTGAAACACGAGGTTGAGTTACAGTGACCGCTAGTCTCCTTACGGCGTTAGAGCTAGGTTATTAGTTGAAAATAACTCAAGATATAACTATATACACGCGTTTAATATTGAATTTTAATTTACTTTATACTGTAGTAATTCAATAACATATTCGTATTATTTTAAAATCAGTTTAAAGTGATTCGATTATATTTATTTCCATGTTATTGGCTATCTAAACCGCTCTGCCTGTTGTCGGTGGTGAGGTGGCAAAGTACCTGGGTAGAGGGCAGCCTCAGCAGAAGACTCAGCACCGGCAGAAGAAGTAGCGTCAGCATGACTGTGTCAGCGGAGAGTGGCCGAGCTGACCCCGTCCTCAGTCTTATGTACCCCGGCCACCACATCACTTGGGGAAATCACTACGGCCAGATTAGCCACGGGACTGCCGCGACAGGTTAATCATGTTAGCGTCAGTTACCCCGCTCCCCACCCACGCCAACAGGAGCGCCGCCCTGTGAAATTACTCGCCAGTAGTGTGTTCTCGGCTCGAAGGTCCTTGGGAAATTGTGACGTTGAGATCGGCCGTTACAATGTCGTATACTATTTATTTATTTTTCTGCTATAATTATATTACTTAAAGATTTAATGTGCAGCTCTTTTTGAAAGAAAGTACTGAAATGACTTGCCATTCAGCATTTGATGTAGAAACACTTTGTACCACATTATAAATTTAAGTCTGTAGAGTCTATATTTTAACATGGACTCCGAACCACATAATTTTTGGTCCTGCATTAACTAACTACTTGAAAATATCTACCCTAAATTCCATTTATGTTCCTTTTGATTCCGGAATGATATTTACAGTTGAAATTAATAGACAAGGGTTTGAAATTTTAATAATACTCGTATAGATACTATGCTCTCAATGTAAACTGTTTATCAGAGTTTTGATTGTTATGTGAAAACAAATACTTCGAATCAAAACTTTATTATTTTACTCTACATTTTGTTCTACTTTAAACTTCGTTAGCTAAATTCATAAAAAATGTGACAAAGGATGTCTTTATTCTTGTAAAATGTGTACGAAAAGAAGGCGCGTAGTTAGTAAATTGTTCAAAGCAGTCTTTTGTAATTTGTTCCAATTTAAGAGAATAATTTTATGATTAATTGGGCTTCTTACAATCAACAATGTAATTAAAAGGTCGGGGTTTGTCATAACTTAGAGAACTTTGTTAACATCTTTGATCCAGCTCAATATAACGCCTCTGATTTTTCATTACTCTTTTGAAACGAGTTTAATTACATTATATACAATAGAGTTTTAATGCGTGATTTTAAACTTATTTTATCAAAAATATTGTCCGGAAGTAGCCCATCACCGTTTAAATCTAGTCGTAAATACAAACAAGTGTTAGGTAATCACATTTTTTTTAATAGTACGAGGTGTATATTAATTAAATTGCTATATGTTGTACTACACTATATTGTGTTGAGTCTTAACGAAAGAAGAGCAAACAATGAAATATCGCCGGAAAAATTGATCCGCTAGCTTCCAATCTGAAATCCGGTTCTAAAAATAAAAATTCACGATAAAGCTAAATTGTAACCGATCGCCTTATCCTATCCATATAATTTACGATAAACGTGTGAATTCTTGTCACCCACTTTATCGATACAATTTCAAACATTCAGTCATAGAATCGTACATACTTTCAAATCCCATTTCTCGTTACTTCGCCAAAACTTTATCAATGAGAAACTCCGCAGTGACGTTTAACTAATCAAGTAAACCTAACTCAATTGTATAAACCGTTCTTTTTATGAGTTATCACTTAAAACTGTCATTTAGTCACATAATCGTGATAGCAACGCTGACACAGATGGAGCACGCACGCTTCCCGTAGTAACTGAGTCTGTTCAACCGGGTGGCTGCCAACTCAAGTCATCCGATTGAACAGAATTGGAGTATTCAGCAATGGCAGTTTCCACTGTAATAACACCATCGTGTAAAAATGCTATAATAGATGTTGGGGATGTACTGCGTTGTCTTTGGAGTAAATCTATTAAGTCCAGATGAGAGAAGGACCGTGGCACACAGAATCTCCTCACAGGTCACCATATTCTAGAGAAAAGAACAAACCATGTCTCCGAGGAGTGGAATAAGACGGTTCGCAAACAAATGAACCCCGGTTTAGTGGGTTTAGTGTTCCATAGGAGTTGCATAGGACACAGATGAAATAAGAAGGGCCACGAGCATAAGAACTGCTTTTTCATAATTTTAAGGATCCAATATCGCGGTAGCTTTAATTTCATAGTTTTCATCCTTCTTTGCGTGTTCTGTAATAATAATATATTACATTTTTGTTGTTCCAGATTTGAAAGTATAAGGCGCCATAGCAGAAAATGGTGAGTTTTAATTTATTTTTTTATAAATCGTACACCAATATGTACAATTTAATCATGGGCAAATATGAAAGCGCAAAATCTTTCCCTAGATATTGAAATTGCAGTTTAGGACAATTTTTGGATCCTACTCCCAAAAGCATAATTTTTATGAAGACTCAATTATAAATGGGACACGCTACTTAAGCATTAGTGAAATGCTTCAGCAGACAAGTCATGCAATTTGTGACATCCATAGGCAGCACAGCTCCAGCTACAGTTTGTTGTTGTGGTTTGCCTATAAATCTTGGTTGACAGTGGCCTAGATAAAATAAGACAAAGACCCCCTAGAACCTCAACCCCAAACCTTTGTAAAAATTATTTACATCTGACTGTTTTATATTATTTTAATGTTTTTTTTAATTTTAATTAAATACCTCTCCTTTTATTATGCGTTTTAAATTCCACCTGTTTCTCCCATGCTTTTTTATTAATGTACGAGTATTTACTTCAGAGTTAAGTGTAAAATGATACTCATACATACTGTTTGAGATCTGTATGAAATGCCAGTTACACACAAGAACTGCCGTGTCTGTGGCTGTATATCTACTCTCGCATCTAGTTAACATCGCTTACAGGTGATATCTGTGTGAAATGCCGGCCATACTCAGGGACAGCCGTGTCTGTGGCTGTATATCTACTCTCGCATCTAGTTAACATCGCTTACAGGTGATATCTGTGTGAAATGCCGGCCATACTCAGGGACAGCCGTGTCTGTGGCTGTATATCTACTCTCGCATCTAGTTAACATCGCTTACAGGTGATATCTGTGTGAAATGCCGGCCATACTCAGGGACAGCCGTGTCTGTGTTAAGTATCTACTCTCGCATCTAGTATAGCGCTTACAGGTAAAGTCTGTGTGAAATTCCGGCCATACTCAGGGACAGCCGTGTCTGTGTTAAGTATCTACTCTCGCATCTAGTTAACATCGCTTACAGGTGATATCTGTGTGAAATGCCGGCCATACTCAGGGACAGCCGTGTCTGTGTTAAGTATCTACTTTCGCATCTAGTATAGCGCTTACAGGTAAGGTCTGTGTGAAATGCCGGCCATACTCAGGGACAGCCGTGTCTGTGTTAAGTATCTACTTTCGCATCTAGTATAGCGCTTACATGTAAGGTATGTGTGAAATGCCGGCCATACTCAGGGACAGCCTTGCCTGTGGCTGTATATCTACTCTCGCATCTAGTTAACATCGCTTACAGGTGATATCTGTGTGAAATGCCGGCCATACTCAGGGACAGCCGTGTATGTGTTGTATATGTTATTCTCCCATCTAGGCACTCCGGAATAAATTCTTGAAAGTATGAGCGTTTTTGTCGACTTATTCTGTTTAAACTCTGTATTAATTAGCTATTTATGAATGTTTGTGATGTGATTCTCCAACATAGTTTGTTCTGTTGTAAAAAATATCTGATATGACCGAGCAAGAAAGTAATTTAATGAATACAGTAGCCTACGGGTTACTCTAAGTATTGGAATAATAATAATTAATAGGGTGAGGGAAATTTTACGTGTAGAAAAACAAGAATAGTTTTATGGTATTAAGCATTATTACATTTTTGTGTTTGGCATAAACTGCCCTCTCCGCCCTTCACCAGCCACTGCATCATTTCATGAAACCGGTACAAATGCAAACCATTTTACAATTATTGGGTTCATGAATGTATATGTAACAACAGTAATCATGTGTAACCTTTAATTCCATAGCGATTAAAGCGATACAAAAAAAAATTTTATTGCTTCACAAAAGAAACAAAAATTGTACAAATTTACAATAAATTTCCTTAAGGGGTTAAAACTTTTACTCCGAAAAATCATATTGTTAATAGTGGTTATTCATTTAGTTACTTTACAAAGACATTTCGAGAAATGTATTATATCCTTTGTAGTTTTTAACACTTATCCTTATTTTTAACACATATCCTTTGTGTTTAAGTTTAACATTAATTCTGTGAGATAAGAGCCTCGCACAAGCTTGTGGGCCATTAGGTTATGCAGAAAAATCGGCCTCTCCTTCTTCAATAGAAATTTACTAAAATTTGAACATTCGAAAGCAGTTCATTTAACCATAATAGTGTATGGTGTTAGATATAAAAATTAAGGTTATTAAATAAGTGCGCCGAGTCGCGGCAGGTAGAACTACTGACGGCGCGGCGCGGCGCGTTCTCCTCTTATTCTCTAGCCGCTTTTATGTTGTGTGTGCTACAACTATTATAGCTTTATACTAATTTCCCCCTAAAAACTTCCAGATAATGATCTGGAATAGTATTTATAGATAAGTGCAGTAAAGTAGAACATAACCAGTGCCTCCTCTATTCTACGTTCCAACCAATCAGAGTTAACTGTTACGTTATCTTACTATATTGAGTAAAAGACAATATTGTAAGAAAGGGTTAGATGTCTGTCATTAATTAGCTGAAAATCAAATAAGTTTGCTTACAGCCTCAAATCACCAGTGGGACGTATCAAAGACTTATTTTAATTAAAAGAGGCTTTCTCCAACATATAGTTTATATCCGCCTTAGTTATAGTTATGGAAATACAGAACTGTTGTCATAATTATTTCCTCATAACCAACATTGTATTATATACGCTGGTGTGTCAGTATCACCCTACACCAGGAAATTGCTCAACTATAAAGTCTCAAAGGTTTTAACTTAATCAAATGGACTTTGAATGTGAAATAATCTCCCTCTACATTATGCGAGTGTTGGCAATTAACAACTATCAGACATGTGGTAATTGCTTAATCCATTCTGCATTGGTAGGTCACATGACATGTCACTGTAACTGCACTTTTGTTATAAACTAAAGTCGGTATTGTCTGTTGAATACAACGAATAATCCACACAGAGCTCAGTGTATCGGTACGAAGTTTTACAGGATAATTAATATGCCAACTATGAATTAGAGACATTCTTATTGGACACATCTAAATGATCAAAGACTCATTTTTTCCTTTTTGGTTGATAAAACTCAGCCTATTTAATATCTTTAAGACAATTAAGATAATATCTCAATGTAACTTTAGGGTAACAATGTAACATTCTCCACGTAAAAGTTGTACAGTATAATATTATCGATTTATTTTGTTTGCGATTTAAACACTATATTTTCTTCCTACTGTATGTAGATATCACGCAATAGAAAATTTATTTATATTTCACTAAAGGCCGCGTCAGGCTAGTTATAGTGCGTAGATAATAAGTAGAGTTAATATTAAGACATCACAGTGTTGGAGAGAATTATGTTATAAGAAAGCTAGAAAAAAAACAAAATACAAATCAGTTGTCAACCTGTCAAAACTTTCTTAAGTGATGCTTCTAGTTAATGGCCGTTCTGATACACAATAAGGGCTGGCTGCTACATGAGAATAAGCTATAGACACCGGCAAACGCTGATGAGAGAGTATGCGCAATCTTCTAGTCAGGGAATTAACCAAACAGTTAAACAGGTATTTAATGTACCATGGATTTTAAGGAAGACATAGTTCATTACATTACAAAGCTTCTGCTTACATTCCGTTGTCAGTAATGAACTGTTAATTTGAGGAGTTACAACTTTGCTAAGGTTTTTTTTAAATATAACTATAGAGATGAGCACTTTCCCTAGTGGGTATTTTGAGTGTAAGAGCGTCCGGGAAAGTATTCTTGTAGTATATACTTGTGTCAACCTGTTACTTTTCCTGTTAATATTTAACGAAAAGATTTATTTTATGAATGTTGAAGCCCTCAGAGTTAATAAAGCTGTAAACTATTTAATGACGGAAAACTCGGTAAAAAGAGGGCTGGTAAAAGAAAGGTGAAGTGTTAAATTTATAGAATTCTACCCTAACACAGTACATACACAAGTTAAATTGCAGAAACGACTCAATCTAAGTTTATAGCTTGGTTGTTATGTTCTAAAACATGATAGAAACTCTTGATAAGTTTTAGTTACTATTCCATGAGTTTTAGTTAAAACGTGTTCCATTTTCAATCATACAGTAAAAACCTAAACCTATTTCATTTCATACAAATATACATTGCTGAATCAGTATGCGCTATATCTTATTCATACGAAACCCTACATTTTCTTTTATATACATTGTTAATGGGCAGAGCCTTTCACATTTTTAATTGTTTATTTTGCCAAAATGAAGTTTGAATAACTTTTTAAAAACCGAAATTAAGTGCACTATTTTCAACTCGCGTTCATTTTCAATTTTCATAGTTTTTGTCCCATATTCTTAGGAAGATATACAGTTAGAAAGAACTCTTTAAAGCACTGTTCATAGCACAATCGGACACACATCAACTACCATTGGGGTCATAACGCATCACTAACAAATTTGTGGCAGGTGGAAATCAGGAGTTTAGCGCTGTTCCCCGCGGCTTCGCACGCTTTTTGTAAGCTTTGCTCGTGTATGAGCGCTTCTGGTTCAAGTGAATTATATTGTCAACGCCACTGTAGAGTTTACCTTGTTTACACTATCAAGAAAATCTGCCTAAAGTGTAGGTTTATAGCCATTGTACACGTACATGTACTTAATAATAAAGTGGTCTAACATTCAAGCTATAAGGCCAAACATAAATTCATTTGAAAGACAAATATCCATAAAAACTTAGCGCCTTCACATAGTGTTATTGTAGTGGTTATTATACACAACTATCTCGTAATTGTAGTTTACAATGTGCAGGCGCTTTGATAACTTATATATTTTTGCAGCGCCTCCTGGTGGTGAGTTACATTAATGGGCATAGCATATAAACCTTCTACGTGGAAAAATACATATACAGTACATACAAATTTTCATAATGATCGGTCAAATAGTTTCTGAGTCTATAAAGGACAAACACACAAACATTCATTTATATATATATATATATATATATATATATATATATATATAGATTCTTATCAATAGTTGTACTATTGGAATATGTAAATGTGTTACAGAGGTTCCGGTTCTGCGGGGATGGCGACTGTCCGGACTGGATTCTAGCTCAGATCAACACACTCGCCAGAACGGTGAGTTGATGGGATTAATGGACAGTATGCTTATAATTAAAATGTGTTAAAGGATAATATTGTAACATAACGTTCTTTCATATTTCGCTTTGTTTGCAAAACTCATTTGTAAATATGAGTAGATGTTACACATAGTTATTTTTCTTAAGGTTTTTTTTCTCCATTGGGTATAGAATAGTCGGGGTGAGTTCTCTGCCTACCGTACTTTTGAATCTCATAGGTTTATTGCCATGGCTTCCAATTTATTAATTTACAAGCTCTGAACTTGCGAATTTCGCAGAAAAATTAATTTACAAAATAACCAGTAAAATATTCACACGGAAAGTGTAAATATTTACAATATGTTGGTCTACTTTATTAAATTTACTAATAAGAGAAGAATCTCAAGTCTCTAAACGATCATCATAGATATGAAACTGAAATGGCTGCAAACGTCAACAAATTGCCTCGAATTTCAATGAAGTCGCTGGTCTTGGGTCATATACGCGTACCATACGGTATCAACAGTAGGTTGCTTTCATTTTTCTGTTTGAGCTTAGTTCCTTATCTTCTGACCTCAAACAAGTGATTAAGGGAGCCGTAAAGTAAAAGATTAAATCAAGCAAAGCAACTTTATTAACATAAGTAAATATAATAAATGAGAAGGGTTTGTACGAAGTATGAAATACATCGTATGTAGTTGTATTGAATGAATAGTTAATTTTGATTACTGTAAACAATATTTACATTAAAAGTAATATTACATTCAAAATGGACTTTACAGCCATAATAATTCCTAACGTCTGTATCAATGCTTTTACCCAGAAAGGTACTCTAATCTAGCTGAATAGTATCTCAACATTACTTCGTGAAATTATTTCCTGATCTTATTTGGATAAGGGTTAAACACTAGGTAGCAAAAGTGCTTGTGGGCAGAGGCAATTCTCTTTATGAATGTAAAAAGGTTTTTGACAAAGAGCTTAACGCAACCAACAGAAATGAAGCTGCAATATAATACTGTACGTCTTCATTTAGAGGAAATCATCAAAAATAACATTTTTTGAAAGTACTGACTGTAATTATTTACTTTATTGATACTCATTAATGGTTGTTGATTGCAACGTGAATTTATTTTTATTTCGAACATTAAATAAATGTAAGACTACGTAAAAATGTAAATCAATTAACAAAAAGTGAAATTAAATTGTGACTGTTTCTTTTTTAAATAAAGAGAGTATTATTCACAATGTTTTGAAGTTTGACTGCTCAGCCATGTTGAGTATTCAATATTAGTCAAGCGTAGAACAAACAAACGTTGCGTTGGTGATGGTCAAGTGAACATTAATCTTCAATGACCGTATTAAATAATACGTTTGTATTCGCAGATCATAAGCAATGTTGTTTTGATCTGTGCATGTCTGAAATAATGTTTTGTAAGTTTAAATTACCTCCTTCTTCCCTTCAGGTAGAGACGTTAATTTTGGCGAATGCTTTTAATTATTCAGCGCTGTATATGGTTTATTAACATTACAGTCCTAAAGTTTCGATACAATTAATATATAATTTCTAAGTGGTATCCTTAAAATAGAGAAACAAAAAATATTTGAAAAATATCAAAAATGTTGAAAGTTTTATTAATATAATTTTATTGGTTCGATGTGCATACATTTTGTTTGAAGTACAACTTCTGTTTAATTTGTACCTTCACCTTGTTGTAGATTTGACGCTAATCTTGAAATCTATATTTTGATCATTTTTTTATCTAGACTGACTCTATGTGGTTTTTGAAGGATGAATCTCAGTAGTATATACAGAAAATAAAATAGCAAGACACATCACACACAATTTTGTGATTCTGCGTTCAAAAAAACGCACATAGTCAGTCTAGACAAGAGACTGAAGATTTCAAGATCTGGATATATAATAATATAGTATATATTATAATAATATGAATAATACAATATATATTTTAGCTTCGAGTGCCGGTGCTGTGTGAAATAAAACAAATATGGTTTTCAATATGGTTGTTAATATGGTTACAATTTATTTATCACGTTGGAAAAGATTAATTACATCGTTAATATTATTTTACTACAGTTGTATTTCTCGTTTTAGTTTCTGTACATAATTTAACAATAAATACGTTTTTTGGTCGTAGTTCATGTAAAGCCCATTGGTAGAAGAACTGTGGGACCTACATATTCACGCAGAATCCGAACCATGATTTTACATTCTATATGTTGTTAGATGAAAACTGACTAGCCATTTTTATTGCTAGCTTTACTATTTCACTGCTATTATTTAGATATTTTTATTGGCTTCTTTAGAAACGGAACGTTCACATTAATGTTTTCACATCGTCTCACTATCCAGTGTCGGACACAATTTTTGATTGAGTATAAATTGTATGTGAATGGTATAAGATCAATTGTGTTTATTGTTTTTCAGAGCTCAATAAAAATGAAACTGCTGTGCCAAGTGGTGGCTGAATCCATCGTGAGCGAGACACCGATAAATGTAAGTTTATATATTTGTCTGTGTGAGATTCATGGCTTATCCAGTCAGTGTCACGTGACTTTAATATCAACAGTTATGATCTGTATTCAGTTATATCTGTATTCATTATTGATAGTTATTTGTTATGTATTTAATATTATTATTTTTTTAAATAATGTTTTTTCTTAGTCACATACGCACTATTAACAGATCTCATATTGTTATTGAAACGTCACTTCTATTTGTAAAAGTATATGAAAATAACAACTTTAAAAGCTGCGGAGTATAAATGTAGCAATCACCAAAGTTTGATATATGAGATAGTATCAGAAAACTACCCAAAATACATGTAAACAGCCCAGATAAAGACCGTACGTGATTGACAATATTCAATAATTTGTACTAAAGCAATGTTTTTTATAAATCCCTGCTACGTGGTGATTCAGATAATCAGTCAAATTTTTAACATTACCTGAACACAATAGTGCACGTGTTTTAAGCGAAAACTTCAAAAATGATTTTGAGGTAAGTTTAGGCTGGAATGTTGTAGCAGCTACGCGACTCGTATAGATTTCAAGCGAGACAACGTTCACGAAGACCTCGCAATACTGTAGTATTATCAGTTGATTCAATAATCAGCTGTTTCATTTCAGTGTAGACATTTTCACTTCTATTTCTGTTTTCCTTGCCTTGTACTTTTCTTTAAATCTTCGCAGATAGCATTTCCTTTCAACACTAACCATGGCTTTACCCACTGGCTAACATAATTAATGTTATACAACTATTATTAGAACTAATTTTAAATTTATATAATTGTATTATTTTAATAATTTATTAAAATTTATTCATCACAATTTTAAGAAGTATGTTGCCTTAGACTAAAATTTGTTAAGCGTCTTCGTAACGAATAAATTAATTAAACAATGTTTATTAGTCTGTCTATTATTTCCATTACTATTGCAGAGTATGAAAATATATTAATAATATATACTTGAACTATGTATGCTGCGTTGGTAGGATTTTTGAATCATTAACATTAATGTTATTTATTTAAATTGATTGGGTGTTATAATTAATATTTCACTACTATTGTTAAATTGGCTCAATATTGTTACAGTTTAACTCTGTGGGTCCATCACATTCACACCGGATTATTAATTTCACTGTGTGGTCCGACACTGCAATGACTATATGATGCAGTTCAGTTTGAACTATTTAAAAAGCTGGACATGTACTAAAAAGTAACGTAAAACGTAACATATTCTTAGAAAGAGTACTAATTTGGTGCCCCTATGAATTGCTAAATTTTTGACGATATAACAGCAAACATTGTGAAACCGTACAACTTTGACATTTTTAATTTAATGATCGTTGCATAGAAACTTTTAAACGAGATACGGCTCGACCTTTATAACCTTTATATTTTAAAATCTTTAAAAATTACCCCTACCCCCCAATTGCCATTTTTGTGTATTTTTGAGTGTTGAAATGTGGGAGTTTTCGTTTTCCTGCCTCGTATTCTTTCAATTATAAACAAATTTAAGGTATGAGCTAAAAGTACAGGTGAGCTACGTTAACGTAAATATAGGCAATTTAAGCAATAATATTTCATGGATACCACATGATATATTTTAATCATTAATTTATGGTGAAATGACGTTGTTGGTACAAAGACGAGTTCAAAAATTAGACTAGAAACTTCTAAAACCACAATTTGACTATTTTTACGCTATAAATGTTAAAAATTAACATTGGATCTGTGGCTTTATTTGCATTGTACACTATTGCGTAGTAAATGACTACTATTTAAAAGGGGGTTTTTCAGTCTTAAAGTTTTTCTTGGTGGGTACTATTACAATACCAGACACTATAACATTAGAGAAAACTCCTTGAAACCATGTTTTATTTCGGAATTTCTCTGATAGTCACGTAGCTTGGTTATGTATTATATTTATTGCAAATTATTCAACGGAGATGTTAATTTAGGAATTCAAAAATACTTTGCCTTCTTGATTCTTTTGCTAACAAAGAAGTCTCCAAAGTATATTTTAATACCAGCTCCTATCTAAAAATGTCATCTAACTATTGTTCAATAAAATTGAGTTTAGTTCAGAAACCCTCCAAACACTCCAAACACTAAAGCCAATCTTATAGTTCAATATTATTATTAGCGTCTCTTCAAGGAAACGGTTATTTATAACACAGCTTTAACAATCTTTAAAGCAGTATGCAACTTACATTAATATATTCACAATCCAAGTGTAATAATTCAGAATAATGTTTCAGTTATTTATCAATAACTGTGAATGAACATTTTATGATTGATGTATGATCGATTTTATATTCAAAATTTCTATTTTTATTTTATTTATTCCAAAGTCTGTACATTTACACATATACATATGGTTCACCGCAGTAAACACTGGTTTATGAGACTCTGGGCAAAAAATAGGAATTCCAGAAATCGAAATAATAAACAATTAAGCTACAAGAAATTTGAAACATACATTGCCCAACAGATGCAATTGACTATATTTCATGGAAGAGTACGTATATTAAAGACGAAAAAACACGCCACCTGAAAAAAATTAAGATGGACCATTGGCTGAACAAAAAAGTTTTCCTGAGAAAGAGGCATTTCCCAAAGAGATATGAGATGCCATGTGATGTTTGTTTGAAAATCCAAATATCTGCAATGCTAAAACACAGAAAAATACGTTTCACTCGTTACTCCAAGACGGATTCCTCATTGCCTCCAACAAGAATGCTATTCTACAGCTACTCACGAAAAGTTTAATTTATCACTGAGAAACGTTGCATTAATGAAGAAACCGCATCTATGCAATTTTTATCTGGCTGTTCATTCTTTATTCAGTGAATTACTGTATTCGATTTTCAAAATGAATTGCTGGTCACTCAGTTACTCCTTACAAAACTGGAGTGGGGCCGTCAGAGAATGGTTCCATTTGATTTTAAAATAATTAATCAATTTCGATTAAGTATCATAAAATAATCCCTGGGCCTCCTAATTTTTAAGTCGGTAAAAAATTACTGAAATTGTACCGATACAGTTTTATCATTAATATAATACATTTTATTCGTGATTTAAAAATAATTTCAGTACATCCCGTAGTAGTAGAGCGCACTTGTGTAGTGTAGAGACAAGACAGTACAGATTACGCTGGACCAAGAGTGACAAGTAGCGTCTGTGAGGTAATCCAATCCTAACGCCTTTGTACCAGGACGGAGGAGAGATGGAATTACGGAGCCTCACTCCTAACGTACTTGTGTAGTGTAGAGACAAGACAGTACAGATTACGCTGGACCAAGAGTGACAAGTAGCGTCTGTGAAGTAATCCAATCCTAACGCCTTTGTACCAGGACGGAGGAGAGATGGAATTACGGAGCCTCACTCCTAACGTACTTGTGTAGTGTAGAGACAAGACAGTACAGATTACGCTGGACCAAGAGTGACAAGTAGCGTCTGTGAGGTAATCCAATCCTAACGCCTTTGTACCAGGGCGGAGGAGAGATGGAATTACGGAGCCTCACTCCTAACGTACTTGTGTAGTGTAGAGACAAGACAGTACAGATTACGCTGGACCAAGAGTGACAAGTAGCGTCTGTGAAGTAATCCAATCCTAACGCCTTTGTACCAGGACGGAGGAGAGATGGAATTACGGAGCCTCACTCCTAACGTACTTGTGTAGTGTAGAGACAAGACAGTACAGATTACGCTGGACCAAGAGTGACAAGTAGCGTCTGTGAAGTAATCCAATCCTAACGCCTTTGTACCAGGACGGAGGAGAGATGGAATTACGGAGCCTCACTCCTAACGTACTTGTGTAGTGTAGAGACAAGACAGTACAGATTACGCTGGACCAAGAGTGACAAGTAGCGTCTGTGAAGTAATCCAATCCTAACGCCTTTGTACCAGGACGGAGGAGAGATGGAATTACGGAGCCTCACTCCTAACGTACTTGTGTAGTGTAGAGACAAGACAGTACAGATTACGCTGGACCAAGAGTGACAAGTAGCGTCTGTGAGGTAATCCAATCCTAACGCCTTTGTAACGGGGCGGAGGAGAGATGGAATTACGGAGCCTCACTCCTAACGCATTTACCTTTGCCGCCAAATCACAGAAAATAGCTTACTTAAAATTCCGCTTTCAATTCCACCGAGACGCTTCAGATCTTTTAATCTTTTTTCTTTCGCACAAAGGGTGACAGGCCTCCACGTGATGAGATTTCAGAGCTGAGTAATGTTTATATACAAGTAAACAAAGCTTTTTCTATGTTTAATGTTTTCTTTTATGCATTACATAATAATTGTTACAGTTTCTTCTAAATAAGTAGACAGTTTATACATCTGGAAAAGCGTTTATCACAAATTTACGGTATTACTAAAATATTTCACTGTCTCGAAATTCACACGATTACACTATATGCTACATGTGTGATGAATACATTTTAAATACATCTGGTATTTTGTCTTACTGGTGTGTTAAGAGCAAATTTTGTGATCGATTTTCAACTTCGCGAAGACCTAAAAACTTGAAATTTTGCGCATAACTCTGAGATGTATGACATTACAATAATATACTATAATAAAAGTATGACTAGATATTTTAAAGTAAGGAAAAAATGTAACTTTTACATTGGGCTCATAAGGAAACGTGGTATCAACGAGATAAATGAAGACTGATAAATTAGTAAACCGAATATCCTGTGAAGGTTAATAATATGGGAATTTCAGTAAATTAACAACACAAGGAGAAATAAAAGTATAATCTATAAATAATCACCAACCAAGTGCCCCACGTAATGCATTTTAAATATTATTGGAACTTTCATCGTTAAAATTCACCAATATTAATTGTTTACTACAGTCTGAATAAAATTATAAATCTTTATGAATGTTGAAGAAATTATTTAACCCTTTCATTCCATTTCAAAAATGTGTTTCATAAATAAATAGAATTTGTAGGGAGGCACACCAAATTTAAATATAATGTCCTTGTAAAATGTACACACGCAATGTATTTCAAGCGTAGTTAGGGGATGCAAGGTCCAAGTAAACACATGAAGATAGCCATATTATCTTTAGAATTATGACACCTTTAGCTACAATGAACGTTTTATCTCACAAGAAAATAATAATCTGCTAGTATACGTACGTATTGCATCACTTTCTTATTTTATGTGCAAATTGTTTTCCTATGTACATATGCGCAGAAACAGGTACATTAAAGATCAATAAACATGTAGTTATTTACTACACAACTAAAAGTTAATTGATTAGACCACCTTAGGAATTGTGCATTTTTCCACTTAACATGCTTACTCTGTCAAAAATGCAATAATTTTATTTCATTTAAACAAATGATGTGAAAATATATTATGGTGTGTGAGGTATGTAACAGTGCGTTATCATCCATGTGGGAATAAGTGTGTTGTGTTATTACAACGTTGTTTCAGTTGCGTTGTTTAATTTTCTTTTCTCTTTCAGATAAAGTAAAATTCGAAGTTAGAAAATTGCTTGCAAGAAATTATAGGCAGGAATAATTAAGACAGAGCTTTACTTTTATCCTGTATTTGTTACTTGTGCATTTTTCAGCAATCTTTTTGAGAAGATTTGTTTTTTTAATTTGTTTAGCAATTTTCCATTACCACTGATATAATTTGCGAACTATTTTACAAAATGTTGTTACCAACAGTTCATCGGCAAACATATAATTATGAGACATTACAATGACGTTTCTGTAAGTAATAAACTCATTTCAAATGATTAATGTAATAGCCAAGTATCTGGCGCTGTTCACCAGTATAGTATATGTGTTCTTTTATGAAGAATACAAGGTCAAACACTAGTATTGAATTCCTCTGAAAGTAAACAACCTTTGTTGGTTAAGTCGACATCTTAGTGATATGAGGGCGGATCCCGGGGGCTTTAAAGCCGCTTTATGCACAGAACAACACGAACACAATACACAGTTTGTCAACGGCAGAAGGGCTGGAATATTGCGCCCTTCTAGGGAGTGGTGGGTGGAAGATTTATCGCTGTGAACAACACTTCAAATTTAATAATGGATGTGAATCATGGAAAATATCTAGGAAATATGATACATGTCTATTTTGTAGTATTATCCCACTAATATTTTGGCTATTTTAATAGGTTATGTCCAAATATTCTCTAAACAGTACGCATTAATTGGCGTGATAAATTTTAAATCACATGAAAGAATTAATTACTGAAACCAATTGGATTTTTGTCAGTTTTTACGGGCTGTGCTTCAGTTCATCGAAGTAAATTGTCGTTGTTTAATTAATTATATTTGAAATGTGTATGACTAATTAGATTCTGACATGATGCACATTTCTTTGCTGGGTATTCTTATTTAAATGGGATAATCTGAAAGGAAAACTAGGATATTATGATCTAAAGGTAAAACTACACAAAGGTGAACAGATTAAAATTTGCTGTCTTGTCACATATTACAGGTAAAGAACTTATCTTGTACTGGGTACATTAAAGTAACTGAGTAGACAGAATGTTTCTTTGAAAACGTAACATAAAGCCGTTATTTTTATTTCGCAATCTTAGTTAACACATATGTTTTGTTTACAGTACGAAAAGGCCAAAAAACTCACATCAGATGCCAAATTTGGTAAGTTACATCTCCGTTTTAAGTATAATTAAGAGTTTATTTCGTACTGATGGATAGGGTTGACGAAACATTTAATTCGATACCTTATATTTCTTATAACTGTTATTGTGTGATGTTGCCTTGATCGAGTTTATTGCAAATAAAAGCTGAGAGTCAAGGAAAAGTGTAGCAACGACATTATCAAATATCATTAATTAAAACCAGTAACTTAAGCATTAAAACATAATGCCTTATTTTCTCGTCATGAAAAATAAATACAAAGTTAATTCTGCCACAAGGAGTGTCCCTTGCAGGTATTTTTAGATCATGAACGGATATAAAATGTAAGTTGCTAGTCGCTAAATCTTTAATTACAAAGATCGTAAAGTTCATTTTATTTTAGAGGTGAGTCTCAGTTAATGATAACATGAAAAAAAATATTACACATCCTATTGGTAGGGGATTGTCAAATATATTGCTTAAGGTAAACCTTACTGTTGATAAATCATTTTTAGCCTTGACTGTCACGATTTGAGTACTTAATTATATTGTTATGCTCTTTTTGTACAAAGCAATATGGTTTGTATTAAATTAAAATTAAAACTATGTTTAATTATCACAATTAATTATAGTTCATTTTGCTTAGCATCATTTTCATCCAATAACACTATTAGCATTAATACGTTGAATATTTTTAAATATCTATTCCAATCCTCTGCTCACACATGACTAGATATTCAAAAATATTGCAGGATTATATCTACCATAGAATTTATTAACAGCATACTAGATTAAAATGTATCACCGATTTGAAAATGAGGAGAAGATGTAAGCTTATTTTCTACATCTCCTTCTGTTTCTTTGTTTGAAGTATATTTTTGACTATGGAAAGATTGTGAATGAAACAGGATTTTTCCGGGACATTTGCCATCGTTCAGTAAAACAAAAATTCAGTAACACTACGTTTTGACAAAAATATTCCGTAGTTTAGTTTTAATGATTGGTGTTTTGTATAGTTTTGTATTAAGTGCATGTCTTTAGTGTTAGTGAAGTTGACAACAACATGTAGGTTGTGATTCCTGACTTAGGCGTGCCACAACGCTTTAGTAAGATTTGTTTATTTTAACCTAGTTTGTAATTATGTATTAGGTTAGTTCCTTACCTGAAGAAGAGATCAGATTGCAGATCTCGAAACGTAGTGTTACTGTTTTCTTGTTTCACTGAACGATGGCAAATGTCCGGAAAAATCCTGTTTCCTCCTTCTGTTTCATGGAAAACAGCCATTTGTGTGTGTATAGTGTGTTAAATCAGAATCAGTTGATTAATCTATGAATCTATTATTGCTTATTGTAAACATTATTTTAATAACATTACTTTTTAAATTTTACTTATATGTACTACTTTTGTAAGAAAGTGTAAAATGTTTTCCATTTAAATTGTGGTTACTGCATACATTATGCCCGGATAACAATGATGAATAGAAGAATGCAAACTTCAGATTTAGCAGTCGGTATTGGCAATACTGCAGCTGTCACTTTGATCAGCTTTTGCTACAACATGAGTCTTATCAGTACTGGAAGTTTTTAGTGTCGGAAAACATACGGGAAAAATACAAGCACGGAAGTGGAAGTTGGGAAATATAAAAGGAAGTATTATATAGGAAAACAACGATGGTTAGTGGTTTAAAGGATCAATTCTGTGAGTAAATGGTTAATAATTGTGACTGGAGAAGATAGTCAGCCTAAATCTTAAACCTAGTGTTCCAAGTTTGACATATTACAAAGTATACAGTTGTTTTATATGAGTCTGCAGATGTTGAGATGACAGTGAAAATATAAGGCCTATATGTACTTTCTCAAAGTCGTATACAGTACTTACTTATCTGTTACAACCTCATTTTGATGTAAACAGTACTGATTTAATCTTCATTCAGGAATCGCAACAGCAGGAAGATATGCACTATTTAGTGTATTATAAACTGTATTGTTTAGTATTCGCCGGTTTTCAAAATGAAATATATTTTTTTGTATTCTAATGTATACTTCGTATTTAAAATATTTACTTGAAATCACATTGAATGTATAAACTTAGTAATAAATGTTTTTGTTAAAAAAATTTAAAATATGATTTTTATAATACCTCCAGAGAAAAATACGAGATATTGCAGAGAGAATATTCCATTACTGACTGTTTTATTTGCGCATAACCTTACCTTTAAGGAATACAAAGGAATTTTGAATGATAAAAACAGTGATAACTTTCTTGGTCTTGATAAGTTGTACCAACATTTGATTCCATAAGCTCATGCAGACAATATTCAAGAGAGCAAGCTCCACATTCATTATAGTGCGGAAACAACACTCGATTTATTAATTATGAGTACCACGAGTACGGATTTAACAAGATCGGTAATGACAACATTTAATATATATAAAATGTTTTCAAGGTCAAGGTTATGATAATGGAGGAGGTTATGACGCATTATCTGAAACCCGCTTTGACATTTGTATCCCCTTCTAATAAATAACGGTTTAGTTAAAAACAATTGAGAGAATTCCTTAAATGTCTACATTTTTTTACTTTTAAAGCCACATTTAAAAAACGAAAACTTGTAATCGTGTTAATTAAGAAAAAACACTCAATATTTACTTTAATATTGTCGTTTGTATGCTTGCGCGAATGTAGAATGTTTACAGGCGGGGTTTTCGTTGGTAAGTGCAAGAGTTATTAATTTTCCCCAAACAATTTATGGGGATATCGCTGATAACATAAAAATATTCAACTGAATAAATATGAATTCATCTTTGATGTCACGAAGTCAATCTCAGTCAGTAATAAAGCTTGTGGTTTAATTATTTGCTTGTCATATTCGCTCCGCATAACTAGGGCAACGTGCATTCGTTATTTTGCGTTCATGCTGAGATAAACATTTGGCCAAGGCAACTAAATCTCTTATATCTGATCTTACCACAACATCCATATCTCCTGTTTTATTTGAACTATTTATTTATTTATATTCTAACGGCATAACTCCAATGTACATGCAAGAATAAGTTATAGTTGGCCAGAGTGCAATAAAACCAATAATCCTGCAAATAAACGTTGTTCTTGGAAATTCCCTTATCTGATTCATCGATGCTCTTTCCTTGTTCATGTTGTATCAAGATCCAGAGAATCAGATTCTTGCAATTTCTATTCTTAGATTCAGATCCTTACGTTGCTTCTTCTTGAATTGAACAAACATAAATAGCACTATCTGTATCCGTACTACTATATGGAGCCTACGAGTGGAGTAGTGGGAGGAGTACGCCCTCCGCCTGTCACTTACCTTTCATGCATTTCAAAAAACATTGTGCATGTTAGACTATTAACTTACTTACCTTTTTGTAACAAAATAACATTATTTATTTAATATGAATTTATGATAAATTATCATGATTTGACTACACATTTTCTTAAATTGGAACTATTATTAACCATATTGTTTCGGTAGCTGTATATTATTTTTGTCTATTAGGCTATTTTAATTGGTTGGTAGACAATTCTAATGTTGGTAATTGTTGTAACATCGTTTAGTATAATCAATTATTTTGTCAATTTTGTAGTTATCAGTTTATTTCATACGTTTAAAATTATGAAATGACACATATAAACACATTAGCCTATATGTCAATGACTGTATTGCCCCCATTGTTATTCGCTGTTACAGATGAAGACGAGGTGAAGGCGACTGTGTCTGCTCTAACGTACATCCTAACCAGTGCTGCCAAGTACGGAGTGTCTGAAGCCATCCTGTGCAATGAGCTTCAGCAGATCGGCTTCCCTCGGGAACACGGGCAGGCATTGTGTCGCGTTTATAGTGATCAGGTGAGAAAGGGAAAACGTTTGTCCAATTTGTATTCTAACCTGATTTGAAGTGAATTATTATTGCAAAATCTGCAACTTATTTTAAGGGTCATAAGCTATATTTATTATCCAATGGCATTAACACCTCTGAGAAAAGATTAAAATTCGAGGTAATAATTGTATTTCCAGATTTGTAATAAAAACTTCCTTTATAAATTTTAAAGATCTAAAATTATTGAAAAGGGAAGAAAAATTAAAATCACCGATGATATCAGATTGGCAATGGACAAGAGGCTAATCACCATTTTACTGCTTTTTGACTTTTCCAAAGCCTTCGACTGTGTTTATTACCCCCTTCTCGAGAACGAACTGACCTAGAGACTTGATATATTCCATGAAGCTTTATTTCTACATTTTTATAGTGAAAATGTCCTCATTGGTACTATGGGTTAACTTCATAGCAACGAGAAAAATGTAGAATACATTTGTAAACAAATTTAGTATTATAATATACCATTTTAACATGTGGCATAATAACACAAGTTGCTATAGACAAAATTTTTATGAAGGCTGTTTGTTACTCAACACGTGGTGTGGCATACTCCTACCTTGTTGATTAAAATCTGGCCTTGGCCTGTTTATAAAATTACTGTGTAAAGTTTTCTAAAGGACTTGACTAAGTCCTAGGAACATTGTTTTTTTCTTCGTATGGCCAAACACCCTCCAGACGTGTTTGTTTTAGTTTCTGTGTTAAAATTATGAACCATACAATATCCACGCTAAATTTGGTTGTACCAAGAAATCTAAACCAATCACTTCATGCACTACTTCCTTACTATGGCTCTGCCGTTACATTTGATTGAAATTGAGCTTTGAAATAAAGCTATAAAATTACTATGTCGATTTCCGTTAACGGTATTAATAGTATCCATGCCCACAGTGCATGCTGAAAATAATTTGTATCGTGAGTGTTTGCTCTCTTGCATTCAATTAGTAAAATAATGAACTTAAGTTTCGTATTCACAAGAGTAAGACTGTTCCAAATGCGTGTTTGCTTTGTGCGAATATGGGGAGAATGCTAATGCACCGTCAGCGAATGTTGCTGGTGAGTGGGATTCGCATTCCCGATAGCATTGTAACGGATACGTTACAAAAAATAAATAGTAAAAATAGATAGGCTCTGTGAAAAATGTATTAACTTTAGATTTTTTGTTTAGTAGGCTAACTTATATCTTTTAAATTTTGAAACTAGACCTTGCCTAGTTAGGTATTTTTTTAAATTATGAAACTTAGCCCTAGGCTAGGACTATGCCTACACCTAGGCTTCTGAGACCTTTTTTACAGGGTCGTTTTGCAATGGGTGCGGCGTAGGGCAGCTATGTGTGGTGAATGAAAATCAAATTTTAATAGAAACAAATTTTAAATTTATTGAATAAAAACTAATACTAATGAAAATGATATTGATGAAATGAAATTAAGGCTATGCTTAAACTAACATCCTACAACACAAAATCCAATTAGGTTGAAATAATTATTTAGAAAATACCCCTACTCCCTAGCAGTTAAAATTTAGAGTCTGATTAATTAAAAATGTTGTTCGAAAAGGTTTAAATACTCTTAAACATATTCACCAAATCCCATGATGGCGACACGGCGGTCCTCACAGACTGGAATTATCACGAACACAGATGAAACTTTTTTGACACTATTTGAATGTAATTAATGGATTTAATTATGAATGGCACTGTTACTTTCATAAAAGGTTAAATTTGGATCACATTGGAAAAAAGCCTGATTACTAATTGAAAAATTTTGAAACTGTTTCACAACGTACTAAATCATCAAGAGGTCGAGGAAGAAGACTCTCTTCTTCCCAAACTCCGCGTCAGTAGCGCAGAGAGGAAAAAGTGTTAACCTTCAAAACTGAAATTTTCCGTTTTTCTGGTCGAAAAATGGTCCGCTTTTACTTCTGGCTAACAACCCACTCGAAATCGGTGCGCAGAAAACGAGTTTGCGTACCCGCGGGGTCGCTACCCTCCAATGAGAATACTCGTTACGTTAGCCAATCGTGGCACGCGTTTTGCCGTGTTTAGCTTTGTTCTTCGATGTTGATGAAGAACTATCGAGTTTTATTAAATATGGCCGCTTTACCATTCGAGATTTACGTTTGAGGTTACAAAATTGTCAGTGACGGGCTATGTCACCATGCACAACTAACCTTCATAATAAATTGAAATTTGATTATTCTCAAATATGAGAATGATAACATTAACTAAGCAATTAAATTGTCGGTTTGGATTCCTATTCATTAGGTTTATTATTAATATAAAAATATTATTTATTGTATATATTATTCTCGAATTTATTATTAATTGTAAAAGTTGATTTAGGTTACAGGCTAGGCCTATACCCGTTACAGCATTCTCCCCGCAAAAGGTTACTTTTGAGACTAATAACAAATAAACTATTTCACAACACTGCTTCGAAAATAGTCGCTTTCGGTACTCATTATGGTGTCTGTAACAAAAGCGGCCCTTTCTATTCTACAAGCTTCTTCCAGATTGTGTGTAGTTAGTATTCAGCCGCCAGTTTGATACACGTAGTAGATAGTTGTTTGGAATCAGTTGTACATAATTATTTAGTTAGCTGTATTATAAACACAATGTTTTAGAGGAAATATTACTTCGTCGTTGTGATAAAATATCTGGCATTTCATTGTGTTTAGCAAATAGTGTTAAATTTTCTTGAAACAATGTTGTTTTAAACGTGGAAAATACTTCATTCTATGTAAATGTATGGTTAAAAGTTTTTACTTTTTTATTAAGTACCGGTATCGTTCTTATACTCGTACATAAAGTGTTGTTCGGTCCTTGATCGAATTTCCAGACTCGGCTTACTCCTACCTGTAAAACACAATCACGTCCTGGGAAAAGCAATTTTCGATACTAGTTATGTATATACTTTACTATTGAGGTAATTTATAACAGATCTTGCAAATACATGGGTAGTCAATACTCAGTTTTAAAACAAAAGTAACAAGATAGTAATAAAGAAGTACCTTGACGAACTTTACCTAGATGATTGGTTCAGGATAGCGAAATACACTTCAAAAGTATCTGCTTGTTATGCACCTCTGGACACAGTGACTTCCTAGGCAACTACCAGATTTGAAGCAATGATTGAAATCGGTAATCCTATCTCAATTATTTCCCCAAATTATATATTATATTCAACGTTTGGTGAGATATCTAAGAAATTAAATGTTCTGATGTAAAATATGAACATAACCCAAATGTTAACCTTAATTCAGATCAACCATTTTAGAAAGCTACTATAATCAAATTAGAGGATCTCCTATTTTTGGAAAACTCAATAGCATATTGCTTCGCAGACAAGGACTGATTTTATTCTTTTCTCGCTCTTAATTTCACTATGCACCTAAAACTGGGGAAATTCCTTAAATGAGCTAGTATATCAACTGGTATTTTGTTACATGATAGAGACCCTAAACAACCATTTTTATTTTTAAGAACATTTTTAATAAATATATTTAATTTCTTTCTATTTGTGAAGTAGGATTAATGTCAGAACTAGAGGTGCTGCAAAATATTTTTATCCCATGATATTTGTCTGGACAATATGGATTATTTTGATCACTTTTAATGCATTCTAGTTTCTCTTAACTGAGATTTTGTTATAAATGGTAATTTATTCAATGATACCTACAAAAATGGTTCTTTCTTGTGTTGAGGTGACTGCACTAACAGGACATCTGCGGAAGGTGAGTTTGCGCACAGCTCGTTTGGTGGATGTGAAGACAAAGGCACGCGGGACACATTGTGATCTCACTCTCACATATTGGAGCGCTGAGACAGGACAAGAACACACCAAGAGCCTCACAGTGTCTAACAACATGTTGGCTACATTGCTTCACGGTCAGTGCTTTTTATTTCAGTTCTGTTGGCAAAACCTAAACACACAACTAACTGAAACAATAAATAGTGCATTTAAAATGCAATGTGTTGAAGACTTCTTGTATGTTTATCTTTTGTAAATTAACCAAACAATTTTGATAAATTTATTCATTCAATCACTTATTCTTGGAACAATTAGAATAGAAAGTCACTTCGTGTTTTTTTCACTTTTATTGCACTAGTTTCATTGTACATTAATGTGGTTGGTTGTAATCCCTTAATCACATCTCATAAATTATATTTCTTCAGGTCTGCAAAATCTTGGAAAAGTTTGATCTTAGTTAGAAGATGAACTCCTTATTAAATTGTAAATCCAAATCAGACAAATAAAGGAGATGTGATAACAAATTATTAGTTTATATACATATATTTCAAAGCGACAACACTTGGGTGTGAGCATGTATTGTTTTGACGAAAGTATACATTATTTCTTGACAAACCTTCCCTTTCATCTCAAACCTTATGCCATAGTTGGTCTACATTAGCGTAGTATTGTCACATAATTGTTTCATGCCAAAGAAAACAGACTCCATATCCGTACCTCCCAACATATTGCCTTTGCTCTGTTTGATGGTTTTGAATCTGCATGTCTTCACTGCTTTAACTGTTATATTATCTCTGCAATTCTATTGTGGACACAAGTTTAATATGTAGTCACAAACTGAAGCAAACAAATCTGGGTTCCCCGAAAATAAGTCGAATGTGGTTTGTAAATGTCCATTCTGATTCATTTAAAACGCTATAATAAGTGATGTACCCATCTAGGATATAATATTTTCATATCCAATTCCACTGTTAAATTGTGATATGCCCATTTTTGTTTTTTCCCCACAGCTTGAGTAATTTCTCACACTTTTAGTCAACGATCTTCCTTGACCATTTTACACAATTTTGCAATAATTTTTGGGTTAGTGAAACATCTTGACCAACTAATATGTGTATTATCGTCTAAACTGCCCAACCAACATTTAGTTTTGTCAGCGTCTCATTTTTCCTGATAAAGGAAGACCGATTTTTACGTGGAAATCCTGTAGCAGTAGCACATTTAGACGTTATATCTGGAAATTTTAAGTTTTTAAAATACAGAAATATGACATACATTAATTGCAACTTTGTCCATAAACCACCGAAAATAACAACTAGACCAATGAATTAACAGGCAAAGCTTACAAAAATAAATACTGTAATCAAATTTTTTAGGTTTTTAAGAGATATTATTTTGAATTTAGAACATTTTTTAATACCTTTAAAACACGAAATTGTTGTGGAATAATGTATTTTTTTATTTTCAGACCTAAAGATATGCAGTGACAAGCTTCAAAGTCTGCAAAACGAAATATAATTGGAAAATTGATCTTCATGAAACATAAGAAGATTGATGACATTCCAGGAATTATTTTTCAATAAATTAACTATAAAAAAACATAAGGAGTTTGCAAAGTTTTTTCAGTATGTATTAAACAGATCATATAGCCTTCTTGTATTAAAATACAACTTATATTTAATGACATGTTTACATTATGGGTTAATAAATTGTTTTTCATTTGTAAATCAATAAATAGTATTTAAGCTCAACAATGAAATAGTTCTTTTTACCCTTTTAGTATAATCAACGTATTGAACTTTCCAAAGTGGGAATCAATTTGGAATATTTAAGTTCTAGTAAATTCTTCAACATTTTGTCTACCAAATGTTGGAGCTGAGATAATACTTGATGTAATAAAATATCTGTTACTATAAGCAGGGGTAGCAAATGGGTCAAGTTTCAACACTTCCTCTAGCTATAGGTTTAACCATTTAACTAACAAACTGCACATTGCTTGGTGTTGGAAATGTCACAATAATCTAGTTAGGTCAAGGAGTACCGATCGCCGAGAGGTTAGACGGTCATCGGTCAGACGTAGGACCTTGGATGTGAACTAAAGATAATGCAGGTCCAAATCCTGTCTGTGACAGTACTTTTTGTCAGTACCATTGACCTTGTGCTGTATCGGCTCTCTCCCTTATTCTGTTTGATAAGATTCTCGTACAGGCTAGTGACTCATGAAGACGGGCAAAATGAGGCTTAGTAAAGAATTGACCTGTTGTTTGCAAACCGTTTTGTAACCTTAGTACACAAAAAACAACTGTACTAATTTTTTTCTATGTTTTACCTCAGCCATCTGGCTTCTTGTGCACCCTCTTCCAGGTTTAACCTGTGTCAAATCCCAGCCCTTTACAAAACCACGGGATTTTCTGAACAATACTTACCTGTTCCAACCCCTCTTCCGTATGGCTAAGAAAACCTAGCGACCTTGAGCGTTTGCTCTGTAATGCCGGAAATTCAAATAGGGACGTCTTTGAAATGCAGTCTTGGTTGGCCAAGCCTGCAGAGTACCTCTGCTGTTGGAGTTCATGTAGATGATTTGGCCTGTGTAGCCTCTTTCCACATTAATATTGACTTGAAATGAGGTTTCACAGTCCGTGACCTTTGACATTCTGTCAGACATCATCTCTAGAATGTCCAGTTTGAGAGTGTCAGAGATCTTGGGGAGTTTGCCAGCATGGTAATGATGCCAGTTCCTATTGCATTGTAGTTTGTAGACAGCCATCCTAGCCTCTCCTACGACAGTATGTCAAGGGGTGGGAGGTTTAGCACTGCTTCTATGGCAGCGGTTGGTGTGCCTCTCATGGCGCCCGTTGTCTCCAAGGGTGCCAAACGCCGTACCTTTGACAAGTTTTTTTGCGGCAGTCACCTGTTGGACCTTTGGCCACCATACCAATATGAGGCTTACACCATCAACGGTCTAATGACTCTGGTGTATATCCAATGTGACATGTCGGGTCTAAGTCCCCATGTGCATCCTACCACAAGTCTTACCATCATCAATGTAGTCTGAGATTGGCTGATTATGTATTCCAGATGACTGTTCCAGGTGAATTTATCATCCAGTGTGACTCCTAGATACTTGAACTTCCTGCTTAACTGTGTCTGGCCCCACATAGGACTGGCTGTGTAATTTCCAATTTCCTCCTACTTGTAAATGGTATCATGGCGATCTTTGAAGGATTCAATGCAAGTCCTTCTCCATCACACCATCGCTCCACAATGGACAGTGCTCTCTGCATCATTTCCAAGCACGTGGCCATATGCTTGTCCCTAATTAGTATGACAACCTTTTCTGTATAGCCTTGAGCATACATATACTGTTCATTCAGAGTCCAGAATAAGTCATCCACAACTATGTTCCAAGGTATTACACCACCTTGTGGACATCATCGCTGCGTTTTGACCTTTCACAGAGATGCCTGTGGTCTTCTGCTACTAAGCATGTTCTTTATCCATCTGACAACAGTTTTCTCAGTACCCTCTGGATGTAAGCTTAGACACTATAGAGTGATTACTCGTATTATCAATTCCTCCTTCTATATCCAGGAATACTGATAAAGCTATTTCCTTTTGTACAACAGTTAGCTCAGTCTTGCCAACCAAACAATGTAGGGCTGTTTCACAAAATTTACCTTTCTGATAAGCATGTAGATTTGGTTTTTTTATAGAGGTGCGAAAAAATCTTCAAAAGACACCGCCATCGTTAATACTTCACCGCCCATCTTACGGCAGATAACAATGGACGGTAGTGTGGAGATTTTTACCCACTAAAAAAACACTCCTCTCCCCTCTCTCCGTAGATGGTACGGGGAGGACTGGATTGGAAACGCGTTAGCATTACATCAATCCAGTCCATGCTGCGTCTTGCGACGCCTACTCCTGGCCACTGGTCCCTTTCGGCGACTTTATCTCTCAGAAGGTGCTGTGCATAAGCTGCGACAGCTGACCCGTTTTCTTCTTGTGTTATCATATGGTTCACCAGGCTTGAGGGGGAGAGCCTGGCGCCTATTATCTCTTCGGCGCTGCTTCTGTAGTCCTTCCACCGAGCACACTCGAAGAACGTGTGTTCGGCGTCTTCGATTTGTCCTGGCAATATTTGCACGTTGGCTTGTCATGTAGTCTCATCCTAAAGAGGTAGTCGTTGAACTGGCCGTGGCCCAACAGAACTGTGTCAGGAAAAAGTCCGTTTCTCCGAGAGAGCCAGACGTTGATGTCCGGTAGCAGCCGTGCCGTCCTTCTGCCCGTCTCTCCCGATGTCCATCGATCTTGCCACTCATCTAGCGTTTCCGTCTTTATCCTCGTTCTTTTTTGATGTAAGGGACAGTTGATAAAGACTGTGTCCCTTAAATACCTATCAAAAACCTGTGGCCTTAAGCAATGACTCGTGTCGCTACCCTAGTTCTAAACAGTCTTAGGAGCAGAGGTATCACCGCACTTTCCTGCAGTAGAGCAATAAAAATACCATCGGTACCTGGTGATTTGAACGGCTTGATAGACTAGGGCCCATTTTATCCCTGAGTAGTCTTTGCACAGTTCCAGTCCTCCTTTAACGTGCTCTCTCTAGGTTCTTTCCAGCATTCACTAACAACTTTTTTAGTCGGCTGGAAAGATCCTGGGAAGTGTGTGTTCAGTAAACACTGAAGGTTCTCCTCAGGATCCTTGGTGTGAGTAACATATTCACTGAGTACAGTACCTACCACATTTATGGGGCTTCGCCCATGGATTTTTGAAGTATTGGACAGTTAGGTATCTTGTCAATACTCTGACAGAATTCTCTCCATGAGTTTCACTTACCTCTTCTCGCCTTTTTATTGTACTCTGTTAGGGCATTAGAGTACCTACCCCAGTTCCCTGCACGTTTGCATTGTATTATATGCTCTGCGAAGGGTTTTCCCCAAGGTTTCCAGCCCTTGGTTCCACCAACATGCTTTTTTCCTTGAGTTCTTTTCTGTTACAGAGCAGGCTTATGGTATATTTCTTTTATGGCATTTTGCAGAGAGTTAGCCATATCATCGACCCCTTCCATTGATACCCATTTTCATTTACTAGATTGCTTCTTAGCTACGTATTAAAAGCTACCTAATCGGTTTTATTTGGATTTCTGTAAGTCTCGTTTATTTTGTTCGACCTCATGGTAAAGGAGATATAGCTATGATCTGATGTAGATACTTTATATAGCACACTCCAGGTTAAACGTTAGTCGCAATATAGTTGCTAGCCAGAATTATATCTGACCTCTTTTCTTACCCCTGTACCTCTTCTTGTTTTCCTCCATTGGGGACATTTCAGACACTCTTAGTTGCCCAATCGGTAGTTCTTCTGGTTGAGTTTCACTTACCTCTTGAGTTTCGGTTTTGTTTTTGTTTTTGTTAGTTCATTCTCCATTCCTGTTCCCACGAGAACCGGGTATTTGCAGTCCATCTTCCCAGTAACCCAAATAGGAAGATAAGAGTAATTCCAACTGGGTGTCCCCTGGTTCCCAGATGGCTCCGTTGAAGACACGGAATATACTCCTAGTGCCACGAGACTCTTAGCACATTTCGCATAACACCTTATTCTGGGGTTGTTGGTAGAGTGGGGAGCATCAGGAAAGGGAGGGATAGGGGATTATTCTCGATTTTAGGACCAAACCAAGAGGTTGGTTTGACCTCCGACCAATGGTTTTGCCGCTATCGTCCCCAAAAACGTGAAAATTGCACAGTTTTTGCACATAATCGCGTTTTGCGGCCATACCGATAGAGATAAGACAAAAAGTCACTGGACCGTTTCTGTAGATCACGTAATTTGCTAATTTCATGGGTCAATCAGATTTGAGCTACGATCTACTGTTCGGTCGCTATCGGGCTCGAAATATTTTAAGCGAAACAATCTCTGGAATGTCAAATATTCGAGTGTTTTGTCGCTTAACCACAAGAGATAGGACATACGGTCACTGCACCTTTTTTGTTCACTTAATTCATGACTGACGATTTTGCATCAAATCCGAGCTAGCTCCAACGGTTCGCCTGCTATCGGGCTTATCAAAAAGGCCTGCAAGAATGAAAGATTCGCATTTTTGTAAATTTCTTTGAGGGGTTTAAAAGTAAAAATGTTCAGTTTTAAGATTTTTCCTGTGGGTTATATTGCAAAAGGTACCTGCGTGCCAATTTTCGAGTTTTTAGCTCTTCTAGAACTATATTAGAATTTGTATCTAAATACAATCAGTGAGTCAGTCAGTTTCACATGCGGCTGTATATTATATGGGATATGTTAAAGCAAATAATAAATATTTAGATGATAAATAAATATTTGACGATACCAGACAAAAAAATTGTTTATTATATGTTGACGCGAATAATCTTTACGTTTAGGCATTGTTAAATAATTTACCGTATAATGATACAAAGTGGACGGATCATAAAACTTATACAACTAAAGACTGGAAAGAAACAATTTTAGAATTTAAAGGAGCGGAATTTTACGGTTATATTCTCAATTTTTGTTAAGAATATTCAGAAAATTTACACAATGTTCATACTGATTTACCGCATGCTCCAGACCATTATAATATGCACGAATCTTTTTAATAAAGCTAATTACGTTGTTCATTTAAAGTATTATATAGAACAAGGAATGATTTAACGAACATGTTAATAGAATTATTGCATTTGATTTAAATCTTTGATGAAAGATTATATCTACTTAACAACCAACGCTTGTATAAGCTAATAAACAACTCAGTTTTTGGTAAATGTTCGGAATTTATTTTATATTACACTAGGAAATAAAACTTTTTCAATGAAACAAGCTAAGAAAACAAACTTTACATGCTTCAACATTGTTTATGAAAATTGTATTGCAAATCATATGTAAAAACAAACAGTGAAGTTTAACAAGCTATTTGCATAGTCTTTTTAGTTTATACCTATTAAAATTGCTAGTTTTGCTAGTGATAAACTCATAAAATTTGATCCAGATTTGAATTTCTGTTACATGGACAGATACAGTTATTTTATATAAATAAGGAAAGAATCATATAATATTATCAAACAAAATTTGGAAAAATAAAAAAGTATTAGGAAAGTTGAAAGGAGAAATTGTAAAAGAATGATGTGCAGTAATATAAAAAATATACTTACATAAATATCTCGATAAATATCCAATTATATGTAAAATAATACTGCGCACATTTAAGTGTATTTGTACATAAGAAAATCATAGACAATAAGAAATGAGGCAGATCGTGTAAGAAGTAACACGATATTTGTTTCAGTAATAACACCCAGGGAAGCTAAACCACTTAGTGTCCGAAGATCTATTGTCATAAAAATGGCACTAGATTATCTATGAAACACGAAAAAAATATCATTCTGATACCTTCTAGGTAACATCTCAAACATACACAAGCCTAAATAATACGTCTAAGGCTACTGTCATATTCCACATAAAATACTTGACTAAAGGTGGCAATTAATTGTCTTCAACATCAGGATGGAAATGAAGAAAAATACTTTTTGGGCTAAAAGGACTAGTCAATAACTTTAAAGAGGCAGTAATGTTTCAATGTGTTAATAATAAAAATTAAGTTCTTGCCAGGGAAATGTGTTACCCAAATTAAAACTTGCCAAAACAATTTAGATGAAGGTCCATTATTACAGTGGCTACTCCAAGTAGCCAGGAAATTATATTAAAAGTTGTCACATTCAAAGTTCAAATAACTCGCAGCTTTCTTATTTGACATCCATTTATGTACTGCTTGATAAATCGAGATAAACGCTTTATTTATTACAGACTACGTTGTGTTGCACATTTTTGCTCATATGACATTCAATCTAGTTACCGCTTCTACCGGTTAGTATAACTAAATATTTGGCCTTTGTCTCCTACTTTCCCGCTTTTTAGGAACTGCTGCAGGATGGCGGGAAATATACGTGGTCTTTGACTACTCCATTGTATTATTTGTCTGCATCAATTGATGTGGTGTTGAAGAGCAACTTTTAGTTTTAGTGTAACCATTTGTTTGGGATTGTTATTTATAATATTTTACGACATAAAAAAGTTGGTTCGTTTTTAGTAAGTGTTCTGTAAAACGCATTTTTTAAGAAACTGTTCGAAGAATGGAGGGTTTCGACGATGCTGGATTATTTTTCTCTGATAACTTTGGTGATGAACAGCAAAGCGCTGGTCAGGTCAATTTAAAGGCAGTGAAAAGGAAATTTAAAGAGTTTTTACGTCAATTCCATGAAGGCAATTTCAACTACAAATACAGGTAATATTGAGTACATTTTCATTGCAAAGAATTGAAGTTTCAAACTGCACTAGCCTAGGCATAGAAAACATTTTATGCATTAGATAATTGCAGACCTAGACCAAGCCAGATACGTTATCTTTATAGAACTGTCTTTACCTGTATTATTTTAAAACTGGTGTGCTAGACTCTTGGTAATTACTCGGCTCATTTAAAATAAGGCTGCAGTTTAGTAAGCGGCCACCACCATTAGTAGAATCAGAACATCAAATTATCGCTTAGAAATACCTAAACTATTAAATACAAAAACAATTTAATTATAGTTATTTACAATTACTTATATTCCACATTTTTTTTTAATTTAGGGGTAGGGTACGATAAGCGGACCCGGTTTTTTATATCGAAGAATACAGTCATGGATACCTAATATTCACATCTCAATACCTAGACCAATATAAAGTACCTATAGTCCTCAATAACAATCATGTTTTAAATTAAAATATGAACTTAATATTTACAGTGATGAAACAAATTATTATAACCAAAATTAGGAAAACTGAAGACGACCATATTTACTCCTCTCACAGTTACAGTTGTTTCTTTCCCACAAATTTCACATCATGGGTTTTTCGGTACGAGTCCAACATGTTGAAACCACTAAAAAGCAACGTCACGGCGTCGTGTAGTTTTCTAAAATGGACTGGGTTTTTAATAATCAGAATTACTTAGCCTATGTAAAATTTAAATATTATCCTGCGTGTATTATTTTAGATTGGTTACAGCTGTTGATATAGATTATTTAAGTTAATAGTTCAAAATAATTAATCAGTATCGATTGATTATATCAATGGTTATTATTAAGTAATATCGTTTGCCAATTTCGATATAAAAAACCGGGTCCGCTTATCGTACCCTACCTGAATGTAATCATTGATACCTAATATTCGCATCTCAAATCCTACAGTATCAATCGATATAAAAGTATTTATAGTCCTCAATAACAATCGTATGTTTTAAATTAAAATATGAATTTAATATTTACAGTGATCAAACAAATTATTATAACGAAAATTAGGAAAACTGAAGACGACCATATGTGCTCCTCTCACAGTTACATTTGTTTCTTTCCCACAAATTTCACATAGGCCTAATGGGGTTTTTGGTAAGAGTTCAACATGTTCAAGTCACAAAAAACATGTCTTATCATCTTTGAAAGCAATGTCGTTTAGTTTTCTAAAATTGACTGCCATTTTTAATAATAAAATGTTACTTATAAATAATTGAAATATTATTACATTACAAGTATTATTGAAAGTGTTTACAGCTGTTGATGTAGATTATTTAAGTTAATGGTTCAAAATAATCAATCAGTATCGATTGATTATATTGATGGTTATGATTAAGTAATATCGTTTGCCAATTTCGATATAAAAACCGGGTCCGCTTATCGTACCTTAACCAAATTTAGCCTACTGTTGGGGCTTAATTCAAAGTAAAATCATTTGTATGTTATTTGAGTAGTGTCTAATACCCGCAAGTACAGTTAGTATCTACTTGTGTTAATTGTTGTTGTGTAGCTGTCAGCCTAAAATAAATAGGCCAGGGTAGACTTTAATAAGCGGCCTACACTCGTTATTCGGTTGTTTTTATCCAAAGGAATAATTCAATATTACAATTTATTTAACTTAGCACATGATTTCAACTTATTAGTTATAGTAATTTTAATGTAAGCAATAAATAATAAAGTAACTAGTATTTTGGGACTTTGGAAATGGTGACAAATATGAGGAAAATATGTGAGATATTTCTCACAAGTGACGAGATTTGTGTAAGTGGCTTCATCATGTGGATTTGGTTCCTGGTTACCTATGGGGAGAATTCTTTCCTTCATTTCACAAAAGCGGTTACTCATTGATATCAAGCTGGACCAATTATTAATATTGTAAGGTTTCTTTAATACTAAGTCTAGGCCAGATTTGGTTTTGTATTGTTAGTGTTAAATTTATGTTTTTAAAATTGTAATGTACGAGATTCTTCTTATTACAGTAATTTATTAAAAATCTTTATTGTATTGAAGTTGAATAATATATCAAATTATTAAACACAAATAACCGAATAACGAGTGTAGCCCGCTTATTATAGTATAAAATTTAGTAGAACAAGTGGGTAGAGTCTAATAAACAGACTCGGTTTTTAAATTGATTACTATAGGCTAATATAGATACTTATTATTGACATATATAGGAACAATCTTATAAATAATAAACATTTATAACAGAAAATACAAAATTCGCATAACTATTTATGTTTTCTCCTGGGTAGCAATAATTAACCACTTTCAAGAAATTGTTGAAAGCATCCTCTCTAGAAAAGCGTAGACTTCTCTTCTGTACAAATACTCACAAATATCCTATATTTTTATATCCCAAATAGTTCATCAATCTAGGGGAATGAGGGAATGGATGTTTCTGGATGGGGGTGGGATAACAAGCTAAAGGGGAGTAGGGATACCTCTAGCATATGATGAATTTTGATTGTCGTTTTTCCTCTGTGCTCTCGGTCTTGTTTGCAAATACACATCTTATTTGCACATCTCATTATTAAATTATTTTTTATAGTTTAAAGTGCACTCATGACACTAACTTTTACATTGAATGGCATATGCAGAAAAACATCACTCACTAGCATCACAAAAGCCCCTCCTCTTACATACCTACTTCTCCTTAGTTTATTATTCTCCCCCACCAGAAACCTCAATTCCACCTGGTTTCCTAGATTGATGGATTAATTCAGATATAACCTAAATTAAAACACCAATAATATTTGTGCAATATATGGGAATAATATTTACTTTTGCCACTTACCTAAATCGATCTATAAACCACCCTCAGGCTCTGGGGATTAACGCATTTCCCAAATCAAATTTTTTCCCTCATTTTTACAATTGTATATTGTTTTTATTTTCAATAGCAAATACTGCAGACTGTCAGAGCCTCCGTGGCTCTCAGGTACATCCCACTATCCTGTAGAGTGTCCAGAGTGGTGTTCATACCGAAGCAGGGGAGGGCGGGCATGGATCGGCCGAAGTCTTTCAGGCCGATATGCCTGTCCTCCTTCCTTCTCAAAACCATGGAGAAAATGGTTGCCAGGTTTGTTTGGGAACGACCTCTACATCCTAACCAGCATGCCTACACTCCAGGAAGGTCATGCGACTCGGCCCTGCATCAATTGGTATGCAGGATTAAGAAGACGCTGGCGGCAAAAGAGGTAGCCATAGGAGTCTTCTTAGACATTGAAGGAGCCTTTGACAATACAGCCACTCAGGCGATTATCAATGTGGTCTCAAGACGTGGTGTTGATGGTCAGGTGTGTGACTGGATAGGGGCCTTGCTCACGGACAGGGTTGTTGTTACAACCCTCATGGGAGCAAGTGTTAGTGCGAAGACTACGAGGGGCTGTCCGCAAGGCGGCGTCCGCTCTCCTCTTATGTGGAACCTGGTTGTGGATGATCTGCTAAATTCTTTGAATAGCAGCGGTATCTTTGCACAAGGGTACGCAGATGATATTGTGATTCTTGTGAGTGGCAAGTTCAACACAACAATCACGGAACTGACCAATGCTGCTCTGAACATGGTGGGAAATTGGTGTGATAAGGTTGGCCTCACTGTCAACCCCACCAAGGCTGCTGTGGTTGCCTTTACCAGGAGGCGACAGATGGAGGGCATTGGTCCCTTTCTATTCAAAGGCTCACCCGTTGAGCTGAAGTCTGAGGTCAAGTACCTGGGCGTGATCCTAGATAGGGTTCTAAACTGGGGACCTCATCTAGAAAGGGTCATTGCCTGGGGTAAGTGGTCTCTAATGCAATGCAGACGTGTGATAGGTGGGCCCTGGGGACTGAAGCCGAGGCTCTTGTACTGGCTTTGTTTCCGTGGTCAGACCTGCACTAATGTACGGAGCTGTCGTATGGTGGCCAAAAACGGAGGCCAAGACGGTGGTAGCTCGTCTGGCGGGTATCCAAAGGATGGCCTGCCTTGCTATCACTGGGGCTTTTCCTAGTCAATCAATCAATCAATCAATCAAATATCTTTATTTCATAAAAATGTACATATCGTACAAGAAATAGTGTCAACAAAGTAATTGGTTTTAATTTAAACATTTACAATGTCTGTGAACAATAAAAACAAATGAGATAAAACAGAAAACAAGAACCTCTTTATACACAAAATTACACATTCTTAACTAGGTTCGTGCAGATTAGTTTAGGGGTTTTCCCCTTCTTCGGGCCAGAACAACATTAGTTCTAAATACAGGTTTTACAAACAATCATACAAACATTGAGCCTACAAATAAAAATATTAAAATTAAGTGTTTTCACCTTCTTTCAACTTTCATACCTGTTCTATTAGAGTAGTCATTAACAATTTTCTTTTGAATAAAACGAAAAGGGGAAAAGCACAATGTATTTCAATGGTTTCTTAGAGTAAGTAGCTCTTCAGTTGAGTAAAATGCAGATTTTATTAAAAAATTTTTTAATGATTTAAGAAATTTGTTCGGATTTTTCTCTTGTTTAATATTTTGCGGTAAACAGTCAAAAAAATTTGTTTCCTTTAAAAGAAGTTTTCTTTTCGAAAAAACACAATCTATGTTGTTCAACTTGTCGATGTGATCTAGTATTATATGTATGTACATTTTTCCCTATTGTAGTTTTATTATTTAAAAGTATGAATTTTATTGTCTCAAAAATATATAAGCTATACACTGTAAAAATCTTCAATTCTGAAAATATATGTTTAACAGAGTCGGATTGTTTCAAATGGAGCATAATCTTTAAGGCCCGTTTTTGTTGGATTAAGATTCTGTCCATATTTCGTTTTGTTGTTGTGCCATATATACAAATACCATAAGAAATGTGGGAGTGGATTAAGGCGTAGTAAATAGATTTTAATGTTTCTATGTTACATGATAGTGCCATTCTTCTTAGAGCATAAAGGCCACTTGATGTTTTGCGCATAACAAGATTTACATGCTCATCCCACGTTAAGTTTTCATCAATAACTAATCCTAGAAATTTAGTTTCTTGTACTTGGTCCAGTATCTTATTTTCGACAAATATTGTGGGCCGTAATTTATTCTTAGCTTGCTTTGTTGAGAAGGAAATAAAATTAGATTTACTAGAATTCAAAAGGAGAATTCCTAGTGTGCCAGGCGCGGCTCTGGATTGTTGTCTTAACCTCGCCCCCCTGGACATTGTCATTCGGGCTATGGCCAGGAGGAGTGCCTACTGTCTTCAGCAGATGGGACTCTGGTCGGGCTGCAGCAGTGGGCACTGCAGAATTAGCACTCTGATACAGGAGGATGTTTTGCACATGATCTCTGATCAGATGCCACAAAAATTTTCCTTTGACAAACCCTTTAGGATTATTTTACCCTCAAGGGATGATTGGTCAGAGGGAAAGAAACCTCTTCCACCAGCGGAGCTCGAATGGTTCACAGACGGCTCTAAAACAAAAAGCGGCACAGGTGCTGGAATTCTGGGAGTGAGACCATGTAGGGAGCTGGTGGTCCCTATGGGTCCGTATCCGACAGTCTTTCAAGCGGAGGTCGCAGCTATTATGGAATGTGCTCGTGAGAATCTTCGTCTGCGATATAGGAGCAAGACGATAAATATTTTCACGGACAGTCAGGCAGCGCTGATGGCGCTGGATTCTTGTGTGATCAAATCCAAACTGGTTTGGGATTGCTATCAGGCCGTTTCCTCCCTTGCCAGAATCAACAATGTAACTGTTTGTTGGGTTCCTGGTCATGAGGGGATTCTTGGGAACAAAATAGCTGATGCCCTGGCCAACCAGGGCTCAGCGACAATTATGACGGGCCCTCAACCGTTCTGCGGTGTTCCAAGGTGTGAATCCTCTAGGGTTGTATCGAAATGGATTCGCGCGGAGTATGGGAGAAGGTGGAGGTTGCATCTGGGTTTGAGAGTGAGTAGAATGGTATTACAGTCACCTTCCTCCAAGGTGGCTTCGAACCTTCTCTTATTAAACAGATCAATGTCTTCTAAGGTCATTGGTCTCATTACGGGGCATGGTCACCTGAGGAAGCATCTTCACAGAGTTGGCATCCTTCAGGAGGATCCGCTCTGTGGAAGGTGTAATGAGCAGGAGGAGACTGCTGAACACCTGCTCTTTGATTGCCCTGCAATAGCAAGAGAGCGGTATGCCATCTTTGGTAGTTTGGACAGGGGTGGTGGATTTTCCCAGGAGGACTTGATAGGTTGTTTTCGGCGGTTTGTTGAACTGCTGAAGTTGTAGACTGGTGGGCCTCATGGTGTGTTTCCGGGGTGCGTAAAAAGCCCTTGAGGCTTAAGTGCATGGCAGTAGGCCGCCCCTAGGGGGGGGGGAGGAAACAATAAACAAGTAATATCTACTTTTTGGATATTTAAAACATGACTATTATTATGAGATTGAAAGTTCTTGGCGAGCGATCATAGAGGTTGAGAAGTGGAATACCGGCAGACTCTCTTACACACTATCTTTGTAATTGTTTGTACCACAGGAAGTGCGCCTGTCGGGTAAGAATTCTTTCCTCCATTTCACAAAAGCGGTTGCTCACAGCTATCCAGGCAAGCTTTAAGTGTTGTAAAGTATCTTTAACATGTGGTTCAGGTTAAAGTGGGTTTTTTTAATTTTTAATAATATTGTTAAGTTTTTTTTTTTTTTTAATGTTTTATTCATGTTGTTAATGTATAATTATTCTTGTTGTATGATTATTATATAATATTGAAGTTGGGTATCATGCCGAATCTTTAGATAATAAAAATCTAATAACGAGTGTAGGCCACTTATTAAAGTCTCAGCATTGTTTGATTTTTATCAAAGTTTTTCTGAAATAAGGGTTTTTTTAATTAACAGAAAATACTTTATCCCCCAACTTATTTTAGGTGAAGGGTTAAAAACCACCAAATGACGTGATATATCAAAGTTACCCTTACTCTTCATTTGCTTCGTAATCACTAATTCTATTATCAATAGTGAAGACATTACATGTGAAATATTGGCACAATTTCAAAATGACGGCTGGTGCCAGTGGATGGCAAGATATTCAATATTGATTTTGTGTTAGTAATGGGATTTCTTTGATTTTTCTTTATCTACCTTACCTATATGATTGGCAACATTTTGGGGTGAGAATACGTTAATGTAATTCACATGAGTTGAGTCACCGCATTCGATACCTTGGGTAGGGTACGATAAGCGGACCTGGTTTTTTATATCGAAGAATGTAATCATCGATACCTAATATTCGCATCTCAAATTCTAGACTATCAATCGATATAAAAGTATCTATATTCCTCAATAACAATCATATGTTTTAAATTAAAATGTGGATTTAGTATTTACAGTGATGAAACAAATTATTATTAGCAAAATTAGGAAAACTGAAGACGACCAAATTTGCTCCTTTCACAGTTACAGTTGTTTCTTTCCCACAAATTTCACATAATGGATTTTTTGGTACGAGTCCAATATGTTGAAGCCACGTAAAACATGTCTTATAATCTTTCAAAGCAATGTTGTGTAGTTTTCTAAAATTGACTGCCAATTTTTAATAATCAAATGTTACTTATATGTAAAATTGAAATATTACCTTACATGTATTATTTGAAAGTGTTTACAGCTGTTGATATAGATTATTTAAGTTTTTTGTTCAAAATAATTAATCTGTATCGATTGATTATATCTGTGGTTATGATTAAGTAATATCATTTGCCAATTTCGATATAAAAAACCGGGTCCGCTTATCGTACCCTACCCATTGGTTTATCCCAATATCTTCCTATAAGTGATAGTTAAGTTCAAGTAAATTACCATAATATTATGCTAACTTTGCTTGCTTGGTGGTTCAATATTTGCTAGAAACAGAATAGAATGGTTAAATATTTATATAGTGTTAGGTTATAAATTGCCAATTACATTTTTATATCTTGCTCTATCTAAATCAATAATGTAGGTATTTGGTCCCAAAATATGTACATGTTACTTAATTTGTGATAATAGATACAAAGTTCTTACCATAATTTTATACATATGCATAACAAGGTATATCTTTTCTTTTCAGAGATGCATTGAAACGTCAGTATAACCTCGGTCAGTATTGGTTGGAAATAAATATTGAGGATTTAGCAAGTTTTGATGAAAACCTTGCTGATAAATTGTACAAACAACCAACAGAACACTTACCAGTGGTAAGTAGGCTAGGTTAAACATGCATACACTGAAGTGACAGATCTCCAAATGTCTGATTAAAGTTATTAGTTTTCAAATTCCATTTATGTACAAACTTCCAACTTTTATAGAATACTGCTAAATTTGTATAGTTTCAAATGTTTATTTCCCGGTTATTTTATTTACAACATTATTTACAGTAACTTTATAAATAGATATTTAAAATTGATAATTGTTCAAAGTTATCTTACTTTTGTCAATAGCTGCTATTTTGCAGATATACATGGTATTATGGTTTAGCTATTACCCTAAGTTTAAATATTAGTACATAATCTATTGAACTACATACATGTTTTCTTTGTTTAAAGTACAAAAAATGATGAAAGGCATTTAGAGCAAAGTCAATCCTTGTTCACGTGGTTATGGTATTTTAAGAGTTAAGAGTAGGCGGACATTTGCCACTATTAATTTTAATCTGTAAAAAAGACCTTTTTAAACAAAAACAATATAACATTGGTTTTCCCCATCCCTTCTTCACATGACAAATCTCTTACACTCTCATACCTTAATGTAACTATGTAATTAGTTAGCAAGTCAAAGAACATGGCTCTTGTGTTGAGTAAAGTCAAGTGAGTGACACAATTGAGAAGTATGCTGGACATGAAATGTCAAGTAAAATAAAACACAACACGCCAATGAAGTCACTATATAGCATTTGAATTAGATTTACAAAGGGGAATCAAAGGAACAATTGCCCTCACTTTGTTCAATATTATTTTGGTCCAGCTAAACATGTCTTTTTTCGTATTGCTATGTTTTGTTCACTTTTACATGTAGTGTGCGGCTATAAAATAATAAGCTTTACGGTCTCTATCTAATTTTAACTTGTTGCTAAATTTGGTGTATTTCAAACGATTGAATAATAAAGTCAAGTATGAAACCCGACCAACAACAAAAATGTTGCCCAATATGTTTTACTACATTTAGCCTACCTGTTGATAGTTTTTTAGATTATTTATACATTACAGTGTGACAATCACAAGTGTTGATCTATAATGAAGGTTGTATTATTAGTAATGATATTACATTTTAATTAAGCCCAAAGGCTCAAACATTTTACCTTTTAGTTTGAGGAAGCAGCTAGAGAAGTTGCAGATGAAATCACAGCTCCCAGACCAGAAGGTGAAGAACATGTGGAAGACATCCAGATTTTACTGAACTCAGATGCACTTCCTACATCGCTTCGAAATGTCAAGGTAAGGTCAATGAGTTATGTTATGAGTGTGATACCGTTTTCATCTTTTAAACCAATTTCTTTTTGAAATAATGTGTATAGATGTGGTGCAATTTGTTTACGGTTAGGTTAGTTTTTAAAATGTTTAAACACTTTTTAGCCTCAGCTACATTCTCTATAGAGAGAATAAATAGAAAAGTTGGACATTCTAGAAGGCATTTCTAATCGGATAGCTTAAAAAATGGATAACAATAAGAATATGAATTTGTTAAAAATAAGTAAGTACAGTATATAAAATATAAATGAGGGGTATGAAATATTTTATGATATACTTATTTCATAACATTTTACATCATATTTAATTTAAGATAATTTTCATTCTTGGAGTAATAATTCATGTACATTGGTAAAAATATGTATCCTTATCTTTGGTTATTTCATCTTACGCCTGATTTCAAAATCACCCAAAATTACTACTTTAAATGTTCATAATTCCCTTTTGATTGATCCAAAATCTTGTTTTCTGTTCTTTGCTATCTTCAGGAATAAATGGCTGTGACTATAATTTTTGTATACAACTAAAACCTTATCTTAAAGTTTGTAAGTAAAGAGTTAAATAAATTAAAACATATTTAAACTAATTTAATACTTCATAACTTTTAGGATTGATCCATATTACATATTATTGGAATTAAAAGATATATTATAATTATGAAAAAAATTAAAATAATTTTACTCTGCATAGTTACAAGGAAAAACAATTTTTCACTTGTAGGACTGTCAAGCAAAGTGCAAAATGTATTTAACAATATTCTCTATCCTTTTGTGCATTTAGATATCTTAAAAGGTGTCTGAAGTAAACAAACCTTTTGATCAAATATCCATTAAATCATACTTTAAGAATATTTTTAAATTTGAATAAATGTAAAAATGGGCATTTTAGGGTCTTTTGCATAAGTGTGCATATTTTTGTTATGATAAGATATTGTTGTTTAGCAATTCCAATGCCTTCAGTTCCTTTAACTGTATAGTAATAATTCTAATGGTATTACCCTTTCATTTCAGTCAGAGCAAGTTTCTCGATTAGTCAAGATCCCAGGAATTATTGTGTCAGCATCGGGTATCCGGGCCAAAGCTATCCAGATATCCATCCAATGTCGGTCCTGCAGGACAGTAGTTCCAAACCTCCCGGTTCGGCCCGGACTGGATGGTTATGTCTTGCCAAGAAAATGCAACACGTAATTATACAAATTGTGAATTTACTCAGTAATTAGTTAGGGTGAAATAATGCAATATTGCTGCACTTATAATGTATATCAATTTGATTCTGCTGCATGAATACAATTATAGAATCTCCTATCAGGACATTTTTAAATTTTCAAGTCAGTTAAAACATTACTTCAATTTGGGTAATTGAACAAAAGTTATCTCAGGAGTGTACCATATCAATGACTTTTTCAACTTGTTTTTGTCCAATTGTTTATAGTTTTATTTCAATCTTAGCCTTTAGTAATTTTAAAAAATGCTAGTGTAATCTTTCTCCAGATGTCCTTGTTAGTAGTTTATGTAATCAAGAACTTCAATTTGATTTGATAGCATCAATGGAAATAGGTCACTTGCCAGCCAAAAAAGGGTGACAAATATATAACAATTAAGTTATGTAAATAGTACCCATTTTGAAATTTGGGTTTTTATAGACATCTGTGTAGATTTGTCTTAGCAGAAAGAAAATGTAGTTCAGACCAGTATTGTAGCCTATGTCATTAGTTTTTTTTCTGGTAAAGATGTATTGATCCTAGAACTTGACAAAATCCACTTAGGTGTCATATTCAGGTTCATATATTTACTTAATAGAACTTGAAAATATAGTATGATTGGACGACCATACCTGGCAGTGACTCTAAAAATGTTGATGGTCATAGATGGTTATAATTGAAAGCCATTTCATCAGTTGTTGCATTGGAAAAGAGGTTGATTCATTATGAATAATACCGAGATCTACGGTAGCCATACAAATTCCATCACATATTCTGAGTTCTCTCTTTCTCATTGCACAAAGTAAACATTTTAGTGACAATAAGATGTCTGTGTTTTCTCATTAGTCTATGTATTCTCACAATCGTCCATAATTATTTATCATTAAGAGAAATTTTTATCTGTGCACATGGTCTTTTCTTATAGTAAAGAACCCGAAATCACTGGTTTCCAAATAAAAACATTCTTAGTCTCATTGGACATCCAGACATCTCATCAGGCTGTGAGATGTCTTGGAATATCATTTGTGTCAGTTACTATCATTGAGATCTAATTATTATCAGCTCAAATTTTAGTTTTAAAACGATTTATTGTAATTAATTTTGTATGAATTAAATAATATTTATCACAAACCCGATTTTTCCTTCTATTTAGAGAGCAAGCCGGCCGACCAAAATGCCCATTGGACCCTTACTTCATCATGCCAGACAAATGTTCCTGTGTCGACTTCCAGGTGTTGAAGCTGCAGGAATTGAATGACTCTATTCCTCAAGGAGAAATGCCTCGCCATCTCCAGCTTTATGTGGACCGGTAAGCTATGTGTTTTGAATAAGTATTAATGTCAGACAAGACTGGTACTTTGTTTTGCTTGTTAATTTTATGAACATAATATATAAGTTCAATGCTTAATTTAGATCTATTGTTGTAAATATGATTGTATTAAACATGTCTAGTTATATGTAACTCAAGTAATGGCAGTAGTCTTACTTTTAAATGGCTATGGATTTAAAACTGGCAATTTGTGTAGTTCATATTATTATTTGTATAGTTTTCCACAATTTACACATAACACCTAATGCATATACATATATTCAGTTAATTAATTACTTAATATTAATCATAAGATTCCTCAGGGTAACAAACAATAACATATAACTTAGCAACCATAGCCAAAATGAAATTAAACTGTAACAGACGGAGTTGAAAGTAAAAGGTGCCTTTTAGTATTGGTGGACTGTTCTTACTTGTCAAACGTTTGATTGATGTTCATGTATCCATAATTTGTTTTAACAGCTGTAACAATAACACAAATGATGAAGTGTCTCAGTATCATATGTTTACTGACTACTGCATGCAATTTTGGGTAAAAAAGCTGTCGCCATTATAGGTTAACATTATTAGTGCAAGAAAACTAAATTAATATCAGAAAATTAATATCAGACACTGCTTACAATGCCGAGAAGAAAACGACCTAACATAGGTCGTCGAAGTAGATCGAATGTGCGGCGAGCTACCTCACGCGCTAATCGCACTGATGACCAGCAAGAGACTGATAATGATAACAGTCGTATTGGTATGTAAATCAGAATGAAGTGGATAGACAAAGAATGCAACGAGTCATTAGTCTACTTAATATAATTGTATAGTATTGTGAAAATAATGTCTGTAGACATTAATCACTTTGCATGATGATTTTGTACTTTAGGAAATGAGATTGTAATGGCATGTTTCGAATCAGTGATGTACCATGAATTGAGAACCATAAGTGGTCTATAATCAGCAAATAACTCTTGGTTGCCAAGCAAGGGGATATCAGAGCATGAAATGACACTGCTCAAATTCAGTCATATCTTACAAGGCATAGTTGTGTGACAAAATTATGACCATTACATATTCTATTTGCTATGTTGTTAAATGGATACAGTTACTATAATGGGATTGCTGTTAGATATTTGCATTGAATTGGTTTTGATGGGTAATAGATATTTGAGATTAAATTAGTGGTCTTCTTAGATACATTACAATTCGGGTAAACTAGGAATTCAGTAAAAACAACAGATTACAGATAATTAGGAATTTATTTGTTACAAAATAATGGTACAAGAGACTCAATTTATTATTTTGTTTAACAGTGATTAGTAGAGAAAACAAAGTAACAAGTAAAATTAAATGTAGTGTACTGTTTCATTAAAAAAAATCTCAATCTTTTTTGTTAACATTGACAATGCCTTTTGGAAATACGATCATGCGGACATTTTAAGGTCATCATTTCCTTTGAAGAAGTTTCGAAATGTTGCTCAGTCGGTTTAGCTGCTCCTTGGCTCCAGCAAAATTTCCATGGTGGTCATCAAATCAATGCTGTTGTCTGTCCCAAGCCAGTTATTTACACCTTCCAAATTTATAATTATCAAGCTCTCAGAGCTACAACATTCGTACACATATTGTACACATTATTTTGCAAACAAATTTTCACACTGGAAATTTAACAAATCTTGTTTATTCTTTAAAAGTTGGACTTCTTTCACTTTATAAAACTAATTTGGATAAACCTCATTGATGAGGTTTAAATAAAGTTGTACTGTACTGCTGAACCAGTTGCATTAGGTTTATTAAAACTAGTTTTCATATTATCTGCTGGAAGCCTAACTCATTTCTATAATTTAAGTGTGATATAATTTATTTAATATTTGAATTTTTATATGTTTCACTTTTTTACACTTCTTATTTAATTTTGTGATTTGTTTATTTTAGACTTATTTTATTTGCTTTTCCTGTTACCTTTGATTTTGTCTCATTAGGTATCTCTGTGAAAGAGTAGTTCCAGGCAATAGGGTTGTTATCCTTGGCGTATTCTCTATCAAGAAAGTATCCAAATCTAAGGTAGGTTATCTTATCCATTACAATTTGTTATTTAAAACTATATCAATAGCTAAATAAGATATTAATTTGTGACTGTGCCACACAAGGTAAGCTGTTCCTAATGTTTCTTTGTTAGTGCTGTACTATATCTACGTTTAGTTGCATTTTGTTACTACTAAATCATTTTTTCAACTTGCTCAATTTAATACTATTGGAAATGTTATGTAATTTGAGCAGTGTTGATGAGCTTTTTTGTGAGAAATGATAGACCAAAATGATATGTGAACAATATAGTTTTGGAAAATTAATTATGTAGTTAATTACCTAAACTATAAAAAGGACTGTGTCTCAATACCTTTTATTTAAAGCTGTATTAATAGTAAATTGATACAAGCATCCCTGAACTAATCCAACCCTTTCTTATTCCCATTGCATGATCCCAAAACCCTTAAAAAAAGACACCCATTTCATCTTGGTGATATCAAAATACTTCCTGTTTGTTCTACTGTTTTATTTGTTGTTGAATTGTTAGAATGATATTTATGACTTGATTGTTTTAAAGGATGTTTGCTATTAGTTGTTCAAATTTTTTGTTTTAAGTTCTTAATTTATGATTTATATAACAAACTGAGAATAATCCCCATTGCAGATTTATTTTACCTATACATACAGATTTGTGTGACAACTATGCAATCAAGATGATATTGAAGAAATATTTTGAATGTATCGTAAGTTTTATTCCATTTTGGCAGAGAGGTGGAGGTGGCAAGGAAAAGTCGATTGTGGGTGTGCGGGCACCATATATGCGAGTGGTGGGGATTCAAGTGGATGATGGAGGAGCGGGGAAATCCACAACGGGTGCTGTCACTCCTGAGGAGGAGGATCTGTTCCGCCGACTAGCAGCGTCACCCGACATTTACGAACGATTGTCCAAGTCCATCGCACCCAGCATCTTCGGTTCAGCTGATATCAAGAAAGCCATCACCTGTCTCTTGTTTGGAGGTTATTGCTTTGTTGGATACTTTTGTGTATATACAGGGTGTCCACATAAGGGAGTCACAAACTTCTGTGTCAAATAGTAATAATCATTTCAGGCAAAAAAGTCATGTAAACATTGGAAGAAAAATGTCTTGTTTTGCTATTAGATGCCATTTTGTATAATAGTCATTATCTGTAAAATAAATTAAGCTAAAGAAACCAAATTTGGCACCTAAGTTTAAATAGATAAGAGAGAAATTCAAGAAAATATTTGTTATTTTCATTAATATTAAAAGGATGTTTTTTTCTCTTGTCTAGTCAAAACAATGTGCCAAATTTGGTTTCTTGAGCTTCACTAGTTTTAGATTCAGAATAGATAAAAATTCAAAATGGCTTCTAGCGGCTAAACGAGACATTTCTCAACCTATGTTTATATGCTATTTTTTGTTTGAATGATGGATACTATCACACACAGAAGTTTGTGACATCCTTTTGCGCACACACTTATTTAGTCTTGTTCGTATTTGAAATGATTCACACTATTATCATATTTTTCATGTTGAAATATTCACAGAAAATCAGTTGTTTAATGCAAAAATATTAAAAATGTTCCTAAAATAAGCAAGGTATTAACTTTTTAAAAAAAATCATTTAAATTCTCTTTTCATGGTCACAATGTGAGTTGTTAATTAATATTTTTTCATCTTCTTAAAAGCCTTTAAAATTACTATAAACTGATATCCTCGACCAGCAATATAATAATATTTACACTATACTAATTTATAGACATATGTTGATATAAGTAACAGCTATGAAATTTCATGGTTATAAACTAATTCTTATACTTCAGTATCGTTTGGTTTCCTTGTTCTAAGACTTAATAAATCTACTGCAGGTTCCCGTAAAAGAATGCCTGATGGCTTGACACGACGAGGGGATATCAATATGCTGCTATTAGGAGACCCTGGCACTGCCAAGTCCCAGCTGCTCAAGTTCGTAGAGAAAGTATCCCCTGTGGGAGTGTATACTTCAGGCAAGGGCTCCTCCGCAGCTGGTCTCACAGCATCTGTCACCAGAGACCCTGCCACAGTATGTTCATATTTATCTATTTACATTTCTATTTAGTTGTTAATTAAGCCAAATAATCTTAGATTTGTTTAGGTCTACATGACCAACTATTTTATATAAATTGTGCATTTTATAATTATATTCAATGGTGATGGGCAAATCCAAAAGTTTTGAATCTTGGATCCGTTTCCGAATCATAAAAAACCAATTCTTCAATTTTGAAAATAGCTTTTATTAACCTAAGTATAATTTAAACAAAATCATCACCAATCCAATTTCTATCATTCTCAAACCTTTGCAGACTATCTGTGAGTACAAAAATTAATTAAATAATAAGACTTTTATTATAAAGGAATTTGCAGAGTTCGTAGAAATAGCTATATTTTAATAACAGGGTTATTACGTATCAAATCAACATAGTGGATGTACATGACCACCTCAGAATTTTATGAAATTTTGTATAAAGGTAGTCCTCACGTAGATTATGAAAATTGCCAATACATTTTTAAATTCATTAATTTTTTAGTTATTTTTTACATTAATTTTAAATTTTTCCAGAAGGTAAAATTAATTCCAGATAAATTTTCAACTACCCATTCATAGAGTGGGAAAGGCGTTAAAATTTGGCCTTAATATGAACATTGTAGGCTTGTTTTTTCATCAGTCTCTTCATTGAACCCCAACTCCATCACATGGTTTTTTTCCATGGGCAGTTGTAGAAAAATGTCACTATACCAAAATCTTGCTTATGATAGCATCAGTTAATACTAGTTTTTCTTATTTTTTACATTGTGCAGCACATCCATCTGAGTATCTTAAATTTATTTTGGCACTGACCCAAATAATCATCTAGATCAGACTCTTTCTCATTATTATTTATGAGTGTCTCCTTACATTTTCAAATAAAGTGCATTAATTATTTTATCAAAAACTAAATTTCTTTCTTAGGAGCAACCCTCAAATTATAATTATGATAATAATCACCATCATAATAAAATTAAGTAAAATAAGGATACATAGTATGGCATGTTTACAGCAGTTGTAGGTGGTTGGTAGGCGAATACAAACCTATTGTGACCTGTATTCTGTAGTTCAGTTTTAATCATTAGTGTTGTGTTTAGTTTTTTATTAAGTGCATGAGTTAGTGAAGTTGACACACAACATAGTGGTTGTGATTCCTGACTTACGCTCTGGTATGGTTTCTCTATTTTAACCTAGTTTGTAATTATGAGTTAGGTTGGTTATTTACCTAAAGAAGAGACCAGATTTCAAATCTCTAAACGTAATGTTACTGATTTTTTTGTATCACTGAATGATGGCAAATGTCCGAAAAAATCCTGTTTCCTTCACTAAGTGCAAGTAAAATATTATTTACAAAAGTATGATAGTTTGTTAATTAGGTTGCTTATCTACGTGTTTTAATACACAAAATGCAACAAAATTACGTTTTTGTAATCAGTAATTTGCATAATGCTGATTAACTGTCGCCGTCTGTGAATAAACATAGCAGCCTTGCGCCTCTGCACAAACATCAATATAGAAAATACTAACTGCAAGCAAAACTTATTTTATAAAGTACGGCAAAAACATGTAATAGCGATCAATAATTTTTTTTACTGTTGGTCAGCTGATAATTAATGACGTGGTGGATCTTCGCAGATTTGAATGTTGAATGCCGTTGATCAATCCACCAGATCATAACCTTTGTTGAAGATTTGGTGGATTTGAGATTTGGCTAAGACCCTTCACAAAATATACAATATTTCATCCCTTATATATTGCAGTATTTACAAGAGATTGTTAGGAAAATACGAAAGAGGGCAGGATTATTTTACAAACTCAACATGATAAAACACAAACATCTACAACCTATTTAAATGTGATCTCAACACAGTACAAGAACTCGAGGTATATAAGTACAACTGAGATGGTATAGTGAAACATCCTTGAGTTTTACCCTATAAGAACAAAGTTATACTTCAAACAATCTTATGCCCTTATTTTAGGTTGTAGAATTTTGGAAGATTTCTTTTTTTTTACATGTTATTAATATGCATCCAAATGCTATTTAAGAACAAGCAATTTATATTTTTTCTGAGTAATTGATAACATGTTGGAAAAAACTAACGAATTTTCGGATTTGTATTTATCGTATCTATAAAATAGAAATCTTCCACATCGAATTAAAAATAGTCATAAAATTGTTTGAAGTGTAACATTGTTCATATGGGTCTATCAGAAGAGGCTGGTACAGCCAGCTCTTAACGAAGAACAACTACTCTACAAACTGTCATAATACAACTTAAGTCTCAATGAAGTAGCAATATATTATTTTAATAATGTTGTATTTGATGAGGATATTATATATTGTGTCATGTTACAATACATCAAAAGACATTTAGATTGAAATATTTCGTAATGTTGTGATTAAATTATTGAAATTGTCCAATAGGTTTGAATTTATTAATAATTTTGGAATTATCTGGACTTATTTAGTAGTTTTGAATTACGAGAGTATTAGTAAACAAACGAGACAAATCATTGTATATCAGAAACAGGTTGCTTGTACATGAGAATACTCGCTCAAGTAGCTGTCTTAACAAATAATTCATCCATATTCCTTGTTCAATGAGTCATATAATTTATTATTAAATACATATCATAGAATAAAATTAATAGTAGTATATTTAAATTATTATCTAAATGTAGTATATATTAAAATATTCTAGTTTTCAACTCTATTATTGTAAAGTTGTAAAGGTTTCTGACTGTAGTAATGATGGTTACCTCAAGTTAGTTACAATCTATTTCTCAGACTACTGTGAAGACAATAGAACATATAATATGAACTGACATAACATTACAATTACCGCTCTTTTTCACTATTTGCAGTGATGATGATCGCCTAAAGATAGTTTAGACTGTCTTTCAGACTCTCATAGTGAAGACACTAGTGCGAGGGGCCATCTGAACTGATTGAACGTTAAAACTTCCACACTTTTTCACTATTTGCAGTGATGATGATCGCCTAAAGATAGTTTAGACTGTCTTTCAGACTCTCATAGTGAAGACACTAGTGCGATGGGCCATCTGAACTGATTGAACGTTAAAACTTCCACACTTTTTCACTATTTGCTGTGATGAAGATCGCCGAAAGATAGTTTAGACTGTCTTTCAGACTCTCATAGTGAAGACACTAGTGCGAGGGGCCATCTGAACTGATTAAAACGTTACAACTTCCGCACTGTTTCACTATTTGCAGTGATGATGATCGCCTAAAGATAGTTTAGACTATCTCACAGACTCTCACTGTTAAGACAATAGTGCGTAGGACCATCTGAACTGACAAAATTTTACAACTACCTCTAATTACAGTAATGATGATCGCCTAAAGATAATTTGAGATTATCTCACAGACTCTCAAAGTGAAGACACTAGTGCGAGGGGCCATCTGAACTGAAATACAAACTTACACTTTTTCACTGTTTATATTTATAACTGCAGTAATGCAGATCACTTCAAGGTAATTTCTTCCTATCCCACAGATAATTATTAAGACACCATTGTATGGTGTGACTAAATAGCTGAACTGAAGCATGAAGGGATGATGGGTAATATGGCGGTAATCAAACTTGATCTTTGGCACCAATGGACACCTATCATATAAAACGCAGTACTATCATAATACCAAAGAGCATCATTTTCAGCAGTGAATATGTTAAATTCAGTAATAATGACCACCTGAATTTAGTTTAAGATTATCTGCCACATAATTCACTACTGGTAGAACAATGGAAAGACGCTGATGTTATCTGAACTGAGAGAGCACAATTATTGTATTTTTGAACTTTAGTAATGATGATCGCCTTAAAATAGTTTAAACTATCTCACAGACTCACTGTGAAGACGCTTGTGCGAGGGGCCATCTGAACGGACAAATCAATAGTTACTGTATTTTATCCCCATTATACATTTGTGTTCATTGCTAAGTGTTGTGTTGCAGCGCAATTTCGTCATGGAGGGTGGAGCAATGGTGTTGGCTGATGGTGGAGTCGTATGTATTGACGAGTTCGACAAGATGCGAGAGGATGACAGAGTGGCCATCCATGAAGCTATGGAACAACAGACCATATCTATTGCCAAGGTATGCTGTTGCTGTAAGTTTTTTGTATAAAAGGTAGGGAGATAGGTGATGTGTTACATCTTTTTGCAGTTCTTAAAGGCTTTCTGTAACTCTCAAGTAGTTTTGAGTGATATGCAAGGAATCAGTCCCTGACCTTTCATAATATTTGGACAGTGTCCTTGTTTTGTGTGAAAATTTGTTTGAGATTCACAAAGTTATTGTGTTATAGCCTACTATAACCTAACACATGGTTGTAGCCTTCTGGCACCTGTTTCAATTGCTATCACTTCTGCTTGGAATACCGTGGTATATGTTCCTAAAGGTACCGCCAGTGTGGCTCATATCAGCCCCTGTCCTCGAATCCATGGCAGTTAACATGTTTAAATTATGCATTTTTAAATTAAATGTTGTACATCAGAGTAAGTCTTAAGTTTCCAGAAACTATACTCTTTCTACTACTTAATATTGATTTTGTTTCTTATTAATCGTATCGTAACTTCCCGCTACCACTGTTCTCTACGGCTTTGTAAATAAAAATATTTTATAGTGTCCATTATCTGGATGTACGATAGCAAACATTTTTTAAATATGATCTCTACACTATGAGATACAAATAAATATGTCTTGATCTCGTTTTTTTGTTATATTTCTTTCTTATATAGTACTCATAAACCGAAGAATCAGGTTTAAAGTTTAACTATATATCTGTGGATGATGTTATAGGCAGGAATCACGACCACACTCAACTCCCGATGTTCCGTGCTGGCTGCAGCCAACTCTGTGTTCGGCCGTTGGGATGACACAAAGGGAGAGGAAAACATCGACTTCATGCCAACCATTCTGTCCAGGTTCGACATGATATTCATTGTCAAAGACGAGCATGATGAAAAAAGGGATGTGGTGAGTATGAAATAAATTACTTTTTTGATTAAAGTGCTTGTAGTAATTACAGAGATACCATGTAGACAGTGACACAGGTCTTAAATGAGATAAAAGTTTCATTTCCACACTAACAGACAGAGACAAAAAAATCATGACTGGATTGTTTCAGTTTCTTAGGGAAAGATTGTTTCATAACAGAGCTAGTGTCTGAGTCAGAGTTGTTGGTTACATTGTGTTCTCTATTGAACTATTTACTGGATAACATGTCTGATTAACAGCCAGCTTTTCAAGAAACTCTTCAAATTTTATTCTTTCATTTTCTGAAGGAATCGGGCAGTGTTAAAAAATGTTCATTTCTTTATATTAATTCTTTTTTTTCATAAAGGTTCATATGCTATAGGTTGAGGTGAAATGTCTTCTGTGTCCGGTGTTGTAGGGTAATCTGCTAAGTTCTTGCTTGCCCTTATTTTATTCCTATGATTCAAACAAGTAGTTGGCTGTCGTAGCTACTTTTAGATACATTAAAGTCATTCAGAGAATTACACTTGTTAATTACATTTAAAAAAACTGTGTTCCAAATTAATTTTATTTATTTTTTTTTTTAGTTTTAATCAAATAACATATCCAGACTTTCTTGTCCTGCAACCAAAGTTAAAAGATAATGTACTCAGTTAAATAATTACTGAAAGAACAGCTCTTGATCAGAATATATTTATTTATAATGGTTGAAAATTATATTGCAACATTTGATATAATAACAGATTACATATTCAGTAACCTAATTATTTTCAACCAAGATATTCTGATGTTGCCAAATCCTTAACTGATTAGATTCCTAAAGCATGGCCAAGGAGTCACTTAATTTTCATTGTATTCACAGATACCATGGACAGATATTTCCATACCCCTCAGCCATCCATCCTCAACTACTGCATTTATTGTTGATCAAACTTCAATATCTGATCGTTGTAATCATTCTGTTCTGTGTAACTATTGAATACCATAATAACTTGAGTAGGCTACTACTGATGTGTTTTTTTTTATTTGTTTAAATACAGTGTAAAGTGTGTAACTGGTGATTTGTATAAGGTATCTAGGTCAGGTATTTGTCTAAAATTAGCCAAAGGTATTTTCCTGACTCTAATAGTTATTTCTGAGTGGCTAAATTGTAGTGGTTAGGAACCAGCTGAGAGTTACAAAGACTATTATTTTTTATACAATCAGTATAACAGGGCCAAGCATGCAAGGGTTTCTTGCTCACAGTAGATTATGAGTTCAAATATTGCCAGTCTTTAAGTTCAAATTGTTTATATTAAAAAATTCATTGTAATATTAGTGCTACAATGTGTAAAATATCAGTTTGTTTTAATATCATCCTTTATAGTTTTTACATTTTTTATATATTATTCTGTAATGTTACATTTATTTTATTTATGTTGTAAATTAAATAAATAAGCAAACCTATGTTTACAATCAATATTTAATTTTTTTTTTTACTTTTTGACAACAACTATAAATGAGATTAGGCTATTCTGACTTATTTCAACAAAATGCTAAATGGTGTAGGAAAAACCATTTTTATCTTAAAATGGAGTTTATAAAGTTTTATTGCAAAACTACTTATATTTCACCAGTATTACTACTAATTGTTAATTTGGAATCAGAGGAAGTGGAATAAAATATTGAAAATATTCTTTATTCTGTCTTCCCTTAAGCTTTATGCCTTCCCTGGTCTGAAGCTATAAGTAATGTCAAAATTAATATTACTTGACCTTCGTCCTTTAAAAGGTTGATTGGACAGTTTCCATTGGAAAGAACCTACTTTAACACATATATAATAATAAATTTCATGTTTATTTTTAATATGTTTAACAATCTTTTTTGTGTACTTATTTTTACTCCAGCTGTAATATAAACCTGAAATAAACCATATTTTCTGCCCTTGTAGATACTGGCGAAACACATCATGAATGTCCACCTGACAGCAGGACAAACTTCTGAAGCAGCAGACACGGGTGAACTCTCCCTTAACTTGATCAAGAAATACATCAATTATTGCAGGAGGTAATATCAACAGAGAATAATTAGTAGTTTATATCAGAATTGTAATGCAATCCTGACTTTCCTTGACCTTCAAACTCCAAAAAAAATCTAAATAAATTGTTTCATATATTTGGAACTTGCATATTTTGTGTATTCTTTCTCAATCATGACGTATCGTAGGTTAAATCATTATCTTCACAATAGGGAGCTTTCCTCACCTCTTCCTGTTTATTATACCATAGGTACTGGCTATGTACACTTATTTAAATTTAAAACTTACTAAGACTTGTGGTGTTGTTTTAATTAGTTTAAAGTGGAGTTTTTATATCTCAAATGTTTTTACTCTATTGCCAGTCTGTGAGGCATGTATCGACGAATGACTGAAGCTTGTATATGTCTTGCTATTTTCTCATATATTATACGAAAGTCAATTATGTTGATTCCTTTATTTCAGAGGACTGTCCAGAAAGTAATAGATGTATTGTGCATATCGTTGTGGTGGTTAGTACTAGAAAATCACACCATCTGGGTATCCAAACATTCCTACACTCAGTACATATTCCAGATAGCATGTTGACTTTACTCCTCCTACTTTGTTTTCTGTGGCATGTTTAGAAGTGCTTTATGATATAAAATTCTGCCACTTTTGTAAGATGCATCCTCTAATATTGTATTGTTGGCAAAATACCATAAATCAATTGAAATTGATCATCAATTGTGATATAATGTGTCCAAAAAAATGTTGAGTGAGGCAAAATGGTGCATTGGATTTTAAATTACAATACCTGTGTACATGATGTGGACCACAGTGGTAGGCCTAGTCTTAGAATTGATATTGAAAATCAATAATACAATTCAAGAGAATTGCAGATGTACTATTACAGAACTTTTGTAACATTTTCTCTGTTTGGTTCATGAAGTTTGGAACAGTTGTGTTGGAAAAGTGTGGTAACTACAAATTTTGTGCTAGTTGGGTTCCACCTGCAAATGGCAAATTTCTACAGAGATAGTGCTTAAAAGATTGTACCAGAATATAATAACCGCCTAATTTTTAATGATGATCAAATTGCTCGAAACTGTACATATCAAATGTATATAGTGAATTTATTTCTATTTTAAAATTAGATAACTCACCTATAAGTGTTTTATTTTACTTTGGCCATGTATCATTTATTCTTGATGTGGCAGGCGGTGTGGTCCAAGAATGTCAGAGGCTGCTGGAGAGAAACTGAAGAACCGATATGTATTGATGCGTGGAGGCACACACGCTCACGAGATTGAGAGTGAGAAGCGGCTCTCCATTCCTATCACTGTCAGGTGAGCCAACTCACCTTCATTTACTTGTCATTACTTCCCAGAATATTATATCTCATGAAGTAGTTTATTGTTTCAGATTCAGTATTTAACTTTGTTTGTCAGGCCTATAGATGTTATCAGGAAAATTTTTAAAAATATTCCATTGGGGTGGAACTTGTTTATTTAACCATAAATCGAATTAATATTTTTTTATCAGGAATTAAAAAGAAATTGTAGTTTTTATTATTGTGCAATTTATTTTGTAGTATTCTAATATCATATTACAATAACTAATCGTACTAATGCAATAAACAAATTATACAATTATTATACTAGTTATATGATGTACTTGTTATTGTTTATACTGTAGGCTAGAGAAAAGAATAATCTTTCATATTTTTCCTGCTATATTGTGTTTTAATTTTGGTTGTTATATGTAATATGTTCAAGCATAACTTATTTGAGAGTCGTAACAAATTTTTTAAGACTAATTGTGGATGCCCAGTCACGAAGTTGGGAACACTGATTAGGTGATTTAGGTTCCTATCAGGTTTGGGGCAGTCATTGTCGTACACATAATCAGCTTCTATTTTAGTTCATGCTTGGTAAACATTTTAAAACTACTTAATTAAACATGAATTTTGTAGTTAGTACAGTAACTGATTTTCTAATTAATTGTCAAGACAACTTGAGGCAGTCATCCGTATCGCTGAGTCTCTGGCCAAGATGCAGCTACAAGCTTTTGCGACGGAAACACACGTTGATGAAGCTCTCAGACTTTTCCAGGTTTCAACTTTAGACGCTGCCATGTCAGGCAGTCTTGCAGGTCAGTTTTGTTTTATTAACATGATGATTTGAAAGGATAATAGGATATGGATATTTGCCATTATTGCATGTAAAAAAAACTGTCATCGTTTTCAAGAGTCTAAATCTGTGACAAAAGATTAGACATGAAAATTTTAAGTAATCAAACACACCAAATTCACTGTTGTGAGATGCACATGTATTGCATTATTATGTAGTGGTACTTTGTGTTTCTCCTGACTGGTAGAGGAATTCTCATACACATTTGCTTGTTTTAATTTTCTCATACACATTTTTTTCATATACAACCATTATGTTGTATGAATTTGGTGTTGTCATTGGGATATCATGTAAAATTATTAATTTTCAATGCCATTGGTTAGACAAATCTATGACATTGTCTACAAACAGTAATTTTAATGTATTAATGTTATTCTCAAATTTAACAACAGTATTAATTTATTTTATTTAGCAGAAAGAGCATTGCAAAGTTTTATATTCATAATATATTGTCATCTATCAAATAAATTTAAACGTAATGTGTGGGTATTTTGGAAATTTAACTTGCACCAGCATGTTCTTGCGATTTATAAAAATGTACAATTTGCCCTTTACGTAAGTCAAACATTTAACAGACTGATTGCAGCAGACTCGTCAATGTGGAGCTGCAGGGAAGTTGTTAGATATATAAATATGATGTATTGCTAATAATTTTAATGACGATGATTAAACTGTGTACAGGTGCGGAAGGATTTACAACTGAAGAAGACCAAGAAGCTTTAACTAGAATAGAAAAACAACTAAAGAGACGGTTTGCAATTGGCTCTCAGGTCTCTGAGCATAATATTGTGCAAGACTTCTTAAAACAGGTTTGTTAAAAATATATTTGTTACTTTTGAAATTTGGATGAAAATTGTATGAAGAATTCAATGATGTTGTGTAATTTAACAAGTACATTGTGACCAATACTGGTTATTGATTCCACAATAAATACATCAGAACAAATTAAATCCCTAAACTAATTGCTATTGGATTTTGTGTTTGTTTCCTGTTAAATTTTAGTTCAACGATTAACAAATGTAATTAAAGAACTAATATCCATTTTTAGTAAAGAGTATAATTCTCTACAATGCAAAGATAAGTTATTGACGATATAAATTATTTACTGTTTGCAACTTGTATCTAAATTTTAATACAAATCTTTTGTGTAATTTTTAGTTATTTAAATAAACAAATTAGAGAAACCAATAGAGATATAATCTTACAAATCTCCTCTGTAAAGACCTCAGTGTAACATGAAATTATATTTAAAATAAATAAGTCTAATTAATTATTAGTGACTAGAAGCTAATTTGTGTAACATTATCAGCCAGAGCTAAACCCTCCTAGAGGGGAGGGGGAGTCCGTCTCATTTCAAGTCTCACCAGCAGTCTCAATTTGACAACTACTAAAGTGCATGTGCATATTGCAGTTTTCAGTTATTTCAATAGATTATAGTTTCAGTTGTAAAAGTAATACAAATTAATTAATATTTCTAAAAGAAATTTATTTCATCACAAATTTGATAATGGAAACTGAAAATTTACAGAAATACCCAGAGCGTGCAATCTACAAAGTGATCCATACGATGATTAGACGAGGAGAACTGCAGCATCGCATGCAACGCAAGATGTTGTACCGTCTTCAGTAGTCACAGCTCACTACGGAATGGATATTCCGAATGTTTCTCCACACTGTAACGTCTCATATTGTACAACCAGTTTATAGGTCCTTAATAAACTTTACTTAAGTTTTAAAAACCTTTTCTTGTTTTTTGGAGTTTTATTTACAAAGAATTAAAGAACTATGTATAGAATTTTATCAAAAGCTTTTTTAATATTTTATTTTAAAAGAATTATTGGTGTAAGTTACTTTTTAGTTGTAATTTCTTGCCCATAATGAGTTTTTTCAATTGCTCAAATTTTGGGTTCACTATAAATCTGTACATTGTACCAATAAACCTTAAAATTTGTTTTCATAGTAATATAAGTTCATGATCACCTACTCTAATTTTCATTGTAACATGGAAACAAAGTAAAAAAGTAAATTTTATATTCTCTAAAACTTTTAAGGAATATATTGTTACACTGTCACCTCTTTTTATTATTATTTTGAATTTTATTGAACATACGCATATGGATAAGCTGTGGGACTTGGATTGTTTATGTTGATTTTGAACAGTAAAATGTTTAAAATATGAAAATACAAATGTTGTTTTTACTATTTTAACCTTTTTAATTAATTTATTTATTTATATATTTGTTTCCTAGAGCATTGAGTAAAATTAAGCATAAAATAAAGAGAAATGGGAATTACTTACTCTGCTTTTTTTCTTTTACTTTCTGAATGTTGCAATTGCAACTGGATATGCTATTAAAGCTATATTTACACTGTATCCACATTTTGAGAACAAAGTACAAAGTATTTACCAAACTTTTTTGTACCTATGCTATATCTTTATAAAACGTCCAAGAAATAAACTTGATTTTGTTTCACACATGTTAACAAACTAACAAGTTCCTTGCCTTCCAACCCTTACTCAACTATTACTAAATACAACACATTCCTTTATTGACTTTATGTTGCAGCATAAAATGAGCCTTAGCTCATTATATGGTGCAAACAGACTTTGCACAGCGTGCAATATCAATATATTAAATTACAAATAAAACATAAACATACCCTTTTCTATCAGGATATTTTGTGAACTACCTGGACATTCACTAATGACAATACAAATTGTGAAATAGCCATATAATTATATATACAATTTATATATAACACATAATAATATCTTTAAGAGCAACAATGTAGAAACGGAATTCTAAGCTATTGTACTAAGCAACACTGTTCAATTGCTTAATAGTGATGAGTGACAAGCAATTTCTAATATTACCCTGCATTGCTTTGTCCATTTCTGAGAACAGCACTTTCACAGCGTGTATGTATCTGATTTCATTTTTAGGGATTATTAATTTGAGAGAACAAATATCAAATTTCACTGTTTGGTTAGTTACATCCTTAAGTGAAATTACAAGTGACACTAACATTTTGTTGTCATTTTTTTTAATTAGTGAAATTAAGAACAAGACCGAAAAGATACACTTAACAATATATAAAGATATTTTTTTTAGGTCTAATGTTACTCACCCACTAAAAAATAAGAAGTTGACGATTCGTCCTTTTTGGCCCCTATCAAGTTTTCTTAATTTTTCTATGTCATCTGCTGATAATTCAAAGTCAAAAATCTGCAATAGAAACAAGATACTGGTACTGTTGGATATTCATCTTTGCAACTAAATGGGTTCTGCTTACTGTTAAAGAGTATTTTACTTGCAATAATATATATTCAGTTGAATTATGATATAACCTAATGGTTCCTTTATTCATTATTACTGCATACATGTTTTTTCCAACAACAGAAAAATAGGCTGTGGAGCCCTCTGCAATGAAGTCAGGTTAAACTTGTACATCCTATTTTTCATGGTCTTTGCAAGAACCAAACTTTAGTTCTGCTATTCTATGCAGAAATACTGAAACACAGACCTTCTCTGTGAGCAGCATTCTCTGTGAGCAGCATTCTCTGTGAGAATAACAATTGGACAGTTTAACCAGCTGGAAGAGAAGAGAGGTAAAGTTCCTCACACTTTAAACAAGACTAATTACCTTATGACCAATTAGGAGAGCAGTGTTATTCCTCAATGAGTGCATTTATAAAATATTTGTACAACTATTTCAGATAGCCGTTTGACATTTGTTATAATCAATACACGAACTAAACTGCCATGATTCATATACCACTGGAACAGAAATAGTTGCTGATTTGATCGATGTATTTTGTTTTGTTTTGTTAGCAGCCAGGATGTAACTATGATTTATTGAAAACGAGAGTTGTTTGTAAACAGTCGGCCATTGTTGTTGTATTGTTACCCGGTCGCGTTATTCTTGTCCATCTAAAACGTAAGTTTATTACATGAAATAAGTGTTTTTATGTAATAAGTGTGTTTATTTATGGGTATAAATTCTCGTAGATTGTGTTTCATCAGTTTATTTTGTGATTTTATGAAGAAATATATGTGAAAAAAAGATATTAGTGAGCCTTTGTAATCTAGGCTATGTGCAGTGTTGTGATAGTTTTAGTTATTAGGATCATTTTCATATGCGATGATCATGATATAAAGCTTCTTTATTTATTTTTATAGGCTCTGCATAACCTAGAAATGTCTGAAAACTTAGACAGACAAATCCTCTGATCTGAGAGAACTCGTAGCTAATTCAGATGCAGACAGTGAACATGAATCTGACGGGCAGCATGACGGTGATGATATTGACAGTGTAATGGATTTTTCTTCTGGCAGTAGTGATAATTATATACCAGAAGATGATTTTGAGAGTGATGACTCTCGATGCCCTAGCCCATTGGGAACAGGCATAGGCCTAACAGAGGCTGCAAGTGAAGTAGGCCTATCGAGACTGTCACCGATACTGGGTCCTTCTGGCACTACCATACAATTGCCAGACCCCTCAATCTATTTATTTATTTTGTATTTTTTTATTCAATTAATATTTTTATTTTGTAGAGCATGTTTTGTTCTATATTTTAGTGTGTTTTATGAATTTTACGAGTAATAAATAAGGTTTTGATGAATTTTATAATACAGTCGTATCCATAGCAACGAATTTAGCCGTTTTGTACTTTGTTTAGTTTAGAGTATTTCATAATTGTTTTAATTAAAAAAAATGTAGTAAACTATACATTTTCAAAAGCTATATAAAACTTGAACATTTTGGGTATTTTGGAAATATTTTTTTTCATACAATATGTCTTTTATACGTGCACCCCCACCTCTTTTACATAAATTTTTTTGAAAATAAACTTAGTAAAAGAGTGATAATTTTTTTTTATTTTTGGGTTTTCATTTGCATTACTAAAAAGTAAATTTCCTTGTGAAAAAATGATATATAACACATATAGGTTTATAATCAAATTATATTTAAAAAAATTAAATACCGATACTACTGCAAAACACCTCAAAATGGCCTGCCACTTGAGGACATTTCAACTGCCAGCTCGAGGGTTAAAACAGTCTTAACTCTACACATGAGTTGCACGCTATGCAAGTGTGACATGTCAAAAATTTACAGTAATAACACAAGTTTAATGTTTGACATGACATGGCATGAATAAATGCAAGTCATGGACCCATTCTGCTCTATATACTCAAGAGAGAACATCTTATAAAATTAGGAGTGTATAAGTAAATAAACGTTTCATCATCCATGCATATGTAATTTCTAGGTGTGAGTTGACGATTTTCCCTTGATTCAGTATTACTGGTAGAGGTGTCACTCTTAAGAATTGCAAAACACTAAAAAACCTAGACTTGAACTGCTTTGATAACGCATTTTGTATGTTGATTTGTCAAGAAAGAAGAAACGGAACTCCATCTAGAGCAATTTTTAAAGAAAAGACAATAATTTTTCTCAAATAAAAGGAAGCCAGAAGTGAGTTCACAGCTAGTGAGGACTGTATTGATTGCTGGAAAACCTATCATGGAATTATGTTTCTGGTGAAAAACTATCTGCTTATGCTGAAGCTGCTACAGAGTTTTCAGTGAATTTCCAAGAAATTGTGAATTGTTTCAATGAGTTGCCAAGTTTATAATATCAAGAGACTGGGCTTAACTTTAAAATGTTACAAATAAAACACAGCGCTGTGGCAGGAACAAAACTTATGAAAGATAGAAGTCACTCCTTGCAACAACGCAGATAAACAAGATGCACAAGCTTCTCCTGTTCGTTATTGGCAAATCGAAGAAGCCTAGGGCGTTCCCTACATAATAAACCCATCCTCCTCTAAGAAGAAAAGTCTATACTGTTTAAGTTCATATCTTGACTATTTCACTGTAAAATTGTTGAGGGGTTCTACTGTAAGTTTATTTGCAGACAACTGATTGACACAAATTACTGATAATTGCTAATTCAAAGCTTAGCTCTTACGGTATTCTAACTTGACAATGCATCTTTTCGAAAAAAAATAACTACAAATATATGGCAACAGTCGATAAAATATTTCAAAATTAAGTTTTATTACAGGTCCCAGCGAATTTTTTTAGGATTAACCAACAGAACTCTTTATTTTGTACACCAGATTGTATTCAAGAAAATCAATAAACAGACAGCAATGTTGTGCTTGAGTTAGCTTTAGCACTGATAGTATAGTCAAATGATCAGGCACAGGCTGTAATGTATTAAAAAAAGGATTAGCTAAAATTGATTACCATTGAATTTCATGTACTCAATTTGATTTGGGTGTACAAAAGTAATCTATCTGTGGTAAGACCTGTTAGGTTTTCAGTAGCATTATTTTACCACAACTTATGTAAAAAGTACAAAATAAACAATTTTACTGAAAAAACACTTTTTTCAAAAAACTTTGTCTAATTCTTTAATAGGAAACTAAACAACATAAAAATTGCTATTTTGGAATTGTCCAAATTAAACAGAAACCGCTTTAAAATAGAAAGTAATACGATATTTAGATGGTTAAATTTAAATTGAATTGATGATATCATTGTTTTAGTTTCATTCCAACAGAACTTAAAATTGCCTTAATTTTTAACAATACAACCAGTTCCAATGAATAAAAAACTATATGCATGATCACCCTTTTTAATTAAGTTTCAACTAAAAGAAATTTAAATCAACTATGTAAGGAAAATGAGTAATTTTGTCAAAAACAAGTTGTGCACTGATGTCAGCTTTTTTTTCAAGCAAATTGGATGAAATGGATTCTGATTTATAATAAGATTTCTAAAATTACCGCAGCTTCAATAAATGCATTTCATTAAAACAGTAACAGCCCTGTTTATACCTTGTGGATTTTCATCCTGTACTTGAAAATATCAGGAACTCTGCTTAACCTTCTAACCGCTATGCCCGAAATATATTGTGCAACTCTAGTTTTGTGAACAAACGCCTTGCCCGAGTGTACTCGTTTTCGTATTATCATCCGTTTTATTTTTGTTGTATCAGTTGTTATATTGTTTACATGTTTAGTAAATAGCTGTCCAGTTGGTGGTACAATCTTGAAATGAAATGAAAAATGTCTTTATTTACAGAGGCGAAGTTAGGACTTAAAAGTCCTCTCTACCACTTAACCTCCAAACAAAACAAACATAGTAAAATATAATCATCCCTATTACAACATTGTAACTGACACGTAAACTAAATCACTTTAATAATTAATTACATATTGGATTTAACATAATAATATATATCAATTATAATTAAAATTAACCATTTCAATTAAACTATAACATAAATCTCTTTAATGCAACAGGCAACTAATAAAACTATCCTATCCTAATCAGCATTCATTCCCCATCCACGCAACTTACATACAGTTACCCCAAGTGTGACCACAAGAACCACCAACCGTCACTCCCGCCGAGTCCGCAGCAGAAAGGCCCTAACCTCCGCCCCAAAGCGATCACGCTTGTCAATACTTCTGATGTTGTCTGGGAGAGCGTTCCACAATCGACATGCGGAAACAGTGAAAGATTTATTATATAAGGCTGTCCTATGAATTGGAATTGATAATAAAGATGCACCCCTACGAGTTCTACGTGCACTAATATCAGACATAAAAACGAAACTTTGGGCAACCATTGTGGATTAGTGCGTGCAACAGTGCAACAGACTAAGTACACGAAGATCTCTAAGTTCTTTGGATTTTAATAGGGATAATTGCTCAAAATAAGGAGATACGTGATCATCACGTCGTAAGTTGAAAATGAACCGAATACAATAATTCTGTGCACGCTGAATTTTATTAGAAAGGTCAACAGTCATGTCATTGATCACCACGTCACAGTAATTGAAGTGAGGTAAAACTAGAGTTTTCACCAACATCACTCTAACATCCAACGGCAAGTATTGTGCAAATCGCTTGAGGCCATGTATACAGGCAAAAACCCTATTACACATCTTGTGGACATTTCACAAAATACTTCGACGCCACATGCTTTGTATCATACACAAGTTTGGGAATGGTTATGTTGATATTTTACAAAGTGTTTTCCAATGTTTATTCGTAGAATGTTGTGTGATAGTGGTAATATGTTGTAATTATTTGACAAATTGACATTAGTTGAGACGTTTGTAAACATTTTTAATTGTTTACTCTATTTATTAAACATAAAATGAAGGTTAACGTGTTATGTCAAAAACTCCTAAAAATGGACAAAATACTCAATGTTGGGGGAGTCGTAAAATGTAACTAAGCCCGGCGCTCAGGTGTCGCTTCGAATCCATAGCTTTTCAACATTGTGTTTAAAGTTTGTTGCATAGATGTTGGAGATAATTCTTAAATACCTACTAGAGATCAGAGTTTGGAGGTTAATTTCATGCTTGAAAGTGCTACAGACTTATATCAATTGTAGAATAACTGCGGTTTAGCTATTACATACCTGAGAGTTTTCTTGTATTCTTTGTGGATTAACACTTTTAGGTATTACTGCTATGTTTTGTAGAATCAAGAAATTAAGCAGTACTTGAGCTGGTGTGCGGTTCAACTTAGCAGCAATGTCAGTAACTGTTGAATCATTTAGGATGTCCGGGAAATCCATGTCATCTTTTCTGGAATAAATCATAAAAGTTATATTTAAAATAGGTATTGCTGTAAAGCCAATAAAAAACTTACATGTATTACAAAATCCAAAAATCATTACTGAGAAATTACATTATAAGTACAGTACTTAATTTTGAGTTTATTATCAGTTCAAACATAATATGCCATATTCATTTTAACATTGCTAACCTCAAACTTGGCCTGAAAATACTCAAGGGAAGAATAAAAGATTGGATAGGAGAATTTTATATACTTAAGCTATAAAATAAGGCACGCTTTGTGTTGTGGGAACCCTACAAAATATTTTAATTTTAATTCTCAGGCATACACAACTGGTGAATATTATTTAGGTTTTTCAGTTCACACCTATTAGTGTTAAACTTTAGTAAAAATATTTCTAGTTTTTTTAATAAATGCAAATTAACTTTAATATACAATACTCGTAATTTTATCACTTTTTGACTTGATATTTTTAAATTAATTTCCTCTAGTGAAACACTCTTTGCCTGTTATAGGCTGTTCCACCTTTAAATAACTCAGGTTAGCCACATCAGTTTTGTTATTAGACACAAATTGTACTTTTTCTGTAGATAGACTGTGTACCATTGAAATCAGTCAACAATGTTTTAATTGTAATGCTAGTTTTCAAGAACTTGTTTTACTCTTCTTTTTACAATTTTTGTGTATTATACATTAGGAACTGTCTTTAAATTATGTAAAGCCCCAGGTGGAAGGAAGGTTTTTAGCTCCGTTACACGTTGTTATGGAGTAGGATGAGAAGGGGTTTAACACAACGTTATGGGCTATTAAACCTCAACAATTAATTGCTTTGTTTCGAGTATTTTTGACTGATTAGGAGTTTAACATTTGAGCCAGTATTTAATAAAAACCTTGGAGAAAATGTCTCTCTCATAGGCACTTGGCAGCAAAGATATAACTTTGCAAAACATTGCAGGTAAATATTGTTTCTATCATAAATTCAAATATGCAAGTTGGTAAAAGATTGGTCCATCAAGGTAGGAGACATGTAGATAGATGTGTGGTGACTGACAAAAGCAAATATACTTTGAATCATCTATCAGTTCACAGCTGTGCATATACATTACAGTTGAGTATAACAGTACAGTGAGTCTGTGCCGAGCAGTGGTTGTCAAGCGTTATAGTTGCACTTAGATTTTAGTTAAAATGTAGACAGAGAAAAACTGTTTCAACTGTTGATTTTAAATTACAAAAATGCACATACGAGAAAGAAACAGCAAACTATTCAAAACAATGTTCTACAGTTGTGGAATGCTAGTTTTTTATTAATAAATCATGTTTTAGGAGTTTAAAATAGTTTTTATTATATTAAAATATTTATAATAATATAAATTAGGAGGGGTTATTGATAGCAGCGTTATATGATTATTGAGAGGGCTTAGTATTATCGTTACAAGGGGATGGTCTGAAAAGTCTGATTTTAACATTGCATAATTAAGGGACAGCCCCTTAGGACAGTGATCTCAATTTTGGTCCAATATACAGTAATGATGAAGGAGAATAGAACATAACATGTTTTTAGAGCTGCTAAGATATTGTAGAAGATTTTGTATAATTTCCTTCAACGCTTGATAAAGACACAATTGAAGGTTTCCTCGTAACTTATGTTATTATTACTTGACCTTGGAAGTTCATATTAGAAGCAGACGCTTGCGGAATAAATATTTTTCTCACAGAATGGATGCAGGAGTTATAATTAATTTAGATTTCTTAATATGTTTGACCTGGTCATGAAACAAAACATTGTACTTAACCAGTATAAAGGGAAATCTCTTTGCTGATGCTTTCTGATTTTGATAAAAGACACGTATCCAAAGAATTCATTATAGTTACCATGTATTAACATAATTGGCTTATTTTAAAATTAAAATAACTGCTATGTTATGTAAGGTCTTATTTTACCCATATTTGTTCTTGAAGTGTTCCTTAGCACCAGGAGAACCAAGAGGTGAGTAAGCAGTCATTGTGACGTTGTATTTCTTACATAATTTCTGTAGTCCAGGCTGCTGTAATGCTACATGAAGCTCAACCTGTAGGTTGGAGGGCAGTATCTCTGCATTTTTAATAATGTTTTCCAACTGATCACCGTTGAAGTTGGAAACTCCAATCGACCTGATAAGACCACTCTTTACTAATTTCTCTCCATTTCCTGTATAAGAACAATAATTTTTTCCAATAAGATTAATAATGTTGGAAAGTTTTCTTGTGAGAAATATTATTTCTAGCATCTGTTTATGAGTTAACACCATATTGAAACATTGTTTACACAACTCATTAAATTCTTGAAATATTTTAGCCTTGCTATGGAGTGCCATTTCAGTCAACCGATGTTAAACAGAAAACTGAAACATTACATTTTAGTTATAACAATGGCCGAATTAGCATAAGGACTAAAATATTATCGCTAAACTAAAAAAATAGTATGTCTAAGGACTTGCTGAGCATTGAAAATCAAGGTTACATATACATTGTATAATTAATTGCTGCAATGGACTAAATACCCAAGAACTGAGACTTGTATGACCAAGTTGTGTTATCCTTGAATTTGAGTTTCACATTTGGAAACTCATTGTGTTTTCTGTTAGTGCTGCTAAGCAGTTCTTAATTTCATGCTGCATAACAAATTACAGATCACAATATGTATCAATTACAAATCTTTTTATTGATGCAACAAGTATATAGTAATGATAGTCATCTGCAAGCGTTTTGACTGGCTTTGAAGAAAATAATGATGATGCAAGCTCTAGCAGACGAATTTCAGTGAAAATATATAATGACATTGCAAAATGAATAAAATAAAAGGCAAAAACTGTTGCTTGATCATTTGAACACCATTCAAGTTTACGTGAAGTTGTAAATAGTTCTTCCAGATCGTTCTGAATAGGTAGATTTTGTGACAACCTGAATATTAATGTGGTTTATTTTATAAATGCAAAATTTTAACTACACTTGTATAAAACAAATTTTTTCTAGGCATATAAATAACGGAGTTATGAATTTGTTTAATTTTGTACGGCCCCCAGATTGGAATGAACTGTCATTCCAAGCTGGCCAATGAACTCAGTCGAGCTGTTTGTAAGATAAATTTTTATCTTCAGTTTTAAATTTTTGTTCTCCAGTTCTTGGTGTTTGAAAAATCCTTATGAGATTTACTGAGAATTAATATCTTCAAAAACATTGGAGACTTAAAAGACCCAACCAATTTGATTGTTAAAACTGGGGTTGAAAGAACGCCAGCTCAGAAAGCCAGTAATAACGTGGCTATATTACAGGATAAAACATTTTACGCACCCTCCAAATAGCAATGTGATCAGTATCCTCCAACACGAAGGTCCCATCCAGGTTCTTAGCGGGAGCTTCGCCACTGAGATCAGGTTTGAATGTGAAGGGCATGTGCATCAAGTACAGGTCCAGATAATCCACTTGTAGGTTCCTCAGAGAATTTGTCACATATGTATCCACATCACTTGGCCTGTTACCAATGTGAGGTAGCTGCATCAAGATTAAATATATGAGTTTGTTAGTGTAAAACTACCTGAGGTTTACTCTACAGTCTACAAGAACAGTGTTAAATTTTAAAAGATTTACATCCTTATTTTAGAATATATAATTAAGATATTTGGGAAATTTATACAAGTTTAATCATATTATATTAATACGAAAATTTAATTATATTAATATTATGCAACCAAACACATTTGAGTTTTTCATTGTAGAAATAATACAATTAGTAGAAATTTGTAATAATGAGAATAAAGTTTAAATGTTTGTAATTTTTTCTGAAGAAAATTAAAACAATACTGAAAGAACAAAGTCTTCTTTGGAAGCATATTAATCTAATCTATAAATTGAAACATATTTCCTAATTTTAAAACCAAAAACACACAACACTGTTTTTATGAGGTTCAAATCAAGATAACCATTAGTAAAGCCTTCTCTTAACTTTAACATTGAATCAAATCAAATAATGATTGAGCACTACATTTTGAACCACCATTCATTCTACTATTACAGTAATAATAAATTATTACTTATTACTGTAATAATATTTCAACAAAAATTGAAGTGTCAATAATTATATAACTCATTAGTGTACCTTGGTCGTTATGAATAAGTCCTCCCTTTTGCCTCCCTTCTTTAACCAACTTTGAATGGCATTTCCAATTTCTTTTTCATTTTTGTATAAAGTTGCAGTGTCAATGTGTCTGTATCCAGCGTCGAGAGCAGAAACCACAGCCTGCTCAACTTCTCCAGGCGAAGACTGGACAAATCAATTATATTAATCATGGAAATTCTATAAACTACTGAGTACTTGGTTAAATTCAAAATCATCAAGTATAATTTTGTAGTGTAAGTTATTTTGCTAAGGATAAATACATAAATTTAAAATTATTATTGGACTGATTGTTAAACCTTTTTCAATCCATTGTTTTTACAATAAAGTGAATGAATTTGCAGATACACTTGGCTGATCAAAACAAATTAACGATGCCATGTAGTAAGTTTAAGATAATATTTAATAATAATATTAATGTTAGCATAAGAAAATTTACAATAATATTTAACCTTGCTTCTGAACAATGTAATTTACGCTGACCAGAGTGAGAGTAGTACGAGGAAGTTTAAACATATTGTATTGAATTATTTTATTTTATCAACCACAAGTGAAAATTGCTAGAGGGCAAATTATAACCGTAGAGCTACCTCTAGTTTCTATTTTGGATAAAATGAACTTGGAAACAAATATATATCAGTGGATATAAATTAAACTAGTAATTTTAAACAAGCCATCATTACACTTAAATATCTATTCTTTTTATTAGAAGGACTTATTGTGTTATCTATTTCAATTTACACACTTGACAAATTTCATAGTCTTCACTACTTAACTGTAATAATTTGGAATTTTCAGTATAATAGACATATAAATTCTTAGTAAAATCAAAGAGATTTATTATAGTTTAGCACACTCTTTTAATTTTTATGTTTTACCTTATAAAAAATATTTATGGTTAAAAATGAAATTAAATAAAATTATGTAAGAGCTGCAAGTTACACCTGCAAACTTTTAACTAAGTAAACAAATTATTGGTTAGCATCCTATTACAAATTATGGAAACTGGATTTGTTTGGTTATTAATTAATCAAATAATAATTCCTTACATAAATATTTTCCTCTGTTGGTCATTTGGAGATAATTAATGAATGTACTAATTACTATGAGTTGTACAAAACAAACAAAAGTTGACCTGGTCAGATGTGCTGGTGAGTGTAGAGTTCTATTCTTGTTCCTCCTGGCCACTAAAATAGATGGACTACAACCTCTACCAATGTTGCAAACTTTTCATTTTATGTTGATGTGCCTGACGGTTGCTTTGACAATGTTTGATTATCTTAATTCCAACATACCTGCCAAGTACCCAACCCCAACAGTGGCATATAATGCCCAGATGAGAGCAGTGTTGAAGTCATAGGTTTACTGACAAGTTGAATATTTTTAGCTCGAGTTGCTGCTTTTGTCATTGGCTGAAAGATACTGCACATGCAGACACTGACTTGAAATATTACTGGTTTTGTTTTATTAATATATATTGTGGTGCTTGTTGTGTTAATGGTAAATAATAAAAGGTGATTTTGTTTTGTTGTTGGTTGCTACAACAAATTTTAAGTTAATTGGAATATTTCACAGTTCACCAAACAGCTGGCAATACTGTTTGTTGTGCCTTTGTAATCAACCAAAACAAATCTGTTACCCTCATTTACAAAGGTCAATATGTCTTACTACTAAATGAAAAATCTTTATGATTCATAATTTTTCAACAAAAATTGACCTTGAAGAGCCATGCTATTTTCTATACTTGGAAAATTTATATTTTGTTAATAATAACTTACATGATGTGCATTTTATTTTTATTTATATAAATGATAAAAATATGATTGATTAAATTTGTGATGTTATAAATATAATTTAGTAGTAAAATACAATTTAAAATTTTAATTTTTAGTTGTTTCTTGACTTTTAACTTTTAATTTCTACTCATTTAATTAATTTTAAAGTAAAAGTTAATGAAATGCGACTATATTGAAGTTTATGTATTTGTGGGTAAGTTTTATAATCATTAACCTCTGTAACAGATCAATTATTGTTCATTTTTAATTACAGTAAAATTGTTGAAAATAAATGAAACCTTCTGAGTACAGTACAATAAGTCTGATAAATGAACATTTCTGTCATTAAACTTTATTTTTTCAGTAGTTGGATACTGTGCAAGCAATTATGTTTTAGTATATTGTTATATTATTAGATGTCAATTTTATTGTTTGAAAAAATAAATAGTTTGTTCATGAGTAAGTATAATAATCACAATAATACTTAATGAAGAAATTTAAAAATAATTTATTAAAATGAAAATCAAGTTTTGCAACACATATATCAATCAGGAACATTATAAAACAAACCTGTTCAAAACCTTAAGTTTCTATTTTATTTCAATTTGGGATTTTAAATTACAATTTCAAAATGCCCAGGTTTAAAATTATAATGCTTTAAAAAGTTAAATTCCATAATGTAAAAGTTTAAAAGCTGAACTGTTCCTAATAATATCTAACAACGACCAGTTTCAAAACATATAGTTTCATAACGTCCAGTAAAGTTTGTTCCAGCCTTGGATCCAGCTCGACTCAATTTTAATGAGCAAAAGTCTTAGAAAATAGCCAGTTAGTAATAATTACTAGTTTTAATTTGTAAGATGAGTACAAAAAGCCAAGTTTCACAACTTCAAGTACAGTCTGTTCCAGACTGTAGTGGAGCTTGCCTCACGCATATTGCAGGCTAAAACAGTTGTTTTAGCCAAGCTCAACAGAGGATCTAAACTGCAAAAGTTCATTAAGAAAATTTTTTAAAATTTGGATATTTGGATTATAGGAAATCCGTATATTCCAATATCTACATATTTGTTATCAGCCATATACACTTCTGAACTAACATCAATTAGGCTGTTCTGAAAAGGTAAGAAACATGTGTTGCTTTTTTCTGTACAAAGCATATTTCCTATTGGCAGGTATAAACCAGCCATAAGTAAACCTTCTTAGTGTTTGAAGTGAATCTGTGACTTTAATTATTGAATTGCTTATAAAAACTGTAGCATGGATCCTTAGAACAGTCGTTTACATTTTAACATGAGACATAGCAACACATGTAATGAGGTTAATTATTAGAATACTTACTTAGAATACTATAGAAATACTTTCATTACATTTTTTCAATTTGATCCTTTAATACTCCATTGCATTTATTTAATTGTATAAATGAGAATAAAATAAGCAATATATTTGAAATATTACAAACAACCTCAGCTGTGAACAATTACTTCCACTGATTACTAAACTCCAGTTACAAACGAGATAATGGGTAAATTATGTATTTGGCTTTTGCACAAAACTTTTCCACTAAATTTTGCATCCATTATTTACAAAATAATCTGAAAACATTAAACACATTCTCTTAGATACTTTCTGATGAATAAAGTTTTAGCTTTGCTTTTCCGACATTAATTCTTTAATCCCATCTGTTGTGAACCAGATAAAACCGTGCTATTAGACAGGATGATTTTTATAATTTTTAGAATATACTATCTTTAAATACCCCTTTTAAGTTTCATCCTATATTAGGTTATGTTCCGTCAAGAATTACATGCATTTAACATCTCATTTACTTGTCTTGTTGTGGAAAAGAAAAATCAATTAGCATCATAAACTGTGCTTCTAGGCACAATATTTATTTCCGAGTTTACATTTTGAAAAATTGTAGGGTGTGGGATATAATAGACTCACTCTATATTAACTTGTGTTTGTGTTCTCAACATAACATCTAAACTGGGAAACTGCAGTACAAACTTCTAAAACCAGATACAATATTTTTCTATTCCGTTTGGGGCTTCGGTGGTACAGTTGCCAGTTCTTAGCACAACCATCGAGAATAGTAGAGGCAGTGCGGGGTGAGTCAGCAGAAGGACTGAGCTACAGAACAATGGATAAATCTCACTTCCGGAAGTACATCCTCACCCTCAACTTGGCGTCTATTGAGTAATTGACATTTATATACCATCCATTGTTTATTGAAGTATGTTTGTATAAAACCTACAAATTATATAATCTTAAGTAATGAAACATTTCAATTTGTTCAGATTTGAGCAAAACTTTTAACTCGATTAATTCTCAACATAAACCAAAAAAGATATATTAAAAAAATATAATAGGTACTTATAAGCAACTTAATTTTTTTAGATATCTCTTAATAATTCAACATAGTGGTAATTCAAAGTTTGTAAAAGGAATGGTTGTACACAAATGATTATAAAATATAGTGCAAAATAAAAATGTTTCGTAGAATTCTCGGGTCAATTACAATAACATTTGTTTGTATGTAATTTTATAATATAAAAATATCATAAGATTTCCAGATAGTGTGAGTACAAAGTTTTAACAAGTACACAACATTGCAGGAATAACTGTGAATACGATAACTACCATAGTTATTAATAGATTCAGACTAAACTTGGTACAGAAACAGTATATAGCTTGGTTGAGTCCGTTAGCCAGTATAAAGCAATAAAACCTTTCAAGATACAGTTAATTCACATTTGAGCCATTTTAAATCAACTCATTTGCATCATAAACCCAACAAGATACATATTTTAGTATACCACAATAGGTAATTATAAACAATGTTGTAGATGAAGCTTATATTGGTACTGATATTTATTATATAAAAGTATTATACAGGGTGAATATAAAGTCAGGACCCCCCCCCTCTACTTTTTTCTCTAGGTAATATAAGGAGATATCATTTGGGTAGTGGTGCAATATGGAAAGGAAGTTTCATTTTATGATATTGAAAATTTTTTTGTCCCTCAAAAATGCGAAATTTTGGGGGCAACCCAAAAATTTCAAATGTAAACCCCTATCAAGTGACCCTTCATTTTAAAGAGCATGAAAAAACTTAAATAGTAGTGAAAACCAGAGATTGCTATCTCTTTCCTAATCCGAAATAATAGCCAGTATTACCAAAACAATTTTAATAACTCACCACGTCACGAAGTCAAATCAAATGTTCAAACTGAAGCCCTCCTACTATTTGGCAGTGAGACAAGCGTAGGGTGAACGCCTCTCTGACGTTTATGAAAGTCTGAGGTGGTATTTGGTTGCAAGAATTAATAATCCTGTTTCTTAAATCTTCAATGTTTGCTACTGGTGTTTTGTAAATTGTGGATTTTATGTGACCCCATAGAAAAAAGTCCATGGGTGTAAGGTCCGGAGACCGTGCAGGCCATTCTATTACACCACGCCTACCAATCCACTGACCACGTAGCTGAGTTCCCAGGAAATGTCGTACAGCACGATGATAATGTGATGGGGCACCATCTTGCTGGAAATGAACGAGTTCTTCTTCAAATTCATGTTGATTCTCCCTAATAACAGTATTTATTGCAGGAAAAATTGATTCTTGTAACATTTCCAAATACAGTTGACCATTGAGATTTCCATTAATAAAAAATGGTCCTATAATGTGATTCCCAAAAATCCCGGCCCAAACATTAACTTTTTCTGGGTACTGCGTGCGAGATTCACGGAAAACATGGGGATTTTCTGTGTCCCAGTACCTGCAGTTGTGTTTGTTCACATCTCCATTGACGAAAAAACTACATTCATCACTAAACACAACGTTTCGAACAAACAATGGATGAGCAGAAATTAGTGCTTCCATTTCTTCACAAAATTGTAGACGACGGTCTGGATCGTCTTCGTTTAACTCATGGATAAGCTTAGTTTTATAGGCGTGAAATTTATTTTTTTACAGTAACTTTACCACAGACATTTGGGAAACATCACAAAGATTTGCTGCTAATCTGGTGGACTGCTGCGGATCTTCAACAAATTGTGCAACAATTTCGAACTGTTTGTCACCACCTAAAGGAGGCCGACCTGAGCGTGGGGCATCTTTGATGGAACCAAATTCTCGGAACTTATTTACTAAAGTTCTTAAGTATTTCCTTGTCACAGGTCTATCAGGATGTGCCAAATTAAACCGCCTTTCTGCCTCATGATAATTTTCATTCCAAGCCCCGAAAGTAAATATCATTTCTACTTTATCTTCGTGACTACGTGCCATTTTTACTCATAATCAGTATTAGTTAGATAATATTATTTAAAACTCACAATGCGAAAGTGCATCTAAATAAATTATTGTAATAACACTAAAAGACATATAACCTTCTCAAAATACTTCACGGAACAGTAACCACACAATACCACTGGATAATAATGTTCTACTAAGATAATAACTACTCGCTACCTTGGCTTGACAAGATTCCAACTAATATTTTTATGAAAATTGAGTTTATTTTACAATTATTCTATTTAAAACACTCTCTATCTAATGCACTAACTCTCATTGTCGTATGTTTCATAATAATAAAGATACGAAAGTGACAATGTTCCAGCTGTTGGTGTCAGCTCTACTGTCTATTATAAATAATAATGCATCAGCTGACTCATACTGCTTATTGTGTTCTGACGATTTATTTACATTGAGGTTATGTATACTGATGATAGTCCAGTTGATTTTGATGTGAATATTTCTTAATTTTTGAAATTAAAAAATGGCACAGAATGATTTAGAAAGTAATTCATCCAGTGATTTATTTGGAGAAATAAAAAAGTATCATAAAGAAAGTATTACTTTCCGACTTAGAGAATGTCATTACATGTCCCAGAGCATCTCTAAGTTCATTTTTCTATACAAGAAAGTTGAATGTGTACAATATGACAGCTTACAGTGTAACCAAGCAAGTATATTGTGCTATATGGAATGAGACAATGGCTGGAAGAAGTGGGAAAAACATTGCAAGCGCAAAAATATTCTTCTGGGAAAAGTTTTTGTGCACAATATTTAAATAAATAAAAATAGTCTTAAATGGTTTCTGTTTACTTTACATCCTTCTGGAAATTCCTATCCCAAAAAGTTGAGAAATTATAGTTTGATAAGTTTTTAACTGCAAAATTGCATATCCAGAAATCATGAAATTACTTAAATAATTTTATTTTACTAGTGGACAGGTGTAGCTATTGACCTCAAGAACAAACCTACGCAATAATTACAATTAATGTACGTTTTGTACAATATCAAAACTTTGAACGAGATTTTCTCAAAATAAGCAAAAATGGACTAGTTTTTACTAACTGTACTTCGAACCGGGAAAGCCCAGACACTCATTGACAATAAACTCCTTATCAGTTTACTTTCTAATATTTGATTCTTCATCCATTGCATGCCTCACTCATTGAGAACACAAACAACCAATAAAGCTGTTTCCACGCAGATATTTGGGGGTCAAATATTTGGGGGTTATAATAGACAGGGAATTATCTTGGAAGGATCACATTGAGGAGCTAACAAGAGGATTGAAAGGGAGCATTCGAAAATTTTATTTTTTGAGGAATATATGTGACCAAAGGCTTTTAAAGATACTCTATTTCGCTCTCATAAACTCTAAATTACAATATGGCATTCATTGTTGGGGAGGAACTTTCAAGAATTTAATAACAAAAGTAAGAAAAGTGCAGAATCATTATATTAGGATTATATTACATAAAAATAAAAGAGAATCATCTTTTAATCTATTTAATCAACTAAATATATTACCTTTACAACATTTATATGTCTTCAAGGTTCTTCAAATTTTCTTTATTCGTAGTGGCAATAATGAAACCGAGCTTATAATGCATAATCATAACACACGTAGTAAATCAGCCAATTTATTAAGAAAACCAAAAGTTTCAAAATCCTTAATGACAAGATCTTTTATTTTTTTAGGTGCAAAACTATTTAATGAAATACCAGCAGACATTAAATTGTGTAGATCAAAAATTTGGTTTAAAAATAAATTAAAGCAATGGCTTTTTAACTTTGAGGACACGTCAATACTGATACATATTCTGAGATAGTCTGATTTGGTATATTTTGCTGAATGTGAATAAGTTTGAAATAATATTTTGAGTAAGATTATGCTATTCTTGTTATTTTTGTTTCTTTTACAGATACTTAGTACAATATTACAGTTCAATCATTATTGTTATTATTATTTTCTTTTGTGGAACTTTGTTAATTTCAATTTGATTATATCTTAGGTACGACATTTTGTTATGTTACTTATGATGTCACATATTTTTTTATTAGGAGTGAAGCTTTGCTTTTGTCTAATTATGTTCTAACTATTGTTTTTTGTATGTTGTTTTATTGATTTAGGTAGTGTACATACTGTGTTGGTTAAGATGTTGCACGAGCTCGTCGCACTATTTATTTTGTAAAGGTAGACTCTAAGTTATGTTTTTTTATGTATTGCTAAACCATCGCAACTGGTTAAAGATGGTTTAGTATTTTCAAATGAGTAATTTATGATTAAATTGTAAATATTTATCGAAAATAAATCATTATCTTCATTATCTAACTGTACCCAAACAAAATAAATTTAGGTGTAAATACTTAATTACAATTTTTATTGGCTATGTTGTTGGAAAAGAGATAGCGATCTCTGGTTTTCATCACTATTTAAGTTTTTCATGCTCTTTAAAATAAGGGGTCACTTGATAAGGGTTTACATTTGAAATTTTTGGGTTGCCCCCAAAATTTCGCATTTTTGGGGGACCAAAAAAATTTTCAATGTCATAAAATGAAACTTCCTTTCCACATTGCACCACTACCCAAAGGATATCTCCTTATATTACCTATAGAAGAAAATAGAGGGGGGGGTCCTGACTTTATATTCACCCTGTATATTATATATAAGTAAATTATAAACAAGTTTCAATATTTTAATTTTTCAATATCTCTTAAGGTTTTAAAATGGCAGTCATTAAAATTATCGAAAAGGAGTTGTTAAATATCAAATATTAAGTTTTCTAGTGTAAAATAAAAGAGTCTTTAGAATTCTAAGGTCATTTACATTAATGATTGGTCTTACCTATTTTTTATATATATCATTAGATTTCCACATAGCGTACAATTCTAAGTAGTAAACAACATTGCAGGAATAATTATGAACACTACTATAGTGCTTAATAGATTCAGACTAAAAGTGGTACACAAATACTATTTACACATAGATAGGTTGAGTTCGTTAGCCAATCTTAACCAAGTAAATTTTTCAAGATGTTAATCGTTTGTATTTGGACAATATTTTTATATTGGGTATATGTTAACATAAATTAAAATTGACATTTTTTCAAGCAGTTTTTTGGAATATCCATTCTTACTTGGTTTTTATAACTATTAAGGTTTCAGGATATTGATCAAGTTATAAATGTATAAAATTGAACCATTATAAGTAAATATTTTTAAAAACATAATTGCGGATTAATTGTAATTAAATTAAGTTAGGATTTTACAAAAAAATTAATACACTTATAACAATTTTTGTCTCGTAAGGTTTCAAGATTATGGAGTTTCTAAACATTTGAAAGTTTTAGTTATGATTATATTAACATAACAACAGTTAGAGTTATTGTCCCATCTGTGTTGTATAAATTAAATATCTAAACTAATAATGTAATTTCATTTTCACATTTAGAGGTGGTAGCCACATGTGAAATCTACATTTCTTCTTGCTGAGCTGGAATGGATATTAAAAGATACAATTTTCCCATTGTTTAAACCCTTCTACAAAAACCCCACACTATGTACCAGTAGTGAAACCGTTTACAATGAATACTTTGATTGAAGTTTGTTTTTGACGATGGAAGGATTGTGAAGGAAACAGGATTTTTCCGAACATTTGCCATCATTCAGTGATACAACAAATCAGTATATTTTTAGTTTGATCTCATATTTAAGGACCAGAAACTAATGTACAAGAAGAAACATTTATTTTATTTTATTTTACGCTTAGGCTCTCAGTGCCGCTCCCAATGGCCAGCCAAAAAACTGAAATGATAAAGTTAACTCGTAAAAAAGTTTGAAATTGAAAATTCACTTTGTTTTTTTTTACATAATTTAAGATTTTATATAATTTAAATAAGCATTTCCAAAATAATTAAATTATGCAATTTGGTAATAGTATTTGAGTTAGATAACAACCATCCACTTTACAAGTCTACAACCTGTTAACATAGACATTTTAAAATTAATTTTAAAGCGGGTATCCAATATTTCAGAATATTTGTATTTATCTGATTATGTTCATACATTTTTCATTTAAATAAGGATTGAGTTGTCATATAATGCAGCTTAATTCTGATCATAATATGGTTGTACATATGTGAGAGCAAAACACAATAAGGTGACTCAGGTGTCTTTTATAGGGGATAATTTAAGTCACAAATGTTCATTGAAACCTTAAATAGCCTCCAACAAATCACAATTTAAATATTCCTTAATTTCCACACAAACACAAGAAAAAAAAACTCAATGTGTAACTTGTTCTCAATTATCAAGCGGAAGATGCGTTGTTAGCTATGGATGTTAATTTGTACAAAGCTAATGACATTATGTCTGTATTAGTTACCATTGTAATACTTTCAAACATTTACAAACTCTTTAATCAAAAAATCTTATAAGATATACATATATATCTTTGTAAGTACATTTTTTCAATAATATGTTTGTTTATCTTAAATAGATATAAAATACTTTTTATATCAAAACTAAAAGAGTAAAGGTTTTCTATGAATGAAACTGGACAAGGTATACAAATATAAAATATATTTTACAATATACAATAATTAATAGACTATCTAGGAGATCCAAAATGGCTACTGGCCCACAACATCAAGTATAGTAACCTCAGTAAATAGTTTAGTTTTAAAGCAGTAAAAGTGGCAAGAATGAATATCACCTACAAATAACAGTTTAAATAACTAATGTTTCTTAAAGTAAAAATTCCTACACTACACACATCAAGATTGGTATTATTCAAATTAGAAGAGAGGTACACACTTTGACCTCATTTACACAAACTTTAAATCACAATAATAAAAATTTCACCAACAAATCTTATAACATATTTTGATTGTAAAAGAAACTTCTAATTATTAACTTAAGAATAACATCAACATATTTTATGTATCGATAACTAGACTGTGGCGTTGGAGCTACTGCTATGGTATTTGTCTGGGAGTGACCTGAGAGTTTACTGACTGCACACTCCTGTCTGTCATCAGACACTTCCACTCCAAACATAAGTTTAAAGTGCCACTGCAACTTTGCACTGACCCTCAGCAATACATCCAGCAGCTGTACTTATCATATTGACATGGCTCTTGATTATCTCACCAAAACCTGACATAGTTATGTAATTCCTTTATTATATAATACTTATATAAAACATAGTACATTTATCCAATTTTGCCAGAATTTCACACCAATTTTTAATTTGTAACAGAAACAGCCTGTCGAAGTATGCCCAAAAAACAGTCTTAACTATTCTATTTGTTCTGACAATAAAACTTATCATTTTAATAGAAAAGACAGCTAAATCTATACTATGGACTTATAGTATTGGGAAACTCATCTGCCTTATTGGAATGTAAGCCGAGTCTTGGTACTACAGAAGAAAGCAATAAGAATTTTAATAGGCCTAAACCAATATGAATCTTGTCGAAGTATATGTTCCAAGAACTTAGAATACTGACTATCACATCACTTTACATTCTTTAAGTGGTCAAACATGCAATAGATAGGAATCACCAGAGACTAGGAGATGCTCACCAATACAGCAGTAGGAATAACACAAACTTTGCCATGCCGATTCACCACACATCCCTCTACGAGAAGAAACCATGCTATGCAGGTTCAACCTCCTACCTGAACAGTTAAAAAGAATTCGTGAAGACCAAACCTTCAACAAGCATCTCATGGAGTGGTTGCTAGAACACACCTTGGAAGAAATTGTGAACTGAAGGAACAACCAGACTAACTTCACTTGGTTTTAACTTTATACACATTTTAATCAAGACTGAAATTATATTTAAATTTTGTTAACCATTTATGTAAACTGTTGAGACAAATCTGTCTGTTTGTTGTTTATTGAATCCTCCAGTTAGTTTTAGATCATATCAGCAACTATAAAAACACATGAAACCCCTGAGTTAGATACTACGAGTAACTATTATAAAAGACACTATGTACAAGTATGAAATCAAACACATCTTAACTTGTATGTAACCCTGTAAATTGTAATGAAAAGGATATTAAAAAGGAAGTTTTCTAATAAAGATTGTTAATTAAGAAGAATATTTATTTAACAATAATCTGGACAGTTATTTTTTCTGTCAATGTACTTTTCTAATACACACTACCCTATTTCTCCAGTCCCTAATAAAAATGTATCTTATATTTAAAACAACATTGTGTGTTACAAAACATATAATTGCAGCAAACAATCAATAAATATAAAGGTTGTTTTCTCCAGATTAATTTGGAAAAGTTGAAATGTCAGATTGACTGAGTCATTTATAAGTTAACTGCATGATCTATTTTTATTAGCTTAAAAATGTATTGTTTTAATGGTCTATAGAGATGGATCTCCAATATATTTTTAAGTCAAACTAAAAAAACTTATAATACTCCAAACAAATCTGTAAAAATACTTTAATTTTAAAATTAATTACAAAATATTTTAATACTATTTCTAATACTGAAGTTCTTTAGAAAAACAACAAAGCAAATTCTAGCTTTACATGGTCATTGATATTGATTATATGAAGTTTTATGTAAAACATTGCAAAATGTCTGCAAACTGAGCCGGTAGTTTTAAGATATTGAACTTGTAAGACTAGGCAGTTTTGGAATAGGTTGTGTGTGAATTGCCTGGCAACAAAAGGATTAAATTAATTAATCTATATATATAAATGCGAATGTTTGCTTGTATGTTCCGTTATAACTCTGGAACCAATGCACGAAACATCGTGAAATTTTGTACAGTGATTCTACACGTTCCTGGAAGTAACATAGGCATACTTTTAGAGAGGTGGTAATGTTTGTTTGTTTGTCCTTTATGGAATCGTGAACTATTTAACCGACCGTTATGAAAATTTGTATGTATATGTATTTTTCTATGGAGAAGGTTTATATTCTATGCCCATTGGTGTAATTCGCCACCAGGCAGTGCTACAAAACATAAAAGTTTTCAAAGCGCCTGCAAGTAATAAACTGCAATCACGACACAGTTACGTATATTAAGTAGCCAAAACTATTTGAAGGCGCTAAGATGGTGTATATTTGTCTTAAAAATAAATTATTGATTGAACTTAAAACTTGAATAGAAGACCTTTTTATAATAAAGTAAGGATACAAATATAAAAACATACACTATTGACAGATTTTCCTGATCGTGGCTACAAGGCCAAATCTACATCGGTGTTGTAAACATAATTCGCTTGAACCAGAAGTGCTCAACCACGGGCAAAGTTTACGATAATCGTGCGAAGCCGCAGGAAACAGCTAGTGTGACTATATAACCCCCATTAGTAGAAAACAAAAATGTTTAGTTGACCAAGATGATAAAAACTTTATTATCTCAATGTCAAAAATATTAACAAGCTAAGGATTATTGGACCTTTTTCGGTGTTTATTTACATTAGCGTGACCATGGAAAATGGACTTTTTTCATGAGTTGGGTATTTATAGCCAAGTATTATTGTCACAGGTGCATATGAACTGGGGGGGAAAGTATATTATTGTATTATATTGATGCCTTTCGGACATTATTGCGTTAAGGAGCAGGGGCATCACGTGATCTGGGATTCGACTTTTGCAAGCTCGAGTTAATTTTTTTCTAAAAGAGCAAGCAGGCAGCGGGCACGGGCAGGCATCGTTGACAGGATTAACGTATTCCATACTCGTCTTTACGAATTGCTTCCACGTGAGATACCGAACATCCAACACAAAGGTGTGCCATTACCACTACTGAACAAGGAGGTTAAGAATAGGCGCGGAGGAACAAAGAAAAGGAGGAATTAAGAAAATGGCGTCCCTTCTTTATTTGAGAAGGCGCGGAGTAATACCAAACTGTCAAATATGGATAGTATTGCCAGAGGTACGATAATTATCGTAAAGGTACGATAATTTCATTGATTTTATGCGCCGGTAAGATACACGATGGGTAGTTATTGTCGTACCATGAAAGACTTTTGACAAATTTATACAAGTAACAAACCAAAAGTTAATTATAACATAATTTATTATACGAACACAACATACTTTTTCATTAAATGTGTTTGGTACGATTATTTTATATGAAAGTACGATAATTTCTCGTTGTTCGTATGATAATCGGTTTTTTTAAATCTGGCTATACTGAGTTTGAGATGACGCGGAGTTATAGGAAACTGTCAAAAACGGAGTTTTCAGGGGATTAAAAAAAATCGTAGCTCCTTTGATTTTTGTTGCCGACGAATTTTTTCTTCAATATTGTTTTCAGGAAAAATTGTAGTTTTCAGGAAAAAATGAACATACCTTTCCATGGTCACGTTAATGTAAATTGATACCACCCTTTCTTTTGATTTTATGAGGAAACTGAAAATTAAGGTGATAAATTTTACTAATAAAGAAAATTACAATTAACTTATCATTCATTGGCATTTCATCAATCTGGGTTGAGGCTACTGCTCTATTTCTCCAAAAATCCTGATGTAATCTTTCGCAAAGTTGATTTCCACAATTTTTGTGCGAAATCAGCCAGATCGACCAATTCTGTTAAAAAAAACAGAGGCTACTGCATAGGCATGAGAAGTTTTTAAAAATGTGTCACTTTTAATATACCTATGAAGCCTTTTCTTTTCACATCTTGAAAACAGCAAAGTTGATAATAGCTTTGTAAACTTTGGTAAAATTTACTTTACAGAAGAATATTAGCAAATATTCCTGTCTTCAACTAAGTTTTGGTGGAGGTACCTTTAAGACACTTTAGTCATCTCTACTCAAAGAGACATTACTACATGAATTTTGAACTGCATAAATCACATTCCTTCATTTATTTTCTGAACTATGAGGCAGAAGTCCAAAACCAACTTTTTTTTAATGTGTTCATTGGCATTGGGACTGTGACTGCTATTGGCAGTTGGCACCCTAAAAGTCTGTTGATATTTATAAGATTTCTGTTGGTACCACTGGTGTTAAAGATCGTCACATATAAAGACAGAATAATAATTGTTAACTTGGTAGGCTACTGGTTTTTGTTATGGGTGTACTCAATGCACAATATGGTCGTTTCTGTAAACATAAAAAATTATGGTTACCTGTAAAGTCGGTTTTACGGGCGAAGATTTTACGTGACAACGTCTTTTTCTCGGTAGAATATTTATTGATATGAATATTATTAAATTGCACAATAGGAACAAGGAATTGAATGAAAATAAGAATTGCACAAATTTTAACTATAGAAATATATTTTGTTTACTAAAACATTGTACATAATTTGAAATTAATTAAAATTTGTTATTGTAAATGGTAAAGTTGAATAAAACATTTACTAAAATTGGAATTTGAAATTCTTGCTAAACACAGTTAAATTCTAACTCCGCGCGTGGTGATTGGTCGGTTTAGTTCGTTTGTTTGGTCGCACTGTTATGACAGGTTAGAGGTTATAATTTGTTATTTTAAATGTTTGACTAGCAATACGCGCTGTTTCTTCTCATCGACTGAATTACGATTGATTGCAGAGTGATTTAAAACTAATAATTTACTTAACACTATCAAAATTTGTCAATAGTATGACATAACCTATAAACTCAGTTTTCTCAACTTTTTGTGTCAATCTAACAATTAATCAATCAATCATAGTTTACGATAATGAAATATCCAGTGTACAATTCTTTGTTTAAAGGTTATTTTTGACGATGGAAGGATTTTGAAGGAAACAGGATTTTTCCGGACATTTGCCATCGTTCAGTGAAACAAGAAAAACAGTAACACTACGTTTCGAGATCTGCAATCTGATCTCTTCTTCAGGTAAAGAACTAACCTAATACATAATTACAAACTAAGTTAAAATAAACAAATCTTACTAAAGCGTTGTGGCACGCCTAAGTCAGGAATCACAACCTACATGTTGTTGTCAACTTCACTAACACTAAAGACATGCACTTAATACAAAACTATACAAAACACTAATCATTAAAAGTAAACTACGGAATACAGGTCACAATGCGTCTTCACTCGTCTACTGACCACCTACGACTGACCAGAGGGACTAGCCAATGGCAATCGTGACGGCTGGCTAAAACAAGATGGCGGAAATACAAGGGAAGGGGAACAGGAATGGGCCCTTTCGTTATTATTGGTTCATGCGAGATGAACTTCTTAAAACCATATTGTGACTCCGCATTGGTTTTATTACAAATATCCGATCCGTTTGATACTTTTGGTTTTCTCTTTAGTTCATTTTTTAGAATTGGCAACCAAAGCGGCCTAATCTCGACTGATGGTTGACTGATTGGTTGGTCTGCCAATTTAATGTATGTTGCCTCAATTAATTTCCTTTTGAAGAAATGTGGTTCCCGATGTATTATGTGGGCTTCATCCCAATTCATATGATGGTCTTCGGACCAACAATGGTGTGCAATTTTTGACTTTTCTGTGAAACCCTTTCTCGTGTTTTCTTTGTGTTCTTTTATCCTTACGTTTAGTGGTCTTTTTGTCTCGCCTATGTATTCCCTATTGCAGCTACATTTTATACTGTAAACACAGTTTTTTGGAATCCTGTGTGCCATTTTTTTTGGTTTTGTTTTTACGAGACTTTGTCTAAGAGTGTTGTGTGTTTTAAACGCGGTTCTAATGTTGTACTTTCTACCTACTCTTCTAATTTTCTCCGATAATCCCGGCACATAAGGGATTGACATAAACGCAAATTTATCACAAATCTGTTTTTTTTCTGACTCAGGAATGATTCTTCTGGTTCGTTTGCACTTATTAATTACTAATTGAGGGTATCCATTGCTTCTGAGATCCGATTCAATTTTCTTAAATTCTTCTTTTAGTCCATCTTTATCTGAGCACAAGCTCTTTGCTCTATCAAACAACGAGTAGTCTACTCCTTTCTTTGACAGATTTTTGATGGTTGGATTGATAATTTAAATAATTTTCCTGTGTGTGTTATCTTTCGAAAAACCGTTGTCTTAAGGACATCCCTATCTCTTAATACACACACATCCAAAAAGGGAAGCTTGTTTTGGACTTCCACTTCCATTGTGAGGCGGATGGAAGGAGAAATACTATTAATGTGATTCAAAAAAAATTATTTAATTCAATGTCTCCATGAGAAAAAAATAACAAAGGTATCATCCACATACCTCCACCAAATCTTCGGTTTGAACTGAGCTGAAGAAGAGATCAGATTGCAGATCTCGAAACGTAGTGTTACTGTTTTCTTGTTTCACTGAACGATGGCAAATGTCCGGAAAAATCCTGTTTCCTTCAGGTGTACAATTATTTACCTTTATTGTTGTAGTTGTTGTAAATGGACGAATCTAAGCACTCCACATTTTCACGAATAAACATAGTTTATCTGCTTTATCCCGTGCGGCGGACCCACAGTTATCTGCTTTATCCCGTGCGGATCCCGTGCGGCGGACCCACTGGACGGGCATCGTAACGTTACCGGGCGTTACACTTTTTCATGAGTGACTCCGAGCCGCAACCTAATTTAAGACGTTGTCACGTCAAATAGTAGTAGGCAAACTTACATCTATTCTATTCATTTTTTAACCGTAAATAATGGTTTCTATAATGAATGTGAGTATGTTTTATGGTATTTCCCATCGTTAAATTCGTATTCACGACAAAACCAGAAATGTAATAACAACGTGAAGGTGCCAACAACCATGTATTTTGGCAACGTCCTAAATACGTTTTAAAATGTTTTCTGTATTAGTTTTTAACTATAATTTAGCACTGCAATAACATTTGATTAATTTAAAACAAAAGTCCTTTAACAGTAAATGGCACCCGGCATGTAAATAATTTTGGCTTGCCAATAACTAACTACACATATAGGAACAGGCTATATCAGGCTATGCTAGTTTAGTTATTGGCATGGTAATCACTGCATATAGCCAAATATAATATAGGGTGTTCTTGATTAATTACAGATTCTCCTAGGCGATGCCTAATAATAAATATATATTACAGGCATTAATAATGTGATATAAAGAACGCATGTATAAAACGCAGGCAGCAGCTGGATAACATAGAGTTAATCGAGCAACTACGTATCTAGTTTAGTTTAAGCACTGAGTGTAAAGTTGAACATGGACCTCCTCCAATATTAACTAAGAGGAGGAAGTTATCTTAGTGAAATGGTTTTTTTTTTAATTTTTGCCGGAAGGCCTTTCCGGAGAACAAATAGAATGTTCAGCAAAATATTCAGAAATGTATAGTTATAAATGGGAAAACTAACTCATTTAATGATGGACTGGAATAATATTATATCATGCATTGCTACGTCAAGATCCACAGATTTCAAAGCGTGACTCTGAAGCAGTTAGCCTAAGGCAGCAAGTTCATGTATTAGTGAGAACAACATAAGACATTGTTTTAAAAATATCAACAGTGTTCTTGTGGAAAATAATATTTTGGATATATTCCAAGACCTAAGCCAGGTATTCAATGAAGATGAAACAAACTGTATGCTGTACCCAAAGAATGCTAAGGTTTTAGCTCCAGCAGAAACAGAAAATACTTAAGAAATATATCTTGGAAAAGCTAAGACATCGATAACAGTGATATTTACTGTTTCAGCGTCAGAGAAAATGGTACCACCGATGGTTATTTATCCATACAAGCGACTTTCAACAGCTATAGTAAATTCAGTTCCAGAAACGTGAGGTATTCTTGGCTTGTATAATATTGTTATTGGTTACAGTGTCTGAGGTTGGATGAAGGCTGATGTTTTTTTACTAATACATTGGCAATTGATATAGTAAATTTTTAGTTGAAAACAAAATCATCCTATCTGTAGTACTATTTGTTGATGAGCTTAAAAGCCACTTATCATATCAACTCAGCCAGCTTTGTTTTACAGCTTGGGGTAATTTTAACAGCACTTTACCCTTTAATGCCACCATAATCATACAACCTGCATTTCGACCTATCAAAGCTGACTGGAAGAAAATTGTGATGCAATAGAAGAGAACACATCCTAGTGAGGATATTACAAAAGAATATGAAGAATATGTGGCTCCTATTTCTTTGGCATGTTATAGAGCAAGTTCAACACAAGATACTGTGTAGTGGATTTAAAGCATATGGACTCTTTCTGTGGAACCCAAATTCAATAGCCCATTCAAAATGCCTGGTAAGCAACCTGAAGTTATCTGCAATGAGATTATAGCCAACAGTGAAGAACACGGTACCTATCCAAATAACAATATCGATAATTTTCAGCAATTCGAAGACATTGTAGTAGAGGAAAAGTTGATTAAACTCTCAAATATTAATAACAAAGAACCACCTGCGTTCTATATTGGGTCTGGAAAGAGTTTAAAAAACAAAGGTAACAAACTCTGATGCAATTTGAGTTCAAAATTCTTATAATGAAACTGGAACAGAAAAAATCAAGTAACTGTTTCTTGAAAAGCATGGATATAGTAAAAATAACCATACTTATGCAACCCCAACTAAAACTACTCAAGATTCCGCAATGAAAACACCACATGCTAGCTGGCAAAAGTAGAAACCCCCTTTTAGCTGAGATATTATCTTGGCCAGAACCTCCAACCAGAAAGGGAAAGGAACCAATTGAAAGAGTTCTTTGTGATAGCATTTAAGAAATTGAAGACATTATTTCAAGAAAAGCTTGAGAAAAGGGAGCTGAAGAAAAGGCAAAGAAATAAAGGAAAATACCAAGCTCGAGAACAAGGCTGTAAAAGATAAATTTACACTAAATAAAGAAAAGAAGAAAATAAATAGAGTCAGGCATAAATGAAAGAAAAAGCAATCTACAACAAGCAAAAGTCAAGCATTGAATAAAGCAATAAAATTATCGGGAAAGAACCTTTTACTACTTAATTGCCAAGTACTTTAAATGAGAAACCTGAGTGTAAGACTTTTTTACAATAATGGTAATCGAACATCATCAAGTTGAAGGGCTCTGTTATATGTTTGTGGGAAAAATATAAAAAATAGTAAGGACGTTGAATATAACATGTGTGGCAGATATTACCAACTGAAATGTTTGCCATTAGAGACTGAGGTTAACCAAAAATATCAAGTATTTTGTTAGCGACTCATGTCTCAAATTTGGAGGTAAAATAAATCAGGGCCTAAAGTTGTCGCATTTTAAAATCACAAAGCATGATTACCTATGATAATTAAATATTTCTCTGGTTTCCTATTTAATAAGCTTTACATTTTAGTTTTCTAACAGTTTCAACTCACGCCTTATGTTATATTTTACTTTGTATTTTAGAAAAAAAAGTTTTACTTTTCCTACGAAATGTCAACAAATATATTTTTAGGGGCTAATAACTGTAAAAATTGTAACAACAACTCATACATTCTTGCATACATTAAATAATTGTATTACGTGTAGATCATACAATTAAACTTATTTGTTAAAATCATGTATAAAATCCGCAAATATAAACCTAAGATACATTAATATAAAAAAGTTCACTCATCTCATAAAAATGTCTAAAATCTCGGTCCCAGGCGAGATTTCCAAATTTCTTTGTGAACGTAGCAAATCTTATCAGTATCTTTGATTATTTAATTTAAAAACAAAATCTCCAATAATTCAATTTTCTTTCTTTGGGTCCTTTTATTTTCAAAGAAAACTTCATCAGACCCACATAAACGAAATAAAAGTATTAATATAAGCAACTAGCGGACCCGGCGAACTATGTTCCGTCTGACAATCAATCAATGGGCAGATTTAGGATGTTAAAATGAATTCACACTTATTCAGTTAAATCGTTTTATTATATCAGTACGATAAAATACATGGGCATTGGCAGGAAGAGAGCACTCTTCAGTGAAGCACCCTGTGATATACGACAATTTCCGTCTTGTTCTCAGGCGCTAAAACACATAAAGCAGATGGTTTTCCGAACATGCCACGTACAATTGACCATGTGAAAAACACGCATTTTCTAGTGTAGACCACAACCTTTCAAATAGTGGCCTTGTGATTTACTTATCGTCATGGCAAATGCAAGACGAATCGGAAATTGAAGTGCTTTAAACTCAAACAGCATATCGGTTGGGACCAAGGAGATCCTCGGAATGAGAACTTCCTCACCTTTAAATTTTCATTAAAGTATTTTCGCGCAAATCACATTCATAATCAGTTTTGTTATCACCAAAGGCGTTGCGTTGCACAGTTTCGGTTGGTTTAGATTCTGAAACATGACTACTACCGAGCCAACCTTTAATTGTAAATTGTACGTGGTAAGCCAGGCACATCCAAGGAGTTTAAAAATTCCATACGCTAGTTGGTGGCTTCATTTTCGATTGTTACACAATACACAGTCAATAGATTTGAATGAATGAAGTGTACCACTGATTCCATTCTGAATTATGGGGTTTAATTCATCCACATATTTATTCTTAGCTGCCAAAATTGCTCGCTCACTCAGCCATTCGTAATTTTTGTGGTAGGCAATTGTATTTAGGAATACGTTATTAATGAGTTCGTCTTTCGATGAGACAAATTACAGAACTTTTGGAGGAAATTATACGACTTGACTCTTCAACAGGAGCTTGACCATTACCGATCGTCAGTAATTGCTCAGAGAAGTCTTCAGCACATGTATCATTTAGCAATGCACCTCTCATATTTGTTGTAAGTTTAAGAAACTTCACATAGCGCCATAGATTCGACGATTTGAAGCAAGTGTTTATTCCAATATTAAACAATTCACTGTAGTGCGAAAATCCAAATTGTATGACGTAGATGCATTCAAATTCCAAAGCCTAAGAAATACAAAACATTCTTCAATCACACATAAGCACTTAGCGACAGTGTTGCCAATCATGGAGTAATTATCCATTTTGGGGTCATTTTGTTTAAAACATTTGGAGTTGTTTGGGGTAATACGATAATATAAGTCGGAAACTGTAATTATCTGCTTTTTCTGGACTGCCAATTATTAAAGGGGAAACGTAACTAAACATTCACTGGCTTCTTCTCGTGAACATAACTACTGCATTCCTCTTTGTAGTAGGCACAGAACAAAAAAACGGCATTATGTTTGCCTTTTAAACTGGACCTCTACCATTGTGAAGAACTATGGAAATCACTGAAATCCAAGTACTTTTCCCACATCCGTTGTAAAAGGTGTGCCGAGCAATATCTTTTTAATAACTACTACCTCATTCCATAATCACAACAGGGTGATTTGATCGTTTATATAGAGTGCGCTGTAGTTCCACTGTAGTATTATTTGAGAATATCTCATTTAAAATATTTTTTGTTGTGCCTACATAATTGAAAACCCTTTTATCTACATAAGGATAAGACAATGGTGGTGTACGTAAATGCATTTGATCCTTCAAAAGCTATGTTGAAGTGCAATATCTGGAATTAGAGAAAACACAATTTGTAAATATGTAAATAGAAGTAAACAAATTTACATCAAAGATGTCATATTCATGTTAATGACTCTTGATGTCGAACCCAAGTCAGATGTAGAATATTTGGTGAGTTAAAAATGTTTTTATTTTTGGCTTTGTTGACAATTTGTATTTAATAAGTTTTATTTGATCTGGGCTTTATCAAAGTAACTATATTTATTTCTTTTTTTGTAAACAAGTATTAAAAACCTACATTTTTACTTTTATATAGTTAAATAATTATTGAAAACACGTATGGTAAAATTAAGGGACTTCAGAAAAACGTTTGGTTTGTATCTCTCAGCTTGGTACAATTTTGGGGTAGACTTTAATAAGCGGCCTACTCTCGTTTTTCGATTGCTTTAATCGAATGGTTTGATTGTTTTTATCCGAAGGATAATTTGGTATTACAATTTATTTCACTTATCAGATGATTTTAACTAACTAGTTATAGTAATTTTAATGTAAACAATAAACAACAAGAAGTAACTAATATTTTTAGACTGAAAATGGCGATGAATATGAAGAAAATATGTAAGACATTTCTCACAAATGACGAATTTGTTTAAGTAGCTTCAATATGTTGGTTTGGCTCGGTAACACATGGGGAGAACTCTTACCTCCGTTTCACAAAAGCGGTTACTTATTGATTCAAGCTGGGCAAGTTATAACTATTGTAAGGTTTGTTTGATGTCTAAGTACAGGCCATAGTTGGTTTTGTTGTTTTGTAATGTTATTTTAAAATTTGTGTATTCAAAATTGTAATGTACGAGATTCTTTTTGTTACGGTAATTTATTATAACTCTTATTGTGTACGAATTTTATATACATCGAAGTTGGATATTATACCGAAATGTTCGATAATAACAACCGAATAACGAGTGTAGGCTTCTTCTTAGTCTCCCCCAATTGTTTGGGATAATATAAGGACTTCCTGTTGGCAACACTGCATAGCTTAGCCATTTTGTTTCGGATAGGTTTAGTTTAGTTTGCTAATTCCATCTAGACGTAACTCACTCTCTTGTGTTAGGGCTGCTTTGTTGATTGTTGCTGACGAAATAGTGTGAATTGATTTGACTTGAAAACTAGAATTATTTCACTGATAGTTGTTTGGAGGACAGCAGAAAATAAGACTAGAACTAGATTTCTTAGTTGAAAAGAATCACAGTGTTGTGAAGATCCAAAATGTCTGAACCCCGCGTAAGACGTGTTGTAACAGAGGATCTCTCCAACGTAGAATTTGAAACTAGTGAAGATGTTGAAGTTATATCTACATTCAATACAATGGGTCTTCGAGAGGAACTTCTCAGAGGAATTTATGCATATGGTGAGTAATTGTGTTGGACTTTACTCTAGTAACGACACGAGTTCAAGGATAAACTTTAACCTTACTTTTAGTGAGTTAATATTATGGCATTTATTTCACTATAAATTAAAGTAGGCTAGCGTGGATGGATAGAATTTAATACTTTTAGAAAGAAATGTTTCTAAATTACAGAGCATAGCCAGAATGCACCAAAATTAATATTGTGTTTTGAGTTATTATTATAGGCTACCTAAGTTTAGTTTATCCTAGTCTACATCACAAATTAATATAGCCTAGTCCTTTTTTGAGGTTAACAACCACAGAGTAGTCAATCAAAGTTTCAACTTTATTATCGTATTCTGCTCATTCTCTTGTGCAAAAATATAGGCTAGGCTATATTGTTTTAGGGAGTTCAAGTCACAAATAGGCTAACTATATAAATAAACAATGAGTGGCCACCACAAATAAACTAGGCTACCAATTAGAATTATCTAAACTTTTGAATATAAAAACATTTGAAAGTATAGGCTACATATTTTATAATTAATAATAGTGAGCTTTGTTTATTTTACAGAATAACAATATTGTTTGGTACAATAGGCTATTAGAAGCCTATAGCTAGGCCTAATTGGGTTGGGCTTTATTGGAGTAGGGTACTATAAGTGGACCCGGTTTTTTATATAGAAATTGGCAAATGATTACTTAATCATAACCATCGATATAATCAATCAATACTGATTATTTTTAACAATTGACTTAAATATAATCTATATCAACAGTTGTAAACACTTTCAAATAATACTCGTAATGTAATATTTCAATTTTATATAAGTAACATTTGATTATTAACCTTTGGTGAGCCACTAACGTCTATGGACGTCATGGCTGAATATGTTATAACAGCCACAGACGTCAATGGACGCGAATGTACATTAATTGTTTAATTTTATTTAAATGGAGTCAAAATTTGTAAACGCGAATTTGACAATACAAGTTGATGTCAAAATAAGGCTTGCTGGGATACTGGTGCCGTATCGAGGTCAAAGGAACTAAAGCATAGAGAAAATGGCGCGCGGTCTATTGTTTGTGTGTCACTGTCAGACGTCCCCTCACGCACACTCACTGCTTAGTCTCGGTCGGCCGGTTGGCACCGCGCCATCCCTTGTGCTGCCTGCTGTGCTACTATGTAGTCGTCTCGTTTATATTGTAGTGTAATTTATTTTGTGGAAACTTATGATACGACATCAATCTGTAAATATATCGGAGCCTTGTAAATATAACTGCAGAACTTGTGCGGGAAATCCCTCTCTACACCCGGACACGTGCTTCGAAGAGTACCATACTAAAGTTGTTTATGGTTAAAGACAAAACTTGTAATTTAATTTATATATAAACTGTGAGGGAAAAAACTGCAGTTTATACAAACTTCATAAAAAAACAAAAAGTTTCATTTTAGGCAAATTTGTTTCAATTTTTAAATTTTGTAAATTTGAGTTAAATAAGTAATTAATAATTAGGGTACGGTCCAATAAGCGGACCCGGTTTTTTATATCGAAATTGGCAAACGATATTACTTAATCATAAACCATCGATATAATCAATCGATACTGATGAATTATTTTTAACAACTTAAATAATCTATATGAACAGCTGTAAACACTTTCAAATAATACAATTAAGGTAATATTTTAAATTTCACGTAACATTGTGTATTAAAATGGCCGTCAATCTTAGGAAGCTTCACGAAATTGCTTTAAAAGACGATAAAATATGTTTTTTATGGCTTCAGGATGTTGGGTTAGTACCTAAGAATCCATTATGTGATATTTGTGGAAAGGTAACAAATGTAACTGTCAGAGGAGCTAACATGGTCGTCTTCAGATGCAAAAAAAGAAGGTAATGGTGGACACAACTTTAGTAAAAACGTTTTCGTTCTGTTTCATTTAGTTAAAGTTATGAGTTTCCCTGATTTTGGTTATGTTCATTTATTATTTGTTATCATTAAATTCACATTTTAATTTAAACATATGATTGTTATTACTTTTATATCGATTGATAGTCTATGATTCGATATGCGAATATTAGGTATCGATGATTATATTCTTCGATATAAAAAACCGGGTCCGCTTATTGGACCGTACCCAATAATTATATAAATATTTTGTTTTTTGTCTTTTTTTAATCCTTATTCAATGACAAACTTAAAATACATATTAGCTTTAGAGATATCAATACTTTTATTTTTAAACTTGGTGTGGCTTTTTAGGAAAATTGGGCAAATAATTTTTGGCCTGCAAAGGGTTAAAAATGGCAGTCAATTTTAGAAAACTACACGACATTGCTTTGAAAGATGATAAGACATGTTTTTCGTGAGTAGCAAATATGGTCGTCTTTAGTTTTCCTAATTTTGGTTATGATAATTTGTTTGATTACTGTAAATATTAAATTCATATTTTAATTTAAAACGTCATATGATTGTTATTGAGGACTATAGATACTTTTTTATCGATTGATGGTCTAGGATTTGAAATGTGAATATTAGGTATCGATGATTAGGCCTACATTCTTTGATATAAAAAAACCGGGTCCGCTTATCGTACCCTACCCCTTTATTGTTCCAAATTAGGCCTAATTCGAACAAAGTTGAATCATGTGTAGCTCATGGTTTTCAAGTGCTGCAGAAAAATAAAGCACAACATTCAAATAGCCAATTCATGAGTAACGAACCCTCAATATAATTACTTAAACCAAATTACGTTATAGGTATTTGAAATTACAGTATAGTTTGACTTGTTTTTATATTTTATAAGTTAACAATTTAATAAGGAATAAAAACTTATCCAGGCTAGGCCTATGTATATTTATAAAATGTAACATTCAAAACAGCGAGTAATTGTGAACTTAATGACCAAAGTGCCAAAATACGATTTTCACGAACCTATTGCTATCATTCTCCTGAACAAAACAATATAATGTATCAATGGGTGGAAATGACGAAGTTATAGGTAGAACATTAAAGTGGAACAACTTATCTGGCGCAGTGTAATATTTAATTGTTCTATGGACATCATGTAATCTTTTTATGATCGTCAATCAACCTCCCATTGGTTGCTGCTGACGTCAGCTGTTACACTATCTTTGGATATGTAAAATAACAATAATTCTGGAATCAGGGGAATTGACCTAAATAAAAGACTTTTGTAAATTAGACATTATCCCTGAAATTAGGGGTTTTTATATTCTAAGACTAAATGGCCTTAGTATATTTTTAGACAATGGACTTTACCTTCATGCCATCATTAGATACACTAAGTTACATTTTGCCATTTCTAGAACGTACTTTTTAAAATATGCTCATTTTATATGCAATTGTTGTTTCCAACCAATTTTAATAGTAGGTATGGGGGGAAGGGATGTTTCAATCAGCTAGGCTACGTTAAGTGTAGAAAACTCATTTGCTACGCCATGTTTTGAGATCATCTCTAAAGAATTGTAGTTTGCTAGTCTAATATAGAATTAAAATTGTTTTTTGTCTGTGTACACATAAATACACATTATGTATTGAAATAAAATCTATATTAGGACGATTTCATGTTCCATTATAGTTTATAGTTTTAATGGTGCAGGCTGTAACAATAATTTTATTTCCATTTTATATTAAATCATATTTATGGCCTGAAACATATATATACAGCAGTGGTATTTGGGATGAAAGAAAAAACCCATTTAATTTTAAATTAAAATAAATTAGTTTGGATTATTTTCAAATTTACGTTTATCCACAGTGGTAGCCAAATATCTACATGATGGAAGGTTGTTATTTGGCAGCAAGTTTGTTTGCAGCATTTATAACCATGTATGTAATTTTACTAATGGCTGTATTTGAGTTTTGGCCTTTTAAATTACTTGGATTTAAATGTGATCTTTAAGATGCTTAAGTTACTTAAGGTTTATTAGCTTTAAGGTGAAAACCTTTGTTGATTGGTTATTTATTATTTTGTCACAAATCTACCAAGCTCATAATAGCCTATGTAAGTAAAGTTTTTACTTAATCTATAAGTATTTTTGTTTGCAAAATTATTTTGAAAGTTAGTTTCACAAGTACCCTAGTATGTTAATAAATTGATAGGATAGACACTAAATACAGTTGTTAATCTTTAATTTTCTTATATATATTAACTTTAATTTATTTATATGATGAATACTTAAATAGTTCAGGCTCAACTGGTGGTTTTGTAGAAGTCAGTGTTTCATAGTATATATAAAATGCTGATAATGTAACTTAACAATTTTAGGTTTTGAAAAACCATCTGCCATCCAACAAAGGTCCATAAAACCCATTGTGAAGGGACGTGATGTGATCGCCCAAGCGCAGTCTGGTACCGGCAAAACAGCAACATTTTCAATAGCAATTCTACAGTCTCTGGATACAACTCTGCGTGACACTCAGGTGCTTTGTCTGTCACCAACAAGAGAACTTGCTGTTCAAATTCAGAAGGTTAGTTTAGTTTAATCATGTTGTTTAATTTTAATTCCTGTACTCTTATATTTATAGTCTACAAATTTAATACATCATTACACACCCATCTGTATGTGCACGAGTACATGCTCTGTGGCAATTTGCTCATATTTAGTTTAAACGGAAGAATTAACAATAAAATCTTGGTAAAGTTTTAAAAACCTAAGTAAGTTTCTCTATAAGTTTATTGTCCTTCTCACAAGGAATTTTAAATTGAAATAACTTAACTAAAAAAAAAAATCAAATCTTCAACATTACAAATGTACACGTTTTGTACTGTATCACGACTACATGCAACGTTAGCAATTTGCTGCTGATTCATTCTTCTTCCTCTGTACGAGTACACGTCCGTTGCAGCGTAATGTTTTACATGGAGTTTTCAATTAAAAATCTCAGCATTTATTCAAGGAATGATGTACTATTTATTAAACGTAAAGACAAATGTACTACATTACTACAAAAGTAATGTATTGATATGTTCATAAATATAAAAAAAACAGTAGCCTACAATGAAATAAAAATTTAAAGGTTTCATTAGGTTAGTTTCAATCTGTTCATAACAGATGAATTGAAAATCTGGACCATAAGTGTGTATGTTGTATCTTACATATGCCAACTGTGAATTTTTGATGGAATTTTCTGTGGACCAGGAACAACTCTATAAGATGTTTTAATTAATTATTAGTATGTTATATTAAATTTAAACAAAAGAATATAATAATATTGAATTATTATTGTTTTTTTGAGTTACTGTTATTGCTACATTAAAATCCTTAAAAGTTTTGAATTTTACAGTAAGTACTGATGGGTATGACATATTTCAGGTGATTCTTGCCTTGGGAGATTTCATGAATGTACAGTGCCACGCGTGTATCGGTGGAACAAACCTAGGTGAGGACCTGCGCAAACTGGACTATGGGCAGCATGTTGTCTCAGGCACACCAGGTCGTGTGTTTGACATGATCCGTCGCCGTGTGCTTCGAACTCGCTCTATCAAGATGTTGGTGTTGGATGAGGCAGATGAAATGTTGAATAAGGGCTTCAAGGAACAAATCTATGATGTCTACAGATACTTGCCCCCAGCAACCCAGGTAGGTCTGATTTTATAAAATATGAATAATGGAGTAATAGTTATGATTAGAAGATTTAGCTTATTAATTTATGTTGCTGCTCGTAAGATTGCTGCCTGTGAATATTTTCTAATATTTTATGAAGTCTGAGGCCATAAAATTTATTTATAATATATCCATGTAATATAAAATTGTGCTCAAGAATATCGTCACATATAACATTGCATTTTGTAAGTAAATCCAATTTACTAATATGAAACTTTATAAGCCGTGTGTGCCAAGCACTTATCAGGAGGGTAGTGCTGTCAGTGCCAAACATTTATGAAAAGTCACTCTTCTCAGTGCCAACCACTCTTTTGGTATTAGTGTTGTGTTCCACCAAATAATTCAATAATTCATAACTTAAAAAAAGTGATTATTTTTGTTTTATTATGTAGGGGGAAAGGTAGCCTATAACTTATATTATTTATTTGAATGATAAAACATCTTAACATTTTCAAATACAAGAAGAATGTAACAAAAATATAATTTTTACATTATTTTAAGTTTTGAAATACAAAAATGTAATTTTATGAACTTAATTTATTTGTTATTTGTGTGCATAATTTTTATTGTTTTTTATGTATATACAAACATACCAAGTTTCAAAAAATTAAGTATCTATATAACTGAGTTTTTATTTTTCTAAACTTCTTATTTTTGTATTGCTTGCTCCAGGAACCAATTGTCATAAAAAAAAGAAAAAAAAGCTGATTTTGTTTTTTTCGTTGGGGGAAAAGTTGACTATAATTTTTTATATTTATGTGAGTGATAAAATCTATTAAAATAAAAAAAAGATATAACAACTTTTGTAATTCATTTACATTTTGTTATAGAAAAATATTGTAATTTTTTAAAATCTTAATACATGTGTACGTCACTTTTATATTGTTTCCTATATAAGTAGGAACAAGTGTAACAACAAAGTTTCAAAAAAGTAAGTATCCGTAATACTGTGTTTGGACTTTTATTATATATCAGTGCAAAATGTTTAAAAATTAACACTCGCATAAAAGTTGTCTCTCATATCTGCCAACTAGTTTTTACCAGCTGTAACAAATGAAATCAAAATAGATAATTAATATATTTTTATTTGATTATAAATAAAATGAGACTAAATACAATGCTATATGACAACAAAATGTAGTAACATAGTAATAAATATTCGAAAAGCCGATCTAGTCGGTCCTGGGCACTTTTTGTAAATACCCATGGGGCGATCTCATCGGCTCTTGGCACTCAAAGGGATGAACTATTGTTAGAAATATGTTGTTTTATGAGATGTTTAAATTATTCAAAATATTGCCTGAGTTGTAACTTGCGGAATATGTAGCTGTTCTCATGCATATTTTTCTTTTAGGTTGTGTTGGTATCTGCTACACTGCCACATGAGATTCTAGAAATGACCAGCAAATTCATGACAGATCCAATCCGTATTTTGGTAAAGCGGTAAGTTTATAGTTACGTTTGGACGTTATAATTAATTTATACACAATAAGTTCACAGAGTCATGGAATATTTACAGAACATTTTAAATGTGTATTTAAATCATTCAGCTTATATTATGTTTCATACTGGATTGGCATTTAATTGTCTTTTTAAAAATTGGTATTTTTATTAAGGTTAGTTACAATTAGGCAACTTTCAGTTCAGTCATTAAAAGTCATTTTGAGCATGCAAAAGTAAGGGCTCTGTGGTGTAGTGGTAGCACACTCACCCGGCAAGTGACAGATCCGGCAAGTTGGAGTCCCGGCGGAGCAAGTACCTTTTGTGGTTCAATGTTTACTGAAAAATTATATATATATATATATATATAAAACTTTCTATGATGTTGAAAATTTATGAGATTTCATTAGCAAATGTCCTCTACTATTCCTCCAGGACTGGAAGTTGTCACTAGCCAACCCATGCTGAACAAACTACTACAGGCAATGGTAGGTGTCGATAGAATTCCAGTACATCAGTACGTCAGACTTGCATTTATATTTTCTATATCCATTCCATCAATTCAACAAATTAACCCCTAAGTAAGAAGCATTATTAATGCCATTAAAATCTTTAGTTTTCAGATATGTTAGACTACCACTTGACTTTACATTCACATTGCACTTCCTACTATCTTTAATGAAGTATATCATCTTCATCCCCACCATGTAGTGTTTAATCTTTTAATTCTTCTGGAGACTCCAATTGCCAATCATTATTTGTACCAACTTAATGCTTCCATGTTTTCTTTCCAACCAGAATTGGTACTTGACAATGCCACTAAAAATCCAACTTCAGTAACAATATAATATGTACTATGTTACAATGTTTGGACATTTAAAAAGTATTGTTATACCTTAAAGTTGATAGCAACTTTTTAATTCGAATGAGTATGAAATTACAACACCTTATTAATTTTTAATTTAGCATATTAACTTAAACAAATTATAACACTAGTTTTATATAAAATACTATGTTGATTGCAGTGATGAGTTGACACTAGAGGGTATAAAACAGTTCTTTGTGGCTGTTGAGCGTGAAGAGTGGAAGTTTGATACTCTGTGTGACCTGTATGACACATTGACTATCACACAGGCTGTTATATTCTGCAACACCAAAAGGAAGGTGAGTTTTGTAGGTAGAAATATGTAAATAATTGATCTATAATTTTTCACTTGATGCAAAAGAAATGAATGAGCCCAAGTTACAACTAAACTCTTTGACTATTAATCCTGACAGTTACACGGAGGAGTGTGCATCAGTGGTAATCCAGATCACTATGGGATCTTCTAAGTTACTAAACTATATCTAATGTTTTGTTGAAATGAGCCCAAGTTACAACTTAACCTAAACACATATAGTGTAGAATTCTAGAAATGATGTGTCCTTTTATTTGTTGAAATATATTTTTTACTTGATGGAAGTTTTATTTGTTCCATTTCATTGTATGCAGACACCAGTATTGAATATTAAAAGTTATACAACAATGTATTCATGATAATAGCAATTAGTTTGGTGTAATACAAAGAGAAAGAAATTCTTTCTTTCTGTTCAATTCCTTGAACATTCTAGGTTAGTGCCTAAAGCAAAGTAAATAAGGTCAAAAGAGCTTGTACATGCTTTTATTTGTTTTAATGTTTACATATTTATATATAAATTCTATTTCACACATATTAGTAATACAATCACCAAAACTGCATGGATACAGTTAAAAAACACTACGCTACCATTATGTATGCATATTTTTACTCACTTAACATCTTATCTGAAGTTTTTAGGGTGTGACACTTTTCTAAGCAGTCATCTATGTGTATCATGGGCTCCTTTTGGCATGTCTTGCATTAAGTTAAGGACTTTCTTCTCTAACAACGTGTCTTTCTGTTACTGAAAGCTGTGCAGTCTTGTTTTTTTATGCTGGCAGTATGTATAGAGTGTGAAACTTGTTCAGTCTAAACCCCCCATTAATAGAGGCATGGCTGGATTCACTGCATATGGGAGACTAAGTATCATTATAATTCTTCACCTTAAAGAAGGCATAATTATTCCAGTTAAATGCACTTCCATTTTAAATAATTCTAAAACTAACAAAAATAGTATAAAATTTATCAGAAACACATGTAATCCTGATATATAATTTTCTTTAAATATTTTTCTTACTAAGTGTGTGACTGTCCTAAATTATAACTGGTTGTTTTGGGTGAATCAAACTGTTATTTGTAACTGAACCATAGTAAAGGTTGAAGTACATACTGTCCGCATCTGACTTGTTTGCGTGCGCGGGGTGAGGGGGGCGAGGGTGAGGGAATCCCTCCACAGACAATACGTCACCGTTGTCCCGGCAACGGCGCTACTAGTCACCTCCGCACATTCGCCCGCGAATACCTTGTAGTAGAGAGTTGTGATTTCACCAGTGCACCTCAAATTTGTATTATTACGTTTTAATGTATAACATAGTGTAAATTCATTAGATGAAAGGAAGTTTAAATTTAATATAGTATATATTTGTGAGTTTTTAGCTTTTTAAAATGGCTTCAGTTCGCAAGAAGGGACAGACAATTCACAGTGAGGCAAGGGATGTTATAAGGCGAGTAATTCAAAAGTGTGATGAAGAATCGAATACGGGTACTCTCCAACATAGACTGAAGCAGAGTAATATCCGGGTAGCTAATTACACGGGTATATCAGTGCGAAGTGTAACATCTATAAGGAAAGAAGGTGTCGAAGCCGGTAATGAAGCCTTAAGTACTCCTGGGAAAAAAAGACCATATTCAGAGGAAAAAAAATTTCACATCGATGAATTTGACCAGAGAGTGATTCGTGATACCATTAATGATTTTTTACATTGTACAAAAGAAAGTACCAACGGTACATAAATTATTAACGGCAATTAAAGAAAAGATTAACTTTCCTTGGGGAGTACACACTTTACGACGCTTACTTCATACCATGGGGTTTTAAGTGGAAGAGATGTGGAAAAATCAGGAACGTTTTAATAGAACGGCCTGATATAGTAAACTGGCGTGCTCGTTACTTGCGAGAGATACAAAAGTGTAGACACGAGGGTAAAGTTATTGTGTACCTAGACGAGACGTGGGTGGACAACAATTTAACTTTTGGAAAATGTTGGAGTGGTCCTGGTGTTCCTGGCGTCTTGACAAACACGAGTTCATCTAATAGACTAATAGTGGTTAGTGCCGGCACGAAAAAATGGATTTCTTCATGACTGCAATTTAATTTTCAAAGCTGGCAGAGCTACCCGGTGATTACCATGGTCAAATGAATGGCGTTAATTTTTGAACGATGGGTTCACGAAAAACTATTGCCACATCTTCCAAAAAACAGCGTAGTTGTCCTTGATAATGCACCATATCACTGCCTCAGGACAATAAACCTCCTTCTAAATATGCAGTTAAAAATGACATGGTTGAATGGTTAAATTAAAAATAATATAGCTTGTTCCACGACTATGAAAAAATTTGAACTGTACGATTTAATAGTGCAACACAAACCTCCACAAAAGATTTTCCGTGTAGATTCTTTACTAAAGACACATGGACATTTAGTAATCCGTTTACCACCTTATATGTGCGAGCTAAATCCTATAGAGTTAGCCTGGGCTACCATGAAACGGGAAATTAAAAATCACAATATCAAAGGTGATTTATGTTTAACAAAACTTGAGGAAGTGACAACACATGCTATGAACTCTGTTACCAAAATAGACTGGGAAGGTTTTACAAATCACACCCTAAAACTAGAGCAGGACTACTGGATAAAGGATGGATTAATAGAAGATGTCATTGACCACTTCGTTATTGAACTTGGTGGCGTGGACTCCAGTGAAAGTGACAACCCCGATGACGACGACCAGAGTTCTTCTGAATCAGATCTCGCATGTCCCACTCGACTAAGGTTAGAAAACAAAACGTATTTTGTGTCATATTTTGAAAAATATACGGACTTTTTATTATAATAAGTATGGTTTCAAGTCCCAACATTTTTCAAGATAATAAGTAAAACAACTTCATGTTGCTATTGTTTGAAATAATAATTTATAATTTAATTAACTTTACAGTTTTAGGATCAGAGTAAACAATGTTATAGCTCATGTAAAAAATGTCATTATACCCTAAATATAGAATTACTTAAATACACCAATTTCCTGGCGGTATAATGTGACAAGGCAAAATAACTAATAGTTTTAGGCCGGGTAGTAGTGCGGGAGGTGACACCTGGTCGACAGCCTCAGCCAATGGCAGGTGCATTCCTTGAGCTCGCAAACAAGTCAGATGCGGACAGTAGGTGTAACCATTGTAGGAAATCAGAAAGAACATAAAATTTATGTTCTTTTCATATTCTAAATCCGTATTTGATTTGTTTTAGTTTGTGAATGTTGAGTTTAGCTCTAGTATCATCGTCCAGCTGTTTGTACAATTAGAGAAAGTACAGATTTCTTTGTAACCAGTATTTTTTAATGCTAGCGATGAAGGAAAAAAAAGATGCATAATAACAATTTCCTAACGTTGTTATGAACTCTTGAAACAGATAGGCTGTCAATACTTACTAGCACAACATTTCATAATACTAGCAAATTGCTTAACACATCACGTGCAGTGCGGTAGTAGTGTGTGGTAGTCTCCGATGAGCACGCCATATGCGATGTGTTAAATCTTGATTTTCTCAATCAAAACTCATTGATAACAGTAAATGTACTAACAAAAAAATGTTATCCTACCTCCATCTATCCTAAAAATATGTCCACATTATCAGAATCACCCTGTTTTTATGGTTGTAAAATCGAAGCAATGAATAAAAACGTCATTACTCATTATTAAGTATTCCTTTCAATATTCATTAACTCAAATCACTGTTTTGAGGAGTTAGAAGAGACTGTTTTTCAAATAGTTAAATGCTGATTGTTAATTTTTTAAGGGTTAATAGTATTGTATGTATCACATGTTAGTTAATCTTTCATATCTTTGTTATAAAACATATATTTGTGAATTTCAGGTTGATTGGCTGACAGAAAAAATGCGGGAAGCCAACTTCACTGTGAGTTCTATGCATGGAGATATGCCCCAAAAGGAACGAGATGCGATCATGAAAGAGTTCCGCTCAGGACAGAGGTTTGTATGATTGCAAAGTAGTAAATGTAAAAAATTTGAAATAGTCATTATTATATGGTGAATAGGGTTGTAAGTGCCACGTTAACATATGCAATAACTTAGCTCATCATTAAACGACTTTTAATGTACCAAATTGTTTAATTTAAATATGTTTGTGTTATGGCTATCTTCATGGGGCAGCAGAACCCAATCATTATAAATCCTCATTTTATTTAGCTATGTCCACAACATAAGTTTAATACCAAGTACAATTAATTTGTGAATGGTGTTCATAAAATTTTGGATGTTGTAAGATTTTCTATACCCATGATTAATTCAGATGTAGAATTAACAAGTGAACTATCACAAATACAGTAATGACTACACCAGGTACTCCATCAACTGTGTGCATTTAATACATAATAGGTGATATAGTTTTAAATACATTTTAAAATTTAAAAATCCAATAATATGTATGAGGTATGTTAGGTAAGTATCTCACCTTATTTTTGTGTAATAAGAGTTAGAAATTAATAGCGGTTTTTTTTTTTTACAAAATAGATGACTAGTTAATATGTTACAATTTACAAATAAACAACATTACTAAATGGTTTAGTGAACTATATGTAGTTCACTGTACAAGTTGTGGGACACTGGAAGCTTCCCTAGGGATTGAAGCTGACAATCTCGCATTACTATATTTTAAAGCTAGAAATTTTTTCTTTTTGGATACCTTTCTGATTTTTGATAGATGAGCAAAAAGCTGAGTGTGTGAGAATCAATTAGAATACCCTCAAACTGCTTAATAATTGTGGTCATTGAATTATTTCCCAAATTGTCATAAGTTATGAGATGTACATGTCATTTTACGACGTTCAAACTCGAGGAGGGAGTTCCATATGGGTATTTAAAGATAAGCCATCTCCCACAATGGCCAAAAAACAAGTATCGGTGAAAAAATTAATGTACGCTGTTTTCTTCAGGAATACAAGACAAGTGAAGGCTGAGTTTGAGTTTTATATATATATCACCATATATATATATATATTATATGATATGATATGATATGATATGATATGATTTAAAGGGTGTTTGCTAATGGTCCTACTACTTTAATAATTTTTGTTCTTTATTGTTTGTGTGCAGCCGAGTCCTAATCTCTACAGATGTCTGGGCTCGAGGTATTGATGTCCAGACAGTTTCCTTGGTCATCAACTATGACTTGCCCAACAATCGAGAGCTGTACATTCACAGGTAAATACAGTATTACATTTTTTATCAGTTTTAAAGAAATAATAATGTCATTATCATATTGAACCTTTTTGGGACCAGGACCAAAACCATTATTATGTCCTGAAATTACATACCATCATTCCAGGTACACGCCCCAAAACTTCATAGGCCTATTAGCAAGTGTGTTTCTTAACAGTTGTAAAAAAAGGGTAAAAAGGGAGTTCTGATCCTATTTTCCTCAGTGAGAGTTTGGACTGACTCAATGTTGACATCGGTTACACCCCAACAACAATTATGGCTCCCCTTCTCAAAAATTACTTCAGAAAATTCTTTGTGTTGAGCAAATATAGGTTCTTGACAGGGTATTAGTACCCAAACTGTGCCCATAATTGCCATATAATTTTGTATTTCCAGTTTGTATTTGATACCACATATTCTGTGAAAACTTCCTCAGATGAATTAAAATGCAAGGTTGTAATAAAAAACTTTCCTCATCACCACAAAAAACTATAACGTTTAATTAAAACTATTTTTATTTATTATTATTTTTTTAATAAATGAATGGAAAATAATGAGTAGGCCTACTAGGCTAATAATTTTCAAAATAATACAATAAGAGTCTCAATTTAGAAAAATGATGATGTCAAATATATCAAATAAAGGCAAGAAAGTTAGGCCTGTAAAAACGGAAGTAATTACTAAATAATCTTTAATCTTACACTACATAACAATAAAGCCACTTATGAACTATAAAAACCCGCAGGTAAGGACCAAGACACTTAATGAAACCAATTATTATTAACTAAACATAATAAATCAAATGCATAAACGCTTAGCGAGACAGATGGCTAGAACACAGATTGAGTTTTAGCAATCATTTTGGGTGTGGCAGATGTGTTGCTTCACCAGTATTCCCCTAACAGAGAGAAAGTAGAAACATCTTTTTGACCACCCCATAGGAATTACAGGCAGTTAAAGTGGAAACTTTAGGCAGCTTTATAATCAAGCCCAAATAAAAACTGAAGATAAACATGTAAATTTTTACAGTGCGTATATGAGTTATAGCTGGAGGAAATAACATATTTTATTTATTTATGACTTAATAAAACTATTAAAAAAATCAAATGTAAAAAAATATAAACTTATTAAATTTTGTTCATAAATAACGTGTCACTCCCCCCACTCATTTTTATGAACCTAATAATATACTGTAAAAAATGTATATCCTTATTAGCTATAAAGCTATAAAGACCGTCTTAGTTTATGTTGGTCATATTTTATATATTTATTTTGGCCTACTAGTGCTATTCTGACTTTGTCAATACATTGTATGTGGGATGACAATAAAGATTCTTGATAATCTTGATAATCTACAGTTTTTTTTGCACCTGATTATAAGATGTTTCAAAATTCTACTTAAAATTCAAACCAGTCCTCGTGGAATAAAAAAAAGAATATTGTTATATTTTTCTTGTCTTAAGAAATGATACATTAAAGAGCAATTATTGTGATCAAACATTTCTTTTAAAATCAAAAAATATTGTAAACCAAAATGTATTACACCATTTTAACTCTAATTGCCACGCCCGAGATATGTCGTGCAACTGTAGTTCTGTGAAAATCACCACGCCCGAGTATACTCATTTTCATATTATAAGCCATTTAATTTTTGTTGTATCAGCTGTTCTATTGTGTTACTTGGTGTTTTATTATGTTAGAAATATCTAGAAGATTGTTGTCCAGTTGGGTCGTGCAATCTTGTGGACATTACTCAAACTGTTGTGAAGTTGCCTGACGATGGAATCCTCTATTCTGAAAGGCCTCGCAAAATTAAATTAATATTGGAAAATGTGTTGTAATTCACTAGTGGTATTAAATTACTCAAATTACTTGGACTCTATGTGCTTTGTATCGTGTACGGAATAGGAATATACAATTTATGTTGATCTTTTACAAGGTATTTTCCTTTCTTTATTCCTAGATAGTAGTGTGATAGTGATATTAATAATTATATATGTTACCTTACCAACTCTTGGTTGACATTATTTGAGAAATTTGTAAACATTGTTAATTGTTTATTAAACTTTATAATGTTATGTCCAAAATCCTAAAAATGGGAATAATACTTGGCGCTGAGGGATCTTAGTATGTAACTAAGCCAGGCACTCAGGTGTCACCATGTATCCAGGGGTTAAAGGGTTAATATTATGTTAAAAAAAGTTAATCAAGTGTAGCACTATGATTGTAGTTTGTAATATTGCACTTATTTAGAAATTCAATGATCATTCTTTTTACAGAATTGGCCGATCTGGACGATTTGGCAGGAAAGGTGTGGCCATCAACTTTGTGAAAAATGATGATATCAGGATTTTAAGAGACATTGAGCAGTACTACTCAACCCAGATTGATGAAATGCCCATGAATGGTAAGTTTTTAAGATTTCTCTATTACTTTATTCCCTTTTTCAGATGAGGGACTGTATATTATCCAAATAGACGATCTGAAATTTCAGTGTTTGTTCTAAGAAACAGAAGGAAGGGTCCTTATTTTGTTGGTATTTTGGACAATTTGTACTATCTTTTCATAAAACATTTTTTTCTCCAATTTTGGGAAATTGGCCCTTCCTATTATAAGCATTTACCTTCCTAATTTACATCAAATGAATGATAGAACTTAATAGGTTGAATTGTAATATGATTCAGAAAATTTAAATTATTCTTAATAAATAGTTGTTTTCTTAACTATTAACAACAAACAGCTTTGTCCTATACTGGTCGGTTAACCCTCTAAGTGGCAAGCGACGTCTGAGACGTTCTATTTACGCCGCCGTGACGTGGCAAGCGACGTCTTAGAAGTCGCTTCACATTGCCGCTTATTGCTAGGCAACCGATAATTATTTTTACACCTAGTTTGCACAGTTGCGTTCACCACTAAATTTCAAATACATTTCATATAGTATCATCAACATCACGATGAAATAATCAATGGTACTAACTGAAATAATCCTAAGTTTTCTCCCGCGGTCTGCGGCAAAACTAGCCGAGTAGGCCTACGTGACTGTTTCGTTTCTCTTGGCTTGTACATATAGCTATATATTTTCTGTATTATTATAACATTGTCTCTCTTTTTGGCTTGTGATAAATTTGGCATTGTTTTTACGATCTTGTGTTAGTTTTTTTATTCACTGTTTCCTGGTACCAAATTTCATTTTCAAGTTTGATCACAAACAAAAAACTAAAAAAAATAATAATTTACTGTAATAAACTGATCTGGTAGATCTGTAAAAAACTCTTTCTCTTCAAAGTAAAATATAGTATGCAAAGATTTTACAGCATTTAGGTTGTTTTTTTTACCAGTTTCAACAAAATAACTTTTTTTGCTATTTTGCAAAATTTTTAAATTTTTAAAATTATTTTTAAATTTATTTTTTTATAATTTTCAAACTTTTTCCTTTGTTATTTGTAGGTAATTATTGTGTCTACCTTTTGTATATAATGGATTTTCAGTAACTATGTGTTTTTTATTTTTTACAAAGTGTCAAAGTTACAATTTTAGTTTGGTCAATCAAAATTTTTTGGTTTTTCACATGATAAGTCCAATTCAGGTTTCAAGAAATCATTTTATTTTGTCATAATATGAAAATTTAACTCTTTCCGAAGATTTCAGTATGCAACATGACTAGGTTATAGTAAAAAATATATTTTTAGTGAATTTTTAAAAAGTACTCTGCAAAGTGGCCAAAAAGAGCTTGCCACTGTGGAAGTTTATTATCGCCACTTCTAGGGTTAAATAACATTGTTCTCAGTTAATACAGTGGTCCAGAAGTCAAGAATTAATTTTCACTTTATAAGTGCACATCATACTTTTTTCTGAAATGAAAAGACAAGTTCTCAGCTAGTTTTGGTATAGGTATTAATGAATACAGGGATGCTACAGGTCAGGGAAATCAGGGAAGTCAGGGAAAAGTCAGGGAAAAATAAACAGGACTGGAAATCAGGGAAAAGTCAGGGAATCCGGTCTCAAGTCAGGGAAAAGTCAAGGAATTTCGACGTTGGTCAGGGAAAAATATAAAATCCCTTTACACAAATAAACTTATTGCCGCCGTGCCGAGTCCAAGCCTGCAGACGACCGCTTTTTAGCCTCAACACCGCTTTTTTCCACCCATTAATTGCCAAAAACCCTGGGGATTGCGTCGAAAAAAAGTCAGGGAAAAATGAAAAACTTGGTCTGGAAATCAGGGAAAAGTCAGGGAATTTCATTATTGGACTCCTGTAGCAACCCTGGAATAATAAATGTTTTTGTTGGTCACTTTACTTCATTTTGCTGGTCTGCAATATTTCCGATTGGTGCTGCAATCACACAGCATTAAATCACAGCAATTTTCCTTAAACTTTGGAAGGAACATGTATTAAAAATAATTTTCAAAATGAGAAAAATCAGGTCTTATGTAAACAAACCAACTGTTGTCAAATTCATCATAATCGCCACCACCACTTTGCTGTTGGGTCTAGACATAAGCTCTCATCACTTCACTGTCTGTTATGTTTTCCAGTGTGAGGAATGTCATCACCTTCACTGTATATTTTCTCAAATAACAGCTAGGATCATCATCATTCTCTAACTCAGAAATGAGTTTGAAATCAGAAAGAAAAATAACTTACTCTGTGTTAAATATCAACTTTTTGAGTTATTGATAAAACGACAATAAAGTGACATAGAATGACGTTCTTGGTGATATTTATATATTTATTCAGATATCGTAGTGAATACAGCTTTTTAAAGGTTTTATTTTTTTGCCTCTTAATTGCTTTACTACTTGTAAAGAGACAATGTAAACTTCCACTTCGAACCCATAAATACAGTTTATTGACTACAGTTTTGTAATAGTTAGAGATTGAAAATAACTTTAAATGTGAAAGTTTTTCAATTTTGTACGGATTTTAATTTGATGTGACAGAAACCTCTCCTTACTCTTTAAAATTTGTGGATTACGAGTATTTAAACATTTTTGAAAGTACATTTTACAGTCGTATAAAAATTAGAAAAATACTGTCTTTCATGGTATCATTTAAAAACTTGTGTAATTGTTTTGAGATACGAACATGGAACCCTTTGTTTTTGGAACACACTGTATTTTTAGAGTTGAAATTGTTTTAAACCAATTTTGTAGGATTGATTTAGTGGGAAATGCGTATAAACTAAATCTCTGCAGTTAGCTGTTTGACCATTAGACATTTAAGATGATCAGAAACATCCTGTATATGAGAAGTACAGTTTACACACAAAGTAAATGCCAATTTTTTTATTACAATTAAACAAAGCTGCATGTAGGTCCGGATGTGTTTGACTTTAATGTTTCTATCAAAGTTCTTCTCTATAATTTGTATCTTATGTGTTTTATGTATTTTTGCAGTTGCGGATTTGATCTAAAGGGGTCTGAAAAAGTCTGGTGGTCTACCCATTCTCTTGTGTGTGTATATATTATTTTGTAAATAATAACAATCATTGTACATTTTTTAAATGTTTAAGTTGTGTTTAAATTTTTATGACACTTTCCTGCAGTGCAACTTATGTTTGTCATATTACCTACAATTTAATTTGAATTTTTATTGCTTTTAGTTACTTATGAAATAGACATTACAAGATTATATAATTGTAAGGTTGGAATTTCATATTTATTTAATATATAAAACTGTTATTAGATACTAATAATAGAAAATAAGTATTGAATGATTTACGTTCCATACAAAAAAATATTTTGTATAAACTTGCGACAAAATAAATATTACTTTACAATTTGGCTGTTTCATTTATGAAAGACCTTCTCATTGTTAATTAGTTTTAATTAAAAAAGTATTGTAGATATTTTTGAGATAACCCCAAATAGTGTTTATAAAAGTAAGGATTGAATGGTGTATATTTAGAAGTTTAAAAGTAAGAAGGGATTCGATTAATAGAAATATTTTAAATGATTTTGATGTTATTTATATAAACAAATTTTAATGTAAATTTGTATTCTCCCTTTATTGTATACTGGATGATGCCCATGGTTTCTCATGCAGTTGACTTGCGTCATAGGCATATCCTTTTAAAAGAGTCTACCAATACCATATTTAATAGATAAGTGATAGCGTTTTGAAGATATTCCTATCACTAGGTTCACATTCAAAAATTGTTTATTTAAAATAAAAACGCAGTGTGTAAAAACTCTAGTCGGAGAGCAAATAGTTTCTATTAGCATCAATGTGATGATCGAGTATCTTTCAGTTCAGTTTAAACTTAATTTTTATACAAGGAACATCGAGTTCAATGGTGGTGCATATCCAATCATGGAATTTGACTTAGCGTCATTGAAGCCTACCATTGACACATTTTTTTTGTTTACCGAGGGGATGAAAGCTTGTATTTACTGTACTACTGTCTGCCTGTCCACAAGGCATATCAAGAATGAAATGAGGTGTTAACTTGACATTTTGACTGCAACTTCGGCGAAGCGTATTTATTATGCGATAACTGGTGTGGCATACTCTTACCTTGTTTGTATAAAAGTCGATGATGGTATGTGATTCTCAAAATCAAAATGACTGAAGGTTATGCTAACATGGCCATAGGTGTATCCAGAGGAGGATTGGGGGTTTTAATCCCTCCCATTGATAAAAAAATTCAAGGTGTTTTAAACTTGTGTGAAACTGAAATTATACTTGTAGTCGAACCATGTTCCTTTGTTGTTATAATTTATTTATATTTTTCATCAATAACAGCCGACTAACAGTAAAACTGTATTTGTTTAGGAATGAAGAGTCTTATGTCCAACCCGTAATGTTTGAGTCATGCCAGCCCCTTTCGTACTTTTTCTGCCCTGCAAGCGAGTATTCAATGGCAAAAACGCCTACCGATCATCACTTTGAACGCCTAATTTGTAATAGGTGTAATGTAATTCTTATCTCTATTGCTGTGAGAATTGAATTTGTATAAACCTTTATATTTTACTTACTATTGTTCTATTACCTGGACTTTTAAACAAATTGGCATTATTATAAACAAAACTAATACAATGGTAAATTAATAAAGAGGGGAGTCTTAAGACATTATCTGGCAGAAAACTATCCTCTACAACTCTCTCATGGTCCGAGACCCCAGGCTATCCAAAAAACCAAAAGCAATAGAAATTCTAAATTCTATTGAATTTCCAAAGAAAAAAACCCCAAAGTTACCTTATGTCATCTTTAGAATAAATTTTCAGCCACAGTTCGTGGTCAACAAGGTCAAGAGCCTTATTTACCTGAAAAAGGGAGTCAAATTATGCTCATTTTGACTTAACAGAAGTCATAGCTTTTTGAAGAAATAAAGATAAAATGGTGATCGTGGAAGGATTGTGATGAAACCCAAATTGAGATGAGCATATTATATGATTGGTATCAAGAAAGAATTACAGTGCTGCAATGAACTAAATTGGTGTACTGTAATATAATAATGCACATTAGATTGTACATTATGCTGGCATGTACAATTTTCTAAAAAAAAAAATTAAAAAAACAAATAACAACATAGTAATCGATATTAGTCTTAAGCTATCAAGATTAAAATTTATATATTTTTAGAACTGGAGTAGTTTTAATAATCTTGAAATCTGTTGTGCCAACAACCTGAGTTATTGAGAAGTTGAACAATAAAGACAAGATAGGGGATAACTCAAGTCAAACTTATAAAAATTGTAAGCTTTATGATTGGTGCTTTCTTTTACATTTGCTCACTTGTTATCTCCAATTTTGGTCTCAGAGAATTATGATTTTATCGTGCCTGCCACTCTTGTTTATTTCTTTAGCAAACATTTTTTCTTGTTAACCAGTCATGGCTAACTCACATATGGGTTATTGGGGCCATGAATTATCTTATCTGGTTATGGGTGCTAGTTGGATACCACACTGAGAGTAGCGCTATAGTCATGATACCTCGTTCTGATTGGCTAGGGTGTATACTGCAGTAATATCAAAATATCAGCTGTAAAAAATCATGTTGTTATTCATTATGATCTTTACAGTTCTTACTGTGGAGTTAGAATGGTTACCGAAGTTTATCTACATTGCCATATCTATTCATTATTAATTTAATTTATTGGAAAGTGTTTTTATGTTCCTCATATTTTATAGACTCAGTTTTCTTAGTTCTATGTTGTATGACAATTCATTTTTATGTTATGATGTATTGCAATCTGAAACAATTATTAATTTGTATTATTATATAACATTATATTAAATAACAATATTTTAAGTCACTAGCTGGCAGATTACTAGTCTTTCGTGTTATCAGTATGGTATTAATAAATTTGAAATTGGCATAAATGTATCAAATCAGATCAAATCTAATCAGATTTTTATATCCGGAACATTATATTAAATAACAATATTTTAAGTCACTAGCTGGCAGATTACTAGTCTTTCGTGTTATCAGTATGGTATTAATAAATTTGAAATTGGCATAAATGTATCAAATCAGATCAAATCTAATCAGATTTTTATATCCGGAACATTATATTAAATAACAATATTTTAAGTCACTAGCTGGCAGATTACTAGTCTTTCGTGTTATCAGTATGGTATTAATAAATTTGAAATTGGCATAAATGTATTAAATCAGATAAAATCAAATCAGATTTTTATTGCGGGAACATTCTACAGGTATAACGCATGACAAAAGTCAACTTTTTACTTGCTAGAATTTTGTCATACACCCGACAATAGATCTCATTCAGACATACAATTTACAAATTTACATACATCCATTCATTCGCCAATGATTCCCTCTTCCAGCGACGGATACGTAAGGTACTGGAAACTAGGGCCTCCAGTTTTTGATGAGCTAGGCTGGATATTACAACATGAGTGTGTGTAGAAAACCAATCTTTGTAGCTACTATTAACATTCACTTTCCACTCTTATTAGTTTTTCATTTTTACTCTTGGGTGTAAACTGTCACAATGTCAAGGAAGTCAATTTAAAGTATCTTGCATATACACATTAACAGTTTATTCATTCAATAGTGTTTAATAATATCCCAATGATTTAATGGTAGGCTTCATTTGCTCCAACTATAGTAAAATTTAGATAATACTTATGTCAGGGCTGCTATAGGCCAGTACATAACCTGTGCATTCTTAATTTAATTTTAAACTACAACTAAAAGTATATTTAAAAATAGATTCTCCAATTTTATTCCTATTACCTCTGTGTACAACTATAATTACGAAATAGGTTAAAATAAAGTGTTATTACTTTGAGAACATTGAATGTAAGCAAATGTTTCAGCCTATCTTGCTGTTTTCATCATCTCAATTGCATTTAAACGATGGAATATTTAAATCCCAGTAATAAGGAGTCCTTATTAACTTTGAAATAACAATTGGTTTTATGTTATTCCAATGTTTAAACTGAGTTCATATACATTTGTAACTTTGTTCATTAGTTCTTAGTAATGAAGAAGCAAACATCTAAATATGTATTTCAATCCGTAAAAACCTTTACATTTATAGAAAGATACATTTTAGTGGCTTCAAAATTGCACTTATAAGACACTTTCACAATATGCAATCTATTTAATGTGAGAACATCTATAATGTGGGTTATTGATGTATGCTTTTAGAGATATTATCTAACGTAAATCATCTTTCATTAGTACCAGGCATACTATCTTATTATTGCAGTTCAATTAGCGTCAGCTAAAGCTTCAGTTTCTGTTTTAATACCAAGAGTTTTGTAGAAGTTATTGAGCCCTCGACATGTGGCAAAGCATTGGGCAATGCCATTATCCGGAGTATTAACCAAAGGTTTAGTGGGAAACTGCTAAAGCTGACTTTTTGAACTGTTTATCATTGGCGACTCTTCTCTCTTGGATTGAACGTTACTTATCAAGAAGGCGTTTAGTGGTAAAACTTTCTACAGCAGTATCAGGCCAATTCACCCAAACCTCTTTGTGTCCCTCATGGATGACATCTGGGACCATATCTTATCAACCTTTTCATCAATGATAACAGTAGACCACATTTTGTCGAGCCCCTATATTTTACGGATGATGCCAAAATATATTTTGAAACTCAAACCTATGGTTATGTTCGCCGACTCTAGTTTTGCCTCGATGCAATTGTAGAGTGATGTGTTGAAAATGGATGACTGAACTCATCCAAATGCCTGGTCGATACCTTTCATCAAAGAGCTATAACTAATATCTTCGACTATCAACTTGAAGGATCATCGTTGCAGAGAGTTCACTCTAATAAGAATTCTGGAATCGTCTTCACTGATGAATTGAGCTTTAAAAGTCATGTGGATTACGTAACTAAATGGGCAAGCAAACTCTTTAAAAACATTCAACGGCTTTCTAGCAACATAATCCAGAGGCATTAAAAGCCTCCTAGCACTACAAACACTTTCCTTCTCACTAGTCCACCAGCTCTTGGAGTATGGATCAACAGTGTGGTCACCGTATCTTAGAGGCCAAACTCCAAAAGTTGAGGTGATACAGAATAAATTTTTGGGGATTGTTAGAGTTTGTCAAGGTTGCATTTCTGGGGTGTTGATGTTGAAGCACTGAAAGCTGAATCAGGGCTACCTGATTTCTTGGTCCGGCAACCTGTTGACGATTTCCTCTACAAGATTTTAAATGCGAAAATCAACTGTCTTAAAAAGAGAAGTTTTACATTGGCAAGTTTGAGTTTATCAGCAAAAATACCAACTCCAAAAGATTAATTTATATTGAAGAACAGTGACAGAGAAATCAGGTGAGCAGAAACTTAGATATTAGTTGGAAACCATTCCTATCAACAGAGATTTTATTTAGAGTCCATATAATACTTCTGATAAATAAGAAAATCAGCAGTCTTACCTTGAAATGCCCTTTTAGGGTCCATTGATTTAAAAGAAACACTTAAAAGAATACACATAAAAACTATCTATTGCACTGCAATCATTATCAACTAGTAGAAAGCATTCCAGTTGTCTCTATTCAGTTTAAGTTATAGAATCAATGTGGGAAGTAGGATTGCCAATTCGTTTTCCCTAGACACTATTATTACTATAACTATCATTTAAGTAATATAATTATATGAGTAACATATAGTACAATTCACTTTATTATATATTTTATATACTACCCCAACTGTGATTGTTTCTTGTGGGAGAAAGTGACTGTCCTCCTACGCTTCAAAACATGCAAGGCTTAAGACCGCTTAATAGAATCAGGAAAATCCATAAAACAGGAAATGTTGAAGTGTGGGCGGAGTTGGAATGTCATCTGAATATTAGCAGAGTAACTAATGGCACTCATCCTGTAGTGACTATCAACCACGACTTGTCCCCTGAGCCACATATAAATAAGACTAACATTGAGAACTTGTGTAATAAGGACAACAGATCAATGGGGTTCTTAACCCATCTTTGGTGTGATTCTTTTAGCACCATAACTTCTGACTTACAACTCCATTATACTCATACATTACAGTAATTCCTGGATTATTGCAGTATCGTGTGCGCATGTTACTTCAGGAGTCATTGTGAAAGATTAGAAGCAATTCAAGGGAGATTCTGTAGACTTGTTGGTGTTAGACTTAACTTTTCTATTTTGGATGTTCCAGTTGATGAGATTGCCTCTTAGTTAGGATTGGACTCTCTCAGGACTCATTGTAAAGTATATGATCTTTGCTTCTTATAGAGACTTTTGAGAGGAAACATCAGAAGTCCCAATATGCTCTCTGTGTTTCTCTCAGAGTTCCTTGCTGAGATGCCGGAACCTATTCTTCAGGAGATACCATGGAACAAACTAGCTACACCACTCTCCTCTGCCAAGGATTATCAGAATATCAATAACTAACAGACTGTTGTCTTTGGTGGTTTTTAACGAAACTACAAATTTGTTAACTCAAAAACTAATCTGGTTAAAATTGAATTTCATACAAGTTAGGTAAAAGTGGACTGGTTTTCAATACGTAATTTAAGAATTATATGAAAAGGTTGTTATTAACCGTCTTATATTGATCTTGATTGGCTGGTTAAAAATAAATTTCATACTAGTTAGCTATAAGTGTTCTGATTTTCAAAATGTAATTTTAGAATTACATGGAAGAAGTTGTTAATAAATTACCATTGTAAATTGATCTTGATCAGCTGGTTAAAAAAATTTGGCATTAGTCATGATTTGGAGCTCTTAAAGTGATTAGGCTGTCTTAGTCGTTAATGAAGTAATCAACTATATAAAATGTTTTGCTAATTATCGCAACTGGTGCCTACTTACACACACTTACACACAGACTGCCAGATTGCTGAGGCATCACCATCCTGGATGGTATTAAATATAATACGCTGATGTATAATTTATGAATTTATTTTGAAGGATTTCATGGGGGATCATAGTAAATTTTATTGCAAGATTTATGGTTCTATATGGTGAAGTATACATTTTTAATATACATGGATGCAGTACTTGAGATGGATTTTAATGTAAACAAAAATTGATGTTTGTGTGTCATACATTGTGGTATAAATGCTTTGTCTACAAGGTTTAGATACATGGAATACAAAAAAATAAATCTGTACATGCGAAAGTCTAAACAGTAATGAGAATATATGGATTGTTTGTTGATGAATTTTGGCAAATATAAATAGTACATGAGCAACTCTTATTAATTCCAGAGTAATAAAAGTTTAAGCAGGGTCCACACTATGCCGGGGTAGGCCGGGCGGGCTGACCCGGGTGGGCTAAGCCGGGCGGGTACGTTCGGGCCGGCCCGACGTCTACACCGAAAACGAAACCGACCGGGTTATTTCTACCTACATAGTTTCAACACCCAGACTGGTGACTTCGTTGAAGAGTACTTTTTAGAAGTTTTTTTAAAGTGTCCTTAAAGTGTTTTTAGTGTTTTCGAAATTATTACCGACTATGACGTCGCTATGTCAGCCATGGCTGTGGTGATACTCGCTTTAAATCAGGGCCCAAAAAGACGTCAAAGAAGATTTTGGATTCGCTCGAGCCTTAGGAGAGGACGGCAGCTGTACAGGGCTAGCGAATTAATGAAAGATTTAATGTTGGATGAAGAAGACCCGTTGAATTTGGAATACCGAAATGACGTTGGTTTCACCAACTTTTTCCGAATGCAGCGATCGGACTTTCAAATGCTACTCAACAAGGTTGGACCCAAAATATCAAAAAAGAATACCTCTTATAGAGATGCTATTCCAGCAAGCGAACGATTAGCTGAAGCCGCTCGGCACGTCCCCACTCTATCTTTTTGTTCGGCTCGGCTCGGCTTCCTTTGATCTGTACCTACTTTATGCGGGTTGGGATCGGCACGGCCCGGGCCGGCATTTTCTAACCCGGCAAAGCCGCCTGGGGCGTCTACATCAACGCGGCTTAGGCCGCCCGGGTCAGCCCGCCCGGCCTACCCCGGCATAGTGTGGACCCTGCTTTAGAATATCATGTTGAAACATATCACAGTCATATGCCCATTAAAAATAAAATACTGTGATTCAATAATGCAGAGACAAAATAGATAAAATAATATTTGTATGATATAAAAATCATCTTTTATTTTCCTGTGCTTTTCTTATTTTCAGGTTTAGGGAACCAACCCTATTGTCAATTGAATATTAAAGAACTGTAATACTTTATTTAAAGTATTAGAGCTATAGTGAAATTTTAGAAACTTAGGTTTAGTTGACAAAGAAAATCAAAGTAAACACATCTTTAGAATGTGAACACCTACGTTTAAATCATTTAAATAATGAAGAAAACACAGTGAGGTGAAGTATTTAATAACATGTATGTGTGACAAAATACTTATTGATTCAGTAGTATACAAGATAGATTTTACTGAGTTACATCATCTACATTTCTGTTTTCTCCCCGTTTCTTTTCAATGCTTTTGGCCCAGTTGATTGCTGTCATCAAGGATTCTCTCATTTCCTGTTCTTGTAGCTCAAGAGATCTCACTTTCCGTTCCCGCTTCGCCTTCTCTTCCAGGAGAGACTTGAGCTGGCTTAGGACTTCAGCATCAGTATAAGAGAACTTGCCAGACTTTATTATATCTCTGGCACGCTCAGCCAGTTGCATGTTAGTCACTGTTGTCCTCTCAATACTGTTGAGGGTATCTTCCATTTTCTGCTGAACCTCATCCATCATCCTGTCCAGGGAGGATCCTCTCTCACCTGTTACCTGAGTAGTTCCGGGCCCGGCTTGTTCGTGTCCTGTACCACAGACGTCGCAGGCTTCTGAGCCCTCTAGCAGCTCCACCACTGGGAGTGGTGACTCGGGAGGCAGGAGAGGGAGCAGGGGCCACAACATCGTCATGAACGTCATGTCTGCATTAGGTAATGCAGCCTGTCCGCAGTTGCCGGAGCAGCCCATTTTGTTCATCATCTCAGTTAAGTGCTCACCAAGTCTCAGATTAGCTACTGCCATCTACAATTAATTAGTCATCGGATATTAGTTACATTCACTTATTCTTCAGACCATAAACATTTTTATTATTGGTAATGATAATACCTTAGTTTGTCCTTTAATGTTAAATAAAATATAATGCAATCAAATAAAACACATCAACTTATTCTTAACAATATTTAAATATATAAATCTAATATTCAAGAGTAAACTGGATGATTACTCCCTCAAAGTACAAGCATATTAATTTTTTTTACTATTTTATTACTCTTCTTTGGTCTGTGAAGAAAACTGGACTAGGAACAGGTAAGCAGTCGTTTTATAAACCGGCTTTCTTTAGAAAGCAAGCATTAACACCATTCTAGACAAAATTGTAATATAATCCCAGTCAAACAAGTTATATACATAATAAATATAGTTATATTCCAATTAATTAGGCAGTTCAATTAAAAAAGTCTCATTTTCAAATGAATTTAATATAAACATTGTTAATTCCTTTGTCATCTCTTGAGCTGCTAACTTTGAATTTCTAGATCCTTAAAGTGGTGCAATCGATTTTGGGCTTTTTAAAAATGTAACAGTTTCAAGATGCCCTACTTGAAGACAGAAAAAGACTTTTTTGGATCAATCACTTCACGAGAAATAATAGACATTTGAAGTAGTAATTTTGGGTCATTATATAATCAGGTCCAGTGGAAAACGGTTGATGAGAAGGATTTTAAATTTGTACAGTAAATAATATGTGAAATATGATTTGAGAGATTGACATTTTTTAATTTTGAAATATATGAGTTAATTTTCTCACTATATTTAAGATTTTACGGAAAAAATATTAATTGTATATATTTTGGAATTAAACATGGTTACTCCATCTGGGAGAATAATATCTAAAATTTGGCATTTTTAAATTGTAAAAAACATATTCATGTGGAATATGGGTTGATTTTTAAAAAGGCACTGCACGCCTTCTGATTTTCAGTCTGCTTCCTGTTGCCCAGCTTGTAGATACATGAGAACATAAATTAATAAAGAGGGGAGTCTTAAGACACTATCTGACAGAAAACTTATCTATATCATTTTTAGCTCAAATATTTCAGCCACAGTTCGTGGTCAACAAGGTCAAGAGCTTAATTTACCTGAAAATGGGAGTCAAATTATGCTAATTTTGATTTAACGGAAGCCACAGCTTTTCGAAGATATAAAGATACAGCGGTAATTTTGGAGGGATTGTAATGCAACCCAAATTGAGATAAGTAGGTATCAAGAAAGAATTACAGTGCAGTAATAGCCTAAACTAAATTAATGTACTGTAATATAAAAATGCACATTAGATTGTATATTATGCATGCATGTACAATTTACTCACACATAAAAAAGTAATCGATATTAGTCTGAAGCTATGAAGATAAATATTTTATGTTTTTAGAATCTGAGTAGCTTTAATAATCTTGAAATCGGTTGTGCCTACAACCTGAGTGATAGAGGAGTTGAACAAAAATGACTAGTTAGGGGATAACTCATATTCAAACTCTTTGATGAGTAAAAAAAAAACAAGTAAAATAAAATTAGTTTGTAACACTCTTGTTAGGAAAAATGAATACATCCAGAGATTCAAATAGCTGTATATTGTCAAAAGAAATTTAATTCAACATATTAATTAGTAATGGAAATTTTACAAACCTATATTGAACAGTGGTAAGACTGGCCTGTTTATTGGATGAAGAGGATTTAGATTTTAATGTACCAGAGCAGTTGTCGATAAAGTAATTCAGTGGAAATTTCTTGGATATCGTGCATGATATCCTGTAGAGTTTCAATTCACCCACCTCACGGTTAGATGACAAATGTTTATAATTTTTTAGGTTTCTCTTAAAGGGATGCGAATGGCAACGATCGAGACCTTGGTACGGTCGGATTTTACTCTAGCAATAAGTGTTTATGTTCAACCTTATTTAATTTACAATAGTTCTTAAATTCTGGTGGGCAATAATCTGTAAAATATAAGCAGCTTGAAGTTATTGTCTGTTATTTCTTATTTTATGATTTAACAGTTTTTGCTGTTCTAAACTGATATTGTTTTGTGAATTAAAGGGAACATCCTGTTGAAATATTTTTCAAAATCTGTTTTATTGAAAACCCTATTCTAATATTCTACTTGCAATATCTTCCGAAAGTTTTATTTGGTAATCTTAATTAACTGTTTTACTTTTATTTTTTAGGTTCACTATAGATGCGAGTTTAGAACTACTGTATAAATGACATTCACGGTCAGACTAGCGAGATTGGAGAGTTTATAAATTTAATATGTGAAAGGTGTTATCAAAAATGTTATCAATACCGTCCTTCCTCTGTCAGATCTCAGGTTGACGTTTGTTATAGTTTGTCTTAAACTGCAATCGAAAAGAATAGACAATATGGTATTAGAGCCTTTGTTATGAAGAACTACATAACATGAAAATCTCCAAAGGAAATAGATTGATTTTTCGTCGATATTCTTGCAACCTGTTTTTGTTCATTGTTAACGAAAGTTATTTACCAATAGCTTACATGTGTTTGTACGCTGGTTTTGAGTGTAAAATCTGGAAATTAGATAACAAAGTAACAATATATCGTACTTTACAAATAGTTAACTAGAAGTTCGAAATTTCTATGTTTACCTATGTTAGTGTATAGCTGCACAGTGGGTGTGACGCGTCAATGTGTGGACGTCAACCGCTCTGATATTAAAAAAAAAAAAAAAAAAAAAAAAACACGATTACACTTTTGTGTGTCATGATTACTTTTCTTTATTTGCATGATTAAAACACACACACACACACACACACACACACACACACACACACACACACACACACACACACACACACGCGCGCGCGCGCGCGCGCGCGGTGTGGTGGTGTGTGTGTATATATATATATATATATATATATATATATATATTGTGTATATTTATTTGTATATAAATAAACTTCTGAATTTTATGGAACCAGCAATACAAATTACTTGATATATTGAGTATAAACATATTTGTTGTGAATTTCTAAAAGAACGTATCCGTAACATGACATAGTACCCTTCAGGCTAATATAGAAACTGCCAGATCTGGAGTTCCGGAGGTTTGAGAGAAAGAAATGAGCAGGTGGGACAGATACGGTAACTAATTTCCGATACTTATGAGAGGAGGGGAATGAGCCAGCGGACAGCGTTATCGCAGGAATGGTAGAAAACAGAAAACGACGGTGGTCATGCGACCTAGTGGTCCACGAGGGTGGTCTGAAACGTTTTCGACCTCAACGTGACGATGACAGTGCTTTTAAATAAAACCTACGGAATTTCGTTGCTCATCTGGTGACAGTTACTCACCGAGGTTTCAGCCATTTTGAACGCGCAGTTTTATGTAACAGTCTTTGAGTGAGTTGAGTTTTTTGTGTAAATGGAAAAAAATTGTGTATAGAGCTGTCATTAAATATTTGTTTTTGAAAAGCAATACGCCTTCGCAAATAAGACGAGTTGGATTCTGTGTATGGGGACTCTGCACCATCATTTACCATAGTGAAATTTTGGGCTGCTGAATTTAACCCCATTAGTGCCCAGTGCCCCACTTTTGTGGGCGCTGCATTTTAAAATACGTCACAATACACTAAAAATTTATCGAGGGAAAATTTGGTGCTGGAATATGTCTGGTTGGCCACTCTGCACTCACTAAAGCACCTGGTGTACTGTAGTTGGCAGTTGTTTACAAATGACAGCTCTGTTTTGTTGTGTATTCTAACCTCAATGGATCAAAACAACTGGTAAGTAATACTATAATATTTCAAATACAATCTTATAAAATCATAATGTTATGTTTGCTTTTACATAGACTTAAACTAATATGTTTTTATAGTTTAGCCCTTAAATTCAAATAATTGTAAGAATAATTTGTAGTTAAAGTGAACTGCCCCACTTTTGTTGGCAGTGGGCACCAGAGAGTAGGGGTATTTTTTCATCAAATCTGCCAACATATGTTGGCACTGGGCATATGCTGGTGGTGTTTTATTATTATTTAATGGTATATAACATGAATCAAACTGGTAAAATTATGATTCACTGGGTAGTAAAAATAGAGGCCTATGTAACTGTAAAAATGTGATTCATTTATTTTTTTTTAATACGTAAAACTAAGATTGATCAGTGGGTTTTGAGTTCTTTGAATTCAAGACTATTGTTTTGCATGATATAAATTTATGGTTGATATGTAATATTTTTGCTCCTTTACAGGTTAAACGTTGAAGAAGTCACTGCCTTATTCGATGAAGTCGACTTTCTGGAGGCTGATGTTTTTTATTCAACCGCCTGAAAACCCTCTATTGAGTGATGAGGATAGCGGTGACGATGGCGACACCGACTTCACTCACTTCACAGGAAATCAACTGCGTGGAGCCGCAGAGTTAAAGGCAAAACAGTTCACAAATGATGGTATTGTACAAGTAGATGTATGTACAGAACAAGACATAGTTGAATAACAATCTAAGCGGCGAGTCTTCATTACCTATAACTGTAATTCCGAAAGCAACTGTGTCTACATTTAAATCGGTACAATCAGACTCTTTACAAAGACAATACATACCTACAGAACCAAGCACTTCTCAATCTTTTACAAGTGAACAATATAAATCAATCACAATACCTTCCATCTCAGTCGCTCCCAAGTTTGAAAAGAAAAAATTAAAACAAAACCGAGTTCCCACAAGTCAAATGCAAGAAAAAAGACAAAAAGCAGATAAACAAAGAACATGGAATAATGTTGACATTCCTAATAAGCCTGAGAGGGAATTTGAAAGGCCTTCGTGGCTCGAAAAAGATTTCACTCCAACAGAAATGTTTGAAAAACTTTTAACTAATGAGATTATCGAACATGTTTGTTGAGAGTACTAATATTTATGCCTTGCAAAGTGGTAATGAATCTTTTAATGTTTCAATAGAAGAAATGCGCATATTCATGGCAATATTGTTTCTGAGTGGATATTGTATTGTACCACGGAAGAGGATGTACTGGGAATTATCTCCGGACACTCATCATGACACTGTGTCAAAAGCTATGAGCAGAAACAAGTTTGAAGAGATTCTTCGATATTTTTCATGTCTGTGATAATGCAAATTTAGATGTCTCAGATAAATTTGCCAAAATACGTCCTTTGTGGAATATGTTGAATGAACGATGGCTTCAAGCTTACCCTGGCGATGCAAATATAAGCATCGACGAATCAATGGTTCCATACTTTGGACGACATGGTGCTAAACAGCATATACACGGAAACCTATACGGTTTGGGTACAAAAGTTTGGTGTGTAATGTACCCCGCCTGGGGTATTTGATTCAGGCTGAACCATACCAAGGTAAGAAAACAGGTAACACACCATCCCTGATTGGAGTGGGTGGTTCAGTTGTAATAGATATCCTTAGTGGAGCTGCCTCAAAACAAGACATACAGTATTTATATGGATAACTTTTTACCTCTTTAAAACTACTAGATTATTTGTCAGAAAAGGGGCACGATGCTACAGGCACAATAAAGGCTAACCGAGTTGAAAATGCCCCACTCAAGGAAGCAACTGTTTTTTGAAAAAGGAATCACGAGGTTCATACGATCAACTTACTGAACAAAAAACAGGTATCACCTTGGTAAGGTATAATGACAACAATGTTGTAACTGTTGCTTCAACAAGATGTGCGTACAGCCCATGGGTAAGGCCAAGAGATGGTGTCGTGTGGCAAAGCGTCCAAGTTGATGTTCAACAGCCTGCCTGTATCATAAATTACAACACTTACATGGGTGGGGTTGATCAACTTGACCAGAATATATCAACCTATAGAATTGGCATTAGAAATCGGAAATGGTATTGGGCACTTCTAGCGTACCTTTTAAATGCTACAATGAATAATGCTTGGCAATTATACAGGCTCACCCCAAAAGGAAGAGAAGATCCCAAAGACCTACTGTCCTTTTATAAGACATATTGGTGCAGACATACTTCCAGAAATATACCCCACAACGTCAGAGAGCTTCCCGTGTGTCTGTCACTGGAAAAGAACGGGTTGAAGAAAGTGTGCGGCTTTCCAACAGTCCTTCATGTCCTGGAAACTAACCCGACACAAATACGATGTGGCCTCTGTAGAAAGAACACATGGAAAAAGTGTAAACAGTGTCTTGTTGGATGTCATATAAAATGCTTTTGAAAACTTTCACTCCTGAACTTGACAACATGTATGTAAATAGTCCCTGCCATTTGTAACATATTTTAATTTTTCTTAATCCTTAATGGTTTTTTATATATTTTGTAATAAAAATAAACAGAATATATGATACAATTGTAGTGGTTATTTTTACCTAACCTAAACCACTAACTCTGTATTTTTTAACAATTGCTTAATAACTTTGACCCTACCCATGTATGCCCAGTGCCCCACATTTGTTGGCACCTCATAATATAGCATTTAAGTATATACTGAGCCTAATACACATATATTTGGTGTTTATAGGACTAATTTGTTACAATATTAAAGAAAAATCTAAATCTGAGAAAAAAAAGTTCCTGGGCACTAATGGGTTAAACGTGGCCGCAGAGCTTGGGAAAAATGAACGTTCGGGAAGTCATGTCACGCATAATGAGGTGGTCATAAGAGACGCAACCTATGAAAGGTTGTAGTTAAACATATGATGATTGACAGTAGTGTTTATATTATTTAAGGTGGGATACAGTTGGTATTTCACAATCTTTTGTATGACTGCCACACGCAACTGTGTGTAGTAGTTTTTATTAGCCAATTATGTAAAATTACACAGTACCATTAATTTTTTTTATTACGTTATTCATTTATTATTACTTTGTAAGAAAATCATAACCTATTTTATTATTGTGATAATGTAGTGGTATTGTATTTCAGTGTGTCATACTGAGTATACAAATTGAATTCTGTGCCCTTTGTTTTAAATATTGATATATTTTCTTATTGGCCTCTAATTTTGTACATGTTTTCCTGAAAATGGAGTTGCCAGGCTCATGTGTTTTAAATTAATTAGATAATATGCAACCTAAACTCAGCTATTAGCTCAGAGGTGCCTGTCCATTGTACATTTATCTACTCTTTCGATATATTTTTGTGTTAACAAATGTTTGTAATGAATGTACTTTGGAAGTAAAGATTCTTAAAATTTAGAACTGAGAATCCTTTAAACGATTAAGATACAAATTATAAATACAAGTGTATTGTATATAATTTTATAATTATATGAAACAAGTTGTAATTGAATTACCATCATAAATATTGTATTCTTGACCAGTCGGTCCAAAACATTTGGGATTAGTCTCGTTATGGATTAGTCATTATCTAGGCGTGTAATTTTGGGTACTTTCGGATTATACCGACCACACCAGTATGAAGAACACAAAAATATAAATTTATAGAAACAAACATGACAAAACGAAAAAACAACTCTTTAATTACAAAATTACAAATTTACAACGATTATCAATATTGTTAATGGGGTCAGATTCCGTTATATGCCCCCAACGCTTAAACTTTTTCAATGAACTTAGAACGTTATAAAACGATGTAGTTGAGTACAGTGGCGGCTCCTGATAAGTGGTCACGGGGGTGCACACAAGAAAATAACAGTAAGGATTAGGTAATTAACTTACGTCGCCAACATAGTTATCGTCTCAATATAATAGTAAACAAAATATTTCAGTCCTTTTAGGCTCTTTATAGCACCAAATTGATTTGTTTGTAAAAGGTGTACAAGACTGAGTTATTTCGTGCTGTGGAATGAATAATTCGTAAAAAGAAACCCCTTAAAATTTGCAACGATATTTGACTACTTGCATTTTAATAATTGCTTATAGCCCAGAAAGTAATTAGCAAATATAACTGATTTATTGGCTAACAAAATGTTTTATGAACATGGAAATAAAAGAAAGATAATGTGAATACAATCTTATTTTTCTTGAAACAAAGAAAAATGTAAGGTTATAAGTAGCTTTGAAAATAGGTTAAATAGCTAATTGAAAATTAACTAAATGTTTTCATGAAATCATAGTTCAGCATTTTATACACAGTTTTTTCTCCAAAAAACACTCTTTGTAAGATGATTAGTTCATGTACAGTTTTTTAAAGTTGAAGTCCATCCTTCTTTCTTTTTGCCTAGCAAAAACATCGATTACACGCTCATTAAAGTTAGGTATACTCCTGATCATACCCTTTTCCACAGACAACATAGCCAGATGCTGTTAGTCTTTCTTGCCCCATGGTACTTCTCAAAAATGTCCTTGATGCGTTTTAAAGGTCGAAAAGCACCGTTTCCGCTTCTCCGCAGTAGTCATAGGGATGGTAGAAACAATGGTCAAAAGTTTGTGAGTTTCTGAAAATGAAGTCTGTAAGCCATTCTCAATAACGAACTGTAACAACGGCACAGTCCCGTTCATGACTTGAAAATCTTTTCGTTTGTAGATCACTGAAAGTTCTGTTTCCATCGTTCTTTGTCTAAAAAATGAATACACCTGCACTGCTTCTTCCAAAAGTTGAATGGGAAACGTTTTCTCATAGTGCGTGAACTTTTTTGAATCAAACAGAGAAACCGCTGAATGGTGTGTCAAAAAAGAGTATCTCTCTTTTATTTGATTGGAAATAACATTCACACACCTCTTTGCGGCAATTGTCCTCGTCACATGAATATTTTTCATCACGTCGGGCTCTTTTAACAGGCATAGGTAGTTGATCAACATCAATTTTGACACTATCCATGTTTTGCCTTTCTTTTTCGACGCATTCAATAAATGTTTCGACATTTTTTCTTTGTTCGCACAGCATCGGTGTATGTAAGCTGTAAGTTGATTATACAAAATGTCAACATGGGGCATGATTTTATGGAACACTGCGAGCCAAAATATAAAGTTGGGATCCTCTAACATACGTCTGATTGCCCCTGCTTTGGTGATAGTGATTGCTTGATGTGATGAGGCCTCTATTTTCCTCCATGCAAGCAATTAAATCTTCTCTGTATTCATACACAGTGTTGACTGTACGGCTCTTGAAGTTCCATCTAGTTGCGGAAGCACGAGGGATTCTTCTGCCAACTATTGTGTCTAAAACTGCAACTCTTTGTGGAGAATTGCTAAAGAAGTTGGTCAAATCACTCAAATTTGAAAAAAAATTCTCACTTGTTGGTTTTGGCTTGTAGCCTGTCCAACTACCAAATTCAGTTGGTGTGCATAGCAATGAACATGAAATGCGTTTGGGATACATTTGCTTAACAAGAGTCTGTACCCCTGCATGATGTCCACTCATTACACTAGCGCCATCATAGCTTTAGTGATATAAGTTTGCTTGGATCGTCTACAACACTTTGTATTGCACTTTTAATACATCTAGCTATTGAGTCAGCATCGTGACCAGTGGGTTGAACAAACTGCCAAAATCGTTCTACAGGTTGGCCATCAGGCAAGACATAGCGGAAAACTATGACTAATTGAAATGTTGATGAAATGTCAGTAGTTTCATCAGCGATCAACGATAAAAACCTAGTAGTTTTTATCTCTTGTTTTATGTTGTCCTGGCAAACGGCAAGCATGCAATCAAGCAATTCGTTTTGGATACTTTTAGATGTACCTTTAAACACTGTTGCATTGTCCAGATGTTCTTTCAATGAAGCATCAAATTCTGCTGAGAAATTTAACTAGTCCCCTAAAAAACGCCAGGATTTGAAGAATCATCTTGCTCACGATGGCCTCTGAGTGCTAACTCAAACGCCCCACAAAAATTAATACAATCAATTAGTTTGGAAAGCACATAACGATTTTTAGTAACCCTGTTTGTTGTGCTTTTTAATATTTTCCCTGTAAGCACAGTCTAGCTGCTGTCGAATGTCTAACTTGCCCAAAATATTAAATTCCAAAACTGAGTTTAAGTGTGACTGAGAACATTCATGTTTTTCTGATTTTTGATTGCAAATGGGAAAGATCAGCAACCCCATATTTTTATCCAGTTAGATTCACCAGTTTGCTTCGAAAAAAGTAAACAGGGGAAGCAATAAAATCTATTGCTTTGTTCACATCCACAAATCCACGGGGTTCTGGTATATACGTTTTTATTGAATTCCCTCTTAAAGTCTCTATTCTTACCTTTGGTTATGTGAACAATGTTAAGTTGGGGGGTCGGTTTTCCACTTAACTTTAATTTTCAACCTTTCTTTTCTTTCGAGAGATAAGTTAGAAAACCTAAGTTCTTTAAGTTCAGTTACTGTCACTGCCATATTAATCAAATGAATAATAAAATATTACAAAACACTCACATACAAATCTCTGTAACAAAAAACAACACAAAAGAGACACAATATTCACAAACAGCGGTCATTACGACATTCACACAGCAGAGACGCAACGAAATGAGGTTATATATACATCAGCTGCGACTAGCCGTCGCACTACTGGCTCGTGCACCCACGCTGTTATATGAGACCCTCCTCCCATCGCTTCCCCCCGCATGCCCCTCGCCTATCCCCGCTTAGATGCCAGGCAGCTCACTGCACATGCACTGTCCGCGCGTCTCTGCTCGATTCGCTTCGAGTTTAACGCGTCATTGTTGTTAATAATTCGTTTTACTCACTCCGTATTAACTGAATGTTATTTATGTTGTGGATTCAATAAGAAAGTATTTTAATTATATTTTACCCTAGGGGGCTCACGTGCTCATGTGCTCAAATGGAAAAAAACCGCCACTGGTTGAGTAACATAACTAACATTACATCAATCAACAAGCATTTCCAGGTATTGTGATCGGTATTGTTGTCGCTGTTATCTTATCTTTCTCGAGAATCCCGATTACGGCAGGCCGCGCGGCATCACATGATTATTTAAGTTTTTTGCACGGTACATAATTGCCTTTCAATTACAATTCAATTTATATTTCTGATCAGCCCCTCTAGAATTTGATATTTTACTGATGGGTACTATCTCGAGGGATGTTTTTCTTTCGTTGACATCAGCGCGGGGCAGCACCAAGGATGCTGCCGAAGCCCGCGCTGATGGCCGGAGGCACTCGCATTTTGGGTGGCGGAGTATGATCAAGAATCAAAACTAGTTTTGTGTGTTTTTTCAATAAAGAGTTTAGTTTTTGTTTGGTAATGTTTGTTTTTGTTGAATTTTTTGTGTTTGGAGAAATGTAGGGGTAAAACACGGAAGTACAACAAAGCGACGCACCAGCTGAACGGGCGGTGAGACCAATGAATACAAACCTTTTTGTATTCATTGGTGAGAATCTGCAATCACGTTATCTACTAGACCGCTCGACTTTGACCTCTGTCTGAGGATGGGGAGGGGTTTGCGATAAGACAATTCCTATTTTATATTGACCAAATATTATTCTACGCTAATCTAGTAATCAGTAGAAGCAAAATGTCAAATAACGATTCATGTCTGGGTGTGGTCGGTATAATCCCAAAGTCCACATTTTGAACACCAATTGAACTAAACAAAGATTTGTTGATTTATGCTCGTGATCCACCCCTGTGACCCACGCTATGGTTTGATTTTTAAATTATAGAGCTCTAATAACTCTTGTTATTATAGCTCTTATAGTTAGTTTGTGGTTAGCTTTCAGTCGGATATTGATTAATTTGTAGAAGTCGTCAGCGGAATTTTCCGAATCTCCCATGAGAGCACATCCAAATCGTTATTTTCATCATTTATAACAAGGCCGACTGATAAAATAGAGTTTGGGGATACAAAAGTGGTATTCGTAAACATATTTACAAAACCTACCTTTTGAGTTCCTACCAAAACTAAACCCTGATTAAGTTTATGATTTTATTGCACAATAAAAACTGTTTCACAGAAAAATAGCCATTTATATTAGGTTATATTTATAAACACTAGAACAACTGTAACAAAAACCTTTACTACTTAATACATTGGAAAATCTTTTGAGTGATAAATACATTTAAAACAGCGGTAAATAAATAAGGAATACGTACTTTGTGTGTTGACGTGTACTGATGATTTTCTAGGCAACTTCTTAATTTATATTGTTTGTGTGTAAAATATCAATGTGTCAGCCATGTTTGTTGTCATGATCTACATAAATTTCCACACTACTTGCATATGTTATATTCTTCACTTCGATGGATCACTCGAAAGTAATACTAAACATTTGCTTTATAATATTGGCAATATTATAAAATAGAACATAGACATCTGATTTATTATATCTTATAACAGTCAGCTTAGTGTAAGTGGATACTTACGCTAGTTTTATGAATTATATTGAAGGTATAAATATGGATAATCTTTTGGGGATTAAAAATTTCAAATAAAAACCTTTATTTAGCGTATGTATAAATTCGGAAAAAAGTGGTACCTACTACTTCTGAAGTACTTGTCACAATATAATTAATTCCTTGCACGTTGTGCAAGGTAGTCCGTTAAAGGTTATTTTAAATTAAATATTTGTTAATATTTAAGCGATTCTCAACTGATATATTTTAATTTTAATGATTATTTTTATAAAATTTTAAGGTTAATATATGTAAATCACTCTGTTCTCGGGAATGAATGCAAATTAACAAGTTCCGACCTTAGTTGAATAGTTTCAATATTCGTAAATGCAGTTTACGAATATTGCAGAAATGCAGTGCATCTGTACTACCTAATACGAAAGAGCCTTGCTGTTCAATCAATTGTTGCACCCATGCATTAAATACATACAGGGTGGCGCAAAAGTCACTGGACAGTTGGTTAAAAGAAGAAAAAACAACAGCAAGACGTAGTACAATAGTTTTCGTCCGTGATGTTGGTATTACTAAATGTTGGTAATTATGCCTTTTTAAGTTGACAATACAATGCAATGAAACACACAACAATCGAACTAGTGAGTTCATCTGTGAGACGTGTTTAAAGCTGTAGTCCCCGAATTATTATTTTTCTAATAGAATTTATGTTAAACATTAGTCAAAATGTTAACGAAAGAAGAAAGGATTTTCGCGTTAAAAACATTTTATAAAAGTGGTGCTACTGCAGTTGTTAATGAATGGGGAATACACTTTAGATCAAAACCACCGTCTAGACAAACAGTGTACGACGTACGAGATAGATTTGAACAAAATTGATCTGTTATGGATGCACCAAGGTCTGGCCGCCCAACAACAGTCTCAACTGATGACAGTTTATTGCGGGTATGTTTAGCTGTAACCAAAAGTCCTCGAAAATCGACCAGACGATTATATCTGAGCTGGATTTATCACGAAGGTCAGTGCAAGAACTTTTTTTCAAAACTTTCAAGAACTTTACTTTCAACACGATGGTGCTCCACCACATTACGCCACTGCCGTTCGCGATTATTTAAACGAACGTTTCCAAAGAAAAGTTATTGGTCGAAGGGCAGATATTGACATGCCCCCACGTTCACCAGATATCACACCAATGGATTTTTTCCTATGGGGAGTAGTCAAGGACTCTGTTTATTCTCGAAAGCCTCATACCATTGACGAACTGAAAGACTACATACATGACGCATTTTTGATTTGGACAATGATCCCACACTATGCCGTAGAGTATGTAACAGTATTCCAGAAAGACTTCAAAGATGTATTAATGAAGACGGAAAACAATTTGAATATAAAAAATAATTGTAAGTATTTTTTGTAATAATAAATAATTTCAAATAAATCTAGTCTTGTTTTAACCAACTGTCCAGTGACTTTTGCGCCACCCTATATGTTATTTTGTTTGTTATCACTATCATTCCCTCTACAGAAGCAGACTATCACTATAACACTCACAACGTTAGACAATGATCAGTAAATCGATTGTTAATTCTATCTGGGGTACGATTACAAGAATTAAGTAAAATCTTATAAATGTGTAAATATTAAATTAATATTGTAATATAGTCTTGCTCTGGCTGTGAAGACATGTTAAAGAAACAATACTATTGCGCACAGGTGCTACTTATCAAAGTGGCTGTTTCCGAGTCTAATTCTCATCGAGGGATAGATTCATTATTTTACGATCTCAAAGAAAAGAAAGGAGGAGTTACAAAAAAATTGAAAGGAGGAAAGAACGTAGGCAAACACCATTAGTGCGGTACAGTTTGAAAATACAGCGGCTGAGTTAGTAATTCAAGGCAAACAAAGTGTTCGTTATAAAACCTTACCACCGGGCTGCTAGCAGCTAATCAGATAGTTCAAATACACTTAGTCGCACAATTTTTGTTGGAAAGTTTGAACAAAATGTAAACTTTTACAATTAGCTGACTTAGTAATGAGATCTGTATTTCGCAGAGCTACTAAACAGAATACAACAGCCTCGTGCGATCATTTTAACGATCATCAGTTTGAATTTTCACCTGGTCGGTTACTCTTATTATAATAATATCAAACATAACTTCATCCGGACATAATTTAGTACCTGTTGAATCACTACTTTGTTTTGAACAAAGTTGCTAAATTAAAATTGATGATTTAATAATATTACCATTAAAAGTCCTTGTGTTACAAGAGTTTTAATTATTACTAGGGGTGTTAGATTAGCTCCAATCTAAAACTCTAACTCTTACAATTAGAAAAATTTTATCATAATTCACTTTTTAATCTAGAATAATAATGGCATTGCCATCAAAGTTTATAGCAATATAGCATACAACTTCCTTCATTGTGAGATTTCTTCACTATTTTTAGACTATTTAGTTCTTAACAGCAAAAGCAGCTTTGAGATTAAATACTCTGTCGTGAACATTTACACTTTGATTTTATTACAATTTATGTTCACGGAATTTAAATATTCAAAGTGGTTTAAGAACTCTTAAGATCACCTCTGTCAACCTGATTCCCATTTGGATAGCCTCAGAACCTTCTCGGTACTCTGACAATGTTATATTCCCTCCGGTATAAGCTCATGTTGAACATTACAGTTTTATAAAGTTGATGTCTAATTAAGAATGGATTCACGTTTTATTTATTCAATATACGGAATTGCGTTTTACATTGAATGGGATATTACTTGCCACTTCAAAAGAAAACAAAGAAGTAGTTGATAGAAAGAGAGAACGATATACGGGTATAAAATCAACGGGATTGAGTGCGGAGATAAAGTAACTGAAGAGTCCTAATTCAATTTTTTTAAATTAAGAAAGTTTATAACTTTACACTACAGTACAGAAGTAAACTGATTGTTCTTTTACAAAATGTGTACTTCAAGGTTAATTATAGTATTCGAATTAGACCAGTCTTTTCTACATCATTCAGCTATTTCATGTTCTGTCAAAAGCCCCAAGTTGAAGAACCACAACACGCATTTAAACCGCCTTTTAACAATGTTGATTTTATCAGTTTCTCGTCATCGACTTTCGAAATGGTACTAATGAGAAATTATTAATTCACTTGTAAGATATCTATTTTACACACAAGGTTTAATAATTTTGTTTTATTACAAATTTAAAATATCAGTCTTGTTAAAAGTATGGTTTTGAATAATACAAAACCAACAATATAATTCATTAGTGTAGTTGCTTGGTGACAGAAAGTACTACTGTTCTAAAATTCCAAGTTCATCGTCTTCAATCTACACCCAGAGAATGTAAGTAAGAATCTGACTTATCTGTCACCACCAGATATTATATTATATCTTGTGCAGAACTTCATCAAGATTATTTTAATATTATAAATTTAAGAAGATACAATTATGTACGAAATTATAATCATAAAACACAAATAACATTCTTTATGGGTCCACTAAGTGTTAAAGCTAATATAGTTTATACAAACACGACCATTTTTATTAAATAAAGAGATGATAGAATATTAAACCGACCAAACCCTCGTTTTGGGTAATATAAATCTTTTGAGCGTATAAAAATATACAATAAATATACATCAGTGCGATAGATAAAGTTACTGATTTTTTAATTACGGTATTCCTGTGTAATTAATGTAGTATACTATAGCATATACGCTTTACAGTGTACATTATATGGCTTTTACATATACACACAGAGACTATGTTAGTATTAACCGTAACATTCTGACAGTCATTAATGACTGGTTGCCTTGATAATTAACAATTTTCGTAACACAACGGAGAAGCTCAAATAACAAACTGCTGCTTTAGAATCTGTAGTAGTCTTTATTGCACTTGTCTCGGAGTTGTTACCTCCGGCAACCGCCACCACTCCTGACAAAAGGCAAGACCACCTTAATCACTATCTTGAGCCGACATAAATTAAATTTTCTATTCTATATGTGACTTAAAAATTGGATTTTTATTACAGAAATTAAAATGATACATTTATTCCAATTCTATTTCAAAAACAAAGAATGGGTTTTTTCCAAGTTAATATTACTTTTACAAGATTATTTGCTGTTATTGCTTTTAATTTTGTCCCAATACTTTCGTCACTACAGTTGTCTGTCGATATTCAGATTATAAATTGTTTTGGTACACAAGAAATGTGTAATACAAAAAGATAGCCTCTTAATATGTGTTTGTTATTTCAGACAATACATTACACTAGCCATCATGCCTGTTAACACAATGATTCCTCAGCACGACCAGACATTAGTAAAAGGAAAACATAATTTGGGCCTAAATACATTTGTGGCATTTGATTCGTTATTGGACGAGTTAGACAAGAGCCTGGACGACGTCGCCACCCAGATGAGCTCTGTGAAGAGAGCCAGGGACGAGTTGCACTCTACAACAAAGACACTTCGGCAGAATCTGGATCTGTGCGCAACCAACTCTTGGTACGACGCAGAGTATTGTCAAAAACTGAAGAGGGTTTCTTCGGAGATAAGGAAAAGAGAGGAGGTTGTGAAGACTCTGGAGAGAAAAGAGACACAGCTGTCCCGCTCGCTTTTGAGTGTTATAACGGATTGGGTGAATGAAGTAGAGCGAAACCTCGGTACTCAGTCTGAAAGCTCTGGCAGAGCTGGTGAAGATAAAGTCACTCTAATGGAGAAAGCAGCAGGGATCTCACATTGGAACAAATATTCTGGTGGCGTACCTGAATTGATGGAGCTTTATACCAACCACTAATAAAGATGCAGGTGGCTGCAATAAATAAAATGCAAGTTCTAAAATAAATGTGATTTTGTTTACAGTGTTTAAAATTAAAATGGGCGGATAATATATACCATTCCTGTAGCTCCATTGTCTTTAAATTGTAAAGTCAAAGTATAAATTAAAACTTATATGGATGTTCCTGAACAGTGGTAAATTTTGCTTATTTACGGTGATGCATGGATTTTATTTTTTAACAAACTTCATAAAGAAAATTATATGAATTTTCCGGAGCAACTGAAAAAATACAAATTATTTTCATGATTTTTAACAGTTCTAAATCATTTTAAATCCCTCCGAAACCTTTAAGGGAATATAAAAATAAATAAACTTAGGGAAATTCCCCGTGAGCTTATTGCATTGAATGTTTAAAGCATCTGGGCTTTTTTTATTCAGATATTTTATATTTGAATATTCAGAACTTAACAATGAATGTTTAAAAGAGTTTTAAAGTCAGGAGAACATTCTGTATATTCTTTTTAAGACTTGTGCATATTTTTCTTCTTTTTTGTATACATTCATTTTGTTCAGGTTAATACGGTTTATGATTATTAAGAAGAATAAAAAGTATGAGTAAATTTTTAAAAGTGTAGTAAATATTTTTAGTTAATCCCACAAAAATTCTAATATTTATTAGAACTGATTCCGAGAGGAAACTATTACTATGTCACGTTACGGAATGTATTGAAAAAAGCTACGTAAATCTGAATATAATTAATTGTAGAAGACTTAATTAATGTCACTCTAGAATTTATTAAAAACGATAACTACTATTTTTAGCTATTTTATAACAGCAGAATGAATGTGATGAAGGTGGTTGTTATTAAAAGTGATATACTTGTTTAATTAAAACAAGTAAAAGTATATTGCAAAGACAAAAATGTGTATTACAAACGCTCTAAATTATAACAAATTATTTTTGTTATATTATGAATATTCCTGAAAATATTCGATATCTTCTTCATGTACTTACGATTTCTCACAGACAAGGCTGTTCGGTCTGATCAGTACAAGAACATTTATTTCCACCACAACGTAACCTAAAGAAGAATTAGTATATTTTTTATCGTATTATAGATAGTACATACTGTTCTGCACTGTACTCTTCCACGTAAAAAACTGTAATTACAGGTCTTCTCTTAGTTAAAAAAAGAAATATATTTAGGCCTTTCAAAGTCTTGTAATAGGCCAACGTTTAGTCAGTATTTCTGAAAATGTAATTCAAAACATGGAACATTGTAAAGTACGACTAATTAAACACTAAAAGATGTGTTAAGTTGTAATCAATACTCTTCTCGCAATCCAAAACTTCTTTGAAATCTCAAAAGCGTCAAATTATTCCAGCACATTTATAGCTTAAACATTTTAATGCAAATTAAACAAATTTTGCAATGCTTCTAATTATTTTGGACACTTTTCAAAATCACTTTAACTTTAACTTTTTGTATATTAAAAATTATTCCAATTGTCGCCTTTTCTTATAAACTCAATTATATCAAAGTAAGAGTTGCTTTGGGAATATCCTTGCAATTGGCACTGTATAAAAAGAAACATACCGGTCAATAGAAGGGGAGGGAAGTAAATCTATAGTAAATTTTACTTAAGTATTGTTTCCAAATTTGGTAGATAATATTTAACAAGAGTTACAAAATACATAGTACATTATAAAGAAATCGCCGAAAACCATGAGTAATATCACCAAAACGGCACACGAGGTTGGCGAAACATCTCTTCTATATATTTGTCTGCTTGCCCGCAGGATATCTCGAGAACAAATTGTGAAATTCCGCATAAAAACATTTTGTATAAAAACTGATTTCTAATTAGGCTAAACTGTACTGTGTGTGGTGATAGTGCATGAGTTCCCTCCCTCATCTGATCAACATGCCATCAAGAATGGACATCACAACAGAGGGAGATTCAGATAATTCTTTTAACGTACAGTACTACAGTATTGTACTATGTAAGTTAGTAAATTGTATGTTATATATTTCGAAGTTGAAAGTATAAATTATTTATACTTCATATTACTGTATGTATACCTAACAACAAAATATGTAAAAGAAAGTTGAAGTGCATTACATTGAATATCAATATTGATATTTTTACAGAGAAAAAATGTATCTGGTTAGAATGTATTAATAACAAGATACATGTTTAATAAAGAAGTTAGTGGTAATTAAGGTCACCGTTCATAGATAATACCAGAACAGTACAGCAACTTAAACTTGTTATAACAGATACTTTTCATTCGTGAATTCAACTTCTTATGTACTCATAAATGTATAATTTTCAGACGATATGTTTAAGTTCCTATAGCTTTTAACATTAGTCGGCGCTTAAAAACATTAATTTTAATGTCAGGTTAGACCCAGGTAAGACCGAGTGCACAAAATATTAATTTTTAATCTGACTTGTATATCATGTCCAAACCGCCAGGTATGTAGATAACAAATGAACCAGTGAAACTAATTTTAGTAACTGCAACTACGTGAGAAAACGAAATCAATTTTAAAACTTAAGCAGTGAATTTATTTTATAACTAGTTCTAAATGTAGTGAATATTCAACATTGTTGAGTAACTTTCAAGCACAAAGGCCAGCCCGGAGTCTTTCCATTTCATGCACCAGTGGACCTGTCACTACTGGTGAATAAACAAACATGATTCTGTTACACCAGTCTACGTGATATCCAAGTACATCTTGGCAACACTTCTACCACACTGTCTAATGATTGTGGTCATATCGACATATCCTATGAACTATACACTTTTCTGTGTTAACAATTTACATGATATTGGTATATTTTGTTTTACAAAAAGCAGCCATATAAAGGTAAGTCTAACTTTACTTGATGGAAGTTATACATACTCCGATTAAAATTGAAGTTTAATAGCAAAATACTAATAAGAGGATGGGAAAAAATGGATATGTTAAATTTTAGAGTCAAATTGTTGCTAACACATCGCTTTTGGAACAGGTGCCTTTGAAAATGTGTGGTTGTTTACAAAGTTATGCCAAACAATTTTCAAACCTATTTTTATCATAAATAAATAAAGACTATGCAGAAATAAATAGTAAATACTGTAATAATTTCTATATTTTTGTTCAAAGTTTAAAATATTTGGTGTGAACCACGTCATAATCAGAAATATTTACTCTTAAATAAAGAATATTGAATCAAGCATCCTCAAAGGTTTTCCTAAGGTTATGTAAACATTGTTCAATAACTTGGTATAACATTCACATAAACACAAAATCCAAATATAATCAAGTCTAATCGAATTGTTTTTTTTCTGTAAATGTTACAAATAAGCTAGGTACTCGGAAAATGTTAATTTAGGTCTTAAGTGTTTAACACCTCCTTCACTTAATTAAATTCGTGCAGCTAGAATTAAGCTGTTGCACGCTGGCTTACGTTTTGGAATTACAACAATTAATTACTTTACTGTTGTACGTTTATGAAATTTCTTTTCTAAACAAAATGTTACTATAAAATACACGAATTAACAAATATATTAAAATAAACCTTAAATTTAAGACCTATTACAAAATTAAAATCATATAACGATTATTGGGAATTTGGGAGTAGTTTATGACCTACAAATTAGTTTTGTTCTGATTTGATTTATATTTTGTATTTTCAAGTACTTTTTTAAAGGGTGATAACCACAAAACTTCGATAATTTTACTAATGGTGGGTTTATTTGAAGAACCAATGAATTGAAGTTTTAAAACTATTGTACATTTTTGGGTTATATTGTATAAGAGCGTTAAATGATAACCATAGTTTTCAATCGAAACTGTGTACACATAGGGTTCTTGAAATTTGTTCCTTTTGATGTTGTGGGTTTGCATATTTACAGTTTATGAAGGGACAAACATGAAGGGATCAGACACTAACATGATACAAGGAACCGTTCGCTCCGTGATTACCTGTACAATACATGGGAAAAGCGAGCGCAGTGAGCTCACGACTATAACAATATAATCACAAAGCAGTACACAGTGCAGTTTTTTATAGTAGACAATCGTCGAGGGAATAACGAGCTCGTTTTTCTCTGATAACGAATTCGATAGTTAATAGGTATATAAATATTGACTTAAACCAGGAAAAAGGGTGATATATATATATATATATATCTATATTTATATATATGGAACAGGTAATAGGGAGTATGAACGTATACCGTACTGTATCAGGTTTTCAGATGTTCATACATTAACGAAATTGAATACCCAGGTATGAACAATTTGGCAGTGAACCGGGTGGCCCGCAAATTAGACATACATTTCCTTTTATGGAATTAAACCAATCGTAAATATTATTAGTAAACCAGGACAGTTTGAAAATTTCATTTTTGTGAGTGTCAGCTATTTACCTGAAGAAGAGATCACATTACAAATCTGGAAACGCAGTGTTACTGATTGTATTGTATCACTAAACGATTGAAAATGTCCGGAGAAATCTTGTTTCCTTCATAACGCACATTATTCGAAATCCCACAAGCACAAAACTTCAAATAAGACTTACTCGCAATTTCACTTAATCTGTGATAATTTTAACCATGAACACTGACACATATGTACCTGATATACGTGATACATGCGTACATATGTTCCAGCAATATGATAGGATTCTATCGTATTACATCGTAAGTGCTTTCAATAAAAAAGCTACAGACTTCAACTAAAGGGTTGTTCAAATATATGGAATTTTGCAGAAAATTACTTGCCAGGCCACGGGTACACTCAGAGGGTGTAATTAAAAAGGTATCGCAATGTTAGAGTACCACTAAATCTGGTAGAACTCTCTAGAGTAAAATCCTTAAAATATATTGTTACATTACTATTTTAGAGACAGGAGACCCTATGAAGGAATAGGAATTAAAACCTCCATAAAATATGCCGTATCTAATTCTTGACTAAAATAATTAACTGTAACACAGCTTGAGAGTTTCTTGAAATGAAAATAAAGTTCTCAGGAAAAATACTGACTTTGAGCTGTTTTGTATGATAATTTATGTGGGAGTCATCCTTTTGATTTAAAGTACAACTGAATATATAGTAATATCATCACAATACATTTAAGCTGGATGGTGAGGGCAAATAAAACGTTAACAGCATGGTTGGTAATGTTTATCGAAACACTTTTCTTGCACGAATCATGTTAAAAAGTATAACAAATAAAAGTAGAGGTGGATCAAATATTAACACAATAATCAGATTTGTCTTCGAAATCTTTAAAAAAAGTACCAACAAGGATGGAAAGAAATCATTCATTGAAATCCAGGATTGATCAATGAAACGAATAGTGCTGTCCTCTAGTAATATCAGTTCTGGCACATAACAAATATGTACATGATATTTTCAATTGTATAAATTGACGCTTTATTGACAATGCAGCTTTATCCAGCAATACGGTAATGTTAAAGTATTCACTTTGTTCAATATCTGTGTTTGTCGATAAACAAACTTATATTGGCACTGATTTGATGCACCTGCACAGCTTTTTATTATAATACAGATTATTTTAACTAGGTTGTAAATAATTCTTGTCATTGAGGATTTCGTTAAATTATAATTTCCAATGTGATATTAGGCTTTATTTTCAGAAGTAAAATAACTTTATACCCACGATTATAGATTGCTTGTTTCCAAACTTATTTATTATGCAAAGTTGTCTTTGATATTATTTTTACCAATACAAGAATGTTCACTACGAATGGATGGATGCTCAGCAAAGTCCTATGTAGTGTAAGGCACCGTCAGTGAACTCGATGTTGCTGTTATATATTTATTCAGAAATATATCCTTAGTTATAACGTTTACTGATGGCCAGATGGGAAGCTGATTCAAGCACAACTAGACCCAACCTAAGTCGGCTGAACCTTGGGAAAATAAGTTTTACGGAGTATAATTACTTTATATAACATGTATTTAGATGAAGCTTCAGCAAAAATTCAAGTCTATAGGTCAGTTAATTCATAAGGATACACAGTAAAAAAAAACAGCTGCTTGAGAGATAGGTTTACCTAATTCTCAGCCAATGAAAATTGTGTTTATTTTAATAAGTGGTATGTAACTGGCTGAACCTAAACACTGGACTAGCAGCAAACAAATTCAAATTTAACCTGTCTGGTCTGTACAGACTAAATTAACCGTATTTAATGCCTGATTATCTCCAAACATGGTTAAATGTTCCCTCTAGAAAATAAAAAAACTTAATGCTGAAGGTGATAGATGAAGAATGAATGATGATAGATCATGAAGATAGCGCCACGCCGCACCGTAAGACCGTGAAGCCTTTTTAGAATATACATCTGTAAATGTTATTTTATTGAAGGTTTGTATGCTGCAAAGCTAGAAAACTATAGTGATAACTAGAAATCAGTGGATGTGGAATATAGCAATACAAAACTCAGGGTGAGTTTAGGTCTAACCTTTCAGCCGCTTATGGGAATCAGGACCTGAAGATTTTTCGAGATAAACAAACTTGAATGATGAATGATGAATTTCGGTACGTAGTGTGGAGGGGTGAAGTGGGGTGTATATTCTGGCTTCAGAGTTGTAGGGGTTGTATTACAGGTAAGTCAGTATTTTCAATCTACCTCCTTCAGGCATATGATTTTGTTGAAATAATATCTTTTTTTCAAATTCATCACTTCATCTACCCTCATTTCCTTTCATTTTGCTAAAAGTAAAGAAAAACAACCCCAACTTTATCGATGACCCGACAAGGAAAAAAAACTAACCCCGTGTTTTTTTTCACTAATACTAATAAAAGATATAACTTACACTCAAACAATAATCTAAAACCAATGAATGTTTTTGGCATTTTGAAAAATAACGTTGTAAGTAATAAACAATGTAAAATTTTCAAATTGCATGATCCATCCATTTAACAATTTTAAGTCAATATGAATGATGATTTATTAGCTCCAGTTCACCCACCTCTTAGAACAAATTCTATAATCTGTCGGTTATATTGTTCGTTTTGAAAAAAAAAAAAAAAAAATTACTCCAGATATCAAACATCCATATTCAATCAACACTTCCCACTATAGTTATGTGTAATCTAAGTCAGTTTATAAGTATCTTAATTTATCGTAGTTATTATATTAATTACAAATACCACTTTGCATGTTTGAATGCATCCAAGAATGAATGGTTGTGTCTACTAAGATTTGCTGTCGCTTCTATGAGCGTTTGTGGGAAAAAGTTGATGTACTTGTTTGTATTAAAGTGTAAGGCACATGATTGAATTCTAACAAATTTTTGTTACAATACGTGTCTCATATTTGGTGAGATCGTTATAAAATTCCTGGAGTACTGATGAAAATAGAGCTATAAATAAGCATATTTAATATATATTTTGATACAAAAGTTAGCTTTTGAATTTCATTTGCCACACAATAAATCAATGTTGTTGCTCTTTATTCAGCTTAAGAAATGTCATTCTAGAAGAGAAGAGGAACTGGAGTTTAAACTGATTACCTAACAGCAAATCCTGTTTAAAACTTAGTAAAAGCATATTCTTTGCCAATTTCCTTGTGGAATTACCTCAGAGAGTAAACTTTATCAGCTGAAATTTTCTTCCCTGATGGAACTTTAATCAAGCAAGTTGAATGTAAGCCTCTTTCAAGGCTTCGATAAGATTTACTTCAAGAATGGAATATGGGATCCTGTTTAAGACGTAACTAATCAGATTAGTACTAAAGATTTTACTGTGGCTAAATTAAAAAAAAAAAAAATAGTATTTAATTTTTGTGTTTTGCATCTAACAATAAAATATATGAACATATTCTTTTGATGAATTGTTTTCTTTTGAAAGCTCTGTAATTTGTTCTAAGAAGATAATGTGAAGATAATGTTTAATTAATAATAGTTGTATACTAATTGTTACTATAACTCCATTACCGTTTAGTGATACATTTTTAAGTTTGAATACTAGTAGTTAGAGCGATTTTGGGAATCTTGTACTCTTCAGAGAGCCAAAGACTTGGTAAAAGGTAGATTCAGAGGTTGGTAACACAATTACAATAGAGCAGAATTTTGGGTACTAGTCATAAAATTCAAATATATTTTTTCTGGAGATTGTTTGCAGACAAATTGCAATGTTGTACTACTGCATATTTACAAACATACAGATCGTCAGTTCCAAAGTTTACTGATGGCCAGACGACAACCCGATTAAAACACTACTAGACCCAACGTAAGTAGGCTGAACCTTACGTACAATAAATTGTACAGAATACTGTTGGCGAGAGAAAAGAAGAGACCTGGCCCGTGCCGGCGTACAGCTGTGTACTAGTGTGTTGCCGCCCGGTAATTTCAGGCGCTCGCCCCACAGCCAACCCTGCGAATTGTTTATCCTAGCAATGGAACAGTGAAACAATAATGGAATTACGAAACAGGGCGCGGCAACATACTAGTAGTAACGCCTGCAAATTTCAGATAGGCCAGAATCCAGGTCTCTTCTTTTCTCTCGCCATCACTAGAAGGAGAGGTATATATTTACAATAATACAATAATACAAGATACAATGTGTTATCACCACAATTGTGGCAGAGTGGCCAGTTACCCAACTGGAAGTCGGCCAGATCGTGAAAGAAATGTTCAATTACATTTACATCACACAATTACAGCACTACAAGGGTCGCTTGTACTGCCTTGACTCAAATTTATTTTACTCAATCTTTAGTAAGATTTAGTTTTCGAAACTCTTTATTATTGTGTTTTAAGCGCCTTTCCTTGAAATAAAAGTGTAATTTTTAAAACATTTTTTAGATAGGCATGTACTTTTATTTGGTTGTTATTGAAACATTTATATTATTTAAATAAGAGATAAGTGTACATTTGATTAATACATAAAAACTTTATATATGACTGTTAACCAACTAATAGGTCTTATATTATCTATTTAAATTGATGAGTCCTTTTTAAATACAAGTATATGAACTAATATGTGGTCGTTCAAGAATCAGGTATATGTATTGATATTTAACAAATAGGAGATACTACTTCTGGAATGCAAATACCATCGACACTAAATGTTTATTATTTTTGTATAATTTTAATAGTATTGAGTACTTCTAAGCTTGTTGCAGAAAATGTTAAACATGTTGAGCGTATTTAGGCACTATCTTGATCCCATTGCACCAAAATAAGATTTATTTATCTCCTCTGCAACAATATGATTTTCCGTTACTTCTTCGTCATTATTTTGTTCAACCCATTAACTATTTCCTCAGATGATATTCTGGGGATTTCGATAAAAATTTTCCACTGGAAAGCAGTCGTATTGAGAGAATGAAATTGTATTTGCACATCTCAAGGTTTTATTTTGTTAATTTAACTTTGTATTGTTTGATAGAAATGATAAAATATGACATAAATTATCTCATTATTTCTTCTATCTAACATTGACTAAAATTGAGAATTAATCCAAAGGCCTTTAGCTTTACGTAATTAATATACACAATATTGCAACGTAATATAATGCAATATACATATATATATATATATATATATATATATATATATATATATATATATATATATATACATTGAATATATAAAAACACAACATAATTAAAAAATTATAAATCGTTCATATTTGTGTCTTAGAAAGTTTTTTTTAAACTAAATCATAATCGATATTGAACGTAGTATTCTGTTTGTCACTATTCAAATCTTGAACTGCCCAGTGATCTTTTTTATTTACTTTTATTCCAAGCAAGCAATGCCACAAAAACCCCAGTAGGAAAGTGTGATAAATAACGGTATCTAATAAAGTTATTGTTGAAACCGGATTCAGATTCATTCTTGTCGTCAGTTAATAACTACATTGAAACCAAAACCAATCATCACTGACAAATAATTTTCCGTATTTCGTGGGAGACCTGTCCAGTATATTCTAAATAATGTTGCCTATTAAAAAGGTGTTAATAAAATGATTATATATATAATATGATTATATAATAAATGAAATTTGAAAATAATATATTTTTCAAACTAAAACTATGCAATCAGTACAAACATATAAGATTAAAAGATAATCACTTTCACGATGTTTTATACACCACATCATCAGAAGGAGAAGAGGGATGGTGGGATTTTAAGAATGTGATCGGAGGTGACTGTACCAAGTGGTTCAGTGCGGTAACCAGGGCTATCCAACTGTCTTAGAGAGGAATTCTATATTTTTGGACCTCATTATTATACATTATCCATTAAATTTACTATAACATGGTTCACTTTGTTCAAATTTTTCATAAAATAGGATTAATTTGTTTATTTAAACCTGTTTGTAGTTTTGGTTAATTTAATTTTTGTACCACTTTTAACAAGACGATAGTTAATAGATCTGGAATCTTGATAAGGAAATAAAGAACACGTGTAACAACACATGTATTGACAATGTCGAACATATGATTCTTGTGAAAGATAAAACTTGTATGATGTATTCATATTTAATCTATGAAATTGCAGGGATGCCTGATTTGTTGCTATAGTGCAGTCATTGAAGCGAAAAATACGGTCTTACCTCCGAATTTTTTTTACTGTGAACCGATTTGTATGAAATTTTGGAATTAGGCTCATCTTACCCTTAACTTCAAAAGTGAAAATGATCTGAGGGGTGTAAACAATTATTTTATTTTATTATTTTTAAGGGGTGTAAACAACCCCTTCATGGAAAAATCGACATTGAGCCATTTTATCGCTAGAAAACATGTTTAATAGTAAGTGGTGAAATTTTAAAGTGTTTTCTAACACAATTACCTCATATTAAAATCATTTTCAACCCCTTGAAAATCTTACAACCCTTGCAAACAACCCCTAAATTGAAAAAATCACAAAAAATACTTTTGTATGACATAAAAAGATGTAAGTATAGAGTAAGTAATATTTTATATTCTCTATAATAATTATCAAATTTTTAACCCCCCTTCAACCCTTGAAATCTACCTGTTGTTAAAAAATTGTTAAAACATTTTTTTGATAAAATTAAAATGATTTAAATATTTTTTCACACTCTCGAAAATGATTATCATATTCTTAAGCTTTTCTACCCATAAAACTACCCCAAAATTAAAACAGTAAATATATATGATTACATATTTAAAAATAATTTAATTTAGAGTAAAAAATTGACATTTATTGTATAAAATAGTTACAAATTATATAAAATTCACTCAAATGTGTTATATATACATATAGGAACGTTGGTATGTATTCATGCCTACGTTTCAAAAATATATGAGCCATATTATGTATATATACACATTGCAATAGTTTTGGATCTCTATTATACTGCGTACTTTCACATTGCTCCAAATATTCACAGTCCGAAATTTTCAGTTACTAAGCAGAAAAAATATGATAAGTTTTTTGACCATAACTCCTTCAATTTTTATGCTATCACAATTTATAAAAAACCATTGTAAAGGTAATTAAGAGAGCTACAACATCCTTTATTGCAATATATAGTAAAAAACCCTTTTCTCAAACGGTGAAGGGTTAAAGGGCTTAAGAGAGGCTGCGATTGCGCTGCCACGCGCTCTTTAAACAATCATATATCCGTCAATTTTTGTTTGAAAGAAAAATCAAACAAACCAAATTGTTTGTCAGAAATATACCTACATTTTTTATCCATACACTTTTATACGTATATGTCGTCATTTCTGAGATAATATGAAAAAGGTGGTTTTTCTAAAATTTGAATTGTTTTTTAATCGTGACTTTTTTGAAAAATATGTGTCCTGAAGCATCCAAACTGATACAATCTATCAAACTCTTCATAATAAACTTGATTCTAGGCGGAATACGATTAATTTTAATTTTGGTGGAAATGGCACTTATGAAACCCGTTGATTTAAAAGAAAAAACATTAGATGCTCTTCTTATTTGCAATACAGCTCACTTATTTTACGTGCAAAAGACTTTTAATAGTGCTCATTTTAAAGCTCATTTCAAGCACTATATTTTTATGTGGATTTTTCCTTTTTATTAGAATGCCTAAAATGCATCTGCTCGCCGCTAGATGTCATTCACCACATCGATTAAATTTCAGACAAAATAAAAAACGGCTTTGATTTTTAATATCTAGCTTAATATTGCACTTAGAGTACTTTATAAAAAACCAAATAGTTCATTGTTTTACCTGCTACAATTGTGTCTTTTATAAAATTTTCGATAAACGTATATTTTTGGAGATATTTGGAAAAAACCGATGAAAAACGTGAAAAAATTGCGCATTTTCAATTGCCAATAACTTGAAAAATATTGGATTTTTCGAAAAACATTATAGATGATTTTTTGCTTAAAATTAGGCCTTATATCGATATCCGAGGTTATTTTGAAAAAAATAAATTCACCTCCGAGAATGGGTGGCAACCACCCCCAGGGTGGTTGCGGAGTTCAAATCATTTTCACTTTTGAAGTTAAGGGTAAGATAAACCTAATTCCAAAATTGTTTGCAATTCGGTTCACAGTAAAAAAATTCGGAGCAATAATGCTTCAATGACTGCACTACTAGTGTAACATGCTTGGTGATGGAGAAAGAGATCACGTCAAGAGATTGTAAGTTTAGAATTAAGTAAGGAAGTGCATGCACTGTCAAATCATTTACTCTAGTGTTTCTTTAAATGAAGATGTGAAACATAGATATGGTTATTTAATGGATTTGGTGGCGAAACCAAAGTTGTTTGAAGTTGTCACATTAACAGGTGTGGCTGCTCATCAGATACTTCTAAAACGTGTATTCAGTATTTTCTACAATAAAAAGATTTAAAAGCGTTTCGTTTCCACAAGAGGAAGTGTCAGAAGACAAAGAAAGGAACAGTCTCAGAAACATACTTCTTTTAATACGAAATAATTATCCACTGTATTGCTTGAAGGGACTCAACGTATACAATTTTGTCATTGAAACAATCCTGGGATTATTCTATGAATTAAAAGTAGTACTACTACCATTCATTTTCTGTCTTAAACATACAGTAAACAATCAAAAGTACGTTCATGCTGTTAACTGAAGGTAATGAAACCTATGTAACCTATTTGTGTATTGTTTGCAATATCTAACTATTTGAGTAAAGAATATGATTTTCAATTCAAGGAAAACAAGACTCACTCTCATTACAAAGGTTCTGTTTTTGAAGTTTAATCAAAGCGAACGTAATCTACATGCTGTAATCGAATAGGGTTGTAATGACTACGTTTCACTGTCAGCATTAACAAGAATTCGTGTGTATCGTAAATGAACGGAAATATTTCAGCTAGGACAAGTACTCTTGTAAAACGTTAACATGGTTGTTTAAAAAAAATTGTTCCATGAAACTGCAATTAAACCAACCACTTGTCCACGTGTAACTAGGATTTGCATTTATTCTTCGTTAAAGAGTCCAATTTCCTTTACATTGAAATAAGTGTGATAATGGTAATTAAACCAACCATTTGTCCACGTGTAACTAGGATTTGTTTATTCTTCATTAAAGAGTCCAGTTTCCCTTATATTGAAAGAAGTGTGTTAATGGCTGCATTATTTCACAATACAAAAATAATATACTTTTGTAATTATTAAAGAAGTCAAAATTTGTTTTACGCTGATCGTGCTCATTCTACAAAGTTCAAAAGGTGACACGAATGAGGATTGCTCAGCCAGCACATATCCAATTACAAGTAGAAGTACTTCATAGAACAAAAGGCAGTGAAGTATATTGCACCCATAAGTCAAGAATTGAAGCTTTGCTTCATTCAACAGTAGCAGTATTGTTTTAGTTTACAATGCAAACATGTTCATACAGTGTACGAGTAATATGACATAAAATAATAAGTTCAAACAATTGCGTAGTCAAGTTGTAGGAATTAATTTATCCGAAATATTCCACATTTCTGTTAAAAATGACAAACATAATATGCGAGTAACGTAGCGTAATGTTTCGGTTAACATTTATTGGCCAATAATAACTCTCCTCATCGAAGCCGAAATATTGTGTGAACAAGAAGTCTGACGACGACATGATGTTACTAACGAATATGAGATAAACGACGCAGATGGAAAGCGCATATCCTAGCAGGAAAATAAACAATCATGACAGTAACAATAACTAAGTAGCATATGCTAGTAGTGTTTGTCTTGTTAGGTTATTTTGTAAGATATTATTGACAGTCATACTTGTATTGACAACTTTTATGAAATTGAAACATCAAGTTGCATAATATATTTACATTTTTTTAGTATAAAACATGAAAAACCACTAATTTTTACTCGTCTTAACCAAAAAAATGAATTTTTATATTTTTACTTGTTTGTTTGTTGACATAAAAGTTTTTTTAATGTATTTATGTTACTAGTTATTAGAAAATGTACTATTTGTCTTCATGTTAAAACCAGGTTGAATACACAATCAACTCTGGTTGTACGGAGGCTGCTGAGTTATTTTACTTCCGAGGAAAGATAGTAAGATTAATAAGAAACCGTATAGCTTTCTGTCTCTCCACAGATTTTCCAGTACCTTCAGGGGTCCCACAGGCCTCTCACTTAGCACCTCTTCTGTTAAGTAGTTATATAAACATAACCTCTGTAATCCAAAGCAGATTCTTAATATTTGCAGATGAAATAAAGGGTACTTGAAAGGGTACCCACGATGGCGGGATTCTTCTTGCAGCAGAAGCCATGTTGCAACAGTCATATCCAGTTTAAATACAGCTTTGAACAATATCGTTTTAAATCGTGTCCATAGTGCAAGGTTATCGGTGGAATAATGTTCCCTGCACTATATAAATGTTATCATAAATCATATTCAGCACTTTAAAACAAAACCCAACACTACATTAGAACCCCTGATACCTATATTTATTTATTTATTGTTATTGTGCCACGATGTTAATCATAATTTTAAAAGTAATGAACGAAGTAAGAATTTTGTTGGACTAAATACATTCCTTGTAAAACGCCCTAATTGTTGAATCAAAAAGAAAAATAATCAAATATTTAACTTCAACAGAGGTTTTCTTAAAAAACTATAACACATACATTTTGCACTTATATAAAAGTGTTCATAACATGAACAAATGTGTCTTTAAATATACATTTAGTGGTACAAGTGGCACAATAGATTTTCCTATTTCATCCCCTTAACACAACAGCTCGCTTATGACCATTAGATATAAACTCGCCATCTGTCCGGTTCAGCAGAAGCCAATACTCACTGAACTGTGAACTTGTCGTGTTTGATGGTTAACCTCGTGACGTCATATTAACACCATGTGATCTCACCCTCTCAATACAACAGCTGGCTTGTCACCAGTGTATACAAACTCGCTATCTGTCCGAGTGCTCACTCAACTGTGACTTTTCGTTAGTTGTGTGTAGCATTAGAAAGTATTTTGTTATGAATTTTAGTTCGTCAGTATAATCTTTCTAGGTGATATTGTTGTTTACATTTTTAGGCTCGCAAATTTGGTGTTTAACAAACTTTTCAGGTTATTTCTTAGCAGTAAAAGCTTTAGATAATTTTAGTATGTAATTATGATAATCCGAGTTGTTTGATCGTTATGTTTGGCTCGGATTGATAAAATTTTGACGTGACAACGTCTTAAATTAGGTTGCGGCTCGGAGTCACTCATGAAAAAGTGTAACGCCCGGTAACGTTACGATGCCCGTCCAGTGGGTCCGCCGCACGGGATCCGCACGGGATAAAGCAGATAACTGTGGGTCCGCCGCACGGGATAAAGCAGATAACTATGTTTATTCGTGAAAATGTGGAGTGCTTAGATTCGTCATTTACAACAACTACAACAATAAAGGTAAATAATTGTACACTGATATTTCATTATCGTAAACTATGATTGATTGATTAATTGTTAGATTGACACAAAAGTTGAGAAACTGAGTTTATAGGTTATGTCATACTATTGACAAATGTTGATAGTGTTAAGTAAATTATTAGTTTAAATCACTCTGCAATCAATCGTAATTCAGTCGATTGAGAAGAAACAGCGCGTATTGCTAGTCAAACATTTAAAATAACAAATTATAACCTCTAACCTGTCATAACAGTGCGACCAAACAAACGAACTAAACCGACCAATCACCACGCGCGAAGTTAGAATTTAACTGTGTTTAGCAAGAATTTCAAATTCCAATTTTAGTAAATGTTTTATTCAACTTTACCATTTACAATAACAAATTTTAATTAATTTCAAATTATGTACAATGTTTTAGTAAACAAAATATATTTCTATAGTTAAAATTTGTGCAATTCTTATTTTCATTCAATTCCTTGTTCCTATTGTGCAATTTAATAACATTCATATCAATAAATATTCTACCGAGAAAAAGACGTTGTCACGTAAAATCTTCGCCCGTAAAACCGACTTTACAGGCAACCATAATTTTTTTGGTACAGATTTTTAATGTGAACAGGATGGCAACTTTTGTAGTGAAGGTAACGCGTGGTATTATTTTCCTTTACATGAATTTTAGGTTTTAAGGTAGCCATGTTGTGTAAAAATATCTATCAGGTTTAAATTTTAGGATAACGATACCAACTGAATAAAAAAGATGTATTGAGATGTTTTAGAAATGTTTCCAATAAAGAATTATCAGAGAATTGCCATACCATGAAAATATAATCTGTAAATCTCAGCCAAACGTTCCTTAAAACATACATAAAAGTATAACAAAATAAAATGAAGGTGAGCTGGAGTGAATTAAACATTCACATTGAATCAACCCTTCCTACCATAGCTACGTTGTGTATAGAAAACTCGGTTGCTCCACCCTGTTTAGAGATCGTGTCAGAAACATCGTAGTGCACTCAATTGAGTACCTGGTGAGACAATGAGACTGCTACTTCACCTAGATTACGCTATATATTGTATCTTGTAGTCTACGTGTAATTGATATCAAAACGATGTAAAAGTTCATTTTGAGCATTTTTTTCTTTGGATCTCTTCAAACACACATAAATCTAGATTCCATGAGTCAAGTCTGAGACAGCGTCACATTCCAGACGCTGCAAATAGAAAAAAAGGTAAACTGGAGTAAATTCAACATTCTTATAGTTAAACGATGTTGGAGAAATGACATTAAAGGAATGAGAAGTTAAATGAACTCGAAGAAAATAAGAAATATTCAATTTTGAATTTAGAAAAAATGAACGGTTGGACAATTATTCCAGAATTAAGAGGTTTCAAGTTCATTTACTGCACAAATGTTTAAATAGCTCACATAATTAAGAGACTAAAGAAATACTTTTAAAGGTTATTGATTAAAAAGGCTATTAAAATACAATATATATAATTCAATATATATATATATATATATACACACATATATTCGTATATATCTAATTTGTTTGTATTAAATAAATTAATTTTGCTGGTAATTGTTATTATTTTCAAAGAGTCTTGAGTAATTCACATGGTGTGATAAACTCGTTTCTTTTAAAGTTTTTGTTATGCCATGCCTTATAGTGAAAAGTATGATAACAATCCCAAAACTTCTTCAAATCGTTCAATCATGATTCTGATTGCTGTTGTTTATTAATTTGCTAACAATATTTTTAATTTATTCACTAAAACTGTTTTATTTTATGTTTTTTAGCTTAGAAAGTTTGATTAAAAAAATTCACAGTATTATTTTACATTTAAAGTAGATATGCAGAATTTATACAAATTAGTTTAAAGTTTTTTTTGTTAATTAAATTCATTATAATTATTTCTTTTTTAAGGTTTTGAATCGTAAGAAACTGTAGATTTTCCAGAACTCATTTATACAGGACAGGACGAATTTGACTATTTAGTACAATAATATTTTTCAGTTAAGAACGAGTTTTCCAATATTTTGGTAACTTTTTCAGGATTCGTCAGCTGTTTACAATAATTTTGTTGAATTTGAAAATTCATTCATTTTTTGACGAATCCGAAAAGGTCAAAGGAGCATTTAATGAAGTTTTTAGATCAGAGTTGATGGTATTTTTAAAAGTATTGACATTTGAATTTTGAATGGCTTTCAGAGTGGTCCAGGAATGACAATATACTATCTATATATATGAAAATCACCCTATTTACAACTCAGACTACGTGTATTTATAGTTATAGTATAGAATGTTACAACTACTTAATGAACTTAAGTATTACACCTTTTATAATCACTTTGCTTTTAATACGTCGTATCTATTATTAATATATTATTTTATTAGTATTAACCTTTTTACACACACAAAATCAAATTTAGAACAACAGATCTATTTATAAATTCAAGCATTCAATTTCATTAGTGTTTTTTTGTGTTGATGTAAAAATCTATGTCAGTAAGTATAAAGAGCTTTGAAATTCATCAGTAAACTCCCTTTATATGTTGCAGAGCTTTTACACAGTATTTGTGGCGAAATGTTTACATTGGGAAGTCTCATGTTTTCTTTTCAATGGAACATTCAATCTGGATTATTTTAAAATATCACAATCCACTTAACCACTGCCCCACCTGTTTTATAGCTTGGAAAACTTTAACAAATCAAATATTAATTAATAGATAAAACCATATACATGATTTCTCCAACAATGCTCAGACGTACGTTTTGGATTGGTTTTACTTTTAATTAGACTTAGTTTTTTAAACATCAGCACCATATGTTAAAATGCATCCTCTACTATGAGCAAGTCTATGATGACATCAACTCTTTAGGATATTATTGATCATTTCTTAAAATTATTGTTGAAAATGATCTAAATGTGGTCTAAAACATAAATATGCGGGAGTAATGTATTTTATAGTTAGTGCTATCATTTTAGTGTTCCATTCCTGTCCTGAACTGTTGGAGCTTTTGCTTAATAAATCCTACGTCTTAATTTCGTCATTCGAGTTGGTCAGAACCATTCTGACCGATGTTTATTTATTAGTTAGTAAAATTGTTTCGTAATATTAATAAAAAAATGTTTTTAATTAGTTCTTGTTAACAAAGAATTACTAAAGTATACTGCATAAACCATTTAGGCAAGCAACTAATGAAAACATTAGTACAAGCTCCAGGATGCAAGCTTAGAAGGCTAGGAAACTTTCTCGTTGTTTTAAAAGTTGCTATTTAACAGTCTTACCCCTTAGCTCTCTGCAAATTGTGTTGAACAATTAGTCTCTTTAGAGAATTAAGTGGGTTTATTTGTAAAAGGATTTGTAATTTCGCAACAAAGTGTAAAACAGAGGAGAGGTGGATTTCGTGTGTGTGTCGTCTGGAATAATGAAATGGAAGATGACATCTTTCAAGTTTAATTTATACAACGCTAATAGTAAATAAATTATTTAATAGATGGCATATCAATATATTCGTAACACTTTACACAATTAAAATTTCCATAATCTTCCACCCTTTATAAATAGAAAGAAAAACATTTCTAAAGCTTGGGACTTGGTTTTGTTGCAATACTTAAAAAACTTAAATAACAGTTATTTATAATTTCTTAATGTTTTTGGAAAAACATGTCATTTTGGGTCTATGTTGAGAAATAGTCGAGGTATAGTTTCTATGAATGTTGGGAATGTTGAAATCCTTAATTGAATCATATAGGGTGACAAACACATCCATGACATTAATTTAATAGTACTATATCTGCACAGAATTTCGTTAAAAAATAATTAGTTATTATTTATTTCTAATTACTATAACTATTAATAATAATGACGGAAGATACTCTGCTAACATATTGAATGAAATTCTATATACACATACAGAACATACACAAATATTTTGGAGTAGGACGGTTTTTGGTTTTGGGATTCATGATCGGCGATAACTCAAAACAAATCCTCGGATTTATATCGCGAGGATGTTTGGCGATATATATAAAATGTATAGACATATAAATTAATACTTAAATTCTACTATATTAATAATAATGAAATGAATACATATTATGAAATATATAGCTATCTATTATTTATTAAATAGCGTTTTGATAGATAATCAAAATGACTTAGTTAATAATATATTTTTACAGGTATGGCATTCATCTTTTTCATATTAATTTCCTATTGTTATGTTAATAAGGTAACTCTTGTGTAACATGGTACTAAAAATAAAATTAGGAAAAGTAAAAATAAGTGTATGGTATTTATTGACATTATTAATATAAATAAAAAAATGTTACTTGAATTAATAATACTTAATAAAAAATAAATGAAAGATTATACTGTTTAATGTTTAGAAATGCTTTAGCTTGTGATAGTCAGCAACAATATGTGCCATCCATTGTACTGGTACTGATCATATTGTATTTTTTTAAATCAATGACACGTTTGTTGACAACGCAGATCCAGAAATAGCCATACGCTGTGCAGGGGCATGGTGGGAGTGGTGGAACATTCTCTTCGTATTTCTCCACCACTTTAAAACTCCATTATATGAAGATAAAAATTATTAAGGAACACTAAAATCTGCACACATATTTATAACTTAAACCGTCTGTTTATCTAACCTGACAAAGTAGATGTAGAGTAAAAAACGTTTAACGGTTGAAGATAGTTCTTTAAAGTACTTTGTTTTTATTATGATGGCCGTTAAAACTTATGTGATTGACTAAATATACTCCAGTTCTGAGGACTTTTATGTGTGAAACAGCTCAATCACGGAAATATATAAGCAACAATACCGAATTTTGATAGTATCTTTTATAACAGACAGCGTTGATTAAGAAAGAAGAGATATATTCAGATTAAAAGTTGTCAAAGAGGATATTAAATTGACTCGAGACTTTGAGTTGGAACGAGTGAGTGGCTGTATTGAGCTACTGGTAAAACAATTACGGTATACTCGTAAAATGTAAAATATGTTATTATGATTGTAATAAACTGTAAAATGTTAAATCCCCTGTGGAGTTTAGACAGTTTCTTAATAAATCAATCCAAAAATGTTTGTTAAGTTAAACTATCGGATAGTTAGCTAAATATTCTTTTAGGTTTCTATACAATGACGACATCTGCTACACTTAAAGGGTCAACAGGATTGTCTTCTAAACAAGTTGTTTTTACTCAATTTTACTGATTATTTAGTTTTATGATAGACGAAGGTTACTAAAAACTGGTTATGAAGTTACAAAAATGTTTTTAACTTTCTCTTAAAAATTTTGTAATCATACGTTTTTAATTTTATAGGGCTTGAAAGTACTCGAGTCGTTTTGCAGTGAATATCTTATAATATAAAGTTTATCGTTTATTTTACTAACAATAATAATACATTTATTGAATAATCGATTATAGCGCACAACGTTTAAAACTGTTCTCATAAAAAATACGTCCTCCCTGCACCAGACAATTTTATTTCCTTTTTCTCTTCCAAATAACTTTATTACACTTCAACGTATCTCCTTCTGCTCGCTCATCTCGGCCAGTTCCTTATTAGTTCTAGTACTTGATTTTGACTTAGAAAAGTTCAAGACATATTATATATACTACTTTTTAAACATATAATGCTTTACAAATTTCTTTTAAAATTTACCTCATCAATAAGTTGACAGTCAAGACAATTTTACCTTCGTAATGAATATTTTATAGCTTACGTGTTAAAAATGTGACATACTGGTAGCACCAAACACGATTGGAGAAAACATAGGAAAAAGCGGGGTAAACACAGCAACCCACACTGATCTTAGTGATGGGGGTGGGGGAGGGGATTTCATGGTTTGGCACCAAAGTCAATGCCTGATTGTAATCAAGATATGCCAAAGAGGTATATTGTATATAACTATAGTATGTAATAATTACGATAAAAGTTGTTAACAACGTTCCCGAATATGGGACTGAATTCATCACCTTCTCCGGCAGACATGAAATTAGCTCGTCTCGGCACAAGCAATATATTATATATGCACAAAAAATAATACTAGCAATTTAATTTAAAGTTAGAATGTAGAATGCATTGAAAAGCTGGTGAAAATATTCAAAGCCTTTAAATATATTATGACATAAAATAAGCAACAAATTAATTACGAATAAAAAATAATTTCAATTAGAACATAAAAATCATTCAACAGACAAATAATTGTTGCCATTTTTTCATTTTTGTTCCATTACGAAATTCTCTTGTTTAAAAAGGCCATTGTTGTTAGCTGTAACAACCAACCTCTCGAACGTAGGTTAAAAAATATGATAATATGTGCGTAACATTGAAAGGAAATAATATAGTTATGGAGATTATGGATATAGTTGAGCTATTAAATGTTAATGTGCAGTAGTTCTCCTCTATACATACAAAGAGAGCAATGAGCCATTACACATTGAATAAGCTAATTAATAATGGTCCGTCTCTAGAGACACGGTGTGTAATATCAGCTGTTATCTTGATTGTGGAGTTACCGGGAACACTAACAAAGGCCAACGTACGTTTTATTTAGCCAAGTACCGAGAAACAAAGTAATTAGACTAGTTGCTCTTTATTTTATCATCTGCATGAAATATGTGACTCGACCTTCCTTTAAGTGAGTGAAAGTAATAAGTAAGTAAATGAATTGTTACTTTACTTGCTATTACTGATATTTGAATCTAGCAGCACTCGCCAATTATAAAAAATTTGTTAAATTTAGTTCAAACGGATTTGTTGTCTTAACATTACATGATCAGCATGCTTCATGTGCTTTCATTTTAATGCGTTGTAATTTTCATCAGGACATGGATCGTAAAACACTGTTAAATCTTGTCTTGATTGTGTTAGGTTTGTCGTTGTCTTGACTGAGAATGTCAAACCCATCCCTGTCTTGTGAATTCTTAAATGATTAGACATTTGGTCAGTATATTAGCAAATCCTACAGTTAATTTGGTATATTACATTAGTACATTTGCATTTGGTGTTGCCAATTATAGTTAAGTCTAGCTAAGCCAATCCAGTATTACAGCTTGTGAATTCTCTTGAAGAACTCATAACTGTACACGTCATAACTGTACACACACACACACACACACACACACACACACACACACACACACACACACACACACACACACACACACACACACACACACACACACACACACACACACACACACACACACACACACACACACACACACACACACACACACACACACACACACACACACACACACACACACACACACACACACACACACACACACACACACACACACACACACACACACACACACACACACACACACACACACACACACACACACACACACACACACACACACACACACATATATATATATAGTATGTATATATAAATTGCCTGCAAAGCCTCGGATAACTTTTAGTTATGTAATATGGACGTTTGTGTTTCTGATGTGCATAGCATTTTTCTTTAGAAATATTCCACTAAGAGTCAATAGTAATTTTTATATCTGTGGAAAATAAGATATCCTAGATTTTAAGTTTAAAAGTTGCTGAAGTATGTCAAATGTGCCATGCATGGTGCCGCAAATTCAGTTTTATTGGGCTACATCCTATATTTTTAAGGGAAATAAAATAATACTTATGAACATACAAATAGAATATAACCTAAAAATCTTCAACATAAGTCCCCTTAACATGTAATTTGTTAAGAACGGTGTACAGAATAAACGTGTATTCAATAGCTAGAATTTACAGGTAAATATCTCAAGACATTTAGCTTACAGACAGAATAAAATAAAACTCCTCGTACATATCGGATAGTAAGGATTGCCTTATTTTACAACGTCGTATTGACTTACTATGTATTTACTTACAGGCAATAGAGACAAATATTAAATTAAAATTCTAGAAATCTTATATTATACTCCAATATTTAAAAAAATGTCCATTTCTAAGGTAATACGATGAGTTATACTGAAAAATATGTTTAATTTGATAAAGTACATGATATTTTAATAAAAATATTAAGTTTGTATCCAAAATTTGGATTCCAAATGAACCTAAAAGTTTTAAATTTCTAGTACTAAGTAATTAGATTACCAGCTAAAAATAACAGTTGTTCATAAATATGTGTACAAGCTGAGACAGACCACCCATCTGGTATGTATGGCTGGCTCCTTAAAAGACATTTCAATACTTCATCAAGCTCAATACCTGAGTTCCTATGTTTGGTTTGTACAATCATTTTCAGCAAGATAAGTTTAAATCGAATTTTACCCTAAATTTTGCAATGTATACTTAATTTCAAGATTTGGAAATTGGAGATTTTAAATGTTGCCTTTTAGATATTTTTAATTGTGTTTTCAACATAAAATTAAAATAAATAAATGATTATTTGATTACCACTACCTTCTGGAAATAATAACTACAGAAGAACAAAATTCAATTGCTATATATATATGTATATATATATATATATATATATATATATATATATATATATATATATATATATATATATATATTCTGTTTTCCACCCTGCGCCTTAGGAACTTTCGGGGTTCATTTGTATTGTTTTTAGAAAATATGGTATCTAAATAAGAATTACCACAGCTAATTATGGTATCGTCAAGAAATCATTGTGCTCTGACATCTTATGTGATTTAGAATTCTCAATATGACGAAAAATTATTATTTTAAAGGAAATAGCTGAAATAGATATATTCCAATGGTATTTTTTTGCTGCAGCAGATTATTTGTGAAACAGTTGTAAAAATAAGAATTTGTTTACTATCGAATTCTACATTAATTTTAAATTACAACTTTGAAAGCAGGGTCTTGGTAGAATTTATGAGCCGTTATTTAACTATTTTCATTGAATAAAAATTTAAATAGTTCTACTGGAAGATGATTTAAGTTCAGATTAAAATTAGTAGTATCTTGATTTTTGTGTTACACTCTTCCTTCTGAATGTGGATACATAATATAAATTTGTACTGATGGTATTATTATGTTGTATTTAGTAAAAGTTATAAATTTGAAAAATTGAAATAGTATATCCATAACTTTTTTGATAAATCCTGGCATTAAGTCAGTAAATGTAAAGACAACAAGTGACACAAGTAATGTAAGCGAGATCAGAAGGAGAAAATGCGCCTCTAGAGAGCCGTTCTGTGACGTCACAATATTGGATGTCAGTCCCAGATTGCGACGTGAGTTCCCGTGCAAAATAAGTGCAAAAGTTCCTTCTTGAAATGAGATTACAACTGCATATGGTGTTCTTTGTCTTAGATCTTGTTTTATTCTAAATCAAATAATCTTAGAGGTTGTGTGTATTGGAGTTGGGTATCTTTGAATACGGCCACTCATAAAATTATGTTTGGTATTTATTCTAAAATTAATTTTACCCGATACGTACAGTTGTTTTCTATTCAAATAGAATTAGTATGACATTATGTTATTTGTAATTACACATCTATAATATTACGAAGTTTGCCATATTACAGTAAATAAGGTGTAGGAATATAGTACAGAATGATTTGTGAATTTCATATTTGAATTTTTACTCAGTTAATAATTATTATTAGTAATAATATCTAATACGTTCAATATGAAAATAACATCTAATGTTTTAATGTGTCCTATTATGTTTATAGCCATTAAAAGCCTTTAAATATATTAATCACTTGATAAAAAGCAAAACACCCAGTTTGTCTCAGGGTTACAAGGTGTTTAACCTTGTTATTGGCTCGTAAATGAACAACATATTCCCGGTAAAAATAAATTGATCTGATCTTCAAAAGGTTAATGAAGTTTGTTATTTTCAGATAAAGACTGGGTCAGTTTCTGAAAGTGTGGTTACCATATCAAAGTATTTTAACAAGTACTTGAATATTATTATCAGAATCTTATAATAAAATTGTTTGCAGTCCTATTTTATTTTCATAGCTGTCTACGTATGTTAGACTATAGCAAATATCTATTGCATATATCGTATTAAATAATGATTTAAAGGTAAAAAGATTAGTCAGTAATAGATTAAAGCATGAATATGTAAATGGAAAAAACTGGTTATGTTTCTCCGACATAGAAACCTTTCCTTCATTGAACACTTCTTCAAGTCTTGTTGCACAAGCTCGGTGATATTTATGCGTTACATTTTTATGTAATGGTTTAATTCAATAAACATAATGAACTATTTATGTTTTAAGAAAAAAATAGGCAAAATAACACTGAAAACGTTTAAAAAATTTAATATAATTAACTGAGTTTTAAATTACTTTTAAGTTACTTTCAGGAAGTATTATTTTCATATAAATCCTCTTTAGTAAACCATGAAATTACATGAAAAAATTATTGAATTACAATGAATGAATATAATATTTTTACATTACGTTTGTTAACCATCTTAACGACAGTTTTACCCATTGAATGAAAGTTTAAGACATTATCATAAATAAAACTCAACGATTTATTCTTAAACTATGTTTGATACCACTTTACTACTGAGTCTATTAATAGCTTTTAATAATTTTTCAAGTAAATAAAAGTTCCTACGAAGCGGCTGACTATTAAGGCTTACGAAGTAAGGAGATTGAAAAACTTTAACTCCATCGACGCTCCAAATTGAATATACTGGTGGAACTACAATAACTGTCCCCAGTTTAACCCTAACCTAAGAGGGATATACTTTCCTAACTAAGTAAATTTTGATCTCTTCAATAATTTCCAAGAGATGGTTTATATATTGAAATACAAACAACACACTCGTATTATACAAGCGGTTGTACGTGCTGAAGTTAATATGAATTTGTATATGTAGTAAGTAGCTCGTTAGTCAACACTACGCCGTGAATTACAATAAATGTGTGTTATTTAGACTTCTGAATATTTTTATGTTTTAATATTTATCCCACAGTATACTGATTAACAGTGACATTCTATTGATGGCCTTGGGCCTTAGGAAAACAAAACACGAAATGAATTAACTTAATAATGATGTACAGGGTAATGGACAGGCATGAGATAAGAGATTAAGGTTTGAAGTTAAACAATCGCGAAGGTAAGACAAACGTTGAATGAGAGTACATATCCTGTGTAGTTCTGGTCAATATAGCTTTAGTAATCAGAAAGGCTGTTTTTGTGAAGACTATAGTAAGTATAAGGAAAGTACACCAAGGAAAATGTTGAATGAGAGTACATATCCTGTGTAGTCCTGGTCAATATAGCTTTAGTAACTAGAAAGGCTGTTATTGTGAAGACTATAGTAAGTATAAGGAAAGTACACCAAGGAAAATGTTGAATGAGAGTACATATCCTGTGTAGTCCTGGTCAATATCGCTTTAGCAACTAGAAAGGCTGTTATTGTGAAGACTATAGTAAGTATAAGGAAAGTACACCAAGGCAAATGTTGAATGAGAGTACATATCCTGTGTAGTCCTGGTCAATATCGCTTTAGTAACTAGAAAGGCTGTTATTGTCAAGACTATAGTAAGTATAAGGAAAGTACACCAAGACAAATGTTGAATGAGAGTACATATCCTGTGTAGTCCTGGTCAATATAGCTTTAGTAACTAGAAAGGCTGTTATTGTGAAGACTATAGTAAGTATAAGGAAAGTACACCAAGACAAATGTTGAATGAGAGTACATATCCTGTGTAGTCCTGGTCAATATCGCTTTAGTAACTAGAAAGGCTGTTATTGTGAAGACTATAGTAAGTATAAGGAAAGTACACCAAGACAAATGTTGAATGAGAGTACATATCCTGTGTAGTCCTGGTCAATATCGCTTTAGTAACTAGAAAGGCTGTTATTGTGAAGACTATAGTAAGTATAAGGAAAGTACACCAAGACAAATGTTGAATGAGAGTACATATCCTGTGTAGTCCTGGTCAATATCGCTTTAGTAACTAGAAAGGCTGTTATTGTGAAGACTATAGTAAGTATAAGGAAAGTACACCAAGACAAATGTTGAATGAGAGTACATATCCTGTGTAGTCCTGGTCAATATCGCTTTAGTAACTAGAAAGGCTGTTATTGTGAAGACTATAGTAAGTATAAGGAAAGTACACCAAGACAAATGTTGAATGAGAGTACATATCCTGTGTAGTCCTGGTCAATATAGCTTTAGTAATTAGAAACGCTGTTATTGTGAAGACTATAGTAAGTATAAGGAAAGTACACCAAGACAAATGGAAAGAGGACAACCGAAAAAGGTTAGAATTTAATTCTAAAAGCGACATTATAAATTTATAAAGTTGTACTTACAATATATGAAACAATCAATTTTCTTCAATATAAGCAAAGTTCGTTTACAAAAAAAGTTTTGCATGCAAGCATTTACAATGACTGAAATTTAATGTGTTAGATAACATAGGTTTCGTTTAGGGTTTTGATCTTTTTTACCCGTTGTTCTATGTAAAATGAACAAAGAAAAATCAATGCCATTTAGCATTTTTAGTATGGTAAGCCTTAATAATGCTTTATAGTTGCCAGGTTTTCAGCTTAGAAAGCTTTAGAACATGCAAGAAGAGCTTTTCGTATTTTCTGTTACATCCTACAGCTCACCCATGTATTAATAATATCTTTACATTGCAAAGTATTTAGTATTATGAAAAGGAAATGTAAATATAATATATTCTTTAACGATAAACTGTAACCTATTAAGAATGTAACACTATGAACTTAGTTCTTAATTTCTGATATTAGTTTGTAAACTTTCTCCGTCTGTATGTTGTCATGAGGCAAACATCCATTGCTTAAGTTGAAACACTTCTCATTTTACGATTAGTTGATAATTTGCGTATAAACCCAAATCTCGTGACTAAAAAAGAACGATCAGCCAATTAATTTGTTAAATTGATAAAGACATGATAATAAGAAAATCACAGAATAAATACATTTTTGAACAAACTGCGAACAATTAAATTACATATTAACATGTTGAACAACAAAAATTGAAAACGCAAATAATAGAATCACTTTATATTTTTCCATTTATATTTGTTTTATTTCTTCAAGAATGGATCCGGTAGAAGATGACTTAACTGTACTCAAGGGGAAGGGGAGAATAATGCCAGATTATATACAGGGTAACTGATAGCTGAATAGTGATGACAGGTTGAAGGCCTCTCGATACTATATCACTATCGAATCAGAGCTTTGTGGATTCTGAAAGCACTTATTCCACTCATTACCAAGTGTTTGCAGTTGCAAAAGTTATTGTTTCAGATATTGGATAACCTATGCATTTAATTTATTATTTAAGATTATTTAATTATTTCATAAGTTCATATATATGTATATAAGACCCTGTATATATATATATATATATATATATATATATATATATATAAGACATACGAATTTACACAATTTATCAAATATCATGATTCTCATATTGAATTAAAAGTTTTCTGTAAACGTTTCTTTTAGTATTAGATTTAAAAACAGTGAGTACTGTTGTTTTATTTTATAATGTTTTGCTACTCCCTGACACAAAAATTAATATAAAATTAAACATGAAAAGCACATGGCCAGATAAGTTTTTACATTGGCCAGTCACATTATAAGCCAACTAAACAAATCCCATATTTATTTCATTCTTCAATACAAAAATATACATGGTTATGCATACAAAGATACTCATAAAAATTTTGCGTTCTTTGGTCAATATTCTATTAAAATACAAAATTTTTCCACTGAGTGAATTAAGATTAGATTATACGAATGTATCTTACCTCTTTCTTTACATTTTTATTTTCATAATTGTGATTTTTTCATCCGGAATAAAACATTATCAAATGTAACCAAAGACACATACGTAAGTAAAAAAAACTGAGATAAAAATATTCATACAGAATATTATATTAACCATAAGATATCAATATATATAATAGTACAGATAAAGACATCTTATCAGATTAATAAAAACGTGATTATCTTAATAAGTTAATACATAAAATAATAAATCGTACGTGGGATGTAATAATAAAAACCGAACAATACTTTTAAGATTAGTATACTCCCAACATGGACATTACTTTCATGAATCGTGAGAGTAAGTGCAAATGGTTTTTGTGTTTATTTCGTTTGTTATGTATTGCGACTATCCATAACAGAAACGGCGTCTGCTGATAACTGCCGCACATGTCTTGAGTACCGGAGAGCTTACTACACTTACAATTTCTTTTGTTTTGTATATTTCCAACGATAAAACATTTCACCACAATACGATCATCACAAGAAAATTATGATCGTATAGCTAAAACAAATGTGTATTAACATATGCAAAGTAAGTATACATATAAATCACGGTATAGCTATATCTATATATATATAAAAATGAATGTTTGTATGTTTGTCCTTTATGGAATCGTGAACTATTGGACCGATCATGATGAAAATTTGTACGTATATGTATTTTTCCACGGAGAAAGTTTATAAGCTATGCCCATCCCTTTCCCGATTCAGGATTCCGCCCCACTGGTTACAGAAATACCCATAAGAAATGCATTGCAGCAAACATATGTTAACGTCTTTTTCAAATTTTTAATCAGCTGTTCTTTGTAAACATATATTACACTTATAGTTTTAAAGCATAGAGTAAGCTTAAGAGAAACGACAAATTTTGTTTAAACTGTTTTTGCAATCACTGTTAAACATAGACTTTACTATCCAGATAATACAATTCAAATTTGACGTAAAAATTCACCTTTAACTGCAATATTTATTTAATATAAACCATGCTCATGCTTGATCAGAAGAGTAATGCAGATATCATAATTACTATCTTACGTTGGCTACAAATATAAAGAATGTTATAAAATCAACCTTAGTTGTTTTTTTTTGACAGAAGTATGGTTCTCAAAACTCCGTGTGTACATATTCTCTCGATCGAGACAACAAAGCAAGCTCAATCGTGGCATCGGAGATATAACTAATTTAATCTAAAATTTATTATAGTAAAAAAAAAAATTTACTAAGTAATATAAGGACTTCGGTTCTTAAGATTTGCGTGCGAAGCCGTGGGTAACAGCTAGATAGAGGCAGGAATATGGTACATACCTTCATAATACGCCCAAGAGGCTCACGATGGAACGACTATCAATTATCTCAGCAATGTTTAGAATGTGATAGAAAAAGAATAAGTGAATGTAGTGTACTGTTTTCAACGGGAAATTGCGTGCGAAGCCGCGGGCAACTTTTGCAAAAAATTATTGAAATGCGCAGCAAAGCGCGCCGGGCCCGCTAGTAGATAAATAAAATAATAGATTATAATGTAGGAGTGGAGTAGCTAATACAACATAGAAAATAATGTGATATTCTTAACATGTAACTAATATAAAAATAACGTAAAAAACAGTTAACTGGGTGAAAGCCTCGAAAAGCAGACGTTACATGCAGTAATAAACTATAGGGATTGTGGAATAAAAATGCCACCAATAATAAACAATGTGTGAATATGTGTACGATGGCAGTTAAACGATTATCATCTACGAAATCTTAATAATATTATGAATGCAAAAGTGCTTTTGTCTATTTGTTTTGCTCAAATGCATAAGCTATTCAACCTATTGTACTGGAATTTTAGATGGATATTCTTACGTTCTCTGGGATGAATATAGACATATTTGTTTTCGAAAATCCCTTCAAGCTATGTCCCACTGGTCCCTAAAGCAGATAAAAGATTCTTATCCTAAATATGAATTGAAATGACTGTTAAATTTAATCAACTGTTCTGTGTAAACGTTATATTATGACAGTACAATCTTATGTTTAGTTAATTTAACCAATATTTTCTTATAGAGTGAAAGCATAACAAAAGTAACAACGCCTCTTATTTTAATATCGTGGCAACAAGAGAAAACGATTAATTTGTCGGATGCGTCCTAAGCCGCTATTTTGTAGATGAGATCTGCAATGATGACTGATGATGAAAACCACTGAAAAAGCAAAGCTTTATTAGCCAAGTACAGCGAACGGTTCTAAAATGAACTTATTGGAATATTTAGAGCAATCAAAACTTCTTACTCTTGGCGTTAGTGCTTCTGTTAGCTTTTGCTGATGAAAGCACAGCAACAGTAAAAATGTTATCTATGATTGTGATCAAATACAAATGTTTCTAACAGTTAGTGACATATCATTCTAAAGCGCAGGAACTCAGTAGGCTTAAATCTAGCACAGACCGCAACCTCTCGGAGTTTGGAATTATTATTTAGAGATAAGGTATCCGCTAAATGCTAGTGGTTCACAGATTCTGCATACAGAAAGCTACCAGACACCAAGGGTATCTGTTCAAGAATTACCAAAACTCTCAGAGGTTGCAGAGCTCCAAGAGTCAGAAAACTTCTAGAGGCTTTAGAAGTAAAACGCTATTAATGGGAGAAAAGCTTCATGCTCACAGCAGAAACCATTTAGAGAATGGCCGTTTCCAGATGCCAACAATATCCAGAATCCAAATCATTCTATAGATTTCAGGGTAGTTTTCAGAAGTGTTTACTTCTCTTTAACATGGTTTATATTTGCTCAAAATGACTATCCTCGATGAATAATAATAATAATAATAGTAATAATAAATAATTGTTATTATTATAAGACATATTCATATTAAGTTTTGTTAAGCGCCGTTGTTATTGAGGATATCAAAGATTTTTGAAAAAGTAGGTCTTGATTTATTGGATTGCCTAGTTCCAAAGATTTTAGTTTTGATTGAAACGTATATTTCATAAAAGCATATATTCAGTTTGGTTAATTTCATTATGTTCTAACATTAATAATTACGGATTAACAATATTTTGGGCATGGCCTAAAGAGCACTAAAAACCAATATTGGGTTTATGACAATTTTAATTAAGCTTAATGAGTACCGAATAGTTTTGAAAACTAAATTAAAACCACGGTGTTAGTATTTTTAATTTTAAGAGGCTCAACATTCTTAGATGAAAAGCTGAATTTAAACACATAAACCAATATTTAAAACTTTTATTTTGTGAGGCCTTTCCATAGCAAGGCTATCTTCGTCAGACACATCACAAAAGTAAATAAAAAAGACTTTTGTCGATTAGTAGTAGGTGAAAGGACGCACATAATTTATTCCTCAAGAATCTAAGAAAGTTTATGTGTAGATGAAGTTGTCGGAGGATGTTGTTGACGAACCGGAAGAACAACCAGCACGAGCAAGAAAGTTGAGTGTATGATCAGTCGGTGGCTTATGGCATATTGCGAAGGCTTACTACGTAATAGTGCGGTGTAGTAGGTAGAAGAGTCAATTTAGTTTGGGATTAAGTTAAATTCTTATATAGGCGAATTCGAAAAGTTTTACTTCAAGGAGTTAAATATATTGTTATATTTAACTGTATATATATATATATAGTAATTTTTGGTTAATGTTCTAAAACCTTTTCAAGAATCTCTGAATGTAATAAATGTCAATAGAAAAAGTTATTTCCCAGTGAAACCGCACTCTATTTTATCACCGTTCGGGCTAAAAGATCGTGTTGATTAATAGTAGCATCACTCCATTTCCTAGTTGGATTAGTCAAGAGTGAGTTGTAGGAGAAATACTTACCATCATATTTTATCCAAATTTGTCAGTTCTTAGTTAGCTAAAATACTAATTATTTGTATCGTTATATTGGATAAATAAACTGACTGATGAAATTTCTTGAAATCTTGTAATTGATACCGCTGCGAGAGGACATTCATTGTTCTAACGTTTCTAACGTTTCCTGCCATTTGTGACATTCGATTTACTAACAATAATAAAAATAATGGACAGTCGACAAATACCACTGTTAAACTGTTAATTGCTCACTGTGTAGTGTGTATGAGCTAGAAAATGTGTACCATGTTTTAGACGACTAATATTGGCTAATATTAGAAAAAAGGCTTCATGAAAGCAGACTTATTTAGAGAAAAATTTGAATATTACAGCATGTAAATTATAGGGATTGGTAGGAAAATTAGAGAAAAATCTATCACATAGTTTTAAGTGGAAAAGATTAGTGAATTTAATGTTTAACTTCTATTTATTGTTACTTTTGAAAAGTGTAATAAAATTATTAGCCAAAGTATCAAAGTATGTTATCAAAGTATTCGAACAGAGTAGATATATCTAGATTAGGTTTGGTATATATAAATTAATGTCAGTATAAAATTGACTTTTCCTATTGTGTTCACAAGGTAATCCGTTTTTTCAGCTCCGATGGGACTCTACACAACAAGGTGAAGCTGATAATGCTACTGGTTACAGATTACTACTGACTAATGCTACTGGTTACTTCGCGCATTGCTCCCGTGACACTCACAGGGTATAACGAAATACCGGCCAATACTCCATTGTTCAGTGAATTGTTTCATCCGGGTTTGCTTCAATATGCAAATTTCAGATGCAAATAATATTTGCTAAAAAAAATTACTAAACCAAACTCCTTTATTTGAAGTTCCACCAAATTTCCGACAAAAATCCAGCCCATTTTGTAAAGCAGGTAAAACATTTAAGACATTAAAAAGAAGATTCCCGATTTTACGTAATTTAGAATCATCTCTTTCTTTTATCACTGATTCCTGCCTCTGCAAGGTTCAGGCTGCAAAACGTCACTAAAAAGGCCTTTTCTTTATGCTGTGTAGCAAGATGATGATTGATTCACAAAGGCAATATAGACAATTTCTTTTCATAATAAATTTTAATGAATTGTGTAAGCACTAGAACTTGATCAAAGAAATTACGACCAAGTTTTTAAATCAGTATTTTCATTAAGTCAGTCTAACCATTAAAAATGGACGGAATAATGTTATAAATAACTTACCTACTCAATTTGATAACATTTTGGAATGAAAACGATTGTACGTTCCCTTTTAATAATTTTTAGACAGAACAGTTACAAAGCATGTTATTGAATAGAAGGAAACACTATCAAATTATGTGGTCAGAGCACTTCTTGGAGAACCAAGCCGTCTTGGCTTGCGGCTTTTCCAATCGGTATTACGTATATAGCCGGTTTAAATCTTGCCATATCCTACTGCCTAGATGCTGCAAGAAAGAGCTGCTAACATTTCTTAATCATTAGTTATTTTATATGATGATCAGCGTCATTTTGATGACACGATAATTCTTGAGCCTATTCGGGCGGGTTTTGTATGTGTAGGTAAATTTTGTTCGCACACACTTGTGGAAAATGTTCTCAACATGAATGATCTTACGAATCCTGTTGTTACTGATGTACAAATTCACAGCTGTTTCCACCCACTTGTAGTATTATCTAGTATTATCGAGTTTTTTTTAGCCATCTAAGAAAGAATTACAGTTTTCAATATCTTGAGGTACATCCAGTAAAATATATGTGGGAAAATTAAATTATGAATTTTTTTGTATCCCACTTGGCCCAAGAATAAATGGCAGTATATGATAAAATGTATTTTAAATAATATGAACTCTTCAATTAGTTTACTGATTTTTCCACGGACGGCAATATAAAGTTACGCATATACTGAAATGTAGACGTTATGAATCTCCAGTTCGTTGAAAAATTTTAGTTAGAAGCGACGAATAAGTAAGCAATAACAGTAGAAGTCACAGTTACAGTTATTGAAGAAAATACTAGCTAATTTTATCTGTTTAAGGAGTGAGATAACCAAAGTCAGAGCAATGTAATTGTGATAACAGTAACACAAGTATAATGGTCTTATTTGCCTGGGTAGGCTTTAATCCTCTCTGCTTCTCCACCAAAAGTTTTTAGATTTAATGAAGAATGAAAATTGAGTTTTGTAAGGTACACGTACAAAATAAATAAATTGATATGCAACATATTTTTTTAATTATGTGACAAAATAGCATAACTAGAAAATGTAACGACGAAAGGAAAGTAGTTTATATAAAAAGTAAAAATAAACAAAATTTGTATCTTACAAGTAGTGTTGCACTTCTTGACATAGTTATATCATACTAATATATGAATTCTCTGATCAAAGTTCATCACTTCTGCATAATAGAGAGCTCGTATAAGAAAGGCACAATTTAAAACAGTTTCTTTATTTAGGTTTCAAAAGCATTTAACCAATTAATTCTACTTACCTTGCATCACGTACATCTTAAATACAGATGGGGTTATATATAGTTAAATCTTATCTTTTCAGCGTTGAATTAAGAAAGATAAGGATTAAAAATAAAATACGCATAAAATCAATGCAACATTTTATTTTAAAAATATAAAAACTAATCTATTGCAATAATTTTTTTAGGCAGAGATACGTTTCTAAAAAATACACGAACTAATAACGTGTATGAGGACATTAGAAGAGAAAAAAATTAAGAAAAACTGTAATTAGATGCTAAACTAACTTATTGAACTAGTTTCATATTTGTTTGTAACACTTTACGTCAGTGTTGTGTGACGTTTGAAGCCTGTATCTCCGCTGTCAGTACTGCCTGACGACGTTCTTGTTTAAGAATGCCCCTGTTTACTAAACCCAATAAGACTGAGATTTAGCGAAGTTTATCACTCTAGAAAAATTTAATTTCTGTCTGTTTGTCGAAAAGGAACTAACCTATAGACTTAAACGTTTGAATGAAGCTTCTTTTATACATGATGAACACTGAGATAAATGATATTGTATGTCACTCATTCAAACCTAAAGTTTTAAGTTAAATAATTTTACTTATTTATATTACATGTTATTCATATTTACATAATTCGTGCATATTTAAAGTATAATCATAATAATTTTACGTGGTGAACATACAGTGCTTTAAGTAATTTTAAATCTGCCACTTAAATAAACTGTTCTAATTTTAACCACCATTTTATGACTGACATATATACATTGTGATGTATCGATAAACTTAAGATAAATAAAAATTAACAATAAAACAGCCGATTTATTCCATTATAGTTAAAAGTGAAAATTATATTAAGTAAGTTCTGACTAAGTAAGTTAAAGTTGAAAAAATCCAAACCCATTAAGCATATTTGATTAGGTAAGACATTTGAACTAACATAAATTAGATAGAGATTATAACTTTAAACTACTAAAGAATAAGTAATCAAAGTAGTTTAAAATATAAAATAGAACGACATAAGAGCTAATAACTGCTGAGTTCATTGAAATATATTTCATAACAATAGTAAAATGTGGCAAATTAATAATTTTCATTTTATTAAGGGGGAGCAAAGTGTAAATCACTACTTAACGCATTTATGTGTACTCATAAAACGTTATGAATATGGAATAGTTTTAATAATTCAATTTGAATGAAATCTTTCATAATCCTCTCAAATAAATTGTTAGTATTCCATCAAGTAAAATCGGTTTCACGTTAATATACACAGCTCATTTCCATAATGTCTGTCCATACTTTAACAGTCTGTATTTAAGTAAGTGAAAATATTTTCTCCACTCCAAACAAAATTATTTACAAGCACGTGATCTCAGTTTAAAACTTCATACAACATTAAAGAAAAAAAGTATTTTTCTCTTAATGTAATTGCATAGTTATTCAATGTTTTCTACCGTGTTTATAACAGTGTGCATATTATACATATATTGACAGAAATTCACTGCTTGGAATTTTTTACACAATAAGTAAACAAAACGTTGTGCATGAATCGCTTCAAAAGCTTCAAAATGGCCAAATATCAAATTAAAAGATCGATGGCTTCAGCTTTGACATTCTTTGAATTGATCCTTAGACTGCAAAAAGGATGGTAAGTCTTAAACCTTAAGTCCTTCTAGCCGAGGCGTGCATAGTTTACAACTATATTATTTTTACTTTGAGATGTGTTTTAATATTTAGGTATCTCAGTCTAAATCAATGAATCCTATGCTACAAGATAGTGTGTGTTTTCTCCATGACATATATATTTTTAGTTCAAAATAAATTTACTGCGCCATTGAAATGTCTCTCTTTTAACTTTTGCAATCATAAAGTGGTGGTTAAAATTACAACAGTTTATTTATTGTCAGATTTAAAATTACTTGAGGCACTATATTTTCACCATATAACATAATTGTGATTGTGCTTGAAATATGCACAAATTATGTAAATATGAATAACATGTAATGCAAATACAAAACATTATTTAACTCAAAACTTACAAATATTGTTTTTCATTACTAAACATGTATTTATATGAAAATATTCTTGTTTAATGTTACATCTCAAAATAAAACTGTTTATGACAAATACAAGCACAAGATAAAGAATGTATAAAGATATCATTAAATGTAGATGCTAGAGCTACAAACAGAGAAATTATTCAAATGTAAGAACTTCTAAAAGTCAATAAATAACAGCAAAAGCATTGTTGCAGAGGATTTTACGATGAGATAGATTCACGAAGCTCTCAAAGGTCTGACAGTGTTCAGAGAAACAGACGCCAAAATGGCGTATTAACCATTAACGAACCCACTTAGAGCCTCTCTGATCTAAACTTTCTAATCCCTCTTTACACTAGAAGCGCCCTCTGGCCTTTAATATCAACAAATCAACCACTCAGTAATTTTATAACTATTTTATAACTAACTATAACTATCAAACTAACATCGTAGTTCTACTGTTTTCTGAACGTTTACCGTTGTAATAAGTTTCTTTTACAAAAGCTGTAATTCAATGTATTTGGACAGTATATCTGTTATTAAATTTATATTGCCAAAAGAGATATACCACACCAATTAATTTGCATGAAGAAAAATACATAAGCTAGCTTTTTTATTCATTTTTACCTAATTAACAGTTTTCGAATAAAATATTTCAGAAAAAGTTGAAATCTTTAAAACAACATGCATACAACATTTTAAAAATCAATATAAAAATGCCGGGGCATTAAATGCAAGTATGAACGTTAATGGGCTGAGTACAATGAACATGGCTTTTTCGCAAACAAAACATTTGATACAGTGAGCATGTGCTAGCAGTGCCTTCCTATTATTAAGTGCAGATACTTTTATTATTTATTCTTTTGTGTTTATTATTATTATTATTATTTACCATCGGAGAAAATGTTCATCCAGATACCAAAGTTAGTTGGATCAACGGGATGATACACCAAACATTTTGAGGACGTACGGTATCGAAGCGGGTCTAAGTTCATCATGCTGTCACGATCAACATATAATGGCAAGAAATTAAAGAAGAATTATACATTATGCATTAGACAATTGGTATTTTAAACCTGAGTTACGTTGAGTTCCTGAAGCGGAAGGCACAAGACCATCCCGTTATCTTTGCACGTGTAACAAAACTAAAGTCCCACTAGTTTATAGAAGACAAGAAGCAAATATTCATAAATGACCTTTTGTATGTCTACAGAATTGAATTGCGAAAAGTGCAACCTGACGGTTATATATATTTTATATATTTTAGTGATTAAGAGGGAATATGTCGATATTTAATAAATGTTATAAAATAAATCATTTATCAGAAACTAGTACTGAAAGCTGTAAAGTACACCCGTTTATGAATTTAAGATAAGAATGTTCCTTAAGATACGTAAATATAAATGTTTGTACAGTGATTTACGACTACTTTACTCCTTCCGTTGTTGATAGATCTTGGGAACGTAAGGCGTCTTCGTACTCTCAGAGCTGCAGGCGTACACAAAAGTCCAAAAGTCATAAAGGACTTGCAGAAACACACAAGGATTTTAGCTGTGTGTACACATCTTAATGCCTCCTCGCTATTTGATGGAGCTTTTACTAAACATAAATATTTTTAATTTACTAAGATACTACGGTTCTCTTCTGCGTTTTATTCTGCATCTAACTTTGAAATGTTAATGTATTCTAACCTTTAGGAATTTTTATTATATTTGGTGAACAAGTAAAAAAAATATAAAGCCGTAGGTTGGTGTTCATCTGACAATATCTTTAGGCGCCTGCCAAAGTGTTGTCATACAAAACTTGTAAAAATAAAAATGTTATTTTCACACATATTCTTCTCAGAACTCATATCATGCCAAGCCAAATCAATAGATTAATCTAGGCTCTTTTTCAGTTAAGCAGTTTAAGGATATTTTCAATAACTCCACATTTACCTTTTTTTATTTTTTTCAACTTTACACACACACACACACACACACACACACACACACACACACACACACACACACACACACACACACACACACACACACACACACACACACACACACACACATATATACGAATTCTTTACAAATTGGGCAATGTAGAGAAGCAAATCGAGCAGGTTTACACCTGCATTAGAATTCACAAGTTCTTAATTTATTACCAGTTTCAATAAAATAGTTAAATATTTCTAATACACGTTTTTATTGCAATTCATATTAAAAGTAAATACCGAACAGTTGTATACTGTGAGATAAATAAATCATATATTAAAATTATAATACACAGTTCAGTTCATTGTCATCCTGGAGTCTGAGTACCTTTGTAATAACAAAGTTTAATCTGCATAAATACCGTCAGCCTTCTCCCACAGATCTGCTAAGCTGTCTCTCACTGTTCATTGTCCTGTCTCCCATTTTTAATTTTTATTTATTCAACAACACAATTAATTAATACAATTAATCTCTTTTACTAAGCCGTGATATCTGTTTAGAACGTAAACATTTATTCAGTCAAGTATAAAGTATTCAATATATATCCTTATTAGTCTTTTAAGTTATATTTCACAACCAGCCACACAAATATATACATCTTAAATGTTGTACAAATACATAATTTATATTATAGGTTCGCAATGATTGATGGAACACTTATTTTCTTTTAAAAACAAGATAGTATAATTCTACAAAGTAATGTCAAGATTTTAATCTTGATAGAATATTTGAAAAGAAAGACGTTATTTCTGTTTATTGGTAATACGAGTAGATTGAATCTTAAGTTGGGTCTTTAAAATATATTTAAGGACAGAGATGTATCACATATGTGATTATTTTATTACTTTTATTTTCCTATACATTTACGTACTAAAGTTATTTGTTATCTATCTATTTTTTATTTTGTTTTTACGGTTTTCTAAGATTCTAGTAAAGCTATAAATTGGAAGCTACAAACAGACATGTAATGTAGACCAGTAAATAAATCTTAGCTTTCAGACCTATCAATAATTTATTGTCATAATGTAATATTGCAACACTCTATAGCATGTTGACCTCAAAATGTTGCTGCAAAAAACCTGTTCTAAATCGACCTAAAATTAATTTGTTTTGAGCGGAGACATTATTTAAAACAATAAAAACTTCTTCACAAGATAGGTTAAGCACGTGCAACTACATGGCTCCATTCACAAAAAAGTTGCCAATCCCTTACTTTTAGTTCAGGAGTTACTTTTTATTATTCACTGTACAGTACTTTGGTATTAGTATTTACAGAACGCTCTCGGCTTAATAACTCTATTATCATAAGTCAGTGGATGTATGGAAGAAATTATTTAGCTACAATTTTAATATTACTTACATTAAAAAAATGTCCTTGTACTTGTTGCTGTATTAAAAGCATAATATATCATTTCATATACTTCCCATTATTGTAGCATATATATGTTTTTCAATTTTCGTGTAGTAAATTTTATTCAGGACTTCTAATTAGTAAAGTTCATTTTCAAAATTGAAAAGCGGTAAAGACGTTTAAGGAATGAATTTATTTTAGTAAAGAAATTTAAAATAGATTACAGTACAATACAAAACCACCAATCAATTAATTCAAAAAATATTAGAGTAGTCGAGTCCTTCAAACTTTTGTAGATTTAAATTAAAATTTTTTGGTATTATTTTTCTTTTTTTTGATAGTGTTTTACTCATACACTTTGGTTCCTTAGCAAGCATAGGGTAAAATAACCTATAAATTAGTTAGTTAAAATATTTATTTATTGACTAACTTGGCTTGTGACTTATGTCACAGTTAAAATTATTTCGCCTTATGTATATAGTTGTTAGAGGTACAAATTGTTAGGTGACAAACTCCGATATTTACAATTCACTATTCCATACATCACATGAATTTAGAGCGTCTACTGAACAATATACGAGTACATTGCGTCAGTAAAAGCTTTCAAACCTTTCACCGTCACATTCAACTTTACACTTGCCAGCAAACAGATTTCAGCTTTGAACATGCAATGTGTTTTATATGTTTATTGAAGGTTTATTTTAGAATCTCCTTCTAAATAACGATGTCATTTAGGTTATGTGAAATTTGAAAACCAAGAGGTGGTTCATTAACTTTCAATTGGTTGATTGGGTTTTTTAAATAAAAGTTCATTTTCAATTTACAGTAAAAGTAGAAATATTCAATTCATTAAAATCCAATTCAATTCTTAAATTCAAGGATGAACTGAGTAAAAGTAATGGCATTCTGGTAAAACAAGTTTAAATATTACATACGTTCAAATAACAACAAAACATTAGCAATAATATTGAAAAGAAATTAATTTGTACGATATTGGAATGACAATATATAGTAAGCAAAGCATTGTTAGTGATTATTCAATCCTAGACACCAATGAGTGTAGCAGTAAAAGAGCACTAAACATTGTGTTCAATTTTCTTAATCAACTTAATAAGAAATAACTTTTGATCAGCATCGTGAATAAAATACTTTTAATCACAACTGTTAAGGCTTTTAAAATGATTGTTTACCGGTTCTGATGTACGAGTTTTACGCGTCTCCTAATGGTTGAGTTTAAAAAGTGGTTATGCTACTATTACAGATATACATATTTTGTGTATTTTTTATATCCACAGCATAACTTGCACCATCTGGATCTATGTAAGAATGCTGAGTACTCATAACTAAACTTAAAACAGTGTTCCTTTTATAACCGCGATCCTTTAACCTTTTATTAACAACTTTTCCGCAATGAGGTAATATATAAAATATTTATTACCTTCTTTTGTTAGGTGTTTAGCTGTTATCTATAAATCTTACGTTATTTTTTATCTGATGGAGGGCATATGCCACTTATGGAAAAATAGAGTTTAATTTGTTGAATATTTAACAAGGCTAAATATCCAAAACTCTCATTCTGTGTATATATCTATTTCCCAATGAATTATTAATTAACTGTAACGAATTTTCACCAAATAAGTAGGTTCTTTTTAATATATGTGTATTCCGAGCAATATTTTTGTTACAGTTATATTTCATAATTCTACAATTTTGGACGAGAGGAAATAAAAAACATAATAAATTAAAAATATATCGTAATTTCAGAGTATCCCATAATAAATTAACGAAGGATGTCAGAAATACATAAAGTGAGTTATATATTTTACAGGAATAAGATATTTCAAACACTTTATACACTAACAAACTAAAGATATAGAGAAACTTTAGCTATAACTAGTCGACGTAGGTTGTAGACAATTTTATAAACATTTACTCAATCTTGTTTTATCGCAAAATGTTTCATTTTTTGTTGCATAATTCATATATCGGAAACAGAAATTATAAAAATATTTATTTAACAAGAAATATAACATAACATAGTAGAATAATGGAAGCAGACTCCAAAACTGCATAGAAAGTAGATTTACTGTGACCATTGACATCCGTTTAGTTTTATCAATCATAAAGGTAAATTTTATAGCAATTAATTATATTATTTGAGATTATTTTATACATAATAAAAATAAAAATTGTTACCACCTGAAATTTATAGCTATAATAATTGTCTGTCACACAATGAAAATATTTTTTTCATTTTGTGAAGTTGAATCTCTCACTACAGATGAGTCAAGGTGCGCTTGACAGTTTATTAATATCTATTATTATTTGGGATAAACTAGTCACAGACACAATCTGATGTCATTGTGACGTAATACATCGTTTATGTTTGTGACATACTCTACGCAATACTTTCTGCTATAATAGATTAGGCAACGTTGACAACAATACTGTTTTTTTTTGTAATGTATTTTATAATGTACATCTACAATTAAGGAAGGGAAATATCAAGCCACACAATTCGCTCGATTTCGATATCTGAGCAGCTTTAGGGCTTTTACACGCCTGGTTGCTAATGTTTACCACTAATTAGGGTTCAATAGGAAACAAATTATTTGCGATCTTTGTAAGCAGCAGTGGTGTAAGTCCCAAGTTCACCAAATGAAAGCATAATCTGTTTCGTTAACCAATCTGTATAAACAACTTGCCAGTAACCAACGGTTTCTCACGCAGTTCTCTGCAACATTCCATGTATGACTAAATAGCTACAATGTTATCAGTGACACTTAAACTATTTGAGACCAATTTGGAGGAAACCTTAAGTCAAAATCTAAAACTTTATTAAGTGGAAGTACTTTTTGCCTGAATACAGTATGTATATAGGCTTATAATTATACAGTGAGATTGACTTCACAATAGTACAATTTTGTAAAAGTTATGGTTCTGTCTTTATTAACAATGAAACAATTAAATTAAAATACACACGCACATACACACACACATCGTTGCTATGATTATTGCCATGTTTTTCTAATTGTTCATATAGTTGTTGTTATTTATTTATTGCTTGTTATCTTTAAATATATTTATTGCTTGTTATATTGTATTAAAAGGTAATTTATTTCTTGTTGAAACTTTATATTCTACTGCTTGTCGTTACTTAATTATACACACTGCACACTGCCTGTACTATAAGCTAATTTATTACTTCTTAAAACTCACATTAGTTGTTACACATACTGTATGCTCACCCACACACATCGCATGCTAACATCTTGCTGTACAATTGTAGATAAGTTGATACGGGTCAGTTTTGTTCCTTATTGTTATTAGTTCCCTGTTTTCAATTTTAAAAATAATTATTTTTTAAATAGTTTATATTTTAACTTTTAAAATTGTTTGCTGATTGCTATAGTAATACTTTGAGTGATATATATTATTTTTGCTCGTTATTTTTGTTCTTATTATCTTTTGTCTAGCGTCATTTCATTATTTTATATACATATATGTTGTTAATATTAGTAATGTTTGGCTTCTTTGGTAAAATTAAACATATTATGTTTCTTTCTTGTACTGTGATACATTCTGCATGTATTTAATATTTGTTGTAAAATAGTGTATACCGTATATAAATCAATAAAAAGCTAAAAGCTGAATAAAATCAGTCTAGAGAACACTAACATATTTCAGAATTTACATTATGACAGTTGTCATCTGTCTCACATAAAAAAAACAATTACAATCAGCTGTTTTAGTAAAATATTTATGATTTTCAACACATAAGTACATTTAAAAAAACGAAAAGAAGAGATTGATCTGAGGTCGACTATATTTGAAAATTAGCTAGTACACGGTTTGTCTCTGTATGATTATTATGATTAATTATGTCAACTCCTTTTAGGTTGACATAATTATTTAACAAAATGACTTTAGTTATGTTGAATCGTACAAGTGCAGGTAATAGTAGACTTTTGATGAACAGTATCACGTTAACGATTAGTTATTCTCACTCTCAAAAGGATTATTGTTTGGCTAATATAATCTTTGAGGAGGAATATACATACACTTTGAACTAATAAGCCTACTACAGTTGAAAAAATCTACTCCCGGAGCTTGTATTCCATTTGGGCTTAGCGGTAAAGCGAATAATCTTACCTTCCGGGCGTGCCTTATTCTTCAATAGACCTACAAAAAAGATCAATTGTACATTCTCTACATTGATGATAAGTCTCTTCTTAGTACTTCAAAAGGGTTTCGCGATAATGTGTGTTGGAAAGACCTCCGCAGATATATACAGGGTGTAAAAAGTCCCACACTGGATAGATAATTCACGAACGATTACAGGTAAAGCAATAGAAGCAACTAACATTTCCAGTAGCTCATTTCATGATCTAGATGTTCTGCAAATAGATATACAGATATACATAAATGTTTACATCCTGCCGGGAAACAAAAGAGAAATTGTGTTAGTCTACTGAGTAACAGGCATCACCGATGCTCGGCTTAATTCCACGGTAGGACATGCAACATCGTATAACTCAATCTTGTCATGTACAAATGAACTTTCTTGAGATATCTTGTGGCCTGATACATTCACATACTTCTTCATTGAGTTGGGTTTTGTAGTAATGTTCAGATAAAAGTTCTAGCAAGCTAGCGAGGACACTACAGAGTAAGAGTGAACTAAAGTCAAATATTGAATTTAACACTGACCAGTCTATTATATGTTATTTTTACTCTATGAATAAAAGTATCAATTTAAAATTCTAATATGATTCAAACAGTTTGTTTAAAATTGATTTATTCAGCTATTTTGTCGTTTCCATCATGGTTACGCTTAATATCGATGTACAAATATTCACTGCGGCTTAGCCAAATCCCTTAGACTGACCATAATAAAACTCAGGGTTCCTCACATATAAATAAAGTTACGTACACAATTTAAAGTCTGTATGTCAGCTCGTCTTCAAGATATCGTCTGGACAGACAGATAGACATACAGATTAACAGACATGTTTCCAGCCCCACGAATAGTAGAGTTCGCTAAAGCGCAGCAAACAAGGAGACAAGCGAGCACATACCTACAAAATGGAATTAAAAAGTAATAACCTTGCACTCACTATAACATGCAAATTTTTACGACAATACATTTTCGAGGAGACATTGAGTTTATTTTTCACTTATGAAAAATCAACGATACTGATTAAGTGTAAAAATATTGATATAATTCCTAAACTGAACCAATAAAATGGAATGATGTAGCTAACAGGGATTAGGAAGCGAGAATATATACTGAACTGTATAAGGTTAACTGATATTCATTCCTATTCACTTATTGCTCACGGATTCCCAAAAACTGTTGTTTTACCTTGTAATGCACAGTGGTACTTTGCATTTAGTGCATCTAGAGTTTTTGCTTCTTGAATTATTTTTATTATTAGGTATTAAAAAACCATCTCTATTATGTCTCAGCTAATAATAGAGTTCTCAACATCAACCGATTACACATTTGACTCCTTTAATGGAATAATCCCTTCGCAGGGTCCATGTTTCATATATGTCTCAATGCTGGCTTTTTTAATATTTATAAACCTTTCTTTCTACAAAGGTATTTAATATAAATATATTGAATACAATTTGCCCAACCATGCAGTTAGTAGCAACTCTATGTTTGTCTAATTTTTTGAGAATCCAAGTAGTTGGAAATAACTCCAAGAGATTGTGCAATAAAAGATTGCATTATTCAGCAATATTAAGCAGTCTTATCTGTTGTTGACACAGCAAACTTAAATGGAAATAACTAAACACAGTTTATTTTTAACCTTATATAAATCATGCCTGCAATGGAACAAATCTTCTGAAAGAGTTTTAAGTTCTTAGTTTATGTGTAATAACTTAATTGTACGCTGTAGCTCAATTAATTGGTCAGTCACACTGTTGTTGAATGATTTTCATACACAGATTTCTAATGATATTCAATGCAACTACCCAATTTAGAAATTCGTGTTTAATAGGCTGACATTACATTAATGACTAACATAAAAAATATTACTAATAATATAAATATCTTTAATTTTTAGATAACAGGCATTGAGACATTTGCCCTCATTATTATTAAAATACCCAGAATGCTAAATTTCGAGAATCAGAATCAAATCCAGATTTAAAATCCAATTCCAGACTTTAAAACTCTGTAAGACATAAGGTTCATACATACACAACATTTTGAACAATAACGTCAACGACTTAACCACAGCACTAATATTTTAAATTATAAATTGAAGGGAACGCTTATTGTTTTTCTTTACTACCAAATAAATTATTTATCATGTAAAAGTTGTGATAAACGTAACATAATTGTAACTAAATTTTATTTGATAACAATATGATCCACTACATTGAAAGACTGAAAAATCTCGTTCCATTATATAAATATATTTTAACCTAAAATATTTGTCTGTTACTTTTAAAAGTGTTCATATCTCTCAAAATAAATGATTTTTATAACAGTGGTCTTTTTTTATTTAGGCTAATTTTATTGGCTGGCATATCGCCATTTTGAACGTCGTTATTGATTCCTAGAAGAGCTTCAACAGACATAAGCTTGTATTTGTATGTAAGTAATCTTTTATTAACTTTATAGTTTCAATTTGAATGCATATCTTAATGTATATAAATTTGTAGTGTAAATGTTTGTTGCAAAACTCCAAGTAAGTGCGGAACGTGGTGTTAAAAAGTGTTGTAACACAATAATGGGATGATACTCTGCTCTCAACTTAGATTACTTAAATAAGTATAAATTAATGCTTAAAATTGTGTTATTGTTATAACTTTAAAATATAAATAGTTCAAATTTTTAAGTTATTCAAGAATATCTTTGGTAAATTGAAGATTACTACATGGAGCTCAATGATATATTATGCTCATGTACACTTAAGAAAATGTAGCCAGTTAATCTTATACATTATAGATGTATTATGAGTTATAATTACATTACAGTACTGAATCGTTTGAGACTAAACAAAAAAATAAAGAGCTCATTCATCTTCGGAGGACTAGTGATAAGTCAAAGATTCAAGAATGCGGATCATAGGAAAATAAATACTATTTTGATTAATTAATTATAGTATTTTTACTTTGAAGAATAACAAATAAAGGTGGGAAGGGGAAAGATAGAACGAGAGAATGGGTTGAATTAGAGGAGTGATCCCACTCACTGAAGTCGTCTTCACAGGTCACACGTACAGCACTGCAGGGCTGAGATGCTCATTCTCCCTAAAGACCCCCACAGGGTCTGCACACCGTATATAGGAACACTACCAGGCCAAATCACAAAGAGAGATAAGCACAATTCAGACCAAGAGAACTAGCATCTTGGGGGGAGGTAGGTATATGGAAATCCCCATCTCTCTAGGACGAAAGAGTAACTCTACCAAATCTTACATGTTTCAAGTGGAAACTAGTCCACACATTGTGTGAGCGAAAATCACAATACATATAAAGGGTGAGTACAAAGTATTAAGAGACACGTGCTTGGCACACAAGAATGTGCTGTGCACCCCACTCTGGTTCACATTTTCGAAATAAACGAGAGTGAGAGGCCCACCCCACACTGAGTCATGTTTTGAAATGAATGCTGGCTAGAGCAGCGTCGCGACGCCGTGCCGACCACTCACGTGATGTCAGGTGATGTCTTTGGAATGTACTAGAGCTATTAAACTGTCTAGGCCAATAGGGGATAATGAGTATTAGATAGATAATACAAATATAAACTAAACTATTGTAAACAATAACATTATATAAAAGTGTTATTATTATAACAATACATTTCAGCATTCTTTGTGTGTATATATTTCAGTATTGATATACATCCGTCTCAACAATGGTAATATTGAAACGCTTTATAGTAGATTCGATAAACTGAAAGTGACTACTAAGCCAATACGAATTCAACACTGAGCCAGTAAAAGCTTTGGAGCCCTCAGGCGTCACAATCAACTTTACTCTTTCCTATAAATTGAATTCAGCTTTGAACACGGAATTGGTTTTATTGCTGACTATTTGTTTTCGAGATTCACACAGTTGAAAATTCAGAAAAGCGTTACTCTAACGTTTATTTAACGTAACCTGTCTGTGATCACAGATGGACTCTATATATGGATCCTTTTTAGTTATAAACTATCAATAGTAGAGTTTTTGTTGATATAGATAAAGCAAATTGTGATTATAGTAGATCTTAGAAACTTTGGAATTAGTGTTATTATCATAAATAATGTGCTATGTGTAAGTTTCAATATTGCGAGTGTTTTGTTTTAATATGTCATTGGAAAGCTAATGTAAGAAACAAAATCGTTTAGTAGAATGATCTATATGGTTTTTGTTAAGATTTATAATTGAGATACAAGAAAAATAAGCATTAAATTCAACAACGTAGGGTTCAAAATAGTGTCAAAATAATTTTAACTCTTCACTTGTCGCATTACAGAGCATATCAGGATGATATATCTAATGGATACAACCAAATTAAGAATCAAGCAATAACTGTGCAAGGGTAGTTTGATTCTCTAAGGGTGCGGCCCCTACCCTAAACATTACCCATCCAGAATATCCTATGACTCCGTAAGCAGCGCATAGGTTCTCCGTGCAATTTTTACTTCGTAGTGCATAGTGAGTGAGTCACACGTAGAACCTAGTCACAGTCAGGATGATGTATCTAAATGGATGCAAGCCAAGTAATGAGTTAACCAGTACTGTAACCCAGCAGGGTTCACTTCTGGCTTCCTCTTGAACCGATACTGGGAGCCGCCTACACTGGGTAGTTGAACTTTAAAGCTAGTGGTAGCACCGCAAATGGTGAGATTCTGTTGACATGAGGGCGGACCCCTACCGCCTGCTTATACTGGAGAGGCTGCTACAAAGCTGTCTTCCCTTTCTTCCGAGGACACATGACTGATATTAATACCCAAAATCCTTCCTCATAGACCTTGACAGGAGGCGGCCCCTAGCTCCAACAGTACCCATCCAATTTATATATTCGCAAGTCACACCATAGCAGCGCAATTTCTACGCTTCTTGTCCTAAAAGAACTAAACAAACCAGTAATTGTGCTAGGTAGTTAACTCTTTACCTGGTAGTGCATAGTACGTGAGTCACACGACAGATAGTCACAGTCAGGATGATGTATCTAAATGTGTATATGCTCATGATAAACATTGTTTGATTTTACCAAAGCAAAGCGAAATTAGTACTCTCTCTCTCTCTCTCTCTCTCTCTCTCTCTCTCTCCCTCTCCCTCTCTCTCTCTCTCACTCTCTCTCTCTCTCTCTCTCTCTCTCTCTCTCTCTCTCTCTCTCTTATATAGAGAGATATGTACATTTATATAGAGGCCGTACTATCTTCAAAGCCACATATGTTTGGACTTTTCTCCTAGCAGGCTATTAATCTCCCGTCGACGTCTGGCTGGTCCAGAATTTACAATATAATCGTCATACTTTAATATTAAGTATGTTTTTTGTGTGTCTGTTTGTATTTTAAGTAGTTTAAGTATGTAATCAATAAATGGCGCTCGAAAATAAATAATTAAAAACATCTACACAGCCTGTACTACGTGTCAGTTGAGTGCTCACTATTTGCTCACGTTGTCACTATTTTTTATCACTCGCAGTTTTATATACTGTCGAAAAGGTACGTTTGTTGGCTAGGAACATTCCAAAATTAGCGTGTTGTTGGTTGCTTCACATATATTAGGTATTCACTTATTTACAGTTTTTTGTGTGCTTTAAACACAGAACAGTGGTATTTAGATTATTGATAATCTAAATTATTTGATACCGCAGCCAGATGTTCTTAATAACAGGGAATGAGAAAGTGAAATATAATCTCAGATTGTTTGTAAATGAGGCGACATCTGCACGTTATAGCCTCAGCAGCTCAGTGCGGGAAAGATGGCGGTCATGTTTTACATGTTTCTGGCAGCTCTGACGTCACTGTGTGCTGTTTATTGTGCATTATTTTTTACATGAATGTCATCTGGTTGCCGTGTATTTGTCATTAATAGAAATTACATGTTCCAAGACTAATTCAGATTAGTGATAAGGTTGATTAAATCATAGTATAAGTAGGAGCAAATATTTATAATTTATACGTTTAACACTCATTTATGTGTCATAAAAGGCTTAACTGTGGTTATATGTAAAATGTATAATCTATAACTCATTTAATTCTCAAAGTACTCTGCAGATAGATAAACCGACAAGGTAATCATACAGAAACGAATGTGGCACAAAAATAAAGCCTAGCCCAATTTTATGGTGGACATGGACCTTTATAGAACACATTCTTGTCTATGTAAAAAATGAACTTTCGTGCTGAAATTATATTATTACAATATTTTTCAAGGTAACTGGCTACATAATGAATTCAAATGTTTGTTTATTAAGTTAATATTCAAAACGATGGTCATACAACAATAGTTGCGGTGAACTGGAGAGGATATTACAACGAAATTATCACCGAATTTTAATATTGGCATTTTACTCTTTATTTTATCATTTTACTTTATAAATAAAAATGCCACATTTTAAAATCACATATTATTGTACGAAATTTGTTTACAAAATTTAAAATTAAAATTTAGATTAAATTTAATCTGATATTATCTTGTTGCCATCCTGGTTACCCTAAGTAAAATTTATTATTCGCTAACACTCAGCCAAGTCCCATAGAAAAACGATCACTATCAACAAAGCACTATCACCTAACTTATTGTTCTTTATATCGAAACGAAGCTATCTCTATAAAGAAACGAAGATTCTAGATTACAAGCCATACGTGATTTCGTTATAAAATTATCATGCAGATAGACAGACAGAAAATAAATTACTTCAGCCTCTCGAGTGATGGACTTTACTGAAGTACGACCAATGAAAGCTGAACTTCTTTTAAAATAACAAGTATCTAGGATATCTATTTGCACCAAATACACGAGTATAACAAATACTTCAACTTTATGATGCTGATTTCTCTTTCTGTAAAGTAAAGTTTAAAAGTTAATTAGGACATCGACTCTATTATTAATCGCATTTCAATAAGCTTCTTTACAGGAACTAAACTTTGGTTCGTTTTGTTTAGGAATAATTTTGAATCTAAAGGATAATATGGTTCAGAAAGACATGCCACCAGAGCTGTGGTATAAAAGTATCAACACAAAGGAAATATCAGGAATTATTTTCAAGTTACTTTCGACAAACGAAACATTCACTCTGATTAGGTTATCATGACACTTACATGGTTATAATGCCAAAGCTTACTTAGTATTATGACATAATAGTTTTTTGATGGTCTTATTTAGTAGAAAATATTTGTTGTATGACCTAGAATCGAGATAATTGTTCCTACTCAAGGAGATTCGTAAAGCTTTTGGGATATATCATTAAGCCCTTGGTGAACCTGATATACACAAAAACAATCATCGGCTATCATTTATGACTTTCCACGGCTAGAAGTCGATCGGTATGTTACCTCATTATTCAATGATAGGTTGCTTTTCTTAAAAAATATACAAAATATTTAAATTTAAAAAATCTTCCAATGCTTCCAGAAGTTGTTTATCATTACTAGAAATATAAAAATGAAAGATCTCAGTCTGTAGAGAATACAAAAATTTATTCTTATTAACGGTTCTTAAGAAATTAAAACTACAGTGAGATCTTTCTTACTTCCAAAATAAAAAAAATCATGATACGAATTTACATAGATTATTTGGCATCGATCTCTATATCAGATTATGTATTGATTATATTTATTAAACACGTAGATATGAAAGACATTAACGTAGTACTTCCTCACAACGTAATAAATTAATGGAAATATTTTACTAATAAAAAAAATTATCTAATTGACACCATTTAAATAGTATTTGTAGTCACTTTATTACATTAATGTCCTTATATACAAACATTCAGCCTTTCACAAGAAAGTTTTAAAAGTTAAAATTCAAAAATTCAAAATATTTGCGCCTACTTACACTGTGATTTAATCGACCTCATCACTAAACTGATTAAAGGAATTAATACGGGAACGTTATAATTCCATTACCGACTAATACACGACTAATACGACTAATACCAGATGATATTGATGCAAAAAGGTTGCGCAATAAAAACCGCAGGGCTGACAGAAACATGTAAAACATGGCCACCATCTTTCCCGCACTGAGCTGCTGAGGCTATAACGTGCAGATGTCGCCTCATTTACAAATAATCTTAGGTTATTTTTCACTTTATCATTCCTTGTTTTCTTAATATATAATGTATACTGTTTTTTCAATAGTAAGTATCATATGCTCAAATGATGAATCAGAATGTAAAAAGTAAATTATTTTTTTCATAAGTCAACTAAGCTTTCTAAAAATCTTTTGATACAGTATATGTCTATGTACTGCACAGTAAAGATTATGGTCCTATTGATTTCAACAGATTGGATTTGGTTTGAAATGTTCTTTGCTATCAATTGTAACTTTTAAGCTAATATATCAAAATATTTATATAATACACCGATTTTCCTTGAATACAAGGTCGAAAATAACGCTTTAGCCTCCTTGGCTCTTGTAAATCCTGATTTAACTACAGTGGATATATATATATATATATATATATATATATATATATATATATATATATATATAAAACATCTAAAATATCTACAATATCTAAATGTTGTATTTAAGCGTTATTATGATTTACATAGTTACTCTTCAAAAATAAAAATATAGTTTTGGTAATAGTCCTTATTTGCCTTTAATCCCGTGCGCAACGTAACTTCATTGGTTTTAATACTGCTAAGTATTTACAGAAGCTTACATTTTGACGTGACAACGTCTTAAATTAGGTTGCGGCTCGGAGTCACTCATGAAAAAGTGTAACGCCCGGTAACGTTACGATGCCCGTCCAGTGGGTCCGCCGCACGGGATCCGCACGGGATAAAGCAGATAACTGTGGGTCCGCCGCACGGGATAAAGCAGATAACTATGTTTATTCGTGAAAATGTGGAGTGCTTAGATTCGTCATTTACAACAACTACAACAATAAAGGTAAATAATTGTACACTGATATTTCATTATCGTAAACTATGATTGATTGATTAATTGATAGATTGACACAAAAGTTGAGAAACTGAGTTTATAGGTTATGTCATACTATTGACAAATGTTGATAGTGTTAAGTAAATTATTAGTTTAAATCACTCTGCAATCAATCGTAATTCAGTCGATTGAGAAGAAACAGCGCGTATTGCTAGTCAAACATTTAAAATAACAAATTATAACCTCTAACCTGTCATAACAGTGCGACCAAACAAACGAACTAAACCGACCAATCACCACGCGCGGAGTTAGAATTTAACTGTGTTTAGCAAGAATTTCAAATTCCAATTTTAGTAAATGTTTTATTCAACTTTACCATTTACAATAACAAATTTTAATTAATTTCAAATTATGTACAATGTTTTAGTAAACAAAATATATTTCTATAGTTAAAATTTGTGCAATTCTTATTTTCATTCAATTCCTTGTTCCTATTGTGCAATTTAATAATATTCATATCAATAAATATTCTACCGAGAAAAAAGACGTTGTCACGTAAAATCTTCGCCCGTAAAACCGACTTTACAGGCAACCATAATTTTTTAATCTTCTAAAAGTTTTGACAGTATTTTGCTGACTTAGTTTACAGTTTATATAGTTGCTCGTAAATTGTACCAATTATATTTATTGTAGCCTAGTCAAACTCTAAAGCTTGATTAATGGTTCTTAGAGGAAAAATGACAGAATAATCAGTTCTTGAGCATATCGCGGTACAACCAGTTCTGTTATTATAAGGTTGGTGAGTGCAACAAGAGGTAATGATATCTTAATCTTAATATCTTATTTCTTAATCATACGTTTTACTATGACATACCAGTGGCTGGATTTACGGTGTTAAACACCTTTTGGAACAATTATTTGTTGAAAACTGTGCTTAATTTTCTTTTACATCATCATTTCCATCCATATAATACCCTCCTATAATTTTTAAGAGTGACTAGAAAAAGCTCATATTTCTAGAGATCTATTTAATTCAACACCACATATACATAATACATCTCACAAATATAATCAAGCGAAACTTTCTAGGTGTGTATATATGAAACTCGACTGAAGTTACAGACAGGTCGCTCTATATAAACATCAAGAGTAACACTTTCCTGGATTTTCAACTGGTGTGAATATAGTTATCAATAAAACCGATTCCATGTTCAAAGCTGAATTCAATTTATAGGAAAGAGTAAAGTTGATTGTGACGCCTGAGGGCTCCAAAGCTTTTACTGGCTCAGTGTTCGTCATATTGAGTTAGTACTCACTTTCAGTTGACAGACTCTACAGTAAAATAGTACTGAGTTCGTACTTGTGAAGAACAATTATTACATATTAAAATATATGCGTACGGTAATTGATGTAAAGTTAACTGATAATGTGTTTTATCAACTGAGTAAAACAGGCTGTTTTATTTCCGATTTATTAGTTCGCTCATTAAATACTAAATCTATTTTGTTGAATCTGTAGACCACATAGATTAAAATATGGTTTTTTATTCATAACTTATATGTATTATGTTATCCACTCTGATGTTTTGGCACTTTATACACTTAAATATAATCAGTACAAAACTATAAGGGCCTGGTATGAAAGGACTAACAATTAGTCACGGCTTTTTTACAAATTTCGTTGCCTTTGGATGTTGTTTGTTGTGGTGTTGAGTACTTCTGGTTCAAGATACTTATACTTCCAACACCAATATTGAATTTGCTTTGTTGCCACGATTGAGAAAATATGTATATTTATGACCATTGTAATGTAAATTGTCTGTACTTAACATTTATACTATACTATAGATTTATATTAAAAGTGAATTTTGGTATTTCTTTGAATGAGCATGTCAGCACATCAAATTATTTATCAGTCACGTGTTAATGGGTTTGTATACATTTTATCAACTGTATAAATCATATCATATATTGAAATAGTTAAGAAAATGACTTAAGAAAAAATATAAACTTAAAATCTAAAGTGCATTAATTAAAACTGAAAACAAGTTTAATTTAAATTTACAATTTACAAAAAGGTTTACAAATAAATTAAGTTTACAAGCAGTTGAAGGAATAAACCTCTCTGAAACAATCTACACTTTCAATTCCTGTAAAATAACGACTTTGAGGAAATTGAAAAACTTCTACAGTTAGCAACAGTGAGAGATGGCTCTGTACTTCCGCTGTTTACAAGAAAATTGCTCTATATCCTTAGAGAAACTGCTGTGAGAACGGTTTTGTTTTTATCTCGAAGGACATAACAATACTAGTCTGTAAACAACAAAAATGTAGTAACCATATTAACTTAATTCCTCTCACAAATAATAAAAAAAAGTAATAATCAATTTTTAACATCTAACAAAAATACTTAAAATTGACATATCATAGCTTATAGACTGAGTAACACAGAATATCTAAATTACGATTATTCAGCTCTTATACATTTATATCGGTATTTTATATATGTACAGTGTATGATTACTTCTATTGTATAACTAGAGACCCAATGCAGCTTCGTCTGAAATGATTCTAATTGTATGATTGGCAGGAAACTTTACTGTACGTTGGTCTCCATCTGTTCCCAAACGTCACTACAAATACATTACTGTTCTCCCTACTCTAACTCTCCCACCCTGCGCTAATCCAATACCCTCATGGTTTCAAATATGTATGTTATCGAGGACCATTCTATTTATTATCATGTAAGTAAATGATTTTAATTTTTAATTCACTTTTCAAGCCGATACCGAACTAATATTTTCAAAGAGTGTTAAGTTCACATGAGTGATACCGTGGCTTTCCTCCAGTTTTATTTTTCATCGACGGTTATGAAAAACTCCAAAATAAAAGCTAATTTCTCCAGATACGTGTTTGACTAAATGTAAAAATTCGATTCAGACATTACTTCACTCATCATGTATGTATGAGTTAAAAACGAAAAAATCTCGAGAAATGAATACAGGCAGACTGAAATATTCAGGAAAATATAATATTGTGATTACTGCGATCTGTAAAGGGAGAGTTTAGATTAGGATTGACTAATTGAATGGCTCAAATCTATTCAAATAACCACTACGTTACTACGTGATACCCTAAACAGATAAATTATAAATGTATCGCGGTAAAGAGTATTTAAACTACATGTATACGTAGTACCAGACACTTGCAATATCACAAAGATGAAACTGGATACAGGAAAACTGATGACTACAGCTTGGTTTATTTAATTACGTCAGGGATTTTCTACAATACCATTCTGTTGAAATGGTGTGCTCAGTGTTCTTGTTCTTGTTAATTAGTTAACAATTATGTTGACTCAAAACTCTAGTTTCTGGTTCTATGGAGATATTACAGCTTTGGTATTTAAAGTTTTGAAAACTATTACATTTGCTTCATTTGTATTTTTGACTAACACACAGTTTGTACCATTTAAAATATTATTAAGTACTATTAAATTTAGCTTTATAGAGTTATTAAGGAGTGCACTTACTTACTTTTTGGTTTACTTATTATATTTATGGAAAATGCTGCATAACGCAGTTATGATTGAAAGCCATGACGAGAAAATTAATACTTATTCAGCAGTTTTGAAGATACATTTAGTTACACTTTCATTCGTATGGTAGACCTGTGAGTTACTGTACTGTGAGCGTTTCAATCTGCGGGATTCAAATTGTTTTTAAAGCATATTTTTTAGTATTAATCACTTAAGTGACAATTTCAACTTTAGTATTCTTCTTCAGTGACAGTAGTAAAACTAAATCCATTATTCAATTAATATAGTTTGATGGTATCGTACAAATGCTTAACAGTATCTTCGACATCATTGTTACATTCCAATTCAGCAAAATATTTATTGACATCTTTCCAACTTGAAGTTTGGTACCGATATTAATATAATTTCGCATTCAGATATAATTTCATATTTCTTTAGACAATTTAAAAACCCCTTGGTATTCTTTATTAACGACAGTTTATCTTATCTGGGAAAGACTCTTTATGCCCACCATATGAGTTCACTCAGTATATTCCTTGCTGATGTGTACGCTTCCCCGATTTCGTTCGTAATCGCTTTTCAATATTTATTACGTACTCTATATTTGAATCTATCCCATTTCTGTATCTCTGGGTTCTTCCAGGATGCTTTCCTTTTGGTTACCTTTTGAATACAAAAGCCGTTTGTTCATTATATATTTATTTTGTATTCAAACTGATGGTTTTTTCATTGTCCACAACAACTACAAACGCCTTGCTCTTTACGTTAGCAATCTTGCTTGGACTATCTAACTTTTAAAAGTCTCTGTAAGTGATGTATTTCGGATTACCTCTTTCCTCTCACATTTCAGTACACAATATACAAATTTATGATCTGCATTTTTCTGTAGTCATGTATATTTTATGAATCGATGACGCCGTTTCTCTCAAACTCAGCCGACTTGTGTACTATAATACGATCTAACAAAGTTGCCGAGTGTTTCGTAACTAGTGTTGCCTCATTTACCAGCTGAATTATATTATTTTATCCTAATAGTGACGTAAATTCTTAGCTCACTTTGACGTAGGTCAATGTTAGTGTCACCAAGACAAATTACTCAGTTGACCTTGACCGATAAGTAAAAAAAAAGGATTGAAACAGTGGTGATACACAACTATAACTGGCAGTCGTTGGTCTATACTCCACGAACCATACTTTTCATATACACGATGCTATCTTTGATATAAATGACAACTCCACCACCAACTTAGATTCATTGCATGCTTGCACGCCTATCACAATGTACCGGGATACACCTTGATATGTTGTGGTACCTGAGGGGTATCAGGATTAGGCTATGTTTCAGAGATTCCAAACACATCGAAATAAAAGTCTTTCACATATAAACGCATTTTGAAGTCTGTGTTCAAAGATCGTATGTTCAGATGAGCTATCTTTGATCTAGGTTTGCCCTCACCCCCAAATTCAGCTAGTTATCAAAGATCTGAGTGACGCCCAAACTCTCATGAGACTGATGGTTGCTAACAGGGTCAACCCTGGAACATAAAACCACGTGAGGAGTACCATCCTGAGCACAGGAATGGGTGTCTGCTACTGCAGAGCTCCGCACTGTAGAGATAACCAAAGCTAAAGACCCCTCTGGGATTGAATTCCGCATCCTGGGAGAGATTCCCCCTGGCAGTATGCTTCGACAAATATAACACCAGAATTGTTACACATTTACTCCATTTGACGATAAAAGCCACAGAGAACCCGTTAGCCAATGTTTTTCTAAATTAAAATACTATTTAAAATGATTTTAGAATTTTGTAACTGTGTCTTCAGCATACAGCAAATCCACTATATCGTGAGAAAGTACCCTCTTGATCGAAGTATATATACTTTTTTCCCCTCGCTCCATGATAATTTTTTTGGATTCATATCCCGTATCCAGATATGCTCTTAAATCTTTTAAGCCAGCGTAAGAGTTTTCTTGTTGGTTTTACATTTACTTTTTAACCAATTCTAAATCCTTAAATCACCCCAGTTCCAAATTTCAACAATCGAGTTAATAAGAAATGGTAAAAAATTTGTGCTCAATGTACAATGCAAAAATGTGCAACAAATCAATAAAGAATTATAAGTTATTAAGTTAGTAATTTTCAGTCGATTAAAATTGAAAACTTTTATTACTTTGTAAAAATATTTGGATTCAGCAAAATTCAGGTGATTTGAATGATTAAACAGTTCCTACATGGAGTCATGTAAATAATAAACGTTGTAACATGTTCGTTACATAAAAAGGATCTCAGTGATTGTAAAAGACTTTCTAATAGTGGGTATTATATGAAGGGATGGATGTGTGTGCGCGTGTGTGTCTGTTTCTGTGTCGTAAAAAAAACCAAGATTAAAGAATTAATTGTAAGTATTGATATTACAATCATTGCAAGGGAGAGAATTAGTTTCCATTATGATGGTACTGCATAATAACAATACCTGCAACTAGTTGTGATGAATACTATAAGAAATTTATTTTACAACGTTTCACTAAGACTTTTCAATCACTGAAATTGAATCATTTTTTCATCCAGCCTGCAGATGTGCCGCAGGTGAGGCGATGACAGCTCAGATAATAGAGCGCACTGATAACAGCACTGCGGCTACTGCTGGTTACCATCATTACAGCTTTTGTGTTAGAGAAAAACTAATTCCTGGCGCTGAATATTTTGTATAGTTTCAGTTTATTATAAAATATAAAACAACACTTTTTATATTTATAGAACCAATTTTCTATTGGTTGTTTTGTATACACATAATATATCATTGTTTTATCACGTACACAGAACCCCTGGACAAAAGCATTCGCAGTGTAAGTGTGTTGGTTATAGATTTGTTTTGATACGAGTAGTTTCATTATTTAACAACTGCTAGTATCATGTGCAGGATTAAGTTTGCCTTTGTAAACTTTAACGCAATATGGGGATTTTTACTGTTTTACGAAACGCTTTCTTACACTCATTTTCTTTCGTACTGTGACAGATCCAAAGGAAGCTATCATTTACCAAATGAAACGTTTGTTTTTGACATGTTTTTATCCCAAATATATGTCTTAAATTTTTGTTTTATATTATTTATTGTTAATTTAGTACATCGAAAATATAGTTTCCTTTCAATACAATTTTATATTATACTCCGTACCATTTATTTTTTAAAGTTTTCATTGTTTATAATGCATACATAGGCAATTAGTTATAGGTAGTTTAGTTGCTTCCAACGATAAGTCAAAACCAGGCAATGATAATTCAGAATATTAGAAATGTTAATATAAATAACATAACTTAAAATTTACCAAAAGCATCCACTTTGTACATACTTTCCGAATATCTATGGAATCCTTATGTGGACTTATGCGAAAAGGCTTGAGATAGCAATGTTTAAAGTAGTATACTTCATTCTTAGCCTAAGCCCATAAGAAAAAACACAAGGCGTGAGGTCCGGTCTCCAAAGAGATATTCATGTCGTCCATAATAGCTTACCAAACGCCCTGGGATGGGATTGTCAAACCACTCTCAAACATTTAATGCGAGGTGTGGTGGAGCCTCATCTGACATAACTATTATATTTTAAATTTTGACTATTAGTAAGTATCCAAACTCTATTTACGAGCATGTTGAGGAATAAAAACATGACATTGTTTTCTCAAGAGAAAAGGACCAATTAATTGTTTGTTTTGATCTTAATAACATACCGAACTGTGATCCTACGAAGCTTTATCAATTTCTCGTGCGTAAGGATTTTGTAAGAGATTTCATAAGGAAGGAATTACTTCTATCTGTTGGCCTTGTGAATCTATCAACAGCTTACAGTACAGCACGGACAAAGAGCCTTTTTAGCGAAATTTTGCAACCTGAACCTTATAGGGGCAGGAATCAATAATGAAAGGAAAAGTTAATTCTATATAACATGAAAACGGGACTCTTCTCTTTAGTTTTAGAAATATTTTACCAGCTTCTCAAAATGGGCGGAATGTTTTCCCAACAATTTGGCGGAATTTGTCAATGAAGGAGTTGTTTCTGAAAATAGTTGTATTGAAACAAATATTATTTGTATCTCTAGAATACGCCTTCGTCATGTGCGTTCAGATATATTATGTAAATAAATCTAATGGCTTTCTTTCCTTCTTTTTTTCTATCACCTTCTAATGTTAACGTAATATATATATAGACAGGGTGATTCATGAAGTTCTCCCCCCACTTCTACAGCACATTGTACTAGTAAAAAATAATGAAAATATGTTATATAAACATAGGTCCGAAAACACTTCGTTAGCGAGTTACAGCTAGCGAAAGATTTCGCCTGAATTCCTGGGTAAAAGAGTAAAATAAAGCCATACTGAACTTTTGGAAAAGGTTAATTAAGTAAGAAATATCGTGGATTCTTATGTATTTTTAATCTGATAAAGCTAATAAAATAGGTTTACGAACTGTACCTGTAGTAGTTTTTTGAGGGATTCAGGGTTAAATGCAAAAAAATTGGGATATCGAAACAATGTTTTTTTTAAGTTTGATGTACAATAACTTTGTTAAATTGGTAATAAATACATAAATCAACAAACATTAAATTGTAGCGAATTTAATTCTGAGAAAATTGATATAATCAAAGTCCTAAAATAAAACAGAAATAAGTACAAAAAATCGATTTTATTCAGTATAATACATTACTAGTTATTTAAGCAAAATTAATCAGGTTGGGGTCAACCGTACACACCTTTTTTATAATAGATGTTCGAAAATGAGGCCATCATTATCAATACATTTTGCAGCACGTTTGTGTATTGCTTTTGTTGCGTTTCTTAACTTTTCAGGACTTCCCTGTTTCTGCACAGCCGAATCCATAATACGGGCAATTAATTCATCACGAGAATTCACTTTTGTCTTGGTATACAATGTCTTTCAATCCATCCCCAGATGCAATAATCCAATGGAGATAGATCTGGTGATTTTGGTGGCCAAGGGTGAGGCCCACCACGACCAATCCAGTGTCCAGGAAATTGATGATTTAAGTAAGCAGAAGCGGCACGTGAAACGTGGGGAGGTGCTCCGTCATGCTGGAAGTACAAAATTTTGTCTGAGCTGTAAAGGAACATTCTCTAACAGCTGCGGCAAACTCTTCTTGAAGGGAAATGCAAATAGAAACTCAGCATTTAGGCGTCCAGTAATATGAAAGGTCCAATCAGCCGATTGTGCAAAAGGCCACACGAGACATTGAACGCTAAATCGGTGTTGAAAGTTCTGTTCCACTACCTCATGTGGATTTTCTTCTGCCCATGAGTGTTCATTGTGCAAGTTAATTGACACCATCCCGAAGTGAATTGTGCCTCATGCGTAAAACAAAAATACGCTTGTAGAGTTGTTTATTAATATTCAAAAAGTTGCAAAACTCCAAGCGAAGCGGGCCATCCCCTAGCTGTAGATGTTGAACCTTATGTTTATGAAACGGATAAAAATTTGTTTCGATTAAGTGACCTCCACACCGTTGACTGCGAAACTCCTATCCGCCTAAAATACGTCGTGTACTTACACCTGGACTGCGATGAACAGCATTAATAACAATATGAGTAAACAATGAGTAATGAGTAAATGAGTAAAATGATTTATTTCCTCAAATAAAAATACAATAAAAACAAATTAACCTCTTGGAATTAGTGACCAAATTTCCAGTAGTTATGGTCAGTTTTAATAAATATATCATCAGTTTTAATAATATACCATCATTCAAGTTGGACAGCTCGTTCATAATTGGTTCTCTAGTACTTGGTAGTGATCCTGTTTTCCCGAAGAGTACGAAAAAGTTCCTGAAATTGTTTTGGTATCTGGAAACTCTCCTATTAGGGTAACGTAGTTCATATTCTTCTAACAGCAGCTCTAGCATTACCATTACAGTAACCCAAAATAAAACCAATATCAGCGTATTCCTCTGATGTAAATAAGTAAGGCATTTTTTCGCTGAATAAACAATCGAATTATAATCACAGAAAAATTGCATTTAATAACACGATTCACAGAACCCGATCTCCTGCTGTAGCTTGCAAAAACACCACTAATACACAGTTCTAACGTACACAGTACAGAATACCATTGTTGATCAGCTGTTATTCGTGCGTTACCAACTTAGAAATTAATAAAACAAAAAAACTGCATTTCGATGATTAGTAAACAAAATCAATAATGGGAAAATGTTTGCTTCATTTATTTTCGAACATTTGATGTAAATTTTGATTTTACAAAAAAAAATACAACGTAATAAAACCATGATATTTTTTATTTACAAACAAATTATTTAACAGTTAATCTTGTTTTCTCAATTTTTTCTCATCATTAAGGAACAAACATTTTGTTTTTGTTTTATTTTAACTAAATACCGTACGGTATTTCTTTACAGCTAGTAATGTATTATACTGAATAAAATCGATTTTTTGGTACTTATTTCTGTTTTATTTTTAGACTTTGATTATATAAATTTTCTCAAAATTAAATTCTCTACAATTAATGTTTGTTGATTTTATGTATTTATTACCAATGTAACAAAGTTATTGTACATTAAACTTAAAAAAAAACATTGTTTCGTGTCCCAATTTTTTGCATTTAACCCTGAATCCCTCAAAAACTACTACAGGTACAGTTCTGAAACCTATTTTATTAGCTTTATCAGGTAAAAAATACATAAGAATCCACGATATTTCTTACTTAATTAACCTTTCCAAAAGTTCAGTATGGCTTTATTTTACTCTTTACCCAGGAATTTCAGGCGAAATCTTTCTCTAGCTGTAACTCCGCTAACGAAGCGTTTTCGGACCTATGTTTATATAACATTTTTTCATTATTTTTACTAGTACAATGTGCTGTAGAAGTGGGGGGGGAGAACTTCATGAATCACCCTGTATATATTTTTGTGTATTTTGGAATTATTTCAAATCCAGCCAACTAATTATATTTATTTGTATTATATACACAGTAATAAATACACACATTATATACAGTTATACTTTTAATATCATAATTATCATATTATCTTTCTGTGTATACAGCAATATAGCTTCATAATATCGAGATACCTTAGTAAAATATTTCCGAACCGTGTTAAAATGTACAGAATGGTTGGATGGTTAAACACAAAACATTTATTTAAATAAGATAAAAGTCAAGTGGGAGCAAATCCGGATATAACAATTCACTGAACAATGGAGTATTGGCCGGTATTTCGTTATACCCTGTGAGTGTCACGGGAGCAATGCGCGAAGTAACCAGTAGCATTAGTCAGTAGTAATCTGTAGCCAGTAGCATTATCAGCTTCACCGTGTTGTGTAGAGTCCCATCGGAGCTGACAAAACGTATTAACTTGTGAATACAATAGGAAAAGCGTTAGTTTTCATTCGTTTATTCATATAAACCTTTATCTATTTATCTAGGAATTAATTGAATTGATGTTTATCCAATACATTACACATAAAAAAAATTCAATACAAAATTTAATTTGCCATTTTCTATTATTAATTATCGCAATCATGGAAATTTAGGTGCTAAATTCTAAAATATGCAATGAAGTTAATTTAAGCTACTTTGAAGTGAGATACAACTTTGCACAAGTGAAGAGATTGTAGAGAGCACTTGAAACTTTAACCATCACCGACACTCGCTTTTAACTGCTGACACTGGTAACTGCTACACTTTGTTATCAAGTGCTCTCAGAGTCCACAAAGCTCTGATCCGATAGTGATATAGTGTCGAGAGCTCATCAACCTATCATCACTATTCAGCTATCAACTACCCTGTATACAATATGTCGTTATTCTACCCTTCCCACATAAATACAGTTAAGGTAAGTCCAAGGTACGTCTCTATCTTCTACCAGATTCTTATTTGAAGAATTAAAATAAATATATTAATTATATTAAAAAAATAAAATAATTCTATCCCTTGCAGTTCCAACTATCTTTTTCCAATTCCTAACTAATAAGTTTTATATACATTATATATCTTACCATATTTATAGATATGAAGTCAATCTAGGATAATTCCAATATTTTTAATTTCAAAAGTTTGGCTAGAATTAATTTTTATCCCGGTCGTTTGAAAGTTAAGTTCAACTAGGTATGTGTTCACAACACCACGCGTCAGGATTTTCTAAGCTTCTGAGCAACGTTTTTAGACCATTGTTTATTTCATTCTCAAGATGTCCTACGGTTAGACATACAGAGGTTATCACGAGATAACCGAATCAAGCAACGTCGAGCGTGGCTGTTGCTTGGATGGGTGACCGCTGAGCGATCCTGTCCTTGCAAGTAGCCCGCCTACCCAGCCATTGGTGGTGGTTCGGAAGTCACCTTTAAGCCGTTGGTCCCCAGGTTAAGTGTTAGAGAGGGCTTCTTAGCCCTAACTTCGCCTGGTAAAATAAGACATTACTTTAATTTTCTTTACATAAAAGGTTTACACTCTCTCCCCCAGCAGACAAGAGAGAACTTGAGTTAGACTACAAGTGATAGGTTTCAATGACATTCATAAAAAATTCCATGGTTGTTCATGTAATATCATAAAACTCATTGTTTCTATGTAGTAATGAAGCTACAAGCAAAGTTTAAGGTCTACAGATGAAATTTTTTACCGAATATCTTGCCACATGATATATCCACATTTTATGTTCAATAACTTAGGTTTCATAACAGTTTATAATAAAACTCTTAATACCAAGTCATCAAAATATTCTTTTGGGTCAGTTAAACTCTATGTACTAATACGTCACATGTTAAAATGTAATTTCATTATTCGCCGTTTTATTAAAAATTTTTTAATTCAACGATTTTCTTGTTGCCATCATGTTCACCAAAAAGATCTAAAGACTATTCCTTCAATTAAATAGTAAATGCTGAAGTAACATATCACTGCATTTGAGGTTACATGTAAATTTTCTAATCGCTCGTGTTCAATTTAATTAAGGGATTAAATTTAAGCATTGTATTTTTGCGTCATGCCGACATAATTACAGAGAGCTAATAGTTGTAACTCAAAAATAGGGTCATAGTATTGCAGTCTTAATAAGTTGCATTTTATCATGAAGAAACATATTTTTATAATTCTAAACACTTTACAATTTGTATTTAAAATTTAAATATATTAAAATATGGGTGTGCGGTTGGTGTGTAACAGATCATACGATAAATATTAAAATGAGGTAGACCTCTTTCATAATTTTATGAAGTCTTCTAAGCAGAGACTGGCAAATATAAAGTATATTAATTGAGGAATACCTTTTAATAGGTATATGATACTAACAATGATAAACTGACATTGATCGATGTTCATTTTACATTGTAAAAAGCGAGTAAAACGGATCGACACGCTAAACAAAACGTATGTTATCTACACCTTTAAAGTTCAGTCACTGCAGCAAATGCTTGTACGCAAAACTGACCGTATAAAAAACTTCGCTTAGTACAATGTTACAAATTTTAGAACTTCGTTTTCAAAACTGAGATCTAACCTTTTGCGGTAGTCCACTTTCTCTTTTCAATGGTGTATTTTCATTATGTTTCTCCCAATAACGCTCTTTACGCTCTTTCCAATTACTAAATCCATAGTTATCAAACTACAAAGGATCTGTACTCCGATTCAACATTTTCATTTTTTCGTGATTGGTGTATTTCAAACCTTAATTTCTTATCGCATTCCTAACAATTATACTTTACATCATTATTAAGTTCATTTAATTCATGTTTGCCTTTCATAAGGCCCAAGACCATGAATGTAAACAAATTATTATTTAGTATACTGCTGGATGAGTATTAAAATATAAAGTTTTCAGAACTGTTGATAGCACAACCCGATCGTTTCTTTATGTCTCCAATGTTAACTACTAAGATACTATATAGTGGAAGTTACGTTAAGTTTAGCGTATACAACCTCTTATAATATATTACGATTGTGTTGTTTCTATTTAAATGGATAAAGTGTCTATTAACAATTATTAACCAAAATGTACTTAGTGAGAAAAGTGTATAAAGTATTAACTGGATTAAGGGTTAACTGGAGATAGCTCCTGTACATCCACCAGTATATTCAATTTGGAGCGTCGCGTCGATGGTGTTAAAGTTTTTCAATTTACTTACTTCGTAAGTCTTAATAGTCAGCCTCCTCGTAGGGACTTACATTTACTTGACAAATTATTAAAAGCTGCATACACTTAGTAGTAATGTTGTATGAAAGCTAGTTCAAGAATTAGTTTTTTGGCGTTGCTAATGTTATCAACTTTAAACGGGTAAAATTGTCGTTAAGCACTGTAGATGCAACATATGTAATGTTAAACATTGATGAATAATAATAAATAATTATGAATTAATTAATAAATACATATAAAGTTTATTGAATAAACATTTAATTAAAAAAAGTTTGAAGATGTTTGTGCTGAATGAAGCACAGGGTTTCATATCGGAAAAACAAAACCATAATTTCCATTTACAAATCCCGTGGAGTCATGGAATAAGTTAGGTATTAGTGACTGAAGTATTATTTAATACAATGTATGCAACATGCGTATGCTTCCAATATTTTATTTATGTTGACAACTACCAGATTAAGAAAGGACGTTAAACATATCCATTATGAGATTTTGGTAATAATATTCATAATACATAGAAAAATATGTATTTCTTTGATATGGTAAATGAGTTTATGCTATACGAATTGTAAAGAAATGCGTGTTTTGAAATTACAAAAATATGATAAAACTTTGAAAAAATAACAATAATACCATCAAACAAGAATGTTTTTCATTGATTTCATTTGTTTATTTACTAATTTGTTTATTTTAAAAAGGGGACTCCCAATGAATAGGGTTTGATATTTTAAATACTGATATCGAAGTAATGAAGAATATTTCACACCAAACTTGAATCCTATAGGAGACGTCGTTCGACAGTTATTGTGTTTAAGACTTACAGAAATCAGGATTTCATCATTACTTCACGTAGTGATCATTGCTCAGCCTATCCCAGAGTAATTGGGTGGCCCTTTCTAAACTGCATTGTCTAAATATACTGAATTATATTTATTAAGAGTATCATTTATGCAACTCCAGCCTCAAAATCTAAACATAATAGATCACATTTGCAATAGAATACAATTGTTTTATTTCACTAGCTATTATCCACAATACTCATAAAATAATTACAATAGAATTATTAAATTACTATTTAGTGAAATCATCTAGTTTTTGATATGATGGAGCTCTATGATAATTTTCAAGCAAAAGCAGGCATATATCTGATATTTATTATTTCGGTACCCATGGTTAAGCGATTCTCAAGTCGAATAAAAACTTTTACAAACTTTTGTTTGTGTGTGTGTGTGTGTGTGTGTGTGTGTGCGCGTGTGTGTGTGTGTGTGTGTGTGTGTGTGTACATCAGTATGTAGGACTGAAAAGCTCTATGTCTACGGCTTTTTTATGAACGAACAGTTTAAAATCTATCAGTATATTCCCAACGTTTACATTCACTTCCAGTCAAATTTATTTATGGTGCGAGCGTTGAGTTTGCGTTGTTGACCTTTCAAGAAAATAAATATATATTGAAGTTTTCACAAGATCTGATTAGGTAAAAAAGTGTCAACTACCGGTCTTTGTTATCATCTACTTTAAAGTCTGAGATATTTAAAGTTGCATAGATGAGCTTGCTTTTTCATAACAATTAAGATAATATACATACTCGCGTTCGATCGATTTACTGTGCTCAAAAAGTGTCCATTAGAATCACACGCGCGCGCACACACACACACACAAACACACACATATATTATATTAAAGTAAAAAATGTATGTAAATATCTTTTAAAATCAATTTTAAGACTAAAAATGTATAACTAAGCATACATTTATGTACGTGTATCGTATATTCGCAAGTGGCCATATTTTAAGATAGGCAAATCCAGTACATGCAATCTCCTAGAGTTCTTGATTAAAAAGAAAATCCGTCCAAAGATAAAGATTACTACATGTAGTTGTAATCTTATTTTCAAGAAGGATATTTTTTTGCACTTATTTTGCACGAGAGTTCACGTCGCAATCTGGGACTGACATCCAATATTGTGATGTTACAGGACGGCTCTCTAGAGGCGCATTTTCTTCTTCTGATGTCGCTTACATTTCTTGTTTCACTTGATCTTTACTTTCACTAATTTAATATCGACATTCTTTAAAACAACATGGAAATAAAGTTTTAATTTTGTTAACTTAAGATATTTACCAAATATAAAACAAGATTACCACCACTACAAAATGACGTGTGTTGTGTGTTTCTATCTAGATTGATGATTTTAACACAAAAAATAAGATACAAGTATTTTTACTCTGAACGTATATAATTCCCCAGTAGAATTATTTAAAGTTGTTTTGCAGCAGAATAATAACTCATAACTTTGACTTCCATAATTTAAATTTAAAACTGATATGCAATTTTCGACAGTTAATCAATTTTTATTCATAATTAATAGAGAAGGTTTAGTTTTTAATTTTTAGTAGAAGACTCCTTGTTATCTTAAAATACTTAGGGCTTTCCTCTGCCAAAATCAATACTGGTGAGTTTATCCAAATGACCTTTGTAGCTATCGTCCAATTTGACGGCCGTCTCTCATTGGTGGACACATCGCGTGGTTCTGTCTGTCTGTCTACCGTTCAGGAGTGTCCCTTAGACGCCCGAACTTCAGTTGTATCGTCGAAGCCGTTCTGGAGATGTTGCAGCGGTCACTCCAAAGTCTGAAAATTGTTTCCTCTCTAATTAATGCCGTCCTGGGTCTCGATGCCCTATTGTCTCGTTCTTGCTAGCAGTATCTAATTGTACTGCAAGAGCCGTTCTGGAGATGTTGCAGCGGTCACTCCAAAGTCTGAATATTGTTTCCTTTCTAATTAATGCCGTCCTGGGTCTCGATGCCCTATTGTCTCGTTCTTGCTAGCAGTATCTAATTGTACAGCAAGAGCCGTTCTGGAGATGTTGCAGCGGTCACTCCAAAGTCTGAATATTTTTTCCTCTCTAATTAATGCCGTCCTGGGTCTCGATGCCCTATTGTCTCGTTCTTGCTAGCAGTATCTAATTGTACTGCAAGAGCCGTTCTGGAGATGTTGCAGCGGTCACTCCAAAGTCTGAATATTGTTTCCTCTCTAATTAATGCCGTCCTGGGTCTCGATGCCCTATTGTCTCGTTCTTTGCTAGCAGTATCTAATTGTACAGCAAGAGCCGTTCTGGAGATGTTGCAGCGGTCACTCCAAAGTCTGAATATTGTTTCCTCTCTAATTAATGCCGTCCTGGGTCTCGATGCCCTATTGTCTCGTTCTTGCTAGCAGTATCTAATTGTACTGCAAGAGCCGTTCTGGAGATGTTGCAGCGGTCACTCCAAAGTTTGAATATTGTTTCCTCTCTAATTAATGCCGTCCTGGGTCTCGATGCCCTCTTGTCTCGTTCTTGCTAGCAGTATTTAATTGTACTGCAAGAGCCGTTCTGGAGACATGATACGGTTGTGGTCGTTCATCCCTTTGTTCGCGCGGTAGTGGAAGTGTCGCCCTGGGTCTTTATGCAGAACTTAAAAAGTATTTATTCAGTACCATTTAAGCCAAGAATCTTTTTATTGGAGTAACAGTTTTCATCAACTAACCTTACGATATGAATATTAATGCATTGGAATGAAAAGAAATCAGTATGGGCATTTTATGGAATACTTTTAAATTTTCCATGAGTGTTTTTAGAGAAAAGAGCGCCATAATGGGGGAAACCACTAGTCACAAGTCTTACGTTCGGCCAAGCTAACAAAGAAGATTGCATTAGTTAGTATAATATCGAATATAACAGCAATTATAAAATTGTAATTGGAAATAGAACATTCAAGTAAAGTATTTAGTACTATACATTAAATATATAATATCCAATTTCAATGGTCACCAGCAAGAAAGCCACAGCCGCTGTAATAACACTCCTTAAGAACGTCTTTTATTCCACTATTTTCATTAAGTCTGCATTTAAATTTATTAAAAGAGCAGTTTCTATCCACCCTTGATCTTTAGATTTTGCTCATTCGCCAATCTTCCGCATAAAAGGAACATTTATAGTTTTTAAGAAGAAACATATATGAATGCCTCTTATCAGAACTAGTAAGCGTGACTAACTTCAACCAAGTAAAAGTTGATTAAACTGAATCAGTTTTTCCAACCTGACGCACCTTTTATAGGAAAAATACTTTCATTTATACACACTGTATTGTCTGATGAAAATAAAATAATGGCATTCGAATATATTTCACAAACTGGTGTATTAATAATTATAATGTTCCTTAATGTATTGATTGTTCATTAAATAGAAATAATTATTTAATGGAGCGATTTATAAACGATTCGATATAACTAAATTTATATTACATCCCAGTAAAACAAGAAAAGTACAATAAAGAAGTGGAAATTCCGGACAGAAAATAAATATTGGAAATGTAATTTACTCGTTTCATTTCTCGTAGGCATTTTACATTATGTGACGTTATATTCTGACAACATTATTTTCTTATTTCTTAAAATAATAGTAGGAAATATATTTTACTACGAGATATATAATCTGTACATGACATTTGTATTTTATGAAAGTAGTGGAAGATAACAAATTAGAAAATAATTAAAGTATAATGTAAGAGTTCTAGTATCGTAATTGAATATTTTCTCTAATGCCTGTAAGTGAATACACAGTAAATAAATATAACGGAATAAAATGAGACAATGCTTAATATCCGATACCTACGAGGAGTGTTTCATTTCATTATGTCTGTAAGCTGAATGTCTTGAGATATTTAACTATAAATTCAGGTTTTTGTATACACGCTTATTCTGTTTACTGTTCATAAAAAGTAAAATGTTAAGAGATTTATGTTGAAAATTTTCAGGTTGTGTTCTATTTTAATGTTTATACGTGGTTTTGTGTTTTAAGAATTATTTTCAAGACCCTTAAAATATAGGATGTAGCCGAATAAAACTGAATTTGCGTCAGCTTGCATAGTACATTTTGCTAACTCCAGCCACTTTTAAAATTTGAAATCTAGGATATCGTATTTTCCACTGTTACTATATTACAAAACTACTACGGATTATGAATGGAATATTTCTGAAGTACAAGGCTGTGCAGATCCTAAACACGACCCGTCTATATGATATACTAAACCCGTGGCTTTTCTGCTAAACACACACACACACACACACACACACACACACACACACACACACACACACACACACACACACACACACACACACACACACACACACACACACACAACACACCAGCTGTTGCCCGCGGCTTCGCACGCAATTTTTAGAACCGAAGTCCTTATAAAAAGCAATTATGATGTAATATGATGGGAGTCCTACAAACATTTTAAAACATAAGTAGGCATGCTTCAGGTAGATATTATTAAGTTCATGGTAAATAGTATCAGAGTTTAACTTAATTATTGTATCATGTTTGGCACGTGTAGGAGCATTTCTGGTTCTAATTAATTATATACTCGTACATAACGTCACAGCTGAATCTGCCTTGAAATCCCGATGAAGAAAACACAAATCTCGGATCACACAGGTCTCGGAAACTTACTTTGGTCAAAAAGCGTATATTTCCAGTCCTTGTCATATATTTCAGGTCTAAGATACTTCCAGTACCATAGTAGAGTTTGCCTTGTTGTTCTGACGAAGAAAAAATATATACTTACATAGGACCGAGATGCCTACTTCGGTTAAAAAGTGCCTACTTAAGACCGTTTAAATTCACTTACCTACTATGTCACAGATTAGCTTGCCATATTGCCTCGATTAAAATACTATATACGTTTTCGGTTATATAGTTCTCGGAAATCTATTTTGGTCAAAATCGTGTTGGCATAGTTGAGTTTGCTAGGACTGAGAAGCCTATTACGACCTAGGGAGAAGTCCTACCTACTTCTTATGCACTTCCGGTTTAATGGGGAAATCCTTATTAAGGTTATGCAACATTCCAAAATAATCGTTATTTAAGTTTTGCGTTACACTTGTTTTTTGGACTGTAGCCAGGGAAAGAATGAATCGTTAAGGTATGTTAGTATTCATTTCTCTGTTTTTCCGTAAGCCATTGTTAAAATGTAATATCATAATGTCAAGGAAGCCCACCAGTTTAAAGTAACTTATGTGAAAACATTCGTAACTTTGTTCATTAAGGTTAGTTTTATAGCAGAATTTAATGCATTAAGTGATTTTAATTCATCACTGGCGCAATCTGGAGTAAAATGTATATATTAATGTTTTATTTACTATCTGCATTACACTACCGATCAAGCACTGTTTACTTATTATTGATAAATTTAAATGTAAACAGATGTTTCAGAAAGTTTGTCAAATTATAGCTGTCAACAGCTGTTTAGTGCCAGTTTAATTTGAATTATGAAACGTTATTACGTTTCGTTCTTATCATAACATTCGAATGTAAACAAACAAATTTTTCAATTTGAATTCGACTTTATTTAGTGAAATGAATGTGTTATGGGTGATAAAAAGCACTCTAAGTGTTAATTCAGACCAAAAGCTATACCTGTTTCAAATTTCAGCACAAGCCGTATAGGAGTTTAAGCGTCATTCGAGAACAAACCTCCAAACATCCAAACATCTGAATATCCAAACATTAAAACTTTCACATTTATAATATTAGTAGGATATATATTTATATAATAAAAAACACACACACACACACACACACACACACACACACACACACACACACACACACACACACACACACACACACACACACACACACACACTGCTAGATAAAGGGAAGGGAACCCCTATAACGCCTTCGTCGTTTAGACCACTCTGCATGCTGGACATAGCAGGAAAACTGCTTGAGAAGCTCATTCAAGGTAGGCTTCGCAACGACATCGATCGTGCCGGAGGTTATGCGACAAACCAACATGGCTTCCGAAAGGGGAGATCGACAATTGGCGCGATTCAGAAGGTAACGGAGACAGCTCGAGAGGCATGGTCTGGGAGCCTCAAAGCTCGCAAGGTGTGTCTTCTCCTCACATTCGACGTAAAAAATGCTTTTAACAGCGCGAATTGGGAAGACATTTTGGACGCTTTAGAGCACATATTTGTGGTGAAGCCAGAAAATCTGGGAATGATCGACGACTACCTCGACAAGAGGAAGCTGATTGTGGAAACGACGGAGGGCCAGCGAGAACATGAAGTAACAGCCGGCGTGCCTCAAGGCTCAATTATGGGTGCTGACCTCTGGAACGCTGACTACGACGAGCTCTTGCGAATCTCGTTGCCGAAGCAAGTACAGCTCACGGCCTTTGCTAATGACGTTGCGACTACGATAGTGGTAGATAGTGCCGAAGAAGCAGAGTTTTTAATTCGGGAGACCACCGATGCCATTGAAACATGGCTTGAAAAACACCACCTGAAACTCGCCAAACAGAAGACAGAGATGGTCGTCTTGACTAGACAAAAATGGTTCCCAAAACCATTCACCATAGAAATAGGAGGCACAACTCTGACGCCAACAAGAGCTCTACGCTATTTAGGAGTAATGATTGATGAGAAGCTATCCTATCGCGAACACCTCGAAAGTGCATGCAAGAAAGCCAGCAAGACCGTATCCAGCCTATCAAGGATCTTGGCCAACTCGATAGGACCACGAACCAGGAAAAGACGAGTCCTGCTTGAGGTAGTTCACCCTGTACTGCTTTATGGAGCAGAAATATGGGCGGACGTCCTGAAGCAGAAAACGTATCGGCGAAAGGTAGCAGCGGTGCAGCGGAGAGGCGCTCTCAGGGTTGCCTGCGCATACCGCACCGCCTCCGAAGCAGCAGTACTGGTGATTGCAGGAGCTGCGCCTATCGACTTATTGGCGTTTGAGAGAGCCAAGCTCTACGACGCTAAAGGAAATGGTGACAGCTCCACGGAGGCAAAAACAAGAATAAAAAACGAGACGCAACAAGAGTGGCAGAACCGATGGACGTCGGGGGAGACAGGCAGATGGACGGAGCGCCTCATTCCGAACATAGATGTCTGGGTCTCTCGGAAGCACGGGGACACGGACTTCTTCCTGACCCAGTTATTGACGGGACACGGGCAGCTCAATGCTTATCTTTTCAAGATGGGCCTGCACACCACACCGACGTGCAAATACTGCCCTGACAAAATTGACAACGTCGAGCACACGTTCTTCGAGTGTGCTCGGTGGATTGACTATAGAAGTACCACTGAAGAGATCATAGGCACCAGGCTCTCCCCCTCAAGCCTGGTGGCCTATATGATCAAAAAAGAAGAAAACTGGTCAGCTGTTGAAGCTTACGCACAGCGCCTCCTGAAAGCTAAAATCGCAGAAAGGGACCAGTAACCTGGAGTAGGCGTCGCAAGACGCAGCACGGACTGGATTGATGTAATGCTAACGCGGTTCCAATCCAGTCCCCCCCGTACCATCTACGGCGGGAGGGGAGAGGAATGTTTTTTTTAGTGGGTAGGTCTGCCAGTCTGGCAGGAATCCCACCCTACCCCCACGTATATCTGCCGGAAGATGGATGGTGGAGTTTAGCGATGGCGGTGTCTTTTGAAGATCTTTTTTCAGACCTCTATATTTTATATATATATATATATATATATATATATATATATATAACACACACACACACACTTACATAATTGCCAACATCAAGTGTAATTATAGTAATGTAATATACCAAATTAACTGTAAGTTTTGATCATATACTGGTCAAACGTCTAATAATTTAAGAATTCACACGACAGGGGATAGGCTTGACGTGTTCAATCAAGACAAAGGCGAACCTACACGATGAAGATAAAATTGAACAGTGTTTTACGCCAAAAAGAATCCTCAAAGTACCACAATGTCCTGATGAAAATTACGCAACAGCCTAAAATGAAAGCACGTGGAACAAGTTCATTAAATAATGTTAAAGTAAAAAATTCATATTGACTAAATTTAAAATAATTTTGTTAATAATTAGTTAATGCTGCTAGATTCTAATATCAGAAATATCAAGTAAAGTAATAATTAATTTACTTACTTATTACTTCTACCCACTTGACGAGTCACATACTTGATGAGAAAATACAGATCAACTACTCTTATTAATTACTTTGTTTGTCGGTTTCTGGCTAAATAAAATACACGTGTTGCCTTTATTAATGTTCGCGGTAACTTTACATCGAGATAACGGCTAATATTACACTCCGTGTCTCTAGAGTCAGCATTATAAGCCTATTCAGTGTGTAACTGACTCATTACGCCCTCCTCGCCTCGAATTGTAATAAAATGTTTGTAGAACTACTGCACGGTAACATTTAATAGCTCTATTATATCCATAATGCCCATAACTATATTATTTATATTCAATTTCACGTGTAAAATACCATATGATGTTTTTAACCTATGTACGTGAGGGAGAGGGTTACAACAAATAACGAATGTTACATGTTCTGATATGTAAAAATACCAACCGCTTTTATCGATTTTTAGGCAATTTGGTTTGCTCACCAGTAGTTGCTCTTGTGATATTTACTCACATGTTCTTTCAACTATACTTTTTTATCTCTGTAAGAGTGATCTCTATGCAGTGTTTAGTGATATCTATGTGAACTTCGACGTTAAATGACAGCGGCCTTAAAACAAGAGAATTCAAAACGAAACAACAAATCGCAAATGGTAACAATTAGTTTCTGTTGAATGATCCTTATTTTCTAATCCAAATTATTTCGTGATTCGTAACTATTTTTGTGCTTTTTTATTTCATAATATATTTCAAGGTTTTGATTATTTTCACCAGGTTTTTAAATTATTTTAACTTTAAGGTAAATAGTTTGGTTTTTTTGGCGTACATATTTATTAAATGCAGACGAGACGAGCCAATTTTCTCTCTGACGGAGTAACATTAATTTTTTATAAATGAAGGTGATGCTCTCAGTCCCTTTCAAATAATATATGAACGTTCTTAAAGATTTGTATTGCACTTATTATATACTTATTACATACATTTTTATTGTACTTATTTCTTGTTCAATATATTCAATATACATCTTCCACCATATTGTTATTACAATCGGGACTTGGCCTTGGAACCCAACCATGTAACCACTTTTCATGTTTTGTAAAGGATTTTTCAATCTCAAAGGAAGAGAGCTCCCTCTTCCAGTTCAGTTTTGTTCATTACTGTGTCTATCCAGGGGTTTTCCCATATTGCTTAGGTTAACACTTAAGCTGTAGAATACATAAGATACAATTGTCTTAAAGCGAGTTAAATTTTAAAAGATATTTTGAAAGCATTTTATGTTTAAATACAATTAGTTGTATATTTTAACATAATCACAGCAGTAAGACACGAGTACGTTGAAGCCCTAAAAATTTAAAAATACAAAATATTTAAAGAGAATTTAAAAAAAATACTTTTACCTTCACAACCAGTTTTTAGTAACCGTTGTCTATCTTAAAACTAAAAACAACTCAGTAAAATGGAATAAACATAACTGATTTAGAAGAAAATCCTGTAGATCCTTTAAGGGTCAGAGCAGATATTGTCAATGTATATAAACCTAAAAGAATATTTACTATACTCTCCGATAGATTAACTCAACAAAACAATTTTGGATTGATTTATTAATAAACTATCTAAACTGTATAGTTTGTTAACCCTATTATGTTTTATTCCAAGTATAATAATATATTTTACATTTTAAGAATCTAATCTTGTTACGTGCAGCTCAATGAAGCCTCTCACTCGCTCCAAACTCAAAGGCTCGAGTTAATTTATTATCCTCTTTGACAACTTTCAATCTGAACAGATCTCTTCTTTCTTAATCAACGCTATGTGTTGAAAAAGATACCTTCAAATGTGGTATTGCTGATACATTTCCGTGATTGAGCTGTTTCACACATGAAAAGTCCTCAGAAAGGAAGGTGGAGTATATTAATTCAATCACATAAATTGTAACGGTCATCATATTAGTATCAAACATGGTACTTTAAAGAACCATCTTCGTTCGTTATACTTTTTTTAAAAACTATACATCTTTATTGTTAAGTTAGGTTAGATAGACTGTTTAAAATACGAATAGTATGTGTGCAGTTTTTAGTGTTTCTTAGCAATTAATTAATTTTTAAATTCAGAAGTGCTGGATAGGTAAAAAAAGAATGTTTCACCACCACAATATACTTAATGCTGCTGCCTTAAACACTATATGGCTATTTGTGGGTCTGCGTGTCAACAAACGTGTCATTGATAAAAGTAAACAATGTTTGGTACTAGTACAATGGATGGAACATATGCTTGCTGAATATTACAAGCTCGAGAATTTCTAAAAACATTAATCAGTATAATGGTTAATTTCTTTTAACTATCTATGTTTTTATTTGTATTGAAAATGTCAATAACCGTAATACAGCAAAACGTTTACTTTATTTTTAATGCCTCCTAACAGTACGGTTACCTTTTGTACATAACAATATGAAATAAATAAGTGAAAAATGAATGATATATCTGAAAAAATATATTACCTATATTTAAATGTAAGTAATTTCTATTATCTATTCAAACAGATAACTACATGTTTTTTTATAAAACGTATTTATTTCATAATGCTTAAGGTAGATTTTCTATTCATTAAATAGAAAACTGCCAATACCCACACGACGGAATTCCTAGAATATGTTTTTGCGTTTTAGCAGAAACTGACACAGTCATAATCCGAAATAACCTATGTATACTCTGTGTATATATATATATATATATATATGTATATATATATATATGTATATATATATATGTATATATATATGTATATATATATATATATATATATATATATATATATATATATATATAGTGTCACTCAATATAAATGTTGGTTATTAGCACAATATCTTCCGTAACTATTAATAATTATTATTATAATTAGTAATATACTATAAATAATTATACTAAAACGAATTTGGTATAATTGTATTTAATGTCATTGTTGTAATGTTAGCCTATATCATTCAATGAAAGGTTTCAATATTCTAAATTATAGAAAATGTTGTATCTTAACTATTTCTTAACATAGGTCCAAATGATATGTTTTCCATAAATATTAAGAAATTATAAATAACTTTTATTCTTACTCTTTGTGGATATCTTACGATTTAAAGAAAGGCGATAATATTTTCTAAAATATTAAATTAAATTATATTTGAGTTATTAGGTATCGCAAAATTAAACAAGAACGTTTTGTATAATTTTACTTTATTTACAAAAAGGTTCTATTCGCAATTTTATGAAAAATATCTTACGAGATGTAATCTGTCAAGGTAACGGCCATACAACGTAGAAGTATACACTAACATTGTGTCAATACACGAGTATACCTATGTATGAGTTAAAATGTAAGAACTACAGTTAAATATGTTTACAAACAGAGTTTTTAAAATATTGCAACAAAACCAATTTGCTAAAGTTTAGAAATAGTTTTAAAATGTTATTTACTCGTACATAAATCGTAAAAGGTTTCAAGATTGTAGAGTTTCTAAATCGTTACGAATATATTGATGTGCCAACTATTAAAGAGTTTGTGTATCATCAGCGTCGTATAAATCAACCTCGTAAGCTTATATTTCATCTTCCATTTAATTATTTCAGATGACACACACGAAATCCACCTTTCTTCTGTTTTCCACTTTGTTCCGAAATTATAAATCCTTTTACAACTAAACCCACTTAATTCTCTAATGAGACTAATTGTTCAACACAATTTGCAGAGAGCTAAGTGGTATTGTTAAGACTGGAAAAGTAGAAAACTTAAAAAGGAAGAGAAAGTTTCCTAAAGTCTTCTAAGATTCCATCCTGAAGCTTGTATTATTGTTTTCATTAGTTGCTTGCCTAAAAGGTTTATGCAGCATACGTTAGTAATTCTTTGTTAAAAAAACTAATTAAAAAAAAACAAAGTTAATTAATAATATGAATAATTTTATTAGTACGTGATTATACAATTCTGTCAGAATGTAACTTTTTCACTTCTAACCAACTCGAACGATATAGGAATTATTAAACAAAAGGAGACATCAGTTCAGGACAGGAATAAAACTATAAAGCATTAGCACTAACTATGAAATGTTCATACTCATGTTCATCTTACATTTAAGAACCTTCAATCCTTCCCATCATTTAACCACTTGTATTCTACAAGAATCAGAGATGCTCTAATCATTCCGCAACACCATAATAACACATTTAAAAAATCAATGTCATATATGGGCCCTAAAATCTTTAATGCTTTGCCTTTTTAGTATCACAGCGTGCGAGACTGAGACGTCTTTTAAAAACAACTTTAAAAAAATACCTAATAAGACAAACATTCTACTCCATTAACGAACTGGTGAGCGGTGCTCCAGCCTAGTGGACGATATAGATAAGATTGTTTGTAGTTTAAGTTGTACTATTTTATATTTTAAACTGTTTTTAACTGTTATTTAAAAGTGTGATGTTGTATTCTTCTGTCTAGTATTAATCGGTTCTATAATATCTGACCATGTTCCATGCATGTCTCATGTTAATGAAAAATAAAGAATTTGATTTGATTTGATTCTCTTGTTTTTAATTTAAAGACATATGTAAATAATTTTTAAAACTAATTTTAAGAAATAATAGGTTACAAAATTACATTACAAATGTCCAGTAGTTTTTAAAGCTATTCAATAAGATCCTAAAAAGTTAATTACATCATAGACTTGCTCATACTAGAGGATGGATTTTAAAATAGTGTGTTGATGTTAAATAACCAGTTACATAAAAGTACAAATAAACCCAAAACTTACGACTGAGCATTGTTGGAGAATAAAAATTCGTATCCATGGTTTTATCTATGTATTAATATTTGATTTGTTAAAATTGTCCAAGCTATAAAACAGGTGGAGCAGTGGTTAAGTGGATTGTGATATTTTAAAATAATCCAGATTGAATGTTCCATCGAATAGGAAACATGAGACTTCCCAATGTAAACATTTCGCCACAAATACTGTGTGAAAGCTCCGCAACACATAAACGGAGTTTACTAATGGATTTCAAAGCTCTTTATACTTACTGACATAGATTTTTACATCAACACAGAAAACCACTAAAGAAGTTTATTGCTTGAATTTAAGATATATTGTTGTTATAAACCTGATTGTGTGAATGTAAAAAGCTTTATACCAATAAAAAAGTATAGTAATAATAGTTAAGATATATTAAAAGCAAGGTGATTATAACAGGTTTACCCCATTAAATAGATGTAACATTCTGATCAAGCTCGAATGCAAACTATAAATACTCGTAAAAGACCAGCCTTGTTAAGAATATGTTTACCTTATAATGGTTGGTGAGGGAAAGAACAGTATAGAGCCTGGCTTGTAAATACGGTGATTGTAATGTTAGATAAGTAGATAGCATATTGTCTCTCCTGGACCACTTTCGTTACCATTCAAAATCCGAATTTAAATCCTGTTCAAAATACTATAACCCTTATCTAAATAATCATACTTTAATTGTTTCTTTGACCTTTTCGAAGTCATAAAAAAATTAATAAATGTCAAACTCAACAAAATCTCCACAAAGGCTAAAAAATCTTAAAAAAAATAACTAAAATCTTATAAAAATCAATTTTTTAGTAAAAAATATTATCGTCCTGTATAAATGAACTCTGAAAGATCTTTGCAGTTTCTTACGCTTAAATACCATAAATGAAAGCAATTATGATGAATTTAATAAAACTCCAGAACATTTAATTTGTTTGATTAACTTCTTCGTTATCTACTTTAAATGAAAGATAATATTTGGACTTTTTAAATAACGTTTTCTTACACTTAATAACATTAATTACAACAGTTATAGTGAATTTAATACATTTTCAGAATATATAAACCACATTTTGATAAATTGTGCCTTATTGACGTTAAATTAAAAAGTGTTTATTGAATTTTAAATTCATCATAAGACTGCACAAAGTTATGGGACGTATATAAATTTAATTTGAAATACATTGTAAAAAAAATTACGAAACAAAAGCATTAAGAAATGTTTCAGCGATTAATTTTTAATGTTTTAAAATTGTTATACCTTTCACTATAGGGCATGGCATAGCAAAACCTTTAAAAGAAACGAGTTTATCACGCCTCATGACTTACTCAAGACTCTTTGTAAATATCAACACTTACCAACAAAATTCTTTAAAGATCAAAAAGACTTGCTTTTCGATTATGAGCTTTTTAATAGATTTTATAATGTATTTCATCTACAGTATTAAAAGAATAATGTTATCAATTGAAATACGTACACATTTACGCTATGTAATTGTACAATAGGAACAAACCCTTGCCATTCAATAAACGTACACACTAGATAATATGAAGTAAATGCAATCTTATCGTTTATTATTACAGCTAATATACAGTTATTATTACGATGATATGGTAACTAATGAATTTATGTTCTTAGATTTTATAGATTAATGTGATGCTTTGAAACATTAAATTTATTTGATTCAATAACTTATTTATTGATATACGGTACTAGAATCTTTCATTAAAAATGCAAATGTCAATGTTGAACATGGATGTATAGAGAGAGGGTGAGACCGCGTGGTACTAATGTGACGTCACGAGGTTAACCATCAAACTCGACAAGTTCACAGTTGAGTGAACACTGGCTTCTGCTGGGTCGGCACACATGGCGAGTTTGTATCAACTGGTGACAAGCCAGCTGCTCAGGGGATGAAATAGGAAAATTCATTATGTCACTAGTACCATTGATTTTGTATTTATAGATACATTTGTTCATGCCATAAACACAATTATTTAAACGCAAAACGTTTTCATCAATTCTTAAGTAATTGAATTGGAATATGTTTTAAATTTTTATTCAACGATGTTACAAGGAATTAAAATAATTGATATTATTCCTACCTCTAAATAAAGATTCACATCGTGTCCCAATAAAGTACTGTATATATCATGTAAGGACACATCATGTCTGTACCAAAGCGTAATGATTAATATGTTATGCAGAAAATCTTATGCTAAATATTTGAATACTTAAAGCAGTTAATTGTAATCTTGTAGTTAACACTCAATCTTGTAGTTTTTTATACCGCTCGATCTATACGGATTTTTATAAATCGATTACAAGCTAAAACACATATAAAACATAAGGATATACATATAAAATGTTCACCCACAATAATACCATAAAATTATAAATCTAACAAATAACAATAATATAAATAACTAAAAGTTGTGAAAGTAGACTATTCAAAAGGCAACAGCAACAATCACATATGCTTGGCATCACCAAAATGTATACAATGATTGCGAAAGGCATATAACACAAACATAAGTACAGTAAGTGCAAATATATAAGTGGTAAACCAATGCAAAATTTATAAAAGAAGGTTTCCCTTCATTCAAACGAGAAATTCAATACGAATAGTTTTTAAGTGGTTGGCTTTATATGAAGTCAAACTGCTGCTGTAGTAGTTTCCCTCCCTCAGAAGACAGATATTAATGTTATACTTGTATGTAGATAGTTTTTAAGATTTCCGGAATATGTCCATGAACTGAGTAAATGCTCGCACATCTCACTGCTATCATATTGCTATCAGCCTTGTCGCCTATCATGTCGATTATCAGCCTTTCCAACAATTGTAAACTGAATTCACACGGAATTTTAGAGCAAGCACCTATATACCTGAAGCCTAAACGAAGTCCTATTAATGGGATAACTCTAATATGAATTCTCTCCAGTAGGCCGATAAGCCCGAGTTGAAAAGGACAGCATAATCCACAAATATCAAATTAGACCTTATAAGGATTTCGCTAGAGCGACAAGATTTGATTGAGATTTAAATCCCATTTGAGGTTTAGTATTAATGTGCTGAATATGATTTCATTGAAATGGTATAGGGGATATAATATAATAACGCCAAGAGCCTTTCAACTGTGGACACGATTTTGCGATATTGTTCAAAGGTGTATTTAAACTGGACATGACTGTTGCAACCATTGTAGGAGATGTCTACACATGTCTTAGGATTCAGAGTCATGTCATTTCACCGAAAACAGAAAGATAGCAGACAGTTACTGCTGCAGTAAGACGAAGCTCGCCATCGTGGATACCGTCACACATATTTTTATGTCTTCAAACGTTAAGAATCTGCTTATAATTTCAGAGGCATAGTCATTTATATAAACGTGGAACATAATAGGTGCCAAGTGAGAGCCCTGTAAGACCCCTGAAGGTACTGAAAAGACTGGACAGATTGCTGTCGTAACTCACTATCATTCCTCGGTGGTTAAATAATAATGGAACAACCGTAAAACTGACAGATGTGTCATAATCTTATGGTAATCATTACATTACTACATACACTAAATTGCAAAATTTTAGTCATTACATGATTACATACTCAACACAAAATAGTAAATAATAATAATTAACAAAAATAAATTAAGAGAATTTGTTGCCAACAAGTAAGTAAGTAAAGTAGAAAATCTATTCCTGAGTTGAGATCACCAGAAGCAAGTGATTTTTCACGTTTTTTTACCAAAACTATTCTACTTAAAGTTGTACTAAATTGTCAATGCAAGTATGATTGTTAATAATGCTAAACGAAATAACTTAAAAGACAGACTCTATGACCATATGTTACTTAGTTATTGTTATTGGTATTGTCATGATTGTTTATTTTCCAGTTAGGAAGTAGTGATATGCGCTTTCTATCTGCGTCGTGTATTTCATGCTCGTTAAAAACATCAGACTTCCTGTTTACACCACGTCGAACTATTGCTTACACAATTAAATTATTTCAATATTTCGGCTTCGTTGTAGAATAACAAATGTTGCTCTTTGGTCATGCATCTTTGGTCAACAAATGTCAAACTGATATATTACACTACTTAAATCACATTATGTTTGTAATTTAAAACAGAAACGATATTATGGATTATTTATTAAAATGAACTGCTACAACTGTATTAAATAATCGTTTGAACTAATTGTTTTTTGTCATATTACACTGCTATTTATTAATTATTTTTGTTCAGCTTTATGAACATATTTGTATTGTAAACTAAAACAATACCGCTACTGCTGAATGAAGCAAAGCTTCAATACTTGACTTTAGGGATGCAATATACTTCACTGCCTTTTGTTCTATGAGGTACTTCTACCTGTACTTGGACATGTGCTGGCTGAGCAGTCCTCGTTCATGTCACCATTTCAACTTTGTAGAATCAGCACGTTCAGCATCGAACAACCTTAGACTTATGTTTTAGTTCGTTCACAAAACTTTTATGAAACCATTTTACAATATAACTATTAATATTCCTAAAAGGGCAAAAGCTACATAATTATAAAATTATAAACGTATTTTATTGTTCTGTTGTGAAATAATACCACCATTTGGATCTAATTTATTTCCTTAAAACCTTAATATTTATCCAAATAAAGCCTTGTGTTTTTTATCCTTAGTTTTTGTGATTTACCAACCTGGCTTACTTATTAATATTAAGTTGCACTGTCACGTAGTTTTTTTGACTATTACTCCTGCACATTAAAGCTAGTAATTGATTAATCGATTTCGAGTCCCTAGTAGTATACTGTGACTCATAGATTAAATTCTATCAAGCTTGTTCTTTTAAATAATATAATAGTTTACTTAATCAATTAGTTAATTTAATTAATCGGTCATATGAAGCTCATATCTGTCGTCATTAATAAATACGAACCTAACTTGCTATATTTATGTGTGATAGTCAAAATGTATAGCCTTATCATACCTAGTTTTATGCATGTTTAGTAAGCCGATTTGGTTAAAGTCTGAAGAGGATAAATCAAGTCAACGATGGTGTGCTCTCGACTAACCTACCTACATCTTTCTGCAGTGGGGACAGTTCCTCATTTTGACCATAATATATTCTGCAAATGAGATGGAACCCTTCAAGCAAATCATTATCATTGTCTGGATCTCTTCAACTCCGCACTTCTCTGCTGAGCTAGGGTGATAACACATTGTATCTTGTATTATTGTGTAAAGAATTGTGAACTAGAACCCACTTACGTTGGGTCTAGTTGTGCTGTAATCAGGTTGTCGTCTAGCCATCAGTAAACGTTGGAACTGAGAATCTGCAAGTTTGTAATATGCAGTAGTACAATATTGCATTTTAACTGCAAAAAATCTCCAGAAACAAATGGAAAAATAGATTAGAATTTTATGACTAGTATCCAATATTCTGCCTTATTGTAATTTTATTACCAACCTCTGAATCTAAGTCTTTTTCTATCTAAAGAGCACAAGATTTCCAACTGCTAGATGCTCTTTCTATAGTTGGTTGTATTCAAACTTAAAAATGTATCACTAAACGATAATGGAATAGAGTAACAACTATAACAAAATATAGGACCTGTTCAGATGTGTGAACTAATTAGCAAACTAATCAATATTAGTGAAATATCACATTATGTTCTTGGAACACATTACTGTTTTTTCATAAGTAAAAAATTCACTTTTATCTTGAAAACAATATGTTCAAATTTATTGTTAGATGCAAAACACACAAATTATGCATTATTTTCCAAATTTACCCACAGTAAAATATTGGTGACTAATCTTAGTGATTATGTCTTAAACAGGATTGTATATTTCATTCCTGAAATAAATCTTATCGAAACCTTGAAAGAAAGCTTATCGAAGCCTTGAAGAGGCTTACATTGAACTTGTTTGATTAAAGTTCCATCAGGGAAGAAAATTTCAGCGTTAAAGTTTACTCTCTGAGGTAATACCACAAGGAAATTTGCAAAAATTATGCCTTTACTAAGTTTTAAACCGGATTTGCTGTTAGGTAATCAGATTTAAACCCCAGTGCCTGTTCTCTCCTTGAATGAAATTTCTTAAGCAGAATAAAGAGTAAAAGCAATGTTGTATGTATTCCATATAAAGTTCAAAAGCTAACTTTTGCAACAAAATATATATTAAATATGCTAGTTTAAGTATTCGAGCATATTTTTATAAGTAGTCTAAAAATAAATAAGACAGTGTGACAGTGATACATAATAATAAGAGGCACGTACTGTAATACAAATTTGTAAAAATCCAATAAAATCCCTTACAGATAATTTTTACAAGTTCTAATTTTCCCCCCCCCCCAACTCTCGTACAGTTCAGTAATAGCCATTCTTCATTGGATGCATTCAAAAATTTAGCAAGATATTTGTAATTTGAGTCTAAGTGTCATTATTTTAAACGATTCTTGAGTTTGTTATCAGAAATTACACATTGTGGTCTTAGCTTAGTATACCCTTTTTGAGTTCTTTTTAACAAAAGTATACGTTTTAATTTAAAGAGAGGGAATGTGTATATAATAAAGCGTGATCATTCAAACTTTGAGATAACATCTCTTTTATAAAGTGCTTCGTGTTTTACCGTTAAAATGTAATTTAGAGTGATTTAATTCATACGCTTTCTATATATCCATACATAAAATTACGAGAAATCATGTAATTACGATGCATATCTTTTAACTTTCTTCCTTTACAATATAAGTTCTTGTCAATAAAGATTTATATTGTAGACATACTTTCGCAAATTCATAGGTTGAGTAACTTTTTGCAAAATAAATCTGGATTGAATATGATGTTCGCTTCATCCATGGGAAACTTTTGTCGTCGTATATTCTAAGCTTGCTAAGTTATAAGAATCCAGTTTTAAATTTTATTCCTTAAATGTTTCAATATTCACATTTTTAGGTTAAACACAGTATAGGCATACGTAAGTTATTCTATATTTTGTTGTTTATTACACAATTCACTATGCTTGATTAAATAAAAATCACATTTGCAGTAAGTGCATTATTTTCTTTAAGTACCATGTGTCACTAAAATGTATAATATTTTTCTAAATGTGTATATTTTTACGTCTAATACTATTTGTGCATTATAAGCGATTAATTTTACAGGAATGAATATCAAATTTCTAGGAATATTTTAAATTAATTTTAAATGCTTGATGTGTAAATATTTATAATGTATCTTCAATACGGGTTCGTATCAATTTTTTAAATTTTAGAGGCACTTTTTATAGATTATGAACCCCTAAATGCTATAATATAGGCTATTTATTCCCAATCTCTAGGAGGTTTGATAATGTACTAATTTTGATGTAACTCGACACATTGCCATCTTCGCTCAAGATAGTTTCGAAACAACATTTTAGCCGTTTGCATCTATTGGGCACTATGGTCTATAAATCAATTTTACCGATTAGAACCGCACATTCCTCTCAATAAAATATCCTTACTATACGATAACTGACCATCATATACATTTTTATGTATGTAAAGATGAGCATATCGGCGTTTATTTTACAACAGACATTACTTATGTTCACTGTATAAGAGGTGCATGTGATATTTGTATTATATCACAAAGTCAACTCAGCGATGCATGTGTGCACCTAAAGCGGTCATAGTTTTAAGACTCTTTAATGCTGACGTAAGGAAAGTACCATTTTAAAGTAGCAAATAGAACTTAGATTAGCGTAGAATAATACTAATGTTTGTTCCAAACAACAAAACTCCAGAGGTTGCAAGTATAAAACCTGTTCCATCTAACGAACATCTTTCCGAGGCTAAAAGCCTATCAAATTAAAATTAATATAAGCATTTATATTAATGAGCGTATAAAGCCTAGAATATCACTTCTCTTTCTTCACGTCAATTACCTTGCTTGACATCAATTTTCACGTTAAATCGAATACTAAAACCTCGTATAATGAATACAACGATTAGTAATCACAATATATCGTGATTTCGGTGTTTTCCTGAAAGTCACTCCAAGCACTACAACCACCTTATTTAGTGTGAAATAAAATTTCTAGTTGATTTTTTTCTTAGCTACGTGCTTGATTGAACAAAAATATGTTTTATGTAACACGTACCTAGTTTTATATAAGCTTTTGAATAAAAGAGAATTGTATTATGCATTAATTTGTTCATATTTATACATATTTTAATTTCATGCAAAGCAGATAGATATAACACAAGTATACTTTTATGAAAAATTATGAAGTACTTTCAAGTTTACGTAGCAGATAAAAATACAGAAACATAATTCTCTCAGATCGCTTTACTTATTTACCATCACAGCTTCATCACGGAAGAGGCGTTTGGCGAGATTGCATCTGTCGAGAGGAAGTTTAATTGGCTCAGTCTTTGAGGAAGGGAGGAGTGGCTATTCTGAGTTTTGTCAACGTAAAGTAAACTTTACTTCTGTAAACGTGTAAAAATAATTTCTTCGTTGTTATAGTAAGAAATCTGTGACGTACATTAACTTTTGTATAAATAAACTGCTATAGAAAAATTTATATAAATCATGCTTTGAAAGATCAGTTAATTATATAATTTATGAACTATCAGAGCAAACATTTAAGCTAAGCTGAACCAATGTGCTAGCTAAAAATCTATCCGTCTTCAGCCAGGAAAATCGTGTATACATTTATGTCCATGGAGTCAGCCTCAAGTGTGGCCTAACATGCAGACAACTTGTAGTATTCAATAACTCAGTTAATTAAACTTAGTTATTGGCAATTTAGACATTATTTAGTTAACCTTAGTTAGTTAACCTTCCTTAACTGTGTACTTCGATTATGTCAGTTTACGTTTGAGTGGTGACATATTTATGGTACCTTCCATTCCCCTCAAGACATGCTGTTTATGCACTTTATATTAAAAACATAATGTGATGTTAAAATAAAACCTGTCCCTACAAAAAGTATGTTTAAATTATTCCAAGTCACATTTACATGTCAAACTTTGATTTCATATACCTGACTTATGTTTTTATAGATTCCAACACGTCTCATGATGTCGAGATGTAGTTCTGTAGGGTGCAGAATAATATCCAAATGATTTACAGTCCTGTTTAATGCCGTGTGTAACTCTACATATACACTATATAATCACGTACAAGAATACACCGACAGTAGTTACGAATTTTGAAAGAAAAGTAGCAAGTCCTTATTTTACAAAACTAAGCGTAATAAATTAAATAAACTCAAAAATTTATTATGAACTTATGTAACATTTAAATGGCCATATTTATTTTTATTATGTGATAATTATAATTATGTAAATATATCAGCTTTATTGTATCTTGGGTAGATATTAAAGACGGTTAACAATAGTTATTAAAATCATACCTAAATTTTTTAACTTTGCATCTTTTTGTGTTTCATACATTTTAATGGATGTATATTTAAAGAAAAAGTATGAAATAGTAATTTTAGCAACAGGTCAGTCGAGCTGCGTACCAAACGTTAGTAATAACGACCATAATCAGTAACGATTGGTGGGAGGAAGGAGGACACCTTGCTTAGTCTAACAAAACATGTAATTATATGAAATCACATTATGATATTAAAACCCAACTGATGTTAGTAAACATTATGCTAAGTAAACAAGTAAACATCTTTATAACTCCAGAACAACATTATGGATTTAAAACTATTTCCAGTGACTTTGAAAACAAATAATGAGAAATAATATTCATAAACATTTACATATTATTATCCAAGCTTCAACCAAACTTCTTAATATTTATTTATTCAGTTTCTGGTGCATGTTTTATTCATTAGTCTTGCATTTAAAATGTTATTATTTTGTCTTTACAGTTGGGTTGGGTGGTTAATATATGTTTTTAGTAGATTACATTCATTAACTTAGTTCATGTAAACAAGAAGATGAGAAAAACTTCATTACACTTAGGCCTACTCCTAAAAGGACATTTGGACTGCTTTTTGAGAGACAGTATATTTAGGATGGTTAAGGATGGGAGTAATGGCCGCTGTCAATACTCCATGAGGAAGTATAACAGGCACCTTCACGGTAATATCACCTGGAAAGAAGGAAGAGGTACTAGTGTATCAGTTAAATAATCGTACATTGAGTTTAAATTTTAAGTTCAAACTGGTAGTTTCCTTTTTTTAAATAACTTCCTTCGTGATATAATTCAAGTGATTTCTCAATCGTCACATTTTAGACCACATTGACTTCAAATTTCTGTCACACCATGAAAGAGTAGCAGAGATTACCTGAAGAAAATGACATTCATTTCTAAAAAAGGATATTTGTTATTAAATGTGTTTGAACAACGACGTTCATTAACCCATAAAAAATTTAAAGTTAAATGGGATATAAACATTCATAAAACTATTTCTGTAGTATGTATATTTATTCAGTGATTACGAGTTAATCTTATGAACACGCGTTTCAAACGAAGAAGTGTATATAGTTTAGGAACATTTCCTACTTTTTAACTCATTTAATTAAAGTAAAGTGGCATTGAAGATTTTTATTTTAAAATATATGAGTCATTAAATATACCTTATTTTAAACAAATAAAATTTTCATCCATTTTACAGACTGAAAATTGAAAATTTCATATATTACTCTCATTTATATTACTAGCTTAATTCGTCTTTAATGTATGATCATGCTGATTATGAACGCTAATGGTTACCAAAATACTGGTAACAATTTATAGTTTTTAAAACTACGAGACTACTTTACTTTTGCAATTGTATAATGCTTAGAGTTAGTGAAAATAATAGCTGTAGGGTTACAATGAAATTTACCTATCAGTGTTTTTGGACAAAAATAACATTGTTTTTCGATTTTAGGTGTCTTAACATGGTTATAAATTTATTTTAGTACCACTAGTAAATGAAAACAACATTTTCAAATATAAATTTTATTATTGCGCAAAGCCTTTCGGAATCAATGATTCCATCATCAGGCACTTCGCAAATTAACAAATATCCTTACTTTTTGTTTATATTTGTGATGTTTGTTTAGCTCACTAAGGATTGAGTGCCACGTTGAATGAAGAATCTTGAAGCATTAGAAAAGAAGGTTTATTTTAGTATCACTAGTAAATGAATATTAATGTTATATTGTGTGTACTCATAAAAATATTCTTTCCTCTGTGACTTTGTCTCGATCCTTTGGTTTTTTATCGTAGCTGCAATTAGATGCTGAAGAGTATCCCAAGTTAGTAAAAACGCAGTATCATACCTCTGTATTGGATTAAAATGGTGTTGACATATGGCGTCCTTATTATATTGGGTGAAGACGCAGATAACAACTAGTAATCTGAATGTTGGGATGTTTCCTCAATTAAGTAAGAGTTTCTGAGCTATAGTACACCCAATTTAAAATGTAATATTTGTTCAAAGTAATTATTTTATATTAAGACTCTGAAAACAGAGATGGTAATATGTTTCATTGCTAAGCAAATTGGTGAAGTGTTGACTTGTTGATGGGCAGAAATTATCAAGTAAGATTAACACCAAAGTTCCTAAGTTTTAGAGACGATAAACGTTCAGTCAGCTTGACATTAATTTGATTTTCCAAGTTATGTTTTACGATACTATTTAACCTAAATCCTATAATTGCTCTTCTTATTATTGTACTTGAACGAATATTTTTACGCACATTACGTCTTCCGCGCGCTGAGTTGACAATTTAAGTTATTTATTCGTATTAAAAGTATTTACACTAGATTGCTACACTCACCACTCGTAAAAATCAATAATCGAAATATAAATATGGCATAATTACCGTTTGATGAAATTTAATACTGGTAAAAAGTATTACGTTCTGGCGTGTAGTCCTCTTTAATTTATTTTGATAAAACGGGAGGTGGGTTAAAAGTAATTTTAATGATTGTATAAATTAAAGACAAGTAAAACTCTTGAAATACCGTTTCATTTTAAACCATGCTAAAAACAAACCTAGTAAAAAGTAATTAGTATATTTTTTAAATATCTTTTCATCCCAAACATGAACAGAAGCATATAAAAAAACAACACTTCTTAAAAGTTGAAATTATATTAAGAAAGGGTATAGGATCTAAAGCTATTTATAAATTTGTATAACCAATATTTATGGTTGTTTTATAGGTTTGATTGTATCAGTGATTCCAGAAATAAAGACAATATTAAATTATAGTTACATCAGTTTTAATGGCCAACTTCTCATTAAAATTTTGCCGTTGACCACTACATCTTCAATATTTTCTACATAGAAAACGATAGGCGCTGAAAGAAATTGATTGAACTATCAAGTAACGTATGAGAAGTACATACAGTTTCAAGGCAATTGTTTCACTTCACTGAGGGTACATGAAAAATATCTAATATATAACTAATTTAGTTCCGGGATACCCTGTGGACAGTTATATATTCAGAAATAAAATTGGCACACACATTACGCTCAGCCAAATTCCATGATCCAGCCTGCATTACAGAAGGTATTAATTGTCTATGTAAAAAATGAAGTTTTGTGCAGATATTAAAATTTTAAGATCTTACTCTATATATCATGCCATATAATAGATTAAAATTTTTGTAATGAATTTAGGTTTCATACAATAAATGTTCCCGTGAACTGGAGAGCGTATTACAACGAAATTTTTATTCACTTATCATTGAATCTCCCATACGACCAATGTAAAAATATTCACTAATCCTCAGCCAAATACCATAGAGTAACATGAAATATCACTAAATTCATTGTTGCTGATATATAAATGAATCTTCAATTAAAATTACGAGTCTGTAATTAATTTCGTTAGTTAATTTCAAATGCTCCTGCCAAACAGAAAAAACCTCAGCCAATAAATTCTGAAATTTAAAAATAATTAAAAGTATATCTGGAGTATCTATTTACAACAGGTGTAATAATAATTTCAATTTCATAATTCTCATTTCTCTTTATGAAAAGTACAGTTTAAGAGTTAATTAGAAAACCGTCTCTTTTATTAATCGCTTTTCAATAAGCTTCTTTTATCAGTAACTACAGTAAACTTTGGTTAAGTTTACTTAGAAATAATTTTGAATCTAAAAGAATAATAGAGTTCTGAAAGACATACTGCAAGATCTGTGGTCTTAAAGTGACAAACAAAATAGCACTGTTTATTTTCAAGTTATTGTTTGTTCATTTTACACGTACTTGGTTATAGTGCCAAAGCATTATTCTAAATGTGTAACATAATAATAATTATAATATTTCTTTAATCCTCTAATATTTTAAATATATACATACAAATTTACAATTTCATGTCAACCCGAAATACCACTCTGTACATAAAAATAAAATCTTACATAATAACACAAAGAAATACATTAACTGTTCAATTTCCAACAACAAATAGAATATAGAGGAATATTGCAGGCCTAGGCTGATTGAGGCCAGCCGTCAAAATCTAAATGTTTTAACGGCTGGCAGAATAATATACAAATGAAATACATAACCATCCTTGACTAGAGGTGAAACTGTAAATCAAATACAGCGAAAACCAAACTCAGTAATATGTGTACATTTAAAATATACTAACAGTGTCATTAAACAATGATATTAAAATGTAATATTACAAAGGTAACAAAATACGTAATAAAGGTGACAATGATAAATTGAGCTATGAATACAGATTGCAACGACCTCCCTCCCCGCGCCTGCAGACAGAACAGATGATAGATAAGCTTAGGCGGGGCAGGGAGGGGAGGTCGCTAACCTAGATTTATCGAGGAACAACAATACAAACAGATAAAAACTTTTGTTGTTTAAAAGTCTTCAGTGCGTGCTTGTTCTTCGGTTTATATGTGCGTGTGAAATTGTTTACATTTGTACTGTTTTTATTGTGATCTATATGGCATGAAGTTGTGTTCGTGAGAGTGAATATAATTTTTAGTAGTTGGAATACTGTATCAAGGTATGCTGCTAGTTAACTAACACTCAAATTTGCTTGGATACAATAACATAGGTTTACACTTTAGAATTTAACGCATTATAGAAAATAAAACTTCCTGTACTTGTTCTATGCTCATAATCCAATCCTTAACATATTTACTAAACACTTTACCCTATTAAAATTCCTTAACTTATGAGGTATAATATTAAGAGACTTAGGTCCTAGGTAACAAAATGTTCCGTAAATAACTAACATTGAGCTTTAGGGTGGGATAATCATTTGAGGTTCGTAATTTCTATAATCTACGATCGCAGTACAGTTTCTACTTAAAAAAAATTAATCGAATAATCTTGAAAACAAACATATTTCTAAGAGGAAGTATACGAAGTCGCTGGAAAAGAGGTAAAGAAGGGTAATCATAGGACGTTTTACAAACTTCGTTAGAAATGTTCCTCAATTTAATAACACTCTATTTACAAAAACTACTGGTTTTTCTCGAATGCGAAATCAAGTATAACAATTTTGTCAGCATCATACTGAATTTGTCTACAGTTATGCTATTTACAAATGTAGTTACTTGTAAATTGTATAAATTATATTGTATATCCTGGACTGAGTCTTGATTAATGGTTCTTTCTGAGGAAAAAGAACAGAATAATCAGTTCTTAAGCTTATCGTGGTACAACCAGTTATATTATTTTATGGTCGCTGAGTATAACAGTAACAGTTGGTACTGTTTTTTAAATCATAATATCTTATTTTTGTAATATCATAGGTTTCGCTATGACACATCTGGATTTAGACTTAAATATTTTTAAAACGATTATATGCTAAAATTATGCTTAATTTTCTTCTAGATTAACTATTTTATCCGTGCAATGCCCGCCCGAATCGTACTGTCTTGTTTCTTACTCAAACTTTGAAAAGTGACTAGTGAAAGAGGTATACCTTGTAAGCACACTACATACATTTTGCAACATAATCCATCGAAACTAATACACACTTTTATTTATGTATACATAAATCATCTAAAGTGCACCCTTGTATATAAGGTTTGAATAAAATTACAGACAGGCTACCTTAAAGAAATCAGTACTAACACTTTTCAGGATTTGTAACTGGTGTGAAATCTCCAAAGCATATAGTTATCAATAAAAATGATTCCATGTTCAAAGATGAATTCGATTTATAGGAAAGAGTAAAGTTAGTTGTGACCCCTGAGGGTTCCAAAGCTTTTACTGGCTCAGTGTTAAAGTCATATTAAGTTAGTAGTCACTTACAGTTTACGTATCTACTGTAAAATATTACCGTGTTCAGTGTTTTGAAGAGCGTTCATTAAATATTAAAATATATGCATACAGTATTTAATGTAAAGGTAACTGATCATAATATGCTTAGTTTATCTGAGTAAAACAGGTTATTTAATATTCAGCTTTTACTAGTTCTACGTAATGTTGCTTCTGGCAAACTCTAGGTATTGATGTGCTATCTCTATTTATTTTTTACTAAATATTACAAAAATTTGTGTTGGATGAATATTATACATTCGCAGCTTATCCCTAAGTTTTTTCCTGCTAAGTGACACATTCGTGTATATTATGCCTTATAGTAAGCAAACCTTAGATACATATATGTGTACTAGTCTAAACACGTGGTTTTCGATAAAAAAAGATTTAAAATTGTGAGTTTTATATGTTTTAAACAGGTAACATATACTTAGGGGAATAAAACTTATAAGGTTATTTTATGAATTTGTTAAAAACGCTAACAACTAATAACTGGTTACTCTACAACGTGTAGGAATTTCGCATAATACACATTGTATTTGAATGAAACACATGTAAAAATAAAATTGTAGGTTTTTATATTTCTAATATGTAACATTTTTTAATATTTTAATCTATAAAGTTTATACAACCAGAAAATAAATACTAAAATATGTAATTCCTCAAATATAAAATCAAACTATACAACCAATTTAACCGTGAATAAACCACGGCAATATTGAAATAATGGTTTGTTTGTATTAGCTCATAATGGTGCGGTTAGCTCATCTAAACATTGCAGTATAGTTCGTAGTATGTTGCAACCGAGATGTAATGAAATAAATTAATCTGTAGTAGACGTCAGTTTTATTTCAGCTCATTTGGTTTCATTGTTATTATAATATTGTAGTTTATTTTTATAGACATCAGAGTACTCTGTTTAATGAAGATAGCCCACAATTCAGTGCCCAGCGTACCACTTATTCCTAAGACCCATTTTTGGCGTTGAGATTAGTTTGATTTGTTTTAACTTTGATTTATTATGTCTTTATGTAAAATATATGTTTTAGTTAACCATTCAAGTAAATTATACCGCTTGAAGGTGTGTTTACATAACAAATGCGTTTTTACAATATAATGTTTTGTTTAAGACGATTTCATTTCGTGTATGAAACTTTATTTCTACGTAGACAGTATCGATTTCAATGATGGTGCACATGTCGCATAATGGGATTCGTCTGAGCGTTAGCGAAACATACTGTTCACATGGATATTTAGGGAACAAAATGATGTACAGGTTTCAACGAAATTTGTATGCAATTTCTTTTTTGCAAGATTTAATTTATTGAAAGTATATGTTTTCCATTCGATTCAAAGTAGAATCAGCAAAGTGACCCAGTACGAGATATAATGTCTATTGTATTATAACGAATCATGGACATGGAGTGCGCTATTTTGTGTGAAATTTAAAGCAGAAAAACACAGAACAGAACTCTTAGTTTTCAAACAGGCCAATATCTCTATAACTGTTATTGTTTAAAGCATTAAGGGATTTAGTTCTATTTAATTATATCATTTCTTATAACCAAAAGTTTATTAAAGAATTTATTTTATTCAAATGAGGCCAAATTGTATATAATGATTACATACTTTTAAACTTGCAGCTCCAGAGTCTGTATATTTTCTTCTCTCTAACTCTCAGATGTATCATGTTTATAAACTGTAGCCTTTGTTAACAATATTATTTAGCGTAAGGTCTTAATTCCAGGATCTTATATTTTTAATTATACATAAAAACGTGTTGTGGAAACTAAGATCAGTAGCCTACAAAATGTATAATTTCGGACTTAAACTATATAAGGGCTAAATTTTCATTTACGAAGTTGATAACGAATTTAAAAATACCTATTCAAATTTATATTTATGGAGGAGTCAAAACTTTTTTTATCGATAAAGGTTTCCCTCTTCATCATATAGTTTTCGTAATGTTGACCTCTTCAAAAAGAAACTTTTATGTGTTTAGTATATATACTCCCCTTTACAATTATTTGCTACGAAAACAACTATTAACAAACATATTTTTAAATGGCTTAGCGGCAAAATATCAAAAGTTATAACCGTCTGGTTGTACCTAATAAAAAGGAAACAGCACCCACAGATTGAGGCATAACGAAGCCCACAGCCAATCTTGAGGACAGCAGACGAAGTTGGGCATTGTGTCGGGTAAAGTGTTTGTGGATGTGTTCTCCTGTGGGAATCTCGCAGTGAAAACGAGCAAATCGCCTCTAGGAGATATAGCCCGGTTAACGTTGGCTCGGCCAAGTACATGTCGTTTAGATGACATAGTCAATTGAGGCTATATAATTATATTTGACAATGGTAACAATATGTAGCTATTCATGTTAGACTGCTGCACTGGGAAGCTGCAGTTGTGAAGACAATTGCAACTAATTTCTGAGTTTGGGGCTTTGGTGTTCTTGCGGCTCCACTAAGTCCATACCATGAAGCTGGCGTAGTCAATTCAAGCTATATAATTATATTAGACAATGGTAACTCTATATAACTTGTCATGTTAGAATGCTGCACTGGGAAGCTGCAGTTGTGAAGACAATTGCAACTAATTTCTGAGTTTGGGGCTTTGGTGTTCTTGCGGCTCCACTAAGTACATACCATGAAGCTGGCGTAGTCAATTCAAGCTATATAATTATATTAGACAATGGTAACTCTATATAGCTTGTCATGTTAGAATGCTGCACTGGGAAGCTGCAGTTGTGAAGACAATTGCAACTAATCTCTGAGTTTGGGGCTTTGGTGTTCTTGCGGCTCCACTAAGTCCATACCATGAAGCTGGCGTAGTCAATTCAAGGTATATAATTATATTAGACAATGGTAACTCTATATAGCTTGTCATGTTAGAATGCTGCACTGGGAAGCTGCAGTTGTGAAGACAATTGCAACTAATTTCTGAGTTTGGGGCTTTGGTGTTCTTGCGGCTCCACTAAGTACATACCATGAAGCTGGCGTAGTCAATTCAAGCTATATAATTATATTAGACAATGGTAACTCTATATAACTTGTCATGTTAGAATGCTGCACTGGGAAGCTGCAGTTGTGAAGAGAATTGTGACTAACTTCTGCTTTTGGGGCTTTGGTGTTCTTGCGGCTTGGCCAAGTACATGCCGTGTAGATGACATAGTCAATTCAAGGGATTTGAGAGAGCTTAAATTATTATGCCAATTACTATAGTTAAATCAAACGATCTATATCAATCCTCATAGCAATTGTAAACTTGGTGACCTAAAAATTTTACTAAACTGGTAACTTTATCATATTGGATTATTGGGTTGAGACATGTACAATAAATATATTTTAAAGTGTACGTGTGCTACAGTTTGAGTTATAAATATTGTATAAATATTTATTTCATTGAAATAAAAATTTGTTAATAATATTCAAATTAAATAGTAGACAATTAATCCAATAAATTAATTAAATCTTTTATATGTAAAAGGGAAATATTAAATTATGAACTTAGTTCTTTATGAATGTTCAATTCAAGCTTTAATTATTACAATGTCTGGAATCTGATGGTGTTAAAAACGTTACGTCTGAAAAGATCGAACAAAAAACGACGACGAAGAAGATCAAAACAAAACGATTTACATCGTTTTGAAATCAGAGACACCAAGATTACAAAATATAAAATTACTGTAATCGAGATGAATTGGCATTCTCATAGTCTTAGTAGGTGAATTTATTGTAATAGTTATATAAAGTTGTGTAAAGTTATAATGTTTTCATAATCCAATATTTAGTTTGATTTAAATATAAAAATAAAAAGACAACACATTCCTGATGATTGTTTTCTCATTGTTTTCTAAAAATATGTTTATTTTGAAATAAACTAAACATTGTTACTTCACAATTTACAGATAATTAACATATATTTTAAACGAGGTAAGATCAAGTAATCTTCTTTAAAGTTTTTTAATGATCAAAGCTTATTAACGAGGAATGCAGTTTGTAATTGGTGTAGTAGAATAATCGTATAAGATTAACTGTTTAAACATTATACATTTGGATTAAGTTTTTCATTCTACGAGGGAACATCCTAATCAAGTTATTTAACATTATTTAAAAGAAAGACTCCATTTATAAGAGAGAAATCTTTACTTCTACCTACTTGTGACATGCTCCTTCCATAGGATTTTGTTTTGTTTTTATACCAAATGAGATACCACACGCCTTTGTACTTTACAGGCCGCTCTTTGTTAAATTGTAATTTCCACACTGGAAAATCCAGTCATCTTTTAACTTGATTTTTTTCCAAATATCTCTTCTATAGCAACGTCTCTTTCAACCCTCACTTCTCCTTCTTGCCCTTTTATCCCATCTTCTTTTTCCTAGAATAGGTTGATGAGAACTCACGTTCTACCCAAAACAAATGAATTATAAATGTATCGCGGTTTGTCATAGCTGTATCTTCATTTAACAGAGTATTCAGACTACATGTATAGTACACTGGCAATATCACAACAATGTTGTAACTAGATCCAGGCAAACTGATGACTGCAGCTTGTTTTATTTAATTAGGCCTGGGATGTTGTACAATACCATTCTGTTGCAGTGGTGTGCTCACTGCTCAGTGTTCTTGTTAACTAGATACAGGCAAAACTGATGACTGCAGCTTGGTTTATTTAATTACGCCTGGGATGTTGTACAATACCATTCTGTTGCAGTGGTGTGCTCACTGCTCAGTGTTCTTAATAATTGTGTTTTTTCCAGAAGTAAAGTTTTTGTTGTATGGATATATTAGGGATTTGGTGTTTAAAATTTTTAAACGATTACGTTTGCATCACTTGCCTTTTTGAGTAAAATGCAGCATTTTCAATATTTGTATCCATTACACTATTTGGCTACGTCTAGATAGTAAGGGTGACACTGGAAAGTGCGGTAATAAGATACCGTGGCATGCAGTATGGTTATAATTCTACCTTTTCTTTATTTATGGGAAATGCTTTTTGTACGAGATAATGCAGTTGTAACTGAAAGCCGTGGTGGGATAATTAACAACTATTAAGCTGTGTAAAAGATAAATGCAATTATTCTTTTGAAGCTTCATGAACAAAAAATGAAACTCTTTCCTTCGCCTGGTATAGATTTACTGTGAGTTACTACTGAGAAATTAAAGTATAAGTTTTAGTATTTATCACTAAAGTGACAATTTAAATGTTATAGTTTCATTTTTTCTCATTCATGGGTACTTTTTATTCTTCTTCAGTGACAGTAGTAAAACTAAATCCATCAATCAATTCCGTTTGGTAGTATCGTAAAATACATAACAGTATCATCGAAATTATAATTATATTCCAATTCAGCAAAATATTTATTAACATCTTCCACCTTGAATTTGTTGCAATATTAATGTCCTTTTCATATTTAGATACAGTTTCACATTTCTTTAGACAATCCCAGAACTCCTTGGTATTATTTGTTGACGACAGTTTATCTGGGGAAAACTCAGTATATTCATTGATAATGTTTATACGCACTAACCCGAGACACGCCCCAGCTCTCATGAGACTCGTATTTGCTAAAAGCGTCAATCCCGGGCTCGGAACCTAAAGCCCCTGGAACAGGTCCATCCTGAACAGGGATGGGTGGCTGCTGCCGCAGGGCTCAACACATCACAGGTAACATCCACTAGTAGGTAACCCCGGCGAGAGATCCCTCTGCAATTGAAATGGACCCCCGCATCTCGGTAAGGATTCCTCCTGCCACCTCAACAGTTGTCTTCAACTAATATAATACACACTAACTCTATTTGGCAATAGAAGCCATAATGGGCCCGCTAGCCACTTTTTGGCTCAATTAAAACAGCTTTTAAGATTTTTAAAATTTTGGACTGTGTCTTTGCGTAATGTAACAAATCCTCTATATCGTGGAGAAATAGCCCTCTTGATCGAAGTGTATAGATTTTGTCTCCTCGCTCCATTATAATGTACAGATTACATTTAATTAGGATTCACGTCCCGCTTCCAAAAATATCTTTAAAACTTTTAATCCGGTGAATGAGTTTTCTTGCTGGTTTTAAATGAAATATTTTAACCAATCAAGAATCCTGAAATAATCCTAGTTCCAATTTTCAAATCGTGAATTAAAAATAAGTGCTGAAGCACTGTGCTCAAACAAATTAATAAAGAAAACTAATAAGTTATAAAGTTAGCGATTTTCAGTTAAATGATAATAGGAATTTTTATTATTTTGCAAAATTTATTTTAACTCATCAAAATAAACTTCGGGTAATTTGGGTGATTGTATAGTTTCTCCATGGAGTCATGCAAATAATAAACGGTTTGACGTTTACTTTACATAATAACATCCTAGCGCATTTTTGTAAGATTTTCTAATAGTGAGTATTATTTGAATGTGTGTGTGTGTGTGTGTGTGTGTGTGTGTGTGTGTGTGTGTGTGTGTGTGTGTGTGTGTGTGTGCGCGTGCGTGAGCGCTATAAGTTTAAAGAATTACTTACAAGTGTAGTAAGTGATCATATTACAATCATTACAAGGGAAAGACTTTATGATGGTACTGCATAATAACAATATCTGCAAATAGTCTTGATGAATAAAATAGCAAAATTATTTTTTAAATGTTTTACTAAAAGCTTACAGTAATTACTAAAATCTCATAATTTGTTCATCCAGCCTGCAGAGGTGCCGCAGGTGAGGCGATGACAGCTCAGATAATAGCGCACTGATAACAGCACTGCGGCTACTGCTGGTTACCATCATTACAGCTTTTGTGTTAGAGAAAAACTAATGCTGACGCAGAATATTTTTCATAGTCTCAGTTTATTGTACAATGTAAAACTACACTTTTTTATGTTTTTAGTACAAAATATTTTATTCAATATTTTAGATGAACATTTTAGTATTATAAGGTGAGATTTAATATAATAAAGGTTTATGAAAAATAATAAAGCAAATAATACATTAAGTTATTTAATAATGAATAAAAGAAACGGCCATTACTTCTATTCACCTAAGATAATCGTCCCAAAGTCATATTAATGACTTTTTATCACGTACACGGACACTGCCTCTAGATAAAAGCCACATTTCTAATGTTATTTTGTTTTTTATAAGATTTTTTGATAGTTTAGTTATTTAATAACTGTTAGTTCATTTGTAGAATCAAGTTTGTCTTTGTTAAAATTAACACACTATGAGGATTTTTACAGTACAGGTAAACGTCCCAGTGCTACATTCCCTAGAGACACAGATGAAAATTTATTTTAAACTTGTATAACATTCTATATAAAGGCAATTATTGATAAAAGTGGAATATTAGGGTTAGTATTACACACAAACACTACATTATTTTTCATTTAAAACATCTTTGAAAGGTATATGACAATCTACGTTATAAAATTCGTACATTATTAAAGTTTTGAACATATCTTATGTGGTCTTATGCGGAAAGGCGTGAAGCACATTTGTAAGTTCTCGCTGAAATAACTTACAATAAGAGATTCTGATGTTTGGAGTAATAGTAATATAATTATGCTTCATCCTTGCCTAAGTCCATATAAAAAAAACGCAAGGCGTGAGGTCCGGTGTTCAAACATGTATTCATATGGTCCAGAAATACTCAGCAAACACCCTAGGGTGAAGTTTTCAAGCCACTCCAAACATTAAATGCAAAGTGTGGGGGAGTCTCAACTTGTATAACTATCGCATTTTCAATATTATCAAACGTCGAAAAATAAGCGGCCAAACTCTACTTTCGAGTATGTTGAGGAATAATAACATGCCATTGTTTTCTCGAGAGAAAAAGGCCAATAATTTGTTTTGATCGTAATACCATACCTAACTGTGATCTTGTGATATTTTTGTATTTTTCAAACGTAATTACAAGTTCAGTCTCTACCCATTAATGGCAATGAAGGTGGATAACAGATCCCCCAACAAAACCGCTTTGTAAATCCAGACAACATTACTAAATAGATCATATCGTATCAAAGATTTCTGGCCAATCTCAATGCCACCCAAGCATAATTTTCAATGACCATAGTATTCTTGTTATTTATTGGCAGTAATGTGAGATCTAACAATAAAATCTTAGGACTATCACTATAGCTTGCGTTGTAAAACAGTTACAAGCTGCGCGAAGTGTTGATTCACTTCCTGGGAAAATCTCTAACGATCTGAATATTTTCTTCTGATTTGGATCCTAGTAGTCATCAACTTCGAATGACAGTTTTTGATCTAACATATTATTTTTTGATCTAACACAACATAAGGTCCTTTTATATTCTGCCACTTTTGCACTTATGATTGCCAAATTAGAGCTCTCAAAATTACAATGATCCTTTAGCCATGTTTTGGTATTCGGCCTAATTATTAATCTGTAAAGGTTAAAAATATATTTATTGAATTTCTATGAAGCCGGAATGTCCTACAACAAAATAAAGGTATATTTTCTTTTTAACAGCCATTATATGTTTTAGGATATTAGAATATAAATCTTATTACAATCGTATATACATCTTCTGTGTCACTTGAAATATTTCCTTTAAAATAGTAGAGAATTATATGTAAATTCAAAGTTACAAAACTATAACCTGGATCCCATTTCATTATGCCGAAAGATATTGTTGTTGTTGTTGCCAATTGGAAGAGAAACATTGCCTCTTTTGCTAACACAATGTTGTTGTTAGTGAAAATCAATGCAATAATAAGCCTATGGCCTTTATGTAGCTTACAGGTAATTAAACTATATATCCTTGTCTGCATTAGTGATTTAAATTGCTTGTGTTTAACAACATACCAATTATGTTGAAAATGTTTTTCTAATATTAATTTTAAGATTCTTTATATTATATATTCCAAAGCTAAGTTGTTTCACAGAGTTTTGTTCCGTTTTCGCTTGTGCGTGTTGACGTGTTGTTTGTGCTTAGGGATTCTTTCTACTCTGACATCGCGGGAGTTCTTTCTCTCAGCCCTATTTATGGATCCTTCAGAAGGATCTATAATCAAGGTCTCCAGTCTGGACTTCATGGTGATGTTTTACAGTCAGATATCAAGTAAACTCTCAATGGAGTGGCAGTCCATTACTGTACTTTTTTAGTTTGATATACAAGTATTATTTTCTTTAGTATTGTGATACATTAGGGTATTTTAGCACCAGCTGAAGAAGAAGGTATATTTCAATCCTCAAAATATAATGTCATATTTATTGGCAAATTTCCATTATCTTACTAATCTATTTGATACTACGAGTATATAAGAAATGTGGGTAGCCATAATTTAAACGTGTTCCCTTTAGTAGTACTAAAGAACTTTTATATTTTAAATTTGATTAAGAGTTTCATTTTATAGTGAGTATAAGGTACTGTTGGTTTTAAATAGATCGTAAACTCAATGTAAACATGAAATAAGTTAAAGAACGATGTCAGAGTAAATAACTAAGCTAAAGGGCTTACAGGGATCAGATATTTCAAACATTTTATACGCCAACAAACTAAGGATATTGAAAAACTTTGGCTATTGCTAGTCATCGGAAGTTGTAGAGAATCTTCAATATATTTACTCGATCATGTTTTAACGTCTAAAGTTTTATTTTGTAATCAAAACAATGATGACCATGTAATAAAAAGTTTCCAAATACATGATAATTTAATGTTTGAAACTTAATATTCGAAGAATGTACTTCTAGCCTTCGTGATTGATCTTCTTGTGGGAAAAAAAAAAACGTAAAAGCTCAAAACGTTGTTATCTCAAAATTTCAGAATTTGTTAGTTTTTATTAACACTCAAAAACGTGTTATAAATTCATTTTCTCAATCTAATTTTAGGTGTTCGGTCTAACTAACGATACACTTCTCATCCTTTAATACAAAAGTTAGATACATACCGTATTATTTCATGAAAAAAACTAACTAAAGTACACTCAACAGTCTTGTACGTGTAAAAGCTTACAGCCTTGTTCCTTGGTATAACATATTATATATGTGATATAACATATTAATTTACTCCACATCTCCAGATTATTATACGTTGCAGTGGATTTCGTAGTTAGAAATTTAATCTATTAATTTTATCGAGGTGAAACTTATCTGTAAAGCTTTTGATACATGTACTTGCATGTATACAATATGTGAAGATTTATTTAAAATTAAATATGTACTGCAAGCCATAAAAATACGTTATTGGTATACGTGATCTGTGTTAAAATATAAATATAGAAATAATGCTTTTAATGCAGAGTGTTTTTTTTTACCTTAAGTTCAATTGGTTTCTTTTCTAACACTGAACATTTAATGTCTAGCTGTAACACTTGTTAAACTGTATATATATATATATATACAGATAATTTGAAATTCACTGCATTTTTAGTCAAAAAAACAAACAAAGATTTATAGTTAATTAGCAGTTAACCGCAGCTTCGCACGCAATTTCATTTCGGGTTTTGCCTCTGTATTGGCACTTCTGGTTCAAGGTATTTACAGGTATATTTCCGACGCCAATGTTAAGTTTGCCTTCTTCCCACAACCAAGAAAATGTGTTAAAAATATATACGCGTGAAAGCAAAATAAAGAAACAACAGCGCTTTCACATTTATAATATTATTAGGATTACATATTATCATCACAGTACATGATATTATCATGTACCGCTATGGTATATCATCACTCAGTATAGTATTCTTGGCTACTTTCCAATATAGCCGTGATCTACGAAAGTCATCGTTTTCCTCGTGGATGAGTTTGTTTTTTCATTGGACTTCTTTTCAACGTGGCTTAAAGTTAATCGGTATTTTAAGACTCGTTGTTGTTTAAAATTTAAACGATTCACCTACCGCTTCTTTAAAAGAGAAATAGGGACTGTAAGTCAGAACGTACTGCTATGTACCAGTACTACGTTCCTTGAATTGATAATTATTTGTGATCCTGGCAAGATTAATGTATCTACTAAAATATGATTAATTAGTGATTTTTACAGATTTAATTGTCTGCCGTATGAGAAGAGCAATCTGGTGTCAATACATTCAATACGAATAAATTACTTGAATCGTAAACCTCTAAAACTTGGAAACTTATGTGTTAAACATTTAGATCTTCCTTGACAGTTTCCGCCCATCAAGTCAGCACTTAACTCAGCCACTTTGTCCTCATCCGCTTAACAATAATACGCAATACCTTCTATATTAAAAAATCTCAACACGATATAATTACTTAAATCATGTATTTAACTAGATATCCATAATACTAAACAATTTCAATAATTACATAAAAACATATTATGTTGGAGCCCTATGGTATTTTTGAAAATAAAGAATTTCAGTGTTCAGTGTTAAGAAATACAATAATAAGAAACAAACGAAAATTATAAATTTTTCATCAACTGTTATGTTAAATATTTGTAAGTCTCGAAAAAGAAATAAAATGTATGAAGGAGAAATACAGAATTATATTTTTACGGTTTGGCTGCCTGGATTTTATATAATTAATGTACGATTACAAAATTCATTAAAATAATTTAATTTAAATTAAGCTGTAAATGAACAATTCATTTTTGTTTGAGACAATTTCGAAATAATATTGACCATGTTAAATTAAATTTTATGTTGATAATGGTCTATCAGAATTTTGGTGAAAGATATAAAATCAATGATTTTATTCTTAATCCATTAATGATGTTATTATTAGTCTTAAATAGTAATTTGTTTTTTCAACATGAGTTTTTGGGCCAAATTCATAGGTATACCTGGTACATACTTTGAACTTCTTCCTTTAGTTTGAACGTGTGTAGCTCTGCGCTTGTATTCTACTTCGGATAAGGTGGTAGAGTGAAAAATCCGGTATGCTCCTTACTCTTCAATAGGCAAAAATAAATCTCTTCACTGTACGTCAAATGGCTTTAAATATAATGTATTAAACCTACTAAGCAGGATTTACTAAATATATTTACCATTAGTTAATTTCCTAAAAGGAAATTTATACCTAATTCACAGGCCACCTAGCCCGCTGCCTCTTTTCTTCCTTCGTATTCGTTTTTCAAAAGAGTGAATATCTGTAAACGTGATGCAGTAAAGTAAACTTTCCTGCTTTGAAATTCATGTTCCCATATTCAGGCTAGGAATTATATCAGTAGTTATCCGAACGCAATTTCAGAAACATTGTATTCATTATCCGGTGTATTGCTTTGTGATTCCAATTGCTTTATTCATAAACTCACTGCTTTCGCTTGCTTTCTCAAATTGTAGTCAGGGAGCGAATGGTTTTTTTGTAAATCATGCTACAACTCAGCCCCTCCGGGTTTTGTTCCTTCGTATACTGTAAATATGCCGTTCCACAATGTCTAAGGAAATTAAATGCAATAACCTAAATGAAAACCCAGAATACATGCAAGATCCAGAATAAACAGATTGCTTACAACTCGCCACTGCTGCCATCTATAATAAAGGTTATATAATACTATTTGTCATTACTATATGTATCACGCTTCGACAATTGTTATTTATTCATGCAAGTAACATGTAATGTGTTATTGCGTATCAGTGACCATAGCAATCGTAAAAAATATTTATTGCCTATACAGGAAACAAATTTTCTTTAAATTACGCATTCATGGGTGATATTTAAAAATAACAAAACGTGTACATTTGATTCCAACGCCTAAGTAATACTTCTAGTAGTTGCCCGTGGATTCAAACGCAATTCTGTAGGCTTTGCACATGTACAAGCACTTGTGGTTCGAGTGAATTATGTGTTGCCAAGCTAATATTGAGTTTGCTTTGTTACCTCTATCAATTAAAAAATTGTATATTTACTCTGGTATTAGTATATTTTTTTCGAAGTTGACTTTACATTTCCTGATGAAGAAAACATATTCTCATACACAGGTCTGATAAGCCTACTTCTGTCAAAAGACAACTAAGTTAGGTCTTGTAACAGTCATTATTTTTACAGTAAAATTTACATATCAATTTTGTTTTTTGTATCTGCATCATACTCCTCACCTAGAACTGCATATTTAATATTTGATAAAATGTAAAGTTAAGAGTAAATGATTATTAAATCTTTAATTTTCTTACCTTGATAGTTTCTTACTCTGTGCTCAACAACAGCTGCAGAAAAGGTTGAAATAAAAAGTGTTTGTACTATAAAGCTTACTCTGTGCTTTCAAGACTCTAAGTGTACCAAAATTGTTTAATACATTACCTTGTCAAATTAGTAATCTGTCGCTTATACCATTCTTGAAATGTATTAAGGAGTGGGTATCTTCATTGCAGAATGTTGAATGTTTATTAAATGTAAATTAAATGGTTTAAAATGTATTTTATGTACTGTTTTGATGTCCAGTTTTATTGTAAAAAACTAGTGGGAGGGATATGCACTGTTAATGGCCATGGTTTAATAATAAACACTAATGCTGAAATAATAGTATTTTTTCTTTGTATTATGAGTTATGTATGAAATGATGTATTGTTGGTTGATAGGGAAATGTATGTGTGGGTGTAGAACATTTTATAATGGATAGTATTTGTTTAAAATAGATGTAGACATAATGAAGATTATAATTTATAATTTATTTTATATAATTAGTGTATGTGTGATTTATCTGTTTATCTTGCAAAAGTATGAATCTGAATGAAATTTGTTCGAAAGAGGGTTTTAGGATTATGTTATAATATTTGGAAATGTATAACTGTTGTTATATAACAACATATGATATCACTGCTAGTTCTTTTATTTCTATGAATTATGTAAATGCCTCAAAACAGGCTTTGCCTTGGAGGCCAATACTTTGTTTCTCAGTATATGTATGTATGTATGTGTGGCATGAATGTTGATGTGTCAAGGTCAGCCAGTACTGATATACTCTGTAATCGCGTGTTATGCAGAAGATTATTTTGCTATGTATGTGGTTTGCAGTTATATTTGTTGTATATTTGTATTGAATATGTAGTAATGTGTGCATATTTATGAGAAATAAAATTTATTCTATTCTAATCTATAAATTGAAAATAATGGTTAAATTAATTAAACGTATGGTTGCGCTGTCATTATATATATTTACACATAACAGTTGATTTCGTTTTAAAAGGCTCTTTAAATTATTTCCGCAACTTTAGAGACCAAGATGGGATTTGTAGATACTTTAAAACCCAGCGAGGTGTAGCCCTGAGACATTTTTGAAAAAAGAATAATACTATATTTATACCAGGCACCCTAAGAATGTCCATGTAAATTTTCAGTGCAATCGGCTGAATAGTATAGTTTGATATTAAATTTGAATTTACTGCCAATTTTATGTATTATTAGAATACATTTTAGCGCTGAAACATTTTGAACATTTGATAATTTTCTCAAATACTGAGATTAAAGTTTAAAACGTAGTTTATTTATACATGTGAAAAAATGTTGGACTCTTCCTAACCCGAACCAGTTGCATGGTGTAAAACTGCAATATCTAACCTATATGGTCAGCCCATATTCTTTGCTCTTTATTTATATTATGTGCATTATTCAACTGTATTGATATTCAGTTTTTAAATGTTTACAATTAAAAGATACTCATGCTTTTTAATGTTCACCTATTGTAAAAAAGTGTTCACTATATGAGAGTTTTAATACACTGTGTGTCGATATGATCACGATTAGAATGTGTGTGGTGGATGTGTTGGTAAAATGTTATACTGGGATATTATGGACATTGGAGGGACAGAAACGTGGTTGTTTATTCACTAGAGTATTAGTAATAGTTTCTTGTTCCTTCACTACATACACTATTAGGAGGATTAGTCACTAACACATAACACATTGGATATGAGTATGCGGATCCAGAGACATTTCTAATATTTCTAGACAGTTTTTTTCGGTTCGACTGTATATTACAGTTATAAGTTTTAATGTACTCTTAAGAAGGATTATTAGACAATTTTTGTCGATAAAATTGCAACTTCGTTCAGAAAACCATTTTGCATGCATCAGCTCCATCAATAGTCATTGGGAATCTCGACCCACCGCCTTTGAAAGGCAAGCAATGCTCGAACTGCATAAGCTTCATGTTTCTTCATTTAATAGGGATTTTACAGTTGGAACCACTTCGACATTGTTCACCTTGCCAAAATATAATAATGGGATAATATGACCTCGTATTTAAATTAAGTGTGTTTTTTATAATCTATAAGAATATACCTAGGTATTATAGTTTAATCTGTTTCGCGTGCCGATTGAAATTTGATGTGAAATTCCACATAAAATTTTACATAGTATGTTTATACATTATTATAATTCCTAAATAATGCTATTTATTTAAAATGGTAATTTATATGTATAATAAGTGAAACAGTTTCTTACTGTTTTATGTTGACTTGATTATTGATGAAAATGGTATGGACTGAGAATGGACCTTAAAAGTATGGTCGTTGCAAAGTTTTACACTTTTAATCATGAACTGATAAACTACAGGTAATTATAAACTTTTAGTTTTAGTTTTAACTTTAACTAACTCACTTCCTCTCAATAACGATTATTTCATGGAATATTATTAGCGTTAGGCAAAGTAATGAGTTACTAAAAACGTAACACGATATTTCCAAAATATCACCTATAGGGTATTCAATAAAATCTTATAATAACGCAGTAATTTATTATAACGTGTGATGGGTTAGACCAAAATTTATCTACGAAATAAAGTTTTTCCATGAAAAAAAGACCATTAAATCCTTTGATTTATTTTAATTATTGCGTCTAATTTTTCGAGGACTTAATTTTGTTACGTGTGGCAACAACTCAAAAGCACAAATGTAATTTTAGTAATATTGAATTTAGAATGTAATTTTTTCACAGGACTCAAAAATTGCATTATTGAAGAAAAAGATGTGTCTGGTTTGAACATTGTCAAAGAGAACTTTTAATTGACAAGAGCCTTTGAGTAAGAGAGTGGCTTTATTGAGCTGAAGATAAAGTAAAGTAAAGTAAAGTCCTGTTACTCTTAAAATTTAATACATTTAATTATATTTTGAGTAGAGTTATGGAAAGAACCATAGGATGTAGAGTAAGCTGACAGTTTCTTTAAAAATAATCTTGATATTGATGATGGAGGATTAACTAGCTGTTCTGTCAGTTTTATGTTACAGTACTATGTGTATATCTGCAATAGATCAATAAAAGTTTCCCGAAAATGTATTTTTCATCATATTTTAGTAAGTAGATTAGCCAGTGTACGTATATTATAGAAGTAAATGTTTAACAAAGTAAAAGAAGTACAACAACTTTAACATAAATATTTTATAATCCTATGAACTTTTGATGGTGGGATTCGTAATTTCACTGTATTTCACTTTTAATCACTGTATTTCTGTTGTATTTGACTTTAGAATATATAAAATAGTATAATATACAGTCACTAAAAATAAATATACATTTATTGATTAAACATTTGTACGAGTTCAAGCATACCTTCAGCATGCTCTATTTGGCCAGTCCATACTTTCATTCTGCTGTTCATAACACATTATGTAACAGTTTCCTTTTAACATTAAGACATATGGCGTATTAATTATTTTTCAAGATACTATTCAAATTATATGTTTATAATTATGATTCAAAATTGTAGTGCCTGGAATTGTCCTAGTTTTGCATTCAGTGAATATGAACGTTGACTCAAATTGAGATATTTTCCTGTATAATTAATCCCAGTATTTAAAATCTAAACACGTTTTCTTACTCAGCATACACGTATAATTCATTGGTATTTTGCAGACGTTGAGCTTAAATATTTGTAAAAAATATTAAAATACAGTTTTAAAGTCGTAAATACTAGTTATAATAAAAACATAATTATAAAACAAACTATTTATACATAAAGAATTTCTATAATATGGCATTTCGTATGGAAAATATATCTAGCAATGCTAGAGTTAACCTATTCCATTGTCATTCTTACTGATTACGATGAGTGCAGTGCAGAGGTAGGGATTACGTAGCTACCTCAGGTAGCTACCAATACAGGTAGCTACCAATCAACCATGACAGGTCTACCTGTTCCTGTCACGGTTTGCTGCTTTGTCGTGTAAAGTGGTTTACACAATTTTAATGCGTCTGTATGAACTGTATAACTGTTTTTAGAGATTTGAGTATTATTTGGTACAATTTGTACTACAATAACGAAGATATTCTGCGTTCCGGTTTCAGATTGTGGTCCGATGGAGTGTTATATTGTAAACTTGAGACTAGTGACCACAGCTCATCGGTTTTGTTTAGTTTTCTTTGGAGTTAAAGATGCCTAATTAACAGTAAACTCTATATAGTTTAACTTGATTCGTAATTTCTTACATTAGACTTGGGTACCAAGCTAGACGTCCACATTGTGAGAGAAATTGAGAATAACTTACTGTTAACTTAAGTTCTTGTATTGTACACTTAAGGTTAACAGCGTACACAATGGAGAGTTATAAATATTTATGTATAGTATTTATTAACCAGGATTTTAACTGAAAAACTGTAAATAAATTATGTGTCAGTAAATAGTTCGGCTAGAAACAACATTTACTGTGCAGCATTACAAATTATTACAAATTCCAAAGTTATTGAACGATTAATTTTACAGAAACTAAAGTTCTTTTCGTAACACATACATGAGCCATGTATGTACCATGTATCATGTTGTTTTCGTGTACATGATATTTATCATGGAATTAGGAAATGAATGATAGATCGTGCACCCTAAAACTCGGTTTCCATTAAACTACATTGACATAATATGTCGAAGCTTGTTTCTTTTGTAGAAATTGTGGGCAATTTACCCAAAGCCTTCATTCCAAATAAAACTTGTATATTGATACCAGGGGCTAATTTACGCATTAAGTAAGTGAAAGTAAAGAAACCAAGTGACACAAGTAATGTAAGAGAGATCAGAAGGAGAAAATGAGCCTATAGAGAGCCGTTCTGTGACGTCACAATATTGGATGTCAGTCCCAGATTGCGACGTGAGTTCTCGTGCAAAATAAGTGCAAAAGTTCTTTCTAGAAAATGAGATTACAACTGCCCGCATTTTTCTTTAAATAAGCACGGTTGTCCTTTTTAATCAAGTATATTAGAAATAGTACCTATTGTTTTCAGGCATATTATCTTAAATACTAAAAATGTTGACGCTTTTAAATGTAAAAATACTTTTGGCCATAAAAGCTGAAATTATAAATAAATTTGCATTGTATGCACAAAATTATTGGACATATTAAATTATGAAAGTTTGTTTATGCTGATTTCTATAGTATAAATTTACTTCAATTTAAAAATTAAGTAATTTTCATTCATCCACTAGAGTATGGATTTTTCACTTAGATTTAATCTAGTTTAAACCACTTTTCTGGCTCTCCTGGTATATCAAAGATTTTGATGTTCATACTAAAATGCCAGAAATGATGAATTCAAAGTAATATTTCATTCCTCCTATGGAGTATTTATAACAAAACACCTCCTGTATAAATTTTTATCTTTCAATATGCGTAAGTAAGTTCGTCGAAGAGTTTGTGTCTGAAAATCCAGAGATAATGATCGAAGATTATATTTCAGTTAAGTTACTCTTTTCTGGGAATATATAGGAAGTGTGTGACACAACTAAGAGAACGATAAGTCAGAGTAATGTATCTCAATGGATACATACTAAAAGGGGTGATCAGAAGTCAGCTCTAATGAAACTGTATTGAGTTTTATTCCCATTAAGGAAAGATTACAAGTTATTCTGGAACTTTAATTGTTGATCAACTATTTGGGAGATATTTGGTTAATGATGTACCCCATTAGGAATGTATCCTAACGCTTTTGTTTTCCTATAAAGTGTATTTTCAAAACTATTACTATTAACTGTTACTGTTTTTAGAAAACTATTAGATATTATTTCTAAATAACCATTTCAAAAGTAGTAAAGCAATTGGAAGCTTACAACATGATTGAGGGAGTAAATATATATGTTTAAAATGTTTCGAATGGACTAAAATGAAGATGGCTGTTACTACAGCCAGTTCTTAAGCCACTAAGTTGCTTAGGACCTTTGGGGGGGGGTGGGGGGGGGGGGGGGTGGGGGGGGGGGGGGGTGGGGGGGGGGGGGGGTGGGGGGGGGGGGGGGTGGGGGGGGGGGGGGGTGGGGGGGGGAAACATTGTATTATAGAATCTTTATTTTAATAAAAATAAATTCGGGGGAAAAAGGGGGGGGGGGGGGGTTTTGGGGAAAGGATAACTGGGGGGAAAAAATTTTTTTTTTTAAAAACCCCCAAAAAATGAAAGAAAAAAATTCCCCGGAAAAAACATGAGGGTTTTCTTTTTTTTTTGGGTTTGGGGGGGGGACTATTGAATTTCTAAATTTTTCCCAGTTTTTAAAAAACCCTGTTTGTTTCGGGGGGGGGAACCGCCTTTTGGGGGGGGTTTTTTTACTTTTTTTCTTTTTTTTAATTAAAAAATTTTTTAAAGAAAAAATCTTTTTTTTTTTGTTTGCATGGGAAAAAATTAATCAAAAATTTTCCGCTGGGAAAGGAAGGAGGGGGGGTTTTTTTAAAAACGTTAAGTAAAAATTAACTTCCCTCACCCCAAAGAGAAATTGCTGTAAGTTTGGGTTTGAAAAAAATTTTTGGGGGAGCAATTTTTTTTTATTTAAGGGGGGACATAAATTTTTTTTTTCCCCACAAATTTTTGGGGGGAAAAGGAAAAAAAAAAGGCCTTTTTACTGCAAAAGACGAGTTTTTAAAAAAAAAAAAATTAAGGGGGGCCCCCAAAAGGGGAAAGTTAACTTTAAAACAAAGGGGGTTTTAAATTTTTAGTATCCACAGGTTCATTTTTACGAAAAACCCCCCCGGGGTCATCTTTTTTTTTGGGGGGGAAAACCCAAAAAATTCCCCCCGTAAAAAAAAAAACATTTGTTTTTGGAACTAAAAAAGGGGGGGAAAAAAATTTTTTTTTTCAGAGGAATCTTTTTTTTCTTCCCCCAAGAAAAAAAGGGGGGCCAACTTTTGCACAGAGGTTTAAATTTTTTTATTTTTTTTCCTAAGCACATTGTTTTTATTGGGGAAAAAACCCAAAAAAAAACGTTTTAAAAAATGTTTTTTTTTTGGGGGAAAAAAAACTTTAAAACCAAAAAATTTTTGGGGAAAAAAAATTTTTTAAAAAAGGTTTTGGGGGTTTGGGGTTTTAAATTTTACTTTAAAAACGGGGTTTTAGGTAAAAAAAAATTTTTTTCTGTCCCCCCAGAATTAGTTTTAAAAAGATTGGGAAATTTTTAAAAAAAATTTTTTTGCACCCTCAAAAATTTTTACAAAAAAAAAAAAGTACCAACAAAAAAAGGGGGAACTTTTTAAGGGTATTTAAAAGGGGAATTTTATTCAGAAAGATAATTGCACAAAAAAAAAATTTTGTTTAAATTTTTTCTTCTTTTTTAAATTTTTTTTTAAAAGGGTTTTTAAAAAATTTTCCCCAAAGCCCCTGCTTTTTTTAACCCCCTTTTGGGGGGGGGGAAAAAACAAAGGGGGTCAAATTTTTTTTTGGGCCCCCAATTGGTTTTTTTTGGGTTTTTTTTTATGAAAATCCACTTAAAAAAAATTTTTTTAAAAATTTAATTTTGTTTGTTTCCCTTTAAAATTTTTGTACCATCAATTTTAGTTACATTGGGGATGTTTTTTCATTTTTTTTTTTGGGGAAAATGAAAAAATCTTTTATTACTTTTATTTCTAGCAAAATTTTTAAAAAAAACCGCTTGGTTCTTGAGGACGCTGAAAAGGGGGGGATTTTTTTTTTTTTTTAAAAGGTATTTTTTTTTTTGGCCCCGCGGTTTATTTTTTTTTTGGTTTTAAAAATTTTTTTTTAAATAGTAAAAATTTTTTTAGGCTAGAACTTTACGAAAAAAAAAAATTTTTTTAAAATATATTCGTTTCGCACTTTTTTTAAATCACTAGAAAGTTTTGTTTTATTTTTTCCGTTTTGTACCAAAAAGGTTTCCCCATTTTAAAAAAACCCCCAAAATTCTTTTTAAATTAAAAGGATCTTTTCTTTTTCACTTCCCAAAATTTTTAAAAAAAGGGGGTTCCCCAAAAATCCTCCAAAAAAACTTGCTTTTTAAAAATTTTGGAGGGGGAAAAATAAAAAACTACGAAAGGGAAAATTTGGGGGAAAACCCTTTATGTAAAGTATGATTTTTTAAAATGTCTTTTTTTTTAAAAATTTAAAAAAATTTGGGGGGAAAAGGGGGCATAGGGGGGGAAATTTTTTCCCCATCTTTTTTCTATATCCCATGTAGCCCAAAAATAAAAAAAAACCCCTTTTTTTAAAATTTTTTTTCCCCAAAAGGGGGGGGAGGCTTCCAAAATTTACGATTTGAACTATTAAATTAAAAAAGCTTTTGGGGGAAAAACCATATTTTTTTGGGTTTAAAAAACTAGTTTTACAAAATCACCCCCTTTTCCCCACGGGGGCCCCAAAATGGGTTTTTTAAATTTTTTTAGGGACAAAGAATTTTTTTGGGATTTTATCGGTTTTTTTTCCCCCTCTACCACCGTTTGATTAAAAATTTTTTTTGGGGGGTTTAAGGGGGGTTAAACCCTTTTTAAAATGTCACTGGGTTTTTGCAAAAATTAAAAAATTTTAAAAACCTGGAGACAAAAAAAATTTTAAAAGTTATTTGGGTTTGGGGGCCCCTTGGAACGGGGGAAACGTGTTCTTTTTTTTTTTTCCCCCACAGAGTGAAATCTGATTTTCCCCCCCTTTTAAATTTTTTTCCCCTACAAGGGGGTGTTAACAGTACTAAATTATGGAGAACTAACCCCCAAACGGGGGTTAAAAAACCCCCTGTATTTTGTTAAAAAAAAAAGGAAAAAACTGAAAAAATTTTTTTTTTTTCACTGTTTTTTTTTCCCCAATTTTTTAAAATCTTTTTTTAACATTTTGGGGGGCCCACTTTTAAAAAAAGGAATAAAATTTTTAAAACCAAGGGGAATACTTGTTTGGGTTTGGGAAAAAAAAACGTTAGAAGGCCTTGAAGGCCGGGAAAACCCAAAAATGGGGGTTTACATCTAGGGGAGAGTGGCCCCCGGGGGGGGACAAATCTTTTTTTAAACAATTTTTTGGTTAGTAAAATTTTTTTTTTACTAAAAAAACAGGGGGTACAAGAGTAACAGTTAATCGGTAAAGGGTACTCCAGAACCCTTAAAAAAAGGGGAAACCCTTTTCCCCAAACTTGGGGGGATTTAAAATTTTTTAAAAAATTTTTTTTTGGGGGAAAAAATTTTCCCAAAAAAAATTTAAAACCGTGAACTATGTTTTAATAGGGGTTTTTTTTGGGGGCAAGAAAATTAATTTTTTGAAAAAATTTTTCACTTTTTTGGGGGTTTTTTTTTTTGGCCCCCTTCCCAAATTTTAGAGGGGGGAAAAAACACCCCCAAAAAACAATTTAATGATTCGTTTTTTTTTAAAAAAAAAATTTAAAATAAAAATTTCCCCAAAAATTAATTTTTTTTTTTTTAAATTTTTAAAATTTAAAATATTTCCCCCAAAAATTTTTTTATCCAAAAATTAAAAAAAAAATTTTTTTGGAACTCCCAGTGGTTTTTAAATTTTTTAAAAATTAAAAAGGGGGAAAACGCTTTTAAAAAACAAAGAGGTTTTTAAATTTTAAAAAATTTTTTTAAAAATTTTTTTCGTTTTTTTCCCCCCCAAAAAGCTTAGCGCCCCACAAGGGGGGGGCTATGTAAAAAAGGGGCCCACTTTACAGTCCTGTTTTTTTCCCTATACTCGCATGTTGTTTAGAAATCTCGTCTGTGTAGAGCCCTTTTTAAAAAGGAAACTTCGACTATACTACCCAAAACTTTAAAAAATTTTTTAAAGTGAAAAAAAGGGGCCCAAAAAATCCAAGCTCCCTGGGGGGGTTTTCTGTGCGTGGTTTTTCCCCTTTTCGTTTTTTTTGGGGGGACAGAAAAAAGTGAAGTTGTAACACGTTTTTCATCACTGTTTTTAAAATTATATTTAGAGGGTTTTTGCTTTTTTATTTTGGGGGTTTTTAAAAAAATTGAATCCATATCGAAATGAAAAAACAGAAAAAAACTTTTTTTTTTAAAACTTTTACTTTTTTCCCCATTCCCTTTTCCCCCTACCCCCCCAAATTTTTTTTAAAAAATTTTTTCCCCCTTTTTTTTTAAAATTTCTTTTAAAAAATAAGTAAAAAAAAACCCAAACCCCCAATCTCTACAAAAAACGTTTTATTTTTAAGGATAGTTTTTTTGGGTTTTCCAACAATCACCCAAGCCTTAATTGAGATAAACGGGGGGGAGAGTGTTTTTAATTTTTTTAAAATTTAAGCTTTTTAAGGGGGAAGAAACTTTAAAAAAGCATAAACTTTAAATAAGCATTTTTATTTGCTTATATCAGGTCATTAAAAACTTTCAAATTTTTTCAAAATTTTAAAAAAAATTATCGAGTTACAAAAATAAAATTTAATGGAAAATTTCTCAATTTATTTTGGACCAATAAAAAAATTTCTTGGCTTCATTGAAATACAATATTTGGAAAAAAGAGTTCATAAATAATTTAAAAAAATATTAAAAAAAAATAGCAAAATTGAACCAGTTTGTAAGTGATGTCGATTTATTTTTTTGTAATATCACCCAGTACAAAACTGGGGGAGAAAGTTTAAATAAGTTTTTTGAAAAAACTGAATGTGAAAAAAAAATAAATTTAAAAAAATAAAAGCAGATTTTGTGATTTTTAAAAATTTTAAATGTGGAGATTACGACTATATAAATTACCCGAGGGATTTTTAGGGGACATTTACATTTCTAAATTTGACAAAAAATTCAGGGGCTATACAAGAAAGCGCTTTTTTTTTTTTTTAATTTCAGGAAATGTTTTAAAATTTTTTTGGGGTTTTTTATATTTTTTTTAAATAATTTAAAATTTTTAATTTTTTTAAGGGTTTTTTTATTATTTTTTTTGTTTTTACGCCTTAAAAGATAACCCGTGAATATAAAACCAAAGTATAATTAAAAAAAGTAATAGAAAAACCCAAAATTAGTATTATGGGGCCAAAACCCTGTACCTTTCAAAAATTGAAAAATGCAACCTTGATTTTTTTTATGCATGGTTTTTTCTTTTAAAAAAAATGTAACTTTTTCTTAAGTGTAATTTTGGGGGAAAAGACCAAACTTTTTATTTGGACGCATTAATATGTTCTTTTAAGAATTCAATCAGTTGTTAAATTTTTTAAAATGGGCACAAAAATCCATATTTTTAACTGTTTAAAAAGCAGATACCCCAAAAAAAAAAATTCCCCCAAAAAAATTCCATTTTATCTCATTGTATTTAGAAAGCAAAAATCTTAAATTTTTTTTTATTATTCCGGCAAAAAAAGGTTTTAAAAAAACTTGTCCCAAAAATTCAAGCCCAGTTTCCTTCCCTTTTGGGTTTTTAAACCCCACTGCAAAAATTTTAAATTTAAAAAGTTAAAAAAGTCGAAAAAATGGAAATTTTTAAAAAAAAACCTTTTCACAAAAAATTAGGCGACACAAAAAAAAACCCAAAAAATTTAAAAAATTTTTTGGTAAGTGAATTTGGGGGTACGAATGATAATAAAGGCCCCGGGGCCCCCTTTTTAAAAATTTTATTTCTTTTTTTTCTTAAATATTCTTTGGGGAAACCTTTAGAAAAAGCATGTTTTTCTACATTTTTAAAGTTTTTTTTTTCCCAAATCCCCAAAATTTTAAATTTTGGGGCCAACAATTTTTTAAAAACTAAAATTTACGCAAAAAACTTTTAATATGTAATAAAAGATGTTTTCCCGGTTTTAAATTTACCTTTTTTTTTTAATAAAAAAATTTTTTAACATACTGTCACATAAAAAAAAATAGAAAAAAGTTAACTTTAAAAATGTTTCAAAAAAACTTTTTTTGGATCCTTATAACGGGGACAAAAATGTTAACAAAAAATTTGTAGTTGAATTTTTTCTATTTAAACAAAAAGAATATAAGTTTAAAGGCCAAAAGCTAAGTTTCTTTGTTTTTAACTATTTAATGATTTTTTTTAATAAATAAGAAATAGGGTTGGGTTTTTCCCCGGCCAAACCCCTATTACTTGAAAAAAATTAAAAGCATCGAAAAGGTCAAATGGGGGTTTATATTTTTTTTTAAAACTAACTTTTTAATTTTACATCGATTTTTTTTAACCTAACTTTTAAAATTTTTTAAAGGCAGTTACGGGGAATTAAGTGGGTTGGATTTTGGTTTGGTAAAAATCCATTGCTTTACTCTTTTCCTTTGGGATATTTGGAAATTTTTTATGTATTGAGAATTTGGACTTAAATGGATGCGAGGGAAGTTTTTCCAGGGTGGGGGAACGGTTTGCTGTTAGGGCTTTCTTTGGATAGAAGTTTCCAATTTGCAAAAAAGAAAAACCCCAAATGTTAAATAATTGAACCCTTTTTTTCCACCCCCGGGCCCTTAGATTTAAACCCCCATTGAAAAAAAAAAAGATATAAATTTTGGGGGGTTAATATGTTTTTAAATTTTTCCCAAGGGCCCAAGAACGTTAGAAAAATTTTTAACCCAGTTTTAAATTTCATACTGACATAAATATTTTAACTAAGGATTTTCCCGTTTCTTTTAAAATAAATTTAAAATCGGGTCGGAAAACGGTAAAATTTAAAAGTGTCTTATTTAAAAAATTTTTCGGGTATAAGTATTCCCGGCACCCAAAAACCCGTTTAAAGTTTCTATCGTATATTTATAGGTTTTTAAGGCAAAATTCAAATTTTTTTTTTAAAGTTCACCATTTTAAATATGTTTTAAATTTATCATAAAAACCACCCAAAATTTAAAAAAAGCTTTTTGGTCCCGTTTTTTAAAAAAATGTTTTTTTACATATTCTAACGTTTTCGTTTAAAAAGTATGTGTTTTTAAAACTGGACGGGGGTTTTAAACATTATTTTTTTATGAAAAGGACGAAGGGTTTAAAGTTTACTACAGACAATTTTTTTTCCAAAAAACTTTTTTTTTTAGTTGCCAGCCCCATTACAGGCGGGGATTAAAGTTTCCCATTTCCTGGGGAATAGAGAAAAATAGAACCCTACCACTTCTTAAAACGACCCGTACTAACTTCAAGGTATTCAAAGATTTTTTTAATGAATTTTGGGAGCATACAGGGGGGGGGTTTTTAAAAAAAACCTTGGTTCGGGGGGTTTTGAAACTTTTTTTGGGGTTGGGGGACTGAAATTAACTTGGGGTTAATTCTAAGGTTTTTTTGGGGGATTTTAAAACAAATGATTAAACTAAATTTAAGCAAAGGTATTAAAATTAAAAGAGAAAAAAAAAAAAAATTTTTAATCTCAATAAAACAGTTTAGCTTTAGAAGTCGGTTTTAAATCTTCCAAAAATAAATTTTAAAAATTTAAATTTAAAAAAATTCCCTTTTGAGAGGGGGAAAAAAAAAAATTTTGGATTGGTTATCTGGGTTTTTTGGGTTAAATTTAAAAAACCAGGTCTTTTCCCTTTAGTTAAAGTCAGTTTAACCCCAAAGGGAATTTTTTGCATATGAAAAAAAATTGAGAAAAGGGAACCGGGGGAAACCTGATTCAAAATCAGAAAAACCCTTTGGGCCCGTATTTATTTTTTATAATTGGGGTAAATGGTTTTTTTAAAAAAAGATATTTAAATTTTCTTTTAACCATTTTTTCCTTTGAGGATAAAATGAATAAACCATATTTAATCCCACAAACTAAACTTTTTTTAAAAAGACCCCACATATTTTAATGGGGCTCGCGGTGTTTAGGTTTTTTATTTTCCCTTTTTATTAAATCTGAAAATTTTTAGAAAGTGAGGGGGTTTAAGGGTCGTTTATCCAAGCGGGAATTTTAAAAAAAATCTTTCCCAGTATTGTATTGTACAAATTGTGTTGAATCCAGGGGACTATAAGAATTTTCTCTTTTTCCCCATATTATCTTTTTTTCCCTGAGTGAAAATTTTTTCCCTCCCTTATAAAACAAAATTTTTGGGTTAAAAATTTTTCTTAAAATTTCGCTTATATTTAGAAAAAAATAGTCTTTCTACTCGGACAAAGGTTTTTTTCCCCAAAAATCTTTTTTTCCCCGGGACCAAAAGTTTTGGACCCCAATAAAGGGGGGACTTACAACCCAATTGGATTCGAAAAAAGTTGTATAGCAAGGGTTTTGTAAAATTTAAAGGTTTTTTTGGGGGCCAAAAAAATTAAGTGTATTTCATTTTTGGGGTGGCATACCCGAGCCGTAGCGGGCCCATGATAATGGACGAGGGAGGGTCATTCAAATGGAAAATTTTTTAAAATAGGAAAAACCCCCCGCGTTTTAAAATGGGCCCCTCCCTTCGCTTTTTTTTTATACTGCTATGTGTTTCAAAAGTTATGTTAACTTTTTCCGAAATCGTTTAGGTTTCTTTTTTAAAAATTTTATTTGATGTTAGTTCTTTAATTTCTCCCCATTAAAGTTATAAATTAAAAATTTTTTAAATTTAAAAATCAATCAATTTTGTTTTCTCTTTTTTTTAAAAAATCATTTAGAATTTAATTAAAAAAAATCAAAAATTTTTATTTTGTAAAAAATATCAGTAATTCAAAAATTAAAAATTAAAAAAATACATTTCTAAAAATATTTGTATTGCCTATTTTTTTTTAAAAAATTTTAAAAACTCAGAAACCCTTTCGTCTAAAGAAAACCCCAATTTAAAATTAAAAGGGATAACGAAAAATATTTTTTTAAAATTAAAAAAAATTTTTTAAGTAGGGGAAAAATTTGATAAAAATTATTTTAAATTATTTTTTTTAGTGTAAAAAAAAACCCCCCGCCCCTTTTTTTTACCCCAAATTTAAAGGGAAATCCCACCTTTAAAAACTCGGGTTTTTTTTTTTTTTTTTTTTTTTTTAACCAAAAAATAAAGCTTTGTGCCCCAATTTTTCGTCAAAAGGTTTTCAGTTCTTTTCGCAAATTTTTCGTAGAAAGATAAAAACAGACAGAAAGGGGGAAATGGGATTTTTTGGCCCTTTGTTTTTTTTCCTTTTTCCGGATGTTTCCCTATCTAGTTTTAAAATTTTTTTAACTAAAAAGGTATATAGAATTTTTAAGGTTCGGGGGAATTTATTTAAATTTTACCCATAGTCCAAAAACGGCCCCCTGTAAATAAATAGTATACGGGTACAAGGGGGAAAGGGGTGATAAAATGCAGGGGTGTGCTTACGGGTATTTTTCTATTATACCCTGCCACTCATTTTTTTTTGGGTACACATTTCCCTTTCCGAATTTCCCAATGGTAGTAAAATTCCTCATATTTGATGAATTGAAAAACAGGGCCCACCGGGTTTTCTTTTAATTTAAATTGCTGTGGATTTGGGTTGGGAAAATTTAATTTTTTTCCAAAAAAAAAGGGGACGTGGTTTTTTGTGTTACGTAAAGGGAAAGGGGGGGGGCGATTTAAGTTTAATTTCTGTGTTATACGTTTTGACTTTTTATAAAAAGGCTAAGTAGGGAAAAACCAAAACCCCTTTAAGTTTCCCCTTATTTTACATTCCACGTTTTTTTTTCATAAAAAAAAAATTAAAAAAAAAGGGAACCATAATTTTTTTTGGAAATTGTAACAAATTTCATTTATTTAGATTTAAAATTCCCAATGGGAGAAAAGGGGGATTTTAGTGATCAGGATTCCCGGGGTTTTTTTAAGAAAATTCCCTTTATATTTGGGTTTTCGTAAAAAGTAAAAATAAAAGTTCCCACTCCCAAAAAATTTTTTTTTTTTTTTCTTTTTTGTATCTTCCCTTTTTAAACCCTTTCAAATTTTTAATTTAGAGGGTTAAAACAGTAAAAAAAAAAAAAATTCCTTTTTGGAATGAAAAGGGCCCCTCTGGTTTTTGTTAATTAAAATTTTTTGGGTTTTAAAGTTTATTTACATTGCTTAAAAATTTATAATAATTTAAATTTGCTTAGGAAAAAAAAAAAATGATAAAAAGAAAAAATTGTTTCTTATTAATTTTTAAAGGAAATTAAAAGGGGGAAAACAAAGTTTGTACAAGGGGATGTAAAATGGGAGAAGAAGATCCCTAAAAATTTCCCCATAAAAAAAAGAGGTTTAAATTTTCTTTTACCTATTCTGTAAAAAAAGGGAAAATTTTTACTGTGAATTTTTATCTTATTCCATAAAAAACTTTGGGGGCCAAACCCAAAATTGTATACTCAACCAAAAATGAAACATAAACTATATTTAATAAGACTTTAAAAAATTTTTTAAAATCTTTAAAAAAAAGGTTATAATAGTTTTTTTTTAAAAAATCATTTTTTATAAAAATTTTTTAGGGATTTGGGTTTTAAAAAGGGGGTACTTTAAATTTTACAAAAATTGTTTCAGTATAGGGGGTCAAACATTTATGGTGAAAAAAATTTTTTTTTTACAAAAAAAAAATTTTATTTTCAAATTTCCTAAATTTTAAACTTTTAATTAGAAAGGTATTTAAAAAAAATTTATTTAAACTGAAAAACCCTATTTTGGGGTTTTGAAAACACTTTGTTCTAAAATTGTTTCTTTTTTCCATGCTTCAAATAGGTGCTCCTTCTTTGGGGGGGCCCCATGTAGCCAAAAATTTTAAACCCACGGAATTTCTTTTTTTTTAACTGTATGTTCTTTAAGGGGGACAAAATTTTTTCGATCCCCCTGTTATGTTTTAAAAAAGGAGCCCTTTGGGGTCTAGAAATACTATTTTAACCCTCAATCTTTAACCACTAAACCAATAATTAAATCTGAAAAATTAAATTTAAAATTTTTCTTATTCTTACCCCAGCTTTTTTAAATTTCCAAACTAGACTAAATTTTGAAAAAAAAGTAAAAATTTTTATGTTTAAATAATTTTTTATTTAAAAATTTTTTTATACTTAAACCCTTAAATCGTTTTACAAAAGAAAATTGGGCCCGGGTGTAACATTTTGGGTTTTTATTTGTAAAAAAAAAGTGTTTATCACATTTAAGGTATTGATTTTTAAACAATAACACAAAATGTTTTGATGTATTTATTTACATTTTATTTTTTTAAAAAAAAAATTTCTCTTTGTGTAAATTTCGTCATGGTTTATTTTAAAATTTTTTTAATTTTTAAATTATTTATGACCCTGAGTGAAATTTAATTTAAGTTTTAGTTTGTAATCTTACAGAATGTGCAAAAAATTTATTTCTTGAAGTAAAATCCTGTCGGAGCCTTAAAAGGGGGGGGTTTTAATTGAATTGTTTAAATTAAAACTTTTCCATCAAAAAAGGGAAAATTTTAATAAAAAAAGTTTATCTTGGGGTTTAATTCCAAAAAAAAATGGAAAAGGGAATAGGGTTTTACTGGGCCCGGTCAAACAAGTTTTTACTGTCGTGTAATAAAATTTACTTTTCAATTTCCTCCTCATTTCCCAACGAACGGGAATTTTTTAAGTGTGGTTTTTTTGTTATTTTAAAAATTTTAAAAAATTTTAGGGTTAGCTTTTTTAAAAGGACCCTTTTTTAAAAATTTAAACAATCTTTTAAAAATTTTTTTCCTTTCAAAAAACTTAAGTGTAAACTTTGATAAAATAAAAATAAAAATTGTTTTTTAGTTCTTTCGGAAAAAAAACTTACCTTCTTTAAAAACATTTTATTATTTTTTTTTTGGGGACCCTCCCAAAAAATTTTTAAATTTTGGGGGAACCTAGCCCCCCAAAAAATTTAGCGAAAAAGTTCGAAAATCAAATAGATTGTTACTTTTTAAATGTGTAGGTTTTAGGTTTCCCTTTAGGGAAAAGTTTTTTTATATGGGCAAAAATATTTTAAAATTTTTTTGAAAAAGGGGTTGGTTAAAATTTAAACAAACCAAAAGTTCCTTAAAAAAAATCCAGAGTTTAATTTTCTTTCCAAAGACAAAAAACCTAATTTTTTATGTAAAACCCCGGAAAAAATTAAAAATTTTAAGGTTTAATAAATAAAAATATTTTAAAACTAAACTATAAAAGTAGTTTTCTTTTTTTCCCAATGGGAGGGTGGGGGGTATTAAAAAACGTTTTAATAAACCTTTAAAACCCGGGATTGTGCAGAGGCTAACCCTTGTTTTTATTTATGAAAAGTCATGCCCCGGGGGGTTTTTGTCCAAAAATTTAAAAAAAAAGGTCTCGGGAAAGACCCTTTCAATTTTAAAGTAAAGTTTTAACAAAAAATTCTAAATAATTGAAATTTTAATCAAAACACAGTTAAACCCGGGAAAATTTATAATTTATTCCCAATCACGTCTTTTTCATTGAGTTTTGTTTAATTATATACTTTTAATATCCCACAAAATTTTTTGGTGTTTTTCCCAAATCTTGCAAAAATTTCTTTTTTTACAAAAATATTTTATTTTGTTGGACTTTAAAAATAGGGGGAAAGGGATTTAGGATTGAGCAAATAAAAAATTTTCCCAAAACAAACTACTTTATAGACTACTCTTAAACCAGGGGTAAATGGGGTTTTCCGGGTTTTCCCTTTAATAGGGGAAATAGCAAAAACTAATCCCAATTTTTTTGTGTTTTAAAAACCCAAAAAAAATTCCCAATCTATAAGCCTTTTGGTTAGGGAACAATCTTAATTTAAAACATTTTTAATTTCTTTCGATGTCAAAATATGTTTGATTCTCGGGGAAATAAAAAAGGGATGAGCGGGGGGCCCAGTTTAACCCAGAGTTTTTGTAGTAGGATTTTCCCCCATTCAACAAAAATTCCCGGGGTAAAGGGTATGTTTAAATATTTTTTAAATTTCCCTGCAGTATAGCTTCTTTTTAACCAATAGCAGTATTGTTTTTTTTTTAACTTTATTTGGGGGGTTTTTTACATATGTAAAAATTTGTATAGTGGGGATTTTATTTTGGGTTTAGAAATTTTTTCAAACCCAGAAAAAAATTTTTTGTATGAAAAAAAAAATTTTTTTTTAAAAAAATTGGTTCAAATTGGGAAAAAATTAAACCTTTCGAGGGAAGGGCCGTTTTTTTAAAACCCTTCTCTCTTGAAGAAGGAAGGGGGGGCCCAAAAAATTTTTTGGTTTTTGCAATAATATTTTACCTAAACAAAACTTGTTGTATTAAAACGTTATATGGGGGAAAAAAAATTAAGGGTTTTTGGTTTTCTTTTTTTGTCCAAAAATTTTAATGATTTTTCTTAAATTTGTAGTATTTTTTAATTAATTTTTTTATCCGTTTTGGGGGTCTTCTGGGAAATTTTGGGGAAAACGACCGCTGTTTTTTTGGTTTCCCCTCAAATTTTAAAAACACATTTTATAAAAATAAACACTGCATGGCATTTCATGAGTAGTTTTAACTTAATAATCAGTTTTCTGGGTTTAAGGTTTGGGGTTTTTGGGGCCCTTTTTTAAACGTTTGGGCCCGGGAAAAAAAATTTTTCCAATTCCATATTTAAAGTTTTTAAAAAGGGTTGAAAGATTATTTATTCCATTTCTGCTAGCATTTAAAACTATTATGTTTCCCAAAAATTATGATTTAAATTTTATTATCAAACCGTCTATGAGTCGTTATTACCTTTCTTCCCGGAAAATTTTACCTCCCAAAAACGTTTTTAACAAAAAATTTTTAATTTTTTTTTTGGGCCCCACAGCCATGAAACAGCAAGGGAAAAAAGGGGACTGTTTTAAAAAAACTGAATAATAAGGGGGAAAAAATAAAAAAAAATATTGTTTTAATCAATTTCTTTAAAATTTTTTTTACAAAAAGAAAACTTTTAAATTAAAAAAACAAGAAAATTGTTTTATTTAAACATTTTCTTTTCCCTTTTAAAAAGGGGCAGTTTTTCTTTATTATATTTTTTCCATTCCCCCCCTTTAAATTGTTTTTAACAACGGGGCGCGTGTTAAATTTATTTTTATCAAATTTTTTGAAAATGTTTACCTCAATTAGTCCAAGTTAAAGAGTTTAAAAACTTTTAAAGCATTGAAAAACATTTTAAAAAAGGGTTTCCGGGGTTCAAGTTCAAAAAAAAAGACTTCAAAAAAAACTTTCCGTTGTTTTAAAAGTTGCTTTTTAAACCAAGTCTTTACAATACCCCTTAGTTCTCAGCAAAATTGTTTTTAAAATTTACCCTTTTTGTTTTTTCCCCTAATTTTGGTTTATTTTCTAACGAAAAACGGGTTAAGCGTTTAAAACAAATTTTAAAAACTGTTTTTTTTTAAAAAACAACCATAATACAAATGGATTGTTTAAGAATGTCGTCATCTTCCCAACTCAATTTTACTTTTTCACTGGGGTTTTAAAAAAAACTGAAAGTTTTGAAAGATTTTTTTTGTTTAATTTTCAGCCCAAAAAATCCCAAAAAAGGGAAAACTTTGAATTTATTCTGATTTCTCTTTTTGTGGTGTTTTAGGTTTTGCTGGGTTTGTTGTTGTTGTGCTCTTTTAAAATGGTTGCTAAACCGATTTTAATAGGTGTTTTTAAATTTTAAAAAATAAAATTAATAGGGGAATAGAAATAAAAAATACTTTTTTCAGTTCGTAGAGGGAAAAGGGTTTTTTCCCATTTGCGGTTGTCTTTCTGAAAAACTTTACAAATTTTAAAATTTTTAGTGTAAAAATTGTTTTATAACAGCAGGAAATTTATTTTAATTTTGAAAGAAATCTTTTAAATATTTATAATCTTTTTTTAATTTTTTTAAAAGATCAAAAAATATTGGGTTTATGATTTTAAATTGTGTTTTAAAATCGATTTATTTAAAAATTTTTTTAATAATAAGCCCCACGTTGGGCCCTTATTTCCGGGGCATGTTTGAAATCTTATTTTTACTCACAAAAAACGTAAAAACCCAAACTTTTTTTCCAAAAATAGTGGATTTTTTAAAAATATCTTTTTTGGTCATAGTTTTGTTTTTAGCCAAAACTATTTAAAGGGGTTTGTGTAAATTTTTTTAAATTTAGGGCCCTCGTATTTAAAGTGAAAATTTTAAAGCCCCTAGAAACCTTTTTTTAATGTTATTTGAAGGATTCTTGAAAAATTTACGTTTTTGCAAATAATAATTTTTTTTTAATTTAAAAGTTTATTTAAAAGGGGTTTTTTCACAAATGGGCAATGGGGGAGTTTGTTGGGAAATTAAATTGTGACTAACTTTTAAAAATTTTAAACAATACAATCCTTAAGGGGAGAAAGCCCAAATTTAAAAAACCCGGGAATTTTTTTTGGTTTTTTTTCCGGGTTTTAAAAAAGCCCTGAAATTTTCCTCTTTACAAGGGTTTAATATTTCCGGGAATATGTTTTTTTTGCAAGTTAGTTTAAAAAAAAAAATTTTCTAACGGCTTCCCGGGCCACACTTCCCCTACAATCAAGAACTGAGCGCGACGCATCCGATCGTGCGTTTCTCTTACACCGGTGCTTTTTTTTTTCTTTTTTAAAAGTATACTTCAGGGGGGAAACCTGTATATGATCAACAGTATTTTAGAGCCATTGAACCCCCCAGGCTCTTTTGACAGCTAAATTTTGGGACCGCGGGTTTTTTTGTTTTTTTTTTTACATTTTTTTTGTGGGGTGTTTGTTTTTGGGAAAAAAACCCAAAATCAGGGGGTTTTTTAAATTTGAAAACCCATTTTGTTTTTTGTTTTCCCTTTTTTTTTTTTAATTTTAATACTCGGGGAAAATTTTGTAGTTTTTTGGCTGTGTAAAATGCCAAGATAAAAAAAATTTTATTTTAAAAAGGGAAAAAAAAAACCCTTTGGATGGAAACTGTGCCCAAAGCGACGGAAGCCTAGGCCTAAAAATTTAGCGATGAACCCAAATTTTCCAGGCCAGAAAAAAGGTTACTTTCGGAAAAAAATTATTTAGTACCATAGAATCCCGGGCAGTTTAAAAAATTTAAACCCAATTTTCCCAATATGTTATTTAGATTTAAAGTGCTGCCCAAAAGATCTTTTCTAAAATGGCATTTTGTAAATTATTGTCACAGTCCTTTGGTTTTTCGTGGAAAACGAATTGGTCTGGGTTTTTTCACTTTCCATTACCCTGCATTTGTATGGGGGAAATGAGATTGTGAAAGAAATTAGCCAAGGGAACAAAAGTAAAATTTTAGGCCTAGGCCCCTATGTTTGAAGAAAAGAAAAATTTTATGACGTCAACTTTCCCGCTTGTGTACGCATTGCGTTTACCCTTGGGTGGGACAAGAAAACGGGGGGAAAGGGGTTTCGCGGGTGTCTGAATTTCCCCTGGGCCCTTTCAAAATTTGGCCTTGCATGGGGGCCTTCGGGGGAGCTGGCAGTGACTTTTGGTTTCTCATCGTTTAAATTGGGGGAAAGTTACCCCCCAACCGTAGAAAAAAACTGGGGGGTAATTTTTTGCAGAAGTAATTTTTCCACAATTCGGTAATGAAAAGGGGGGATTAGATAAAAAATCATGGCCCCAAAAATTGTATTGCAAAATTTATTCCGGAACCGGGGGTTGGCAGGGAAGTGGAGGGATTTGAAAAAAATTTTTTTAACCCGTTCGAAAAAAAAAACTAGGGGAATTTAAGAATAAATTTTATTTGGGGGGGGATGGAGACCGGGCAAAGGTTTATGGAAACTGTGAAGGGAAATAAAAAACCCAAATGGACCCGATTTTGAAATTAAAAAAAATTGGGAGTGTTGGGGAAAAAAAGTCCAAAAAGGGGGGATGGGAAAAAAAAAACCCCGCTTGAGAAATTTTTCCCCAAAAAAAAACTCAAAAAGAGTTCTTGCGGGTTGGGAAGCTTTGGGTTGGGGGGAAAGGGGAAAATTGGGAACTTGGCATGCTTTTTGGGATCCCTTTTTAAAAAAATTTTAAAATGGGGGGCCTTTTCCGGGAAAGGAAGCAAAAAAAGGGGAAATAAAAAGCTATGGGGGACTCCCAATATGGTGGGGAGTATTTTAAACTTTAAATTTTAAAAACGGGATGAAACCCCTAAAGCACGCAATGTTTTCCAAAAGTTTGCTGAACAGGGTTTGAAAGTTTCAAAAAAGCAGTTCTTGAAAAGGTTTTTTGAATCAAAAAAGCAAAAGGGCACACCCCCCTTACCATCCCAAAACGGGTTTGGAAGAAAAAAAAAACCAATTTTTAAAAGGCCCTCGCCCCAATCCTTTTCTCCTCCCCAAAAGTGTGCCCATGGGGAACAAAAAAAAACCCATGGTGGAGTTTGGGAACAATGAATTTTTTTGGGGCCCCCAAAGCAAAAAAAAAAGTTTTTTGCAGACTCTAGCTTTAAAAAATTAGGTTGTGTATGATGTAGGGGCGCATATAAAAAAAAAGGGCCAATTTGTGACCTTATTTTCCCTAAATTTTCCCCAAAAATTTTTTTGGGTTTACCGGGCTGGCAAAAAACTGGTTTTAATTAATGAAAGAATGTTGGGGTCAACCGAAGGGGGGATAAAGCGGAAAAAGGGCCCACTGGAAGAAGTTCAAAAGGGAAGTGTAAGGCGGGAAGTTCCCTAAAAGGGGGGGACGGGTTGGGGAAAGTTTGCGTTTGAAGCTTGGGGGAAGATCCGGGGAAAACCCCCGGGCTTATTTCCACCGGGCCCACTTACTAACCGGTGTTTTTTTTTTGGTTTCGGACTTTGTCCTTTTTTATTTATATACCCAAAGGCTATATGTTAACCCCCCGTAAAAATTCATTTTTAAAAATTAAAAAAGCCTTACCCCAATTCAGACCATTTTAGTTCAGGGGGTTTTGGGAAAAAAAAAAACCTAGATTTTTTCTGTTTATTTTACAAATTTTTTTGGAATCTTTGCAGAAAAAGAAAAATAAAAAAACCCTTGGGAAGGGGCTTTAAAAGGGGGTTTTACATAAAGCAAAAAAACCAATGTAAAAGATAAGGGTAATGAATAAAAAATCCCAATAGAGAAGCTTCAGGCAGTTAGTTTATTTCCCTGTTCATTGCAACTTTAAAAAAGGGGGTTTTTTTTAAAACATTTTTTTTCTTTTTTCCGAAAACCTATAATTTTTTTTTGTTTCTATTTTCTGAAAACTCGGGAAAAACCGAAAAGGGAAAAAGACATGAAAGTTTTTACACATTTAAAAGCTATCTAATACAACTTTTTTCCCAGGGGTTTGTAAAAATTTTCCATTACAAAAAAAAACAAAAAATGTTTAAAACTATTTAAAAAAAAAAAAAATCATAAAATAAAAAAATTTAAAAGTTTTATTTTCCAAAATCCTCTAGTGAAAAGAAGTTTAAAGGGTTATATGCTGTCCCTTTGGTTTCAATTTTTTTTTATTATATTTTTTTTTAAAGAAATTGGGACAAAAATTTTAAAACTGGCGGAGATAGGAATTTTTAAAAATTTGGTTGCCCCCCCTTAAGTATTCAGATTTAGAGCTAGAGAGATTTTTTTTTGGGGAAAAAGGGGCGCTAAATTTTTAAAGCAAGGGGGGTTTGGGTTGGTTTACGGGGATTTTGGAGAAAGGAATCATGCTCATGAAAAGGGGGAAATAAATTGATATTAACAGTAAAAAATTGTTTGTACCAATTTCCCTGTACAGAAAAATATAAAGGAAAAAAGGGAAGGGTTTTCTCCCTTCCCAATTTTTCGTTGTAAAAGGGATAATTTATAAAATCAAAAAACGATAATATGAATTTAGGGGAAAGCGATGTGGAGAGAGGGGGGGGGGGAGGGGGGGAAACATGAAAATTAAAACTTTTTGTTCAAAAACTCTAGTCCGTACTTTACGTTAAAAAACTAGCGGCGGGACACTTTTTTTTTTAAATTTTGGTTTTTTAAATTATTTTTTACTTTGACCTTTATTTTTCGGGTTTCGATGAATTTGGTTTACGGGGAAAACCTCAACTTTGGCGTCAGAAAAGTTATTGATTGGGGCCCATTAAATTCATTTTGATCAAAAGAATGAATAGGTTCCCATTTATAATATTATTCCACCCAAAACCCGGTTTTTGTTTATTATACTTTGTTTTTCACTGTCAAAAATTTTACAGGAAAACTATTTCCTATGTTGCTAATTATAAAACCTTTCTCTTTTTTAAAATATGAAATAAAATTAAAATAATTACCCAAAAGGAAAGTTACTTTATCTGACTGCTTTCTGAAAGGGCCATTGTTTCCCAAAACGACTTTGGCCCTTTAAACATTTTTAAGGGCCAAAATTTGGGGAGGGAATTTTTACAAAAAAAATTACAGTAGAAAAAAAGGTTTTTGGGATACCTTAAAATTTTAGAAAACAAAAAATGTTAACAACGAGGAAAAAATCCCTAAAAAAAAAATTATGATGTGAATTTTCCCATTACTTTCCCAAAAAAGGGGGAAAGGGAGCCCCTCAAAATATTAAACTGTTAAAAGTTTTCTTTTAAAAACTAAATTAAACAAAAAACCCAGTTTTTTTAAAAGGGGACTTTTGTACTTTTTCAGATCGTTCATTCATTTAAAAATGTAAAAACCAGGATTTTTTTGGAAATCTTTTTATTACAACAGACGGGAAGCAAACTCCCTAACCCACAATATTTTTTTTTTTAAAGAGAGTACCTGTGGGGGAAAGGGTCCCCAAATTTAAATTAAAAATTGGGAATTTTAAAATTATCTTTGAGTTTTTAATTAAGGGTTTCAAAATTTAAAAAATTTTAATCGGGTTACAGGTAATTTTGAATTTTAAATTTAAGCAAATTTTTCGGGACTACCCTAAAACGTTTAACCCCATTTACGAGTCCCAAAAAAAACAAATTAAAGGGGCCCTAAAAAAGGCTTTTGTTCCTTAATCCTTAAAAAATTAAAAATAGGGTCCATTGAAAGGGGTTTTTTTTGAAAATTTTTTTTGTGTTTTTTTGGGTTACATTCTAAACTTTACTTTATGAAAAAAAATTTGGGACTGGGGCGCTTTTTTTAGATTTTGCTATGGTGGGATTGTCTACAAAAAACTTTAATTTGGGGGGGTTTGGAAATTCAAATTTTTAAGATTTTTAAATTAATGGCTCTTTTTAAGACGATTTAAACAGACAGATAAAAAAAACCCCAAAAAAAATTTTAAAATTTATAATCAGGTTTTCTTTTTTAAAATTTTGGAAATTTAAACAAAAACCCCTTTAAAAAAAAGGGGAAAAAATTCCCTTTGTACATGTTTTGTTTGGGTGTGTTTTTAAATTTAAAATTTTTTCTTTATTAAAATCGGGTTTTATTTTTTTTTTTAACTTATGTTTAAAGTTGGCGGATGGGGGGAAAAGGTTTTGATCCAATTTGTGAGTTTTAGCACCTTTTCCCCACTTTTACATGGTTGCAGCGTTTTGAAATTTAAACCTGTAAAAAAATTCACTTTGGGGAATTTAAAAAGTAAAACGCCCTTTATAGAGATTTTTAAAAGGTACCAAAAAAAAATTTCCTTTTCATCTTTTTTTTTTAAGGGAGACGGGTTATTTTCTACAAAAGTGTTTGGGGTTCGTTTTTTAACCAAACCCAAATTTCAATCTAGGAAATATTTTTTTTTTAAAAATTGTTTTTTCGGGTTTCAAAATTTTGGGGGGGTAGAAACAATTTGTTGGAAAATTTTGGGTTTGAATGGATTTTCCCAAATTTTAAAATTTGAATCTCCCACTTTACTGTGGGTTTAACGTCATGTGTTTAAACTAGGTGTTCCCTTTTATTTTGGGATCGTGCCAATTTTTAAATATATAAAGTAAAAGATAGAAAAGGGAACTTAATAAAACCTTTTTAAACCCCTTTTTCCTGTTCTTTGCGTAGCATTTTTACTTTTTTTTTCCATTTCTGTATTTTAAACCCTATTTACAATAAAATTTTTTTTTTAAACGGACACTGAAAATTTATTAAAAATTGTTCTTTCATTGCATTAGTTTAAAAACTTAAATGGCCTTAATCATTTTTAAAAGCCATAAATTTTTTGACCCTTACACATTTTAAAGTGGAAATTTTTGTTTTTAAAATTTAAATTTTCCCTTTCGTCAAAAATTACCCAATTTTTTAAAAAACCCCCTTTACGTTAGGGGAAACTCCCTTTAATCCCATGCCTTCCATCTATAAGCTTTTTTTGTACTTATCTGTAAAAGGGGGGGTTTTCCGCAAATTGGTTAGGGAAGCAGTTTGTTGGTAGGGGGAACCCAAAAGGCCTTTTTTCATGTCAGAAAAACAGTTCGTTTTTAAAGGGTTTTTTTTTTGGTTTTTTTTACTTTGTAATTGTTTTTTTACATTTTAATATTGTAAAAACTGTATTTTTAATATTTGCAAATGTACCGGGGAAAACAGTTGATTTTACTTGAAATTTGAAACTTAAAATTTTTAAAAAACTATTTATATTCTCAAATTTACATTTAGGATTTAAGTGTTTTATTAAAATTTAATTATTAAATTATTATAATTAAAAAAATTTTTTTGTTCTTAGATACATTTAAAAATTTATTTAAATACAATTTCCTAGCTATAATATCCCGTTCATTTTTGGGGAAAGGGGATAAACCCTTCTGGGTTTTCATGGCCAAAAGGGGGTTGGGGGTTTGGGCAAAAGTAAACAGTCCGAGTTTTAAATTTTTTTTGAAACGCCCAAAAAATTCCCTTTGGAAAATTACCAATTTGTTTATAAAACCTTAGTCTTTATTTTTTTAAAGCGCGTACACTTAGTTAGCAAATATTTAAACTGTAATTTTAAAGGTTCCATTTTAGAAAAGGGAAAAATATAGCCTTTTGGGATTTAAAACTAAAATGGGGTTTAATTTTTGTTTTGTAAAAATTCAAGGGGATGTTTTTAAAATTTGCCCCCGGTTACCCATATTTCTCTATGAGTCTGCTTAGTGACACAACTTCCCTTTGGAAATTGGCTTTTCCCCGTACCTTATTTTGGAAAAGTAGAAAAAGAAAACTTTAAATTTTTTTGAATGTTTTTTATAAATAAAGAATAAATTTTTTTTAAATTATAAGATGAAAAAAAAAACTGTAAAATATGAGATTTTTAACAAAAAAACAGCATACATTTAAGTGATTTTTATTTTTTTTTGTAACTTTTTTTTTTCTTATTTTAAATTTTTTTATTTAAATTCAAAGGTGAACTTAAAAAAAATTTTGTTTTTTTTTTAAAAAAAACGAAAAAGGAAAAAAAAAGAAAAAAAAAAAAATGGATTTTTTTTTTTTTTTTTTAAATTTTTTTGAAAAGTCAAATATATTTTGCGGGTTAAATCCCGAATGCATCATTTAATAAGTTTCCAGACCAAACGTATTCGAAAAAAATTAAAGGTTTATAATTTTAAAGTTTTTAGGGACAAATATATATGACTTTTTAACAAAATGATATGATTTTAAAACTTTTGGGGGAGCACCCCTTTCTTCTATTTAACGGGCCCCATAGTTGAAATATTTTTTTTAAAAAATTTTTAAATATTCTAAAAAAGAATCTTTTTCCCGGGTTTAAACCCAAAATTTTTTTTAAAAATTAATTTTTAAAGAAATTTTCGTTTTTTTTTTTACAAACATAAATATTTCTGGGTTTTTTCCAAAAACCGGTCCTTTAGTCGGGAATTAAAAATTTTTAAAAATATTTTAGGGGGAACATCTTGATAAAAATTCCCAAACCCCCTTTGTGTTGAAAATTGTTAAAATGATTACTACAAAAAATTAAAAACTGTTTACCAGTTTTTGGGGAAAATTGGGTAAATTGAGGTTTTGTTTTGAAAGTTAAGAAAACCCCTTTTTGGATTGTAAAAAAACCAGGGGGGTATTTTTTTAATGTTCTTATTACCTTACTTAAAGGGGTTCTTAGTGGCGGGTATTTTCAAAGGGGAGAATTACAACATTTTAAAAATTTGTATTCATATAGAAACATACACAAAAACTTTTTTATATATGTTATATATTCCTATAATGGAAAAAAAAAAAATAATTTTTCCTTAAAGAACCTTAGTAATTTAATAAGGGTTACATTTAGTTGGCAAAAATTTAAGTTACTCATTATAATTTTTAGATCTATTATTTTGTGTTTTATTTAAGGTTTAGAGTTTTTGAACCTTAAAACATTTTTTTCTATTTATGTATCCAATATTTTAATCTTTTGTAATACTTATTTTTCCACATAAACCCAAAATGGTGTACAAGATAAACTACAATCGACATTTTCATATTTTTGCATTTCAAAATATGACTTATTTTACCTAAAGTAACTTAATTTTTACAAGTGCCAAGTTAAACCCAGACCAAGAAAAAAATCTCTATATTCAATTGTCTTTCAATTTTAACACTCTATTCTCCGAAACTTTAAATTTATTAAATTTATTATGCTGTGATAAATACAAAGGTTGATCTATAGACTCCAGTTTAATAGATTTCTCGGGGTTTGGCACCAAACCTTTAAATTTGAAGGCAGCCCTAATTTAACCTAAATTTCCTCAAATCTAACTGCAATGATGAAGCATCCAGAGGTTTACTCATACTATTATTTTTTAATTATTCTGGCCGATGAATTTGTGGTTTGTTTACAGCTGACAAAGTCTAGCGGATGCTGTCACACATTATGGCATTGTACTTAAAATACGAACGACACTATTTTACTTAATTTGGGAATTTACAACATGAACTGCAAATATTATTTTTTGAAATTTCTTAGGGCTATTTACTATTTAATATATTATTAATAAATTTTCAGATTTTCCTTTTTTCATTCAATTAGAAATAAAAACTGGCATTACTAAATAAATATTCCTCTCAGTACCCTACGGGGCATATGAGGGTTTTATGGTAAGCATTATTAAAATATTTGTATGGGGAAAATACGATATAAACAACGTAGCTACATCATACGTTGGTTTTTAATAATCAAACAACATGTGCCATTCCAGTACAAATACGGAAAATTTATGTCAAACTTTTAAAATCCTGGAAAAAGATCCAATTCCCCATGATTACTTGAGTCAACTCAGCAGTGGCCTGAATTGCAGGAAGAACGATATCTGGCTTCCTTTTCCGTTTGGTTTATTTATTTTATCACAAATTTTTTCACATTTTTTTTTTCAGCTGCTCGAATTTTTGGGCCCCGCTTACAAACATTTACTTGTGAAGGGAATTAGTTTATTTTTGGGGCAATCAACCTATATGTTTACTACAGGGAATTACTAAGTTAATTACTTATTTGATTTCGGATTACGTATTTTTTTAAAATATTATAACGGTTTGCCTTATCGTATTTGGGTGTAATCTTACGTGCATTGTTTTCGAAAAGGGTTACTATGCCTATAAATGGTTTTAACTTTTTATAAAAATTAAATGGAATGATTTGTATGTACATTAATGATTACAACTCTGTGTAGAACTGTTGATAGTCCCGCAATTTAAGAAACATTATAAGTTTAAATTTTCCCGAATCATTGAATTACAAACAAAAATGTATTCAATTGTTGTGAATTTACAGCGTTTTAAGAAAGATCACTATTTGAATAAATAAGTTTCTGGTTAAAACCAACTTGTTAGTCTGGGGTTTAAACCGAGGCGTTCATTGTTAATCGTTAATAAATTTGGGTTTACAATTTGATTGTGTGTGATTTGTATTAATGGAATGCGTTATATTACTTACTCAAGACATTGAAAAAGCTCCCGTTTCAATCCCTACGAGAGGATTGAAAATAGAATAATTTATGGGGACCAACAATGTCTTACAATTTATGATTGATAAACGGAAAAAACATGGGGTCTTCACATTGTTTATAAACCTGGTACTAGCTTGATATATAAAACTTAAATTTTTATGTTTACAATTGTTACAAAAATATCAATAAATGTGTAAGAACAGAGTTTTTTTTTGGAGATTGGAGATTTGTATTTAATCCTCCTTATACCCCATAAGAGAAAATTACAAATTTCCAACTTATCACGAAATCTACAAACTGCAAGGAATGGGGCTTTACAAAGGAACTTTTGTACACACGTTCACCTAAACTCTTACGGTATTCGCTAAGAAACTTTTATTTTTAAAACTTTAGCAACCTAAACAGCGGAAACTCTGCAATGATTTGGGTTTTAACTGTAAATTATTGTAATTTCATAGTGCGAATCATTACATTATTAAAAAAAATTTGGGGGGTTACCTATTGTCCAGCTTTAATACGAGCAAAGGAAGAGTCTTTATAAATTCAACTGTGAAAAAAATCTTAAAAAGAAACCGTGCTATCATTTTTTTTTTCATATGAATTTTTTTTTTTTACATCTTCATACTTTTCAATTACTAGTGGTTTAAAAATGTTGATTTAAAAATTGGAAAATGTTTCCTTGAAATTTGGGTGAAATGAAATGGTGCTTCGAAATTAATATCCGGGTTTATTAAACCCGCGAGAATTACGAAATATTTAATATGGGGGTTTCTAATGCAGGTTCGGGGTCAGTTTTATGATGCCCGAAAAATGGTGAATTAACGAAGGGGTTTCAAAAACGATGTATGGGAAACAGGTCGACAACCCAAAAGTTAAAGTCTTTGCCAATTTGTAGAGCACGGGCTCATGGCACAAAAAGGGGATTGCAGAATAATGATACCTCAGTTATTGGACGAAAAAGGGGGGCAGAACATTTGCCCAAAAAACACCTGACAGCGTTTAAATTTATTGAGGACTAAAGGGAGAATAAGGGGCCATGTCTTATTAAAGCCAGAGGAAGTATTACTAAAAGTTATTCTTATAGAAATGTATATATCTTGTGCCAAGTGAAAATTAATTATGTTTTCCTAAGTAAACCAAGAATGGATCTCATTTTTTTTTATTTTCTAGTGGCAGTAGGTAGAGAAACACATGCCCCTTAAGAACTCTATCCATTCTATGAAAATCTATCTTATATTACCATTTATTATAAAGAATAATCTTCCCATTTTGGGTATGATATACATCGCATTCCTAATTCTTACACAATAGGTTAAATGCGTAAGAATATGCTTGCCACTCTCTTCGCGCTCGAAGAAGCTTACGTGGAATAGATATTTTGTACCCCTATTGTGGGGGTTTTACAACCATTCCAAAAAAACACCCCTAGACATAATCAGCTGGTATTTTTCGTTCTAAAGGTTCATTCTTGTAAAAGGTAATTCTTATTTTCAATAAAAAATATATAAAATGTAAAACCCAAAATAAAATTTTGGGATCCAATTAAATTCTATTCAGTTGCTTATTCCAGAGACGAAGTAAACACGAAATTGATTTAAGGCCATTAAGGTCCTTTAAAGATGTTTTCAAACTATGCTATGTCACCGTATTAATCTATACGCTAAGTTGTTGCTATTACTAATAATTCTTATTGTATCAATAGGATGTACACATAAGACTGTCGTGGTAAATACTCGGGCTCATTATGTGGCTGCCCTCCTCTATACGTTCTGAAAATAAAAACACAATAATAAGGGCCCGCCTGGCAAGCGAGACACAGCAGACAGAGGCAGACATTGGCACAAGGGGCCGTTGTAATTAGTGTCACAGACAACCACAATGATTCGAATTCATGGCATGTTTTAGTGCAGTTTTTAGTACAAGGGGTTTGTCAAAAAGAAAACTAAATTTCTCCGTGATGAGAAAATTGCCTTATATTAAGAAGCCGGACAGTAAATTTTAAAATGTACTATCTTTTTTTATTTATCAAAATATATTAGAAAACATTTATTATATGTTAACAACGCCTAAACAATGGCAAGGTTTCTCAATAGCTATCTTAACTACCTAGATGTACTGTTTAGGGTTATTTCACATTTAAGAAACAGCGGTTTGATGGGGAAATCTATCTTAACAAAATGTGCAATTCTCAACAAATTATTGAATCCCAAACAATACAGTTCTTAGTAATATTTAAATCCTTCGTTATATTCACTAAAGACTTTATTTAATTATAAATTATAATATGTATAGCCTATACCAACGCAAAATACATTATTAGCCCAATTTGTAAGAATGTTTTAAAAAAGTAATAATAAAAAAAGCAAATTAAAAATTTTTTTTTGCTATATAGACATTGATTATATGTATGTTTTTGTAGTGTTGACATTATTTTTCATAGTAATGTGTCCAATATGAATTTTAAAGATCCATTAATATTTTTTCTGAATTGTAATGGATTAAACGCTATACGTTTTAAAACAATAGGCAATTTTTATTTGCTCCAAGTATAGCGTGTTAGCGAAATGAAGATTATAAAGTTTAGTTTTATAGAATTATCACCCTACTTAAATGTACCAATATAGAAATAAACATTGAAAAGAAATATTCTTTCATTGGATAACTATAAATTAAAAATAATACAACGGCGCTGACTAAAATTGACAGATATTTTTAGCTTTTGTGGGGACCAATGTGTTGTTATAAAATATCAATGTTAAAAAACAAATAACTATCAAGATAAATAACCTGTTGAAAGTGAATAAATGAAATTTAAATACCATTTTATTAGGTTAGTTAAACATAAATAGAAAAAATAATCAGCGTTGTTGTTGTAAGAATAAATACGCAAGTAATCAATATAATTTTAATATTTTTGACAACCTCAAATTATGGATTATAAATTTTTATGATAAATAGGCTTCATAATACTACAAAGTATAAAAGAAAATTAATCACAACTGGATGCGGCAAATGATTTATTTTTGGGTTTCCACTCCCAAGCCGATAAGAGCTACAACAAATTCCCACAGGGCACGCTGCAGTTATATATCCTGTATAAGGCAGGGTTTGTGTCTGTATCTGCAAAACCGGCTCAGTGGCCTAGTATCATAGTTTGCTTCCAATAACAGAGCTTGGATTTCAACCTACCACTACGGGTGTGGTTTATCGAGTACATGTTTGGAAGGACGAGGTTGCAGAATCGACAATCCGTATTATTGTGGCGGGTTGCATTAATAAAACGCTTAAATTTAATTAAGCGATGCAATACCTCCCTCGAGGTTCTAACCTAGTCAGAGGTCGAAATTCTAGGAAAGCAGAATGTTGCCGAGTGGTGCCAAAGGTAACATACATACTGATAGGGTTATTTATAATCGAGGTAGTTTCACACGTAAAAAAATCATATCCAACGTGACCTGATCACGCCTCAGTTTTTAAGTGAAAGGAAGCGTTAAGGGGTAGGCGGCGACGCTGTACATAGAGTCTAATGAACATTCTTATCGCTACCCCCTGCATATTAATTTAGTATTCTCTGGCTTCATTTAATTCCTGATTAATCCCTTTTACTTTTATCAGAAAACAGTCACGTTACATTGTTGACTTATGTATGAAGATAGTCGTATATCTATTAATCATCAATTTACTAAAATAGAGAGTTTTCTTTATAGTAAAAAACAATTAAGTTGAGATTAATAAATTAGGATAATGAAAGATAGCATAGATAGTGCTAAAACATTTGTATACAGGTATGATAAATGAACAAGAGTATTGACTTATTTTTTGTATATACCTACACTTTTAAAGAGTTTTAATCCATGTAGTGAGAAATTGGTAATATGTTTACATTAATTCAAAAAAAATTTTTGTGTGTTTTCAACATTAAAAACTACCCCTTCAATCTAATATAAGTTTAATATTTTTAATGGATAAAAATTATACATTTATGTCAATTAAATTTGCTCACAACGTTTAACAATATTACAAAAATTTAAGTTTTAATAATTTTATTTATATACGTTTAACTAACATATAACACTTTTTAAATTTATTCTTAAGTTTAAATATTGTGATACCTAAGGAGGTGTACCAGTAAAAATAAAGAGAGGCGTTTTAAATCTGGTTCCAGAGGAGCAGTGTAAGTAATGGTGGTTATCCGCTAATAGCAGACAAGTGGGATTTCCAGAAGAAGTTACAGAGAAGAGTTTAATTTATGGCCAACTAGATCCACGTAGTTTTTTTCACTTAATGTCAGAGGCACGCTGGGCGGTACGTTTTGGCATCGTATCCCCCATCTGCTGGCTCTCATAAGGGTTTTACTAATGTCTCATGGGTAAGACGGCTATCACCGCTAATCACTATACACAAAGTGTCAATGGCATCGTGGGAGGACAAAGTGGTGAAAAAAGGAAGTCACCATGTCCTCGGTATGGAACAAAAGAAATTATTACAAAAGGGTTTTGATCAAAAGGGCAAATTCGAGACCAACTCTTCCTTTACAGATATTTGCTCCCCGGGGGTGCGGCCTACAGTTCATATTGAAAACCTCCGTACGACACACACAATTGCCTAACAGGCTTACAAAGGGACAATCAAGAACAAAGCCCCGAATCCTTTATTTAAAGAGTATTACCTAGCTCCTGGCCTAGGTCATATTGAGTACCCATCTGAAGCAGACACCACATGCTAACGGGTTAACAAAGGGACAATAAAGGCAATGCTCCGCAACATTGTTCGTGAAGATGAGTGCCCCTTAAGTTAGGGGTCAATTCTAAGAGCGTTCCACACCCGCGCTCCTCCTAGACGGAACAGACACACGGGCGCCTCGTCAACCGGCCGAATAGTAGTCCCGATCTCACTATTATCTCTGGAAGCCAGGGAATGAATAGGTGATATTCCAGATTAACAACTATTGAAATATTTTACAAGAATATAATCGCACCGAATTATTATTAAGTTAAATTAAAACTTAATATGATAAAAAATATTCATAATCTATACACGTATTAATATAGGTAATCATATGTCATATAAGAAATATGTGTATTACTAAGTAAAAATGCAAGTTTCTAATATTATATTTATATAATTTTTCGGTCAGATTCCGTTATAATGCCCCCAACGCTTAAAGGTTTTTCAAATGAACTTAGAACGTTATAAAACGATTTAGTTGAGTAAACAGAACTCAATTGTCTCATTTACAATTCAATTTATATTTATATTATCAGCCCCTCTAGAATTTGATATTTTAACTGATAGGTACTATCTCGATGGGATGTTTTTCTTTTCGTTGACATCAGCGTGTGGACACTGCCCCCGCGCTGATGGCCGGAGGCACTCGCATTTTGGGTGGCAGAGTGTGATCAAGAATAAAAATAAGTAGTTGTGTGTTTTTTTTCTCAATTAAGAGTTTAGTTTTTGTTTGGTAATGTTTTGTTTTTGTTGAATTTTTGTGTTTGGAGAAATGTAGGGGTGTGGTCGATATAATACATAAGTACCCTTTTTTCTTAGCTAGTAACCAATTCTAATTCATTATAATCATCCGTAAATTAAAAAAATAGCGTTGGGGGCATATTATTAGTTCTGTTACTCAAACTACATCTTTTTATAACGTTCTAAGTTCATTGATAAAAGTTTAAAAGCGTTGGGGGCATATAACGGAATCTGACCATAAAAGTTTCTACCTTCTTCCTAATTAGTTATCACTCGAGAGACTTAAAAATTTCGTATCTGTCTGTGTGTTTATCTACCTAACAACCGAACGTTATCTCGAGAACGAACTATCCTCTTGAACCTGAAAGTTTGCATGAAGCTTCATTGTGTATTTGAAACACTGAGGTGTAATGAACTTTTAAAATATCACCTAATGAACATTTGATTACTTTATTATTAAATTATCTTTTTTGTAACCATGGAAACGAAGATGCAGATTAAACAATGTAGTATCATTTTTAATTATAAAACCCAAATTAAATTTCAACATTTGATTAAGTTTAAATAACTTGATGCCATTCCTGGAGGACGTGGAGGTCAAAGTAAATTGTTGCTGAGAGACCAAGGTACGGTATTGGAACTCAATATTAAATTAACAAAGATGTTATTGAAAGAGCAGTAAAATGCCCAAAATGTACAACGGAAATCAACCCCTCGAACGTTTGATCACATTACAATTACAAGGCCACGTTCTACTGTGAAGTGTACTGCAAGGTCAACCGTAACTGGTAATAAATATTCAGACATTCGTTTAGATAAACGTTTTTTAGGCTTTTCAGTATCTTTTTCATCTCAAAAGTGAATTACGTGAATACGGAACCAACCTGAATAGTTTTAAAATTAAAGAGTTTTGCAAGGAATGGGGGTTTATTTTCATTACGAGAGGATGAGTGTAAAAATACCTACACAGTAATAGGTTTTATTAAAATTGATGGCATGGATTTCTAAAATCATAATATTTTTAATTCATTATTTGTAATTAATATTTGCATCTACATCTACAGCAGTTTAACTTGTTTTTAGCCTATGGGAACTTTTAATAGGCAGATAAATCAGAGTAACACTTTCCATTCATCCAGATTAACGTGCACTGGATATGCATCAATATAGAAATATAAGTAACCAAATGAAAAGTCGTTAACGAACTACAATGTAAAAGGCACATGGTAAAGAACTACCAAAATTAAAGAGGGAGGGAAGGTCTGTGTCCAACAAAATAAAGAATATGAAATGTTAGTGAAGAAAGGAAAGGCCCCTAGATGATTCTCTGCCAAGCTGTACAAGAAGCATAATCATAAGAAACTGGAAAATGCTAATACAGGATGACATACAAAAAAGGGGACGACATACACATCGTAAATAATTGAAATCACATTTATGTATAGACTAACATTGTTTTACACACAGGATATATAATTGCTTTAACATATTAAAATAGTATAGTCTTTTTATAATTGTTAATAAAATGTCTAGGAGACTACAAAAAACTAGTTACATATTTAATAATGAAATAAAAACATTATACAGAGGAAAGACGATCGTAAGTGTCAGTGAGTGACACTCTTGAGTTGTAATACCCTCTTTACCTAACCGTAACTATTATTATATGAGCACTGCTATGAAACGTAACTAATTGAACAAACCTTTAAATTAGTGATGTAGTAAGTATTTCCTTTGATCACTACATATTTTTGCATAACTTTAACTCATCAAAGAATGAGATATATGGCGATACATTTCCAGCCATAGAATTGAGCTAAGAGAAGTTAAATTCTATTACATCTATGTAAAATACCAATAAAAATTCGAAAGCGTAAATATGTTATAGTATTAAAAACTCTAAGTTTATCTAGTGCATGTAGCCTTCCTAAATATATTTAGAGGCTGACATAAATTTATAAGTTATAACAATATTCTCTTGCCACGACCTATATAGGATGCTGAAATTCAAAACCATGGCATGTTGAATTATTTTATTTCCCGGGTCCCTCCCTCCAATTTCTGCTCCATATTACTATCCCATAATGTGCAAGGAACTATATACGAGTATCAAAAATAATTTAATTGGTGTAAATTCTTAGCTGCTTGCAACTACCTTAAAATTTTTCATTGTATTAAGAACCAAAACCATTTGTAGCAAACTAGGTTGGATGTTATTATGTTAATAAAAATATAATGTATTGGATTTAATTATAGGATAATAGATAAGGCCTTCAGTTCTCCCACTAATCACTAATTATCCAACTGAACCCTATATATTTATAAAGATAAAATTCTAGCCAAATAATAACTTGAATAGAAAATAAAAACCCATATTCATTCTGATGAGATATCTAAACAGTTTTGAAATGGATTTGCAGCTCCTAGAACTACTGATAATTTAGTTTTTTCTACTTTTCAACGTAGAAAGACACTATTTTTAAAAAATGCAATTATACTCTCAACAGATGAATATAAACGTTATTTTATGAGGATAATCTCCAAAGGGGTTTCAAAGAAGAAAAGGCCTTATATATTTTTATGAGGATTAGATATTTTTAACTGAATCAGACTCTCACACAGAATATGTATATATTTTTCAATCGTAGGAATAGGCGTATTCTACTATGGGCGTAGGAAAATATAACTGATTCGAAACGTGTGCTTCTTCAAACGAAAAAACTGGGAATCAAAGTCAGGTCCTCTGCTTAATTAATATTTGCCACCGTACATGTAAACAAAACTTAAAACATTACTATTAATGATGGATATTTATACTTTTAAAGTGCATAGTAACGTATTTTATCTTTACCCAATATATTCTATAAACTTACCAGTAAGTTATCTAAATCACACTGCCTTAATGGGTTATAGGTACTAAATTCCAGTTTACAGCCCATTTTGCTTGCTCAAACAATTAAGTTATAGTTCACTTGGTTTCTGTGTTAAAAGCTTTTTGTACACACGTTTTTTTTAACTTTCCTTAAAATGACCGTTTTGACTATAATAAAAACACATGCATAAATAAAAAAACTTTATTTGGGCTAATCAAACTTCAAAATATTATTTTCATATGATATATATATATATATATATATAATATATATATATTGTTCTTAATAATTGATTATGCAATTCTCATTTTAGACAAAAACAAAAGAAACATATTCTTTATAAGGGTGAATGTATATTTATGGCACTTTTACGGCAATAATGTGAAACTTTGTTTTTGATCATAACATAAAACGAATTATAAAGTTTTAAAATTCTATCTTGAAGGACTTATTGCCTTTTGTAGCCTTAACCTTATCGAAACCTATCACTGGAAGGGACTAGCATTTTTTTTTCTATCCTCCTGCACGAATCTCTAGAAAATACTTGACATAGCACATACATAAAAGTTCATAATTATGGCAATTATAATTTACTTCGTTCTTATTATGTATTGTTCCATAGTTGAATTGGGTTTTGTTTTCCCCGATCAAAGAAATATACATCACAAATTAGAGAAGCCTAATTGTGTCAAAATATAAACTAACATGGGTTTTATGGCAATCTAAATTTTGTTAGTTTCTAGAAGTCTTTAGTATAATATTTTTATATTATTTTAGAACATTGAGCTGGAATTTGTGCATTCAGTTTAGAAAAAACACCTCAGTTTAAATTTCATCTAGCATAGTTCTTGTCGACTGCTTCAAAAGGATTCTTCGTAGTCCGACCTTCGCATGTTTTAGTAAATTCTCTAAGTCAGATTACTACATACCTAATTGCTAAAATATAAAAAAAGCATGAAAAAATTATGGTTATATTCAGATAAATTTACTCACTATAAATGTAATCAAATTGAAAATAATAAACAATGCTTACACAAAACAGTCGATTACATTTGGCAGGATAATCCGATTTATAATACACAACTTGAGAGACGAAGATGGCATTTTTTCGCTATTTAAAGACCAGTGGGCGTAGCTCGGACTGAATTTTAGAAAACAATTAATGCGCCTACATTCATCCCAAGAACAGTAAAAATGTTAATGTAAAGTTTCAGTACAATCGGTGCAATAGTTTACAAGTGAAAACTAAAACAAACCAAAAATGGCACTTTCACTTTTTTTATATTTCAGGATTATACTTGTATATTAATTACTTAAGTGTTGAAACAAATATTTTACGTTTAATGATATACTCCTAATCATGCTATTTATAAAATCTAATTTTTTTAATGATAGTTTTTTGTACTGCATATCTGAAATGACTTAAAGCCTACTAATTAAAGACAACACATTTATTTAGTTATATTTACAAACGATATTATTTCAAAGAATATTTATTAATTTAAAATGCTAAAACCTTAAGTGTTTAAATTACTTGGCTAAGTGAGTAAAGCAAAATCGTGGTTAATTGAATTTACATAAAAAACGCAATCTCACTTGAGAGTGATCAGTTTCAGCTTTCCCCGTAACCTTGTGTTATGGCCAGCTTTTTATCGCTCAATAAAGAATATATTACTTTCTTGTGTTTTTATCTTAAAAATAAAAAATAATTTATGTGGTTTAAACTTAAAAACTGTAAAAATAGTGCGGATTAAAACCTTTTCCATTAGATAATTAATTTTACCAGTACAAAATAATTCTAACGTTTTAAACCAAATTACCATTCTTAATTTGAATATGTGTTGATTTTAAATGTTGGTTTATTCAGTATTAACCTTGACTTAATAAAGGCGTAGTGTTTATTCCATTTTTAACTCTCTGAGGGAGCACGCCAGGGCCCCCGTGGTTTAACACCCCCCTAACTTTTAATATACCCCCCCCTCCCGCAATAATATATTTGTTACTCCATTGTCCCATATTAACACCGTTAAAAACATTAACCAATAAGCAAATTGCTAATTGGTCATCACGGCAATATCGTGTGTGCTATCCACCATTAGGGTAGATGTTACCCACTCTTGCAGGTCTTTTTAACATAATTCCCCGGCCAGTGGAAGAAATAATGACTATACTATTTTTAAAGGCATTCACAAAAATACCACTAGAGGAGAAACCGCGACCAAAACAGGCCATTAGATGATTTGCCAGAGGATTCTCTCTTTGTTATAGTTTTATTGTTTGTTGTAATTTGCAATCTTCTATCGATTTTTTATATGGTTTTGCAATATCACGTAATAAATTGGCAACCCACTTTACAGCCGATAAATATGACAATGCCAATTAATCATTTAACAACACTAATCTTCTAGTATAAATTTAGTTTCCTCTTTTTTGTTTAATTATTTCCTAGAAGATTTTATATGTCAGAACCAATCTTGCTGTGGAAAGCCGCTGTTTGCTGCGAAATAACGATAATGAGATTGTTTCGTGAGTCTCGACGGATTTTATATATGATGAAAGAAAACGTCATGCCCGGTAATAAAATGATGAATCCCTATGATCTTTACTTCCGAAAGCCATACAGCTTAAGAAAAACACTTTCTTCAGATAGATCGATTAGAATAACCATTTTCTATAATTTGTCTAGCCGTTTGGTAAATTATTGTAAGTATAGAAAGCTGAAGGAAAAAGGATTTTTCCGGACATTTGCCATCGTTCAGTGAAACAAGAAATAAGTAACACTACGTTTCGAGATCTGCAATCTGATCTCTTCTTCAGGTAAAGAACTAACCTAATAACATAATTACAAACTAGGTTAAAATAAACATAATCTTTACCAAAGCTTTATGGCACGCCTAAGTCAGGAATCACAACCTACATGTTGTTTGTCAACTTCACTAACTCTATAAAACATTGCACTTAATAAAAAAAACCATACAAAACACTAATCATTAATCAACAACGTCAAACAAAGTATAGAAGGCTCTCTTTTCTTTCCGTAACTTGCATGGGATATCTCTTCATAAAAGCTCTTTTTTGTTTCGATTGGATAATTTTCATCAGGAGGTATGAAGTGCCTGAGGTCACAAGCAGTTAGCCTATCAAGATGATCGGACGACTCCTGGTCGTTTCTCCTCTCTTTTCATTTCTGTGTCATTACTTGAACTTACCGATACCGATGATGATTGTTCGTTGAAAGTTATATGCATTTTCAGTTATATACGTCACTTGTTAATAGCTGTTTTCAATAAAAGCATAGGAAGTTCATAAATAAAGAAAGAGAACTTTCTTTATGAGGCAAACAGCGTGCGTGTGGCTTGTTCAAGACAAGCGTTATAATATTACAAGTACTCTACTAAGCGTAGCTACCAGTCTGTGACACTAATTTTTAGTTTAGTTCCCCTAAAACACCATCATCTGGAGTCCTTGTTACAGTACCGGATAAGATAAAACACTCTAAAAATTAATTAAAATAATTATATTTTGTTAATAAGCCTATTTTAAAAACTTGCAATAGTCGAAAGTAGAAAAAGAGTAACGGAAAGTCGTGTTGTGTTTGCTCTGTTTAACGTAATCATAATTAAAATGCGCATTTCAACTCTAGTGCAATTGGTCAATAGTAGTACTTTTCTTAGGTTATTTACTGAATATACGTAATAGTACACTATAAACGAAAGTATATCAGTTATTAAGTAGATTTGTATTGTATAAAATCGATACTTTTAAAATAACATACATCACATTATAAATATTACGAAAATCCTCGTTATCTACCATACACATTTTTTTAAACTTAGAAATATTCTTTTAGACTGAAAATATATCATCATCACAATAAATAAATTTAATCTAAAACAATACCTGGCAAAAACATGTTTGCTCTTAATCCCCATTACTTAATATACGCACTGAGCGCAGGCGCGAAGAATAGAAATTTACGTCAGTTGATATAAAGTTAGCAAATTTATAAGATGTTTACTTTCCAGTATTTACTTAAAAAAAATGTTTTAATATGTGCATTGAAAAAAAAAACAAAAAAAATACTGTTGTTAAATAATGTGTATCAAAATATTTTGTTAAATATGTTTCGGGAATTTTAATGTGTTTGAATCCCACTCAGGTTAAAGAAGAAATTATCATTTTTCAGTCAAATGGTATTAAACAAGTTAGGCTAATTTATATTTATATATGTTGTGTGTGTGCGCGTTGATAAATAAATTATATTAAACTGAGTGGTTTTACACGCACAGACAAGAAAATATAAGAATTGCAACAAAAATTTTCTAAACCAAGAGTCTGTATACCTTTCTGTTCCTGTTGATCAAAGTGACAAAATTATTTAAAAAATTCTACTCGTTCAACAATATGAAACCGCACAGACTCATACATATACAAAGTTTCGTATCCTTTTACCTACTTGATTTTTTCCTTTTGACTTTATTATTAACTAACGGCTTAACAATTAAATAAGATTGTAACTAAAAAATATTATATCATCATAAAATGCACATTACTTAATTTGATAGTTTATTTGTTTTGTAGCATTTACAGTTGGAGCAAAAATAGCAAGAAGGCTAAAGAGATGAGTGGTTTTAAAAGAATTAGAATAGGTTTCCAAAGAGGCTAAATGAATTTTAACTTGTTAGGAAGAGAGTGGAGAAAGCAATTGTATTTGAATTTATGGAAATTGGAGTGCTAGATAGCCAGTGATTGTATAAGTCCGCGTTCATTTTTGGTGTCAGCACTCACGATAAACCATTGACAAGACCTGTTTCGTCTACGGTTCTTTTTCCCTTGAAAGTGAGGTTAAGGTAGTCCGTATCCGTGTATAATCTGAAGCCAAAAAAACCCATCCTTGCCATCAATGGCATTTCTGTGTGGTTGTTTAAGTGGTCCTTTCTTTAAATTATCGTCAACATATAGAACTCATAAACCCAGAATGGCAAAATTATCTAATTTCTAATATACTGGACGGTACAGCTCTCTAGATCTGATCAAAATAAAAAAAACTAACTTGAAGTGGAGTCATTCCTTCAAATTGAATTAATGTATAGAACAATTTCTTCGTTTCTCCTACGGCAACAACAAGAGTAAGAACATGACCAATGGTGATGGTGGACGATGTCCTCTCTGGAAGGAGTAGAACTCATTAAGTTCCTTGGGATACCTAGATTGAGGGCTTACATGGGGAAAATCACATTTAAAACGTTTGCTCTTAAATTTTTTAACTTTCCTGGAATTTATTTGCTGCGCAAACTTGCAAAACCTTCGGTAGTTGCTTTTTGGAAAATGTTTCAAATACAGACTGAAAAACTTTTTGGATCTCAAAAGAAAGGCCTCAGAATTGTTTTCAAAATTGAACCCAAGAGATTCATCCAAAGAGATGCATTTAGAGGGTTTAGATTGCTGACTTTACTCGGTCTCTATATTCTCGAGGTTTCCCAGTACTGCCGACTTAAAATTCGAGTTTGTACGGGGCAGGGATGTTCAAGATACGGAACTAGAGGCAAGAACATCTTTCGAGTCGAACAACACAGAACGGCAGTTTGGAAATACTTGTAACACAAGTTGAAGTTGGTTTAAATGAATAAGCTCCCTGAGGGCATCAAAACTACTCAATAAAACAATAATTTAAAAACTCGACTAAAACACTTGATTGTATCTGAGGCGTTTTACTTGACTGATGATTTCATTATGGACCGCTGGGAATGAAACATTGTTGACGTTGTTTTTGTAAATAAACAACAACCAACCGAAACCTCCCGCTTTCGATTGTATAGTATGCATTTTACCTTGACAAACATAATTTATCTAATAGAATTATTTATGTTATTAGTTACGCAATATTGCAAATTGTTTCAAAAACAATAAAGAGTATTATTTATTATGATTATAGCTTAAATTGTCGTAAGATTCGGAACCCATTCGAGAGGCATTGTTCAGATCAAGGCTGATCTTCAAACGTGTATCCACCTGTTCAGTCAATGATGGCTCGAAATTTAAATACAGATTAGTGTAATGTGTTCCAATCTGGCGCCTCAAAATGTTAAACAGAATCTCAATGACAGTGCCGTAAAGGGTTGAAATTGGCAGTAAAGGTTTGTTGCTTATTACTAAAGTACAATCCTGAGATTACATATTTTAAAATTACCCTTACATTTTCTAAACCATATCATACACGCAATTCAGCGAAATTTTCACAAGCTGAAACGCCAGTATATATTTAAAACATGCTACGAGTAGCTTAACAAGTTACAGCTCATCCATTCGCTGGTTCTTTTAGTATTCTGTTATTGCTACCGCACTTATAGCAATAGCATAACGAGGAAGGATATCAGCAATTAAATTCAGAGAAATAAAAAACGCAGGATTACGGTATATTTTCAATTCGAAATGTTTTAAACATGAGGAATGAGGTTTCCGAACGTAGTACTCGTTATGATAAACAACTTAATTTTCCGAAAAGTAAGGCTGAATTTGTGCTGGAGAAACTCGAGTAATTCGGTCCCATTACGTTAATTTCCTTCCTGAGAGTTTATGAACAACTATCCAGTTTCAAATTTTAAGAAAACGTCTAAAAGTCTTTGTGCCTGTCTAGTGGATAAGGGCCTATGTATATTATTTTAGTAATAGTATTAGTCAAAAGATTGATATTTGACGATTAGTAGTTCTGGGAAACCCTAGCAATACAAGGCGTGTTTATTTATTTACGATGCTATACAATCATATCACTACTATGATTTACCCTTAGAAAATATAATAAAATATTCACGTCGTAGAACTACGAATTATTATTCAAATAGCAACAAAACGCTGATACCCAACCAAACTCATTTATAAATTAGAACAATAAAATTAAAAAAAAACAACCAAACAGATCGATCAAAACAGCTCCGAAAACAAACATATATGGGTAACATTTATTTATATTGGTAATAAAACAAATAAAAACAATTATAAAAATACCTTACAATCCAAATCACATAATGATAACAAAATTGCCCACTTCAAGACAAAGAACGATAAGGAGTATATAAAAAATTGAATTTAATGACTACAAATAAAGTTGATATATATATGACATAGAAAGAAAATATTTGCCCAAGATGCAAAGAATACAAAACACGCGCACAAGGGAGGATCAGGTTATTTGCAATTAAAGTATAAAGAAATGCGTATAAATTGAAACTAATTTACTTACACTGTTCGGGAGACTACTTATGCCTTATTAAAAAATGTGTACTCTTGGTCCGCAAACCATTTCGAGGCAACCATCTGGCTGAGACTTTGGACTTGCGTGCCCAGAACTTCATGAATAATCGTGAATGCAATGCCAAGGTTTGAAAAATAATTAGTTCCTTTTTTATTTTTTACACTATTGGAGTAAAGAAGATAAATAGCATACAGTGTGTTACATTACATCCAATTACTCGATTTTTACAAGTTTCTCTCTACCGTATTAGAGATAAAATTTCAAAACCTGAATACAAAATTATTTCCTTTGATGTGATGTATCATATTTAGAAATAGACATTAATTTAGTTTAGTTTAATTCCTCTAAATGAGTTTAATGAGATTGCCTCTTTCAATACGGCAGTTACATCTGGGAGTACCGGAAGCTTGCGATACTCATCATTCGATACATATTTGCACTGACGGTGATAGCTTCATGTATTATAGCTGGTTATTGTTCAGCAATTTAACTACCCCATGCGTTTTAGCTAGATAGTTTATTGTGCAGTAGCAACTACATTTATTATAGATAGACAGTTTACTGTTCAATATCTTAATGTATTTATTTATATATAAATAAAAATAACAATCTTTTTATCTTGTATTATGAACTATGACGGACTAACGGTGTACGCAGAAACAAAAATATATCGCTTTGTGAGATTTCGAGTACCATTTTGACAATATCAAAAGGTCGCAGGATCGCTCCCTGAAGTCCCACAACGAAACTGTTCCTGTTAAGCGTCAAGTTTTGTCCAGGGAGAGTAATAAATATGGCTTCTTTGTGTGCTACATTTGCAAGGTTGCAACTTTACTGTTTTGTTGCCTGTGAGGGAAAAACTTTTTTGATAAACATATTTAAAATATTTTGTCACTAGAATTGTCTAAATTTTCTATAGAAAGAATGAATGTAGCTAATGCATTGATAAAGTTATTCTAAGGTTATCACTACTGAGTTTTTATGAGTTATTTTTAACTTAATCTAAATTTTATTAAATATTTATTTAAGAAAATAAAAATACTTGACTCACTCACTAGTAGTAGTTAGAAATATTCTATAAGTAAATAAACAATTTTTAGTAAAATTGGGAACACCAAATATTCCAGATATATAAAGTCCGTTTACAATCTCTTGATAGTATCTAAATTATACCATACCCAAATCCAAAGAAGATTTGAGCAAAAAAAAATCACAAATTAACAAATTACATTAAGACACATACAAATTCGCTCATTATTGTCAATAATCGTATTATTTATTACAAAGTCATTCCAAAAAGTGGTAATACTTTTAAGAGAAGGCCGATCGCTTTAATCCTTAATCTGCCATCCTCATGAGCCACTTTTCTGTGAGAGGATCTTATCAAAGAGAATAAGGGATGAGTCGATACAGTACAAAGTTGATAGTACTGATAAAAAATGCCATGCAAAGGCCACATCCAGAATTTGATCTTACGCTATCTCTATTAGTACAAGTCCCATAAAGATAATAGTATTAACCATGTTTTTGTATATTCTAGTGTATACAGTTTTGCAACTCTTGTAGTATTTCAAAGTTTATTACACAACATCCATACAGTTGTTATTTTATGCTATGTTTTTTTAATCTTTCATGTATTGATTTTGTCAATCAGTTCATTTATTATTCAAATGCTAAGGTCAGACAATCCTGTCTTTGACGAGAGATGAATATTAGATTCCTTGGCATAACAAAGGAAGCCCTAGTTGTAAATTCCTCGAGCCAACTGAATCGATAAAGCATTTTCATCCCAAGTTTAATTATCCCACTGCTCTATTGCGGTAATCCTATTCATCCCATATCACGTTTATATCTTCCTGAAAAGGTATTCCTTTGGGAATGCCTGCAGTTTATGCTGTTTGTAAATTGATTTAAAAATGTGTTATATTTCAATCATAGACGAGTTGTAATATCTGACCAAATATTACAAAAGAAGTCTTCATATGATTGAAACATTGTGGGCAGGATATTTATATATAGAGGAAATGATTTTGGTTATCATAAAAAACTACATATTTTTAAACCTTTAAACATTACAACCTAAATGATTGAAAGGGAATATTAAAACTAAGTTTTGAAGTGCTACGAAACCGAAATCAATTTTAAAACTTTAATGTAGCATGTGGTGACAAATAGAAAAAGGGTCCCATCTATAGACGAAGTTTCTTTTTCGTAAAACGTCAATTCTACTTAGACAAGCATTATTTCTATGATGGTACATGTCCAATAATTATAAATTTTAACTGAGCGACTCAGTAGGCTGACAAAACATTTTTTTGTCTTCCTGGAGAAGGTAAAACATGGTTTTAGCTCTTGGTCACTAGTCTTTCTATCTTTCAAAAAGACAAATAAAAGAATAAAATTAGCATTGAATCTCAGCTGAGGTAGTTGCATGACAGGTGGTGTGACATAATCCTGCCTTTACTCATAAGAAGAATACATATAGTATACGTATATTTCATTTAATTAGAAATTAGCTAACAGAAATTCAGTTCATTTATATTGTATCATTTATTTCCAAACGTTTAATTTCATTAGGAATTCAGTTAAAAATTAACTTTGAAGATCAAAATAATGAAAAAAAAACCAACTTTATTCTACTCAATGTTGCTTTCTTCTTCTTTAGGATTGCTTAAAATAATTTTTAAATTCGATGAATAAGTTTAAAGAATAAGAGAATAAGATGTTCTGTGAATATTCATGTTTGCACATTTATTTTGCCACAGAAGAGTATCGCTAGTAAGTTGAACTTTAAACAGTACCAAATTTGTCAGTAAAATAAACAAAAATGGATACAAATTGGGCTGTAATGATCAGTACGGGAAACCAAAGCCTTTGTGGCTTGCTATCTCTAATGATGTTTTGAAACGGTTTCAAGTGGCATGTTCTCGCACAATGCAACACAGTCAGTCAGACACACTCATGAATAATCACAACAGGAATTCATAGCGCGATAAACCTATTATCAATTACGTCCTCTTACTCTATGAGATGTTGGACAAGCAGTTCTTATCAGATTGGACCACTTCATCAATAAATACAAGTTGCTTCCTGGTCAGTTTTGGCTTTTTGAAAAAGAAGCATAGTGTCGACTAAATGTTCTCTTTATTAAATTTCCTAGAAAAGGACTTCGACCAAAAGAAATCTGCAGCAGTCTTCTTTGATATCCGGAAGGTCAATCATGACCTGCTTATTATAACGCTTGAGTCCTTTTGTGCACGGCAACAGCTTTCAAATGGTACTAATCTTTGATTCCTTCCAAAGACCTAAGTTTTATGACACATTCACTATCAGAAAAAAGGCTTTTCATCTCAGGTGTCACTCCAATGCTCCATCTAGGCCTGATTTTTTGTGTATATTTTTTTGTGAATTGCCGTCTTATATTCACAATGAGAACTGTTGTATCTTTGCTGATGATACTTCACTTGCTTTTACACCAGGCACGAAAGGTTTTTAAACTTGTTCATAGAATCAAATAATAGTATGCAATGTTTAAATGAATACCTTTTGTCTGTCAATTCTTAGAAAACACAAATTGTTGACTTTTCCTTTAGCACGAAAGATATACCTTATTTAAGATTCCCCATCGACGATAGTGATATTACTGCTGAAAATGAGGTAAAGTTTTCTGGATCTTCACCTATTTTTGAATTTTAAAATTCCATTCTCACATAGAGGAACTAGTTAAAAACAAGTTTTCCTTTCATTATAACGATTTAAGTATATTTTATTAGATGAATTATCTTTCATTTCTAAGTTTTACATTAAATACTAATAACCTTACTGTGACTATAATATACATTATTCGTGTGTTTCTTTTTTATCTATGGAGTATAACAATGCCGTACAATTCATATCAAAAAGCTCAACTGTTTTCGACAGATCGTACAGACTGGTTGCCCCACACCAAACTCTGTAGTTGAGGGATTGTAAGACTTCAATTTCATATTACAGAGTCGCAACAACGATACTATTAATACTTTTCTATCATATATTAAACGTGATGAACATGCCTAAAAATACTGATACAGATATTTGTGTTCAACGATATTATTATTTAGTAAGGTTACTTCTTGGTTTAGTCGATAGATTTGAAAATACGTATTAATACGTATACCATTAAGTAATACTCTAATTACGGATAATTTAGAATGAAAATGACGTTTCATAAATCATGGTTTCTATTAATTTTCATTTTATTTTGTTGAGCTGTGGTTGCTACAGGTTCAGAACACGTATATCTGCGATACAACACTACGCTAAAACAACGTTACGCCACGGTACGGTGTGCTACGTTAGGAAGTACGCCTGTGACGTTTTTCAAAAAACGACACTTAAGCTACACAGTTGGGAAATAAACTTCATCTATCGTTGACATAAAATCAAGTCTAAGTAATAGGCCTAAAATAAGTAACTTATTCACACCAATTTGTTTAAAACATAAATAAAATATGTTTTGTGATAAAAATATTAACATATAGAGCCATTTACACATTGTACTCATAGTCCTATTTATATAGTGTGTGAACTATTACAGCTGATTTAAATGATTTTAAGTATTGAAAACGTTATTAGAAACGTAGTTGGTGAACACGGTCATTAGAAACTAGTTTCGTATTATAGCATGTCATAAAATATTGCAGTTTCTAGGTATTAACTTATTACAAAATGTGTGTATAATGACTTTGGCTTAGGAATGATCGAAATCTGTTATTTCCATAATGTGTATTACACACGCTGACCCACGATAAACTAACAATTAATATTACACTATTTGCCTTCTTTTATGATATAGCTAAGGTACTTTTCTGTATTTGAATTCTAATAGTTGTTTATTTTCACTAGTTTCCACTGATAATATGCTTTTTGGTGGCTAAGTCTCAAATGATCCTGTGGTCCACTACATATTTTTATTTTAATGGTTTGTATACGATTTTAGAGATTTGAATACCGTTTTATATAAACTTAAAGCGATTTAAAGAAAATCTAGAACCGATTTACCGTCAATATGGTGGTACCACAATGCTCAGATGATCTGAAATAGTCAACTATTTAATAAATAATAGCTAATATTTGTTTATTTAGTAATGTTTAGAACACATAAGTTGCCTACAGTAAGCTACATACAACGTCACTGGTTAATAACAGTAGACCTCGCCCGCATCGAGCCCCGCGCTCTGATTGGTCGAGAGGGGGTCACGTGATCCAAGATGGCGGCGCCCATGTATCACGTGATCAAAAAATAGTGTGGTGGGAGAAATTCCCTCATGTGCGGGGAGAAATTCCCTGCTCACACTCTTTATCCTAGTGTTTTGGGGTGATTTGGGGTGTCAAAACCTGTGTTTTTCTGTAAAATCGGTGATTTTTGGGTGTGAAAATCGGTGTTTTTTTCGGTAAAATCGGTGATTTGTTTGGGTCCGGTGAGGGAGAAACGAGGGACGGAGGGAATTCCAATATGGCTGCGCCCATGATGAATTGGCGGGAACAGGGAACCTAACCTCACTTTCTTGGTTTCCCCGCGTATTCAATATGGCTGCGCCCAGTTTGGCGGGAAACAGTAGAACATAACCTCAATTGTGAAATTGGCGGGAACAGGGGAACATAACCTCAAATGTAAAAAGGGCGGGAAAGTAAACTAAACAAGAGAAATAAAGACGAATCGTACCTTATTGTGGTGTGATGCGGTGAGTCGATGTGGGCCTGGATGTGGTTTCGGAACATCCGCACTACGTTATAGTACCCAGGTTAAAACATTATCCAGTATAAGAATCGGTCCAGAGAACTGGTAGACATCCTACGACTGGATAATGTCCCGTCCCTTTGGAATTTGGAATATAAATTTTTGAATGTGAAGCCAATTGAATAATTAAGATAGAGGTAGAGAGAGATCTACCTGGGGAGATATATTGTGAATCTTCCCACAATCAGCTCACGGCACGTGGGGCATCTATCCCCCACTCTGTTGGAGCATGGACGGCAGAGTGGTATGCCCACACAGTCGAAGAGCGATTGTTGGTAGATTCGCAAAGCAAACGGGGCAGGACACTTCGCGGGGTTGAGTGGCAGGGGTTGATCCGTTGGACGGCACAGCGGTGTTTCTACGTCGGGAGTCCTCCTCCATGCGGGTAGCTGTCTCGTATAGGAAATCCGCGAGGATGCTACGGATTTCCTCCCAAGCGGCTGGAGCGACGGCACGGAACTCCTCCTCGGGTCTCCGCACCATCCCACCGTTCGGTGTCGTAGACGGCCCCCCTCACTGATGCCCTGCACCTGAGCGACTATACTCAGGGACCTTGACACCCGCCCTCATTGCCTCCCATTGGGGATCTATGTCCTGTAACATAGGTAACGAATTAAACAGATGAAACACTACGTAGTGGCATGGATAATGTAGGGAATGAAACGTACTGCAGATGGTGAGAGGAGGGGTGGCGAGCCGGCAGCCACTTCCATGGATATGAGGGACTCCTGTGAGGTGGGGTCGGGGGAGAAAACCAGAGGTGGAAGGAGCCACTACTGATGGGCGAGACTGTTGGTGGAGTAGACTGATTCAACCTCCCGATAGAACTGAGAGAGATCCTCAGAGGACTGTCTCCGGGTCGAGGGGTTGCGTCGGGAAGTCCCAAGAAGTACTCAACTGTCAACAAGAAAATATCCATTTTTTGATTCTGTAAAACAGAGCGAAACCTGCAATATAATATGAATGCCCTATATACTAACCGAAATCGCCTCATCTGAGCTGGAATTAGATTCCTCCATCACCACCCTTTGAGTCGCCTCGTCGGGAAAAGTCGACGCCTCGGCTATAGCCCTATCGGCAGCAGCGATTAGACTCTCCTCAGAGATGTCAGAGGGGAGAGTGATGTTTGGGTTAGCATCACCGGTCCACCCGAGAGTCGATGGTTGAGACTCATCCTAAAGCACAAGTGAATTAATACATGGCGGGTCCCGCCACCGGTTGCGGGACTTAGCAGACACGAATACTGCACGAATGGAAAATAGGATAATGGTAATCACCTCTTCAATACCGGCGCTTATGACATGCAGTCGGCCGCGTCGAGTGGTCACCCATTGCCCAGACCTGAACATCCTCTTGATCTGAGCCTCGTACTCGTTCTGAAATAGAGTTTCGATTATAGGGACTGCAGTAATGCGTAATTAGTACAATACAACGGTAACAATAGTGTACTGACCCTGGTCACCCTCACGCTGAAGGACAGGAAGTGTAGCCCGATCATCACCATTATTCTGAAAAAGAGAAAAATAAAGTTTAGAAAAGCTGCCACACACCTAAGGAGTAAAAAATTTAGAGTATTGAAATGTGAGCTAACCATATTCAGATGGACTATAGACCCGCTATCCGTAGTAAAGTATCGATCCCGGATAGCCCCGGGCACAGGGAATCGGTTGACTCCTACGCAAAACCGTTTTGAAGTGGATGGTTGTTCCTAAAAAAACACTTTACAAGTTAGAAAACAGTGTTGAGGGACAACTCGATAGAACAATAAATAATCAAAACAATAATTACCTCGAGATCGTTGCCAGCCACCACCAACAGCAACATGGCGAAAACGGTAAAACTAGTTGCCACAGACATAGCAAAGCTATCACAGCAAGTGCAGCTGCAGCCGATGCACCGCGCTTTTTATACGCGGACGCCCTCTCCCCCACCGAGACTCGCACTTGCACCGCATTAACTGCAATTTGTGACCCACGTTTCCACACCACGGTAAGCCAGAATGGCTAGGCCGTAGGGGTCCCAGTGCGTTTTTGATTATAGTGAGTTTCCCCAGTAGGCCTATTCTCACTCTTTCACTTTACTAATCACTTTACTCGGTGAAGCCTTTCAATGTGACCAGTATTTGTGTACAGCCCCAACCACCGCTGTACACGATAGCGATTCACTCCATTACAATGTATCGCTCCTCAACATATTTTTGTCTCCTGTAAGTTTCAATAGCCACTTTACTCGGTGAAGCCTTTCAATGTGACTCAAAAACTTACCGGAGAATTTTACATTTTTTATATTTTTTTATTTTTTACAGCATCTAGAGCGAGGTACATACCCCTGGACTTACGGAGTTTAGGCCTGCCATAGAGGTATCTGTCACACACACACACACACAACTGCTCCCGGTCTTACGGAGTTTAGGCCTGCCGTAAGAGCAGTAAAGAGCCCCAGGACTTACAGGTTTTAACGCCAGCCTTAGGAGCTTACCAATCAATCATTCACCCCGCTCTAGAATTTTTTCGTATCTAACCTACAGTTAAAAGTCACTTTAACTCGGTGAAGCCTTTCAATGTGACCCGTCGGCGAGTCCTTTCAAGCCAACACGTCGGGATTCTCAACTAAATGCCGAACCCCTCCGCCCCTTTACTAATCACTCGCCGATACTAATAAGCGTTGGTATTGTGCAGCTGTTTGTTAAGGATCTCGAAAACGGCACTTTGCTGCAATCATTGCGCATTTCACATTGGGATCCTCGGTTGACGTATGTTGTGGCAACGAGCAAGCAAACCTGTGTGTTGTTTTACAGCTACACGGATTGCCGGCCTCCTCGCACACTATAATCGTCCAGTTCACGGACATCACCGTGAAACTTCTCAAGAACTCTGCCTTCTCCAACCCACGCGTGTAAATCACGGCAAAGGGTTTGCATAGAGTGCGAAGTACATTAGCTCTGTAGGGATAATCACCCTCCTCCCAAGAAATCTTATGGTAGTTATCTTCAAGCCAGCGAGCTGTTTGTACGATTTTTGGCGCTCAACCGTTCTCTAGGAAAAGGTGGTTTAAATATAATTTGACATTGAAAAGAGTTTTCCCACGATCGCGAGCTCTTTAAGAATAAAGGGTCTTTTATTGCCTTGAAATGCGTGAAATTCAACTACTGCCACATCCATTGGGCCAACGTTTTGTACAAGGCCACTTCAAGAGCTAATTTATGAGCTGTGGAGCAGAGGAGTCCCTGACTATCTGCTTTTGCAAATACGTCCTCCTCTACCAACCCTGATGCTAGTGCGTGAATGGTAAACCGTACAGACTCTTCGATAATAAAATTGTCTCTGAGAGCAATGTACATCAGAGGAAGGCTGTTTGTAAACTGAGTCCATTCGGCCTCGTTAAGCGTTTAAAGTATGCTCCCCGTCAAAGAGAAACACGTGCATACGACCGAAAACATTTGTGACCTTGATATCCTCCTCCGTGTCCGATTTAATATAAAATTTGGTTTTTATTCTCCAGAGCCAGGGTTATGGAATTGAAATGAGGAGTGATTTGATTGAACACATCGTGGTGACCAATAAACGCATCCCTTTTTACCCTTAAAGAGAACCCCGAGAGAGTCACCCCCGATTCTTAACAAACCCTACAATTACGCATTTTGAAAGATCACTAATCCAAAAAGTAGACAGATCTAAGAAAAAAACCCCGGTTAACGCATTGATACGCTCTTTACGTTTTTGGAATCCGCGTGGGTTCCACGTCCATAGTCTGCGACTCCATCTCAACGTCTGACGTAAATTCTCAAATTTTACTTTTAGACAGGAGCATTTTCGACCAATCAGAGACGCGCTTATTCTGACCAATGAGATTTTTTAGCAGGTGGTTCTTCCCCCTCCACTTCCCTCCTCCCATTCGTATGTGAAAGGAACTATGTGAAAAGAGACATCAATTTTGTCACAGTCCCTCACATCCCAGGCGTCGCCATGGGATGTTAAATTAGCACAGTTGATGGTTTTAAAACGCTTTAAATTTTCCGTCCTTCCACAAGGAAGCGTGTACATACGCTTTAATTACCCTTTTTATACCCTTTCAGCTTCACATCATCCTCTCTGCAAAACCTAACCCTAATCCTGTCAAAACCCGTCACATCATAAAACTCACTATTAGTGTTGAAATTAGTACAGTCGAGGTATTTACATGTTTTCATTTCTCCGTCCTTCCACAAGGAAGTGTACACTCCGGCTTTTATACCCTCTCTATACCTATTTAGAGCCTGTTTAATAGGATTATCTTCATCATCCGTGTCGTATTCCTCGGGCTCATCCGACTACCTCAAAACAAACCTCAATCCTGTTAAAGTCCTTAACATCGTAAAAAGTCGGCATAGGATGTATAATCAGTACAGTCGAAGTATCCCAATAATTTCCTCTCTTTCTCCTTCCTTATAACTGAAAATGTATAGCGCCATCGTTGCGAAAGCGTTCAACACTGGGTAGGTAATGTACGTCGGCGTAGGAGTCGCTCAATTTATACAATTAACCCCACCCTAAACAATTACCCCCACCCTAACAATTACCCCCACCCTAACAATACAGCCCCTGTGTTGCGGTATCACGGAAGGGTTCAAGTAGAAACTGTAATCTCGAAAGAAACGGATCGTTTCATTTCAGCTAACTGATCCAAAAATCGTAATCGAACCCCCTAATGTATGAATCCATATAGTGACACTGACAAGTGTCAGGACCTGACGTAGCGTCGGGCCGTGCCCACGCGCATTCCTTGAAATGACCGTATCTATAAGAGTCACTGGGCACTCTAACTGTAGGTCTAAAGCGAGCAAAGAGTCTTCGCATGCCCTCGACCTTGTAGAGTAGTTCGTTCTTTAATGTTAAGTATCGAGTCGCCTCGACCGAGTCAGGCTCGTTTAGAAAACTGTTTAGCTTCTCCATGACACAGAATGAGACACACGTACAAAATTCAGCTATTTATAAGGGTTTACCCCACCACCGCTCCTACACCACCCGCTTAACGTTACCCGTGAGCAGAGTGTATGCCAGGTGTGAGTCATATAGTACTAAGCAGTAAGCCGCAGTGTTTGCAGCAATAGCGTTTTTAGTCTCAAACTCCAGACGCACGTCTACGGGGCCAGTTTTTATTGAATCATTCTGCTTGGAGCAGTCAATAACATAGAGAGGTTACGTTACTTTTAAACGTGTTGAAATCAACTGTAGGGGCACCTTGTATCTGGTAGTATGAGCTCTGGAATCTGGTAAACATGTCGTAGAAAATGCGTAGATCACCATGGATGTTATATCGTACGGGAAGTACTGTGAATTCAGAAACAGTTTGATATTGAGTAGATCGCAGTGATCAAAGCTGGAAGCGTCTTTTTTTCAAATTGTTCTTCCTTCCAGTCTGGAAACCTAAAATCACGTAACGAGGTTTTTCAATTTGGGTACTCGTTTTTATTGTCCAACTATGACGTGTTGTCAACGGCAAACTGGGGTACTCGTGAATTTCCCATGATCGAAACGGAAGGTGAATCAGTGTATCTTTCTCGACCATACGCAAACAGCTTTAACCTGTGGCTGTCTGATATTGTAATGTAAGGAACCCTCCAGTACAAGTCAGTTATATCAAGATCAACAGTAGCAGCGTCCAGCTGAAAATTACAGCATTGTTATCAGAGGCGGCTCTCAGAAGAACCAACTCTTGTTTACTGTTAATAAACCACTACCTTTTTGTAATCTTCGAAAAATCCCATCAATGTCCTAACGGGAACGGCGTAATTGAACTCTTTAACAGCGTCTGCGGAATTATTCGCCCCGAGCCACCCTCCGTTAGCCAGACTCATTTTTTCATTTTCCTTAAAAGATACCAGTCCTTTGATCGTCGTAGTTTATGCCGACACTGCGTGTTTTATCGATTACTTGACCGTTTCAACTCGTAACGAATCTCATCAAATAAATGTGCCATCGAGTTGTTCACTAGATTTTACATTGCAAGCACTGCCGTCAGCTTTTTTAGCCTGCAGCGTCCCTTTAAACATGTATGAAGCTTTCGAACGGTGCTGTGATTATGTCTTGCTGACTAATCGGTATTCTGATTTCATCGTTATTCTTAAACGTAGACGAGGCGTTACGGTTTATGGGTATGAAATTCCCACCCCGTTACGACTTCATCGTACATTGCTCCGGACTCTATCGATAGAAGCGCCATACTTAAAGCCTAGAGACTTTAGAAAACTTATGTTCTTTGATGTTAACGCTGCCACCTTTCGGTGATTACTGACCAGTGTGTGGCTCGGCAACTCTCTAAATACTAGACCCATTATTGTTTTCTTATATGCAAGCGTAGTGAGACTATCTCGTTACGGAAATTAATCAATCTGCCGTCCTGGTCCTTGAGTGTTACGGAAATGTTGTTCACTCTACGAACGTTCACCGGTAAATAGATTACATTGGCGGGTTTCTCAACTATTTTATAGCCTGGGGCCACTTCAGGGTAGAACTCATGCAGCACGTGTCCCCTCTACACCGTTTTGAAAGGATCCTCGTGCGATATTGCATTCAACGCGTATAGTATTTACATTCATTATGTTTATGGGGACATCGGATGTGTGTTACCCTGCCTGGCTCAAGTGGTTTTTTTACTGAACCCTAGTAGGGGAGCGATTGTCTGTTCTCTGTCAAAGTGTATGATTTTTATTACAAGTGATTTCGGATTTTAGCGTATTATTGTTTCCTTTCAGACTAAATGTTCACATCCGCGCCTAAATGGGATTTGATGTATTCTACGATATTTTCAATTTCGTACGACCCCTCTGCTATCTTGATTTGTTTATTGTCACCGTAATAAAACATATCGTTTATTCCCGTTTCAATATTTGGAATCGTATAGTATGTGGAGAGGTCAACTAGACCAATTTCGTAATCACCATCGCTCACGTCCATTGGAGGAAATACCTCGCATGATACCTGTGGAGCAGGACCGCTAAGTGAAAACATTACTGCTGAGAAACTTTAAACACAAGTGTCCGCAGACTACTGAGCCCTCACTCTGTCTTCTCTCGTAATTATATACCGTACGTTAACGTCTGGTCCTAGGTATGATATAAGCTCTATTGGTGGTCTTAAGTTACCAAAACTGTCAAAGTAGTATACCCTGTCACCTATCTTCCTGTAACACACCCAATGTGTACCTTCACCGGTCGAGTTATCCAGATTAATTATGGCCGATTCATACGATCGCGGGCGTTTGGGTAGAGCGTCTCTCATATAGACTCCACGGAAATTCGGAATATTAAGTAGTTTCGCGTAGTGTACTAGCTCGTAATTTGATAACGGCTTTATTGGTATCGACGTTTTTTTTTATTGCAACACCTCCTCTTCTTTCTTACCCCACCGCCTCTCTTTGGATACGGCTTGAGGTACATACCCTGACCTTTACGTTTGGGCTTCCCTCGCTTGCTCTTCCGCCTCTTCCCTCCACCGAGGGCTGTTTTGGTCTTCATGGCTCCTGTTACAGCTAAGGCTGCGGCTCTTTCCCCCCAATACTTGCGTCTGCCGATTTGACTCTTTCCCAGGCTCTTTTGGCCAATTCTTTGTCGGCTTCGCTTCGGTGTTCGGAATCCCTGTATTTTGAGTACGCTATATCGTGAATTTTACAATATTCGTCCAAGGGATTTATAACCCTTATCACCCCTTGCCAATCTCACCCCTAATTTCGTACCTGGACCACAGTATCGGTACCCACCAGGTAAATGGAGTTCGACAGGTAGAGCGTCAATTGCACGGTTCAAAAGATTTCCAGCGACCGATCCGGCGTTTTTGCAAAGCGCTCGAAACCAGACCTCTTCCTCGCTTGACGGTTCGTTTCAATCTGTTTCGCTTTACTTTGTGCTTTCCCATTTTATTCCCTTATATACCGTAATACGTTATAGAGTTGCCTGAGCAGGGTCCTCCCTAACACATGTGATCTGCAGTACGTCAAAGATATCCGCCTCGGATCTTGTAACCACTCCTGTAAACTCGTCGTACTCCAGAACGTGACTGTCTGTTATAAAGTACAGACGGCCATTTATATATCTGAAACCTCCTCTAATTCCATCAGGGACTCCTGGCAACACGCTACTGGTCATACCCAACATAGTGCCTCTGAGAGTGCATTCGTTAAGTTCTACAACAAATTTGTCATCGGTAAAAATAAAGGTCCTACCTGTATTACCGTTCAACGCTGCGTTCACTTTATTTATTCTGGAGTGTAAGATTGTATCAATTCTTTTCTGTCTTAAAAGTACGAGTGACGGATACTCAATAATGTACAATGTCTTGTCCACAATCAAAGCCACCTCTCCGTTCGGTCTTTGGTACACAGCCGAAATGTTTGTAAAGTCTGACGGTAAAAACGGCAACCAATCGGTGATTATTAGAGGATTGGTAAACTCCTCACGTGTTCTAAGCGCGTGATTCAGACTCAGAGCCCATACATACTTGCCGTAAAATGCGTACAATCTATTTTTTACAATAAAAAATGTATTGATTCTATGTCTCAATGTACAAATGTCCAACTCTGTAGGTATTGTAGGGGACGTAGAGGTTGACGTGGGTGTGGTGGTACTGGTAGTAGTGGTAGTCGTGCTCGAGGTTGTTGTAGATGTTGTAGTAGTAGTGGTGGACGTGTATGGAGGAACAGGTGGTCCGTAAATATACTGTACTGCCAATTGATCATCTCTGTCTAAATCATATTGGTAAAGATTTGAAATACCATGTGGTACAAAATAAAAAGGATACATTATAGACGACGAAAGTGATGAATGTTGCAAGCCTAGAGCGTGTCCAATTTCGTGTAATAGAACCAAAAAGAATGAAACTTTTCCAGGTGCAGGTAGATCCATTGTATAATCCCAATCTTCGTCACCGTCCATATGAACATCTGTCTGGTTCATCCCCAATATAGGGAGAAAGGCGTGACCCACTAAACCACCCCTACCATCAAACACTCTACTGCAATTTTTCCGTAGATAATACAAAAGATGTTTCCTGGGAGCGATACTTAAAATGATTGTGGGGTTTATAGGGTCCCGCCGGAAGGTCAGGTTGGAATGTCTTGAGAATAGGGCGAACGCATCCCGACATAGTTGGTCATACTGATAATTACTACCGTACATAAACCAGGTAATATCGTTTTTTTCCGCCATCCGTAGTTTGGGTTTGCAGTGAAAGACGCTATTAATTCGTCCGAATTGCCGCATCTGGGCTGGTTCATTAAGTTAGTCGTCTCCTCATTTACATATCCGGTCACATTCAAGCCGAACGTCTCCTGAAACCTAATGACCGCCTGTGTAATGTCTGTGGATAGCTCTGAGGTATTAGTATCGAGATAGCCGTATCTCTCCAAGTACAACAAAGTTTTATTAGCAGCTATCAGAGGAGCTACACATAGAATAAATACCAAGAACCTCATCTCGCCAGGTTCCAAAGTAAACTGGCGGTAAAAAATGTCAGCTGCTCACATATAAATAAAACCATCACGGTTTTCGATCTCACCCTGCTCACTGGGTCTTTAAAAGTATGGGTCGACAATGTTGAACCTAATCCACTCGTCTTTATCGGTTAGGTGTATAGCGTCTAGCGTCGGAGCCAGTAGTTTGTACATACCGTAAAAGACTTCGCTCACCACTCTCACCAGATAATTAACAGACACAGCGTCACTCATGTCGACAGGGTCGCCCACAAGTTTCAATCTTTTATTCCTACAATTCCACGTGTCACCGTCGAGTATCGGAGTGTTCACTTTAAGGTATCCTCTATTAACAGCATCTCCGTCATACAGCGGAGAAGCTACTTGACTTAATCGTTTACGTCCAAATAACCATTTATCCTTATCCGTATCCGGTGTTCTTTCCTTCACATAATTTACAGTGCAAGCGTCGGTACCTTCTTTAGGTTCGGCAACATTAGAAACTCTGTAATTATTAAAGATAACTGTTCCGTCCGCAATACTTTTAGTAGCAGGCAATAGATTTTGACACTGAGAGAGTGTAACGGCATCGTTTGGTCCTTGACCATCGGCTACATTCACTAGTCTCCTCTTTTTAGCGTCGATCGTGTCCTTGTCTATCGCCAGCGTTTTTTTCATTCAGTTTCCTGTTCAAAAGTCTGTAGGTTTACACCGTCGCCAGCGAGAAGAGGATCAGCCATCTGTCCGAGTCTTTTGTTATCACATTCCCAGACTTTACCATCACTACTTCTTTTTAGAGTGTTCGTTTTAAGATATTTTAGCGTCACTGCATCTGTATCCTCCGCGGGATCACCTATCATACGCAACCTGTAGTTGTCAAACCTGTAATATTTGCTGTTCGTGTCCTTATAGGGTACCTCCCTAGCAAGACGACGAAGAGTCAGAGCATCGGTCCAGAGTAGAGCATCACCTATGTTGCTAATTCTGTTACCTTTAGCGTCCATCACATTTTTCTTGGATACAAGCGAAACGTCAGACACAGTCTTGAGGACTGCGCTATCCACATTATTTTTCAAGGTCTGCAGGTTTATAGCGTCTAGACTGTGCTGGGCGTCGGCCACGTTACATAACCGCTTGCCCTTGATATCGTAGTTGCCGTCGACTGTGAGACTGAATCCTTGTCCAGGCGGACCTCTCTTACTTCCTTCACGGACCGTATGACCAAACTTGTCAACACTCATTGTGCAAGTGATGAAGACTCCTCCTGTACATTGCTCTTTATAAATATCTTATCCCAGTCAATATATGTGTTTTCATCAACATCTAAGACGCCGTGGAAGCGAGCTGGAGGTACGGTAGTGTGTATCTTATTGATCCAGTGAAATAGTTGAACTGCTAGACGTCTTATAACTTCTTCATTTGTATTTTGTAAGCTGTTTATTTGATTTCTGCTGAATAAGCGCTTGATTCTGAAGGATTGCAATTTGAGAGTACAGTCTTCTTACATCTTTCTTTAGCTTTTTGTTTACAGTATTCGTAACTCTCTGAATGTCTTGCTTCTTCAGAGATTGTGGCCTCTGACCAAACTTATTGACGGTCATCTCATCAATGATCTGAATCTCGCGTTACCATCACCTGATATAGTCTTTGATTCTTTGAGTTCTTCGATAATGTTTATTATTTCGTTCCTATGTCCCGTGTTACCGGTCTCTGCTGAGGACACGAGGAGTCTGAGTCTGTCACACAGTTCGTTTGGGTCATCATAGTAGATAGGGTCTGGTGCTCCTACATCCTTATACCCGCTACCGGTCTTTGGGAAGAGTTGAGAAATAATGACTTTGTATTTCGTTGAAGCGTTACGGTTCACGTGATTTTTATAATTGTAACTTCTCTTGTGAGCAGACGACAGTGTCAATATATCCTTGTAAGCTCTCATATCGTTTACGTTGTAACGTTTGTCATCAGGCAGACGATTAAAAAGCAATTCATAAAGTCCCTGTGTAGGTCTGTAGGACCGTTTCACCTACGAGTATGCTACCGTCATCTCCAAATGATAACTTCTTATCTCCTACCATTAGCGTATTGTTGTCGTAGCGTGGTCCGTACGTATGGTCGATCTTACTATGTTTACCTGACATATCCTTCATCATACTTGTCATGTACCTTATGGTTAGTGGATGGGAGAACGTGTTCTGTATCCATGCAGATGCTGAGAGTTGTCCTTCTTTCGTGCTGAGTATATCACTGACGTCTGGTGACGACGGTCCTGCTTCAAGCACATCATCGTCCTGCAGGAACGCAGGTGTTTTGGGGGTTGACATAACGTCCGGAGTGAACTGTACGGCTGCCTCATCTTCATTTTCCTCTTCTTCTTCTTGCTTTGGTTCGGTTTTCGGTTCAGTTTTTACAGATCCTGTTGTTTTTTCGTAACTCTGACAGGATAGGTTTGTACTGTTTTTCTAGAAATACGTCTGTGGCCAGAGTTCCTTCTCTGAACTGTTTATACTTTTGCTTTATAGCTTTCCTCAAACGAGTTATACTGAGAGTAAGGTCCTTCTCCTTTGAAGCCATTGTTTAAAACTGACAATGTGACTCGGTTTTAGTACTTTAATACTAACTACTTTATGGCAGTTCAACCTGTCTAAAGAAGAGGGCTCGTTTTTTATGCTTTCTTAGAAAGCGTACGACCTGCTTTAGTGACACCACGGTACCTAGCCCTCTTAGGTAAACTGTTCTCGGTATCTGTACAGGTCTATCAGGGTCCCTGAACACAAAGGTCCTTTTCCATCCGTCTCTCCACTGGGGTATCTCAGCTACAGTATACTTGTCACTCTCCACGTGCTTTTCCATATATTGTTTCAGATGCTCTATAGGTCTGTTCACCCTACTGTGTATGTGAATCATGTAAGAGTTGAGTAACCAGAATTCACTTGGATTAGCTCCTGTAAAACTCCTCCAAGCCTCAAACTGTTTGGTATTTGTAATTGAGTAAGTCCCGTCACGCAGTGTTATTCCGAACTTATCGCAGTACATTGGTACGGTCGGTAAAGCCAATTTGAGAAATTCTGTCGTAAACAGACTTTGACAAAGATTGTTTACACCAGCAAAATCTTTATTCCTTTGACCTCGCGGTAAACCGTCTGGGACGGGGCCGTAACCTACGTTGTAGCTAATGTCAATGTAGCACTTTGAAGCTAGAGCACGATTGTAGATCTTGACAGGGTTCCTGATTGGTATTGTTCTCTCTGTAATGAGAATACAGCGAGCTGCATGCGGTATGTTACACCCGTACTGGAGCATCCTTATACAGGTCTGCGCAAAGTTTACACTACCATGAGCGTTTCTCAACGGTACGATTTGACCGAATTGATCGGGAAACGGTCTGAATCTGGATAACATGTTCTGTGGATTTCTTACCGTACTATTTAGCATGTCCTCGTGGTACACCACGAGTTCGAGCGGTACCCCTTTGTTTTGACTTCTTTTCACAAACTCTATCCATATATCGCGATTGTAGAACCGTTCGCTTGCTGAAATCATTAACAAGATTACGGGTGGTAGACTAGCACTGTACATCCCTACACGCTTATGTCTCCAGCACCTCCTATTGAAGAGAAAACCATGTGGTCCGCGTCTGCTACAGTAATTACCGCAAAACTTTTTCTTATCGGCATAGTACCAGGTGCACAGGTTTGAATGGACTTTGTTGGATCTCTGGATTGAGAAACCTCTGAGGTCATTGTAGTGGTATATCCTTACCATCATAGATCTTGAATGAAACTATCGATTCCGATACGATACCTGCCTTTATCAATGTCACAGTCCTTGCATATGACCAGGAAGCCGTGTCTGTCTTTCCACGCCAGAGCACACATTTGTTTAAACTTTTCAAAGTCTATATCGGTATTGACGTGGTCACTGTATGCATGGTGAAGGTTTGTTTCGTCTTGTTTGAATAGTACGATAAAGTTGGCATTGTCTCTAACGAGCTGTTTGGGTATATGGCTGTAGGTCTGACCTAGGTAGAATGTGTCAATATTCTTGTGTCTACCCATGGTGAAGTAGTTTCGTATATTGTTATGTTTTTCACAGGCTATGTCGTCGAATATCATTACTGAATTCTGTTTAGCCTCACTCGGGTGTATGACAGATGCATTGTCATCATACGCGTGGTATCCGATCTCTTTCGGCATAATCTTGGATAGTAGCTGGTACTTTGGTTGGTAGAGTGATTTTGAAAACACGTAAACATTTTCAAATCTCAAACCGTTAGGATCTACCAATAGGTTAAACAGTACGTTCGTTTTAAAACCGCAATTGGACGGTCCAACAATTAATCCGCGAATCGTGTCAGGTAGCAGAGGACCGTTTTTATTTGTACGATTCATACCACCACCTACAAACTCGTCAAAGTTTCTCACTGGTAATTTCACAGATTGACTAATCAGTCTCATTGTCGAAGATAAACTAAGTTGCACATTATTATGACATAGTATATAAAGTAACAGAGCTGAACTGGTAGCCCTCCTGGACGTTGGAGCGCACAGCTGCATCCGCTCCCACGCAGCGGCTGGTGCAGCTGCATCCGGTCCCACGACTGCAGTTGCAGTCACACTCAGTGTGTGGTGATGTCATGCTTGCTCACCCATGTGTCACTGTTTTTATCGAACCCTTGCCATCTAACAAGTACTTTGTCTCCTTTCCGCCTCAACACTTTCTCAACTAGATATACATTACCAGTTTTGGACCTGAGGAGTTCTTGTTCATAAAACCCACCTTTCAATACTTCACCTTTAGAGTCTTGTAGAATGTACGTTACGGGTTTTGTAGGTTTTATTGCATATACTGTAAATACTTCATTTGTCCAGTTAGGCAGATAACCTTTTTTAAAAACTCCTTTGTATTTGCTAATCCTTACCTTATCGTTTAGCTTGAATTTAGTGATTTTAATTTTTTGTTTTCTTTTTGTGGTTTTGTTTAAACGGACAAGGATTTGTTTTACGTGTTTCTGTTTAACGTCTTTTGGTTTCATACCGATTGTTCTGTGGACATTATTATTGTACTCCTTGACTATATCAGATAGAATACTGAACCATTCGTAACTTCCACGTGTCGTGAATTTTCTATACATTTTCTCTTTTAATGTTCTGTTTAGACGCTCTACAATAGAGCTTTTCAGATGTGAGTAGGTCGAGTAAAGGTTTATTTTATATTTGTCCATTAGCTTTTTGACGTGAGTGTTGTACCACTCCTTACCCTGATCAGTCTGAAGGTTTTTCATCTTGTGTTTAGACAGTATAGGTTCTAGTGCATGCGCGACTTCTGCACCGGTCTTGTTTTTTAAAGGAATGGCAAACGCAAGTTTACTAAAGCAGTTTATCATTGTCAATATATACTTGTAACCTTTGTTCACCCTTGAATACGGGATCATCTCTACTAGGTCAGCCTGGTATAGATCATTGAGTCCCTTCAGCGTAACCCTGCGTCTGGGATAGTTTTTTCCTAGCCGGTTTGTGCAGTTCTTTCGCTATAGCGTCCATTTTGTAAATGAAGAAAGAAATCTGTATACCGGTATTTATAGCCGTCTAAGTGGTGTGGTTTGGAACACCCACATCGAACACTCGCATGCTCGATGCCCAGGTTAAACAGTATTTGATTTTTAGGGCCAGTCCAGAAGTAACTGGTTGTCGCCCGGTGATCAAATACTGTCCCATCCCTTGTTGCTTAGACAATGGAATAATCGCAAATGCAACGCCCGGTCGTATACTTAAAGAGTTGCCTGTTACACGATGCGCACTCCCATAAACTACGCATTGTGTAAAATGTATCTTTCGTGAAGTAATGCGTTGTCGACACTTCTTTCCCAAACAGCTGAACGGTCTCGAGCACACGTATGACAAAGTCTGCGTAGTCTGCCTCCGGCGTAAACTTCTTTGTATCTGGCTACCATTTCAAAGCAGTTTTCAAGATGTTTAGATTTAATTTCCCGACGGATGGATTCGGGGATCTGGTTATATCGTAAGAAGTCAATACGGTGTTGGGCAATTTGCCGCAGACAAAGATCATAGAGGCTCTTTGGGTTCCACGCCATGATTGAGAATGAAGTGCTCTCCCACCACCACCACTGCCTCCACGGTTACTCTCCCACCACCACCGACTCCCCCACTGAGACCTCACACTTTGCACAAATATAGGTGTTTACAGCAATATTTACAATTTTACAGTAATATCAACACTATATACATTTGTAATTTGTCATGGCTGAACCGGTCCATCGCTATCTCCCACACATTCACACTCGATCCCAAGGAATTATGGGGTTTAGTCCACCTGAAGGATCACATTCAAACCCCAAGGCCACGAACCTCTCGGCACATTCACGGCAAGAGTACATCTATGGGGTTTAGCCCGCCTCGTTGCCACACACATTCATACATGATCCCAAGGAATTATGGAGTTTAGGCCACCTGAAGGATCGCAACCACTCTGTCCGGGACCTCAGAGCCTATACACACACACACACTCAGGCTTTTGGGTCTGCGAGGGCCGGTAGCAAGCACAGCGACAGGAAAGTCAGTGGACGCTGTGTGGTAGTGGGGGTACACGGTTGCGAGGAGAGCGTTCAGTCTCGGTCAGTGATGGAGGAGAAGCAGCATCTACTCGAACAATCGCGGGAGAAGTTAAAGAGGATGAGGGGGAAAAGCATTGACCTACGAAGGTTATTGTTTGTGGTGTCTGTGTTTAGAAGAGTGAAGGAGGCTGTATTTACACCTACTGTAAGTATACTATAATATACTAATATTTAGAAACTTTACTATAGCCATACGGTAGTGTCTCATACTCTCCTTCCCGCTTACGCTTAGGACCAGTAATTTTAAATAGTTTAGTCTCTTCTACGGTAACTATGTTTTTGTCTTTTGTCCGTCTAATACGGTTTTCTGTTATTTCTAGAGTTGGATCCGTTTCACTAAGCACCATTTCTTTTAATTTTTCAAAATTTAGACGTTTACTAGTTTTTAAATTTAGAGTGAGACCTTTTATTTTACAGACTTCAACTAACGAATTTTTATTTGTGGACCACACTAAGTAGGCATAGGTTTTAGGACCACCAGAAACGAATTCTACAATGTATGACCCGGGACCGTAGTCGACCAACTCATCGGTCATCTCCCCGAGGTAGTCACCGGTAGGAACTTTATACATGCCGTTTTTATGTATGTACAGTACACTGTCTGTGTCATAGTAAAGGACTTGAGATTGTAGCTGTTCCAAGTGTTCATACAGTTTTAACCTCGCGTGAGATGTGGTAAAAGCGGCCAAGACGACGTTGACGGTTCTGAGGGACTCGCTAACCTCTTCTATGTTTTGCCAATTTACGAGGAGAACCTCTTCGTTAATTTCTTGAACCGTATTTACTTGTGTCCCGGGACTGGTTAGTAGTTTGAAAAATGTGTCGGGTGATCGTATTATCGATGTCTTTGTCTGGTTCTCTCTCTGTCCGAATTTTCCCCAAAACGAATTTAGCATTAATTTCGCGAGGGAGCGAAGACCCGCGTTCTTTTCAATTTTTGTTTGGTCAAGTCTGATACCTTCATGTTCAAAATATTTTTTAATGTACGTTTCTTTGTCCTGATCAGTGAGACACCAGGAAGGGTAGCCCGATGCCTCCTGTTTAATTTTTAGAAATTTATTTACAAAGTCTGTGAAGAGTCCGCCATCCTCATAGGTCACTACCTCGTATTCCCATAATTCGTACATTTCTAAAATGGTATAGCCTTTTTCTACAGCTTTTCTAATTTCCTGCATCGTCCATGTCCCTGTCAATGCTCTCTCTTCCGTGGTGTGGGCACAGTCACCCGAGTACATGTCCTCCCCACACGTCCTACATAAAACAAACATTAATTTATCGTTCATGCGTGTAGGGAGAACCGGGTGGTACAACTTTAGCGGGGGCAGGACTTTACATTTAAGAAGACCTTCAGCCTGCATGCCTCGCCCCCTACATTCTTTGTCACCCACATAGATTTTAGGATGAGATTTTACATACATTTTAAATTTATTAACAAAAGGATAGAGAGAGCATACGTCCACATACTGTATAGACTCCCCCTCTGCACACTTGTGGTATGTTCTTGCGTTGCCTGTTCTACCACCAAAGAAGGCGTCTCTTGGATTAAGTGGGAGCGTGTTTAGAATTGGTAATGAATTTAGGTATGCCAATCTAGGATCTTTTTTCATTTTCTTAAATTCACACTCCCACATCTCGATAACTTCGTATCCGGAATTTTGGAGTTTAGCTATTTTGGATTTGGTCCTTTCGTACCTCAGATGCAAAGAGTCTGAGGGATCGTCGGGTAAGGGCACTTCCCTCTCGTACTTGTAACATTTAGGGCACCCGTGGAAATAACAACCCTGAAATTCATACACGCGTTCACCGTCAAAACCGTCTACTTTCATACCGGCAATTTTGACTTCTCTTTCCCGCCCTGCATGCTGGATTCGGATGCCACGCTGATCCTCCTCCCAAGTCAGCCACTGCAAAGCGATGGGGGATTGCATGTCAACAAGTCTGTATCCATTGTTAGGGACCAGGCCAATAGTATTGGGTTTTAAGAACTTACGTCTAAACACCAAGTTACAGGCGCTGGCTATGGTGACGGCTTCCATGAACGGGTCTACGTTACATTCTTCGAGAAACATTGCTCTGAATTTTATACACGCCTGCGCCAATATGTCTACATCTGAAATACAATACTCAATAAGTTCTTTTTGGAAATCAAACACTACGTTTTTTGTTGACCTGGTCATTATGCCAATTTTCAAAATCTGTATAACTTTTTTCGAACATCGATTCAGGGCAGTAGTATTCCTTGGGTGGGATGGGGCCTACATAGTTTTGGTTTGCCAGAGTGTTAAACAAGTGAGGGAAGTAACCCTTCTTCTTCTCTGGGGGTAGATCAAAGGCTTTGTTGAGTGCTGAGAGGGCCATGGGGAAATAGTTCAGTGAGTCGATAAATCTCACGTTGTCCAATTCCATGAGAATGACTTTGGTGCCACGCATAATTAGCTCTGGAGTGAATTTTGTCTGTTCCAGTACGTACTTTAAGATGAACTGAAAATCAAAGCCCTGGCCGTTATGAGCCATTACACAAACGTTTTTGAATTTTTTTCTAACATCCATTACGTAATCCATGAATTTAACTACAGGATCTTGTCTGAAGACTCGAGTACGGGTATTACAATGTTCACAATTTCCACCACCGATACATTTGAAACAGAATTGTTGCGAGACACATAGATTTACTTTATGAACCCTTTTATCGTCAATGTACTCGTCCTGTCTTGTTTCCAGATCGAAAAAGATGAACAGAAAGTCTTTGGTTTTGGGCTTGCCTGTGTCGACTCGCATGTAGCACTGGTGGTTTGGGGCCTTGAAATCATTACAGATTTTACAAAACACTTCCCCGCACACGTGTTTCGATTTACGCTGTTTCAGAAATACGAGTCTTTGACATTGTTTGCATTTATTAACAGATTTACACCGTTCACCCTGGTGAGCCGCGAAACATATTTGATTTTTTAGAGTTATGTTACAATTTGGGCAAACTATTCCTCCATGCTCCTCTTTACAGGGCGGAGAAACTGTCTGACACGCAGGACAGATGTTTGAGCATCTGTGAAAACCTCTGTGGTCGTAAGGGACATGACACGCCTCACAATAGAAATGGCAAGAAAAGGCTGCAGTCAGACTAGTGATTACATTGTAGTGACCCCTATGGTACAGTAGGTTAATTTTATACAGAGCACTTTCATTATTACCGTTAAAATACACGTCCCTACCCTTACTGTTATAGTTGTAAACTGTAATATTATATTTTTTGAGGTGATCTTGAAATTTTGAAAGTTCGTGGACCCCCGCTCCCTGTTCAGAAATTTGGACCCCGACTTTAGTCATCAGTTTTTGGGCTCTAGAAGTTTGTCGCTTACCCTTGTCCTGCCTTACTGCTTTGAACTGAGGATCTTTTTTGGCGTAAGCTTTTGCTACCACTATAGCTCGGGGCAGACACAGATTGTCCACATTTTCTATCGATACAATACCTGTTCGTGCTTTACATTCTTCGTGAAAATTATTGTACAAGCCAGGTCTTCTGGGACCACCACTACCAACAGGGAGATTGACACGCGTACATTCGACTTTGAACGTATCGGTAGACTTTACAGAGTCCGCGTTACTTTGAATTATCCCCCCGAAAATTTCAAAAAGGATATCGTCTTTCACCTGATCAGCTGGTCGAAATGCCACGTAGCCCGGATCTTTACTTTTTAAATTTAGACTATGAAGTGTAAATCCGAGGTAGTCCGAATCAGTGCAATTTGCTTTCATTTCATTTACAATTTTAGAAAATCCTGCCCTTAGCCAATCGATTTCATTAATGTTTTCAGGGACGGGATTGAATTTAAAGGTGGTCTTAGTACCGTATACCCTATATTTTTTTATGTAAGTCTCGTTTTTACCTAGCGTTTTTACAGGATCCAACTCCATATCCATATATACAGGTTCAGAATCTACTTCAATATTTTCGTAAGACATGTTTAAAACTAAGGATATATATGGTATTATAGAAACGATATTACGTTAGAAAATCAACTAAATGACTAATAAACTTAACTGCTACTAGTGACGATAATTTCTATTTAGATTAAGAAAAATAGTTACAAGAATAGTATTAACGGTAATTGAAATAAGTATTAGTAAAAGTAAAAATATTTTAACGTATTAGATTGAATTATTTTACTCGAGTAATATCAAAAGATCGTAATTGTTTAAATAATTGTGTAAAACTCAGAGCGACACACGTCCTATCTCCCTGACCTCCCGCACGGATCTGACGGGAGAGAGAGGAAGGAGTGCCGGCCTCTCAGGTTCCACCAATCAGAGCGCTTAGATACTATTTACATCCAATCAAGGACGCGCTTATTCCAGCCAGTGGGGAAGCGCGGAATTTTCTTGTTCAGAACTGGCTAACTCAGGTCTATTTATGTTACAGACTTCCTCTGATGACGTCACCACCACATATTGCTATCTGTGTGGCGGGAGTGAAGAGTGCCAATGTGGATAGTTGTTTAGAAATAGTATAATAAATTAGTTTTTACCCAAAAAATGTTTTATTTTAAACTCCTGGAACCCCTATGCTCAGCTCTAAATCATCACACAATAAGGTACGATTCGTCTTTATTTCTCTTGTTTAGTTTACTTTCCCGCCCTTTTTACATTTGAGGTTATGTTCCCCTGTTCCCGCCAATTTCACAATTGAGGTTATGTTCTACTGTTCCCGCCAACTGGGCGCAGCCATATTGAATACGCGGGAAACCAAGAAAGTGAGGTTAGGTTCCCCTGTTCCCGCCAATTTCACAATTGAGGTTATGTTCTACTGTTCCCGCCAACTGTGCGCAGCCATATTGAATACGCGGGAAACCAAGAAAGTGAGGTTAGGTTCCCCTGTTCCCGCCAATTCATCATGGGCGCAGCCATATTGGAATTCCCTCCGTCCCTCGTTTCTCCCTCACCGGACCCAACAAATCACCGATTTTACCGAAAAACACCGATTTTCACACCCAAAATCACCGATTTTACAGAAAAACACAGGTTTTGACACCCCAAATCACCCCAAAACACTAGGATAAGAGTGTGAGCAGGGAATTTCTCCCGCACATGAGGGAATTTCTCCCACACCACTATTTTTTGATCACGTGATACATGGGCGCCGCCATCTTGGATCACGTGACCCCCTCTCGACCAATCAGAGCGCGGGGCTCGATGCGGGCGAGGTCTACTAATAACGGATTTACTAGTCCCCGCTTGTGATTCGTATTTATCTTTCTTATATAAAATTTCTTAAAATCACTTCTGAAAATTTGTCAAATATTATTTTAGACAAGGGAAGGTTATATTATTTACAATACTAAGCATTTATGGAAACAAATAAGTATATATATATATATATATATATATATATATATATACATCCAAAGAAATTCAGCAAAATTTGAGGTACCGACGACAGGTGACACTTGCCAAAATGTTAGTTTTAAATTTATACTTATTTGTTGGATTTTATTAGTTGTCATTTTCAGCTTTTTTAATTACGCTCGCACTTCAATTACTGTCAATTTTTCCAGCAATAAACTATGTTTTATTATTATTATTATATTAAGGTAAAACAATTGTTTGTTTGTAGTGTAATGTAGCACATAAAGCTCTTTACATAAAACTAACTATACATAAAACTTACAATATGAACAGCAGTTAGTAAAAGTTAGTATATTTTTCTTATATTTATGCTTGATTATTGCGAATTATAGTAAATTGTTAATAATATTTAGAAAGATATAAAATATTTCAAACAATACAATGTTTAACTTTTATAATAGATACTTTTTTTCAAATAATGCTTATACACGTTATTTTTAATAACGTACTTCCTTATTATTAGCCAGCATTCGCGAAGAATTTTCCTTCAGGAACTGGAGAAATCTCATTTCTATAATTTATACCGGATTTTAATAAATATCAATGAGAATTTATCACGTGGTAGGATAAAAAACCACGTTTAATTTTGCATGCAACTTAATTTCTACTTAGACAAAAAGGAATTCTATGATAGGGAATTTCAAACCATAGAATATGGCTGAGCGTAATTAAAGCTTATCACTCAATAGGCTAACATAATTTACCTTTTTCTACCGAGAGGGTATAAATCTTGTTTGGTATGATTGTCTGGCTGTCTATTTATAAACAGGACATCTTTAGAATTAAATGAGCTGCAGGCTTAAAATTGTTCAAGCAACATCAGCCAAGCCTATTATGTTCTCTTAACCTATACCTAAGGAGAGACTTGGATTAAACAACTGAGTTTATCTGGTTCTGCCTAGATACACAGAACTGTAAAGTAAATTTGAGATAGAATGAATAATCTTATAAGTGCAAATAAATCCCTAAATCTGATGAAAAGTGCTAATGATTTATAAATTTGCCTTGTATTTTATTTTGTACTTGGTGCAGTACTTCAAAAAAATAGAAATTTGAAAAGTTTACTATATACTATGTTATTTACGAAGTATGATCTACAGTATAATTTAACTGATACTATACGGATGTTGGCACTTTCAGCTACATTTCACGAAAGAGGCTGATATAATTGTTTATATTTATACTATTGAGAGTATCAATAAATTTTATATAAACCCTTTCTGTAATCACTGTTGAACACATATTTCCAAAAATATTTAGTGCCTTTTTGCTATTTATATATATATATATATATATATATATATATTTGCTATATATACTTTTATAAGGACTATTCTTTGTGTTATGATGCTTCAATTTATTTGCGACTTCCCTCGGTAAACGGGTCTAAGCATGCAAATTTCATCAATGTTCCTCACACATCGTACGTACCTTCGCTATTTTATAAGATATTGTATGATATATTACAAAACGACAGACACAGAGGTATAAGTTGATCGTCTAATTTAGCTTCGTTTATCAACGATGAACAAAGTTCAATTGTAATATCTTTCGGATACCTTAGGATACTTAGACGTCCAGCTAATGGTTTCTAACGATTACCTTACTATTTCCAAGTAAATATTTCTGAGATTTACAGAATACTCTTCATTTACTTTTTTCAAACAAAAATAAGGATAAATCCTATCATACTACTACTTAGTCCACAGTCTATTCAATAATGCACAGTACCTAAATCTGTAGAAAGGTTTTAATAGAGATGAAATATAGGCTGATGTGCATATAAATATAGAGCTTAAAACTAAATCCCGATAAAAGCATCATATGTTCCGTGAAATGTTTACTGCAGATAAGCAAACGTTCAATAAATGTCTCCAAATGGATACTTCATTTAAATACTGGATTTGTTTACATATTCTTTCAAAAATAAACGTCGAAACTAAAAATTATCATTATTGTTTAATTTAATCATTATTAACGTTAATTGTTAATTTTGTTTCATTATCATATGAAGCCACAAACAATGTTTCATATATATTGTATCTATTGTCTTAATAGAAACGTATAACATTATTATATTATGGTTTTTGAATTTACTTATATTCTAGTAAGGTGTGTTTTTATCAGGAGTAAATTACTTAGGTAAGAATGATTATAAAGCTAACTAAACCCTAATGGTCGGCGTTTCCATGATGCCTAGTACGATGCCTGTTTGTGGTATGATATACAATGAACATTTCTATTGTTACTGTGCATTAACAAAGGAAGCAACATAGAGTCTTTCTAGTATTTTGTTAAAATATTTGTATTAAATATTATGGCAATATTTTAAATATTATAGGGTGTTACGTAGTTCTCTGAACAAATGTATATCACATTATTGCTCATATTTCATACAATGAACATAGGTCTTCGATGCTTGGTTCTTTTTCTGTCGGGAAGTATTTGGTGTATGTATGTATCTTAAAAAGTAATAAAATTATATACTAACAAAAGTATTACTATCAAAAGTTTTATTATTGTATTAAAGTCAGTGACTACAATAAAATTATGATTTCAGCTTTCAATTTTCAAAATGTTGGCTATTTAATCCCGTTTACTTTCAATATCTTAAAAACCATCAATTTTAATAAAAACATTACAATACTAGTATTCTTTAGTGAATTGTCTTACAATTTATTGGTATCACCTTTATTTAAATCGAATAATAAATATTTAATTTAGAGCAAATATACTGAGGCACTTTGAGGTTCTCAGTAAAAAAACCAATGTACAATATAAATTAATTAAATAACGGCAGTTCTAAAATATGTACGGATATTGCACTCAAATCCAACGAATTTACTTATCATATGTACCAAATACAATTGCAAATTCAACTATTGTTTAGTCCAATGTACAGGAACTCCAAATTCGAAGTTTATATCTTTCTTAGTGAAAGCACTTGTAATGTAATATAATAGGGTTCTAGAATATATAAAACGTGGAATTCGTTATATAACAGGTACTTGGTACCCATTTTTAAGTGTTCATGATTATAGGATTAAGGTTATGCGAAATTGCGAGAAATCTGTATACAAGCTTTTGCACTTTAAGTTAAAATCAATTATATTCCCTACGCATAACTGGAGTTTGATATTTTGACCCGAGAAACTATATATATATATATATATATATATATATATATATATATATATATATATATATGTGTGTGTGTGTGTGTGTGTGTGTGTGTGGAGAGTCAACTAACTTAAAAACTATTTCTTATGTGCACTATTCATTTACTAAGCGAACCTTCCACAACTTGAACCATTACAAAAATATTAAACCACCTAAAACCGGACCTACATTGTAAATATTTTAAACTTTAAACTAGCGAAGCTTTTTTAAAGAGTAAACCTTTTCAGATCGGATTTGCGGCTTTGTACTTTACTAATAGAGACATTTAATGTACTACTTGACCTATGCTCTATTTAAGATATACTTGAGGACAATCCCCTTGACATGACATAAATGGAAAAACTTATTTTTATTATTTTATTTATAAAAAAATATGTATAGGTGCAGAAATAATGTACTTAAATATAATTTAAAGTGTTTTTGCTTTACCTGCAATCGTTCGGGATCTATAAAGCCGAGCGGAGCTTTTCACACCATGTATATAGTGCAAAGATTATATAGAACCACTTTATATTATGACCTGCATTTACAAAACAAAATATTATCAAGTATTTTGTATTAGTTTTTTAAAAATAAAAATTGTAGAAGCCAAATAGATAGGTTAGTTTTGTATTATTCTGCAATGGGAACTGTGAAGATATTATTCTGGCTGAGTAAAGTGAGCTAATTTAGAAATGTATTATTAAATAAAACTATGTGAAATGCTTATTTCGTGTACGAGTGAATGGTGAACAAATAGTTCAATCCACAGTGCACAAATAAATTTGCGTTGTTTGCATTTTGTTCCCTAAGTGTAGCCATATAATTGACGGAAGAGCTGAAGTAGTAGAAGTATGAAAATAATTAATGGCTTTCTTTTTTAGGCTACATGTGCCGCTCATGTTTGTGCTATTGTGCTTTAATAAAGTAACAGCAGGAAAAAGTAACCTTTCAATAAATTACTCCACGGTAAGATTGTGATAACGAGTTAAGAATACCAAAATTACCTTTTTATTTATACTTATTTAATCTGTATTGTTTACACCATATTAAATAGCTCGGAAATTATAAAAAGTATACGAACGTTTAAATTGTTATTCGTTAACGTTGAAATTATGATATTACTTTATTCTATATGATCAGAAAGGATTTTTTCGATACATCTATAAGTCTTATGGCAGTACACTACATATTCCTGATGTATTCTTCAGACAGTTAAATGGGCGATGTATGTGTGTATAAACAAACCTTCGAAGGTCAGGACAGAATAAAACAAACGTTCGTTGTGTGGAAACAAAAACATCTGCTGTCTTGACGATATTAAACCGAAACAGCAGCTCTGCCAGATATTACATTTTATATTGCATGTGAGACTCCGACTCTACCGTTGAAGAGCTGCACATTAATGATATAATATATGTAAAAGCGCTCAGTGTGGCCTACAGTTGTTTTTTGTCTCATTGCGCATTGTGTTTATATAAAAATTAATTTCATACTAAAGTATTTTAACCAATTAAAATTAACCTAGCAGTTGTAATTCCATTTCTTTTTAATTTCAGAACGCATTTCCTCTACATGTGATGTTGCAAAAGACTATCCCGTAGATTACTACTAATCTTTGATTCCATAAAGGATTTAATTTGCGCTGAAAACGCCCTATACTGTACTAAGTGACTATATTGATTGATTATTTGAATTACCCTTTGATTGCTAATATTAAGTACGTAATATTTCATAATTCCTAACAATTCAGCATTGATAGAGCATGTTAATTATAGGCTGTAGGATTATGAGAAAGGCTTTGTCTAGATAGCAAAATGGACTCCTTGTCATTGTTTTACTCTGTAACAACGATATTATTATTTAAGAGCGGTATGTGTGTAATTTTCATATTTATAAGCGTAATCACGTACACACACATTTGATTTACGTTGCATACATCAGAAATCACACTAAGTATCAAGTGCCTACCGATTACATTTTCGCAACTATCTTATCGTTTTAGTACTTTTAGTGCCAATTTGTATATACAACTGCAAATTGTGCTGCAAAATAAATCTGTACCTAAAAGTGTATTCAAACCAAACACACAGACTTCTCCATCCCGTTTACAAGTATCATCCAGATGCACCTAGAACATACAATTATTTTCAAATGCAGATATCGGACGCAGTAAACTCCCTCTTTGCTCAAAATAACCATTTCGGCAAGACATGCATCGTCGGAAAAAGTCGATCGCGTAAAAGTCGTGGGTTCATCAAATTAATCTTGAGTAGAACGTGGCGCTAGTCTAAATGACGTTTGCCACAATAATGGGCTAACTTCATATTATTAGGGCCAGAGTGGTACGGCTGTGCTACTGCAGAGTTTTATTTGAGGTCAAAGACAATTCTCATCGACTGCCACAGTTCCCTACGATATACCAGCTCATTCTTGGGACCACAAGTTACCACTTTAGACTTCTACTCCACCGTAACGCAGGGAGGCGCTAAGGGAGGTTGTTGAAGGCCTTTACAGCAACATAAATTTCCCACGATCTCACAATTATGGAAAGAGATCATAGGGTCAACGCCGTCACACAAGGCAGTACCTTGACAATGAAGCAAAAGCCAGTAAATCCTTCAATGTATGAGGTTCTAGGATAATAGAACTTGTTCTATCATATCTGGCTAGCACATAAAACACTACATTTTCTATATTTTTTTGTAAGGGTTGTTCTAAACATGTGGTTAGCTAAGTGTTTCAGTGGTACGAGTGTCTACATAATCATAACGTACACAAGCAGCGGAAAACATAGGTGTCCCAGGTAAAAAGTTCCTATGAAGGTAAAAAATTAACTCTCCTAATAAAGCATTCTATTATTCTATACCATACATGGCATGCTAAAGTTTTCATCATGGAGCCATCAAAATGGTGGATCTGTACTTCAAATAATACTGACCATTTTTGTATGACGTTTCTCCCTTTACTACAGAATGATCATTAAAGTGACATACTATTATTTCTACGTTATTGTAGTAAAAGCAAACCTGCAGCAAACCAAGCATGAGCTTAAGCATATCTATTACACAATATTAGAGAGTATTAAAACAGGAATATAACAAAAGATGGAGTATGTAGACAAGAAACACTCTTCGTTTGTATTCTGAGTCAATTCAATTCTTCAAAGTCAAAGTATCAGATACAAATCTCCTTATCCCAGTCACGCTCCAGCAATCTAGAGAACGTTTTCAAAGAAAAGGACATTAATTATTCCTTCGGAAGAGCCTACTTCCTTTGATCTCGCTTTAAGTCATTCTGTATATTTACGCTTACGTTGTGATGGAATATAAGATTTCAACACACATTATTACAAACACACACACATTACATGTTTGTACAAATATTTAACATTTAATTAACTGAATATAGGTGGATTTTTTGCATAACGAATTGGACAATGAATCACAGTACATCTTTATGAAATCTTAAAAAACCGTAAATAACAATATTTGTAGTTTAGTTACTGTATATTAGAATTTTCCAGAGTAATGTTTGTTTTTATGAACCTTAAAACAACAATAGACGTATGATGTTAATACTAACTATTTATTTAATGATACAATTTCAGCCACCGTTGACGCAAACTACGCTTTAATAGGCACTTGCTTATAAACGTTTGCAGTGATAATGGTATAAATCCACAATATAAGGTACAATATATTATATAGTTATTATTTTCTAAACATTGCTGATTAAGAAACATTGCTGACAATCTGAACTGCACGTATTGTTTGTTTAGGTTGTCGTAGAAAAGTCATTAATGAGAATGTAAAGAGTAAAAAACAATAGATGTTAAAGTCTTAAAAATTCTACTTATTTACATTTCCTGATTCGGAGGGAACTCAGTAATCAAATCCAAATTAATAAACTCTAATTAATTGGAGGCATTTAGATTTATTTTTGTCACATATTTCGTGTCTTGTAGTAAAATTATTTATTTTGTTTTAAAATCATTAAATTACGATTTATTAAAAGTCCTGCTGATTACAATTAAAAGTATCGAGTGTATCTTTTACAAGAAAGTTATTAGAATTACGATGTTCAAATGTTTTATACGATTTCCATTTTAGTAATTTCTAAATAGACAATCAGTTAACAAAGATAACTAGTCTATCAGACACACAAACTCAGCCATGTTAACAATAGAGAACATGTTGTTTAATCAATTGGTAAACAATACGAGCTTTAGACATCGTCCATTGGCCACGTGATATGGATGAACATATTACAACGACTTGTTCTTGAATAGTGCTGCAATCTGGTGAGCTAACTGAGAATTACTCTATTAAACAGAACCAATTCAGCTTTCCTTTTATGATTTGAAGTAGGAAGTAGGCACTTTTTCATAACTGATGGAAATTTTGGAAATTTGAATTTTCTTATATACAATGGGTTTTAAATCAAAGAACATTATAGGTATGCTAGTAATATGTCAGAGTTAGATGAGGACAACTAAATTGTAAAAAATAAAAATGTAGTAAAACAAGTAAAATTGTCTTCAAGAATTAGTAAGATATCACCAGATTAAATATAAAACACAGAAAAGTTCAAACCTTATTATTAAAGGGTTGGTTTCGAAGATCCAGTAAACCAATAATTTCTTATATATCATTAAATTAATAGTTCATTAGGTTAAACTTTTTTTGTTTCCTTGATGTGTATATTTCACAATACATTTATAATTTATTATTTTTTCATGTCTAATCTCATTTTAAGTAGATAAAATAAGTGTTCTAAATTATAAAATCCACATTAATTGTACCGGGAACTATCATGTTCGCTTAAATTAATAAATGTTACATATAAATAAAATTCTCATCATTGATGATGACATTAAACAAATAACTATTCTTTAACTCTACATTTTATTTAATCTTTAGGCAGCTTTATAAATTAACTTTATTTACAAACAGAAACCTTTCCATCACAAGCACAAAAAATCTGTAACCTTCCACATGTAGAGTACAAATAAGCAAAATTTATTACAGGTACAAAACGTGGTTCTTAACAGGAACAATTTTATTATGGGACTTCAGGGAGCGATCCTGAGACCTTGTGATATTGTCTAAATGACACTTGAAATCTCAAAAAAACCATAAATATGTTTTGCGTTGCTGTATAAACCTGTAGTGAGGCCATATTTCACTATACAAGGTCCAATATTGTAACTTTAGTTTCGTATTTATTACTTTTGCTCTACTTTTGCTGCTTTTTTTCATATTAAGAATTATATTTGCTCAAATAATAAGAATCTGTTTTCTTTACTAATGTGTGAACATAATCTACATACAAAGAATTTACTTTAATAAATACTCGTATTAACATAATTATTATCATAATAGTTCTTCCATTATAACCACAAATTACACATAAAACTACTGCACAATGACTGCCTAGCGATAATACATGTAATTAACACCTTCACTGCACTTTTTTACTGAATGATCATGAGTGAACAATTCAGTACGCCTTTTGTGTCTGCCGTAGTCAATGTTTTAATCTTGATAGCTTATTTTGATGAAAGAGAATAAATAAACTATATTTAAAGTTCTAAATATAATACATTGATGTAAATGGAAGTATGGAAAGAATCCCGTACTACGTTAATCTATTTATGTACTCGTATAATATTTAAAGCAGTACAATGAAAGTGTAGCCATTGGTTTAATTAGCCACTGATTGTTTTATTTATTCCAATAGTTACTATATAAACATAAGTAAAAACCAATTATATTTAAAAGTTGCCTTATAATGAAATAGTGATAGCAGAAATATGAGTGTGCGATGCACAAAAGGTTGATTTTGTATACTATAGAAATTCCGCCTATACACTATTTACTACTAAATGAGTTAAGTAACAAATATCTTGGCACTGCTTATCAAATCTTACTGGTCCTCAGTCCATAACGTTTAACCTTACATAAGATTGCACCTTCTGTATTTAATTCAAATAACTATTTTATTTGTTTTTATGTATGCATTGTACCATTAAAATAATTAGTATTATTCATTATTTCACGAAAGCTCTCTGAAATGTTTCCCAAATTATTTAAGTTCCGAATTCTAAGCATAAATAAGCAACAAACAGATTTTTAAGGTTAATACACATACAGTTACGTTTTCTCATGAATAATTTTATACGCTAGAATAGAGTAGAATGGAAACCCTTTTCATAAAGTCCAGGACTAAAACATATGGCTGTTTTCTTTTGTTACTAACTCAGATATACATGCTTGACTTAGGTATGCAATATTCATATTTAATCAATACATTTAACATAAAAAAGTATTTTTCATTTCTATTTTTTACTAAAACTAAGAATACTCAAAAGTTGCTTCGTTTCTTACAACTAATAATCGATAATATTATTCTATTGCAACATAACAACTAATTAAAACAACATTCTAATTAATTCACTGTCTTATTATGATTACTCCACTACAGTTACATTAATATTATTAAATGGTACTAATGAGAAAAATCTCATTTCTTGACTTAATTTAGATACATTATTATGAGATTATTGACGTCATACATTTCCTCTAATGCTAGCTATCACAATAGTAACTCTTTTAATCTAGCGATCAGTATTATGTACTGACATTCATATTTTATTGTAATTGTGTAAAATAAAATGAGATTTTTATGACCTCAAAGATGAACAGGTCCCATAAAATGCGTCCAAACACATAGCGTCGGCCTTCATCTTCCCTAGACAAAGATAAATCGTGGAAACATTTCTTGCACGTAAACTCACTCTTAATGCTCCATTTCTGAAATAATTTGGTTTTATAATTGATTGATGTAATATTTCAATTAGCATAGATAATTTGACATACTCTATTAATTAACATATACGAGTTGTATGCAGCACTATCAGAGTTGCATCGCCTTTGCAGCCAATTTCATTTTGTAAAACAGAGGAAACCATGAGCATATTCTTTTTTAATGGGATTCCAAACAATCCTGATACAAGTGATAGTCTCTGAAAGATATTCCGATCTCTTGATCAATGTTGGATTCAAGTTTATGGATGGGGCCCTGAAGTCAGAATGAAACTTTTGGTTATTTGTACCTTTCATATTCTTCGAATTTCTCTCCGATATTTCATGATATTTTATTAAATAGTTCCAACGATTTCTGTAACAATTGAACTATTTTGGCCGAGTATGTACAAATCCTAATTCTAAAGAAAGACTAAATTCGCCGATCTTTGTTTTTTAGTTAATATATTCCGATTATGTAATAAATGATAATATTTGACTGTAATCCATTAAAACCTTTGTTAAAAAAAATTAGCAATGATCTTTCTGCACGTAACATGTCATTTACAAAGTATAACTGACTTTAGTATATGAAAAACAACAAACATTGACTGTCACCTGTATAAATTATTATACTTATTATTTTTGACTTAAATAGAAAATTAAAACACCTTTACTATCTGTTAGTAAAGCTAAGTTAACTGCTGGTTAACTTCTGCTATTAATATAATGGATAATGGAGTGTTAAGGAAGTTTTCAAGACCAGTGGAGTGTTGCTTGAACCATTATAACGCTTATCGACATGAAGCGTATTACATTTCCCAACTAAATATTTGATGCTTAGTGGAAGGCAGGGACTATTTCGGCATGTAAACATTGTTAAGGATAACTGCTGCTAAACAATCCCTCGACTTTAGCCGTTAGGTTGTTAGCTCACCGCTACACTGGCCGGAGAGACATCGTGATGCGGTGTTAGAACTTTCTGTGATGGTTGTATCCATAATTCGGATACCTCTACCCATCTTTATTACTTCTACATATCTTCATTACTGTATTAAATGGAATTTCTTGTAATAAATTTCTCCAGGAAATCTTTAAATTTGATTATGAAGTTATATGTCACATACAGTTATTATTTTTGAGGTTATGTTTTATTGTAGTTACCTTTCCATAACAATTTATTGTCCCATATTATACTACATTCCACGATCAGGTTTTGATTATACAAACCTCAACAACAACTCACGGTATTTTTACGATATTTAAAGGCATAAAATTATTGGAAACAAACTATGATATATTGAACTTATCACGGTTTCGTTGTATTAACACCTACAGACTATATTATAGTGTGATTTCACAACGTTATTGTTGTATGTAATGAGTAATATGTATTAATATTATAATACAAATTGCATGCAACAGCTACAAATGACCTTTAAAACAGTGAGTAGGAGAATAGTCAGGTAAACCATATGGATGAGGTTAACCCGTGATATGTGTAGAAAATATACTATAAATTGATTTGTTTTAATAAACAGTCCTCCAAGGTACGCGTTACCAGAGTCGGATACATAGCCTAAGTGGTGTCCTCAATGGTCTATATGTTGACTCTAAGTTGGAGGGTGACACTGTGTTATAAATACACTGTTCCGTAGAGCACAACTCACCAAATATAAAGTTGTTTGAGACTAGGTCATTCACAGGAACTGCCGTCTGAGGATTAGGACGGGTATAGCTACAGTAAATTTACTAGACCTGGATAAACCTTAAATTAAAAATATGAATGAATAGATGAAAAGCGGTGAGCGGCACACCTGTGAACTGCATTGCGATCAACTGTACACGACACGTACAATAGCCAAAGCAGCCGTCAAGGGCATAAATTCTTTCAACCTAGAAAAAATGGTCTGATCTCTGGTTTTGGAGTAGACAATCTGTAGCGACACACACACACACACACACACACACACACACACACACACACACACACACACACACAACAATAATCAAACATTTAAAGTTGAAAATATATGTCCACCTTAGAAATTATGTAGTTTATTCTTTGTTTGATGTTTGATTTTGACGATGGAAGGATTGTGAAGGAAACAGGATTTTTCCGGACATTCAGTAACACCACGTTTCGAGATCTTCAATCTGATCTCTTCATCAGGTAAATAATTAACCTAACACATAATTACAAACTAGGATGAAATAAACAAATCATACAACATTGTTGCGATAGGCTTAAGTCAGGAATTAAAACCACCTGCCAACTTCACAATCTCTAAAACCTGCACTTAATAAAAAAACTAAACACAACACTAATTATTAAAACTAAACTACAGAACACAATTCTGTCTGTTTACAATATGTCTGCATTCGACCAGCCACTAACAAATGGCGATTGTCACGGCAGAAACAGATGGCGGAGAAAAAGGAACAGGAGTGACTCCTATTGTATTAATGGTTCATGCTTCTTAAAACAGCACTGTAAACTCCGCATTGGTTTATTACAAATATCTAATCTATTTGATAATTTTGGTTTTCTTTTTATTGGAATTTGCAACCAAAGCGGCCTAATTTCGGCCTAACGTATTTTATATATCATGTAGAGGAGAAAATGTAAGTTTAAGGAAATCAATATTTTGGGTTGTTTACGGTGTCAGGCAATGGCCCCCATTTAACATATAATTCAATAAAATTTTTCTAGAGGTGAATTATTAGCTATAATATATTCACAATGATTATATTAAGAACAAAAATCTAAATTGTATTAGTAAATACATTCAGCTGGCTAAGTATTTTCTTTTGTTGCCACATACCAATAATTAGCTCAAAATGTTGTATTTTTTTAAAGTTTTTACTTTAAATCCGAGTTGCTTAAATGACATATGAACCGTATCAATATAATTATAATACATCAATTATGCGCATTGTATTGGTAGGCTACGCAGATTGACTCTTTATAATTACTAGAATTTGGATTGAAAATCGTTGTTATCTGGGTGAAACGCGGACTTATTCAAACGCTTGCTATCTGGGACTCCAATTTCCATAAATTCAATACAATAGCTTTCTCCACTCTCTTTCAACAAGTCCAGCCTTTCTTAGAAAGCTATTCTAATTCTTTCAACTAGCTATTTATTTAGGCTACTTGATTGTTATTGCTTCCAATCAGAATGCTATAAACCGGGTTTTTAATTAACAACGATGCATTCTTTAATTGTAATACTTCCAGTTGTATTCCTATTTGATTAGAAAAAAACCATTAACATAATCAAATGAAAAGAATGGATTATAATTTATTAAAATATGATTACGTACAGGTGTATATTTTTGAATAAATACAAATTTAGAATTAAATAATCATTTTCCTGAAAAACGTTTAGGTAGTGTTCGTAAACACAACTACACAAATTTTTAATGGCCATTAGTTTTGTTGAGTTGTTTTTAAGGCGTTTTAAGGCTTTTAAGGCTTTTTACTGCTACATTTACTTGTAGTTGATTCTAAAACCGTACATCTCAGAAAATATGTTAAGACGAATCTTAGAAAAACTATGCGTATTCATATTGTGTCTTTCCATATTTACAAGCACCTTAATAAACTTAGGATAAAAAAATAAAGATTTTTATACACTCATCACCCTAAGGGGTTGATCTGAGGTTGAAATCCCTATAAGAACTATATTATTGCTTTTCTGTTAAGACGAATCTTAGAAAGATTATGTGTATTCATATTTTGTCTTTCCATATTTACAAGCACCTTAATAAACTTAGGAGAAAAAAAAATAAAGATTTTTATACACTCATCCACCCTAAGGGGTTGATCCGGGGTTGAAATCCCTATAAGAACTATATTGTTGCTTTTCTGTTAAGACGAATCTTAGAGAGATTATGTGTATTCATATTTTGTCTTTCCATATTTACAAGCACCTTAATTAACTTAGGAGACAAAATAAAGATTTGTATACAATCATCCACCCTAAGGGGTTGATCTGGGGTTGAGATCCCAATAAGAACTACATTGCTGCTTTTCTGATTGCCCATGTCCTGCAACAGGGGTTTGTAAATTTGGGCATACTGGCCTCATCTATCCCGCGAGAGTGTTTTATCAGGCCAGCGGTCGGTTATAATAATTGAAGCATATCAGTCATGGGGTTTACAAAATTCCATTTCTGTCTGTCTACCCGTTCGCACGATATATCAAAAATGAACTGATCTATGGACTTTAAAATTAGCATGATGCTTCATTGTTATATAGGAAACACTGATTCTGATTATAGTGCATACAACTACCAATAGGATGTGGCTGACCAAACCATTGCTCTTTAACTATAAAGTCAAATTATTTTGAAATGGATGAGGGGATTAGAGTATCTCCAATTAACGTGACTCATTTTCAGAAGTGTTTGTCATGTAATTTAATGAGGATATGCATATAAAGAACTTCAATTCAGTATGTAATTGGGTGTAAAAGTGCAGGAAACCTCTAGGCTATTTTAAATACCTTTAACTCAAGGTTAATCTATCATGAGAGTTTAAGTCAGTACACAGTTCGTGTAACAACATAACAGTATACTACTTTTTTAAATGTATGGCTCATTTGTTTAAAAAAATGGGCTTGTTTTATTAGGTGTGAATAATAACACAGAATGTTCTCTGCTTGTCAGAAAGGTTTAAAAGTCTAGTCGATAATGGCACGCTCCACCGGTGAAATGTTTGCACTATAGTATAATGATAGAGGTAACAGATTTAGAATTTATGAGCGATATAGCCTATATAAAAAAAACTTTCGACCCACAATCAATAGTGTAAACCTAATATATCATAATCAAAATGTCTAGTATATTTCACATCGTATGCGAAGAAATACGTAGAAAACCTAAAAGTTTTATTACATTGGTTTATTTGGTTAGTTATTAAAGTTTAAGGCACTTTAAGGATTATTTTAATTATATCACAATAGTGTGAGTGGTTTCGACATAAATCAAAGATAGAGGTAACGTAAAACCAACAGATTTCTATTTCTTTCCTGAACGACGAGAGATGTTTAATAGACATCTTGTTAATAGATTATATCTTGGCTTTCTAAACATTTTCCATCTCCACATTTCTAAGGGAAAACGTACACGGTTTATTGAAACAAGAAAACTGTACATTCAAACAAAATATTTATTTTAGGTTTTTCACTAATGAGCAAGTTAAAAGTAAATAAAGAAACGCCAGTAATGACCATCAAGCACCTCCAAGTTTTAGCCAACGATCCTAGGTGCTACTTTCCATCAATATGCAAGGAATAATTGGATTAAAATTTATTTTAAAAGGGGACTAGGAAACAGCAAAGGTGTTTTGCATTCCCCATTAAATAATTAATACGATGTCTACAAAGAAACGTGCCTGACATAACCTAAATAGCATTATATTATGTTATAAACTTAAGGAACTAAACCTAGTTTGTTCATTAAAAAGCAAACTTTTAAAATTAAATGTTACTCTCCTAGCATGGCACTCATTGTAATTAAGAAAATGTAGCTGGATTCTACTGAAGTTGCGAGGGTGACGAGGCAATGGAAATTAAATCCATAAGGATGAGGTTCATGTTGAATAATTGTTATTTAAATTTGTCCATAATGCTATTACTAATGTTTCAATATTGTTAGGATGAATGTATGTTTAAGTATTTCATTATTCTGAATTATATCAGTGTTTTATTACAATAGAAAGGAATTAAAAATTCATATCCTGGCATAGGTTTTATATTCCTGCTTGATTGTTAAATTTTTTTTAATGAATGAGTTATGATATTCACATAATATTGATACTTATGCAATTCTGCTCTTAAACCTTTTTAATTAGAAAACATTAAAGCGTAATAAACGAGTTCAAATTATCTATGAATTATACTTTTTACAAATTTAAGACAGTTAAAACGAACTGAGAAAAAACCAAATAAACTAAGTATTATCATGGTTTTATGAAGATTATTTGACTTTAAACTAGATAATCCGAAGTTTATATTGTTCATGCGTTTGTTGAAATCTACTTGACAGTATGCTTGGATATGTTCAGTCATTACAATTTTTGTTATATATATATATAATTTGTTCTAAGATATTAAAAGGAGCTTTGGGCACCAAAAACTCAAATATGTATAATTTATCATAGTATAAATAATTGGAAAGTTAGATAAACAAATTTCAATTCTGGATATTGAAGGAAAAAAACTGTAAAATATATCAACAATGATATGTATCATCCAATTTCAAAACTCTATTGGAGCGATGAGATGGCCACTAAAACTATAAATTCAATATTGGCAAGTATAACCTATCAGAGGTATCGGCGCTATCAATCAGAGCGGTGCTCGGTCAAAGGTGACAGTTACGACAGTGGCTCTTGAATGGGTTTATTCCGATGAAATTGGACTCTTCCATTGAACTCTACATTACATTACTTCTTTTGAGACTACACAATATCAAGAAGTGATAATCTTTATCTTTACCGAAGCCTAAGGGCAGGGTTGCGGCTCTCTAAGAGAAAATAACATTTAGCTGTGTAATTCCCGTTGATCTAAACAAAGATTTATAAACCAGGTTAAGTGCCAAGAAGTAATATAATAAATTAAAAGTGCCACCGGTCTTGAAAGACCCTTTTAAATTGATAAATCAGCGTAATTAAGACTATTACTCTAAATGTTTAGCTGAATAATGGATTTCCAATATACTTTTTAATTTTATCATATGAAAATAGAGACACAGGTTATAAGTATGACTTAATAATTATTTTAGAATATATTACTAAGTAAATAACTACCACAATTATTAAGATAAAGACAATAAGCTGACCACCTTTCTATAGGTATTAAATACTTATGATATATACAGGGTGAGTCAGAAATATGGTAAAATATTTTAAGACGTGATTGTAGAGCTAAAAACAAGAAAAAAATTTTATATAAAGGTAGGTCCGGAAACGCTCCATTAGTGAGTAATGGCTGGCGAAAGATTTTGCTTTGTTTGTTCACCTGGTGAAACTAAGTGATTCTGAAATGTTTTGTTTTTACTTTTTAACTCAAATAAGAAGGATTTACTGACAAATCAAATAAAACTACTCTAAAAGTTGTAGTGTGAACAGTTTTTGAGAAAAAGTATGAAATTTGCCAAAAATCGAATAACGAAAATACCGTCTTAAATGTTTGATGTCCAATAACATTGTTAAATGACCAATAAATAAATTGCTTTTACTAATAAAGATCGTAGAGAATTTAATTCTGAAAACAACCATAATAAGAAGAGTTAACTAAATGTGTAAAAAAGTTATGAAATTGACTCCTCACTTATTACACTACACAGAAAACTTTTGCTGTTTTATAATAAGGAATGAGTATCTGATTGGTAACAGCTGGTAATAATTAATCATTTAAACAACAGCTGTTTAAACATTTTTAAATAATAAATAATCAGCTGGGCATTTATTATTAGATGACATATACAGTATGTCACCTCATTGTTGAACAAAACAACAAACTGTAAAGATACTGTGTGTTTGTGTTAATTATTTTAACCAGTCATTTTCATCCATTTTATCAGTGATTTTGTGTTGTGTGTTTCATTTATTAAAAATGGAAGGTAATATTCATGTGTATTCAAACTCTGAATTAGCAGACATGCATTAGGGTGGGCTGAAAAAAACTAAATTTTTGAGTATCGAGTTCTAATAGGGCTCAAAAGTTGCGTATTCGTGGGCTGATTAAGATAAAAATAATTAAAAAAAATATTATTTAAAATCTTTAGTTCGCGCAACGAGCTTAAAGTTTGTAAAAGTGTACTTTTTGCTATTTTCAAAAAAAATATTTTAAACCGTCTTATGATGATTTTTTTATTGTAATACCGTATATATATTACTCTTTATAAGTCCATAACATCAATAAAAATATTTAGATACTTTAAACAAACATATAAGGTTCTCAAGAAATATCGTAATTATTAGAAAATTGTACGAAAATAACAATTTTTCTTCAAAGAGTAAAACATCACAGATTTGCAGCTCATCGCCCATTTCACCAATGTTTTGGTGGAATGACCCAGAACTCACCACGGGGAGGTGGCTGCAACTCGAGTTCCACCCACACCCTACCCAACCATCCAACCAAATAGGGTGTGTTTGAATGTATTTACATTATTTACATGTTCTACGCTTCCCTAAGTTTACATACCTTAGAATGACGTCGAAGGTTTAAACTCTGATTTATGTCCAAATTTTGGCATGACAGACCTTGATAACAATGTGGTTCTGATAAATCATCTCTGTTATCTTGACCACACACTTTGTCCGACGCTTCTGTCACTAACTTAACACACCTTTCCACGGCTTGTGTGTGGCAAGGAAAGTTCACGAACTCGAACTCTGGTAAAGTTTTGTTCCTCAAATAGGTTGATATTGTTTCCGTTGTTAATTTCCTCATCATAGGAGGAGGAGAAACTTTGCATTTAGACCAATCAATGAGCTCACTGTAGTCCTTAGCTTCAAACTTAAGAGTGGGTGTATGAAATATTCTTACAGCCGATTTGCTGTTATTTTCCACACTTCTTGCCTTCAAAACTCTTATGAAACCTAACTCTCTTATATGTAGTCTTTCGTCAGTTATTATTGTTAACAGCATGTTTTCTGGGTGACAGAAAAAGGAGTTCTGGAAAGTATCACAGGATCGATAACTTTTTGTTTTAACTCGAATCTCTGGTAGTTTGGATTACTTTAAACACATGTTTTGGTCCATACTTCACGGAATGATGGCGTTTTATGTCGAACCAGACTGGTGCATAGGTCTTCATTATGTATTGAACAAGAATCTTCAGTTCATTTGAAGGATTACTATCTGAAATGTACAAACGTAACACCCTATTAGCACAAGTCAACCAACGGGAATGACTTAGAGGCCCTGGATCTCTATTAGCCAGATCTGGAGTACAATTGCCCGTTTAGATGGTTCTGACGATATCGAGAAGGTACTGCTGATCTTTGCTTAGATCTTTTGTGTCAATATCTATGATTTCAGATTCTACTTTTTCAAACTCCACAACAGGCATTTTGTTGCAATCGGGAAGGCGTTTGCCAATAACTCCACTGAAAGTTGAAGGTCCTGTAGATTCTCCATCCAAGAACTGAAATAAGTGCCTATACGGTAGTTCATTAAAGTGAAGTAAACCACTGAAGTGGACGATTAATTTTCGCTTCGATATTTCGAATTACTCCGTTTTTCCAACCAGTATTGGTTGTTGTTCCATCACAACCAACAGCTTCTACCTCATCTAAATCAAAGGAATTATCTTCAAGGTACTTGAGAATGCTTTCTGCAATCCCTTGTCCAGTTGAGCTGTCTGGGCTTACATGACCTATGTATTGGCCTCCTGGTTCTCGTACAATACTTATGTGTTCTTCTTTCTTGACCCTACGGTACATTTTATTTCCAAGTTTATCCTAGAAAAAAATATTGTCTTTTCTCCAATCAAAGTAGATTCCCTTTGTTTCTGTATTTTCGAGGTCTTTTTCTTTAATAGCCTGTCTTGCCTTTTGTGTTTCTCTTCGAATTTTATTTTTGTCAATTACTAGTGAAGTATCTGACTCTGATACCATTCCAAGATCAAATAGCACACTCGATGCTATTGCTGCCGTTGCTCTGTCAGATATGCCAAATCTGTCACTAACTAAAGCAGTTGATTGAAGACTGAGTCTCATTTGAGATGTATTGGAGGGGGTTGTCGGTGGATTAGGTTCAGTCGGATTTTCTTGCGAAGATCTTCCTATTTCCTTGGCTTCCTTTTCAAAACCATCATTCAAGTTTTCCCGCAGGCTCTCTGCTTGTTTCCTTTCTTCTTTCTTCAAGAGTTGATTTGTCACTACCTTATCTACACCCCCAATGCATGTCTTCCTATTAGTTCGCTGATCATGCAAGAACTTTCTCTCTATGATAGGTATCTTTTTCTGTTTATCACAATTGCACTCCATTATAATGGGGCAGTCACAGGAACTTGTCTTTTTCCCACATTGACAAGTGTAAATCATTTGACATTTACAAGCGGCAATGTCGAAAAGTTTTGATTTGGATTCTGTAACAAATTTCTCTGCTTTCTTCTGAAACGAGTCTTTTTTATGATCCCTATTATATGATTTTCTCAAGTTGTAATATGAATCGTGGTAAGACCGAATCATTTGGACAACTCGTGTGTGAGATACAATTGGAATTGAGGCTTTGACATAAATAGCTTCAATCTGAAAAGCAACATTCTCCGCAATAAGAGAAAACTAAATGTTTTTCTTTGTTTCTGATTTTACTGACAACTGGTAACTTTCTTCGAAACAACACAACAAAACATCCTCATATGTAGGAAGACTTACCCCATTGAGGCCTTTGGATAAACCGAAAATAGGACACCGGTGCGACTGTCTTATTAACAGTTTGTTTGAAACAGCCATTTCACCGCCACTACACATAGTAACACACAACTTTCAGAACTATCCGATCGCACAGTAAAAAAACTAAATTCACTTAAAGCACAAGCAAAGGTAGGTCAGGTAGGGAGGTTTCATGTCGCGACTTGCTTACGGCGCCAGATGCCTCAGAGGTTTCATGTAGTGACTTGTTTTCTACTCCGTGCCTAACTTCCTGCTGCTCATCGCGTGAGTCATCAAACTACTAGATTATTTATTTTTAAAGAATTTGTTAGAGATTTTCGTTACATTTTGCAAACTTTATATGTTGGTTTAAAGTATCTAAATATTTTTATTGACGTTATGGACTTATAAACGTAGTATATATATGGTAGTACAATAAAAAAATCATTATAAGCGAGTTTAAAATATTTTTTCAAAGTAGCAAAAAAGTACATTTTTTAGAAAACTTTAAGCTCGATGCGCGAACGAAAGACTTTAATTAATATTTTTTTATTATTTTTCTCTTAATCAGCTCAATAATACGCAACTTTTGAGCCCTATTAGAACTCGATGCTCGAAAATTTAGTTTTTTCAGCCCACCCTAACATGCATTTAATGTATGGTTTGGGACGCTGCAATAATACTGCAGCAAGACGTCTGTATCAAGAGAACTTTCCTAACCGCAGGTGTCCAAGCACAAGATTTTTTGCAACTATTCATCAACGTCTATCTGAAACAGGTTCTTTGAAGACTTCGGAGCATAGTAATGCAGGCATTGCCCGATCATGTAGGACTGTTGAATAAGAAGAGTTGGTTCTTAATGAAATTTCTGATTATCCTGAAAAGAGCACTAGAGAATTGTCACTACAGTTCAATGTCAGTCAATCTAGTATTCGGAGAATACTACAAGAGTACCAGTTACACCCATACCATTTTCAGCATGTTCAAACTCTTTTGCCACAAGACTACTCTCCCCGTGTTGCTTTTTGTTAATGGCTTCTGGGAAAATGTGCTGATCCAAACTTTTTAAATACAATTTTGTTTACCGATGAGGCTCACTTTACAAGAACAGCTATCATAAACTTCCATAACAACCACACTTGGGCAGACAGAAATCCTCACGGTATCAAACCTAATCTCCCACAACATCAGTTTTTAGTAAATGTTTGTTAGCAGATCATTTAGTCGTATTCATGCTTCCTCCCAGGCTTAATGGTGTGGTGTACTTGAACTTTTTAAGAGACGAGCTACCTAAACTGATTGATGATGTACCTCTGCATTTACCTCTGCATTTGCGCCAAAACATGTGGTTTATGCATGACGGGGCACCTGCGCACTACTTCTGGCTGTTCGTGGACATCAAAATGAGAGTTTCACAAATCAATGGATAGGCCGAGGTGGACCAGTTTCATGGCCAGCAAGATCACCGGAATTAAATCCTTTGGAATTTTATATTTGGGGACATTTAAAAACATTAGTTTACTCTTCCCTAATAGATACCATTGAAGAACTCTGAAGAACCTGATTAAACATTTCTAATGGAATGGAAACCATTAAGCAGACACCTGGAGTTTTTGAAAGGGTCAGAAACTCTATGAGAAGACGCCTGAACGCGTGCATTTTGAACAACGGAGTCATTTTGAGCATCATCATTAATATTCCGGTGAGACAAAGCTATTGTAGATATGTTTATTGTATTTAAAAATAAAATTTTGAACTAAAAATATGTTTGTTTTTTCACCAGCTGTTTCCAATCAAATACTCATTCCTTATTATAAAACACCAAAAGTTTGCTGTGTAGTGTAATATGTGAGGAGTCAATTTCATAACTTTTTTACACCTTTAGGTAACTTTGCTTATTATGGTTGTTTTCAGAATTAAATTCTCTACAATCTGTATTAGGAAAAACAATTTCTTTATTGGTCATTTAACAATGTTATTGGGCATCAAACATTTAAGACGGTATTTTTGTTATTAGATTTTTGGCAAATATCATACTTTTTCTCAAAAACTGTTCACACTACAACCTTTAGAGTGGTTTTATTTGATTTTTCAGGTGATTTTCCTTACAAATACACCTTATTTGAGTTAAAAAGTAAGAAGAAAACATTTCAGAATCACTTAATTTCACCAGGTGAACGGAAAACAAAGCAGAATCTTTCGCCAGCCATTACTCACTAATGGAGCGTTTCCGGACCTACCTTTATATAACATTTTTTTCTAGTTTTTAGCTCTACAATCACGTCTTAAAATATTTTACCATATTTCTGACTCGCCCTGTATATATATATATATATATATATATATATATATATATATATATATATATATATATATATATACTAGCAGACCCGACAGACGTTGTCCTGTACACACGTCTTTAATTCGAAAATTTTAAACTTTGATTAATCTGTAACAATTTGGGCTGTTTTGATAAAAAATGTTTATTAATAAGTTATTACAATATCTAACTTCATTACATATACATTTAATCACACTTCGACCAACCGATAGTGTGTGAGTATAACATGAGTGTATTGTGAAATGTAGAGGATGTTTTAAATGAAAACTTACTTAATCTGAAGGTCAAAAAGTTGAAAATAACTATTTTATAACAGGTATATTTTTTCAATTTACAACTTAATTTATCGTAATGCCATTGAATGTAAAATTTTGTTGTTAATCCTTCAGGAGTATACACAAACAAATTAGATGATTTTCCGATAGGGCTGAAGTATAATAAGTGGCCTCCATCACAATCGAATTATTGATATTCTTAATTAGCCTATCTAAAACTACTATCCGAATTAGATTATAGTTATTTAAAGGCTGAATTATAATAAGCGGCCAACATCGCAATCAAATTATCGATATTTCTAATTAGCCTATCTAAACTACCGAATTTCATTATCTTTATATTTATATTTCTTGTGTGCGTGTGTATGGAGCTGAACTCCTAAACGGGGACCATCTTGGAATGTTTTAACATTGGATCCAGCAGAATGCACTACGATCACAGTTTCGAATGTTTTCTATTTTAATTCCAGGTTTTACTGACAGTTTGTGCTGCTATCAAATATGTGTGTTGTTTTGTAACATTGTGTAATTATTGTGTGAGTGCTAATTGTAATATTACATTAATAGAGATTGAAGATGTTTGAAGTACATAAAAAACTATAGTTATTTACTGAAGTTATTGAACTAATTTTGAAAATTTATTGAACAAAGTGAGTATATTGGTCGCATAACCTAAGTAGCATACAAATCAAAAGGTTGTGTTTCTATGTGTGAGTAACTATTGTTAACAGTTTGGTCACATAAGTTTCAAATTATGTAGCATACAAATCACATGATTGAATGACTATTGTTAATAGTGTAGGAATTGGTTTTAAATAAAAAATCTGTTGGCTAATCAGAAATATCAATAATTTGATTCTGATGGTGGCCCGCTTATTATACTTTCAGCCTTTAAATAACTATAATCTAATTCGGATTGTCCATTTTAGTAGTTTAGATAAGCTATTCAGAAATATCTATAATTCGATTGTGATGGTGGCCACTTATTATACTTCAGCCCTATAGGGAATACTTATTTAGTATTATAGATAAATGAAATTCTGTTAGTCAGTTCCGACACTATACCGTAATTTTAAATAAGTATGATGTTATTCGGTAGTTTAGATAGACTAATCAGAAATATCAATAATTCAATTGTAATGGTGGCCGCTTATTATACTTTAGCCTTTAAATTTAACTATAGTCTAATTCGGATTCAGTTCCGATATTATTACTGTAATTTTAAAATAACTAAAATGAAATTCGGTAGTTTAGATAGGCTAATCAAAATATCAATAATTCGACTGTGATGGTGGCCGCTTAGTATACTTCAGCCTTTAAATAACTATAATCTAATTCGGATAGTAGTATAGATAGGCTATTCAGAAATATCAATAATTCGATTGTGATGGAGGCCACTTATTATACTCAGCCCTATCGGAAAACCATCTAATTTGTTTGTGTATACTCCTGAAGGATTAACAAAAAATATTGTATATTCAATGGCATTTTGATAAATTAAGTTGTAAATTGAAAAAATATATGTTATAAAAATTAGTTATTTGAAATTACAGTATAGCCTAGTATCGGAACTGGCCAATAGAATTTAATTTAAAACCAATTCCTACACTATTAACAATAGTTATTCACACATGTAATTTGTAAGCTACTTAATTTGAACTTATGTAACCAATTTTGACTGCAGATTAAACATTTAAATTACAACAAATTTATTTTAAATCCAATTAGTTTAAAACTGGATTATCTAAACTTTTAACAATAGTTATTCACACATAGAAACACAACCTTTTAATTTGTATGCTACTTAGGTTATTTGAGGTTATGCGACCCAAAATACTCAATTAAATTTGCAAAATTAGTTCAATTACTTCAATAAATAACTATAGTTTTTTATGCACTTCAAACATCTTCAATCTCTATTAATGTATTGTTACAATTAGCACTTAGCACAATAATTACACGATGTTACAAAACAACACAAAAATTTGATAGCAGCACAAACTGTTGGGACAAACCTGGAATTAAAATAGAAAAACATTATGGCTGTGTTGTAATATTATAATATTTACATAGAACAGTTGGTGAAACTTCATCTTTGCCATTTGCATTACACTACTGATCAATCACTTTTACAATAAAATTTTTCTAAATTTTAAATGTAAACAATTAATGTTTCTGCCTCTTTGATGAACTTCAGCTGAAAGTATAACAGCTGTTAGTAACAGTTCACTTTGTATTACGTGTCGTAGCGCAGTCTGGCGATCCAATGTAAAAACACTCCAACATCAACAATTTATTATTAAAAAATTAATTAAATAAACTATTTAAAATTGGACCGAATTGTGAATCTAAACCATTCTCGGATCCACCTGAAGACACACAAAAAGTTTCATTAAAATCGCTCCACCCGTTTAGGAGGAGTTCAGCCCCATACACACGCACACAAGAAATATATATATAAAGATATAAGCGTAGTCTAGTACGTTTAGTTGAATGATTTTATCTAAGTAATACAAGTTTGGTAAAAAAGCTAAACTGCGTACTAATTTCTTAATTAATGCTCTCAGAAGTATCTTTTAGAAATATCATTTGAGAGTTGTGTGGTTTATAAATGTAAGCCAGTAATATAAATCACGTAATTCGTTAGTGGATTTTACAACAAATTATTTAGAGAATAAGCTCTACCTTGAATTGACATTTTTAGATGAATCATACCATGCCTGAACCATAAATCATCATCAATCATCACGTCAGAAACCTTAACAGAGGCTTATCTCGATGAAAACACTGACAGACCAAAAAGGAAGTTATTTTTTAATAAATGTAGTGTAACTAATAAGTCCGTTCTAAGTTCAGAGGCTAATTACCAAATTTAAGGGCTCGACTGAGGTTTTAATGTCTCTTGAAAGTATGTTTTATAAACCGAATGTGGATGTAAGTGCCTCGCATTGAAAGCAATGAGTGATTAGAACCGTGATTGCTGTAAAATCTAGTTAACTTTCACGTTGGGTCACTTCATATTCCAAAGTTAACTTAATGTTAAAATCAAATTAAGAACTTTATATTTTTATCGACAGTCAGAAATAATATAACTCAGAAGTTATATAAATAAACTTTTCCGAAAAGTGACATGTTCTTTGTCCTCCATCATTTTCTAGCATAAAATATCAGAAATAGAAACAGCATGAATTTTCATTCAGTAGTATTATATTTTTAAATTAGCCCTCAGCATCATCAACATGATGATAATTATTGCAGGAAAGGTTTGGTATCATTCATTGACAAAGCTTAATGAATGATGACAGAAAACTTAATGTTTATAGAAAATATTAAAAAGAATGATTGAACTGTTCATAACGACATGATAAAGTATACAAAGTCTTCTTATATATTACATATTTTCTCTGATCATATCTATTGAAGAGACTTCTAAGAAAACCCACTGAATATAGATATGTTATAAATGAGATTTAGCTGGTGGCTACACGTTCTGAGGCGTCAGTCATTGAGTAAGGAACATTGTAGGGTCAAGACATGGCAGTGAGCGTTGCACTTATTATTAGTACTTCCATATTGTGACGACATTAATGTGCTTGTTACATCTATCTAAAAGGAGCAGAATAAGACTGAAAGGAAATCACTCTCTCCTTTTCTTAAAAACATTGAGGGAAATGGAAAAGTCATTACATCTGAAGTTTATATTATCACGTTGGGTCACTTCATATTCCAAAGTCTAGTGTCACAGAATCTTTACGTAATCAGCACTGATCCTAGTGGTTGCAACAATCCTTGTTGAAATTATGGCTATTGGGACCAAACTCCTCTTTTCAATTTACCACATTGCTGTGTTCAACATTTTACTGAATTACGTCTTAGAGATGTATATCATAGTCTGACATTAAAAAAAGAAACTCCCTCTTAAATCTCTGAGGTAGATTCTACTCAATTAGATATATTAGATCTCAGTACTCTTCAATATACCACTGTTATAACATATGGTTTAATGATTTTTATAATAATAGGGCATAAGTGAGGGATTTTATTAAATCATTCAATACTTTAAAAGAGTATTTAACTTTAAATGTAAACTTTTATTTATAATAATTTAACATTAATTAATGGTTAAGAAACGTCAATTCCTTGTAGTCCTAAAACTAAAGTACAAATTAAGGTAAGCATTAAATATAGGCAAATTTAACTATAAACTTTTAACTTCACCTGGTAAAAAAGACATATTTATTTGTCTTTATATTTACTTGAAAACCTTACATGAAGAGTAATTTACCATCACAACACAAGGCTTTGAATTGGTAATCTCAAAGTTTTGTTCATTAGTACCAAGTTTTATCAAGAACACAAAAATTGTTTTGTTTTACTTTTATATAGCACTGATTGCTTCTTTTCCCAAGCTTCTTATTTTATTTCTTCAGTTAATCTTATCGTTTAGCAGAGTCCGACATCAGAACAAATGCATTACAAAAAATATCGTGGTTAATTATAATTTCTGAAATAAATTGTCACTATCAGAAAATACGTTTTTATCCCAATAAATAAAACCATTACATCCTTGTAAGACTTCGTTTTGGGATTAGGCCTAAACGATTTAAAATGTATTACGTGATACTTTTTGAACCTACTAAATAGTATCAATTAAAAAATTGTAGGTATAATTTGTTTTCAAGCATTAAAATGAATGTTTTTCTATTGATTAGAGTTAGCGAAGGCTATCTGCTAGAGGACTGGCAATATTGTTCTGTTTATCCACACAATATCTTAAATACTTATTTGTAAATACTAATGTATTAAAAAAGTTTTGCTTATAGTTGAATTTTTATAAGCACTAGTGAGCTTGACATTCTACTAGCTGATAATATAAACAAAAATGTCTTTCTCAATTTTTGAGATTATATTAGGTAAATAAAAAAGAATTTGCCAAGATCATGATACATTTCAACCTCTAGCTGAAGATCTAACGGTTAAATTCAATGTACTAACCCAAGAATATTTGGATTAAAAGGTCCAGAACATGATTTATCTTCGAACAATATACCATATCCTTTATGAAAAATACCGCGTACCCCTATTTTTCTCCCAAAATTCTTCCTAGCAGTAAATTTGAATTTTTCAGAATAAGTTATATATAAAGGAGACTAACACTCTGGATTACCTACATTTTTTCAATTGTATATAAAAAATCAATTATTAAAAGTGATAGTTTTAGAAAATATATTTCACGATCTAAATCCAACAATGTCGTTAATAAGACCAATAAATCGATATCTTCTGAAACCATAAGAATTTTTTGTATTTCAAACTGTATCAATAATTAATTTGTCACCATCATTTTCCACTTGGCATGTAAACATATTGTGCCAGATTCTGTTTCTAGTGGAGCTACAAAAGTTACTAAAGCTTCCTATAACGTAACCTCTCCGTATGAAGCACAAAATCCTAAGGAATTAGGTATGTTTGTAACTTTTAAGGATCTAAATATCCTATAAAACATCACAGCCAAATAATGTGAAGATGTGCTATGACATGCGCTATACATTTGTTTTCATATCCAGGAATCGTTTCCATGTATTTGTTTTATTTTAAAATTATTTATGATAGTAAAAACTTTAAATATTTTGGAATTGACTCATCTTAAAGCATTTTTTCACTTGGTGTATAATTTACATCATCGTACAATTGAGCTCTTATATCCTTTCTAATAATTTTGTTAGACGCTTTCAATACTGTACATGTAATTCCTTTTCTTCTTTATTATTATATTTTTGATTGTGCAAATTTTCTGCTAATACATCATGTTTGATTTTTTTAAAACATGTAATGGTATTAGATCCAAATATAGTAATAATTAATTTGTCACCATCATTTTCCACTTGGCATGTAAACATATTGTGCCAGATTCTGTTTCTAGTGGAGCTACAAAAGTTACTAAAGCTTTCTATAACGTAACCTCTCCGTATGAAGCACAAAATCCTAAGGAATTAGGTATGTTTGTAACTTTTAAGGATCTAAATATCCTATAAAACATCACAGCCAAATAATGTGAAGATGTGCTATGACATGCGCTATACATTTGTTTTCATATCCAGGAATCGTTTCCATGTATTTGTTTTATTTTAAAATTATTTATGATAGTAAAAACTTTAAATATTTTGGAATTGACTCATCTTAAAGCATTTTTTCACTTGGTGTATAATTTACATCATCGTACAATTGAGCTCTTATATCCTTTCTAATAATTTTGTTAGACGCTTTCAATACTGTACATGAAATTCCTTTTCTTCTTTATTATTATATTTTTGATTGTGCAAATTTTCTGCTAATACATCATGTTTGATTTTTTAAAACATGTAATGGTATTAGATCCAAATATAGTCTAAATTCAAATATCATTCAAAAAACAAAATCTCACGCAGACAATATAAATTAATTCACTGTAATTGTATTCTGAGGTCAAAACCCCCAGGCGCTTCACTAAATAGAATATAGTGAATATATACCTGAATATATTGCAGGTTGGATCAAAATAGATTTCAATTATACTCAGTGTTTTCCTGACTGATTGCATCCACATTTGTTAGCAACGAAAAAACATTAATTTCACACAGCATGAGTCAGTGAAATTGACTCAATTGTCACAAAGCGGGAGGAGCAGATAGCGGGACTGATTGTATTATACGACAGATTCTACTGAATAATGGAGAAGGGAATGATTGCACCTTGATAATTATCTGATAAGATAAAATAATTAGTTATGAATATAATTTTTAGTTGTAAAAATAGAACAGTAACAACAAATGTATGTAAATATAGTTCCACATAACTAATTCGTATATTATAGTAGTTTTCAATTAGCTCCCATTATGGTTGAAGTGATTGTAAATCAACTATTGTTGTTTTAAATTTGTCCGTTTATTTACGTCTTATTTTAATAAATAAACAAGGACACTAATCTTACATTCAGCAGTCGGATCATGTTCTGTGGTAGATAGTTTAAGTCCTTAACAAAATATAAATGATAAACTCATGCGATTAAAAACTAGTAACAACTTAGAGTTGTGTAAACACAGCACTAAGAAAACAATCAATAATTTCCAGAAGTGCCAAGTATACTTGGTGGTTCTTAGTGGCACGTCAACCGATGGATCTATCGATCTAGTATCCTTCGTGGAACATTGTTTTCTGATGAATATCCTCCTAGTATCGTTAAATTCTCTGTAATATATATATATATATATATATATATATATATATATATATATATATATATTATTAATTTGTATAAGGGGAAATAGCCTAATTTAATTTCAATAAACATTGAATCACAAAAAGTACTTGCTCCGCCGGGACTCGAACCCGGATCTATCACTTGCCGGGTGAATGTGATACCATTACACCACAGAGCCCTTACTTTTTAAGATTCAATTATATTGTATTTGGCCGTATATGTCACATATGCGTTTAAATAACCAAACTAACATATGATCGTAAGACCAAATACCTGTCAGTGTCAAATGATTTGTTTACATTTTGATTATAAAATGTGTATAAGTGGCAATAGCCTAATTTAATTTCAATAAACATTGAATCACAAAAAGTACTTATATATCCAAGATTAGGTAGGCTTGTAAATATGCATAAAGAGGACATAAATTATTAAAAAGGTACATGAGAAGTTATCGCGGGCTTAAGGAATCAACGTACAATCTGTAAATTGCGCCAGCTTAAAACGTGATATAAATTATACAATGCTTATGACATAAATTATTGCTTGATAATCCTAACATTCGAATGAAGAAATTAAAAAATTTATATAACCTGTTTCTGATCATTCTAAGATGGTATTTAAATATGTAGTAATTTCTTGTTGTCTGTTCCATGCGTGGAAAGTTTTAATGGCAAAAATTTATAAAATATTAAAGAAAATATAATATTTTTTAGTAACTAACCTTTTCATCACAAACATTTAAGCCAAATTTCATAATATTTTATTTATTAGTTTTTAGGATATTATTTGGATAAAAAAACATATACAGTCATACAGATGAGAAAATAAGCATCGGGGGCACATGTTCTAAGGGTGAAATCTGTTTGCATTGATATGAGCAATAATGTAGTGTCACGCCTCCTGCTCAGCTGGTGCGAAGGGGGTGTACTCAGGAACCAAACGCAGCTCAGATTTACAGCAGCTTTATTTAAACGACAAACACTTCCGAACCCATGGACAACCACGCGTCACGACCATCACTAGGCTAAGCCCTACACTAGATCGGCCCTCAGGGAGCTCGGACGTCCGCTCGTGCCGGAGTCCTCTCACGTACACACCGCCTCGGGCTAGTCTTGAGTCCAAAGGGGGTACATTCCCACTCCCAAAGGCCGTCTGCCGTTATAAAAGCAGTTTTGTGCTTATCCTCCTCCTTAATTGGTATTTGCCAATAACCAGAGTTCATGTCGAGGGTGCAGAACCATAACCATTGACATTCCGTTCAAGTATGTCAATATATCTCCAATTAATGGTAAGGGATACGCTAGATCTTGGATACATAGGTTCAATTTACGGTAATCTACACAGAACCTCCATTTGTGTCGTTCTTCTTCTTTACAAGTACAACTGGGGATGCGTAAGCGCTGTTACTTTTCCGGATGACTCCTTTCGTTAGCATTTCATCCACCTGCTCCCTGATAATCTCTCGCTCACGATGCGACACCCTATAGGGAGGTTGATGCACTGGGGTATCGTCAGTGAGCGGAATGGCCAGTTCACACACGTTTTGTTCGTCCTATTTGAGATTTCTTCCAGGCAAAGCGGTCTCTAAAACTCTGTCAGCAGTTTAAGTAGGGGCTTTTCTTTTCTCTGGGGGATAATTGCGGATTAATATCTATGTTCGCCTCCTCAAGCTCGCTCTTTTCTTGTCTTGCCTCCCTCGACTTCGCTGGTCGGTTCTTCTCGCAGTTCACAGATTTCATTATACCTCCGCTAACACTTCGCCTCTTTGTAGGCACCTTTTATCATCTGCCAGATTCATCACCAATACTTGGTTAGGTGGCTCGGCGTGAGTCAATCCGTAGGGCACTAGAACAGATTTTTCTCTAAATATTCCTTCTTTTGGTTCCATAAACTCCTAAAGTGGGCAACAAACCTTCGTACTTAATTTTCAGGAGTCTCTGACTTCTTGGAGGGAGTTCAGTAGGATCATCATATATTACTCTCGCCTGTATCTGTTGTCTTTCTTCAAACTGTATGTGCTTCAACCACGAGGGGTCTGGAGGTGGGACGCAAATACTTGGCGTCTTTTTCCGCGCTGAGGAAATCTACTGAGATTTTTCTTCCGTTGGCGATTATAAATTGGGCTCTTCTCCTCGAGAAATCTATTGTTGTACCAAACTTCAGGTGGAAATCGTTACCCAGGATACAACAGTCACCCACTCCTTTGGCCACAAACACTGGGAACAATATCACACAGTGGCTGATTTCTAAGATAATTTCTATTCTACCCAAAATCTGTACCGGCTCATCGGTGGCTGTCTTAACATTCATTCCTTATACTGCTTTAATCCTGTCTCTCACGTTGGCTACCAGATTCTCATCAACACAACTCACACAGGCCCCAGTATCTAATATTATTGGCATTGTCCTCTGATTTAATTTTCCTTTTATTTCCAATACTCCCACGGTCCCTAACAGTACTGGCCTCGGGACGAGGGAATTCCTTGGGTATAGCGTTGGTAAAATTCCCACGGCGATACTCATGGCGTGGATTACGGTTGTATCTCCTCCATGTGTCATGCCATTCTCGGCGCTCATGTTCTTGGCACAAGACGCTCATCCTCTGTTGTTGGGAGCTCATTCTAGCGGAACCACTCGCTCCCTGATTTAGTGGTTCCCTCTGTCGTTTCCCTGATTTCCTGAGCGACAGGCAACAGCATAATGACCGGGTCTATTGCACTGGTAGCATATCACTCAACCGTCACTAGTTCTTCCACGATTCGAGGTGGCGTAGGCTCCTCTTGCTCTCCCTCGGTTCCACCTTCCATACTGTTCACCATCTTGTGCTCTTCTTTCCCTCGAAACTTCGATCTGAACCCTTGGCTGTTGCTTATTGTTCTCAGTCATGCGGCCTCGTGTATCTCGATTCTTCTCCTGCTGTTCTAGAAGACGCATGCTTAACTTGGCAAATTCAGATGTTAAGTTTTCTAGTTTGCTTTCTAGCTCCTGTGTTCTTTCCGTCTTGGATGGCTGACTGGCGTTCCCTGTAGTTGTCGCCTTTGATGAGACTTCCCCCAGTAGGTGGTCTACCCGCTGTCCAGCCATGAAACGTGCGGTCTGGATCTTCCTTACGTTAGCCAGTAGGCTTTCTAGAGTGTCATTGGTCATCACCATCACTTTCTCCAATAGAGATGGCCTTAATCCTCTTAAAACATGTTTGATCTTAGTTCTCTCGTTCATTCCGGGGCCCACTTTGAACATAAATTTAACACATCTTGTACATACGATTCTACGGGCTCCTCCTCCCCTTGCATCCGCATCCGCAGTCGGAACTCCATCTGTTCATCCCAAGCGATTGCTTGAAACGTATCCTTCATTTCCATTCTTTACCCGCTCCCAGGTGATATTGGCTCCTAAAGATTGCTCTAGGTTTTCGTACCATTTCAGAGCGGCCCCTTCCAGGTAACAGGGGGAGAACAACCAACATCTTATCCTCGTTCCAGCCATTGGCCTTTGCCACTCTTCCAAATTGGGCTAGATACTACTCCATGTTGTCCTCCATTCGCCCCTGAACTTTCCTGGAGTACTAACAGGCCCCCTGGCTTCAGCCATAGCTTCTACTTCCTCTTCACCGTCAGGACCACTACCAGGTAGCGGAATTAAATCGACTTCAGCTACGGTTCTACTTCCTCAAGATGTCTTTGGGGTTGTCCTGGGTCTTCGGGAACCTCACTAACTGATATCAGCCTTGTCTGACTTCTTGTTTTTACACTTAAACTTGGATGTTTGGGGACGACACGATTGCTCCACCCTATCACGAATTAAGATTTAAATAAAAACCAAATCAGAACAAAATTAAATCAAAACAAAATCACAATCACAATCCAAATCAAATCAACAATTTAAATATACATATTCCCCTGAACACAAGGGTTATTCAAAACACCACAAACATTTCAATGCCGCGACAGTCGTTCGTACCAATTGGGTTTGACCTGGCCTACCCATGGACAAGCTCTCTTTTTTTATTTATTTCTTTTTTTTAAACCACTTTATAAAAACACAAACTATTTCTCAAAATTATTCTATTCACCAATAAAAAGAAACAGCTTTGTTTACACCACGGGTAGGTTGCCTCCCTTACCGGTACCTTGGTTCGACGCACTGTGGCTGCTAAGTAGGCTACTCTTACAACAACTACAAAAATTATGTTCGGCTTACAAGCTACGACAAATAAAATTATTTACTCCAAATTACACTTTGCTTTCAAAAGGTAACTACAATTATTTGGATCAAAAACTAACTTTCTCTCTTGTTCTTTCAATCTACATTATTTTTTTTTTTCAACTTAATCAATTTACTAAAAAAAACGATCCGAATTTTTAAAAAGAAATATTCACTATTATATGTATTACTCTTAAATATTATATTACTAACCTGGGATCGTTAATCCGTCTTTGGTTCTGGATCACCTCAGGATACCCGGCTGCCTCCACCAATTTGTCACGCCTCCTGCTCAGCTGGGGCGAAGGGGGTGTTACTCAGGAACCAAACGCAGCTCAGATTACAGCAACTTTATTTAAACGACAACACTTCCGAACCCATGGACACCACGCGTCACGACCATCACTAGGCTAAGCCCTACACTAGATCGGCCCTCAGGGAGCTCGGACGTCCGCTCGCGCCGGAGTCCTCTCACGTACACACCGCCTCGGGCGCTCACCTTGCTGACCTCCCCCCTCCAGTACTTCCAGACGGCGGGAACATGGGCCCCGACGTCACAGTAGTATGCCTGTATCCAGAGTTTTACGGGACAACCTGTACATACATACATTTTGGGATTATGACCATCAATTGGGTCCTTGTACCATTCCCGAAGTAAATGCAAACATCTATCGGATATTCCATCATTTTGATCGGTACATTTCATAGAAATCAATACCTACACGGAAACCTATTCTTTAACCGTTCTGTCACAGAATATATTACGTTGGTTTATTATGTGACCTATGTCGTGAGAACCAGAGTATTGATATAAAAGTATAGAATGTGTATGAAATGTAAATAATTTTCAAACTTCTAATCTATGATATATACAGGGTGAGTCTAAAAGGACTTTACAACTTTGAAATTATATAGATATTTATTGAATTTACTTACAGACTTGATATATGTGTCATTTTGTAGAAAATTACTTCAAGTTTGACTCCCGTAGTGCTGTAGTGCCAAGTTCCGCCACTGCGAGCGCCAGCTTCGTATGTACTAAAATGGCTACTTTCACTGGTGCGAAGCGTGCTCGCTGTGTTATTGTTTCATGAAACAAACTCTGCTACAAGTGTTCAGCGTAGATTTCGCACAGAATACGGAAGAGACCCTCCAAGCAGGCTTTCTATTTACAGTTGGCACAAGAATTTTATCGAGACAGGTTGTTGTGTTCGTCATGAGAAATCGCCAGGTCGCCCACAGGTTAGTGATGCTACTGTCGAACAGGTCAGGGAAACCTTTGCCCGTAGTCCTAAAAAAATCAACGCGGCGTACAGCTATAGAGACTGGAATTCCACAAAAGACAGTTTGGCGAGTGCTACGGAGACGTTTGCACTTAAAACCATACAGACTTACGATGGTACAACATATCACTGATTTAGATAAAGCTGCTCGTGGAGACTTCTGTGCTGTAATGTTGGATCGAATGTGGTAAGATGAGACATTTCTGAATTCAATAATCTTCAGTGATAAGAGTACCTTTCATATCAGTGGTAAAGTGAACACCCATAACTACAGAATCTGGGGGAACGAAAACCCAAGACAATCCCTTGAACGAGTTCGGGACAGTCCAAAAGTTGATGTGTTTTGTGCGATGAGTAAATTTAAAGTGTACGGTCCATTTTTCTTCATGGAGAGAACTGTCACTGGTATCATTTACCTTGATTTGTTGAGGAATTTTTTGATTCCTCAAATTGATGAAGATGAACAACAGGATGCTCCTTTCTACTACCAGCAAGACGGAGCACCACCTCACTACCTAACAGATGTTAGGGATTTCCTAAACGGTCGTTTTCCCAGGTCGCTGGATTGGGCGTTCAGGACCAATTGCATGGCCACCTAGTTCCCCCGATTTGAGTCCTATAGATTTTTTTCTATGGGGTTTCATTAAAGATAAAGTGTATGTTCCACCTCTACCAGCCAGTCTTGCTGATCTAAGAAGAAGAATCACAGCTGCGGTTGCTGAAGTTACGCCAGATTTGCTAGAACGGGTGTGGCGAGAAATTGATTACCGGTGGGATGTTTGCCGTATCACTAATGGAAGTCACATCAAACCGAAATAAGAATATGACAATAAACTTGAAGTAATTTGCTACAAAATGACAGATATATTAAGTGTGTAAGTAAAGTCAATAAATATCTATATAATTTCAAAGTTGTAAAGTCCTTTTAGACTCACCCTATATATTGACCGGTATTTTTGAAGAAAACTTCACGAAAAGTATTCACTTCACGTTTTATGCAAAAATAGCAGGTGTGTTTGGGACTTTTTAAGATGTTGTATTCAATTATTGTTGTACAGTTTTATTAACCTTCTTGCTTTGTCTGCTTTTTTCAGTCCAGAGTTTTATTCTTAGCGAGTAAAGTTATTTTCGAAAACAAGACTCCCTTAAAAATCGTGAACATATAGTTTAATTCTCAATTTGAACATGTGGGTAATCAATTCATAATTTTAAAGTTAAATTGGAATTTACTAATTAAAACTTTGTATAAACTAGTTATTTTACTTTAAAATATTTGTAAAACGTGTATTACAAAGAAATTATAGTGTTAAATATTCTCTCAAAGGCATTTAAGCAATAATTCAGTTTTTTCAATAATATTAGGGTTTTAATGAACTATGTGTTTTAATTGGACGTTTTGTAAAAGTAAGGTACATTAGTTATAGGCATAATATAAAAATAACTACTATTTATTTTGTAACTTGAATTCAGTATTATTACGGTTCGTATAATTTTTGTACATAGTAGATATATGGCTAAACTGCCTGAAAACCTGATCAACACTATATGTCCCCTTACTTTCCGATATCTGTATTCTCATACATTGTTAGTCTTCTTCTAGTTTTATACTAAAAAATGTCGATTTATAGTAGATTAGTAACATATATCTCGATCTTGTAAGATATACTGATGTGTGTCCTCATTTCCCTAAATGTTTTCTTCAGTTCTAAAAAGATTTAACTTTGTGTCCTAAAAATTGTATTTTGCAATAAAAGCGTTTCCTGCGCCTTACTGTTATCTCATATAGAGTAGACAGTTATGTCAGGTGAAGTATATAAATGTCATTAGTGTATTTTTATGTTTTTACTTACTCCATACTATGCCATAAGAAAATCTATCTATCTATCTATACATTACTTTCTTATAACATTAATGTTGTTTAGTACGATAACTTTCTAACCAATCAATGCTTATATAATATCCTTATCGTATTAAATTATTTTAAACCAGAACAATTTGGCTAAGTAAAATCTTGGGAAAAAGTGTAACTGGCTCAAGCCTTTGAGGGGATATGAGTGGTTATTCAGTTATGAGTTTTGTACACGTAATTAAACTTTACCTGTGTAAACCTAGAAGAGATGTCACTGTGTGATCTTTGAGTTATCTTTAATGTTAAATACACTATTACGTATTTCACGTTTGTATAAATAAGTAGCATAATAAAAAGGATAACAGTGTTTTTAAGGTAATTCTTAGTTATGATTTTTTTAGAATAAACATTGTGTAAGCTATTTTGTGATGTCACTGCGTGTTCTCGTAATTCAATGTCCGCCAGGCCGACAGGCTGTGCTACCTAAATCTATGCCTCCGAACTAAATGTCATGTGCCTCGTCATATAGAGCTTTTACCCCTGAATACACAAAAAACACAATGCCTAGCGTAAACGACCGGTATTTTGGTGTGCTAACACAACTTTTCTATTATGTAATGTATTTAAACAATATAATGTAATTATTATGTCCATGTTATACGTATGAAAAAAGAAATGAGCCTAAGCACAGCAAAGGTGTGATATAACATGGCTTAATATTAGTTCATTCTTTGTTTAAAGGTTATTTTTGACGATGGAAGGATTGTGAAGGAAACAGGATTTTTTCCGGACATTTGCCATCGTTCAGTGAAACAAGAAAAACAGTAACACTACGTTTCGAGATCTGCAATCTGATCTCTTCTTCAGGTAAGAACTAACCTAATACATAATTACAAACTAACTTTAGTGTTAGTGAAGTTGACAACAACATGTAGGTTGTGATTCCTGACTTAGGCGTGCCACAACGCTTTAGTAAGATTTGTTTATTTTAACTTAGTTTGTAATTATGTATTAGGTTAGTTCTTACCTGAAGAAGAGATCAGATTGCAGATCTCGAAACGTAGTGTTACTGTTTTCTTGTTTCACTGAACGATGGCAAATGTCCGGAAAAATCCTGTTTCATTAGTTCATTACTATTCCAGTATTGCAAGAATTATTTAAATCATGTTTTATGTATGTATATATATATATATATATATATATATATATATATATATATAATTTCAATAAACGTTGAATCACAAAAAGTACTTGCTCCGCCGGCACTCGAACCCGGATCTCTCACTTGCCGGGTGAATGTGCTACCATTACACCACAGAGCCCTTACTTTTTACGATTCAATTATTTTTAATTGCAACTGCCTAGAAATTATGTTCGAAAAAGTATTCACTCATAATACTAACTTGTTTTCTTGTACCTACTACTCCTCATAACATTGTTCAGTTGCCATCTTTATTTGTTACGAGGTATAAAAGCGCCCAAGAATAACAGTTGTTTTAATAATAAACTGTAAGAATATAAAATACATTCCAGTTTTGTGCTAATAGTGCAACAGATAAGATGTAACTATTATTTTTAACACTTTGAGATACCAATATCTTAGTACTTTGAGTGATCCCGAAAAATGTGTCTCCACACAAATTGTAGGGGAAAGATAATATTCTCTCCAGAGCAGTAGAAAAAATCTAAATTCAATGCTTGGATGTCATTTTGTTACATTTTCTTTTCTTATATTCTTCTTAAATTATTATTTCATAAAATAAAATGGCTCACAATACTGATCCAATAACATGAAACTAGGTAAATAACATTCAAGAACAGAGCTAAATATTTCATTATTTGTACGTTTTTGTGATACACATATAAATCATGAACGGCTCACGGAAAACCGTCACAAGTTAGATTTTGATAAACATATTTGGGAAATATGTGTACAAAAACTAGATAAAATATTAAAACAAGAGAATAGACATTAAGTTATTTTAAACAAGTGTTATTGAACGTAAGGGAATACTTAATCATTTTAATGTAAACTACATAATTATATAAAATCCGTAATTAATTAAATTCGTCATTAAGCTTACTGATGAATATGCATAAATATTTATCTAACTGCACATTACCTTGCTTCATGAGTTTTAAATTACTCTCAACAACATAAAAAATTAATTATTAGGAACAATATTTATCACGATTTACATATCATTACCAAGCTATAATCAAGTTTATTTATTCCGCTTTTACTATATCTTTATTCATGTATCGTATGCATTCTAAGATTTACCATTTTATTGAGTAATATACTCCCGGAATGTTTCACATGTATATGACACATTTTGTAAGATTTACTATCTATAACTAATAGGAAAAGAAAGACAAAGCTAGGTTTGAAACTATTTATTTATTGCAATACATTTCGTGCAGATAAGAAAATTAAATAAACATGACAAATATTTCGGTTTCATAAATTGGATATCTAAATATTTCTTTGAGTTTTAGTACTTTTTTTCACAGATTAGATCTAATTGGAGTGGATTTTTAAGTATCACCTAACAAATCACACTAGTTTTCAAGTGTTTATCCAAATGACAGGAGCATCAATTTAAGTAATGTGAAACAAGTCATTATTTATTATACAAAGGAATAGTAGAAAAATATTGTATAATATAGTGTAAGTCTATTGTAATGAAATTTTTTTATATACAAATAGTGTTTGGCTTGTCTTCTTTGATTTTTAATATTCAAACTTTCTGGATATTTTATACTTATTTATTAAAATAAAATATATAAATATTTATTCGGTCAAATAAATACGTTTCACATTTAGTTTCTTGCTAACAGAAACTCAGTGAAACTGCAGTTCCTTGGCAGTAGCGTCTGTCTCTTGCAGTTTCCGGGAGCTCTGAGAACTTATTTTCTCTCGTATTTTTCTGTTAGCTTCTGGAAGCTTCCAACCCCTAAGACCACCTGAAATCTGACAACTCTATTTATTTTGAAGCTCTCTGCACTCTAAATGCTCTCAGCCTCAAAGAGCTTGCACCCTCTGACAAATTCATACTTTTGTTCTATAAGTTTGTGCATTTATTTCACAGAACGTTCATAGCAACTTTGGTTATGTTCTATCTAACGACAAGGCTTAATGAGTAATGGTTTATAAAAGAGTTTGATATTAGAGCTGCGCCCCTTCTCTAAGAGAAAATTTAACGTTTAATGTCTATTTATAAATGTACCTATTCAAAAAGCTCCCGGCGGATGAATAAAAAAAAACAAAACAAAACAAAAAACATATTTTAAAGTAATTAAGCTTCCTAGACGTAACTTATGGAACTGTTCAAACTCTGAGTACAATGTAACTATCGTAGTTATTTTGGACGGCTACATAGGCATTAAGAGGATAAAATTGTAAAATTAAAAAAGTAAAATTGTATCTTAGACTTAACATTCAATTCTTTATACTTAAGTAACGAAAGAGGAGTCAGGAAACGAAATAAAGATAAAGTTATCAATTATTATTATTATTGTTATTAGAATAAATACCAGAAGGCAAGGTATCCTAAAATATTAATTAAAAAATGATCATTCTTAAAAAAAATAGTTAAAGGATGATGCCTGTTCTATTGCTCAAATAAACGCTATTTTAACATTGTATGTATGTTTTTGAAGAACAAAGTAGGGATTAATTTTGAAGTAAAAGGGTAAAAAAATCACGAATTAAAATCATCACGGCTCACTGCACGTCGGCAGGGTCCCTGATTCTGAGTTCGCTGCCAAGTTGTCTGATTTAATTGTTGAAGTTTGTTGTTTCTGTCGCCTAAGATTCGACTCTAGGTTTGTTATGCCTAGTTACAATAGGATTCCTTGTTCTCTTATAGTTTATATTTTTTGTTTTCGTGGATTACACAATTTTATACATTATAATTGTAGTAATAAATTATAACTTAAAAAATGATGTATATATTTTTTATCTATAACCGTGGTCAATGAGCCGCTGCACATTATAATCAATTTAGAGTGATTTGTTTATACCAGCAATAAAAAAGTACTAGGTACAGAATATATTCTCTGACTTAATTTTTATAAGGATTTCTTCAGTAATTATGATTTCAATCTTACTTGACTAAATGCTACTAGAAATAATTAGTCATTACTTGAATAACAAGACATAAACATTACATAGATAATAAAAAAATACACCATAAAATAATTAAAACATTTAATCAAACTTTGTATAGTTTCAAAATGAACACTAATCTATTAAATAGTTTTTAATGTTTAGGGAGTTTTAATGTAAAAAAATTATATATATATGTGTGTGTGTGTGTATATATATATATGTATATATATATATATATATATATATATATATATATATATATATATATATTTCCTTTTGGACTGCCTTTATAGTATAATTTCGGTTTGGAGAAAATGTGTTGTAAATTTGGAGGTTTTTTAGATTACTTTAGGGGCTTAGAAAATAAATTTCTAGTTTCAGGGGAAAATTTAAAAGTAGGAAAAGAAACCTTCAGAATTTCGTTGGTTTTATAAAGTCCAGGAAAATATCAATAATAGTTAATAGAGTCATTAATATTTAGTTGTTTTTAGATGCTCTGATTTGTTTATCAACAAAGTGTTTTGGACACGTCCTTTAAACTTACATTAGACAGTCTAGTTATGTAGTTATGAAAGATAGATGTATTGCCCTTTTTGATAGACTCTTTGGGAAAGATATTTTAATGTGACTTGGATTGCAGCTGGTGAAATGCAAATATTGCATTTTGTTGGTGTTTTTAACATGGATTTTGGTTTGCTAATTATGATTTTTAATCAATCCATTAGTATCCAAGAATGTTACTGAATCTGGTGAGATAGACCATTGTAAATTTTAAAATACTAAATTTATTGAGATTAAAAAGAAAGTCGTTCAGTTTTGTGATACCAGGCTGCCATATTATAAAAATGTCATCTATGTACCTGAACCAAATTTGAGGTTTATATTTTTGACTAGTTAAAAATTGTCCCATAAAATATTTGAATATGAAGGAGCCATCCGTGGGCCCATAGCAGTTAATTTAGTTTGAAGGTAATTTTGGTCTTCAAGTTTAATATTATATTTAGGGTTAAAGTCATGGTCATAAGATTAAGAATGAAATTAGTACTAGGTATGGTATCGTTTGGGCGTAAATCAAGGTAATTTTGAGCAGCGCTGGGACCATCATCTGTAGGAATATTTGTATACAAAGATTCTACATCGACAGTGCATAATAAGACGCCTTCAGGCAAGGGTTGATTAATTTGAGCTAATTTAGTAAAAATTCATTAGTGTCCATGATATAAGAAGGAAGGTTTCTTACAAACGGCTGCACATCTGTAGCAGTACCTTTAAAATAAAATTTTCACCTCCAGTAAAACGTCAACGTCTCGAACATTAAATTATCTGCCCAAAAGTTAAAAACTGAATAAGTAAGAAGAATGCAACATTTACTAAGTTAAAATCCTTAACCATGTTTTAGACCTATAAGACGTGTTACGCAATGGGATAGACCTTACATAAAAGTAAAACCTTTATTTCATATAGAGCCTAAACATAATAAATCCAATCGAAAATAGCAGTTTCAACATGTTCATTTCGCTGGCCCGATCGAGACAGAATTTCATTAAAAATAGTTTTATACAACGTCATTTTACTCATTTCTACTAATTTTTACATCAGTAGCAGGTTTTTAACCAAAATTTATAAACTAAAACATAGTGACCGCACCAGTAACGTGTCAGCCTAATCATGTTTGAGTTTAACGAAAACAATTATACCAGGTATTAGTACTCATTCTGTACTAATTTTCTCACCAGTATCTGGATTTGTACCCAACAAAAGGGACATAGTATCTATGCATTTTTTCAGTCACATGCCAGACCAACACGGTGGAATTCTATAAACCAATTATACCATAATCTAATATTCATTTTATGGTTCATAAAATTTGGAAAATCCTCATAACAGAATAAGTAATCTCAACATATTATTTATAATGTCTGAATTTGCAATTCCCTGTCTTCTTAAAATCTCTGAAAGGCCCAGATAGGTTTGCTTCGTCTGTCGAAACGGCCTTTTAGTAGCGGATGGAAGCGACCCTGGTGTTGAAACTACTGGAGTGGTTAAAAGTTAGAAAAACATATTGTTTGTTTACGAGTACAGAATTTTGCTACTTTAATCTTTATATTTTATAATTATTACTTTTCCTACTGGTTAATGCTCAGTAATACATATTGTATTAGTTAATTAATTATGAATCGTAAAATATAAATTAAGTTTAATATTTATATTTTGTTTCAGTTTGTTATTTCATTGACCACAGTTGATTAGCATTTTAATAAATTTTAGTAAATTATAGTGCACTTATGGTTTGACTAAATTCAAATGTATGAAAGGCCCATGTGATTCTAACGTGGTCTGGATAAATAAAGAGTATACTCATTCAATCATAATGCGGATTCATAGAGATATACCACATGTAGCTCACATAAAGTTTTGATTTGTGACTCCAAAACTCCAAAAGACACAGCAACCGGTTGTTTTGGTTTTTTCTAGAAGTATAGATTGTAAATGGTCAAATAAATTACAATTATTGCAATTTAAAGATGTTTAATCTAACACTATTTTCTGTGAAATACATTAGATATTACTACCAATACATTGCATATTATTACCAAAGTATATTTTTTATATTAAAAGTAAATAATATAACTGTTATATTATTTAACGTACGCCCACCTTTTCCCCATGCACTGTTGATTGTCGCCATTAAATTTGAGTAATTTTGTAATAATAAACTTGAATCTGCATAAATACCGACAAGTCATCTTTCACAGATCTGATGAGGTCGCTCTCATATTTAATCGTTGCCCTAAATTCTGAGTTACTTTGTAATAACAAGGTTTAATCTGCATAAATACCGTCAGTATTCTCCCACAGATTTGATGAGTTCACACTCATCGTTCATTGTTGCCCTGAATTCTGAGTTACCTTGTTCTGAGTTACTTTGTAATAACAAGGTTTAATATGCATAAATACCGTCAGTATTCTCCCACAGATTTGATGAGTTCACTCTCATCGTTCATTGTTGCCCTGAATTCTGAGTTACTTTGTAATAACAAGGTTTAATCTGCATAAATACCGTCAGTATTCTCCCACAGATTTGATGAGTTCACTATCATCGTTCATTGTTGCCCTGAATTCTGAGTTACTTTGTAATAACAAGGTTTAATCTGCATAAATACCGTCAGTATTCTCCCACAGATTTGATGAGTTCACTCTCATCGTTCATTGTTGCCCTGAATTCTGAGTTACTTTGTAATAACAAGGTTTAATCTGCATAAATACCGTAAGTATTCTCCCATAGATTTTATGAGTTCACTCTCATCGTTTATTGTTGCCCTGAATTCTGAGTTACTTTGTAATAACAAGGTTTAATCTGCATAAATACCGTCAGTATTCTCCCACAGATTTGATGAGTTCACTCTCATCGTTCATTGTTGCCCTGAATTCTGAGTACCTTTGTAATAACAAAGTTTAATCTGAATAAATACAGTTGGTATTCTCTAACAAATCTAATGAGCTGTCTATCATCGTTCATTTTTTTCCCTGAATTCTGAGTACCTTTGTAACAACAAATTTAATCTGCATAAATACCCTTAGTATTCTCTTACAGATCTGCCAAGCTGTTACACCGTTCATTGTTTCGTCTTATTTACAACGTTTGTTTTATTAAAAGTTTTTGCGATTATTTAATATGCAGTGTGTATCATGTGTATTTAATCCTAATAAAAACTTTATGTTTAGGACTTCACGAAGTTTAATAAAATTCTATATTATAATAAATGCTAGTGGGAATGTTATTAGTATTACTAACTCTACCTCCAAAAAATAAAGATGTATCACATTGTATGTTATGTTTTATAATTTATTATTTTGTAATAAGTTATAAAACATTTTCCTTTAACATTTCTTTCTTTATTAAAATAACTAATAACAAAAACTGTTATAGTTTAAAGTGTGTAAAATTATTCCTTTAAACTGAATTAACTAAATTGTAGACTCATGTTTTGTTCTAATGGAGTGTACTTTCTAAAACTGACCGTGGTAAGGAATTTGAAAGAATAGAATAGTTCTTGTTTTTAATTAGATCTAAAACACCTAGTTAGATCTTTCAATTGATTCCTAGGAACAGAATTGTATAATTTAATACAATAATTTTGAATTCATGTTATGTAACATTAGAACATATATCCCACAGCTGCTGCACTGGTTGTAAAAAAACTGCTGTTGCAGGAGATGAGAATGTCCTCATTTCTACTTACTGAAATAAAAGGAAATACTTAAATTAATTATTTAATTTAAAAGTGTACTTGTATTTCTTTGTACTGTTTCAAGATCTGAATTTTTCTTTTTTTAATATGTATTATGATTCAATTATGATCTGTACTCTGTTTTAAACTGTTAAATTAAATTAAATATTATAGTTCACAATAGTTGAGGTATATTCAAGTGTACTTGATAATCAAAATAATGTGTAGATAGATATCAAATATAATAGATAGATAGAATTTGCCCTCATTGATATATTTAGTACTAGTGGGTACGTAATGTTGTTGAATCTATCCTAAACAAATAAGCTATCTCGGTTTAGACAGGAGATTGCACGTCTGTCTGAGATGTCATGGCGTCAGTTGACAACTGGAGCGTGTCTTTATTCCGATCGCATTGATTACTTTGAACTTTTATGTGCTTGTGTAGCAGTGACATTGACAGTCAATTTGTACTCTATCGTCTAACAAATGTGTAAACAAATAAAACATTTATGCTACAAATTTGTTTATTAAGCTATTTTATCGTTGCAATCATGGTTACCCATACGACCAATAAAAATTTGTTCAGCCAGATTCCATGTAGTGATATTCTCCATCATCACACTTAGTGTTGACTATATAAAAATAAATACTATAGCTTACTTTAAAGTCTAAAGGATGGAGTTTATTTTGGCAAACAGACAGAAATTGAACCTTTCCTAACAAGTCGAGTGATAGGCTTTGCTAGCGCTTAGAAAATTATGTTTATTCCTTCTTGTAGATATCATAATAATTTCCTTCGATGAAATTCTGAAACCGTACGCCTGAAAAGACTCATATTACTATTAAAAATCTGTTAGAATGCTATTCACGCACATTACATTGACTTTATTTTCAAATAAAATCTAGTCCTGATATTTATTAATAAATACTGAAAATTATAAATACACTCGAATGGTGACAATGGTGACATTATTGAACCATGTAGAATTTTAATTATAATCGCTCTTGAGATATTTTAGAGATAGTTAGGCTTTATATTATGTTACTGCTAAATATTAACCTTACCTGTAATAGGCATGTATAGTGAATGTGTCACACAACTGAGACATAGTCAAGATGAGATCTTAATGTTAATCTTAACTTTCTATGTAGAGATTAAAATAAATCATGTGATTATACTCAGATTATTTACAAATGTATTTAGTATACGATTTTTTCCGTTGCCAATATGATCACTCACAAGACTAATGTAAAAATTATCACTAACATTCAGCAGAACTGCTGGGAGTGATTTTACCATCATCTAACTCGATATTACCTTCATTGAAATGACACTTTATACAATGTTTTAAGTCCACGCGTCAGTTCGTTCTAGAGTTATCGTTCAGAAAGACATAAGCAGATAATACTAGCACCTCGAGTGATCGATTTTGATAAATCTTAGCCTACAAAAGCATGTGTCCTTAAAGGCAGATACTTAAATCAATATAATACGTTTATTTTCTGAATAGAAACAAAGTTTAAATTATCTCCAAATAAGTGAAATATATATACTTTCTCTCGTATAAAGAAAGTTCTGGATTTAGATTTTTCTTGAAAGAAAAGTACTTAATCATTAATATAATCGTCATAATGGGCGAATAATAAAGGAATGTAAATTTTTTATTTCTTTCTTTTTTTATTATGGTAATCGTGGTCATTTAAAATAAATTTTCGATTTATTTGTTTAAAAGCTTTCAACACGTCCTTTCTTGGCAGCTTTTTCCTGGCTAAGAAAACAAGTGAACTATAACTTAATATTTTGCGCAAGCAAATGGGCTGTAAAATGGATTTTAGTACCTATAACCCATAAATGAAATGTATATATATATATATCTTTAATTAATTAATTTAATTAATAAATGTAAATATATCTTACTTGTAAGCTTATAAAATATTAGGGAAAGATGAAAGACGTACTATGAACTTTAAAGGTAATACGTTATGGCAGTAATAGCAAAGTTTTGATTGCATATACTCTGAAAAATATTACCTATTGTTGTAATGGAGGCTTTTGTTTTCAATAAAAACCTCCAATTTTACGATTTCATCTCATCATACAACTTTTGACCTTAATATTTAACCAATTTACACAAGGATGGAGGAATAAGTCCGTAGCAATCTCCGTCACTGCCCTTATAATGCAATATGATTAAAACCTATAGTTGTTAAGGTATCCAGTATCCAGGTTAAAGGGACGTATTGTTTTAGTAAAAATTATTACACTTTCTGTTTGGAAGTCTACTTTAGTCAAAAACTTTAATTCTAAATAAAAAATAAAAAAGTAATATAGTGTTTGGAACCTATTTTCTCCTCTATGAGTAGTCAATCCTCTTGGAAAATCTTTTATTTTACTGCAGAGTTTACAATACATGTATACCAAATTTCACATATCTTGTACTTAAGGAAGTGGAGAAATTACATATATAAGGGTGGCAAATCCATTTCAAATCGTATGGATGTTTCATCTCAATGAAAGTGGTTTTGATTCGTATTCCAGTTTCATTTGGGCCAAATTTTAACTTTCTAGTTTATCAGGAAGTTGGAGAATTAGTAATGACAGAGGCAATGAAGGTTCTGTCTATTATACTATAACTATTCTGTAGATTCTGTTTGGTGATCATTTTTAATTTTCATTAACAAAATAACATGTGACGTACTTTGTTACAAATAGTTGTTACAAATATTTATGACACTAATATATGTAACTTTTACCACAGATGCCAGTAGTGACGAATTTATACCAATTTAATGATTTTTCATGCTCGAAATTGGTTTCCTTTCACATTGAGGGATAGTATATTTAGAACAGCTAAATGGAACAGAACGGAGGTACCAGGAACTAATTTGAATCAGTACCATTTCAGCATCCTATAGTAGTTAGTAGCAAGATATATTTTTACGAATGTTATGCCAGATACTTCGAAAATGAGGAAACATGCACAAGAATAACTTAGTTTGTATTATTTAACATACTTACGCTTTCGGCTTTTTGTAAGTACTTTGCATACTGAAAGGTATGTGGAATTTAATGACGCTCAGTCTTATTCTACGGTTAGTTACTGGTAAAGTCATTCCACCCAGAGTGCATTGCATTTTGTAGTCTAGGTGTGTCTGATGTAAAAACGATGCAAAGAGATTTTTCATTCTTCGTCGCCAACTATTTTTGGATCCTTCAGAGACGGATATGATTCGAGATTTACGAACTCAAGTATGCGACAGTATCAAATATCAGATGCTGCACGTAAGAGGAAGGTGAAATTGGAGCTAAACTCATCATTCAAAATTTCTTGATGACTAAAATCAGGACCGGATCAGTTATATTTTATATGACTGACGAGTTGGGTTTGAAAACCATATTCGTTAAATTCAGAGATTTTCAATGGTTTTTGTAGTTCAATATTGAAGAATTTCAATTATATAAACTCGATGTCACAGTTATGTGTACATTTTTAATCGTATGTAAAAATAAGAAGTGTTTTATTTTTATAAATACAATAATATAGGCTCTTACTTTTGAATACATAATGTAAGGAATGAATGGAAAAATAATCATATTTGAAAGCAATAATCTTTACTTTAAAACCCTATAGAAACACTTATATTGATTGTGTCAAACTATTCCTTCCCAGAATCATATAATTGGGCCAATCCAACATTACAAATATGTCGAGGGGGTAATAAAATTAATGAACCAACCGGAAAAGGAAGTCAGTTAACGTTCTTCCTGCGACTCAGTAATGCTGAGTTGACTCCAGTAATCAGGGAATTGGATCCTTGTCAGCATTTTTGTTCGAACATTACTTTCGTATTTGGACTGAATGTACATTAGATTTTATTAAATATCAAATATAATAATAAGCAATATTATAGCAATTATCATTAATTTAAAACCACGTAGAAACATTTAGATTTATATATTAATACATTATTTACACACACATACACATTTATTTATATTTATAATTGTTTTTTATTATATTTTAACAATATTGGTATCAAAGAAGAAAACTTTCGTAATTTAATCAGAATATGAATGATATAATTCATAATCATACATAGTTAGGTTCAAAACAAATTCAGTTGAAACAAAAATATACAATGTGAAGCATACCACCCATCCGCGATATATAACAGCTGAACCGAGAAGCTTATATTCTTCATTTGAACGAAACTCACCTCCTTCCCTCCTCAAAACATTTCGACGAAAAGAACTCGGGAAAAATAGTTTTATAACACCTAAAATACCCCGAAATAGGACTTTTAGCGCGAAAGGGGTAGTTTTAAAGAAATTTTCTGGTCACGTTTAAAAGGGTTTCCATTTATACGTTTGTATTATATTCTCTTCTTGTATACAAGGTCGTCAAAATATCTAAATTTTTCAGTTTCTAAATTTTTTTACTATCTTTTAATATTTTTAATGAAGAACACCAAAGAAGTGTTACATATTACAATTGTCACTTTTCAGCACATTTTAAATTTTTTAACTAGTTCCGATTTAGAATATTTAAATTTTGAACAACGTAAAAAATTCAAATATTAATGACTTTTACTATATCCATTAATTATGCTCTCCTTAAAACCGAAATTAATAAGTTTTAATATAACAAGACATAATTTCATATTCAGGCACTTTGAACGAAGAGAAAAGCTGCTGACATGAACAAGTTTCCTGTCACGCTTAAACATTTATAAATATCTTAAATTAAGCGAAACTTACAATTTATCGGATGTTAGATTTATATTAAAAACTATTACAAAAAAACTTAGAGTTTTACAAAATATAGAGGTTTTAATACAATTTTTAGTTCCATAAGGAATCGTAAAAGTTGGCGCTTTCATATCTCCTTAATAAGGGAAGTATTGAAAACTCCTTAACGATAGAAAAATTTATTTTACAAGCTTACATTGTTATATTTACAGTTTAGATCATTCATGCATATTCAAAATAATTTTCTGAATGTCAAACTTTGGTCTCTCGTACCTATGTTATTATGGAAAATAGCAAAAAAGTGCCTAGTATATAAGTTCTTTACAATTATTTTAATCGAAGTTAATAATATAATGGATGGTTTTGTATAAAAAAGAAAGTTGACCAATATATTGAAAAATGGCAGCACTTTAACAAAAAGGTGATTAGTGCGCTTTTAAAAATTACACTCTGTATATTCAAGTTCCTTCTTCACGATTAAAAAGTCCAAATTATAATTCACAGTACTTCAATTTGAAATAATAATCAATATAATCCAATTTCTTATGTTAGGGTTTTTAAATAAAGCAATAAAAAATACTTGTAGTCAGATGGTCTTCATTTTGTTTTGAAGGATATTCATAAAAAGCTTTATGTTCACAATTTTATCCATAAACTTAATGAACAGAATTGATGAATACTCTGTCACACTTTATATAATTCATAGAATAGACACAAAGCAACATGTAATTATCTCTCTAAATTGTGTATTGTAAATTTAACGAAACAGCCAAGCTCAATCTAATTTAATCCATAATGAAACCACAATGTACATAGATTGTAGTAGGTTCGTATGTTTTGTAGAATGAGTGGTTCATACAGTTTATTTACCCATTATTGAAATTATCAATGTCCACAATAAAGCAGTCGTATAAAACATTTAGACGGTTGCAGTTATTGTGGAGTTGCGTGATGCCACCTTATAAATGTCATTATGTACAATACTGTTACGAATATTGATATAAAGCTGCAGATCAACTTTGTATTTATAAAAGTATATTCAAACTACTGATGACAAAAGAATTATATCACTTATTTGGTCATATGAACATTAGTACAATAACAATATGCCACAATTGAAATAGATATGCGTTTTTCGTTTTGAATTTCTAAAATAATGGAGCACTTGTTAGTTTTAAACTTAGCACCATGATCACAATTTTATGTATTTCATAGAAAATATTGTTAATTGAAGTGAATAATGATAATGAAAAATATTATTATATTTATTTCATAAACTGCTTCCAATTCGAACTCGAAAACAATATTTGCTATATATAGTTATGACCATCACTCTTCAAACCATTTTTTTATCATATATGATGATCATATTGTAAGTAATGACATGACAATGACAAGACATGACATATGGCATTTGTCTGACTGGGACACAAAGTTTTATTAAGGTCCATACCCTTACTGATTGAACTCAGACTGCAGAAATTTTATATCTCTAAGATTTAAAATACTAGCTTGAATGCAGTTCGTCGAACAGAAGTGCGGCGATTTGTTGAGCGTGAACGGATTGGACACATTACATTTCTGTCTGTCTGGTTGTTGAGACCTAATTTACATAGGGAATTGATATTTTACTCGAAGCTTCATTTATATGATAAACAACATTGAGTTTGATGACGATCATGCATTTAAAACAATAGGATTTGGCTGAGTGTTATAAAACGCTTTTACATTGGTGCTACAATGGTTGTGAGAAAATTATTGAATAAATAAATTTATAAAACTCTGGCCATTTGACATTTTAAAATGTTTTATTTGACTCTCCCCACAAATTACAACATTTTGTTTATTATATAATTTTTTTATTCGTTAAGTTCAGTACACCAAGCCAACATAAGTAAAGTCACTAGGGTCTCTTACTCCAATGAATAAATTTAACAGTGTTACAGGCAGGAGTATGCGACAAGGAAACTACTGCACGCAAATCCTGCACGCTTTAATATTGTTTCCCCATCAGCTGAACACATGTCAGCACACTCATTGTTGGATGTTGCCATGTCATAAAGAGTGGTATTGTGCTTTTTACTGTGTTACGTGTTAATAACAATAGCGAACACAAATGTAAAGTCAAAAATAAAATAAAGTTGTCAAACAATCTGATAGAGATTATAAAAACATTAATGGTATGTTAACGTTGAACAGCTGACGATATAAAGGTGTTAATTATAAAACTGCTGGTAATTTTGTAATGGCTGATAATAAAACATTATTCTACATATTTGGTTGGTATACATTATCCATGCGTAACCCTAAAAAATACAAAGTAATTATAATCCTCGACATCGTTTTATTGTTTCATATGTTTTAAAACTTTTTATATTTATCAAAACCTTGGTCATATACATTTATTTTACTATTCTTTGTTTTCAATATATTACAAAAACACACACTTTCTGAGTTAAGATATATGATCAAATCAAATTGTTATTTATTGAGGTTTGGAATAAACACTTCTATTTGTACATATTATGAAATATCGATACGGCATTGACCTAAAGTTCATACTGTGTAAAGTTTAAAAGATGTAATCAGCTACAACCTGCAGTGGCCGCATTGCTGTTATCAGTACGTCATTATCTAAGCTGGGACTCCCTTATATGTGGTGTGTTTCCTTATTTGGCGAGCTTGGAAAAACTACTAATTATTGAGCAGTTGACCAAATATCACCTAAGCATTATAGTGACGCAAATTAATTTTAATGATTACTTGAGAAATAAAAGTATTTCTTTCAAATCTATTTAATCTAAATAAATATTAAATTGTTTAGGAAATCACAACATATACTAAGATAATATTGCTTATTTGTTAAACTATATTCAATCATATTATTTGTAACATTTCAAGAAATATTGATGAATACTTTATATTCGCTTCTCCAAATCCCTCATTAGCAGGGCAAGAATTCTGACTACTACAACACAATACCCTTACTTGTTGTTCATCACTTTATTTAGTACTTGGCTCTACTGTATCACACATGTGTTTAAATAAGCTAATTTGCATTTGAATGTTATATCAGGTACCAGGAAACTGATTTTTTTACTTTTTAAATCACTGTACTTGTATAAGGGCCGAATTAATAGTTTTATTTTAGGCTTGGCTTATATGTGCTATGGTCTAGCCACGAACAAGGAAACCAATAAGCAAGCAAGCAAAAGGTTAATTAATAACGCAATTTTAACATTCAGGTCTCTTAATTTGTTTAGCTTTGCAAACATTTGATTTAAGTTCTATTAAGCTTGATTAAGTAGAACCACCGTGTCGAGTTTCAGAATTCTTAATTTAACAGTTTTGAAGAACAGCTAAACATACAGGGTGTTCACAAAAAGGTGTTACAATCTTCTTTAGGTGATAGTATTCATCATTTCACAGAAAACATTTTCTATAAACATAGGCGAGAAATGTATCGCTTAGCCACTAGCCATAAAATCTTTATTTCAACTATTTAATCTAAGTAACCCAAATTTGGAACACAGGTTTGAATATAAGAAAATAAAAACCAGTTCTAAAAAATTTACAAGATACCAAATAATTTGCAATCTTTATAGCAGTTCCGACGGTACTTTTCCTAACAAAATCCATTAATGCATAAACGAGTACCACCACTTTAAACACACGCTTGCACAAGCTAAAAGTGCCAAAAATATCACAGTTCATGTGTATATATTACTTGTAATAATAGGGTTGTAAATAAAGTATCTAGTACAGCTTACAATAATGGGAGTTACATTCAAATATAGCTTGTTTCTTTTCTGTAAAAATAACTCTATATGTTTATGTATATAACAACGTACAATATATCTATTTTAAATGCTTTAAACGTAAATTTAACTTTTAAAAATCAAAACTTTTCTACAATAATTGTAGACAATTTATGTATTGTACAAATTCTTCGTATATAATTATAAGAAAAACTTGTTACTAAATGAGAGCATTAGCATTTATTCCTGACTGTTCAATTTTTTTTCTACCCGTATATTTTGTAACTGTAAGTTTCTCTGCCAGGTATCTTATTTGGCTGAGCTCTGACATAAAAATAACTGAATTGGATTCAGGTCAATTTGTGATTAATTTCAATTTCTTTTTTTGATTTTTACAATTGGTTCCATTCTGTGTAACTTAATATTTATAAAATGGCTTTGTTAATAATTTCCACAAAACTATACGACTATATTTTTGTAAAAATAGGAAATTAATACGGAAATGATAATGTCTTAGTTTTGTAAAAACTTCATTGTAACAAAGGCTTTCTCTTGTTCCACATTACAAAATCCGAAATAAAACTCCTACTTAACTACTATTACTCATTAACTTATTCCTAATTGTGTCCTCTATATGTTATAAGTTTTAGTGTGAGGCTAAGGTTTAAATCTTTATTAAGGTTCAAAAATCGGCATTTATATGTTTATGATACAAAGGAAAAACCATCCTACCAACCTAAAGATTAATTTTTTTTATATGAGAACCCACTATAGTATGAAATATTTTACCATTGATGTTTTATAAATTGAACAATCAGTTAGAAGGAAAGTTCACAAAAACATGACATTGGGTGCTCCGTCTGTTCCTGCTAATGACCTGTAAATAAACTGTGGTGTGAGTTGCTTTTGGAATAAGTCCAAATACAATAAAGAAAATAAGTGTAGACTGAAATTTAATGAAACGTGAAGAAATACTTCACTAATATTGTTTTTACTTAACAAAAGTGATTTTATCCTAGAAAGTCACACGGAGAAATAGATAGATAAATAATTATTTGTTTTAGATTAACATTTCTCTGTTTTCATTATATACGTTGTAACAAATTGCTACAATAAAGAATTTATTTTGTTAACTATAGAACACATTCAGTTTTAGTTATAGAACTCAGTTTTCCCAATACACTAAAACTGTTAATGCTTTTTGATTAAAAAAAAAATATTGTCGATTACATTACAGCCTTTACAATGTATAATTCAGTAAATTAAATTTATATCTTGTACAAAATTTAGGCATAACTGTGCTTTTGTTATAATTAATTTAATTATTTAAAATTCACTTAACCGTACTTTGTACTTGGTGGATTCACTTAGTATTGATTCCCCTGCATTAAACTATAACTTCTTACCTTCTTTCTGTTTTTTTTTTTATATTCAATATTTTAAATATGCATTATCTTTGTTTTGTAAAACTACAGAGCTTCTCAGAATTCTAACTGAGAAGTTTTAAAATTTCTTTTCAAACTTTACTCTGGACAGAGTTTCAAACCTATTATAAGAAAGTTTTACCTTTAAATAATTTAATACTTAAACTTTATTTGAGAGACGAATTTAATCAAACTTTTAAGTGTTTTCAATTCAATTACATTCTAGTTGATTTATTATTTGCTAATGGTTTGGTTGTTTATTTGTCATACACAATCCTTCATAATTTGTTGGTTAATATTATATAAGTTTGATAGAGAAAAAGGGAGAGAGGCATATGTTTACATCTCAGTACCTCCATTCAGTACCAGCAACATTACAAAATATCAGTTATTAGTTCTTTTAACTACTTAGAATCTTTAATTCTTTTCCTATATATTTATCCATAATTATGTCGACTATTACATTTCTTTACCTATATTCAGTAGTAATTTATAATATTTTTACCTACTCAAAGTTCTATTGTACACTAACAATTTATTCTATCAAATATTGTGGCTGGACACCCTTTCCTCTTGCAGCAAATTTTACTCATTATATTTTTTATTTATAACTCTTAACTTTCCAGTCATTAAAATGATGTAACTTCTTACAGTTTTAGCAACTGAGCTTCTACCTATCCAAGTGTTTTGCTACGTTTCTGAATCTGTAGCATCTGTAGGATCTTGTAAATTGTATTATATAGCCCTTAATTCTACAACTGAGCCATCCTATATAGAGAGTGCTCACTGTCTGTATAATTATACCAAAGACATAAAATCGGGACCTAAAAATCTACTTAAATCAGGAAAGTCTTTGCGTGTAAAACTTATAATTAGGTACATGGTTTATTTTTAAAATACTTGTATTTTATCGTTTTCTCTAAAGATAGGTAGAATTATAACACGTGATTAAAATAACAATTAACTTATTAAAATCTACCACGTATAATAGACCAACCGTTAATTATGATTATTTTTCGACGTGTATTTTCTCAACTCAACCATTTACTGTTAAGAATAGCAGGTATTGCATTCCCCAGATAAGCTCAATGAAGCAGGGGTTTTATCCAGTGGTCTAAATTAGGTTCCTTTGCATTATTTATGTTAGTAGGGCTCAAATATATGAATGTCACATACGGTGGTTGTACTCGTAAAATACAAGCATTTAATAAATCATCATTACACTTCTTCCTTTGAATCTTTATTTTTTAGTTCAGAACTGACATCCTACACCGTGATTACCGGTTTCTTCCTCAAAGGCTCAGTCACTCTCAATCATTTAACTTTTAGCACACCTTTCTCCTCAATTAGTACTCCATTTCCTGATACTCTTAATCTTGTTTTCCTTGGTTCCCATTCACAACAGTATCACCAGCCTCCTTAAGCTATTCCTCACTTCCACTCTTATTTAAACTCTTCACTGATCATAACCAGATTTGTTGCAGCGAGCACCGGACCTCTCATTCATGTCTTAATTGTCGCCATTTACATTTTTAGCTTCAACGTAAGACAATCCTATTGGTGCCACAATCTCTAGTGGATTTTACAACTCTTTTCAGACCGTCATTTGCAATACTTTGAAAAAGCTGTACCCCCATCTCATCTCACGTTTCTAGCACTGACATTGCCACTCATGCATTAAACACTTTTTAACTCTCCTAAAAACACTACTCTACTTTTGATTTTTAAACCATTTTCTTTATTGTAGTTTGCTTTTTCTACTTTGAGAGAGAGACCACCACTACATCGATAGTCCTCAGTGGATCCTCCCTTAATGACACTTCTTCCTTTACCAACTCATCAAGCCCTTGCTTTTTCTCCCTCCGCTGGCGGACTTTCTCGTATCTGTCCTTCTCCCAGACTTGGATTTCCGCCATTCAAAGGCTACTCATAGATGCAAAGAAATGTTCTCCCTATATCCCTGGTTTCGCTTCACCCAACTCTGTTTGTAATATATATGAGGCATATGATGGCAAGCCCTTACCATCATATGCCTCCAGGCTTGCCTTCTCAAAATCTGTGTTTACTTTTTTCATTCTTCTTCCATATGTCTGTACTTATTATCTTTTCTTTAGATGTTTATAGATGCTTACGCTAAACACAGTCTGCTACCAGTGATAAATTTCCCAACTAAACTTTACGTCTTCCAAAAGGCCAAATTACCACACCAATTCCAATATCGTTCAGAGTTTGTAATGTTCTCGGTTGATTGGAACTTTCAACCAAACACCTCGATGCCTTCTTGTAACCATATTGCAAAGGTTCAACGTTAATTCGTTGGGCCATCGGCAGAGAGTACCCTATTACATAGGGCAAATGAGGACTAACACATAGATGTAGCTACGTGCGCAATCATAATTTCAAACTAATAATATAACAATCTTAGATATAACCTTCTATGCGATAGGTACTTGAGACTACTTACTTAATAAACTGGATTTTTTTATTTATAAAAATTAACCATCATAAAATAATATGAGTACTTACAGGTGTATCCTAACACAGTTTTGTAGAATATTTGTCTAAGGTCATTTTTTGCTATAAATACGAATACTCCATACTCCATGATACGAATAAAAACTGTAGAAGCTGTATTTGTGAAAAATATAATATAAATATGTTTATATTAATATACTTACTTTTCTACAGTTTTTATTCGTCTTATAATTAAAAAAAACCTTATTCTCTATTCATAACATAAATTCAACGAATCAATTCAATGCTACTTGCTACTTTCCCAAGAAAGCAATTTACGAATAAAACCAGTACCATAAAACCAAGTTGATACCATTTATTGTCAGTAGAGCAGACACCAAAGGGAACGATGAGTAGTATGTAATATTAACTAGATCGATCATCTCTTACAGTTAAGTGGTTGACACAACATAACATGTAATTGACTCCCACAAAGTCTATTGATCCGTCTCTTGAATCTACTTTAATTACACAGTTTGGATATTAACAAGCTACGTGTTATTCCCCGTGCCATATAAATGGCACGGGGAATAACATTGGGCTTTAATAATATTGGGCTTTATTATTAAAGCCCAAGGTGGGATCAGTTGATATTCTCAGGTATTCTAACCTTCACTACAAGTTTATTCTAGACTTGTAATTATCTTAGATTGTTACTTTGGAGCCCTTTGTGTGTTTGGCCCTAAAATTAGAAGTATTGTTCCTTGCACAAAGAGAAATCTATATAATAAATTTCAAGTTTCTATGAATTTAGAATTGAACTATGTTTAACTCTATCTAATTTAATTCTATGTTTTTTATTCTAATAATTAATTGATAAAATTGTAGTAGCCAGTTGGACCCCGACATAAGATGTAAATAGTTATTAATATTTCGAGTAAAAACTGCGAGTATAATTTTTTTTTTCGGGTACATGTCAATACGACATATTTTACATGTTACATGTAAAGACATATTATTTAATACTAAATGGAGAACTTGGCTGTCTTTTAACATGAAATAGCTTGGTTTATCATCAGGACTGTTGCAGTACATATTAGCAGTCAACCCCCCTGTCAAACCCCCTTTGACAGATAATGGACAGAAGCTTAGTGATAGAAGACTGAGTATTATGGTATGCTTACCATAACTTAAAAGCTTCAATATAATAGCATATTATGATGAAGACTTTGATGAGTATAAAGCATTATGCACACAGTATTTTGTTCCACGTTCTTATTATCTACAGTGAAAGTACACTATTCAACAGATTTTAGTGTCAATAACAAGTAGCAGATTCCAAAAAAGTGTCAGATGCTAAAACTGAATAGAACTAACTGCTACAAATTTAATACAAAAAGGCTTAGAAAGTGTAATTAAATTCTTTACTAGTCAGTATATGAATATATAATAATGAAACGATCCAAAAGGACGGTGCAGCAACCTATTATTCTACAAATAACGTACGAAGTGAAGATAACTCCAATCCAGCCCAAGTTTGTAACATCGTGTGACTAAAACATTATAGCACACTCAATCGTGCACCTTTTTAGGCAATTATACCACATTTATGTCCATACTGCAGAGAAGGAGAGCTGAGTAAACCAGAAAGAGTTCTTTTTAGACTAAGTGTCTCTGATGTCGAAACGATGTTTGGAATTCGTTTTGTAAGTTTTCGTCACCAACTTTAAGGAGTCAAGTCTGGAACAGTGTCATGTTTCAGACGCTGCAATAAGTGGAATGAGAAATGGTGCTGATCACAACATTTACATGCAATCAATTCTCTATATAATAGCTACTTTACATCCATACTTTAATAACCAAATAATGAAACCCTGATGAATACCAATATTTTAAAACTAATACAAATTACACATTTGAAAACAATGTTCTCTATATTTAAGGGTTCATGTTATGAAAATATACAGTTCTATGAATAATACCGGTTTATGATTTTTTTGTAGTAGATATTTTTTGGTAACTTTATTTCGGCTTTTTAAGTGGTCTTAAACAAGTTGTTTTACTTTTTTTACTTTTATAATATGATTATTAACTATCACATAATTTACGGTTAAAAATAAAATGCCACACAAGCTTATAAAAAAAGCTAAACATTCTTTCAAGTTTATTTACTGTACAGTAAATAGCAGAAATTTGGCTAAAATATAGCCAGCTAGCATCGAAATTAAAAAATGGCTTACAATAGGATCCTTGATAATGCAATTTCTTAAGGACTTTTCGTACTGATCCTATTATAGTTGTTAAAACTCTATAGTGTATTTAATTTAATTTATTATAAATAATAGCTTTAATAAAATCAAAGATTACATGTAACAGATAATTTAAATGCATTGATATTTATTATACACTCACATAAATTAAACTCTGATTTAAGTATTTGAAGTATTTTCCACAACTATGAACCCCCATAAAAATATATGACATTCTGATTGGAATATTCTCTTACAAATATCCAAAAACATCTATGTTTAAATTTTTGAATTCCCGGATCAAATGTGTAATATATGATGAGGTTCAGATGTGCATTTTAAAAATATTTAGGAACATCTTTTAAGCAATTTAAGCTACTACGTCCCATCTCTTTTTCAGTTAACAAATAGGGGTAAAATTAAAATACTCAAATATAACTTATTCTCACTATTAACTTCTGTGACCTCTCTAGATCTTGAAGATTCCTTGTAATCAATTTAATTATATCACTCTTCATGCATATTAAATTCTATAGCATATTATATTGGGTTTTATCAATGACCACGTATCATGATAATTGGCTGAGCGTAAGGGAAACCTATTCTTCGTAGCATTGTAGATTTCTTTGATGTCTGATTATCCGCATTTTATCTCGAAAATAAACTGATTTATGGACTTTAAATTGAGCATAAAGCTTCGTTTCTACATGATGAACCCTGAGTTCTATGATGGTACATATCAATCCATGGGATTTGACTGATCATTAGGGAATATATTTACTTTGGTCATATGGGTAAGACGGCGAGGAAAGACCAATTTATAAAATACATTTGTAAAAAACACAGTATACTTATACCAGATTTTAACATGGTACATTATTGATACATGTAGCCTAATTCATGTAGCCACTCAGATTGGCCGAGCGTCGTTGCAGCTAATGATTCTGTAATCTGAGTTCGCTAACACTCGGTCATTAAATATATGTTATACAAGCTGTTACCCTCACCTTCGCACATAATTTTTAAAATGCAAGGGGGTAGCCTTCTTAGAGAAAGCATCTAAGAAGTAATAAGATAGACTGCTATAAGATAATAGTTTTCAAACAGAAATAGGCATAAAATATATCTGGTAATTGCTACTTTAGAGGCCATGGGTATTAGATTTAAAATTTACTAAAGTTTTTCCCGATCCATATTTGTATACATTTCTGACAAAGGCGTATACATTTCTGATTGTAATAAATTTCTTGTCTGCCGCCACAGTTGAATTTGCCCGTGCAAATACCTCGATCCCTTGCTATACCGGTAAAAAAATATAATTAGAACGGAAATGGCTAGGTCTACGGCCTTTGTATTAATGAACCGTATATCAATGTATATTCCCACCGTTTAAATTCACTTCTAATCTATTCATGGTATTAGAGTTGATATTGCCTTGTTCAAGAAAAGAAATACTTATGTAGGTTTTTAAGACCTGCTTCAGGCAAAAGTGTTAATTACCGGCCCTTATATCAATTTAAGGTACTAATTAAGTGCCACGAATCAGTGACATTTACAAAATAAAGTATACATACTTAAGTGCGACTGAAAACTTACTGTCGCATTTATTAACAGTTTCAAATCCATCAAGAAAATGTGTATACGTAAACCTAAAGAGGTCTACGTTAGTTAAAAAGCATCTGTCTCCATCTTTTGTATTCTACTTCCTATGTAAGTGAAGAAGTGAAAACCTCCTTAGTTTCTAATAATATTACATAGTAGAATTCTTTATGTTTTCTGGGAAACTTTAATCTGCGAATAATTGGGTCGCTGAGGCATGTTTGTGTCTATCCCTCTGTTTTTCACACACTAAAAATCTCCATACAATCTCCAGAGAGCCAGCTACTTTCGGGTACCGATATGTGCAAGATTCAAGGCGTTGTTCATTAAGGTTGTTTTATAATAGAGTTTAAATATTATTTTTAGTGTGTTTGATGGTTTAAAATCATCTCTTCTACAAGCAGTATTAATGATTATAAAAGTCATTGCACTCTGCATTACACAACTAATCAAGAACTGTATATTTAATATTTTCCAAAATGTTAGTGTAATCAAATGTATTTTACTCTTCATTGAAATTTAGCTGAAAGTATCAACAGCATTTTAGTGTTAGTTTAATTTGGATTCTGTCTGATACATGCCTTCATATTTTTTTCAAAGTCTAAAATATTCCTTAGAACTATTAGATATTTCTCTCCATAAAAACGTTCCTCGGACATCAATGAATATTGAGTCAGATCGATCCAGCCGTTCCAGAGATTAGCAATTAGTAACACACTTAGCAATTCAATGTACAATTACACGACCATAATCATTATAAATTTACATATTACGTCACATATTCACGTATAACATTATCTACAACCTTTTTCAAAACCTAAGTAATTTTGAAAATAGTTTTTCCAATGGTTTATGAAGTACTGTACTGAGAAAAAGCATTTGGCATAGGAGCTTTTTAATTTTTAAATTGTTCTCGATTTCACCACTTCAAACAGCTTACTGATCAAATTGACGCCAAATTGCAACGCCGAGTTCTCAAAGGCACTGCTATTGTCCTGTGATTGTTGTACTCGCATGTTGTCTCAGCCTCTCGTCTAAGTAGAGCCCAGTATCAAAGGACACTTAGACTTGGTAGTAAATAGTCACGTTATAACAATTAAAGTGAGACAAAGTCAGCAATCTAAGCTCCCTGAGTGCGTCATTACTTAGTTTTCTAGATCCCTGAGTTATACATTACATGGTTCTTTAACGTTTAACTTTAAAACTATTCTGACAGAAAATTGTTAGTTGTAACACTGTCCTCAACATTGCTATTATATGAAAAGCGGATTTTGAATTAAGATTACTACTGTGAAGAGTTTTATTGAGTAAAATCAAATCAAATCAAAATCAAATCAAATATAAGTTTATTTTTTCCAAATTCAACAATAAGTTTGTACACATAAAGTATGAAAATAGACAGCACATAGAACGTGTCTGTGCGTGCTGCCCAGCCCCAATCTAGACGTGTACAAAAAAAAATGATAGAAAACAAATACTGTATATAAAATGAAATAATAAAAGCATCTTGACATTACAGACACATACATATATACACACACATATATACACACATATACACAAATATATATACATACATACACATACATATTTGCATATACAAATATTAAAATTAAAAAAAGGAAAAAAAGAGTAAAGAATAGAATTAAAGTACGACTTATGTTTGTACAAGAAAAATAAACTACTATATTAACCATAAATTGAATAAAACACTTATCAATAAATATAGCAAGCGTTTTAAATAAAACATCTTAAATTTTTTAAAACATAATTAATAAATTAATAAAGTTTCGAGAAACAGGTGTAGCGTAGACGTTTGTTATGATTGAAGTAGTTAACTATAGTTGTAGTGTTTAAGAAGCGGTAATGATTAGTAACGGTAAGTGGGGGTGAGGAGAAATTCAGCATTATCTGGGCCGATCATCCGAAGCCAGGCAGTAACCCAGCCGCTTGAAGCCACTGACAGGCTCGTCCTGCAGGTCCCTTATCACAGAGGGCAATTGTCTGTAGAGCGTGTTGGCGACGTAGTAGGCATTCGTAAGGTTAATAGACAGTTTAATGACAGGGACCTGCAACCCCCACACTCACAGCGTTCCTGGTCGGGTAACCGTGAGCAATAGGGGTGAGGACGACATCTTTATGAGAGTAGGTGTGTAGACCAGTACATTCCTAATAAATAATTGCCTAATTGTAAAAAATATCATTTTCCCTAAAATAACAAGGTTGATGAATAATGCCTTTGTTTATTAAGCGCTGCCTTAATTATAGATTTTTGAATAACGTTTAGTGGTTCCAATATGGTCCTGTAAGCCCCTCCCCAAGCGATAATACCATACTGTAAAACTGATTGTACATACGAGTAATAAACTGTTTTTATCTCATTATAATTTAGAATTTGGCCTAATTGATAAAATATGTAAAAATAAATTTTCTTAATTTAGACTTTATACTATTAATGTGAGGCTCCCATCTGAGTTTTGAATCAATTATTACACCTAGATACTTATACTGGTCCCACCCTCTCAATCAGCTGGCAATTGCAGGTAGTATTATACAAGTCTCCGCATGAGTGCAATAACAGCCGTAAATCAGCAGGTGGCTCGCTCGCGGTGCGTAATGCAATAGGCAAGCATTTAGTTTTACCAACATTCATCGATAAAATATTATCACAAAACCATGTATATAATAAATTTAATTCTCGAGAAGCGGTGTCGTATACATCATGCCAAGTTTTACCATTGAAAATTACAACCGTATCATCAGCGAACAAGAGAAGCTTTCCCGTAATATTCAATTTATCTAAGTTATTTATATAGATTAGGAATAACAACGGACCCAGCGTACTTCCTTGAACCACGCCGTACTTTACTTCCAGTGGTTCACTACTAATATTATCAATATTAACAATTTGATTTCGACCACTCAAATAACTTTTTAAACCAATTTAAGGTCACTCCCCGGACTCCAATACATTCCAATTTATTAAACAACAAATTTCTATCTATGGAATCAAAAGCTTTTGGCTAAATCAATAAAAACAAGTAATGATTTTATAATTTTCCTTTAAATATTCGGTTATAATTTTATTAATATCAAAGAGTGCGTCGGAAGTATTTTTACCTGCCTAAAATCCAAACTGCGATATCGACAAAAAGATTATGTTTTTTTCAAGATAATTCTGAAACTGATATTTTACGCACTTCTCCAGTAATTTACCAAGCACACTAAGTAACGAGATCGGTCTGTAATTATTCATATCTGATTTGTCATTAGATTTATACAAGGGAATTACTTTGGCTGTTTTCAATTTTTCTGGAAAAACTCCCGAAGCAATGCTAAGATTAATCAAATGTTTTAGTGGTGAAAGAAGGTACTTTAAATTATTTTTTAAAATCGATGTTGGTAAACCATCGAACCCGGGAGCCGAGCCACCGCGCATCTCGGCAACGTATCTCTCCACCTGGCTGTCGGTGACCGGGTTTCAGCTGGAAGACATGACCGGCCTTGTATGAGGCATCATCCACCAGGGGCGGGCCGACCGACTGCGGCAACTCCTTTGCAAGACATGAACCTACGTTTGAAAAGAAAACATTAAATGAGTTTGCCACAGTCTTAATGTCACCACCCCCCTGATCCGAAGCCTGAAGAAAGTTTCGTATAGGGAATGTACTTTTAGATCCTGATCCACCGCTTATTTCATTAATAACTTTCCAAAATCGTTTTGGATTGTTTGACGAATTTATAATTTGATCTCTATAGTAAGCTGTTTTTGTGTTTTTTATATCTTTTGCCAATTTGTTTTCTAAAAGTTTTAAAATAATTTTTAAGAGTATCATTAAACGGTTGTCTTTTTAAAATTTTACTAATTTTGTCTCGTTTTCTAATTGATTGGATTTAAATCTACAGTTATCCATGGTTTAAAAGCTTCTTATTTCGAGTACTAGACTTTTCGGTTTAAGTGATAAATTTTTTAAGATTTTTCGAGTGACTGTATAAATAGGTCACAGCAAACGTTCACATCTTCCTGCCGCAGAACATGGTCCCATGACTGCTCCCCCAACAGTTCCTGTAGTAGTGTCCTGGTCCAGATAAGTGTCTGTGTCACTGTTAATACGGGGAGCGGGGGTTTACACTCCACCCCGGCCCAGCACCGCGTAGTGGTCAGTCAAGTCAGTAGTTAAAACGCCTGCAGTTACAGCCGTACAGTCCAGAGTGTTTTATAAAAATATGAACAATACAAGTTATAGATTGTCCCTGTTACTCTTGTGGGTTTATTTATGCATTCTATGAAACCTGCTCCGCATAGAATATTTAAATATAAGTCTTTCTCGTTTATATTGTTACATGATATTAAAGTATCTATATTGGTATCGCCTGTAAAAATGTAGGTTGTGTTTTCGTTAGTTTTAGAATAGTACTGTTGTAAGTCATCTAGAAACAAGTTGCAGTTCATCGAAGGGCTGCGGTACACCGCTAGCATACTGTAAGGTAGACCGTCAGTTTCAAAGTTCAGTTGCAGTCCTGTCGCCTCTCCCAAAGTAATCTGTTGTACAACCCCGCGTAGTTCGTATTCACATAAATAACCACTCCGTCATTTCTATTCCAATTCTTCGATGTACTGTAAATATCATAACCCTCTAAGGAAACTAAACGTTTTTCATTGTCAATCCACGCTTCAGTAAGAGTAATAATATCAAATTTAATACACAAACTTTCAATAAATATTAATAAACTGTCAATGTTTTTGTAATAGCTACGTATGTTAAAATGAATCATCTTTAAAAAGTCCCTGTCGGTATCGATATTGTCAAAAAAGTGTTTAATGTCATCGTGTGTGTCAAATTGTTCGCAATAAATGTGTCCCTGTAATTGTCAAGTGCATCAAGTGTCTGTGTGTCACCGTCCATCAACCCAAACGTCCACCGCATCGCCAACCATCCCGAGTACATTTGTAAGATAATATAATAATAATAATAAATAAGTAAATAAATAGTAAAATTTTATTTTTACATTCACATTCGTATTTAAAAATGCCTACGCTGTTTCTGTGTGCACAAGCTCACATTTAATCTTAACGCTGTGATGTTTCTAGACAGCTGATTAAAACTATATTAAAAAAACTCTTATTACGATAGCAAATTTTGATTGGAATGAAATTTTCAAAATCAGTTTAATGTAGTATTTAATCGCTTGCTATTACCGACATTAAATAATATATCAACCAGGAGAAAGTTAATAGTTTACAGGACAAAACACTAAAGTTTTAAAAATACTATTACTTTCCGAGAATTATACATTTTAAATTAATGTACGGTTACAGTCTAATATAAACTTTAATCTAGTAAAATGCTAAAAAAAATAACCGATCGCTTAGAGTCACCAAACAGAGTAAAAATACTCATAATTCAAAAATCAAAACAAAACGAACAATTGCCTACATATTTTTTTACGGAAATTAATTAGAATTATAAAAAATGAACATAACGTATAGACTGCTGCCGCTAAAAAAAGTTACTTATAGTTTACACTAAAAAGTCTTAAGTTATAGTATTTAAAAAAGTTAGTCAACTATCAAATAATAATTAACATTAGTAGATTTATTAATAACTAATTATTTACAGATGTTCAATATAATACCTACTGTATGCCTACAATAATTTCTTGGAGAAAACTGTTTCATTAATTGCTTTGATATTGAATTAACTATTTTAGTGTTGTTTAAACTTCATACCAGACCAATTTAGTGACAAAAAAATTTAGAATACAACAAGTAAACAACAACCAGATACGTTATTAACAATATAGTAAATAGTAAATAGGAAGTACAAGTAAAATATATTGAAATAAGTAAGGAAAGATCTGCAAAATGAAAACGATATACATTTAGACTCTTCTAAAAAATATGTAAAATAGAATAATTGTATATATAAAATACCTTTAATGATTGAAAATCATTGTAATATTATAATTGAGTTTTAAAAATTACTAAGTAAAATAGCTATTATATTTAGCATCCAAGGATATTTTGTTCTGATTATGAAGGTTCTGATACAATATTAAAATTATATTTTTTATATACGAACAAGCCGCTATTTATACTTTGCATTAAATATTTTTTAACTTTAGAATTAGAGGAGAAACACCAAGCTCAAATTTGTACAACTAATGGAGGAAAAATGTATTGCGTTAGAAAAAATACAAATTGGCTTTACATCACTCACTCATTCTCTCTAGTTCAGTAGCTGATCCAAGTCCTCCAGTGTCCTGAGCAAAGTCGGGGAACCAGTCCGGGAGAGCAGTCTTCCGAGCGAACACCCTGCAGTCGCGCGTCCAGGCGAAGGCAAGCCTCTTCTCTCTTACGTGTCTCTTTGCTCGTTCCAAGTAACATCTTGAAATGAGGTGTGAGGTGATCGTTGATATAGATGGGTGTGGTAGGCCACGACTCAATAAGTGCTGCTGCAGTAAGCCCCCCGCGACCCTCCCTCGCCGCACGCACCCATTGCACCTTGTCCTCTCGTGATACAAATTTTGCTATAATAGAGGGGTGAGTTTGCCCAACCCTCAAAGGCAGTCTATGGGCCACTGACAGATCCCGCTATTTAACTCTAACTTTAGCACCTTGGCTAGCTTACCGAGAACACTATATATATTCTCTCCTTGTGTGAGAGTATCCCAACAATCTCTAAATTGTCAATTCTAGAGTATTGCTCAACTTCACGCACTTGTTGTTGAAGATCGGCTACCCCCTTACTCAGTTCCTTATTCTCGTGTGCCAGTTTGGCGTACTCGGCTTTCCTAACTTCATTTTTCTGATACAAGAGAATTTAGAGTTACCCTGCATCTCCCCGATGGTGCCGTTGACTCCCTCTAACTCCTTCTGTACTCCGGCAATACAAGACTTAACTTCTGAAATTTGCGAACTCAAGTTCTTCCCCAGACACTGAAACGCGTCCAGCAGCGTGGGAGAGAGTAGGCTCAGGATCTCCGCGGCTATCGTGGCTCACGGTAGAAGCAGTCTCGGATCCACACGAATCGCACTTCCAGGCGGCCTTTTTTACGAACTGACAGTTTTTTAAAGGCATCAGCGGACTCCATGCGCGTACAACCCGGGTGTGAAACAAACCCTTGCACTCTGCACACGTCAAGGTTTTGTGCAGTGTCGAGTAGTTCGGTGGAACACTTTGCACACACTGGCATGATTTATTAATTTTAATATAATAATTTAGTTTATATGTCTTATAAAAAATATATTAAAACGGAGTAAACAGCACAAAGTAATCGCACGGTAGACAGGCGGCGACACGGCGGAACAGGACAGGCCTCACCAGATAAGAGCGGTCACAGGGCGATCCGAGCTGGCCGACATCTAGAGTAAATGTATTTATTATTTCTACTTTCTTACATTACCTTCCCACACACGCGTTATTAGAATTTTGAGATGTTTCTCCTTCACAAAGCAACATATATGTGTATAAAGAACACAGCAGTCTGTTATAAAACTTTTTACCTAGGGGATACCGTTATGGGTTCACTAAATACTAAATCTTTGTGTGTATTTGATACAAAAAAGGAGACGACATAACAAACGAGATTGAAGGTTCATTTGGAGGAAATTTGCAAAACACTACTTTATAAGTAAAAATTCAAGTTTTTTGTTTGTATAGTATTTGTTTATTAGATCACTTACAAAACTTGTTTTTTATGTTAAACAGTGATCGAAATAACGAAGTAATAGTAACTTGGTTACAAATACTTACTCAATTATGAATATTGAATTATGTGTAATACGTAACAAATATTATACAAACTATAAACTATTGAACAGAGTTTGTAAGTGATCGGGACATGTATTTCATGATATCAAGGAGCAGAAACAAGATATTAAGTTTTATATGAAGAATTCTTCCATTAATTTTTATTTTAAAAGAGTGTCTGAGGAAAAACTAATGCTAGCTCTGGATATTTAAGATGTTGTAAAATGGAGAAATTACGATTGAAGAAATGACTATTAATCATTTCAGGGATTGTAGGAGACATTTATATGGCTAATTTGACAGGAAAGTTCATTTTAACTTTCCAATTCAGTTAACTCTGTGTGTACATTTTTTTGGTTTTGATCAATTAATAATCAGTTTTGGAAGTTAAAAACAAGGTTTAGTGTTATTATTATGTCCTTAGCTTAAAAATAATGTGCCTCAAATTTAAAGAAATAAAATAATAGAAAATTTTAGTACTATGCATGAACCATGTATTTCGTAGAATTTTATTAGTGGCTAGAATTTATGTAATCACAATTCGTGTACTGTATAGTCCTTATAATAATGAAATATGAAACTATTTGTATAGTGTGATTATTGACAACTAACCAAACTTAATAAGTTTACGCAATTATATGTATTTTTATTACTATATTACTATTATTACTATACATACTAGTTGTATATTATATATTTTTGTTGTAACTGGCGGAAGACAGGGTGGCGTGGAAGAGGCTCATAGACGAGGCAAAGAATCGACTGAGATTTGTTACGCCCCGGCAGTAAGTAAGTAAGTATATTTACTTAGCATGTTATATTTATGAAACGGAGACAGAAATCCACATAATAATCTAAAAACAAACATTGCTACCAAATGTTATTATGTTCCTCAATGTTTTCAAAACATCTCATTAAATTTACAAAGTATACAATTTCTTCAATATTTCATATCATATTTATTATAGCTGACTAACAGGTTAATAAAACTTCATATATTATAATACATTTAAATCTCATGTCATCCCTTGGGTTTAATCCTACTGGAACTTATATTAAACAAGCTTGGGAGCTAGTAAAGTGGGAAGTTAAAATAAACCTTACTCGAAATTAGGCGACACAAACAACAACCAACTTTAACAATTAAATGAGCCAACTGAAGTTGTGGCTACAAACTGATAATGAAAGACTGTTGCTCGTAAAAAATATTTATCACTCCCTTTAAGTACAACTGGTCTTTTTAGCAAAGAGTGTGTTACTTATACAGTTTATTTTTATTTTTAAATAGTTTTGATGTAGTTACGTTTAAAACTAGTAGTATATTATAACATACGTGTTTGTAACTTATTTCGTAATGAAGTACTTATGCTATTGATAAACAAATATATTTATCTTTCATACTGTAAGAATAAAATAAATCGATGATATTTAATTATAAATGAAAGTACATTTTTTTGACAGCTTCATAACAGACCAGAACGTTTTATAAAATAGGTAATTGAGTTATTTTGACTGTAATAACAAGAATTAAAATCTTTAAAGTCATAACTTAATTTTCTCAAATTTAAAATACTTTAATAACCAATTCCAATAATAATAATTATACTTCTTTTCCACACCAGACCTCCTTTTACTTGAAACAAATGCACCGCACGGTTGATGGTTTAAAAACCATGCGTTTTAAAAACCAACAAATAATCTATGGTGTTAACCAATCTTTTGGAATCTTTTAAAGCAGTTAAATAATTAAGCAGGTGATACACGGTCTAATCCCATTATTTACGTATTACCTAGAGGGAAAGGTAGAACTATTGTATGTAGTCGAGTCTTAAGATGTAAGGAGCTGCTATAAACATGAAGCTTCCATAGATAAGGAAATCTCATTTATGCTGGTACTTCCAAATATCGGTAGATCACGTAAATAAGGAGTTTTCGGGAACAAGGGTATCCTAGGGGAAAGGAATTCTTAGATATCAGAGAATCATGAATGCTCACAATGGTTCAAAGCTGTTGCACAAAAAATCTGAAGAACTTTTGAAGAAATGTGAGTAAAGTAAGTATTCTTCCTGACGCTTGGAGATTCCAGCGATCAGGAACGTACTAAATCCCTTAGTTGCCATTCTACAAATTTTTTGTAAAGTTCCATATAATGTGTTAATGAATCAACGGCCGTAAGATCCAGTTATAGTCATCTATATTTATTATATTATTCCAATACTTTGTCAAAGAAGGTATGTATTTTAGTTTATGCAGACCAATATATATATATATATATATATATATTACTTATGGCATTACTTTTGTTGGTACTGTTTTTGGATTTCATCTTATAAAATGTTAATACTGTTGCTAATACATATATTTATTGCGATGTAGGTGGTGATTTGCTGGTGTTATTTTTATGACTAAAACCATTTTTATGTATTTTATTTTTATTTTGGTATAATTGTCAATTCTATTGCAAAGTATATAGTTTTGGTATTTTAAGCATTGTAATGCTACTGTATTTTGATACTCTGTTACTGCCATAAATTTATTTATTTACCTAGGCAAGTTTTTGTTCACAGTTCTCATCATTTATGTATGTATTTGTATAAAATTGGTGATCACCGTTGAGATAAATAAATAAATTTATGTTAATGTGTTTTATATAGTACATCTTTATACGTTTAGCTTGACTTCCAAATGAGTAGACCGAATACAGCAAGTTAATTCTTAATGAGATATTTGAAGAATGGCACACTTCGGAGAAAACTGAAATATAAAGTTACAGTAAATTCTAAAAAGCGAGTAAAACTTACTTTTATCATGATTAGTTAATAAAGGTTTACATTTTAATTTTTTTTACATCTTTATTTTAAGCTGAGTGCTTCTATCTCTGACGTGATACTTTTTAGCTTAAAATAAAATAACTTTCCTAAAAATCTATATGATAAAAGAATTGTTCTTCATTTATAGCTGCGCCATTATACATAGTTTGATCTAAGAAATCACTAACATTCTAAAATCGCAAATAGATTAGATCATGTATTTTGAAATGATTTATTGTGAATAGTTCACGTTTCCGTCAACAAAAGAAGATTTGTAAGTATAAAAATTCGAGTTCGATTCCTATTTCATAAATTATGTTGTTGTAGTAGGCTCACGTTTTGATTGCTGTTAGTAGTAGTAGTATACTTAAGATGTCCTAATTTAAATTGTACAACCGTAATGACGTACATAATTTTAACTTTATAATTTTTGGACAATACAAAAATATATAAAATAATCGATAAATGTAGGTAAGTTTAGTCATATAGGAATTGTATAAATTTTATTATATTTTTAAAATATTGTCTATTTTAGTGTATGAGTTCACTTATTTTACGCATGATAATGAGGTTTCTTGTATAAATACAGCTGCGAAAGAGCATATTTTCTTTGTTATTCATATTGGTTTTTAACATACAACACTTTAAAGACTATATAGCCATTGGAGTGAGGAAGTAATGGAATGTAAATCAGATTACACAACAGTAAATCTGGGTTTGAAGTTGAGTAAAGCATATTCTTCTCCAGTTTTCTCGTGGAATTACCTCAGAGAGTAAACTTTGTCAAGTAGAATTCTCTTCTTTAATGGAACTTTAATCAAGCAAGTTCATTGTAAGCCTATTTTAAAGCATTTACAGGATTTATTTCAAGAATGAATTATGTCGGGAAGACATGTAAAGTATCAAATACTAACACTAATATTACACGCCATCTCAAAAATAAATAAATGTAAAAATTTTAATTTTTTTCTGAAAATATATAAAGACAGCAATAGTTTATAAAACAAAATGTAATTATTTGCGTACAATACATTTATATTATGTTCCCAAATCAACAGTTTTCATTAGATAAACAATACTATTGAAGTTAATAAGTAAACATATAAATACTTTTGTTTGTGCAGATCTCAAATTGTTACACTATACAAGTTACAACAGTTTTTAGACTTAACCGTACAATCATAAGGTTTTCAAACTTACATTTATGCAGAAAAAGGTAAATGATTAGTATGTTTAGTTAACTTAAGATACAAGCTTTCGAAGTTTTTGTTTGTTTACTGGTTCCAGGTCCATACAAAATCTGTCAAACAATGAGAGGCCTACTCGTTATTTAATAGAGCAAAGAGGTTATGCTCAGACAAACGACAAAAGAGGAATTTAAGAAAGTTGAATCGGATCTTGGGCGCGATAGATACCCTCAATTAGTCATAAATAAGTACAAAGGAACTAGAAGAATCATTCCTGAGTCAGAAAAACAGAATAGTGATAAGTTTGCGTTTATGTCAATCTCTTATGTGCTGTGATTATCAGTGAAAACCAGAAGGGTAGGTAGAAAGTATAACATTAGAACCGCGTCTAAAACTCCCAATACCCTTAGACAAAGTCTCTTAAAAACAAAACCAAAAAATGGCACATAGGATTCCAAAAAATTGCAACAGGAAATATAGAGGCGAGATAAAAAAGACCATTAAACGTAAGGATAAAGAACACAAAGAAAACAAGAGAAACGTTCTAACAGAAAAGTAAAAAAATGTATATCATTGTTGGTCCGAAGACCATATAAACTACTATGAAACCAGCATAATGCATCGGGAACCTCATTTCGTTAAAAGGAAATTAATCGAGACTTCTTACATTAAATTGGCAGACTAACTAATCAACCACCAGTCGAGATTAGGCAGCTTTGTTTGCCAATACTGAAAACTGAACTAACAAAAAAACAAAAAGTATCAGTATAAGTAAAACAGATTATACATTTATAACAAACCAATGCAGATTCAATATGGTTTTAAGAAGTTCATGTAGCAAGAACCAGTAATATAAAAAGGCCTAATCCTTTATTGCCGCCATCTTTTTTCTGACGTGACGATTGCCATTTACGGTTGACCTCTGGTCAGTCAGGGGTGGTTCGTTAGCGATTGCAGACCTATTGTGACCTGTATTCTGTATTTCAGTTTTAATAGTTAGTGTTGTGTTTAGTTTTGTATTAAGTAAGTTTTAGACTTAGTGAAGATGACATACAACATGGTGGTTGTGATTCTTAACTTATGCGTGTCACAACTCTCTGGTATGATTTGTTTATTTTAACCTCGTTTGTAATTATGTGTTAGGTTAGTTATTTACCTGAAGATGAATTCAGATTACAGATCTCAAAACGTAGTGTTACGAATGGTTTAAGACTGGACATAATTTGAAATATATTCATTTTTTAGAAACTGTCTTGTAAAACTTTTTGGAAAATAAGTTCCGAATGATCCCACTTTCACTCGCGTTTTTTAAATTTTAATAGTGTTCTTGAATTTCTAGTGCTCATGATTTGCATCCTGTACAGTGACAACACCATTTCTTGTATGTATCTTTTCTTGTTTAATGTTCCAAGTATATTTCCATAAAACGTTGTAAAATTTAGTCAAAAATCCTATTATTCTATCTTTTTATATGGGTAAAACTCAAAAAAATTAGAGAAAGTTTGACCGTGATCTGTAATCAAGATCGAGATGACCCACATCTAGGAAGTTGAGGAAGGCACGTCTCCAAAATGATAATACATATAAGAGTCAAAAAGTTCTTTTGTTAACACATATATCTAAAACAAAAATTCAACTATACGCCTATACAAGTGAATTGAATCATGCATTGCAAGCCCCTCCAAAAACTATACTGAAGAACTATGTAAATAAAATTATCGTCTACAAAGTTATAAAATAGTATTGTTTTGTCAACTTCCATAGAACACGATTGATATTATCAAGTTGCGTTCAAGAGGGAGAAAATATGTTTCAATAAGACAAATTGAAAGCATACACATGACAGTCTAAAACAAGTGTTAGTATAGTTATATAACGTTATAACGCACAACCATTTACTTTATGCTAGACTCAAATGATTGTTGCCGGATGAATTTTCTGCGCTTAAACCTTAACTTGCATTAAGGTCCATCTGGATGATAAGTAGAGATGTTGACCATACAATACAGTGCATAATGTACCAAGGGGTACAACGTGTTAGCTCAAAGTGACGTAGCTTACCAAGGTAAAGATTTAACACTACAGAGCTATCTTTAGTTTTAGCAACCTCGAGCAGTACGAATGAATAATGACTTTCTCGAGAAGAATTTGGCTTAAACACAATGATTCTCACTGACAGGAACTAGTACTGTATCCGTCATTACTTTCACTTTCTGTTTCTATATCTTTCCAGAGATGGTTTAGTTCAAACTACAAACTTTTATCGTATATAAACATTGAAAGGGCCTCAGTTCATACTTTCACTAATGGGTAGGCGACAAGATAAGATTTACATGTTAACAAAAGAAATACGAGTATTTTACTTACGATACACTCAATATATGTTATCACGAGAGTTAAATTTTATTTAAACACCCATTGGAATATTTACTGTTCTTATTTTCATTGTTTCTTGTGGTGAGGTAATGAGTAATTTTTACCGTTTTTTGTATTTTATTCTACCACATAGGATTTGTATTAAATTTAACTTTTTACTCCAATACAATTTTGGTATTACGAATAGAATTCTCTTTACGAATATAATTCTATTTAATCACCTCTTATAGCAGAATAAATAATTGTTTGATACAACACATGACTGAATAGTTGGTGTGTATTATATAGGTGGCATAGAATGAGGTGTTTGAAGAGTTATTACGAGGGACAGGGGGGATACCCATAATTATATAACATATGTATGTATTAATGCCCATAATACGGACATAATATTTACAATTGGTATCCATATTACTAGATTTAATTACTGTAGGAGGGACAACAAGAAAGTGTTTTACGTGCATCATTCTTGTCAGGGAAAGTTAGATATCAGTTCTTGAAAAAAATCCACAATCAGAACAGTAATCTCCGTTATGCAGCGCCATATATACGCTTTACACTTACTTGTATCATTTTCTCTTGCTGCTGTGCATGGCTAGTGTGCTCATAATGTCCAACATATACGGATTATACACATTTCTGGTAATGTAAACAAAATGCATTGAAGGTCGGACGATCCTAATTCAATGAATAAAATCTCTCAATTATTTTGCACGTAAGAACTCTAATCCAATTTAACATCGTAACAGATGTTCTGTCGATATCCATGTTTCTTCTCGTCTTGCTTTAAATTACCATTGAAATAATATATTCACAGAAATTCAGAAAATATTGTTAGTTTATTCCAAATATTTTCTGTCAAATATTCGCAGTATTCATTCATAGTTTTATATCATTATAAGCTAGTTTTACTGTGTGTGATTCTTTTATTCTTATGTGATAGAGCTTTGAGACTTAAAAAAGCTTTATAAAACATCAATGGAATGTTTGTCTTACTAGATGCGTTTTAGAAATACTGGTATTAACGATGTACACAAATATACGTGGAAACTTCTTTCTTTGCATTCATAGACTCCATTATAGCTAAGGGCAACACATTTTAAACTTATTTCATGACTAAACATGTTTATACAGAAAAATTATGGAGCATTATGTCATTTCAACGGGAGGTGAAGATATGAAAATGTTCCATAACCATTAAAACTAATGGTGGTGAAGTGGTTTCTCTATAATTTATGAGTGAATGGCGTATTTCCCGTAATTAAATAGGGTCTTAATTACTGCTCTTCAATTTCAGTAGCTATTAACAAGATTACAAGTGATTTTAATTTATTTTAACACTGTGCAGCGCCACTTACTATAATGTATTGCCTTACGTTTCTTCATTAAGATCGTTTACATTTTTGATTTTACAATGACGCAGTATTTTTCAGATTTTTTAAATCTCGCACTAACATTTTTATTAAAAAATATGTTTTAGTTGAGACGAGTACTATTTTTAAGTGATTAACAGATTGAGTAAAAGTAAATTTGTGTCATACGATATTTAAAGTGCTCACCACAGATAAATAGGATTTTTGTTTTCCATGTTTTGAAAGACTTACTTTTTCTTCATAGTGGAACATTTTAACTGTGTGCGATAATTAACAATAAAAATTACTATGCATTTTTAAACAGTTAAAGACAATTGCATGGACAATCTAAAAAAACAGTAACATATGATGCCAGACGTGCTGATTCTAGAGTTCAAGTGATGATTTGAGCGTGTACAGCTAAGCCTGCATATTTGTATGTAGGAGCACCTTATTCAACAAAAGGCAACGAATAATATTCCATATATGTCCAGTACTGCAGTATAGCTTTATTTAACAATAGCAGTATTGTTTTCGTTTACAATTCAAGTTTTTTACCCAAGTCTCAAATTATATACGACTCTATAGTATTATGTGTTCCAAAATTAAATTGAAATTAATAAATAATAGAAGTTACAGCAATATTCTATTATAAATAACCATCGTTGAATGTAGTTGTTTGTTTACATTTCTCTTCAATAATATGTACAGTAACACGAAGAAAGTATGGTATGCATCATGCCACCTCACACATTTTTACATAATAAGCGTAAGTTATATTGTAGCCTAAGTTATACGCGGGATATAAAAATTAAATAATAATTATAGTTTTTTTTACATATTACGTAATTTAGTCCGAAACTTAAAATAAATTTTATGAAATATGTGGTGTCTAAAAGCAAATTTTTATTTATGCATTTTAGGCTCTGCTAAGGAAATTGAAAAAGACCTTCACCTTGAAACTTAGAATACAAGATTTTTCGTTTATGCATAGTAAGTTCTAGCAAATTACCTGCAAACTGGTTTCAGTGTCCAGTAGTAATGACTGTTGATTTTTATGTAATTGGACTCGAACCCGGATCTCTCACTTGCCGGGTGAATGTGCTACCATTACACCACAGAACCCTTAATTTTTACGATTAAATTATTTTGTATTTGGTCGTATCTGTCACATATGTGTTTAAATAACCAAACTAACATAGGATCAGAAGACCAAATACCTGTAAAACGACTTTTATTTCCATAAATCAAGTTTTTATAAATGGCAATAGCCTAATTTTAGATATATATAAAATAAAAATAAAATTAGTATTTAAAACTCCTTTTCTGGTTTATAAAAAAAAGTAAGGATGTATGTGTGTGTGTGTGTATGTATGTATGTATGTATGTATGTATGTATGTATATATATATATATATATATATGTATATTATATATATTACATGGTTTGTTATTACTTGTTTGTTTGTTTCATAGGGTTTCAAGACATGTTGATTTTTTGATGGAAAGAATATTATAAAAGTAATATTTAAATTTCCAACTATATTATTTTTATTGATTAATATTTCTTTCTATTATTTAATCACAAAATAAACAGCTCTGTTATAGCAACAGTATAACAAACAAACCATCAGAAATGTTAACACTACTCCTTGATACTTCAGATTACAACTAGCACAAATGAAAATGGCGTCAGAATATTACCATGTGTTACAGTGCGGACTATAGTGTAATTGTGTATGAGTGCGATACATTGTGTAATTCATTTGTTGTTTTTGTTAAACTGTAATAGGAATTAGGCAAACATGAAGTAATCATCTGTTGATATTGAAAATAACTAGGGTTGGATGACGTATCGGATAGTGTATTGTTATCAGCTCAGAGCTTTGTGGACTTAATCCACTCGTCACAAAGTGTTTCAGTTACCAGTGTCAGTTGTAAAAGCAAGTGTCAGTGGATATATAAAGTTTCAACTGCTCTCTAAAGTCTCTTAAACTTCGAACAAAGTAGTATTTTACTTCAAAGTCACTTTAATTACCATTATTTAATTCTTTTGCACAAAGTTTGAAAACAAAATATTCCAACAGAAGGTCCTACTGAAATAGAATACTAATTTAGGTTGTATATTATTGAATCTTTCGTCTTCATGCTGTATATAAAGGTACTAACCCAATTATATACCAGAATCATTAGCATTTTTAAACTTAAATGTATAGTAAACTGTTATCTTTCACGTACTTGAACGTATATATATATACACGAGATATATTAGATTAAGGCTAACAGGAAATGTAGTAATTTTGCTAATAATAGTGAAGTAGATTTAACTATAACCAATGAAATTACAACAGCTACAGGGAATATTTTTTTTAAATATTTCAATATAATAAAAGATTTTCAAAGATTAAATATATTACTTTGAATCTGTTGAGAAAAATATGAGTTGAGTCAACCAAAACATTTAAACTTCATAGCTATCTTATCTCTAACGTGTAAGAACTTCATAAATAAAAATATTATTTATAAAAGATTTTGTTCTTGAGTTATTGATCTTTGATCTTGGTCTTTTTTTTTAAAAAAAAAGAGAGGCCGATCCCCTTTTAAGCCTTATTCTGTACGTCCTCATGGGCCACTGGCCTGGGCGAGGATCTTATCTAACAGAATAAGGGGGAGAGTCGATACAGTACGTGGTTGATTGTACTGATAAAAAGTGCAACGGTCAAAGATTTGAACCTGCGCTATCTCTAACTCAGACCCAAAGTCCAACGACTTTGACCGCTCGACCATCGGCAATCCCAATTATTTTTATTGTAATACATCTCTAAGGTCTTTTTTAGACAATAAATACTTTTATTTTCTTGATTTTGAAAACTTAATAATTTCCCTCTGTTATCATAAACTGCTCAATGTAATTTAATCAGAATCAATACACTGTACGACGTATTGTACCTTAATTTTCAAAGGTTTCAATGGAATAGTAAGTGACCAGAGAGAAAAATAATTTAGTTGGTTATTGCGTGATTTTGAAAGCTTTAACAAGCCCATATCTGTTATTTATTAATTTGGCCGTCAGATGATCGCTTAATGAAATCTCAGTAATATTTAACTTTCATTAAATCAAGTGTTATTTAATTTGGACATAATTTGATATACAGCAGTTGGTAATGAAATCGTAAAACCTGATAAATCATTATAAATTTATCAGTCTCTTGGAGTGTTGAAAAATAAATCTATGTTTATCGAACCGTAGCTGAGGCATGCGTGTTGATTTATTAATATATTTAATCTTGTTATATTTATCCCTTGATTTAATATATTACTACTTTTGTTTACTAAAAGATTTGGGTATAAAGCTATGTATAACTAATGCAAATTGTGTTGTTCTTTATGTTTTAAACTTACCATATTTTTGATACATGGCCATATATATAGTGAAATTTTTTGTTCAAACATCAAATATAATAAAATAATTACAATGCTCGTAATGGTACATTATGTATCTTATACACAATACCACTCATATTAGCTTTCTTTGAACAGTTCATAATGATATTTTAAAACTTCAGTACATACCGGATACAACAAATGCTATTATCTTTAATCCACAGTAACAACAAGTATAAAGCTAAAGACAACAAGGAATTATAATGTAGCAAGTCATAATAAACGTAACTTCAAGTCTTTGGACACAAACAACAACGAACTTTAACAATTAAATCAGCCAACTTGAGTTGCGGCAGCGAACTGACAATCAGGGATTCTTCAACGTTGAGAAAACCTTGATAATTTTCTTATCTTCATCCCTTCGACAATAATCTTCTTCCACTTTGTACTTTAACCACGTATTCTACATTCATAGAAAAACACTTTTAGTTCATCCAAACTCAGTACCAACTACATAACATAAATTTTATTTTCTTACACTGTGAGCCACTTTTCAGTCTAAAACTTCTTGTGTGGAACATTCTTTGTGCAATTTTATCAAATAATTACCATATAATAACAAAATGAACCATCAATCAGTTGTAAATTAGTTGATATACTATTTATTATTTTTTTAAAGGTGGATGTAGATAAGACCAATGCACATATTCTCAATAAATAAAGAAAATGAATAATATAATATTAAGTTTACTATGGCATTATTATTAAAAAGTTTAAAATTTAAAGCATTTCTTATCAATATACTTAATGAAGCCAAGCAAGCATTACTCATCATGAACTGATAAAATATATATCAAGGTTTAGCAGCCGGACTAAATTTTGACTTTTGAAAATTAAGTTAAAGATAATATTTAATTAAAATAAAACTGGTACAGTATTGATAGTAATTTAAATGTTTTAATGTCACTTGAGACATACATTAAATGTAATAGTCAATAACTTTTACCCTATCCCTCAGATAAGTTATTTATACAATAAGAACATTTTATGGAACATAAAAGCAAACAAAATATAGGAAAAAATAAATTTAAAATAAGCAGTGACATTTAAATTATTTATTTTAAGTATCAATTTACTCACACTTGTAGCAGTATAACTTTAGAAAAATATATTAGTTTGGAAAGTTATTAAATATAAATTTATTTATAAGTTATATCTGATTCCGTAGTTGTGTTAGCATTGTTTCACAGACAAATAAGATATACAACTAAGGAAGTCTGTGAAGCATAAAAGTCAAGCAGCGTCTACTTCTGGTATTACAATCTACATTTGGTCTAAGATTTCTCTCGTTCCGTAGTAGCATTTGGCTTACTCTCCCGATAAAGAAAATATTAAAAAAACTAATAGTTCTTAAACGTCTTCTTCTGTAACAAACCGTTTTTGTACGGTTGTAATATTATAATAACCGTATGACTTATTTGTAATGTCGGTATCATACTGAGAATATAATACATGGGCATGTCAAATTTCAACTTTCTATGGCAACAGGAAATTGACAGTAATAATATACTTATTTTAGGGTTTTAAATCATACTTTAGACCCTCTAGCAGGTTTATGTCAGAAAATTTATTTATTTCGTCTGATGAGGGCAGAAGGCACGTGCATTTAAAACTACATCAGCGGACAGGCGGACTCACGGACTGGACCGGCGATCTAGTCCTTACCATCGGGAAGTTTAAAGTGCATCTATGTACTTCTAAGTTTAGAAGAATACTTCAAATGCTGGAGATTTATAAAATTATTTTTGCATATTTTATTTAAACAATCCTGATTCCATAACGTAGCATTTCTTTAAAGAGGAGCTAAATGCTATGTTTCATTTTATTTTTGTAATATCAGACAAGTACAAAATCGTGAATGGTTTTCCTAGTACTGAATTATATTAAAATTACCAAATCATATAATAGTATCAATAATGTACGTATGCAATAAACTTATGTTGTACTAACACTTTTTGTACGTGTGAATTATATTTGCAGCGCAAGTTTTGAGTTTGCCTTGTGGCCACATAAAAAAATATATTCATACATTCATATGTCTGAAAAGTCTACTTGAAATGAAATGACAATTAAAATGAAATGAAATGAAAATTCCTTTATTTAAACAGGCAAAGTTAGGGCCTCATGGCCCTTTCTTACACTTAACCTGTCTGATCAATAATTATTAACAAATATTAACCAAATTAATAATAACATTAATCTACCTTACTAAATACATTAAATTAAACATTAATCTAAACTCTAAAAAATTATAAATATGATACTTCTAAATAAAAATATAATTATACAATCATAACACAAAATAATAATACAACTTCCATTTTTTAATAAGAACCACAAACTATAACTAATACCTAATAACAATAATTTATAAATATATAATAAGAATATTTTTGAAATAAATAATATATATGCAGTTTTGACTCACTCATACTCCTCACACACAATGCCAGCACCACACCCACAGACCCCTAGGACGGACCCGCCCCGACCAACCGTTCATGGTACAAACGTCTCAGTGCCGCCACAAACCGCCGATCTCCCTCAATGGAAGTGATTTCTGGGGATATATAATTTAATGTAAAATTAAATACTAATATTAAATACTGTATATACATATACATATACATATATATATATATATATACATATATATATATATATATATCAAGCTTGTATATATACTACTATATATACTACTGAACCTGGATTTATATTAACCACGGGCTCTAAGAATGTCAATACAAAATTTAATTACAATCGGTCAGGTCTTTCTCTTGTTACATTCAGCTTTTTTTATAAATGGCATTCAGAACATTACCGTTAACTCAAGAAATCTACAACAAAAATTAATACCAAATGATGTTGTATGTATTAGGATGGTTAGACTGCGTGCGGTTACATGTCACCTGTTTTGAAGCTCATGGGTATATTTTTGGATTTTTCCAAATATATTTATTCTGCATTTTCCTCTTGGTCATCATGGTAATCGATAAGACCAATATAAAAATATTCGTTAAAGCTCAGTCAAATCCCATGAACTTACAATCACAATCATCGAACTCGGTGTCCTCATATTAGAATTAACCTTCATACACAGTTTTAAGAGTATAGGTCAGTTCTTTTTGCGGACAGGTGATCAGCACAATCAGTTAATTATATGTGGTCGCAGGCTAGACCAGTAGATATAAGTCTGAAAAGCTATTGTGTAATCCTCTGGAATTAATAACTGCTATATAAATTTAATTTATACTTTATTTTTAATAATCTGATTAGTCCTCTATCTCTATACCAGAGCAAGTACAGTACACTCTACAAATTTAAGTGCTTTTATTCTTTATACCACAGATACATTTATAGGTGGTTTTATTTATTTGAATTGCATTTTCATTTAAAACCCTACATAAAATATTATATTATTATTATTATGTATTTAGAACATACAACATTTTCTTTACACTTGCCCTAATAAAATTGTCTTTCAGTAAAGAAAATATATAACGAACTACAAAGCTTTGTGGAAATATTTAAAAAATACGAACAGAATAAATAAATTAAAAGCGTAATTCACGAAATCTAACAAGGAAGGTCGATCATAATTCTATATTAATACGTAATATATCCGTACTTACACCATTGGTAGGCTTTGATATTTGTTTCACTATAAAAAGTATTTTCAATAGTTGTTGATTTTAAACATAAATTTCCCCACTTTCCATACTTTTATGAATTTTCGTGAAAATTTTCTTTGTATAAGTTAAAATTCATCTAATAAAATGATCATGTGAAATGAAAATATTGATTACTGAATATTATGTTATATTTAATTTAGAATACAGTATCAAACTCAATTACACACAATGTAGTGCTCGTGTATAGTTATAGGTACTTGTTTGTGTTGAATGTTGTTTCACTACCACTGGTTAGGACAACACAATATATTGCTTCCGCGTGCAAGTATCTCTAGCCTCCAGGTCCCAGACGAAAGTCGGGAGCACTACAATTTGCCGTTTTTGGTGTTTGTTTTTCTAAATCCGAGCTGCCCTACAATTCTTGTTGAATATTTACATTTTTGTATTTCTTACCTTTTTTTTCTATAAATCCCTTAATCACTCAACTTAAATTTCATTTACGTCATCCCGTTATTGTATAGTGCTATGCTTCAGTAGATATAGTTTTGATTCACCACCAAAAGGAGTTCTTGAGTTAATGATCCATAGATACTCTTGTCACTTCCCGGCCTTAGACTTTAATAAAAAATAGTACAACCTGAATTGTTTATTCTTTAGGGTAAAATGCACATTTCTATATATACTAGATAATAAGTCATGTATCACTTAATGGTGTGATTAAAAGTAGAGTAGGTTAACAATTAGGTTAAACAGCAATAATTTATATAAGGAAATGTGGAAAAAGAATTTAACTTATGTTTAGGACCTTGAAAATTATTCTTAAAATACATTAAAACAAGTAATATAACTTAATTTGACCTCGTATAATTAGTTACTCAAGACGTAAATAAAAAATGATTTTTAGGATATATGCTAATTATTTGCAATCTTAAAAAGCCCTTAAAATATTATCAACATAATATAATATAACATCTAGGAGTCTTTTCATTCCATTTTACGAGAAACTACCTTTTATTTAACAAATAGAATATAATTCCAGACAATAGCATGTCTTTAGTAAATAAGACAGCTAAACATGTGCCTTACATTCAGAGTAATTAAAATGTTAACATCAGAAATAATTACCTATAAATTTTACAAAATAAAATTTTTATAAAAATAAATGAGAAACATAAAATACATAAATTGGTAAAGAACTTGAAACATTTCATTTGTTTAGTTAGTTTTAAGCCATAGATCCGGCGACGTCGGTCTGACAGAACTTTTTTTTCCTTTTAGACAAAACCATTGCCAAACAAAGTTAAGTAAGTTTAATTTCTGATAAAAGAAGCTTATTGTAATACTACCAATGAAATTAACAATGTTTTAATTAATTATCAAACGTAACTCTCCAAAATGAGAAATGAAAATAAAAAAGGTAAGTTGTTCATAATATTAATTCTGTTAATTTGGGATTCATTAGGTTAAAATTAAACATAAATATAAAATTCTAAAACTATACATTCTTCTTATAGTTAACCATGATGGCAACGATAAAATAGCAAAAGTAAACAAATTTGTAGAAGAACTGGATTATTTTAAACTGGAGAATTTTATCTACCGTTGGGATGTATACATTTAATTTCTAGAAGATTTCATTTCTGTGTATCTGCCGCAAGACATCTCGATAGTAAAATAAGCTTTAGACTTGGAATTATATTCAGCCTCAGCCAAGGCTGTTGCACAACACGTCGTGTGGCTGACTTTTACCTTTCAGTACCACAGTTATGAAGTTAATTTTTGATCTGGTGGGTCTACCGTTAAGTATAATTTATCTTCGTTTCCATATATTATGATCTATGAACTATATGTTATTACCTTTGCGTATCTTAATGCTCTGGTCTGATTTGCTTATTTTAACCTAGATTCCAGTTATGCATTATATTTCTTATTCTAAGGGGAAATTAGATTTCTGTATCACTGTACAACGGAAAATATCCGAAAATCTTGTTTCCTTCACAACCCTTCCATCGTCAAAAACAAACTTTAATCAATGAATTGTACACCAAATCTGGACAATGTGTTAAAAACATTGTTCTACAGAATGTGTTGTAAGGTCCAAACTATTAAAGGTAAGCTACAGTTTATTGTGTATATACTTAACAAGCATCATCCGAAATGGTAGGAATTATGCTTAATCCTTCAAGCCTACTGAGCAGATAATTAAACCTCGAAACGTTATCATTGTGACGTCCAAATTATTCGTCCCACTATTCACCAAATTAGTGGTTTGGCATTACGGTGGAGGCTCTTACACAATTCATACGTTCATGGTACATACCTCGTTGTTGTTCAGTCAACAACAACGTCAACTTTTATTAAAGTTTTTACTTTTTGATTTACTTGGATTTTAATTTAGTAGGCTAGTGCAAATTTTAAATATAAAAGCTGTACCTCCCATACATATAACTTATTTTCCAAAATAATAGTAACGACAACGATCATTATGATAACGTAATTTTATTAAATTAACTGACTAAAACATTTAATGTTGTATAATTCCGAGGTATCATATAATTTTTATCCAAATTGTAGAAATATGAAGTTCGCTAACATAAAAATATAACTTGAAACCAGTATAGTTATTATTGTACTTATTCTTTCACACCTCACAACTTTTAATTATTAATAGAATTTATTATATATATATATATATATATATATATATATATATAAAGCGATGGTGAACCCTATTACTCAAGAGACTATAAAATTGTCCTTTCTGCCTGTGTGTCTGCCTATATTTCTATAGGCTTCAAAGTTTACATGAAGTTTCATTATTATGCGGGCAACGTTGGAGTTCGAATATGGTGTATGTCACCACATGTAAATCAAAATTTTGGGATTGGTCTGACCTTTATAAAATATTTTCACATTGGTTTTAAAGGTAAGAATAATGGCAACGAGAAAAAATCAAAATAAATACATTTCTTAACGAACTGAGAACAACCATGTCTGATGTCAACATGACATTGTTATCCATATAGTGAAGGTAAAAACAATACAGTATAAAAACTAATGCCAAGGTCTGGTTTTAGTACACTCAAGCGTTGTAGTACCCTTTCTAGCTCACTGAAACGTATATTTTTTGAACACAGCTATGAAACCCAACTTAATGAATCGTTAATACACCTGTTAATACATCTTGAGGGAAGATATCTCGAGAAGATATGTTTCATTTTGAATGAAAATTCATTTCTACTTAGAGGAGAAAGAGTTTTATGATGGTTCATGTCCAACGATGTAATTTGGCTTAGCGTCATCGAAGCCTATTTATCACTCAGGAGGCTTACATAATTCTTCATTTGTGTATTGTAGAATGTACAAATTTCTTCTCTGAATGAATTTTGCTCCATTTTTTCGCAAAAAATGTCAATAATTTAGTAATCTACAAATTTGAACTTTTGCATGGAATCTCAGGGAAGCCTGTTAAGTAGAACGTTGAAGCACGTACTCCTACCTTGATGTACTGAAGCTTTTTTAGCGTAGTTTAGTTGCAATCATATTTTCTCCTTTCTATTTTAATATGTTACATATTGTTTACATGTCTTATACAAACTTATTTTGAACTGGACAGAGAAAACCAAATTATTTTTCTTTACAGCGGCAAGATTCAAGATATTAACTTATTTAATTGGGCTTTATCTCAACATCAGGACTGCACAGAATAGAAATTTGACAGCAGGATAGAAAGACAAAGTTTTAGAGTAAACAAGTTGCCGCATTCAGAAGTTGTCATGTAAGTTAGACCTCTGGCACCAACTTTAACAAAAGGAGAGGGTTATACGGGAGATTCATTCATTGTGTTCGGTTCTTAGTTTCAAGCCACAATAGTAATTTCGTACCAAATTATTTATTTTGTGATTACTATAGAACATATAGTTCCATCATTTTAAATCTTACAAAACGTTATGTCTTTTTAATGTTTTATAATAATCTACGAATAACATAAAAAACGTAATTTTATTAGTTAACCGTATATTTTAACAAAACTAATGCTCTCAACATTATATTCCGTAATAGCTTAAGTTATTTTGATGTAAATTTTACCAATAAATTTGGTTTCACAAATTTAAAATATTGAATACGGTTCTTCTTGTCAAGTACCGTAGCAGAGGTTCCTTTGTTGTCACGACGAAGAAAAATATATACATACCTAGGATTGAAAAACCTACATCAGTTAAAAGGTTTCTACATCGGAAGATTTAAATTCACTTGCAGTGCCCTAGTTGAGTTTGTATTGTTTCCCAATAAAGAAAAAATGGAGGTACATAGATAAATCAAGGACTGAGAAGCCTATTATGATATAGGGAAAAATCCTACCTACTTCTGGTATACGGTAGAAATTCTTATTAAGTTGATAAAGACTTCCAAAAAATATTATATAAGGTTTACGTTTTAGAAGTTGTATTATTTTTCGGGTTTTAGTCTGGAAAAGAGTAATTCGTTGAGGTACTTCAATGTTCGTTTTTTCCAGTATTAAAATGCTATATCTCAACGTCAAGGAAGCTCACCAGTTTGGAGTAAGAGGTGTGAAAACAATCACAGCCTTTTTCTTTAAGTTTGGTTTTATAACAGTGTTTAAATAATACTAACAATGTATTAGGTGTTTAGTTAAGTAACTGGCGCTATCTGGCATATAATTTAGATATTAAGTTTTTATTTGCTACTTTCATCACACAGCTGCTCAAGAATTCTATATACTTAATATTTAATAAAATTTAAATGTAAACCGATGGTTCAGCCTATTTTAACTGAAAGTGTTAACTGGTGTTTAGTGTCGGTTAAATTTAGCTCATGAAATATATATATATATATATATATATATATATATATATATATATATATATATATACATACATACATACATACTTCTTTTCTGATAAAAAAATATTCCAGGTAACATTTCTAACCTTTCTCTTCATATAAAACTTTCTCGGATTTTAATGAATATTGCATAAAAAGAATTAGCCTAAATTTTACAGGTGATGTCAAGACTTGTGCTTAGTAACGCATTTTGCGATTTATTTATATTTATAAGATACACTAAAAGTGAATTTGAAAAATAAAATAGTAACACTTTGTGAACAAGTTGAAAATCTGGAAAATAAAAGTTCTAAGAAAGAAAAATAACTAAATAGTTATTTAGTTATTAAATAACTATTATTTAATAACTTAAACCTGAAGAATTTGTTTGATTATTTTTAAATATGAAGACCTCATTACTATTCAATATCTAGCTTATTGAGTATGGCGATATTTGCACGAAAAAATGTAAAATTATAGATAATATTACATGCTATTCTGAAGAAGAAAGAACAGATTTACTTACTTCATTAGATCATTGGAAGCACTGTTGAAATCTATTCTACAAATGTTAGTATAATACATACATTTTTTTAATATCCTTTACTACAGCAACCATTTAATATAAAAGTATTTTTTTAATAATCCCGACGCCACGTTGAGTTTTCCTCCTTCCCACGATTAAGGAAATATGCTAAAAAGTCTTTTCTGTGGTGATTGTAGTTTCCTTCGATGTTAGTATTTTATTTCCATAGCTGATTATGCCTTTTTCCCGATCAAGAAATGATGTATTTATGCATATGCAGCTCTGAGAAGCCTAATCTTGTCCAAAGACAGCTTATAATATAGGTTTCATAACAGTCATTAAATGTATAGTAAAAATTAGACTACAATGTATCTTAGATCTGTATTGTTACCCGCTGCTTTGCACGCAGTTTAGTAGGCGTTGCATGTGTATAACCACTGCTGGTCATATTTGATTAAATTATATTTCCGACACCAATGTTGAGTTTTCCTTAATGCCACGGTAAAGAAAACACGTGTATGTTTATAGACCCTGAAATTTAAATTCTTCTTAGTATGTTTTGTTCCATACTTGATTTTGTCTTGTTTCCCGATCAAGTGAATATATATCACAGATCAGATAAGCCTACTTATGTCAAAAATGAACTAAGACGTGTTTTATAAGTCTTTAAATTTATATTAAAAGTTAGATAGTTACTTTTTTAGATATAATACTTTATATTTGATCAAAATGCACAGTACATTAACAATGACACGATGCATTTATTTCTTTATATCCTGAAAAATATTGTTAATACTTTTGAAAATTTAGAGCTGGAATTTTTATTATATTACATTAGCTCAAAACTACAGTCCAGCAAACTTTCGTGTAGCATAGTTCTTGTCGAATGCTTCAAAGGGATTCGTGGTTTCTAATTCTGACCATTTTGTGTCTTAAGACATTTTGTAAAGAAGATGAGTACTTACCTAGTCGCTGAAGTCTAAAAAGGCGAGCAATATAATGGTTAATTAATATTTTAATTAATATTTAACAACTTTAAATACCAATAGAGAAATAATAATACTTCACCTCGAAACATATATAAGATTTGCCATAAAAATGTTCATATTTTTATACCTATAACTGAAATATATAAATAGTAAAAAGTAAAATCCATATATTTTAGTGATGTCATTTTATTGTACAAATATGTAGAATATTATGTTAAAGATTGCAACTATTTTGTGGACTAAAACTAAACACTATACTGTAAATTTGGAGTGAAAAACTGAAAAAAGTTCAAAAGTTCAATTTGGACCAGATTTACAAATTATACCCAAAGACAAAGTTTCATATTTTATATATTGATAAAGTTAACAAACTATTTTTTATAACAAAAACCTTAATATTATTTTTCTGAAACCCATGTTTTCAGTCACTGTTTCCTTATAAATCTAAAACTTTCAGAGCTTTAGCTACCACATTTTTATAGATTATTAAGAACATATGTACCAGTTCAATAACATCATTTCTTATTTTATGTAATAGTCCAAATTTTTGGCCAGTACCTACAAAGTAACAATACAAAAATACATTTTCATTATTCTTAACATCTCAATGGATTATCAAATAAAGTTATCAAGAAATTTTAGAACTAAAACAATATACACTGAATGGAGCGTTACACATAAACAATATAGGTTTTCCACAGAAATGTGGCATATCTTCATTAATAGTGTAATCAGGCACACGATATATTACAATAGACAATAACAATAACGTGACAACAAAACCAGATTGAGGTCAACTGATGAATGCAGCTTGTTTTATTTAATGACGTCAGGGATGTTTCACAATAGCATTCTGTTCCACAAGTGTTCTATAATAATATAGGACATAGTAAGTTAACATTCCTGTTTACTAAAGTCTATTTATGTGGTGATAAAAGGGCTTTGTTCACTATTTGATGTTTTACAACATTCTGAAGTATAATCTGCTAGAAAACCTCAAAATCGTTTTATCCTTATTTAGTTTTATTTTATATAATACATATTTTCGCAACCCTGTTACTCGTTACCGGTTCATATAAGTTACAATCGATGTTCTTGGAACTAAATTTGGCGGATTCACAACCTACTTGGCACGCTTATTAATGTTTTCTTTCGTGAACTTTGTAGCTTCCGTTCTTGATGCCGAGTAATGTTTCGCGCGCTTTGTCCGTAAGTAAATTTATATTTTCATATTAAAAATTAGACCTTTTCATGTGAGACATCTAATTTTGAATCTAATATACAGGGTGTCCAGCAACCATTCGAACAAACTTTGCCACATTGTTCAGCAGGCCAAAACTAACAAATAATGCAATACAACAGGTGCCCTATTTCACTTCGTTTAGCGTCCGTCTGTCTGTATGTGTTTTTTTTTTGGGGGGGAAAAAAATTACTACTCAAAAACCACTTAAGATACAGAATTCAAACTTAACAGTTATTTTAATCTAGTGTTGGTCCTTTTCAGTGAAAAAAATAAAACAAATATCTCATTGCATTTTAAAATGGTGGCCGTTCAAAATTTTCGAATTGTATTAGCTTTGAAACGGCTACTTTGACAACAAATTCGCGAGGATAACTTTTTTTAGCGTATTTTATTACCAATTCAACAATTTATGTTTCAAAAAGATTGAATAACAAATAACTGAGTTACAGCACCAAACGTAAAAACAGGTTAAATCAATGCATTGCAAGTACATACAACAATGTAGTGGATTTTTACGAATAAACTTTTTAAGGTTCTGAAATTTAATATTTATTTTTTAAATTTGTTTGCATGTATCTGATACATTACCTAGTGATTCCATTTGCCTTCGTTTTGGAGCCTATGTTTTCGCTTGTTTCTCGAACTGTTGTTGTGTTGTATTAGTATAACACACCAGTTCACCTAAGTAATAATTTTAAGTCTCGAAATGTTATCACCGATTAAAACAAATATATCACACAGTTACATATGACATTTTATAAGATTGGTAATCTTACGTCAAATCATGATGATTCTATATTTAAAAATAACTGAGTTGTTAGCAAATAATGGCATGAATATATCCATATTGGCAGGATTTTATATTTCTTCTATAGAGTAATGTAGAAACTAATGTATACACTTGCTTTATCTACTACAATAAGGGTTAAAATACTTTAGTTCCTTAATCCATGTTACAAAATAAATGTTCAAAAGGGATAATATTTAATGATTGTTTTATATTTGTGTAACTGCTTATGTAGGCACGCGTGCATGCGATTCGCGTGCAATTTAGTAATAGCAAAATGTGCGAATATAGCCTAAATTAATTCGTAAGTGAAAATATCAGATCAATTAAAAAGGAGAGGATGTACCTGTACTATGATGGTACTACATAATAACTGCATCATGTAGTATCTATACAATTTTTTTATCACTTCAATTTAAGAATTTGTTCATCCAGCCTGCAGAGGTGCCGCAGGTGAGGCGATGACAGCTCAGATAATAGCGCACTGATGACAGCACTGCGGCTACTGCTGGTTATTAATGATTACAGCTTTTGTGTTGGTGAAAAATTAGTGTATACCACAGCATATATTTTAATATTCTTCTGTGCCCAATTAATGGGCTTGTGCAGGTTTTAGTTTTACTCTTTCACTTTAAATGTTGATTATTTCTTCACTGATAAAACTGTGTTTGTGTATCATGTATGAATATATTATACGGTCTACTAACGCTTGCATTTGGTTCGATACATGTATAAATTATACAATACGATAAAAACGATTTTACAAAAGATTCATTAATGAAATGAATAAAAACCAAATTTCTGGTTTTGTGATTTGTTTTTCCGTGCTCGTAGTCACATATTTTTGATTAAGTATGTAAACTATGGCTTAATTTAGGGTAAGTTTAATAACTGTGTAAAACACGGCTATACTAACACAAACTATATATTATTGTATTGTTACAGTCATCCGTTTTATATTTTATAACTATGTATATATTGGAAAAAGAAAATTTGTATGTTATATCCATTGTTATACAGTCTGTTAATACTATTATTTTACGTGTATTTAAAAATATTATATGTATATTGGTCTGTACCGTGGCTTTTGCCATCTGGTCAACATTTTGATTTTACAAAATAATACAAAATAGACTGAAACCCTATTTTAATACTTTACGCATAATAGTTTTTATACTACACATTTTTAAAATTCAGAAGATAAATGAAGGCCATTTCGAATATTAATAGTCATATATTCGTTGTTACTATGCTCTAGGAGCAAGGGTTTTATACATTTAAAATGCTTTAGAATCCTTGGGTAAGTTACAAATGGCGATCGTCACGGCGAGAAACAAGATGGCGGCCCTTTTTTATTATTGGTTCATGCTAGATGAACTTCTTAAAAACATACTGTGTCACCGTGTTTGTTTATTACTAAATATCTAATTTGTTTAATAATTTTTATTTTCTTTTTAGCTCATTTTCAAGAATTAGCAACCAAAGCGGCCTAATCTCGACTGATGGTTGACTGATTGGTTGGTCTGCCAATTTAATGTATGTTGCCTCTATTAAATTTCTTTAAAAAAAATGTGGGTCCCGATGTATTACGTTGGTTTCATCCCGATTCATATGGTGGTCTTCGGACCAGCAGTGGTGGCTATTTTTGACTTTCTGTGCGATCCTTTCTTGTGTTTTTTTGTGTTCTTATATCCTTATAACACAAAATTGTTACAACCATTTGAATCATAACATATTCACAAGAACGCTTCCAGCAATAGTGAAGGTTTAGATAATATAGAAGTCCTACATTTCTATATGAAGAAAGGAATGCAAAGAAATTTCCAATAATTTTACTGCGACCACCACCTCATTCAATAGTGCCAGAACAGAGAAGTAGAGGAAATCCGTTGTAAGTTTGGACCTTACAATCGGCAATCGTAATGCTTAGTTAATTTAATACATTCCATAACAGATTTCAACTTCATTTATATACTCAGAACCTCCAACTCATCATACCAGACATTCGGCAATCAAATAATTGATAAATCAGACAATCAATGTTTTTTATCAGCTGGCCTCCATCAAGGTGTCCTAACCAGTTTCTGTGAAAGAACCTTGCACGCCTACTTAGAAAACCTACGCCACCTACCTAAAAAACATGCCAACCAATATTTCTCCATAATTGATCACGTAAAATACCTACAAATTCCTATTTTGATTTCTTATTATTTTCAAAAGCAGTCTTTCGATCAGTTCCCTGTCTATAGAATTCAAAAATAGTTAAAGTTATTCCTCTTTGTCTTGCTGATAATGCATACATGCGAAGCAAATAAACCCAATGAATTAATAATAAATAAGTTCATGAAATCCTCATTTACGATATTGTTTTGCCCATCCGCAGTGTCTGTATCCTATATGGAAAAACCTGATTTCATATTTTTCGCAATTGTTTTGACTAGGTCCTGGCACTTTACATATTTTATTAATATTGGGTATACAAGGAAACCTTTAACATCGGATATGTTTCTGGAGTTCTGGAGTTTATTTTCCGCTTCGGTAAAAAGAATTTCTGGTAAAACTTTATCACCTGATTTTTTTATCCATTTCATGTGCAGTTTGTAATCTAGGATAAGTGTCCACTTGATAAATTTTTACCTTACATTAAGAAGAGTGGTGTTGTACAGTGTCTCTTGTAGGAAGTTGTTTTCCTAACTTTTGATTGATGAACAATTTTTTTCTCTTTTGCGTTAAGATACACTGTGTATATAATTCTGTTTACTTATCCCTCTAGTTATGACATTCACGAAAGAATATTTTTGTTATGTATAACATTAGTATAGATAATTTAATAGTTCAATGAAATTAGTCCTAATAAGTTTTTTTTTTATCTAGTAAGTATTTTATGTATTTTTTCATCTAAAAAAATTAATAAATATGTACATACGACCAGTTTTTGCTGTAAAGTGTTTATTACACTTAAATCAATATAGTGTTATGATACTCAAATTTCTTGACAAACTTAATATCTTATAAGATTGAATTATAATTGTTAAATATTATTCGTTTTTATACATGAATCCTTAACATCAATAAAAATTACAAAGCAGTGAAATGGAAGCAAAACCGGGTAAAACAGTTCACCGTAACATATCGGTATTGTCCGGTATATTGTTATATCCTGTTGGTGTCACGGGAGCAATGCTCCAGGTGACTAGTATAATCTGTAGCCAGCACGGTAGTATTATCAGCTTCACCGTATTGTGTACGGTCCCATTGGAGCTGTCAAAACTTACGGTTAGTATAGAAAATGACAACTATATTCTTGTATTTCTTTATTTATGGTGATTGCATATTTTACATTTATCCAATATTTACAACTTAGGTAATGAAATTATATTGACTTGCTTGAAAGAACAGGTCGGTTAACTGCATATACTTTTATAACAACTACAGCAATGGTGAAACTAAATATACATTAATAGTAATATCGTCTAAATGATTACCCACAAGTTACAAACAATCAGCAGCTGTCTGTTAGTCATTAAGCAAAGCAATATTACAACACAAACGAAGGGCTCAGACTTTTATGTATTAGATAATGAATGCAAGGCATTTATACAGTTGTATATACCTTCATGTGTGCGTTAAAAACACATATAAAAATTGTTCAATACACTAAGAATACTTTCACTTTTTAATTCAACTATGTCGTTGAACTATCAGTATATTATAAGCATCACTTATTCTGGTAAAATGTATTCTAAATACTTATGCTTTGGATTAATTTAAGTCTACTATAATAAATTTTAGTCATCTTAAAATGGATGGCTGTAAGATTTTCTTTATTGATGATTACTAGATATTATTGTTATTTATGTCCATATAAAGTTAAGTCAATGTATGTATAAGAGTTTTAAATAAAACAGATTGTAATCTCAATAAACTCAAACCTTATTTGTAACCTTAGAGTAACACTTTATTTACGTGGAATTAAATACAAATAATACATACAGTAATTATTCACCATTGCGGCCAACAACTGCTTCTAATTTTCATGTAATAATAGAGTATTAGTATAAAGGGAGAGTTTATGTATAACTGGTATACAAGCATAAACATGTGTGTATGCATAAACATTAAATATATAATAATGTATAATATAATTCACAAGCTATGCTTCTTATTGTATGCACGATAGTCTGATTATTAAGTTATTGTTATATAAATACAAATTATAGGGATAGTATAAAAAAGTATAATTCGCTTAAGCAATTCCCATATAACACTGTCACTTGGACAGCGATATTATGCTAAATTACTTACAAATATAATAAGCCAAGGCAAGACTAATTGAAAGCTATGCAGCGATAAGGAGTTCATTGTACAAAACGAATTTCATTATAATTAAATAAATCAATTTACACAGAGTATAATTTACATGTATACGAGTATGTCAGAATTGCATATTGGTGAATTAACTAGTTCTGACATTGCTAATTACATTTTAACATTCACGCAAGCATACAGAATTAATATACATGTTTACATTTTCAATTAATCGAGGCAAATGGCAAGAAAATGTATAGTGGCTTCCATATTTTGCATCATTTAACATCCTATCACAACGGTTTTAATTACAATACCAAAGAAACGTTCTACAATTTTTATCTGAAGTATGCATCAGTCTCTTTATTCATTCTTTGTAATTTTGTATGTAAAACATATTTTTCCTGTCGATAGAAACTTTCTATAGGAATCCTAATAATTTTATAAATATGAAATTGCCTTTGTTTGTTTGTTTTGTTTTCACGCATAAACTATTCAACTTATTATACTGAAATCGTACATGGACATTATTAGGGTCCATAGGAATTCTTATTTTAAAACTCCCTTCGAACCCTACTGGTCTCTAAAGAAGCAAAAGATCTCATCTTGATCTCTAAAGTTGTGTAATATAAAATGAAAGAGCCTGTTAAATGTAATCAACTATTCTGTGTAAACACTGTATTATGACAGCTCGACATATGATTATTTAATTTAACCACTATGTAAATTATAATATTTATATTTAATAATTTAAGCAACTTAAATTCTGTTCTCAGTTGTAAGATGTATGTATACTTTCTTCATCATGACTTGTTGTAGCAAACTCAACTATTCGAATCTTAAAACAAAAGGAGATTGCAAGAAACTTAAGTAGACTATTTTGACAGAATTAGTTTTGTGACATCTAGATATGTAAGTTATATATTTTCTTGATCGAGACAGTAAAGCAGCTCACATGTCACAGCACATATATAAGACTGTAAATTTTGACAGCGTGAAGTAGGCACTCTTTCGTGTTTGAGCAAAATAGGCTTCTCGGGTCTATATGTTTACATACATTATATTTATCAGGACAACGTGGGAATTCTAATATGGAACTGGAGTACTTTTCTTATGTTTACAAACACACACACCCATGTCATACATATATATATATATATATATATATATATATATATATATATATATATATATATATATATATATATATATATATGACAATAGCTGGAAATAAGCGGATTTTTTAAACTAAAGACCTTTTTTGAGATGATTATATTAAATTTTAAAAAAAATTATTTTCTTGATGGGGGCATCGAGGCAAACTCAGTTGTTCTATCGAAAATATAATTAATTTAAATCAAAAATACTCCTATGCACGCCAATCTTGATATAAGAGTTAGCTCCCGTCTAACCATGAGCACTGAAATAATATGAACCTGATCATATGTCTACTTACTTTGAAAATATCGTACAGCACCATCATATTACATAATAAGTGCTTTGAAAATGTACACTACGGACTTTGATTACAAAAAAAACCTCTTGCGAAACCGCGGATAACAACTGGTATATAAATAAACACTTTTTATGGCGATAAAATCAATAATATAAAAATAAACTTGTTACTGAGAGTACCCTTTCTAACTAAATGAAATAAAATACACCACATCCCTGAAATAATTTTTCAAACAATTTAAACACATTGGATATTATTAAGTTTTTATAAGATTGAATATCCATATATATCCGAAATATTATCCTTGTATACTGTTATAGATATATTTTTCTAAGACATTAACTTTGAAAACTGTAATTGATGCTATTTTGAAATTTCAATTTCGCTGTAATTGAAATTTCGCCAATATCTTTATGGAGGAATTCGAGCGAAAAGCTTTGGCTTCAGCTCAGTTCAAACCGAAGATTTGGTGGAGGTATGTGGATGATACCTTTGTTATTTTTTCTCATGGAGACATTGAATTAAATAATTTTTTGAATCACATTAATAGTATTTCTCCTTCCATCCGCCTCACAATGGAAGTGGAAGTCCAAAACAAGCTTTCCTTTTTGGATGTGTGTGTATTAAGAGATAGGGATGTCCTTAAGACAACTGTTTTTCGAAAGATAACACACACAGGAAAATATTTAAATTATCAATCCAACCATCAAAAATCTGTCAAAGAAGGAGTAGCCTACTCGTTGTTTGATAGAGCAAAGAGCTTGTGCTCAGATAAAGATGGACTAAAAGAAGAATTTAAGAAAATTGAATCGGATCTCAGAAGCAATGGATACCCTCAATTAGTAATTAATAAGTGCAAACGAACCAGAAGAATCATTCCTGAGTCAGAAAAACAGATTTGTGATAAATTTGCGTTTATGTCAATCCCTTATGTGCCGGGATTATCGGAGAAAATTAGAAGAGTAGGTAGAAAGTACAACATTAGAACCGCGTTTAAAACACACAACACTCTTAGACAAAGTCTCGTAAAAACAAAACCAAAAAATGGCACACAGGATTCCAAAAACTGTGTTTACAGTATAAAATGTAGCTGCAATAGGGAATACATAGGCGAGACAAAAAGACCACTAAACGTAAGGATAAAAGAACACAAAGAAAACACGAGAAAGGGTTTCACAGAAAAGTCAAAAATTGCACACCATTGTTGGTCCGAAGACCATCATATGAATTGGGATGAAGCCCACATAATACATCGGGAACCACATTTCTTCAAAAGGAAATTAATTGAGGCAACATACATTAAATTGGCAGACCAACCAATCAGTCAACCATCAGTCGAGATTAGGCCGCTTTGGTTGCCAATTCTAAAAAATGAACTAAAGAGAAAACCAAAAGTATCAAACGGATCGGATATTTGTAATAAACCAATGCGGAGTCACAATATGGTTTTAAGAAGTTCATCTCGCATGAACCAATAATAACGAAAGGGCCCATTCCTGTTCCCCTTCCCTTGTATTTCCGCCATCTTGTTTTAGCCAGCCGTCACGATTGCCATTGGCTAGTCCCTCTGGTCAGTCGTAGGTGGTCAGTAGACGAGTGAAGACGCATTGTGACCTGTATTCCGTAGTTTACTTTTAATGATTAGTGTTTTTTATAGTTATGTATTAAGTGCATGTCTTTAGTGTTAGTGAAGTTGACAACAACATGTAGGTTGTGATTCCTGACTTAGGCGTGCCACAACGCTTTAGTAAGATTTGTTTATTTTAACTTAGTTTGTAATTATGTATTAGGTTAGTTCTTTACCTGAAGAAGAGATCAGATTGCAGATCTCGAAACGTAGTGTTACTGTTTTCTTGTTTCACTGAACGATGGCAAATGTCCGGAAAAATCCTGTTTCCTTCACAATCCTTCCATCGTCAAAAATAACCTTTAAACAAAGAATTGATTCTCGGTACGGACCCGGAACCAGTAAACAAATCAAAGACCTTGAGAGCTTGCATCTTAAATTAACTAAACACATTAATCATTTAACTTTCTTGCATAAATGTAAGGTTGAAGACCTTATGCCTATAGGGTTAACTCTAAAAACTCCTTTTCATAGTAGGAAAGCCAGTAAAATTTTGTCTTCTGCTTCTAAATCTTTACTTAAAGAAAGAATTGCATATCATCATCGTGAAAGATACCTCCTCCAAAATAGTATTGAGTGTAAAAAAACTGAATTAAAAACACTGATCGGTACAGAATTCAACAACATTCTCGAAAGCATCCAAAATAGATGTATAAACGTTTCTGAAACAGATAAGAAAAAGAAAATCTCCAAACTGGAAAAAATTAGGCCTAAAAATGTGATTTACCTAAGGATAGCAACGTGAATACGGATGCAAATAATAAAAATGTAATCAACCTCTCTTCAAAAATCCTGAATGAAGCGGAAATATCAGTCTTATCCAAGGGTTTAAACTTTTCTGTGGCACAAAAATCGGTAAAGGCACTGGATTTCGTAACTGGAATCGAGTCGGCTGTTTCACAGTTACCTGAGGAACAGGGTGACCGGTTTCGTTGTGAGGCCAGTCTTTTACTCAGAAAAATTCCTCCCACAAAACCCAATTTGACAATAGAGGAGAAAAAGGCCAGGTCGATCCTTGGGAAAGACGACACGGTCAAAATCTTACCTGCCGACAAAGGCAACGCTACTGTGGTACTTGACTCAGTAGCGTATAAAGAAAAGATTGCGGAAACTTTAAATACTGGCAAATATACAGTTTTAAATAAAGACCCGACTGATTCATTTGAACGCAAAGTAGCAAACACCTTAAGAAAACATAAAGAATTTTTTTCAGATAAATTTAGATCTAAATTAACTCCTCACCACTCAAAAATCCCCCATATGTATGGCCTTCCCAAAATCCACAAACCTACCATCCCTCTTCGGCCCATCATTAGTTCTCGTGATTCACCTTGCAGGGAATTGTCTAAAGTCCTCTTGGACATCTTAACGCCATTGGTAGGAAAAAAACTGACTCTTTCATCAAAAATTCCAGGGATTTCGTAGAGAAGTCAAAATCCCTAAAGTTGACTGAAACTGACAAACTGGTAAGTTTTGATGTCGAAAGTCTATTTACAAATGTACCAGTTCCAGAAACTCTCGGAATTATTAAATCACGTCTCAAAGAAGACCAAACATTAAAGGATAGAACTAAACTTCCCGTGCCAGTAATTATGGAACTGTTAGAACTATGCACTCAATGCAATTATTTTGAGTTAGAGGGTAAAATTTACCGTCAAGATGAGGGGATGGCAATGGGTTCTCCACTGTCTCCTATTTTCGCCAATATCTTTATGGAGGAATTCGAGCGAAAAGCTTTGGCTTCAGCTCAGTTCAAACCGAAGATTTGGTGGAGGTATGTGGATGATACCTTTGTTATTTTTTCTCATGGAGACATTGAATTAAATAATTTTTTGAATCACATTAATAGTATTTCTCCTTCCATCCGCCTCACAATGGAAGTGGAAGTCCAAAACAAGCTTTCCTTTTTGGATGTGTGTGTATTAAGAGATAGGGATGTCCTTAAGACAACTGTTTTTCGAAAGATAACACACACAGGAAAATATTTAAATTATCAATCCAACCATCAAAAATCTGTCAAAGAAGGAGTAGCCTACTCGTTGTTTGATAGAGCAAAGAGCTTGTGCTCAGATAAAGATGGACTAAAAGAAGAATTTAAGAAAATTGAATCGGATCTCAGAAGCAATGGATACCCTCAATTAGTAATTAATAAGTGCAAACGAACCAGAAGAATCATTCCTGAGTCAGAAAAACAGATTTGTGATAAATTTGCGTTTATGTCAATCCCTTATGTGCCGGGATTATCGGAGAAAATTAGAAGAGTAGGTAGAAAGTACAACATTAGAACCGCGTTTAAAACACACAACACTCTTAGACAAAGTCTCGTAAAAACAAAACCAAAAAAATGGCACACAGGATTCCAAAAACTGTGTTTACAGTATAAAATGTAGCTGCAATAGGGAATACATAGGCGAGACAAAAAGACCACTAAACGTAAGGATAAAAGAACACAAAGAAAACACGAGAAAGGGTTTCACAGAAAAGTCAAAAATTGCACACCATTGTTGGTCCGAAGACCATCATATGAATTGGGATGAAGCCCACATAATACATCGGGAACCACATTTCTTCAAAAGGAAATTAATTGAGGCAACATACATTAAATTGGCAGACCAACCAATCAGTCAACCATCAGTCGAGATTAGGCCGCTTTGGTTGCCAATTCTAAAAAATGAACTAAAGAGAAAACCAAAAGTATCAAACGGATCGGATATTTGTAATAAACCAATGCGGAGTCACAATATGGTTTTAAGAAGTTCATCTCGCATGAACCAATAATAACGAAAGGGCCCATTCCTGTTCCCCTTCCCTTGTATTTCCGCCATCTTGTTTTAGCCAGCCGTCACGATTGCCATTGGCTAGTCCCTCTGGTCAGTCGTAGGTGGTCAGTAGACGAGTGAAGACGCATTGTGACCTGTATTCCGTAGTTTACTTTTAATGATTAGTGTTTTTTATAGTTATGTATTAAGTGCATGTCTTTAGTGTTAGTGAAGTTGACAACAACATGTAGGTTGTGATTCCTGACTTAGGCGTGCCACAACGCTTTAGTAAGATTTGTTTATTTTAACTTAGTTTGTAATTATGTATTAGGTTAGTTCTTTACCTGAAGAAGAGATCAGATTGCAGATCTCGAAACGTAGTGTTACTGTTTTCTTGTTTCACTGAACGATGGCAAATGTCCGGAAAAATCCTGTTTCCTTCACAATCCTTCCATCGTCAAAAATAACCTTTAAACAAAGAATTGATTCTCGGTACGGACCCGGAACCAGTAAACAAATCAAAGACCTTGAGAGCTTGCATCTTAAATTAACTAAACACATTAATCATTTAACTTTCTTGCATAAATGTAAGGTTGAAGACCTTATGCCTATAGGGTTAACTCTAAAAACTCCTTTTCATAGTAGGAAAGCCAGTAAAATTTTGTCTTCTGCTTCTAAATCTTTACTTAAAGAAAGAATTGCATATCATCATCGTGAAAGATACCTCCTCCAAAATAGTATTGAGTGTAAAAAAACTGAATTAAAAACACTGATCGGTACAGAATTCAACAACATTCTCGAAAGCATCCAAAATAGATGTATAAACGTTTCTGAAACAGATAAGAAAAAGAAAATCTCCAAACTGGAAAAAATTAGGCCTAAAAAATGTGATTTACCTAAGGATAGCAACGTGAATACGGATGCAAATAATAAAAATGTAATCAACCTCTCTTCAAAAATCCTGAATGAAGCGGAAATATCAGTCTTATCCAAGGGTTTAAACTTTTCTGTGGCACAAAAATCGGTAAAGGCACTGGATTTCGTAACTGGAATCGAGTCGGCTGTTTCACAGTTACCTGAGGAACAGGGTGACCGGTTTCGTTGTGAGGCCAGTCTTTTACTCAGAAAAATTCCTCCCACAAAACCCAATTTGACAATAGAGGAGAAAAAGGCCAGGTCGATCCTTGGGAAAGACGACACGGTCAAAATCTTACCTGCCGACAAAGGCAACGCTACTGTGGTACTTGACTCAGTAGCGTATAAAGAAAAGATTGCGGAAACTTTAAATACTGGCAAATATACAGTTTTAAATAAAGACCCGACTGATTCATTTGAACGCAAAGTAGCAAACACCTTAAGAAAAACATAAAGAATTTTTTTCAGATAAATTTAGATCTAAATTAACTCCTCACCACTCAAAAATCCCCCATATGTATGGCCTTCCCAAAATCCACAAACCTACCATCCCTCTTCGGCCCATCATTAGTTCTCGTGATTCACCTTGCAGGGAATTGTCTAAAGTCCTCTTGGACATCTTAACGCCATTGGTAGGAAAAACTGACTCTTTCATCAAAAATTCCAGGGATTTCGTAGAGAAGTCAAAATCCCTAAAGTTGACTGAAACTGACAAACTGGTAAGTTTTGATGTCGAAAGTCTATTTACAAATGTACCAGTTCCAGAAACTCTCGGAATTATTAAATCACGTCTCAAAGAAGACCAAACATTAAAGGATAGAACTAAACTTCCCGTGCCAGTAATTATGGAACTGTTAGAACTATGCACTCAATGCAATTATTTTGAGTTAGAGGGTAAAATTTACCGTCAAGATGAGGGGATGGCAATGGGTTCTCCACTGTCTCCTATTTTCGCCAATATCTTTATGGAGGAATTCGAGCGAAAAGCTTTGGCTTCAGCTCAGTTCAAACCGAAGATTTGGTGGAGGTATGTGGATGATACCTTTGTTATTTTTTCTCATGGAGACATTGAATTAAATAATTTTTTGAATCACATTAATAGTATTTCTCCTTCCATCCGCCTCACAATGGAAGTGGAAGTCCAAAACAAGCTTTCCTTTTTGGATGTGTGTGTATTAAGAGATAGGGATGTCCTTAAGACAACTGTTTTTCGAAAGATAACACACACAGGAAAATATTTAAATTATCAATCCAACCATCAAAAATCTGTCAAAGAAGGAGTAGCCTACTCGTTGTTTGATAGAGCAAAGAGCTTGTGCTCAGATAAAGATGGACTAAAAGAAGAATTTAAGAAAATTGAATCGGATCTCAGAAGCAATGGATACCCTCAATTAGTAATTAATAAGTGCAAACGAACCAGAAGAATCATTCCTGAGTCAGAAAAACAGATTTGTGATAAATTTGCGTTTATGTCAATCCCTTATGTGCCGGGATTATCGGAGAAAATTAGAAGAGTAGGTAGAAAGTACAACATTAGAACCGCGTTTAAAACACAACACTCTTAGACAAAGTCTCGTAAAAACAAAACCAAAAAATGGCACACAGGATTCCAAAAACTGTGTTTACAGTATAAAATGTAGCTGCAATAGGGAATACATAGGCGAGACAAAAAGACCACTAAACGTAAGGATAAAAGAACACAAAGAAAACACGAGAAAGGGTTTCACAGAAAAGTCAAAAATTGCACACCATTGTTGGTCCGAAGACCATCATATGAATTGGGATGAAGCCCACATAATACATCGGGAACCACATTTCTTCAAAAGGAAATTAATTGAGGCAACATACATTAAATTGGCAGACCAACCAATCAGTCAACCATCAGTCGAGATTAGGCCGCTTTGGTTGCCAATTCTAAAAAATGAACTAAAGAGAAAACCAAAAGTATCAAACGGATCGGATATTTGTAATAAACCATTGCGGAGTCACAATATGGTTTTAAGAAGTTCATCTCGCATGAACCAATAATAACGAAAGGGCCCATTCCTGTTCCCCTTCCCTTGTATTTCCGCCATCTTGTTTTAGCCAGCCGTCACGATTGCCATTGGCTAGTCCCTCTGGTCAGTCGTAGGTGGTCAGTAGACGAGTGAAGACGCATTGTGACCTGTATTCCGTAGTTTACTTTTAATGATTAGTGTTTTGTATAGTTATGTATTAAGTGCATGTCTTTAGTGTTAGTGAAGTTGACAACAACATGTAGGTTGTGATTCCTGACTTAGGCGTGCCACAACGCTTTAGTAAGATTTGTTTATTTTAACTTAGTTTGTAATTATGTATTAGGTTAGTTCTTTACCTGAAGAAGAGATCAGATTGCAGATCTCGAAACGTAGTGTTACTGTTTTCTTGTTTCACTGAACGATGGCAAATGTCCGGAAAAATCCTGTTTCCTTCACAATCCTTCCATCGTCAAAAATAACCTTTAAACAAAGAATTGATTCTCGGTACGGACCCGGAACCAGTAAACAAATCAAAGACCTTGAGAGCTTGCATCTTAAATTAACTAAACACATTAATCATTTAACTTTCTTGCATAAATGTAAGGTTGAAGACCTTATGCCTATAGGGTTAACTCTAAAAACTCCTTTTCATAGTAGGAAAGCCAGTAAAATTTTGTCTTCTGCTTCTAAATCTTTACTTAAAGAAAGAATTGCATATCATCATCGTGAAAGATACCTCCTCCAAAATAGTATTGAGTGTAAAAAAACTGAATTAAAAACACTGATCGGTACAGAATTCAACAACATTCTCGAAAGCATCCAAAATAGATGTATAAAAGTTTCTGAAACAGATAAGAAAAAGAAAATCTCCAAACTGGAAAAAATTAGGCCTAAAAATGTGATTTGCCTAAGGATGGCAACGTGAATACGGATGCAAATAATAAAAATGTAATCAACCTCTCTTCAAAAATCCTGAATGAAGCGGAAATATCAGTCTTATCCAAGGGTTTAAACTTTTCTGTGGCACAAAAATCGGTAAAGGCACTGGATTTCGTAACTGGAATCGAGTCGGCTGTTTCACAGTTACCTGAGGAACAGGGTGACCGGTTTCGTTGTGAGGCCAGTCTTTTACTCAGAAAAATTCCTCCCACAAAACCCAATTTGACAATAGAGGAGAAAAAGGCCAGGTCGATCCTTGGGAAAGACGACACGGTCAAAATCTTACCTGCCGACAAAGGCAACGCTACTGTGGTACTTGACTCAGTAGCGTATAAAGAAAAGATTGCGGAAACTTTAAATACTGGCAAATATACAGTTTTAAATAAAGACCCGACTGATTCATTTGAACGCAAAGTAGCAAACACCTTAAGAAAACATAAAGAATTTTTTTCAGATAAATTTAGATCTAAATTAACTCCTCACCACTCAAAAATCCCCCATATGTATGGCCTTCCCAAAATCCACAAACCTACCATCCCTCTTCGGCCCATCATTAGTTCTCGTGATTCACCTTGCAGGGAATTGTCTAAAGTCCTCTTGGACATCTTAACGCCATTGGTAGGAAAAACTGACTCTTTCATCAAAAATTCCAGGGATTTCGTAGAGAAGTCAAAATCCCTAAAGTTGACTGAAACTGACAAACTGGTAAGTTTTGATGTCGAAAGTCTATTTACAAATGTACCAGTTCCAGAAACTCTCGGAATTATTAAATCACGTCTCAAAGAAGACCAAACATTAAAGGATAGAACTAAACTTCCCGTGCCAGTAATTATGGAACTGTTAGAACTATGCACTCAATGCAATTATTTTGAGTTAGAGGGTAAAATTTACCGTCAAGATGAGGGGATGGCAATGGGTTCTCCACTGTCTCCTATTTTCGCCAATATCTTTATGGAGGAATTCGAGCGAAAAGCTTTGGCTTCAGCTCAGTTCAAACCGAAGATTTGGTGGAGGTATGTGGATGATACCTTTGTTATTTTTTCTCATGGAGACATTGAATTAAATAATTTTTTGAATCACATTAATAGTATTTCTCCTTCCATCCGCCTCACAATGGAAGTGGAAGTCCAAAACAAGCTTCCCTTTTTGGATGTGTGTGTATTAAGAGATAGGGATGTCCTTAAGACAACTGTTTTTCGAAAGATAACACACACAGGAAAATATTTAAATTATCAATCCAACCATCAAAAATCTGTCAAAGAAGGAGTAGCCTACTCGTTGTTTGATAGAGCAAAGAGCTTGTGCTCAGATAAAGATGGACTAAAAGAAGAATTTAAGAAAATTGAATCGGATCTCAGAAGCAATGGATACCCTCAATTAGTAATTAATAAGTGCAAACGAACCAGAAGAATCATTCCTGAGTCAGAAAAACAGATTTGTGATAAATTTGCGTTTATGTCAATCCCTTATGTGCCGGGATTATCGGAGAAAATTAGAAGAGTAGGTAGAAAGTACAACATTAGAACCGCGTTTAAAACACACAACACTCTTAGACAAAGTCTCGTAAAAACAAAACCAAAAAATGGCACACAGGATTCCAAAAACTGTGTTTACAGTATAAAATGTAGCTGCAATAGGGAATACATAGGCGAGACAAAAAGACCACTAAACGTAAGGATAAAAGAACACAAAGAAAACACGAGAAAGGGTTTCACAGAAAAGTCAAAAATTGCACACCATTGTTGGTCCGAAGACCATCATATGAATTGGGATGAAGCCCACATAATACATCGGGAACCACATTTCTTCAAAAGGAAATTAATTGAGGCAACATACATTAAATTGGCAGACCAACCAATCAGTCAACCATCAGTCGAGATTAGGCCGCTTTGGTTGCCAATTCTAAAAAATGAACTAAAGAGAAAACCAAAAGTATCAAACGGATCGGATATTTGTAATAAACCAATGCGGAGTCACAATATGGTTTTAAGAAGTTCATCTCGCATGAACCAATAATAACGAAAGGGCCCATTCCTGTTCCCCTTCCCTTGTATTTCCGCCATCTTGTTTTAGCCAGCCGTCACGATTGCCATTGGCTAGTCCCTCTGGTCAGTCGTAGGTGGTCAGTAGACGAGTGAAGACGCATTGTGACCTGTATTCCGTAGTTTACTTTTAATGATTAGTGTTTTGTATAGTTATGTATTAAGTGCATGTCTTTAGTGTTAGTGAAGTTGACAACAACATGTAGGTTGTGATTCCTGACTTAGGCGTGCCACAACGCTTTAGTAAGATTTGTTTATTTTAACTTAGTTTGTAATTATGTATTAGGTTAGTTCTTTACCTGAAGAAGAGATCAGATTGCAGATCTCGAAACGTAGTGTTACTGTTTTCTTGTTTCACTGAACGATGGCAAATGTCCGGAAAAATCCTGTTTCCTTCACAATCCTTCCATCGTCAAAAATAACCTTTAAACAAAGAATTGATTCTCGGTACGGACCCGGAACCAGTAAACAAATCAAAGACCTTGAGAGCTTGCATCTTAAATTAACTAAACACATTAATCATTTAACTTTCTTGCATAAATGTAAGGTTGAAGACCTTATGCCTATAGGGTTAACTCTAAAAACTCCTTTTCATAGTAGGAAAGCCAGTAAAATTTTGTCTTCTGCTTCTAAATCTTTACTTAAAGAAAGAATTGCATATCATCATCGTGAAAGATACCTCCTCCAAAATAGTATTGAGTGTAAAAAAACTGAATTAAAAACACTGATCGGTACAGAATTCAACAACATTCTCGAAAGCATCCAAAATAGATGTATAAAAGTTTCTGAAACAGATAAGAAAAAGAAAATCTCCAAACTGGAAAAAATTAGGCCTAAAAAATGTGATTTGCCTAAGGATGGCAACGTGAATACGGATGCAAATAATAAAAATGTAATCAACCTCTCTTCAAAAATCCTGAATGAAGCGGAAATATCAGTCTTATCCAAGGGTTTAAACTTTTCTGTGGCACAAAAATCGGTAAAGGCACTGGATTTCGTAACTGGAATCGAGTCGGCTGTTTCACAGTTACCTGAGGAACAGGGTGACCGGTTTCGTTGTGAGGCCAGTCTTTTACTCAGAAAAATTCCTCCCACAAAACCCAATTTGACAATAGAGGAGAAAAAGGCCAGGTCGATCCTTGGGAAAGACGACACGGTCAAAATCTTACCTGCCGACAAAGGCAACGCTACTGTGGTACTTGACTCAGTAGCGTATAAAGAAAAGATTGCGGAAACTTTAAATACTGGCAAATATACAGTTTTAAATAAAGACCCGACTGATTCATTTGAACGCAAAGTAGCAAACACCTTAAGAAAACATAAAGAATTTTTTTCAGATAAATTTAGATCTAAATTAACTCCTCACCACTCAAAAATCCCCCATATGTATGGCCTTCCCAAAATCCACAAACCTACCATCCCTCTTCGGCCCATCATTAGTTCTCGTGATTCACCTTGCAGGGAATTGTCTAAAGTCCTCTTGGACATCTTAACGCCATTGGTAGGAAAAACTGACTCTTTCATCAAAAATTCCAGGGATTTCGTAGAGAAGTCAAAATCCCTAAAGTTGACTGAAACTGACAAACTGGTAAGTTTTGATGTCGAAAGTCTATTTACAAATGTACCAGTTCCAGAAACTCTCGGAATTATTAAATCACGTCTCAAAGAAGACCAAACATTAAAGGATAGAACTAAACTTCCCGTGCCAGTAATTATGGAACTGTTAGAACTATGCACTCAATGCAATTATTTTGAGTTAGAGGGTAAAATTTACCGTCAAGATGAGGGGATGGCAATGGGTTCTCCACTGTCTCCTATTTTCGCCAATATCTTTATGGAGGAATTCGAGCGAAAAGCTTTGGCTTCAGCTCAGTTCAAACCGAAGATTTGGTGGAGGTATGTGGATGATACCTTTGTTATTTTTTCTCATGGAGACATTGAATTAAATAATTTTTTGAATCACATTAATAGTATTTCTCCTTCCATCCGCCTCACAATGGAAGTGGAAGTCCAAAACAAGCTTCCCTTTTTGGATGTGTGTGTATTAAGAGATAGGGATGTCCTTAAGACAACTGTTTTTCGAAAGATAACACACACAGGAAAATATTTAAATTATCAATCCAACCATCAAAAATCTGTCAAAGAAGGAGTAGCCTACTCGTTGTTTGATAGAGCAAAGAGCTTGTGCTCAGATAAAGATGGACTAAAAGAAGAATTTAAGAAAATTGAATCGGATCTCAGAAGCAATGGATACCCTCAATTAGTAATTAATAAGTGCAAACGAACCAGAAGAATCATTCCTGAGTCAGAAAAACAGATTTGTGATAAATTTGCGTTTATGTCAATCCCTTATGTGCCGGGATTATCGGAGAAAATTAGAAGAGTAGGTAGAAAGTACAACATTAGAACCGCGTTTAAAACACACAACACTCTTAGACAAAGTCTCGTAAAAACAAAACCAAAAAATGGCACACAGGATTCCAAAAACTGTGTTTACAGTATAAAATGTAGCTGCAATAGGGAATACATAGGCGAGACAAAAAGACCACTAAACGTAAGGATAAAAGAACACAAAGAAAACACGAGAAAGGGTTTCACAGAAAAGTCAAAAATTGCACACCATTGTTGGTCCGAAGACCATCATATGAATTGGGATGAAGCCCACATAATACATCGGGAACCACATTTCTTCAAAAGGAAATTAATTGAGGCAACATACATTAAATTGGCAGACCAACCAATCAGTCAACCATCAGTCGAGATTAGGCCGCTTTGGTTGCCAATTCTAAAAAATGAACTAAAGAGAAAACCAAAAGTATCAAACGGATCGGATATTTGTAATAAACCAATGCGGAGTCACAATATGGTTTTAAGAAGTTCATCTCGCATGAACCAATAATAACGAAAGGGCCCATTCCTGTTCCCCTTCCCTTGTATTTCCGCCATCTTGTTTTAGCCAGCCGTCACGATTGCCATTGGCTAGTCCCTCTGGTCAGTCGTAGGTGGTCAGTAGACGAGTGAAGACGCATTGTGACCTGTATTCCGTAGTTTACTTTTAATGATTAGTGTTTTGTATAGTTTTGTATTAAGTGCATGTCTTTAGTGTTAGTGAAGTTGACAACAACATGTAGGTTGTGATTCCTGACTTAGGCGTGCCACAACGCTTTAGTAAGATTTGTTTATTTTAACTTAGTTTGTAATTATGTATTAGGTTAGTTCTTTACCTGAAGAAGAGATCAGATTGCAGATCTCGAAACGTAGTGTTACTGTTTTCTTGTTTCACTGAACGATGGCAAATGTCCGGAAAAATCCTGTTTCCTTCACAATCCTTCCATCGTCAAAAATAACCTTTAAACAAAGAATTGATTCTCGGTACGGACCCGGAACCAGTAAACAAATCAAAGACCTTGAGAGCTTGCATCTTAAATTAACTAAACACATTAATCATTTAACTTTCTTGCATAAATGTAAGGTTGAAGACCTTATGCCTATAGGGTTAACTCTAAAAACTCCTTTTCATAGTAGGAAAGCCAGTAAAATTTTGTCTTCTGCTTCTAAATCTTTACTTAAAGAAAGAATTGCATATCATCATCGTGAAAGATACCTCCTCCAAAATAGTATTGAGTGTAAAAAAACTGAATTAAAAACACTGATCGGTACAGAATTCAACAACATTCTCGAAAGCATCCAAAATAGATGTATAAACGTTTCTGAAACAGATAAGAAAAAGAAAATCTCCAAACTGGAAAAAATTAGGCCTAAAAAATGTGATTTACCTAAGGATGGCAACGTGAATACGGATGCAAATAATAAAAATGTAATCAACCTCTCTTCAAAAATCCTGAATGAAGCGGAAATATCAGTCTTATCCAAGGGTTTAAACTTTTCTGTGGCACAAAAATCGGTAAAGGCACTGGATTTCGTAACTGGAATCGAGTCGGCTGTTTCACAGTTACCTGAGGAACAGGGTGACCGGTTTCGTTGTGAGGCCAGTCTTTTACTCAGAAAAATTCCTCCCACAAAACCCAATTTGACAATAGAGGAGAAAAAGGCCAGGTCGATCCTTGGGAAAGACGACACGGTCAAAATCTTACCTGCCGACAAAGGCAACGCTACTGTGGTACTTGACTCAGTAGCGTATAAAGAAAAGATTGCGGAAACTTTAAATACTGGCAAATATACAGTTTTAAATAAAGACCCGACTGATTCATTTGAACGCAAAGTAGCAAACACCTTAAGAAAACATAAAGAATTTTTTTCAGATAAATTTAGATCTAAATTAACTCCTCACCACTCAAAAATCCCCCATATGTATGGCCTTCCCAAAATCCACAAACCTACCATCCCTCTTCGGCCCATCATTAGTTCTCGTGATTCACCTTGCAGGGAATTGTCTAAAGTCCTCTTGGACATCTTAACGCCATTGGTAGGAAAAACTGACTCTTTCATCAAAAATTCCAGGGATTTCGTAGAGAAGTCAAAATCCCTAAAGTTGACTGAAACTGACAAACTGGTAAGTTTTGATGTCGAAAGTCTATTTACAAATGTACCAGTTCCAGAAACTCTCGGAATTATTAAATCACGTCTCAAAGAAGACCAAACATTAAAGGATAGAACTAAACTTCCCGTGCCAGTAATTATGGAACTGTTAGAACTATGCACTCAATGCAATTATTTTGAGTTAGAGGGTAAAATTTACCGTCAAGATGAGGGGATGGCAATGGGTTCTCCACTGTCTCCTATTTTCGCCAATATCTTTATGGAGGAATTCGAGCGAAAAGCTTTGGCTTCAGCTCAGTTCAAACCGAAGATTTGGTGGAGGTATGTGGATGATACCTTTGTTATTTTTTCTCATGGAGACATTGAATTAAATAATTTTTTGAATCACATTAATAGTATTTCTCCTTCCATCCGCCTCACAATGGAAGTGGAAGTCCAAAACAAGCTTCCCTTTTTGGATGTGTGTGTATTAAGAGATAGGGATGTCCTTAAGACAACTGTTTTTCGAAAGATAACACACACAGGAAAATATTTAAATTATCAATCCAACCATCAAAAATCTGTCAAAGAAGGAGTAGCCTACTCGTTGTTTGATAGAGCAAAGAGCTTGTGCTCAGATAAAGATGGACTAAAAGAAGAATTTAAGAAAATTGAATCGGATCTCAGAAGCAATGGATACCCTCAATTAGTAATTAATAAGTGCAAACGAACCAGAAGAATCATTCCTGAGTCAGAAAAACAGATTTGTGATAAATTTGCGTTTATGTCAATCCCTTATGTGCCGGGATTATCGGAGAAAATTAGAAGAGTAGGTAGAAAGTACAACATTAGAACCGCGTTTAAAACACACAACACTCTTAGACAAAGTCTCGTAAAAACAAAACCAAAAAATGGCACACAGGATTCCAAAAACTGTGTTTACAGTATAAAATGTAGCTGCAATAGGGAATACATAGGCGAGACAAAAAGACCACTAAACGTAAGGATAAAAGAACACAAAGAAAACACGAGAAAGGGTTTCACAGAAAAGTCAAAAATTGCACACCATTGTTGGTCCGAAGACCATCATATGAATTGGGATGAAGCCCACATAATACATCGGGAACCACATTTCTTCAAAAGGAAATTAATTGAGGCAACATACATTAAATTGGCAGACCAACCAATCAGTCAACCATCAGTCGAGATTAGGCCGCTTTGGTTGCCAATTCTAAAAAATGAACTAAAGAGAAAACCAAAAGTATCAAACGGATCGGATATTTGTAATAAACCAATGCGGAGTCACAATATGGTTTTAAGAAGTTCATCTCGCATGAACCAATAATAACGAAAGGGCCCATTCCTGTTCCCCTTCCCTTGTATTTCCGCCATCTTGTTTTAGCCAGCCGTCACGATTGCCATTGGCTAGTCCCTCTGGTCAGTCGTAGGTGGTCAGTAGACGAGTGAAGACGCATTGTGACCTGTATTCCGTAGTTTACTTTTAATGATTAGTGTTTTGTATAGTTATGTATTAAGTGCATGTCTTTAGTGTTAGTGAAGTTGACAACAACATGTAGGTTGTGATTCCTGACTTAGGCGTGCCACAACGCTTTAGTAAGATTTGTTTATTTTAACTTAGTTTGTAATTATGTATTAGGTTAGTTCTTTACCTGAAGAAGAGATCAGATTGCAGATCTCGAAACGTAGTGTTACTGTTTTCTTGTTTCACTGAACGATGGCAAATGTCCGGAAAAATCCTGTTTCCTTCACAATCCTTCCATCGTCAAAAATAACCTTTAAACAAAGAATTGATTCTCGGTACGGACCCGGAACCAGTAAACAAATCAAAGACCTTGAGAGCTTGCATCTTAAATTAACTAAACACATTAATCATTTAACTTTCTTGCATAAATGTAAGGTTGAAGACCTTATGCCTATAGGGTTAACTCTAAAAACTCCTTTTCATAGTAGGAAAGCCAGTAAAATTTTGTCTTCTGCTTCTAAATCTTTACTTAAAGAAAGAATTGCATATCATCATCGTGAAAGATACCTCCTCCAAAATAGTATTGAGTGTAAAAAAACTGAATTAAAAACACTGATCGGTACAGAATTCAACAACATTCTCGAAAGCATCCAAAATAGATGTATAAACGTTTCTGAAACAGATAAGAAAAAGAAAATCTCCAAACTGGAAAAAATTAGGCCTAAAAAATGTGATTTACCTAAGGATGGCAACGTGAATACGGATGCAAATAATAAAAATGTAATCAACCTCTCTTCAAAAATCCTGAATGAAGCGGAAATATCAGTCTTATCCAAGGGTTTAAACTTTTCTGTGGCACAAAAATCGGTAAAGGCACTGGATTTCGTAACTGGAATCGAGTCGGCTGTTTCACAGTTACCTGAGGAACAGGGTGACCGGTTTCGTTGTGAGGCCAGTCTTTTACTCAGAAAAATTCCTCCCACAAAACCCAATTTGACAATAGAGGAGAAAAAGGCCAGGTCGATCCTTGGGAAAGACGACACGGTCAAAATCTTACCTGCCGACAAAGGCAACGCTACTGTGGTACTTGACTCAGTAGCGTATAAAGAAAAGATTGCGGAAACTTTAAATACTGGCAAATATACAGTTTTAAATAAAGACCCGACTGATTCATTTGAACGCAAAGTAGCAAACACCTTAAGAAAACATAAAGAATTTTTTTCAGATAAATTTAGATCTAAATTAACTCCTCACCACTCAAAAATCCCCCATATGTATGGCCTTCCCAAAATCCACAAACCTACCATCCCTCTTCGGCCCATCATTAGTTCTCGTGATTCACCTTGCAGGGAATTGTCTAAAGTCCTCTTGGACATCTTAACGCCATTGGTAGGAAAAACTGACTCTTTCATCAAAAATTCCAGGGATTTCGTAGAGAAGTCAAAATCCCTAAAGTTGACTGAAACTGACAAACTGGTAAGTTTTGATGTCGAAAGTCTATTTACAAATGTACCAGTTCCAGAAACTCTCGGAATTATTAAATCACGTCTCAAAGAAGACCAAACATTAAAGGATAGAACTAAACTTCCCGTGCCAGTAATTATGGAACTGTTAGAACTATGCACTCAATGCAATTATTTTGAGTTAGAGGGTAAAATTTACCGTCAAGATGAGGGGATGGCAATGGGTTCTCCACTGTCTCCTATTTTCGCCAATATCTTTATGGAGGAATTCGAGCGAAAAGCTTTGGCTTCAGCTCAGTTCAAACCGAAGATTTGGTGGAGGTATGTGGATGATACCTTTGTTATTTTTTCTCATGGAGACATTGAATTAAATAATTTTTTGAATCACATTAATAGTATTTCTCCTTCCATCCGCCTCACAATGGAAGTGGAAGTCCAAAACAAGCTTTCCTTTTTGGATGTGTGTGTATTAAGAGATAGGGATGTCCTTAAGACAACTGTTTTTCGAAAGATAACACACACAGGAAAATATTTAAATTATCAATCCAACCATCAAAAATCTGTCAAAGAAGGAGTAGCCTACTCGTTGTTTGATAGAGCAAAGAGCTTGTGCTCAGATAAAGATGGACTAAAAGAAGAATTTAAGAAAATTGAATCGGATCTCAGAAGCAATGGATACCCTCAATTAGTAATTAATAAGTGCAAACGAACCAGAAGAATCATTCCTGAGTCAGAAAAACAGATTTGTGATAAATTTGCGTTTATGTCAATCCCTTATGTGCCGGGATTATCGGAGAAAATTAGAAGAGTAGGTAGAAAGTACAACATTAGAACCGCGTTTAAAACACACAACACTCTTAGACAAAGTCTCGTAAAAACAAAACCAAAAAATGGCACACAGGATTCCAAAAACTGTGTTTACAGTATAAAATGTAGCTGCAATAGGGAATACATAGGCGAGACAAAAAGACCACTAAACGTAAGGATAAAAGAACACAAAGAAAACACGAGAAAGGGTTTCACAGAAAAGTCAAAAATTGCACACCATTGTTGGTCCGAAGACCATCATATGAATTGGGATGAAGCCCACATAATACATCGGGAACCACATTTCTTCAAAAGGAAATTAATTGAGGCAACATACATTAAATTGGCAGACCAACCAATCAGTCAACCATCAGTCGAGATTAGGCCGCTTTGGTTGCCAATTCTAAAAAATGAACTAAAGAGAAAACCAAAAGTATCAAACGGATCGGATATTTGTAATAAACCAATGCGGAGTCACAATATGGTTTTAAGAAGTTCATCTCGCATGAACCAATAATAACGAAAGGGCCCATTCCTGTTCCCCTTCCCTTGTATTTCCGCCATCTTGTTTTAGCCAGCCGTCACGATTGCCATTGGCTAGTCCCTCTGGTCAGTCGTAGGTGGTCAGTAGACGAGTGAAGACGCATTGTGACCTGTATTCCGTAGTTTACTTTTAATGATTAGTGTTTTGTATAGTTATGTATTAAGTGCATGTCTTTAGTGTTAGTGAAGTTGACAACAACATGTAGGTTGTGATTCCTGACTTAGGCGTGCCACAACGCTTTAGTAAGATTTGTTTATTTTAACTTAGTTTGTAATTATGTATTAGGTTAGTTCTTTACCTGAAGAAGAGATCAGATTGCAGATCTCGAAACGTAGTGTTACTGTTTTCTTGTTTCACTGAACGATGGCAAATGTCCGGAAAAATCCTGTTTCCTTCACAATCCTTCCATCGTCAAAAATAACCTTTAAACAAAGAATTGATTCTCGGTACGGACCCGGAACCAGTAAACAAATCAAAGACCTTGAGAGCTTGCATCTTAAATTAACTAAACACATTAATCATTTAACTTTCTTGCATAAATGTAAGGTTGAAGACCTTATGCCTATAGGGTTAACTCTAAAAACTCCTTTTCATAGTAGGAAAGCCAGTAAAATTTTGTCTTCTGCTTCTAAATCTTTACTTAAAGAAAGAATTGCATATCATCATCGTGAAAGATACCTCCTCCAAAATAGTATTGAGTGTAAAAAAACTGAATTAAAAACACTGATCGGTACAGAATTCAACAACATTCTCGAAAGCATCCAAAATAGATGTATAAACGTTTCTGAAACAGATAAGAAAAAGAAAATCTCCAAACTGGAAAAAATTAGGCCTAAAAAATGTGATTTACCTAAGGATGGCAACGTGAATACGGATGCAAATAATAAAAATGTAATCAACCTCTCTTCAAAAATCCTGAATGAAGCGGAAATATCAGTCTTATCCAAGGGTTTAAACTTTTCTGTGGCACAAAAATCGGTAAAGGCACTGGATTTCGTAACTGGAATCGAGTCGGCTGTTTCACAGTTACCTGAGGAACAGGGTGACCGGTTTCGTTGTGAGGCCAGTCTTTTACTCAGAAAAATTCCTCCCACAAAACCCAATTTGACAATAGAGGAGAAAAAGGCCAGGTCGATCCTTGGGAAAGACGACACGGTCAAAATCTTACCTGCCGACAAAGGCAACGCTACTGTGGTACTTGACTCAGTAGCGTATAAAGAAAAGATTGCGGAAACTTTAAATACTGGCAAATATACAGTTTTAAATAAAGACCCGACTGATTCATTTGAACGCAAAGTAGCAAACACCTTAAGAAAACATAAAGAATTTTTTTCAGATAAATTTAGATCTAAATTAACTCCTCACCACTCAAAAATCCCCCATATGTATGGCCTTCCCAAAATCCACAAACCTACCATCCCTCTTCGGCCCATCATTAGTTCTCGTGATTCACCTTGCAGGGAATTGTCTAAAGTCCTCTTGGACATCTTAACGCCATTGGTAGGAAAAACTGACTCTTTCATCAAAAATTCCAGGGATTTCGTAGAGAAGTCAAAATCCCTAAAGTTGACTGAAACTGACAAACTGGTAAGTTTTGATGTCGAAAGTCTATTTACAAATGTACCAGTTCCAGAAACTCTCGGAATTATTAAATCACGTCTCAAAGAAGACCAAACATTAAAGGATAGAACTAAACTTCCCGTGCCAGTAATTATGGAACTGTTAGAACTATGCACTCAATGCAATTATTTTGAGTTAGAGGGTAAAATTTACCGTCAAGATGAGGGGATGGCAATGGGTTCTCCACTGTCTCCTATTTTCGCCAATATCTTTATGGAGGAATTCGAGCGAAAAGCTTTGGCTTCAGCTCAGTTCAAACCGAAGATTTGGTGGAGGTATGTGGATGATACCTTTGTTATTTTTTCTCATGGAGACATTGAATTAAATAATTTTTTGAATCACATTAATAGTATTTCTCCTTCCATCCGCCTCACAATGGAAGTGGAAGTCCAAAACAAGCTTTCCTTTTTGGATGTGTGTGTATTAAGAGATAGGGATGTCCTTAAGACAACTGTTTTTCGAAAGATAACACACACAGGAAAATATTTAAATTATCAATCCAACCATCAAAAATCTGTCAAAGAAGGAGTAGCCTACTCGTTGTTTGATAGAGCAAAGAGCTTGTGCTCAGATAAAGATGGACTAAAAGAAGAATTTAAGAAAATTGAATCGGATCTCAGAAGCAATGGATACCCTCAATTAGTAATTAATAAGTGCAAACGAACCAGAAGAATCATTCCTGAGTCAGAAAAACAGATTTGTGATAAATTTGCGTTTATGTCAATCCCTTATGTGCCGGGATTATCGGAGAAAATTAGAAGAGTAGGTAGAAAGTACAACATTAGAACCGCGTTTAAAACACACAACACTCTTAGACAAAGTCTCGTAAAAACAAAACCAAAAAATGGCACACAGGATTCCAAAAACTGTGTTTACAGTATAAAATGTAGCTGCAATAGGGAATACATAGGCGAGACAAAAAGACCACTAAACGTAAGGATAAAAGAACACAAAGAAAACACGAGAAAGGGTTTCACAGAAAAGTCAAAAATTGCACACCATTGTTGGTCCGAAGACCATCATATGAATTGGGATGAAGCCCACATAATACATCGGGAACCACATTTCTTCAAAAGGAAATTAATTGAGGCAACATACATTAAATTGGCAGACCAACCAATCAGTCAACCATCAGTCGAGATTAGGCCGCTTTGGTTGCCAATTCTAAAAAATGAACTAAAGAGAAAACCAAAAGTATCAAACGGATCGGATATTTGTAATAAACCAATGCGGAGTCACAATATGGTTTTAAGAAGTTCATCTCGCATGAACCAATAATAACGAAAGGGCCCATTCCTGTTCCCCTTCCCTTGTATTTCCGCCATCTTGTTTTAGCCAGCCGTCACGATTGCCATTGGCTAGTCCCTCTGGTCAGTCGTAGGTGGTCAGTAGACGAGTGAAGACGCATTGTGACCTGTATTCCGTAGTTTACTTTTAATGATTAGTGTTTTGTATAGTTATGTATTAAGTGCATGTCTTTAGTGTTAGTGAAGTTGACAACAACATGTAGGTTGTGATTCCTGACTTAGGCGTGCCACAACGCTTTAGTAAGATTTGTTTATTTTAACTTAGTTTGTAATTATGTATTAGGTTAGTTCTTTACCTGAAGAAGAGATCAGATTGCAGATCTCGAAACGTAGTGTTACTGTTTTCTTGTTTCACTGAACGATGGCAAATGTCCGGAAAAATCCTGTTTCCTTCACAATCCTTCCATCGTCAAAAATAACCTTTAAACAAAGAATTGATTCTCGGTACGGACCCGGAACCAGTAAACAAATCAAAGACCTTGAGAGCTTGCATCTTAAATTAACTAAACACATTAATCATTTAACTTTCTTGCATAAATGTAAGGTTGAAGACCTTATGCCTATAGGGTTAACTCTAAAAACTCCTTTTCATAGTAGGAAAGCCAGTAAAATTTTGTCTTCTGCTTCTAAATCTTTACTTAAAGAAAGAATTGCATATCATCATCGTGAAAGATACCTCCTCCAAAATAGTATTGAGTGTAAAAAAACTGAATTAAAAACACTGATCGGTACAGAATTCAACAACATTCTCGAAAGCATCCAAAATAGATGTATAAACGTTTCTGAAACAGATAAGAAAAAGAAAATCTCCAAACTGGAAAAAATTAGGCCTAAAAAATGTGATTTACCTAAGGATGGCAACGTGAATACGGATGCAAATAATAAAAATGTAATCAACCTCTCTTCAAAAATCCTGAATGAAGCGGAAATATCAGTCTTATCCAAGGGTTTAAACTTTTCTGTGGCACAAAAATCGGTAAAGGCACTGGATTTCGTAACTGGAATCGAGTCGGCTGTTTCACAGTTACCTGAGGAACAGGGTGACCGGTTTCGTTGTGAGGCCAGTCTTTTACTCAGAAAAATTCCTCCCACAAAACCCAATTTGACAATAGAGGAGAAAAAGGCCAGGTCGATCCTTGGGAAAGACGACACGGTCAAAATCTTACCTGCCGACAAAGGCAACGCTACTGTGGTACTTGACTCAGTAGCGTATAAAGAAAAGATTGCGGAAACTTTAAATACTGGCAAATATACAGTTTTAAATAAAGACCCGACTGATTCATTTGAACGCAAAGTAGCAAACACCTTAAGAAAACATAAAGAATTTTTTTCAGATAAATTTAGATCTAAATTAACTCCTCACCACTCAAAAATCCCCCATATGTATGGCCTTCCCAAAATCCACAAACCTACCATCCCTCTTCGGCCCATCATTAGTTCTCGTGATTCACCTTGCAGGGAATTGTCTAAAGTCCTCTTGGACATCTTAACGCCATTGGTAGGAAAAAACTGACTCTTTCATCAAAAATTCCAGGGATTTCGTAGAGAAGTCAAAATCCCTAAAGTTGACTGAAACTGACAAACTGGTAAGTTTTGATGTCGAAAGTCTATTTACAAATGTACCAGTTCCAGAAACTCTCGGAATTATTAAATCACGTCTCAAAGAAGACCAAACATTAAAGGATAGAACTAAACTTCCCGTGCCAGTAATTATGGAACTGTTAGAACTATGCACTCAATGCAATTATTTTGAGTTAGAGGGTAAAATTTACCGTCAAGATGAGGGGATGGCAATGGGTTCTCCACTGTCTCCTATTTTCGCCAATATCTTTATGGAGGAATTCGAGCGAAAAGCTTTGGCTTCAGCTCAGTTCAAACCGAAGATTTGGTGGAGGTATGTGGATGATACCTTTGTTATTTTTTCTCATGGAGACATTGAATTAAATAATTTTTTGAATCACATTAATAGTATTTCTCCTTCCATCCGCCTCACAATGGAAGTGGAAGTCCAAAACAAGCTTTCCTTTTTGGATGTGTGTGTATTAAGAGATAGGGATGTCCTTAAGACAACTGTTTTTCGAAAGATAACACACACAGGAAAATATTTAAATTATCAATCCAACCATCAAAAATCTGTCAAAGAAGGAGTAGCCTACTCGTTGTTTGATAGAGCAAAGAGCTTGTGCTCAGATAAAGATGGACTAAAAGAAGAATTTAAGAAAATTGAATCGGATCTCAGAAGCAATGGATACCCTCAATTAGTAATTAATAAGTGCAAACGAACCAGAAGAATCATTCCTGAGTCAGAAAAACAGATTTGTGATAAATTTGCGTTTATGTCAATCCCTTATGTGCCGGGATTATCGGAGAAAATTAGAAGAGTAGGTAGAAAGTACAACATTAGAACCGCGTTTAAAACACACAACACTCTTAGACAAAGTCTCGTAAAAACAAAACCAAAAAATGGCACACAGGATTCCAAAAACTGTGTTTACAGTATAAAATGTAGCTGCAATAGGGAATACATAGGCGAGACAAAAAGACCACTAAACGTAAGGATAAAAGAACACAAAGAAAACACGAGAAAGGGTTTTCACAGAAAAGTCAAAAATTGCACACCATTGTTGGTCCGAAGACCATCATATGAATTGGGATGAAGCCCACATAATACATCGGGAACCACATTTCTTCAAAAGGAAATTAATTGAGGCAACATACATTAAATTGGCAGACCAACCAATCAGTCAACCATCAGTCGAGATTAGGCCGCTTTGGTTGCCAATTCTAAAAAATGAACTAAAGAGAAAACCAAAAGTATCAAACGGATCGGATATTTGTAATAAACCAATGCGGAGTCACAATATGGTTTTAAGAAGTTCATCTCGCATGAACCAATAATAACGAAAGGGCCCATTCCTGTTCCCCTTCCCTTGTATTTCCGCCATCTTGTTTTAGCCAGCCGTCACGATTGCCATTGGCTAGTCCCTCTGGTCAGTCGTAGGTGGTCAGTAGACGAGTGAAGACGCATTGTGACCTGTATTCCGTAGTTTACTTTTAATGATTAGTGTTTTGTATAGTTATGTATTAAGTGCATGTCTTTAGTGTTAGTGAAGTTGACAACAACATGTAGGTTGTGATTCCTGACTTAGGCGTGCCACAACGCTTTAGTAAGATTTGTTTATTTTAACTTAGTTTGTAATTATGTATTAGGTTAGTTCTTTACCTGAAGAAGAGATCAGATTGCAGATCTCGAAACGTAGTGTTACTGTTTTCTTGTTTCACTGAACGATGGCAAATGTCCGGAAAAATCCTGTTTCCTTCACAATCCTTCCATCGTCAAAAATAACCTTTAAACAAAGTATTTTGAAATGAAGGTAATATAAATTACTCAATATTTATTGAGTTTTCTTTGATTAGCCGTATATAACTGTCAAGTGTTTAATTGTTTGCATGAGCAAAGAGGCAGTAAAAGAAGTGTGATAGGATGTATAATCATATATTACACTATTTTGCTTGTTTATATATATATATATATATATATATTCTAGGACTTTTTGAAGTTGGGCAAAACTCTTACGTACCACCATGTATTTTAGTTCACTAACGAGTGCCTCTTGCGGTACTGTTCATCACAACAAGCACTCAAGCGAATGCAGTGAGATTTGGAAGTGAAAAACGTTTCAAATCTCTTAAAAGTCTATGAGATTCTTGAAAACATTTTACCATTCATATTTTTGTTTCAATTTAGCTTCCTATAAAGAACTCTAAAGAAGTGAGTCTATTTCGGAAAAATGGGATGTGATTAGGAGATGGGATATTACAACTATTATTTCAAAAATCTTTATGTCTATTTTACCCTTTATTCAATCATCGATGTCACGGCTGTTGGAAAGAAGATGGTCTGGAGAGTTGGTACAACGATACGTGAGCGTGTGAGATTTTGATTTTTTGAACTTCATCGATCTCAGGGATATGTGCAGTTGTCTAGCCGCGCCAGATGATGCGTATATTTCAGATTGTAAGCTATGAGCCTGATGTAATCGAAGTTTTAATTACTATCAATGTCATAAAAAATTTCCGTAGGTTAGGATCTTTCCTTATAATTAAAAATTAAAATTACTTGAAAATGTAAAAAGCAGGAACATTTGTAAATCATACAATTTCTTCATATATTTATGATAAAAACTAAATTTGTAAACGATTATCGTAGTGTAATAGTTTTAATATGTTATGCATTCTAATTATATATTCTAAAATGAGCTTTTTAATTATGGAACACTGTTTTAATAACTGTAAGTGTAAATTATTACATGCATAAGAATTGGATCTTAAAATGCCATAGAAGTTATCATTATTTCAAAACGAAAATAACAATCATAAGAGCATTTGTGTATAATGAAAAATTTGCCATCGATAAAATCATCATATACTTTTCTAAAACATCTGTATGTGAGTTATTACTCACACTGTGAGTTCGTAGTTTAGTAAATAAAAGACTTTATAATGATAGTTATGAGTGTTTATAACGCAATACAGGACTATGGCCAGATTAGTATCTCACATCACAGCGCTGCTGCTGCCAGACTAGGTCCCGGCAGTGCAGTAATTGCGCCGGGCTCTGCCATAATTACCGCCGTTTCATTACCCAGCCTCACCATTTCACCCCTTGTTCTCGTTATCTCTTAACCCATTGTTATATTCATAAACAAGTTCTGCATACCGCAGAGTGGAGTATTTATCTGAATCCCGGAATAACAAATCATGAATAAAACTCATTACAGTACCTTGTTTCGGTGTCAGAATGATATCCCCGCTTGGCCATATTGTAAATTTAGTTCTAGTATTTTGAAAGAGTGGAGGGGGAAATGGAATAGGGAAAGTATGTGTAACAAGTTTTTACTGTGTATGAACATCTCAAAATGTAGTCGAAAGACAATAATTTGGCAAAATACGGTACAAAATCATATTTAGTGTTATTTTCTGTATTTACTAAGTTTAAATATTTACAGAGACTTATATTAGTAGTGTAATAAATATACGTTGAAAATAAATTTGTACCTACGTGTTTACAAACGTCACATGGTTTGGCATTATGTAATAACTATTTTATTTCGAAATGAATTGGTGAAATTAATTGTAAAAAACCCAAAAGAACAAAAAAAATAACTCATGGAAAGATAAGGATGAACTGCTTTTTATTATTTCTTAAGTTTACGCAAACTGGCCTCAGATCTTTTAGCCTAAATGCAGAATACTCATTAACCTTTTCTGCCAATATCAATAATGGTGTCGCTTTGACCAAGAGGAGGTTATATAACCACGTTTATCTATCTGACATTTCTATCAAGAATTATATCATGTATGGATAGAAGGACAGACGGACGGGCAACTCGTTTTCCTTTGCTGCCAACATCAATAATGGGTTTCCTTTGACCAAGAGGAGGTTATATAACCACGTTTAACTATCTGACCTTTCTATCAAGAATTATATCATGTATGGATAGAAGGACAGACGGACGGGCAACTCGTTTTCCTTTGCTGCCAACATCAATAATGGTTTCCCTTGAACCAAGAGGAGGTTATATACCTACATTCAACTGACCTTTCTATCAAGAAATAGAGCGTGTGTATGAAGACGGACAGATTAACCGTTGTCCTTTTGTTCCTCAAGATCAAGTATATAGAACTTATTCTATTTAGAGTTATTGCACAGACGGACGTACAATGTTTCGATTTTAAGAAAGTGCTCTCGGGTCCTTTACAAATTTTAAAACAAAACCTAACATATTTGCAAATAAATATTTTTTATAAATATATTTTGGAATTCGTGTTTATTTTTAATTTACTTAATTTTGATAAGTTTTTTCTATTTTTATGTTTTAAAAGTGATTGGTTGCTTGTTTTTTGAGGTTTTTTGAAATGTTTCAGAGAACTGGGGGTGATGTTCATTTTCTATTGTATTGTTCTTCATTTCTATAAATTTAAAAAATTACACTACCCTTTTGAAATAAACTTTATTTTCATATTAAATGTTTCAAAATTACACGCAAATGTGAATTTATTATTAGTTTTCAGAGTTTTTTAGTATTTTGGAAGAAAATAATATCTATTTCTATGGGTGTTATATGTCACCGCTTAAGAGTTATCAACGGTTGTTCATTGTTCCATAACAATTTCATGCCAGTTTTTGTTAAAATACATACCACTCAAATATTTTAGAGCCATTACTTGTAAACCTATTTTGATCCTAGAGCTTCACCCACTCGTGTTTAAAACTTGGATCGAAAAAGACAAAAAAATCAACTGGTTAAAATTTACCATAAATAATGGTAATTCCAATTGAAGTTGAAAAGAATTCAGTCGCAAGGTGTACCATTAGAGGTATACAGAACTGATTTTGCATAAAGGCTAGAGCCATTTCCCATTTGGTTCCATTTGTGCTAACAATTAATTTTGGTTAAAGTTCCTCATCGTTTATCGTAGTCTCACATAAATCGGTTTTATCCTGGAGGCTCCCGAAACACATATCATTAGGAGTTCAAAATTTATTATGCCAGTAGATTTTTATGTAATTTTTAAGCACATAAAAGAAGACTTATAAAAACACAAAACTCCTTTACCTTACTTGTGGAAGAGAAGCAAAAAATTACGGAATGAATGCTAAATGACGAAGCTCTACTTTCGGCTGAGGTGGATTGCAGAAGATTACTATATTGGTGCCTGTTCTATATATTGTAAATAGTGTGTTCTCTTAGTGAAATTGATCACCAACGCACAATTGTTGTCAGTTTATACCCACATAATGCACGGTCAAATTATACTATGAAGGTTCAATTGTATTTAATATTAAGTAAACATGCATAGTGTATTCATTGACCGACATTGCTAACACATATTTATTTTCAAAGAACACGCAAATGTTCAATAGTAGTAATTTATTGCAAAGTTAGATAGTATAAGGAGTAATTAATATCAAAAAGAACGATCGTTAACAGAATATCATTATTTCTATTTAAATTTACTAAGCATTTTTTTATTACTATCTATGCGAAAATCCACTTACTTGTGTAAGTGTATTAATTTGGTGTTCGCATGGAAATGGACATTTCCATTAGTACGTTAGGTTGATGTAACGTTGATGGCGTAAAAGTTTTTCAATTTCCAAACTTCATTAGTTTTAATGGTCACTTTGTGTGTAAGAAGTGCACAAATTGAAAGTAACAGAGATGTTTGTAGCAATTTAGTATCTCACGTAATTGAGGAATTTAGGAGATTAATTTGGAAAGGTGCTTTATAAATCCATTATGTAAAATGCACTTAAATTCTGTAGAAAATCGACAAATAAGTATGTTTGTATTAAAAACATTAACGATCATCGGCAGCCAAGAAGGAACTGGGTGCAAATAAAATATATAAACTTCTTATTGGATAAATCAAATTAAATAAACATTATAAAAGTTTATTTGTTTAAAATTTACATTTTTTGTTGTTCCTGCCAAAATTTTAACATGCGTCTCAATATTTGGGAGGTGTATGCCTATTTAATTAATTATAAAATATTATAAAATAAAATGTTAAGGCTTACTAACTAGTCTATAAACTCGGTTAGTGTTAGAATTGATATAATCTTTTTCTTAATAAAATATTGATATTTAAAGTAAAGTACATAAAGTAATATATATATATATATATATATATATATATATATATATAAAACATATGTTTTTTAACTTATGTGTATATATGTTATATGCCGATTTTCGACCTAGGGTTTAACACCGAAAAGACAATTAAAGATGCTAATATGGAAATTTCATTTCATAAACAATATTTATTAACTCTTTAGTGTTTTATCTCACTCGTCACAGTTTTAGCATTTAAAAAAGTAAACATAGTAATAGTATTATTGTTATGTGGAAAGTAATCCGTTTTATGAGCTGCATAAAGTATTTCATCCAAGCAAACTTTTAGGTACAGATTGTTATCAAAAGAGACTAATTCTTTAACGGTTAGAGTAATATTGAAAATGATCGAATTCATCTGCAGGGGTTTAGTTACTGCGACACCCATCCACTTATTTAACGATCCTGACAGATTTAAATTTTGTAATTTTACTACAGTTTTAAACACTTTACTCATCAATGCTTTTTTCTTTTGTATTTGAGATCATAGATGTTACTAAATTCTAGAATGCATTTCAACCAGGAATTAAACGCGGTTGTCCTACTTTAATTTATATTAAAACTTCTACTTTTATCTTACATGGTCCATTAAAATCTAAGACGGTTATGGATTCTTCTTGGATCAATTGAAATGGTTTTTATTTAAATTACATTTTTCTAAACGTAACGTATATTTATGTAACGTTCAATTTTCTATATTATTTATTAAATTTCGTATGAATCTTTTAAGTTGTTAGTTATACAGGTAGTATGCCGGACAACACCAGATAATATGTAAAAAATTACTTGATTAAAAATGAAAACATTGCAAGGCTAAATAATACTAAGGTCAATATTATATATATAATAATTAATAATAACTTAATAATTTAAATTTCAAGAAGGAACTTTTGCACTTATTTTTGCAGAATTCACGTCGCATCCTAGAACTGACATCCAATATTGTGACGTCACAGAACGGCACTCTAGAGGCGCATTTTCTCCTTCTTATCTCGCTTACATTACTTGTGTCACTTGGTTTCTTTAATTTCACTGACTGAATGCCGGAATGTATCTAGTTAGTTATGGACAAAACATTTTAATTTTACAAACTTATAACGTTCACTAATTACAATAGAACGTTCAATAATCAATGACCTACTGTTCCTGAGGAAGCTGATTAACTCGAACATTGATGCCCCAGATCTGCTTGTCAAGCTGGACTTCCACACTTCTCGACACCTGCGCCACACCCATCTTTTCGCTAGACGTCAGTATTCGACCCAGTACTTGTTCCGCAGCACCTTTCCTCGCCTCCAGCTGCTGGCCAAGGTGTTCTGTTTTGTACAGGTGAGGAGGCCTTCAAAAAGAAGTTGTTGGACTGGAAGGCACTGCATTGAATCTGTATTCGGCAATCAAAACTGTAGTTATTAGTATAACATATGGTGCATGTTCATTAGTTTTTTTCCTAATTCTATTTACTTATCATGATCCTCAATATTTATTATAAATTATTGTTATTTATTTGTTATCGTTGTTAAAATTTGTTACGAATTCTATAGATTCTATTTTGTTACTCTAATACTGTTAATATTTATTACAATTATGTAGATTTTATTTACCTTTACTAGTATAGTTATATTTATTGTAAATCATATAGCTTTATTTACTGTTATTGTTGCATAGTGTTGGCTGTATTGTTCCCTGCATGTTTGGCTTGGTGCTTGAGCTAGGGCTTAAGCACCAATTAGTTTAAAGTCCAATTGCATGTTTGGCTTGTCCCTTCTCATACCTTAAGTTTTTTTTTTTAAGTTTTAAATTCCGTTGCATGTTTGGCTTGGCCCTTTGTGTTTATAAGTATTAGTCATCTTGAGAAACTATGTAAAACTGTAACCCGTTGTAAATTGGTCTTTTGACCGTTGGAAGTTAAATAAATAAATAAATAAATAGAAAAGTAGCACCACTGCACATGTTACTAGTAGTTTTTATATGTTACTAAACCGGAGATTTATAACGCAAATAATTATAAACACAAGATACCAGTAACTATCTTGTATAGCTGTAACATATGTCTAAAATCAGCCAAAAATATTGAAGTTTTATTTGGAATGGGAGATTAGGGTAATTGCTTACGATTTCTGTGAAGAAATAATTTCCAACATGCTGAATGAGAGGATTGAAGTATTGTGATACTACTACCAAGAAAAGACACTGTTTGAATATAATTTGATAAGAGGCATATATTATAACATTTCTGTAAAGTATAATGCACACTAAAGTTTAGTAAATAAATCTATTATTATTATAAGTATTAAATATTATTTCATGAATACTACAGTTGAAGATCAATAGTCATGAAAGCTTCTGAAATCCACCGGTAAAAGTTTATATGTTTAAAACAAAATTATGGTCACCTTTTACAACGTTAACACACTAGAACATATACATGGAAAAATAGCTAGTTTCCTTCCCATTATTTTAATTCCATCAACAATAATGAAATTAAATATTAACAAACTATCAGCTCACTCTACCCTACTCAGAATGTAAGAATGATTAACAGAATTTACCCCAGTCCAGTACAGCCATTTTGTACGCCTTACTCAAAGGCTCTCGTTAATTAAACATTCTCTTTGACAGCGTTCAATCCAGGCACATCTTTTCTTTCTTGATCAATGCAATTTGTTGAGCCTTGTAAAAAATTTACCTTAAAAATCCAATATTACAAAAATTACATTTCTGTGATTGAATGTGGAAACATCTCCACACATAACAAAGGTAAAAACCTTAATAAATTAAATGCAATATTTCTCATAATTAAAAAGATGGTAATGGTCTTAGGTCATAGAACAAACTTTATTTCGCAGACAAATTTATTTTCACCTATATTCAAAATCCATCAGTAGTGACTTTGCTCATTCTTCAGTATTTTCTATATCTTGAGGTTTGGTGAGTTGTATTATCGATTACAAACTACAGGTATACTCAATTGGTATGCTTTGTTCGACACTTATATTATGTAAAGACGGACATAAATCGTTTTCGTTTGTCAGCAACTATTAAGAGAGGTTTTGATGAAAAATCTAAAAAGTTTTACATTTTTTCGCAATTTCAATCTTTCCTCAAAAATATAGTAATATACCACGTGTTCCCAATTGTATGCACACGGAAGGAATCTTTGAAACTATAAGATAAAAAAATTAATCAAGATAAGATACATTTAATAAAATACAGCAAATATTAAATGGGCAAAAAACGTGCGTAATAATAAGATTAACAAATTAATGTGGTCAAGTTCATTATTGGTTGCGTCGTTCATTCGCTGCGCTCACAAAACTCTTTTTGGTCAAAATGTTCTGTCACAGCTATGCTGAAACGTATTTACATGAAATCTACATGAAGTTCCTTCTACTTTTAAAACATTATAACGAAAAAGTTTTCAAGATGTAAGCAGGAGCCATACCAGTTTGAGTAATTTTTGTTAATCCAATGACCAATTTCTTACCTGTGTGCATAATATTTGGACACACGGTATATATATTATATATATATATATATATGTGTGTGTGTGTGTGTGTGTGTGTGTGTGTGTGGTGTGTGTGTGTGTGTGTGTGTGTGTGTGTGTGTGTGTGTGTGTGTGTGTAATATACATATATATTATATACATATTATATATATATATATATAATATATATATATATATATATATATATATATATATATATATAAGTCAAAGTCTTCACATACTCATCACTGAGTCTCTAATTTACCGATATTCCAGAAATCGGCTTATGTGTGTACCATGAATTAAATAGAAAATCTCAATAATTTTATAAATATTATTTGTATATGAGTTGAAATTAAACTGCAACCCCTACAAGAACAATATTTGATTTTTAACTTCTCGATATTCTACAACAATGAAATTTAACATACAGATTTACGTGTCTCATAAGATATATTATATCTAATAACAGATATTTCATGAAGATTGAACACCGATAGGGGCTAAAATGGTTTTAAACCTAGAAGAGTTTTTGTTTTTTAATTTCTCCATATTCTAGAAAACTTGTATCTGACAAATTTGAGCCTTAAGAATTCAACAGGAAAACAAAAGATTGTTTATATAAATCAACAACCTATATGGGTAGTAGGTTTGCAACTACTAAAATAACTATATTTTGTTTCCCAATTAGCCACTCTCCTCAAGAAATGAAATTTAACACATACGAAATTCATCACTTAAATTGAAAAAAGTCACTAAGATCGATCATTTAAAGGTGTTGAAATAGACTTATTTCTAGGGTAATTATACTTTTTCGTGAATGCAACTTTCTGATGTTCTATAGAGATGAAATGTGATACAAACATGTCTCATCTATGATTCAAAATTATCATAGTTCTCCTTTATATTCCATCACATGCGCTTTCTCTAGGATAACTACGGAATTACTATAACTTCACTCAGGTCTGAAATAGTTGAAGTGTTGCTGAAATTGTCTATTAATTCAAATATTTTTGAATTTTGCAGAGACACTTTTTATTCCATTGGTAATCTAAAAACAGGGTGTCGTTTTCAAATTCCTGGCTCGAAAACATATTTATTAAAAGTGAATTCCAATTATTCTTAAATAGATTATGAGAATATCTTTTAGTGTTCATAATTTATTTTTAGGAGTATCTAATATAGCATTTAAAGAAGTATATTTCTACAGTAAATACGTCGTCCAATAGGAGATAGTTTGCAAAGTCATGGGTTACTGTTATTTGGGTATTATAAGATGACATGTATTTCTGTTAAGTGTATTTTTTCGTAATGCTATATTAATGTGTAGTATTTCAATCTTTGTTGCGTGCTCACGATTCAATTTAAACATTGAACTTGCTTAATTTAATAAAACAGCTAATTTACAAAATTAATTTGCTGAGCACTTGGGTTCTCTATTAAAACTATTTAATAATAACTTTCAAAACAAGAAGAAAATTTCCTGAAGTCTTTTTTAAGCTACCAAGCTGGAGCATGTATTAATGTTTTCATTACTTGCTTCGCTAAAATGCTTACATATTTTAATCATTATCAGCAGAGACTAATTCAAATATTAATTGTGAATAATATTACGAACATTTTATCAATATTTAAGTAAAAAATTTCGATTTACTGGAAATCTAACTTTTGAGCAAGGATATATAAGATTACATTTGTGGTCATAGGAATATAGATAAAGTGAGATATTTTCTCATTTATGAGCAGTGTTAATACAGCCACTGTATTATTGAGAAGATTAATTAATGAATCCATAAAAAAATGTTCATGAAGTACATTAAAATTAAAATATTTCTTTGAAGACTGTTAGTATACAATTCTTAAACATATTCAATATAAAGAATACAATTTCATTACTAATACATTTAGTAAAGGTTTACTGTACAATTTCCATTAAATTATACTTAACAATCGAATTCATGTTAATTATAATAACAAAGGCATAAAAGAAGTCACTGGAGTCTTATGCGTTCGAGGTATGAAAAGACTATACTCACAGTTCGGAATTAGGACACCTTCTTCGTTCACTACAGAACTGTGTGCTCACCCAGAACCTCTTGCTTACCACTTCAAGCACTGCTGAATTGCGTTCATCGAAATTTTGCACATACTTTGAATACTTATGCGGTAGTACTAACTCCACTAAAACATTAATAATAGAAATTTTACAGGATTTATAACATTGTTGCTCATATTATAAATGCCACTAAAAACAAAGATAATACCTCCCCTACCTGACGAAGAGGACAGATTCCAGTCCTCGAAACGTCGTTATACCTTTAATAACCTATAACAATGGCAAATTTCCGAAATCATGCTATCCTGTTAACCTAATGCTAAATGTTTTACAATTATGATTTTCCAATATGGGTTCGTATCCAGGCATTCAATTTTAGAGTAAACTTTTAAATCCCAGAATACAACACTAAGGCCCATTTATTCTTGATCTCCAGGACGTTTGATAATGTACTAATATGATGGCATACTCGACACATTGCCTCCTACCCTCAAGATAGTTTCGAAACCAAATTTTAGCCGTCGGGCTTCTTGTGCACTATGGTCTATAGATAAAGCTTTATCCATTAGAACCGCAAGGCCGTCACACTCGAAAATCCTTACGATGTATCTGACTAACATACACGTGTAAAGATGTGCACATCGGCGTTTATTTTATAAAAAAAAAACTTTACACATTTTTACTGACTAAGTTTTTTAAGTGATATCTTTATTTTATGACAATGGCAACTCTGTAAAATATTTTTGTACTTTGTTTATGTGTTTATTGTACCAAAGCAATCGTAATTTTAAGACCTCATGCTTTAAGTTTTAAAGTAGTAAATAGGACAAATAGCATAAAATAATACTAATGATTGTTCCAAACAACGAAAGTCCATAGGTTATACACAAAAAACTGCTCCATCAAACGAATGTCTATCCGCGCCTGAAAGTCTATCAAACAATGTCACTCTCCCAGGTTAATCAGGTACTACCAAGTCGTTTAGTACAATGCAACGATTAGTAATACCAAGTATTATGAACTTGTCGGTGTTTTGGCAATTTCTTATTCAGAAGCAAATAAAATATTAAGACATTATTTTTCATAGTAGTCTGATTGATATTTTCAACATGTGTTTAATACAGCATATAAAAACCTAGTTATATACAAACAATTGGACAGTATATACTTTTATTATGTTATGATTTATTTCTAATTCCATAAAAAGCAGAAATATGGCATGGATATTATTATATGAACAATTATAAAACTAATAAAGTTTACCATAATCTTGATAGAAATACAGGAACATAATTCTCTCATATCGCTTTACGTCTTTATCATCATAAGAAAGTAAAAGAAACTTTTGGCGAGAAATCGTCTTATCTAGAATTCTAGGAATTCTAATTTACTAAGGCTCTGAGGAAAGGAGAAGTGGCTATTCTGAGTTTTGTACAGGAAACTAAACTTTATTTGCGTAAACGTGTACAAAGAACTTCTTCGTAAAGTTATTTTAAGAAATATGTTGCGTAAATTTGCGTTTTATAAATAAACTACTTTAAAAGATTTGTTACTATTATCCATGGTTTGAAAAGGTCAGGTAATTTATATAATGTATAAATTATCACAGCAAACAAATTATTTTACTACGAGCAAAGCTTCCCCAATGTACTAGCTAAAAATCTAAGCGTCTTTAAAATTGATTGGCAAGAGAATTGATTGTGAATGTACGCCTATAGAATCAATCTAAAACAGTTTTTTCAACCTTATCTTAATAAAGGACCAAATTTTTATTATGGGTGAGATTGATGGCCGCATTGATCAACGTATGTATGTAAGTGGATATATAGAGTATAAACATTTTCTGTCAGGTTAAAAGAAATAACATGATTTTTAATGCTTATTGGTTGAAAATGACTTACAATATTTCAATATTGAAACATTTACTTGTACTTAAACATGTTAAAGAACTCAAATCAAAGTAAAAACATTAAAATGGTGATTTTTCATTTCAATAGGAAACTTCACATTCATTCTCTTTCACTTGTTTATCAAAATTGGCTTTTATATTTGATGAAACGAATCGAAGAGAGTTCTCTAGATGACTGTCAGAAATGCGGTTTCTCAATTTTCACTTCACGTTCTTCATTTTAGAAAATAGCTGCTCACAGAGGTAAGTGTTACCAAAATGAAATGCTGTGAACAGAGCATGATAATTGTTAAAAATGTATCCCCTTCAATATACAATGAATAAAATTCCAAAGTCCAAATTTTAAAATCTCTCATGTAAATCACTATTGCACTGAAACTCGATAAGTTCCATTTGCATGTTTCCGGGATAGTCTTCCACATCCACACTAAATGCAGCACAAAATAGCTTCTTTTTATAAATCTTCAACCCTGTTGCTAAAAGAAGAACTTAGAGCAGGTAGTGCTTCACTGTACTCTTCTTGGTTTTGAAAAGTGTGGCAAAATGTGTGATGTCACCCATTAGTAGTTTACTTTCACAAAAAGTTTTCTTTCAACTTTATCAAAAAGTTTATGTATTATAGCATTCATTCCTTGTAGCCGAATATTCAGTATTCGTTGAGACACATTGAAATACCAGTGAGATACCCAAAATCAGCCATCGAACTGGGATCTTTGAACTGGTGAACTGCCTCTCCCTTGCTTCCATAAACACATAGATTTCTTCTTTGAGATCAAACCCCTATCTAAAACCTTTCCCCGACTGAGCCAACAAACCTCTGTGTAATATACATCACCATAGTCTGCATTCATCTGCTTAAAGAAGGTCTGGAATTCACTATGGTTCAATCCTTGTGATCTGATAAAATTCACGAATTTAGTCACATTTTTCATGACATGCTTGAAAAAACGCTTTTTGTACATTAATCTTCTTGATGACCAATACAATGGCACTGTACTTATTTTCACATGCATCTTTGCAATCAGAGCTACAGCACCTTCATGATTTCATGGTTTTCATTGCTGGGGCACCATCAGTAACAACACCGGACAGGTTGTTCAGCTTTAGGCCTAATCGGTTCAAAGTTGAAAACAAAGCCTTATAAATATCAATGCCTTTAGTAGTGGATTTCATTGGAAATAGATCGGCCATTTCTTCAGTAATAGAAACATTCTGGTCGATAAACATGGCTCTGATAAAAACGGCTAACTTTATATGTAACATCAGTGCTCTCATCAAGTACCACAGAATAAAAACAAACTTGAACTTAAGGAAAGGTCTTTTAGTATGTTTTCAATTACCTTAGATAATTCTTCTATTTTTCTAACTATAGTAACCTCATATATGCTAAGCTTTGAAAACAAGCGTTTGTTCGGACATAGAATTTTAGCTGCCGATTCCATGTACTGCTTTAAAATCTCGCCATCTGTATATGGCTTAGATGTATTAGCAATATGTTCAGAAATTATACAGCTAACATAACTACATAAATCGCTTTCGAAGTTTTGCAGAGTGAAAAAATATGGTTGATTATCTAGTTTGTTGTCTCGTACCTTATCCAATCGAAACTGACCTTATATTGCGTCTTTCTTGGAGGCATGTTAAGTGTTATAATGATGCTTTAAGTTGTACTCTTTCATAACGGAGACACACTCATTACAAACTAAGCAAACCGGTTTATTTTTTATATTTACGAAACAGTAGAGATCAATCCACTTTTATTGAAACACTCGCACTCATCGGTAACTGTCCGTTTCTTACTACTCGTAGCCATTGTTCACGAAAAAAGACTAATATATGATCTCTAGGAGAGGTCAGACGTATTGAATGATGCATTGCAGTGATATACTGCTGACACTACTACGGTTTACTGACCTTGGCTGACAGGGGTGCCACACTTGTTTTACCGCCATAAAAATTCTCTACTACGGCCGACATCAAGTTGGCAACTAATAATTATTTTTTATCATTGTTTGCATTGAAAACTCAAATTTGTTTGCAGGCCACTGACATTTACGCGGCGGGCCGAAAAGTTACGTGCTGACATACTTGCTGTATTCAATCACTCAGATTAATAAACTTCGTTTTTTGGCAACTCAGACTCCCGTATGTATGAAACGTATGGGCATACTTTAACAGTCGGAAACATCAGTGAACCAAATTAACGTTGAGTCCGATCAAGCAATTTCAATTCGACAATGTAACTTATATTTTTTAAGACCAGCAATAAAAATGAAATGCTGTGAACAGAGCATGAGATCTAATTGTTAAAAATTTATCCCATTCAATATACAGTGAATAACATTCAATTATTCAATTATTTCTACACAGAGGTCAAATGCTTATGATGTTTCAAAGAATCGTGGTTTTAATTTACATGAAAGAATTCTCATGCAATATACGACAACTAACTTAAATTCTACACTGAGATAACTCCATTCAGTAAGTAAAAGTACTGTAAAAGTAGATATATAAGAAATAAATATAACTTCAACCTAGATGAACGCATGAATTGTTACTACCTCAATTTTCATAGCTTTGCTACTCGTAAATATAAACTGCACAAGAATACCCCTTAGACTTATTCCTACATTTTATTCCTCTCCGTATCTGTCTGGAGATTGTAATCGACAGATTAGAAAGAAAACAGCGCCTTCAAAAGCTAAAGAATTTACTCAAAAACGAAACGCAACCAAATTAAATAAACTTTTAAAATTTGTATAAACTTACACAACATTTGAATGTCCATATTTATTTTTATTTTGCAATAATTACATTTATATTAAATATATCAGGCTTATAGTACCTTGGGTAGGCATTAAAGATGATTATCAATAATCATTAAAAACCCACCTTATTTTTACACGATTTGTGCTCAAAGATTACTATGGATGTATATTTTAAATATTTGTATAAAAACAGTAATTTTAACAACAGAAGCAGTCGCGGTGCTTACAAAATATTAGTCATGACAACATTATAATCTGTAATGACTGGTGGGAGGAGGAAGGGCACCTTGTTTAATCCAACAAAACATATAATTATATGAACCGCATTATGATATTAAAACACAACTAGTGTTAGTAAATGTTTATTTAACTGCAGACTAACAAAATGCTTTATGAATTTTAAATTATTTCTAGTGACTTTGAAAATAAATAATGAGAAACAATACTCAACCAAATTTACATATCATTATCCAAACAACAACCAAGCGTCTTAACATTTATTTATTCAGTTTCTGGAGCATGTTTTATTCATAAATTTCATAAGTTTAAAATGTTATTATTTTCCTTTACAAACGCATCGGGACGGCTAATATACATATATAGGACATTGAATTCGTTACCTTAGTTCATTTTGGTCAATAACGTGAAAACAAACCTCGTTAGACTTAGTACTAAAAGGACATTTAGACTTTTTAGAGTGACAGGATAATTATGGTGGCTATGGTTAGGAGGAGGAGCCTCAGTCAAGATCCTATGAGGGTGATAACATATATTATCTCTGTAATATCAACTTGAAAGAAATGGAGGTACTATTATATCAGCTAAATAATCGTAACCACAGTTTAAATTATTTTAAATTGTAATTGAAAGTTTTTAAAAATTATTGTTATTTTCTTCATAACTTAATTTGAGCGATTTCTCAATCGTCACATTATAGACCACATTGACTTCAAATTTGTGTCAGATAACGAAACAGTAGCAGTGATTATCTAAAATAAAAATATAAAAATCAATTCAACAAAAGCTAAGAAATGCATTTTTTATGTGTTTGAACAACAATGTTCTTAAACTTAATTATGAATACAATTTTAGTCAGATATAAACATTATGTGAATATATATATATATATATATATATATATTTCGCAGCCCGTATGTATATTTATTCAGTGATTTGTTGTACATTTTATGAAAAACAGTTTAGGAACTTTTTACTCCTTTTTAATTTAAATAATCAATGCAATGTGATATTGAAGATTTTTGTTTTCAGATATAACCAGTCATTAAATATACTCTATTTTAAACAAATTACGTTTTCATGCATTTTACAGACTAAAGATCGAAAATTTTTACGCTCTATTCATATTACTAGCTTAATTCTCTAGTGTATTTTAAGGGTTCAATGCAACAGGACAAATATGATAATGCTAATGATCATGATATAAGTGCTAATAGTTACCAAAACATTCCTAAACATTTACAATTGTTATAACTATGAGACTACTGTATTACGTTTTGCAATTTTAGACTTAATAAGTGCTTAAAGGTTATCAAAATGACAAAAACATTAAATTTAAATCTTGGTTTCAAGAAATTATTTTATAACAAGATTGTGTAAATAGAAACAAAGTTGTTATAGTGAAGTGTTATAGGAGATTAAACGTCACTCAGCTTGATTTTCTAAGTTATGTTTTACTACTTTATTTATCCTAACTTATCCATATAATCCCCTCTGCATATTATTCATAAAGAAATAATAGACAATAGATCGCTCCGCTTACACGCCAGATATTCAATAATTAATGCCCCAGCGTTTCAGACAGGACATAGATCATCTAGCCATATTTTTTCGTAACTAAGACCTTTACCGTGCCATAACCTGGATTACTGAGTCATTCTGAGCTTACAAAAGAAGTCATACACGACATTATACTTGGTAATGTGGACTATTGAACAGGCCATGTCACATAAAACTCAAGCTAGTAACACTAACACAAGTATCAGAGGCCATGTCATATGTGCAGAACTGTCACTTACAGTGTCAGTGTGTTTAAATAGAAATTAAGTTAGGTTTGTCCACACTTACAACACCACATAGTGCAATTGGCCTCAGTGTAGGCAGAGGAACCAGATAGAACTAAGGTTGTGTAGCTAATGAGTTTGGAGGTTTAAGAACTTTTGTGTTCGTTAGTTTTCGCCTTTAGTGATGCTTGCTTGTTCGGTATAATCTCCTTACTGTGTATTGTCTTAATAGTTAATGTCAACAGTATTTAGCCGCGATTGAGAGAAAATGTCTTCACTTTAAAAACTACGAAACCTAATACAGTATTTATAACTTTTAAATATGTTAAATAAATACGCAACATATTTTAGTTTGGTAAAGAATTGATAGATCGTTTACTAGTACACCTCAAACAATTTAAAAACCAATAAAGTTTATTTGTGCCTAAGTACTTAACTAATCTTGACCAGCTCCAAAATAGCATGCACATTCTCATCATCACACTTTCTAATGCAATTCTGTTATAATGCAGTTATATCTATAGATCATTCTAGAAAAGAATGTTTAATTGTTGTAGTACTTTCCACAACTCTGAATACAAATAAAAGAGAATGAAATGCAAGATTAAACAATGTATAGTGTAGTTAATTACAGTGCTGGCAAACAGTAGTGTAAATTACTTTTTACACTGTGAGGCTTTTTAGGAGAAAAACGTCACTTGAATTCTGTTTCTGTTCGAAAATCAGTAGTTTAAGTTTTTCAAAGAGATCAATTTTACTCGAATCTCCTATGAAGTCCTCTCCTCTTAGTCTTATTTACATACTACCAAAATAAGTGCTTAATTATCCAGCAATTAGGAAAGCTAGCAAGGCTCTAAAAGACACAAGCATACGTTTAATCATGGTGTTACTTCCAAACCAACCAGTAAAGCGTCTGTGAACCAATATATATCTACTATATAAAGTCGTTTTAAAACCTTTATTGTATTTCAGAAGACTTAACAATAATATTCATTACAAACTCTTAATCAAGATTGTTAATACTTTAGACACTCAAAACTAATAAAACTTAACATTTGGTATCAATCCTCCCTTCCAACAGTTTGTTCAATATCAAATACTTGACATATATTTCTAGTTAAACTAAAATCCGTATGCTACGGAATCAACATTTTAGTGGGTCTCTAATTCAAAATAATACATAAGTATAGTGCTATGATATAAAACTATATCGGTAATTTTTATAATACACATTGATATAAAATCTGTATTTATTTTCACTGTTTATATAATCTACCTTACTGTAAAAAGTGCCATTTTATTAAAATTGTATATTTAGATTTAGAAATTCCCAATTTGTCTTCTTTATAAACTGAATAACGTCAGAATAGTGAAGCAAATTGAACTAAGGTTTTGCTATAAGTAAACAAAACCATTAGACGTAAAATAGCATCAATCTAACTACGATTATCTAAATCTTTAAACGAATATCATTTTCTGTTGACTCTATCGATAACAGTAATGATAATAGTTATTGAATTATTATTCGTATTCCAAAACTACTGTAAACCCGTTTTTAATGCAATTTAATTGGTTTTAACGGTAAAATATCAAGGTTTAAAATCGTCAATAAAATTTTAAACAAAATATTACAAATATTTTATTATTACAAATACAAACAGTATCATATAGAGCTATTTAATAATATAAACTGTATGATAAATATCATAACGAATAATTTATGAATGTATTAACTAAACAATTTTGAAAGACACGCAATTCTAGTTTGAAACATGAATGCAAGGACATATGCTATTATTTCACCATCTCTAACAATGCAAATACGGAAAGTTTCGATAATTCCAAAAGACAGAAGGAGGGGAGGGGGAAACTGAAATTGGAAACTTTAATTTCCAATTACAGTTGAAGCTGTAATCGTAATACTTAGACCTGTTGAGAACACCTTCCACAGGAGTACTCAACATCATGTATACACCCAAAATACTCTCATGTGTATTAATAATAACATTTTATTGTTGTCTTCACAAAATCACCACACCATATATTAAAAAATTGAAATCATTATTAATCCTGTAAATCAGATTTAATTTATTTTCATTTAGCTTACGTAAGCCAGTTTCTATCATAGTAACTTGCACGGCCATATACTAGATGCCACCTCAGAAATCTGCAGGTTTCGACCAATATTTTCCTATAATTGATCAATAATGTTCTACAACGGTATTTCAACCATTTTCTTTTCCAATTCAGGAAGGAACTAAAGCAATTCCGGTTAATCCCTACAAATAATATATAAATGTACTGCCCAATAAATCTGCTAATAATGTAACAGATCCTTATTTCAATCTAAATTTGCCTTTCCTTAGATCCTGTACCTCGCATGAAAGTTGATTTCATAACTGGTCGTAATTTTTTCTTTTAGGTGCTAGTGTTTTGTATTATTGACACTAAATATGAAAAGAAACCTTCAACCCCCCCTACATTGCATTCGACCTACAATATAAAGCGAAACCGGACATGATATGAGACTTTGAAGTGGCATTTATATATTCTCCATATTTCTAATAAAGGTACATGTACTGTTAGAAGTCAAAAATTTGCAAAGTTTATTAAGTTAGCTGTTGATCATTTTTATTAAAAAATGAGTTTTATCTTAATTTGGGGAATTTTTTTAAGATTGAATGTCACAAAAGAACAAAATTCATTATATATGATTGATGATTCATGTTACGATTTGAAGAATTGGTTTATTTAAAATAAATTAAGTTAAAAATTGTTCTTTACCACATTTCTTTAATTTTATTCACATTATTCAATGCATCGTTAAAGTTTCCAAACACAGAATAAATATTTAATACCTAGCAAAATACATGGTTTTTTTTATTTAAATCTTTGTATAAAAATTCATTTTTATTGCATTATACGGTTAACTTATTCCAACTGAGAAAGGCGGAAAGAGATTAATTCTCTGAGGTAGTTATTTCAAAACTAGTTTTGCCAAAGATTTCTTAATTCTATACGTAGTTTAGGACTTCGTCTTTCGCGTTCAGATACGAGCAGTGTATCAATTGTGATGTTAATGTTGTCTTTTCTCTCCACGTTTCCATACTCTAATTATGGCTATTTTCTTTAAACAACACTTTTGCTATATGTATATCATTATTTTACGAAACTGAAAGGTTAAATCATATGAGTCCAAATATTGATACATGTAGTTTTAAAAATAAGAAATATTATTTATTTATCCTACTAAAAATAACATAAATATGTCTATTTCAGTCACTGATCTCAATGCAAATGTCGTTTGGGGGAAAACTTCAAGGAAGAATTGAGTATACGCCTACAAATATTAAATTAAATAGCATGAAATAAAACACTATTTTATCAAGAAACATGGGCTAATTGTTTTATGTATTGTAAGTATAAATTATAAATATAATATATTATTTTTATAACGCTTGATATCCAAATACCAATAAAAATTACAAAGCAGTGAAGTGGAACCAATGCAGTGAAGTATGAAACAGTTCGTTCCCGATAACATGTCGGTATTGGCCGGTATCTCGTTATATCCTGTGGGTGTCACGGGAACAATGCTCCAGGTGACCAATATAATCTGTAGCTAACAGCACTATCTACTTTATCTTGTTGTGTACAGTTGTATCAGAGCTGTCAAAACTTACTGTTAGTTACAATAAAAGGCCAATTACATTTTCCATGGTCATAGCACATTTAGGATTTTATGTAATGTCTACATCCTAATGTCTACTTACTTCTTGAGAAGAACGTGTTTACTTTCAATTTGTTTGTTCTTTGATGAAGAAAAAAAACAATGATGTAACAAAATAAATGTATGTACTATTATCAGCTTATTGACAGAAGACAGAAGTTATTAACAATCAAGTGTTTTTTTACCATAAAGAAAGCAATAGTAGTAATATAACAAAGGGCACTGTGTTTAACAAAAACCAAAACGAATTCAAGGTGTTTATATAGCAGTAAATACGTTCATGTGGATTATTCTTTTACAACGTGGATACTTCCACTATCTTACATTTTCTATAAAATTTTCTTTACAATAAATGCTTATCACCAAAATAATATTATTTCTTGCAGTGAAAACTGGCTCGAGTAACTAACAGGGCTCGTGGTTATCTCCTCTAAATATTGCAACATTTAAATTATTCTTAACTCGATTTACTTAAAATTTATGCCATCAGATTTCTAGAGAAACTGCTTAAAAACCTCCTTGTTGTGCAAATTAGTTTTAAAGCTTATGATCTGAGTAATTTAACCTTACGAAACAACGAAGGAATCTAACAAGTGTTCTCAAACAACCTGAAACACGAATGTTTTATTCTGTTTCAAAATATGCTGTATTAAGAGTGACAAGTTTTTCTAATACGTAGCATTCAAGCCTATTTTCAATTATATTAAATTTATGAAGTTTGCCAAAATTATGTTAAAAAACCATTAAAAGCACCTGTATTAGTGTATTGCACTTAATTAATAACACATGTAACACAGATGAACTTAGAGAAATATTTTATTTTACACTGAAATAAAGAAAAACATTTAAACATATGGCAACATTAAGGTTGCCTAAAGCTTCTATAAAATAAGTTAGATATAAGAGAGTAATCTAATAAAGAATGGAATATTTATATATGTAATGTTTATGCGCGTGCATGTGTGTGTGTGTGTGTGTGTGTGTGTGTGTGTGTGTGTGTGTGTGTGTTGTGTGCATTAACTAAGAGTAAATATCAAATCAAATAAAACACAACTATTTTTAAACGTTTCAGCCCGATTGTTACATTTTCGTTTCTTAATATACATTCCAAAAACAATATAAAGTAACTAAAGTCTGTTTAAATATTATTTGACACTGTCAAGTAGACATTAATATTATGCAAACACTTGCAAACAAATATTATAAACGTAATGTTTAAATTTAATAGATAACTCTCCAGCATCTGATAATGATTTTACAGTAAAAAGTTTACTACAATTTAATAGATCTAGTCACACAGTATTACGTTAATGTATACGAGTGTTTAATGCTTATAGATTGGCGAGTTAGCCTATTCTTGTGTTCTTCGTTCTGTAACTATCGGATGATCTTGCTCGCCTACACAAAGGTATGCCACCCCTGCCTGCTTTCGCTAGAGAGGCTGGTTCAGAGCTGGCCTCCCCTTCTTCCGGGGGACATCACTTTGAGATCAGTGCCCTAATTCTTCCTCATGGATGTCGATAGGAGGCGGCCCCTATCCCCTAACCTTACCCATCCTGAATACCCTGAAGTAGAGCAAGGTTCTTACAGGACTAAGTGCAATTAATAAGATTCTTATCCTAAGAGAACAACAACAAAATGAGCTTGATGTAACCTAAATTTGTAATGCAACCACTGTTTTGTCTTAGCCAGCATTTATGTCTCTATAAACTATAACAGCTGATTCCTCTTTTCAGGAACGTGTTTGAAGTCTCTGTAATTGGTACGATTTTCTCTTGTGCCAGAACGGAAATAAAAATATTAATTAAAAACAAAGGAACGATTAAAATTGATATATTTAGGGATATTTATTGTTCTGCCATTACTCTTGGAAATTAGGCTCTCAGGATGCAATATGTAAAATTAAATGATTAGTACTGTTTCGCTGCTGTGATCTAGGCTGTCTTGGTTTGGTTGAAGTTTTTGTAGTTTGTTTCCCTGTTAAACCTTGCGGTTAAACGGCGTGTAAAGCACGCACGGGTGGCAGTCTGAGTTTGGAGCTTGTGTGATCGGAAGCCTGCGCTTATGAAGCTTTTTGACTGACGTCTTGATTCTGTTAAACATCGCCGAGTAAGTAATTGCTGAATAATATGATTACAGAAATGTATTATAAACCATAGTAGTTATGTGAGAAAGAACGTTTTTAATTATTGATTTTAGTCATTTTAATTTTCATTATTAACTATATTGTCGACAAGTGAATGTTATTTTAATTAATTTACCAAGTAATTAGTAAGTTAATTAATGAAGTATAGTTGTTTCAATAGTGTTTTAATTTAAATTAAAATATAAAATTACTTTTTTTAAATAATTTTTGTCTTGAAGTTTTTGTCTCTTTTTTAGGACTTTCCTCCATATAAGAACTACTACTACTATACCCACTACTACTACTACACCCACTACTACTACTAGTAGTGTTCTACTACTACTATACCCACTACTACTACTAGTAGTGTTCTACTACTACTATACCCACTACTACTACTAGTAGTGTTCTACTGGTACTATACCCACTACTACTACTAGTAGTGTTCTACTGGTACTATATAGAACACTACTTTAATAATTCTTAATGTAAAGGGTTGTTTTGATAAGAATCAGATCTTAAAACGCCATAGAAATTTTTATCGTTTCAAAAAGAAGAAGAATAATATTAAAGAACTCTATTTAATTCAAATAGACTGCCATCGGTAACGTTGGTAAAACCATCATATACTTTTATAAAATTGTTCTATAGGCATTATTGAGTTCGTACTTTAGTAAATGATACACTAATAACGAAAATAACGATTGTTTATAATACAATACCGGACTAGGGCCAGATTAGGATCGTGCCTCACAGCGCTGCTGCCGGACTAGCGCGGTCTGGTCCCAGCAGTGCAGTAATTGCACCGGCTCTGCCATAATTACCGCCATTTCATTACCCAGCCTCACTATTTTACCCCTTGTTCTCGTTATCTCCCAACCCATTATTATATTTATAAACGAGGTCTATATACTGCAGAGTAGGTTATCTAGTTGAAACTCGAAATAACAAATCATGTTTAAAACTCTTTACTCATTACAGTACCTTGTTCAGTGCCAGAACGATATATCCACTTGTTGTTATTGCATTATTATATAATGCTAGCACTTTCAACGAGTGGAGAGGGAAAGTAAGATGTATACGTAACTAAGTTTTATTGTCTATCAATATCTCAAAATACAGCCGAAGGACAATAATTTGGCAAAATACGGTACAAAGTTAAAGTCATTTTCTATTATACCTTAAGTTTTGATATTCACAGAGATTAATACTACTAATTTTCAATAATATATTTAAAACATATATATATATATATATATATATATATATATTTTTTTTATTTTTTTATGTATATCATGCAAAATAAATCTGTAACTATGTGTTTTATTTCATTATACTTCATTAATTTTCTCTTACTCATTAACTTTTTTTCGGTTTCAGAGTATTGTCTCTACTTTATGATATTGTAATTAATAAATATTCTAGCACTTTTAAAGAGAGAAAATTGAAGTTAAAGCTTCAACTACAGTGTATGAAGAAATATTATTATACTAAATAGGTTATTATTATTGCAAAGCTCCATGGAAGTAATGTCCATTAAATATGAAACGGAAGTAAATCTGTAACTATGATTTACTTTGTAAAGTTGTATTATGTTAGCGTGATGCTGTTGTCATTCTATTCACTCGCTTAGTGATACAGAGATGGTTTACCGAATATCGATGCAAACGTTTTCTTTGAGCTAGCGCTCTGAGATACATGTTGTCTGTTTCGATTTCGGTTTATCTCTTCAGCTAAGGAGTTGTTAGTGTATAGGACACGATTCCTCCTGCAACACACACACCTGTTGCAAGTTGTGGATGGTTAGAAAATATCATTAACTTAGGTTTTATTATTTACAGAGCACGATATTAGTAATGTGTATCAAACATAAATAGAAATAAGTCCATAACTACGTTTTTTATGATATTTCACATTAAATATAGTTTGGCATTATGCAATAAAAATTTGGTTTCGAAATAATCTGTTACAATGGGGTATCGAAGGACTCGCTAGGACGAAATGAATTGAATATCGAACACACTCACGTACGACGGACGAACTGCCTTTTATTAGTTCTTAGATTTACCTAAGCCCAATAAGCCTTTAATTATATAGTTGTTCTTGGGATCAAGAGGAATCTATATACCAATGTAAAATCTTTCTGCCAGGCGTTATCGCACTGATTTACAGACGGACAAACTGATATCAATGTTATTGAATTTCCTAGGGTCAAGTGAGGGAGTATGGAGACTTACACAAATACAGCTACTTCGTATAATCACTACGTACACCTCACAGGAGGGATATTAATAATTTTAACTTATTATTGTACTTTATATTAAGTATCAATATTAAAGTAAACATGGAAACATACAATGCTGTTTTACTTCACAGAATTTGTGATAGCTATGTGAAAGTGTACTTAGCGGTGTTAAGAGAGGGTGAAATTAATATGAACACATCCTTCAGTACATAAAATTAGAAACTTTGGTGGCATCGTGTTTCAGTTTCTTAACATCGTTACAGGTTAAGTGTAAGAAAGGGCCATGAGGCCCTAACTTTGCCTGTTTAAATAAAGGAATTTTTCATTTCATTTCATTTCAATGGTCGGTCTGCGCGTACAAATTTACATTTTCTGACGAAATTCTAAGTTACGTATATGTTAGTAGTATAGTTAGTATTTCACGTTGTTATGGATTTTATTCCCTTATGGCGATTAACCTTTAAAAGTGTTATTACATTTAACAGATAAAATTAAGTTATATTTTATAGAAAGTATAGAAAAAGTATATTTGTACTAAAACATTAATTCTAGAGAGAATTGAGTGCTACTAAAATTTATAAACTTCATAAGGCAGGTTATAGAATCAAAGACCAAAAAATAAAAATTATGGAATTATAGTTTTTGTACCTTTAAACATAGTTTTTTCTAAAAAAACCCCTAATCCTTATCTTATCACTTAACCGAGAACAACGGTCCACGCGATTGGAAGGTTACTCGTAATCCTTATCTTATGGGAATGAAATGATATGTGTATTTCTACACATATTACCCTGCTTATTAGAATAATATGGTTAAGTATGTTTGTAATAGTTTTAGCTCTCAAGCAATAGTGACCAGGCTTTTCGATACTATCTCGAGGGATATTGTTCGTTTCATCGGTGTAGGACTAGTGGGATAATCCCCTCACTGATGACCGAAGACATTACTGTCTGCACGTTCATGTACTATTTCAATTTACGATAGTGCAAAACACTCAACATTATATGTTTGTATGATACATCCAACAGACATATAGCTGTTGTATTCTAACACACGAGTATATTTAAAGTATATTATTAAAAATATGTAAAATACATAAACAAATTTCAAGTTTAATATCTTAACATTGTACATAAATAGAACGTGGAATTGCTCATTGGGAAGACTTCAGACCTTGTATCTGAGTTAGAGACACGCATGTTCAAATCGTGTAACAATTGGCCGGATCAGTTTTATCAGTACCATCGACCTTATACTGTATCGTCTCTCCCGTTTATTACGTTTGATAAGACCCCCACACATCACTGTAGCCCATCAGGACGGGCAGGAACTATAATATAAATAAGTAATCTCATTTTTTTTTTTATGCGACAGTCCTTTACGATAAGTAAAATGTTTAGGGAAGGCTTGAATGTGTATGACAATTAAATATTTCGTTAAACATTTTTTAACATAGTTTTATTTACTGTCAAACTATAAATATAACTTCACTAACGCTCCGCCTAAGACTCAAGGAGCTCAAACATTTCATTTATGTCTATTTATTTATTTGTCTGTCTCCATAATATCTAGAGAATAAAACTGACCACTAGAGTTAAAATATTGCAAAAGGCTCTATTTCTATATAGAAAACCTTAATGAATGAAAGTTTCGATGATTGTGTATGTCAACTGATAGGCTTAGCTAAACGACATTGAAACTGTCGCAAGATAAGCTGGCAAAACTTCTATTTGTCTGTGTGAAGAAATACATTTTTCTGTTCTGTATTATTGTTTGTCTGCTCGCAGGATATTCTGATTATTAAAAGAGCTATAGACTTAAAATTGAGTATACAACTTCAATGAAACCTGTTGCACGGCGTATGTTCCACCATACTTCTATATTCTAAGAAGCAACTAATAATTCTCGCCACTACTAGTCGCTAAGAAATTCTGAATATAATAGGTTTATTTCTTTTTACTCTAAATTTATTGATTGAAGTTTGAAGTAGCTCTAAAGATGGGTAGATCTTTCGTAACGAATGATTATGGTCGTCAGAAAATTATTTAGTAATAGTACATATTAAACTTTTGTAGTTTTAAAAATAAATAATACAGGTACCATTAATAACACAGTTTTAATTCTATGTTTTTTTAAATCACCTTTTATACCTTCAATTATACAACAATAAAAATTCAGATATTATTAGTTCGGTTATAAAAACAAATTTTGCTCCATATGGGTTATGGAGTAAAATAATTCTAATAGCAACTTTTTGAACAACTTGCATGCTTAAATGTTACATAAGTTATAAGGAATCAAGGTAACGAGACTTAAAAATGTCCATAATAACTAATTAACAGATAAATTAAAATCTGATTAAAAAGTCTCCTTACCAATAATACTGTTACATAATCTTAGAAAATACTATTTCAGTTTGTATTTTTCAATAACAGTTATACATGAATCCATATTTACTCTATCGTCCAGAGGAAATAAAAAAAAAACTAATTTTAACGTTACTTTGTTACTGTTAAAACATTACAAAACTTTATCTTCAGTAAAAACACTGTAACATCTAAATTTGGTTATTTAAATGAATGTCTTAAAAAACTGGACAGGTAGGTGTTTGTAAGTTATTTAAATTTCTGGAAAGAAATTTAGTTTTTGGCTTAAAAAAGGCAGTCGTAAAACACCCATATGTAAGGCACACAATGACTATAGGCCTAACAAATAAAAGTGTTATGTCAACATTACTTTAGGATCATCTCGGACCAAAACTTAACCGTCTGAGGTTCAGGCCATAATTAACAATGTATTCCACCTTTACTCTCAAACATCAGTGTTTTACTAGTGTTGCCTACCACAACAACCAATCTTTAAACAGCAGTGCGATCACTTCTTGTTATTATTTTTAAAATTATATCGTTTTCAGTAGAGAGAGGGATGTAACTCACCAACCTTCGTATCTCAGTTTTTTTGCACTATCAAAAATGCATGGCTTCAGCAAATTAAAACTTTCCAAATGAAGTATCTAATAACATCCTGCTTTTGTAAATGACAGGGTGGAAGTGATGGCTAGATTTTTAAATTAGAATGTTCATAATCAGCTCAAGCGGGGTATTGTTAGACTCTTTTAATAGTTACTATAAAATGATAATTTTATATGGTATCTCAAAAAAAAAACTTGACAGCTGTGAAAGGTTTGAACACTTCACATTCTAAATTTACGCATTTACACTTTATAGGCTTCCAGTTTATAAAACTAAATAAATAGTCATTCAAATGAATTACAATCCATCACAGCCTTATAAATTGCTTAAAGGGTTTATTTTAAAATATTTTACTGCGTTTATGAGAACATTAAGCATATAAATAAGTAAAGCTCCTTATTTTCATTGTCAACTATTTATATCCCAGAAATCTTCGTTATTTAGCGGTATTTTTTAAGTATTGGTAGGGTACTGTCAGGATAGCATACATTACAATTAACTTCATTTTAAACAAATGTGAGGTTTTTTGTGAAGTATTAGATGGTAAAAGATAAATTAATTAAACTCTCTTTGGTCCATCTTTTCTCTATAACTATTAAAGTTCCACGGAAAACACATTGCTCATAAATTTGACGTTTCATATAAAACAACATGTGTAGACACTTCTCTTAAATGCTTATCACTCCAGTTAAAGATAAATAGACAGGGATTGAACTGAAACTTGTTAAATTGTTTTGAAATAATGTTATATTGATGTATCTAAAAAATACAGGTAGAGTGATTCGAAATGAACAATGTCCTTATTTTATGTCGCATCCTTTCGTAAATTGTGCTTTTAGTAAGAGTGTTTAAAATCTAATACAATAAATCTAAAATTGCAATTTCAGTTTCAATCTACCGTAACGTAAAATACTATCTTCGGAAACAGCGCAACGATTGGTACATTTGTCTTACTTAAAAGTATGACCACAAAATACATTTGTCATCATGTTTATTTGAGATTGTTTTGGAAAGCAAATACTCTATTTGAGGATGTAATATTTCTACTGATAACAAATGTATTCAGAAATTGATGTGTAATTAAGACGCTATATTATTCTTTCACTTTGTGTCGCAAAAATACTACATTACAAGTAAGCTATATGGAATATAATTAGTGTATAGCTTAAAGGATGGTGTTAAATTTTTAAAATAGTGTAGTATGAGTTTAAAATGTGGTTCATAGACTTTGTCATCCATTGACAGAATAGTGCGTACGTAAAAATTATACAATTAGTTAAAATGAGCTCAATATTTAAAATACCAGTTTATTTTTATATTTCCACTATTCTTTCCATCTATTATGGTATTTTTAAGGTATTTTGGAACATGTAGGCACTGGACATGTCTCGAGAAAATTAAATAGCTCATCTACGGGTTAATACCCAGGTATTAACCTATATATATAATCTATAGTATTCAAGTCTATTGTTGCTTACATTTTGGCTAACCCATATTTTTTTATCATCTGCCACTGAAAATCCAACCAGTAATATCATTCTCTACCTTACGTGTATGCCAGTATTAACTTCCAATCTCTCAACCTATGTAATCTACCACACGTTTGAAGCGTGGGAATAATCAGTAATATAATTAATCCCTTTTATTATTATTCTAATAATTAGCATTGTTAGAATAATGAGCATAAAGCACTGATTCCAAGATGGGAGAAGACTCACGGCCTTTAATAATTGGCGGCTATTTTTTAAATTGCCACGTACATTTGTAGAAGGATAAAAAGTGGTATTGAAAAGAGAGGAAGTTATTGCTAGATTTTAATATATTTATTTATTGCTACGACAGTTTAGATTTTTTTAATGTATTAATATATTTATCTGAAACCATCTTAGGAAATCCAAATAATTAGCTATCTTTATACAGTATTGGATCTCTTTCATAGAATTCAAATCAAGGACTTCATTTACAATGTTCGTGTTGTCACTTGTTTCACATAACGTATGGAGTAATTGTGAACAATATATTATATGATATGACACAATTAACCAGCATTAGATCAAGGCCGCCGTCAACGTTATATCTAGCCACCATAAATTCACTTTCAACTCTTTGTCACGTGAGCTGCAGTCTTTCATAGTGGACACCGACTCAATATTGTTTTTGTCATTTTGTCGATTATATTTGCGGTAGACAACAGTTTAATCGAACTTGACGAAGTTAACTTAAGCATATCTCTTAATAAAAAATTAGGAAAGCAGAGCCCACCACAGTCCAGTAGATAAGACATTGAAGAACATAACAATAAGCTCATATGAAGTGCTATCTTACATCATTATAGGTGATATTCTTATATTTCCTGCATTGTCAAGATTTAGAGATTTTTCGATCCACTCAGAATGGGATATGTTCCGTAGCGAATACACATGATGACTCTTGACACACACTTATTTAATCTTTATTACAGGGATGGTTATCAGTAGGGATAGAATTGCTACTGCCTATTGAATATGTTAGTGTAAAACAGATAATATAGATATGAACTGAAGCATGTATCCAATGATTATGCTATTTAACCTATCCTATCGATATTTTACAAAGCACCTACTTTATTGAACAAGGATAAAAATTGGTAAAAATACTCTATATTAGGAGTAAAATCATACTTTGAAGTAATTATTTCTGGCATTTACGTATAAAATTAAATCTTTAATGTATCAGACTAGACTGAAGTTATTTTTAAGTTGTGCGTTTATTAAATATATATTAAGTGTGTTCAAAAATGAATTAAATTAGTGAATGAATGAATTTTACTTAATGTTTAAATAAAAATAAATTACGGAAACCAGAATATAAAACGTTTATTTGATGATACGACTAATAATTAATACATACAACGGAAACTAATTAAAACTTTAAAAGTTTATGCCCCAAGTATTTTTATCTTATATGTACTTTTTTAAGTATTATTGATGGTAGTATGCCTAACAACAATAGATAATGTATCTAAAACTACTTTAACAAAAATAAAAACCATGAAAGTCTAAATAATTTTACGGGCAGTGTAATCTAATTTTTAAGAAGGAACTTTTCAACTTATTTTGCACGAGAACTCACGTCGCAATCTGGGACTGACATCCAATATTGTGACGTTACAGAACGGCTCTCTAGAGGCGCATTTTCTCCTTTTGATGTCGCTTACATTACTTGTGTCACTCGCTGTACTTGGTTTCTGTATTTTCACTGATCTAATTCCGGGATGTAACTAGGTAGCAATGAGAATACGATTTTAATTTTACAAACTTATAATGATCACTGAATGCAATAAAAGAGTTTCATTATTACATAATAACTATTCATTTTCACTAGAATGAGCATTTATAACAACACAAAGAATAATTACATTCAAGATAGCAGTAACTATATTCTAAGGGAAAATGAGCCCTTGGCATTAATTTTAAAGTTTTATTTGAAATGAAAGGTTTGCCTAAAAAGTTTGCGAAGAAATAAGAACCGATTTATTATGTCCATTTTAATTAGAAACCTTGTTTTAGGATTCACAATTTATTTTTACTTTTCCTTATATATATATATATATATATATATATATATATATATATATACTAAATATATATACTATTTTAGTCTTTAGTACTAAGCTAGACGTCTACATTATGAGATAAATTTATATAAACTGTTACCCGAGCTTTTGTATTGAGCACTTGAGCTTAAGCAACTATTAAGCAGAGGATATATACAGGGTGTATATTATGTCTGGAAACACCCAAATATATCCTTCAATAATTTAAATATAAATTTGAAACCTCTTACAATCGTGATAGAGATTGGGCATCTACTTTTTGGAACAATGTTTTGTTATGTCACACCAACGGGGGACGTCCTGCCGAGGGTATCGTGAATATTCTTAATGGAAGCCTATACCTTGTGATACATAATTTTAAAGGTAATAGCTTACTGAATTGAATGCCACAAACCGCATCTCAAAGGAATTATTCTATCAGAAAATAGAGCATTTTTAGTATTGAAAATTTACTGATGTTCAACAATGTAATTTTAACATGGTTCTTGCCACAAAATGTGTTACACTAATTTTTTAGCATTTTTTAAATGTTCAATTAAAATAAAATAAACAATTTATTTTTAAGCTGGTTTCATTAGTACAAATTTACCAGTTTTTATTACAATGAATAAAACTTATGAGTCACTTTCTCTGATTACTTATGAATCTGTACTTGGTGTTTTCCAGTCAGCAGGAAGGTTTAAAGAGACAAAGGTCACTAGCCTATGAGAAACATTATTGTGTTATTAATCATCTGGTCTACAGGTTTCAGTTTGTTGAGCATGGAGCTTTCACTAGACAGGTCTAAGCTTGGGAATTACAAATGGACAAAGGTCATATCATTCCTGTCGAGTTAATCAGTGTCTCTGAAGCATTGCTGTCAACACGTTATCTAATTACAGTAGTTCAGTTTTTATTTGGCATTTTAATGGAATTGTCTGAAAGAGAACGAATTACTCTGTTGATGATGCGAGGATATGGCGATCGTCAAAGATCTTATCGGGAAGTTTGTAATTTGTTTAATGACACTTTCCCAGAAAGGAATCCCATAAGTGTTTCAACAATATCAAAAACTATTGAGCGTTTTGAAATGACAGGGAGTGTACGTAATCGGCCAAAGTCGGGTAGGATACAATCTGCAACAGATGAAGAACATGCACTAGATGTTTGCAAACATTTATTGAAGACCCACATACATCGCTCAGAAAAGCTGCACAGCAACATGATATGCACCCTATGTCTGTGAGTAAGATTTTGAAAATTAATAAATACAAACCATTTAAAGTTCATTTATTCCAACAGTTAAGTGAGGATGATTACGACAGAAGAGTTGAGTTTTGTGAACTTGTGATGCGCAAATGTGATGACAATAGAGATTTTCTGACCAACATACTATTTTCTGATGAGGCAACTTTTTTCCTAAATGGCAATGTTAACAGGCACAATTGCCGTTACTGGGTTAGTGAAAACCCACATTGGATTACTGAGTCCCATTCACAGCAACCACAAAAACTGAACGTATAGTGTGGAATTTTAGGTAACAAAATTGTTGGACCCTTTTTCATCAATGGAAATTTAAATGCCGAACTTTACTACAATATGCTCCAAAATGAAATAATCCCAGCTATTCAAATTGCATCGGGAGAATACTTTGATAATGTATGGTTTCAGCAGGATGGTGCTCCACCCCATTATGGGAGACAGGTAAGAGAGTATTTGGATTTAAGGTTTCCTCATAAATGGATTGGCCGAAGAGGAGAAATCGAATGGCCTCCAAGATCTCCGGATTTGTCACCAATCGATTATTTCCTATGGGGTCATTTAAAATCCAATGTTTATAGAAGAAAGCCTCATAATTTGGAAGACCTAAGAAACAGGATTATAGACTACTAATTCTAGACATATTATTTTTTTTATTAATCCGTTGCCTATGCTATACATATACGTATCAGCGGGGTCAGAAAACGCGTGAATATTGAAAAGACTGTAATTATTAATTATACAGTAAAATATCCCAGTTTGAATGAACGTTCATAATTACAGAATAACAATTCGAGACAATTCCAAATCCTGAAATGTTGTATCGTAATTATAAACTCATCACCACACATAAATTAAATCGTTAATAGAAAATACATGTTTAGTCAAGCTAAGCATATTTTCTTTAAAGGAAACTGTTAAATAATATAATATGGACAATGGGATGTAAGTATGGACTGGCCAAGTAGAGCATACTGAAGGGGAGGTAACGAAGTATAAAGATACTATTTAAAATATTACATGCATTCTTGAGTTCATACAAATGTTTCATCGATAAATTTATAATTATTATCATAGCGAAAATATTATTCTATTTTATTGACTCTAAAAGTCTAACACAACACAAACAGTATACAATGTTAAATCCCACCATAAAACTTTCATAGGATCATAATTTGTTTTCAATAGTTATACTACCAGTACTTTTAACTTACTTTAAACATACATAAACTGTAATATACCTTTATGTATAGTGGTTAATATATACTTCGTAAGTATAATACAAAATATCTAATTTTATGAAAAATCCCTTGATCCCTGATCTTTAGATCAGTGCATGTATATTTATAGTAATGTAATATAAAAGTGGAAAAATAGCTTGTTAATTTTTCATCATCGATCTAAAGATTATTTTTTAAATACACCGTTAACGTACTCTATACTTCACGGCTCCCTTCAGAACTTTATTCATAATATTATAAAATATATTACATTTCGAAAGTAAAAGGACTTATATTTAGCTCAATAAAGCCGCTCTCTTACTCTTACTCAAAGATTCTTGTCAATTAAAAGTTCTCTTTGTCAACGTTCAATCCAGGCACATCTTTTCTTTCATCAATGCAATTTGTTGAGCCTTATGAAAAAATTACGTTTAAAATTCAATATTTCTAAAATTACGTTTTCATGACTGAATTGTTTCTACGCGCAAATAATTAAATCCTAAATAACTTACATGGAAATTGTCTTTGATCATGAAAAACCTTTGTTTCGCAGACCAATTTAGACCTGACCACAGTTTAATTTTATATCATATTACCACAGTTTTACAAATATTTTCATACAAACTTAGCGACAATAATTTTAATGATATGTCATCATGTGTTATTATTCCTTTCATCTCACTCAAATCATGAGGCTGGCCTAGACCTCTCATGCAGCTTCTATGAGGAGTATACAAAAATATTTCGAAGCTTTAAACACTTAAAACAAGAATTCAGTATTAATGGCCGTGTGAGAGGAAGTAGGGATCTGGAATGCATTCGGAAAATGCTATATATAAAATTCTGAATGAAGGAAAACGTTTGCGGTAACACCTGCTTCCTCCACTTCAGAGTTGTCTGCCCACATACTCTCACCTGCCGTTTCATGCAAGTTTGAACGACGCTCCAAACACCACCAAAACATTAACAATGGGATAGTGGGTCTAAATGTTAAACGCCCTATAAAAGCAACATGAAATCCGATCATCGCTCATCGTCTGCCTTCCAATGGCAGTGGGCTAAGATCACAATTGAGCTGATGAATTCAAATTGATTGGCTGAACAAATTAGGGCTTTTAATGATACAAATTCTCTAATATTTCTCCTTAAACGCTAGGTTAAATCTTAAAAAAGGTATTTATAGACTAACCACTTTCTACTGCCTAGGAATATCGTAAATTTCTCTGAACCCGTACACCCTAATCTTCTGTTACGTTTAGTTTTGATAATATGTGATTCTTCTAACGCTTTGTGTTGTGGAAATACGCTGTATTCTGCAAATATGAAAATCTTTTAATAAATTTGAAGCACCAAGACTAAACATCCACATTCCATTTCACACACCAGCGGATCTTTCACAGCTAGTCAAACAATAAAGTTTCTATCCCACCAGTTCATGCGATATGTAATTACATTTCTATCATACTCAGTCTAATGGTGTCTAATCATATCGACGTACAGTATACGCTCTTCTGTGTTAAAACTTCTATATACGGAACTTTGAATCATAAGTGCCTATTTACATTAATAGGCACGGATATCTTTACATTGAAAATTCATAACTAAAAGATAGAACGCCTTATAGAACGTAGGCAGTATATTCTAGTTCGATATTTAAATAACTTATATGTTAAATATGCTGTAACTATAAATTACTACCGAAAATATATAACAGAGGGAATTATAACACCTTAGCACTGTACAACTATAGTTCTTTTGCGTTTATCTGTACACTGCATGGCAACATTTGAGTACAAATAAAATACCAAATTAAAACTTCAAGGTCATTGTTATAAGTGGTAATTGAGTTTCTTTTTAAGGAAAGTTATATGTTTTTTAACTTACCTTTATAAGCTTCTTTCACCAAACATTTATGTTTGAGTTTTATTAGAGGAAATGCGAATATAATAAAACGCGTTCATTCAAACCTGAGATTACATCTCTTTCATAAAGTGCCTACTGTTTTAGCGTATAAGCGTAATATGGCACTGTTAAAATGTCTCTTCCTTGTATTCGTACAAATTGAATAAAACAGATTTATATATATATATATATATATATATATATATATATATATATATATATATATAAATTTAAAATCGGGGATTAATTATATTACTTAAATTATTTTATATAAACTAAACCGTTCGTATGAATAAAATGGAATCATCGCATACTGATGAATGATAAAAAACAAAAGCTCAAGAAAGGGGCTTAGAGAAAAGTCAAAAACGTCAAAACGAACCCAACATAATACATCAGGAACCTCATTACTTTAAAAGGGAATTAATCGAGACTTAATACATTGAATTAGCAGGCCAACCAACCATTCGTCGAAAGTATACCACTCTGTCAATTTTAAAAAGAAACTATCAAGGAAACCTAATAAAGTATTACATAGACTAGATATTTGTAATAATTTAATACAAAGTCACAGAATGTTTTGCTAAGTTCATCTAAGAATTAGCTATTAGTAAAAATAGGCTCCACTCCCGTAACCTATATACTGGAAAAATCTACTCTAACCACGTGTTTTTGAAGTATGGTAAACACAATTTAAATGTAATCCAGGTTTTAAGTAATTATGTTATACTAAAATGTTCCTAAATATATAAGATATTGCGTTTAATTGTTAAGCGGAAGCGAACAAGGTGGTGAAGTGTTGCCTTTTTGATGGGAAGAATTTGTCCGGGAAGATTAAATACTCAACACCAGTTTCTAAGTTTTTGAGAAAATTAACTTCTCATCATCTTAAAATTTTGATTTTCCAAGTTATTCTTTACTACTCTATTTGATCTAACAAATGAATAATAACACCCTCTTTTTATTTTTAGCATATAATGTATGTTTCTACGATATTACGTCTTCCACACGATGACGATTAAAATTAAAAAAAACATATTCTTATTGAATGATTTGACACCAGATTGCTCCGCACACACGGCAGACCCTTATGCATGTAAAGATCACTAATTATTCATATTTGTATAGAAACACTAATGTGAACAGAATCAAAAGTATGTATCATTTCCTGGAACGTAATACCAGGAAATAGTAATACGTTCTGACGTACAGTCCTTATTTTTCCTTTAGACAAGCTTTTGGTTATAACAGGAATTTAAAATTTAATTGAAATTTAAAACTTCTGATGTTAAAATACCGTTAACTTTAAACGAATTTGAAAAGAAATCCTATAACAAAATAATAATTGGTCTACTTTAAGTATTGCTTGCAGTTAATCTAACAGCTACGAGGAAACGATGACTCTCGCAGATCTCAGCTGTATTAGAAAGTAACCTATTACTATACAGAGTGGTGAAAAATAACAACACATGTGGTTATCATAATATTACATTAATTTTAAAACTCTATTTTTCACTGAACTATAAATTCTAAGCAGTGAATTTTAAACTTCAGTATATGTATAATATACTATAAATACAGCTGAAAAAATTAACTACGGCAAATTGCGTGATAAGAAAATTCTTATGGCTTGATCGTTGTAAGAATTTGTTAAACTGAGATCGCGTGCGTATTAATGATTTTGATTAACGTGTAGAAAATACTTTAATTTGCTACAATACGAACTGTTAAATCATAGCCAGATCATATATAAATGAGCGGTATACATTAACGTCAAAGTAATTTGACTTGATGCTGCACATAATTGTATTTAAAAGGATTATAAAGAATTCTGATTTCAATTGAATTGTTAAAGCAAATCCATATGTATAAGGTTTCCGGATTTTACGTAAATACTTCATGTTGTGAATTATACTTTGCTTCTCATAATTACAATTAAAATAACTGTTTCCCCCTTTTTACTATTATTATGAAGTTTATTTCCATTAGCGCAGCAATTATTAGTTCTCATGTGGTTTTTTCTTACATTTTAAACTACTGTTATTTCACGTTCTTTAGTAATTTCAATTGTTTTGGTCATAAAGTAAGGATTAAAATTATGCTAATATATTTAGGTGGCAAATGAAAAATTATGTTAGGCATTCATGATTTTAAACACATAACACACCAATGTTTCACACTTTAAATATGCTTGAAATATCAATAACAACTATAAAAGTATGAAAACATATCTAATTTAAGCCAAACCCTTAAACCCATGTATATGAAAAAATAAATGTTTACCAGAAATCTTAAATAAAACTGTTTTTGACAGTCGGAAGTACAGGATAATTAATATATACCGATATACATACACATTAGTTTATATTTATATACATCAATACATAAATGTAGAAACTAGAATTACTACAAATAATGAAGTAATAGACAAATAATGGAGTATAATATAAGAACTTTAAGGAAGTAAAGAAGTAACAGTAAAGCATTGTTGTAGAAGGTTCACGATGGGATGGATATGAAGCTCTCAAAAGGGCCAATAGGGATCAGAGAAACAGACGCCAAAATGTTGTATTAGCCATTAACGAACCCACTTAGAGCCTCTCTGATCTAAACTTGCTGACCCTCTTTACACTAGAAGCGCCGCCTAGCCTTTTGAAATATTGGCAAAAAATGAACTTTGTAATAAAATAACATCGTTATTCTTCCAGACTTCTAACCGTTGTAGTAATTCTTTAACAAAAACTATAATTCTTTATATTTCAACAATTCAGGGTTATTATAAAGTCTAGAGGCTCTCTATTAATATAATTATACGCTTTATTTACAATTTTATTCTGAATGATATAGTAAGACTTTACACACAGTTATCCTTTAGGCTTATATTTCAAAATTTATATATTTGCCTTCCTTGTACTTTCCTCCTTTTAAAACAAAATACAAAATCAAATGAAGTCCAATATTTTTTCCCATTACAGATTTATTATTAGTACTAGAACAATTATTCTAGAGTAACTGTCAGTTAAGTTAAAGAGAAATGAAAATTTAACTTTAATTATATATCTATTCTTATATTAAAATTAACCAATGTTTAATATTTTTTCACATGTTTTGTGTGAGAGATTAAGTTTAAAGAGATGAAGAAAGAAATTAAAAATAATCACGGTTTCCTCAATGTTGGAAAATCTCTGGTTGTCAGTTCACTGCCGCAACTCAAGTTGGCTGATTTAATTATTAAAGTTTGTTGTCGATTGTGTCACCCTAGACTTTATTTTAAGTTTATTACGTCTTTTTACAGTCTTCCTTGTTCATTTTACTTATTATTTTTACTTGATGGGTATTTTAAGTATGCTATGGTTATTGATCTTTTAAACGTATCAATATTCTCATATTCTATTTAACGTCATTATAGGTAAGCTATCGTCATACTATCTAAAAAGAGGAGTGTAGAATCTGTTATTAACGCCTATGATTTTCGATCATTTTGTCCCCAGGAGTTTACCATCATGATGAATTGATTAGTACTGGTCATACCAGTAGAACATTTTGCTATAGCCCTGGAAAGATTCCCTCGTTTCTCACTTCTTGTTTGCTGAAATGTTCGACTTTTTGGTCTGTGCAGAGTTTATTTATAACAAGCTCCAAGCACAATCAATTAAAAACAAGTTATTACATCCTAGTTGCAAAATCTCGCATGGATATAAATAACCATATACAGGGTGTCAATTAAGTCTGGAACCTCTTTTTTAATTTTTGAACCATAATAGAAAGAAATGCCAAAGTTCACACGTGCTTACTGGTGATAGTAACGCACACATCTGCCCAATTACCGACCGGATAATCCCTTTGAGGGACGGTCCACAAGGAGTCAGACAAAATTCTTAAATAGCAGCATAGGTCAAGTTTGGTATCAAATTAAAGGTCTTACTTAGCAGAGTACAATGCCGCAAACCGGACTTCAAAAGGTGAATACATTCAGTAGTTATAGCTATTTGAATTTTAAAACAATTGAACAATGTAAATTATTAAGTATTAAAAGTAAACACCAATTTTTAAGTACCAAAGTAAGTGTTCAAAATTTTCCCCTTCCATCATTATTGGATAATAAACCACCGCGATTCCCCAACGAACTAAGTCTGCTGTTTAAGTAACAACATCGTCTTTAGAAAGATTTCAACTCTTGCATATGCCGGACTCGACGCTATCTTCAACATTGCATTCAACGTTGCCAACAAGCGAATCATAAATCAAAAGTTGGCTACTGCTTGATCGCTGGAGGCCAGATCCAATTGAAAGTCTGCGTATAAAGGACATCAATCAAGTCTTTTTACGTCTATTCAAATCCATCCTTCACTTTCAGGCCCATTTACCAGTCATTACTCTAGAAATACATCCGCTAATTATCAATATGATATGTGTACCATCGTCACACCAGTTAGTTTTGCCCAAATATCTACAGTTGTAACAATGAATGAGACTGCAGTCACTAACACTGAAAACAAATCAGACCCCGAACTACGATCGCGCCAAAAGGGAACGTAGAAAGGATACGGTTGCTCGCGTCTCTGCGCAACACAGATCACTGTATCGTTCCCCTAGTGTATCCGCTATCCTACTTAAATAGAACAGTATTTTGCTGAACATCACTCCGACTACTCCGCTTAACCACCAATTGAAGATTTCATCCGATTGACCATACGTCCAACTCAAATAAATTTATATTTCCAAGAACGGCAAATAGAATTCAATGCACCTCACTTTGACCCGGTCATTCTCGGTGCTTTTATGAGCTTGGTTGTTCCGAATTGACTCTATAGTACAAGAGAAGCTCAAAGTTTATATATTCGAGGTCATTATACTATGTTTAGCAGTTTAGGTGAGAAAAGAACGCAACCCTCGTAGAAAATACAATCCTACTGTCAACGTTAGTTGGATCAACGCGATGTTTCATCGAAAATTTTGAGGACTTCATTACTATCACGAACAACCTAGAACGGCCAGAAATTAAAGGTGAATTTCTTTTAGACCGGCGAGTCGTGCAGTATAAAACACAAAACTGTCTGTGGCCTGACTCTCACACATATTTTAGGGATTATGACGCCAAAGGTCATATCAAGGGCACGAGGATGTCAATACATAGCAACTAACGTAATATAAATAATCCATCGGTAACGAATACTGAAAGTTGAATGGTACAACAATTTTTAAATTTAAAATATGTTCCTTCGTATATTTAAATATTAGTGTTCATACTGTGATTAACAACTCCTTTATTCTTTCCGTTGTTAAGAAACCTTGAGAATAAAAGGCGTTTTCCTACTTTCACAGCTGCAGGCGTACAAAAAAGTCCTAAAGTTATAGAGGAGACTGACTTCCATGAAAACACTAGACTTTTTGCTGTGTGTACACATCTTACTGCCACCTCGTTGTTTGATGGAGCTATTTAAAACTAAAATATCTAAAATTTATAAAGATCTCTTTGACACTATACTCTGCTATATTTTCTTCAGCATATATTTATGTTTTATTGTAGTCAAACCAGTAGAAATTTTTAACAATATTTTGTCATTGATTGCTATTTATCCGACAATCTCCTTAGCTACCTGCCAAATTGATCCATCGTCATAGAAACTTGTTTAAATACATAAGGTATTTTCACACCTATTCTTCTCAAAAACCATGCCAAACCAGATCAATGAATAATTTAAAACTCTTTTTCACTTAAAGAAATTATTGAAGTTCTCGGCTTAGTAACTATTATTATATGCAATATTAACATTTACGGATACAGCTCGCGGGACTTTAGCTTCGTCTTTGAGACATGTTAATTGTCTAACTTATATCATCACACTTGTACTATAAGCGTTCATGTTAATTTTGTATCGTACTATCAAATATTGTAATTATTACATATTTTACAATGTTTATTACATGCTATAGTTATGAGGAAATATTAGTTAATAAGTAATATTTGCATCTCGACAAAGTCCAAAATGATGGCCTCGTAGAAACTTCAAGGTTTAATTTTACTAAATCCTCACTGTACACAAAAATAAAAAGAGTATTATTTATTTATTATTTTGATGATATTATAATTGGTAAATAATTTATTATAATCAACATATTTCTTGTGATTTTTTTATTCATAGCATAGCGTAGCAATGACTATAAATAATTGAACATTTTGCATATTAAAATGCATAGTAATATTTTTTAGACATTGATAACCTACCAAATAGTAAAAAACATTTAATTATCTACAAATAATTATTCATTTCGAGAATATTATAAACTATTTTCTTAAGAGTTACAGTTAAAACAGTTGACAGATAAAAAAGATTAGTTACATTAGATTATATAACCAACAGTTGGTAGCAGGTGGTAACTAAATATTCCACCTGATTCTTGAACCACTAAATAGTTGATATTATAGCCATAAAGTTTTAGATAGCATAAATAAATTAAATTGAAAATGATTGACATGAATACAACAATAAATATGACAAAATGCTGTGTCTGGTAGTCGTATATTTCACGGTTCTTAATAAAATTAAAATGACTTTCATTTTATTTTAAAATAGTTAAATAAAAGATAATAATTTAAGATAATAGATAAATAGAAAATCAGTAGCTTTCAAGTTTAAACATTTTCTAATTTATATTTCTACTGAAACTTAAAAAACTGATAACAATCACAAACATTTGGTAAACAAAAGACGACGATTCTATAAAAGATTTTCCAAATTATTATGCATTATATCGCATCTTAATTACATATCAATTTGTGAATAAATTTGTTTTCAGTAGAAATATTTCAACATCAAATAGAGTATTTGCTTTCCAAAACAATCTCAAATAAACATGATGACAAATGTCTTTTGTGTTCATACTTTTAATTGAGACAAATGTACTAATCGTTGCGCTGTTTCCGAAGATAGTATTTTACGTTACGGGAGATTGAAACTGAAATTGCAATTTTAGATTTATCGTTTTAGATTTTAAACACTCTTACTAAAAGCACAATTTACAAAAGGTTGCGACATAAAACATAGACATTTTTTATTTCGAATCACACTACCTGTGTTTTTTTAGATACATCAATATGGCATTATTTCAAAACAATTTTAAAAGTATCAATTCAATCCCTGTCTATTTATCTTCAACTTTGAAGTTTTTAATGTTGACATAACATAAATAATGGATTGATAAGCATTTAATAGAAGTGCCTAAACATGTTGTTTAAATAAAACGTCAAATTTATGAGCAATGTGTTTTCCGTGGAACTTTATTAGTTATAGAGAAAAGATGACCCAAAGAGAGTTTAATTAATTTATCTTTTACCATCTAATATTTCACAAAAAACCTCACATTTGTTGAAAATGAAGTTATTTGTAATGTATGCTATCCTGACAGTACCCTACCAATACTTAAGAAATGCGAATAAATAACGAAGATTTCTGGGATAGAAATAGTTGACAATGCAAATAAGGAGCTTTACTTATTTGTATGCTTAATGTTCTAATAAACGCAGTAAAATATTTTAAAATAATCCCTTTCCGCAATTTCTAAGGCTGTGATGGATTGTAATTCGTTTGAATGTCTATTTATTTAGTTTTATAAACTGGAAGCATATAACGTGTATATGCGTACATTCTAAATGAAGTGTTCAAACCTTTCACAGCTGTCAAGTTTGAAAAGTACAAGATAGCATATTATAAAACTATCATTTTATAGTAACTATTAAAACTGTTTAACAATACCCCGCTTGAGCTGATTATAAACATTCTAATTTAAACATCTAGCCATCACTTCCAACCTGTAATTTACAAAAGCAGGATGTTATTAGATACTTCATTTGGAAAGTTTTAATTTGCTGAAGCCATGCTTTTTTGATAGTGCACAACAACTGAGATACGAAGGTTGGTGAGTTACATCGCACCCTCTACTGAAAACGATATAATTTTAAAAATAAGGACAAGAAGGATAAGGTCGTTGTGGTAGGCAACACTAGCAAAACATTGCTGTTTGTGAGTAAAGGCGAAATTAATTGTTAATTATGGTCTGAACCTCAGACGGTTAAGTTTTGGTCCGAGATGATCCCAAAGTAAATTGAATTAAGTAATGTTGACATAACACTACTATATGTTAGGCCTATAGTCAATGTGTGCCTTACATATTGGTATGTTTAAGATGTTTCGATCCACACAGAATGGGATAAGTTCCGTAACGAATACACATTATGACTCTTAACACACACTTATTTAATCTTTATTACAGGGATGGTGATAGATAGGGATAGAATATGCTACTGCCCATTGAATTTATGTTAGTTTAAACAAGATAATATAGATCTGAACTGAAGCATATATCGAATGATTATGCTATTTAACCTATCCTATCGATATTTTACCAAGCACCTACTATATTGAACTACGACAAAAATTAGAAAAATACTCTATAGTAGGAGTAATCATTCTTTGAAGTAATCATTTCTGGAATTTACATATAAAAATCAAATCTTTGATGTATCAGACTAGATTGAAGTTATATTTTAGTCTTGCGTTTATTAAATATATATTGAGTGGATTTAAAATTAAATTTAATTAGTGGATGAATGAATTTTACTAAATGTTTAAATACAACTAAATTACGGAAATTAGAATATAAAACGTTCATTTGATGATACGACTAATAATTAATACATACAACGGAAACTAATTAAAACTTTAAAAGTTTATGCCCCAAGTATTTATATGTATTTTCAAAGTATTATTGATGGTAGTATGCCTTGCAACAAAAGATAATGTTTATAAAACTACATTAACAAAAATAAAAACCATGAAAATCTAAAGAATTTTACGGGCAGTGTAATCTAATTTTAAGAAGGAACTTTTCAACTTATTTTGCACAAGAACTCACGTCGCAATCTGGGACTGACATCCAATATTGTGACATCACAGAACGGCTCTCCAGAGGCCGCTTTTCTCCTTCTGATCTCGCTTACATTACTTGTGTCACTCGCTGTACTTGGTTTCTGTATTTTCACTGACTTAATTTCGGGATGTACTTAGGTAGCTATGAGATTACGATTTTAATTTTACAAACTTATAATGATCACTAAATACAATAAAATAGTTTCATCATTACACAATAACTATTTATTTTCACTAGAATGAGCATTTATAACACAAAGAATAATTACATTCAAGATAGCAGTAACTATATTCTAAGGAAAAATGAGCCCTTGGCATTAATGTAAAAGTTTTATTTGAAATTAAAGGTTTGCCTAAAAAGTTTACGAAGAAATAAGAACCGATATATTATGTCGATTATCATTATCGACATCATTATTATATTATATTATATCGATATCATTATCGTTATGGAAAGAACTTTAGAGCCTGTACAATTAATGGTTCAGTAACTTTTGAATTTGTACTAAATTGTACATGGAATTTATAACACCATGTATGTACAGCAGTATAATTAATTTTTGTTTCTTGTGAAATATATCCTCTGCTTAATAGTTGCTTAAGCTTAAGCGCTCAATACAAAAGCTTAGGTAACAATTTATGTAAATTTATCTCATAATGTAGATGTCTAGCTTAGTACCAAAGATTAAAATAGGAAATTATGAATCAAGTTAAACTCAGAGCTGAGTGTTAATTAGGCTCCCTGAACACCAAAAATCTGAAAAAGATGCGATGGGCTGTTTACCCTAATAACATGTTTCAATGATAACCCTCATCAGACTACAGCCTGAAAACGAATGGCTTCGTTATTCTACTGAACGTTTTTACCAAATAATATTCCCAAAATTCAGTATTCAAAATAGAGTTGACAAAGTCTCGTTCAAGCTCTGTAGACAACACGACAACTCTGCAAACCATGATAAGAACAGTTAGATAACAAGTTTCGTAATTCCTACCCCTTCTCTACACTCAGCGTAGTCGGTACGAGTAGTATATAAATATCGTTATAACTCTAGGAAAACTGGGTAGGTTTTTATACAAAACTAACTTTTCAATTGTACTCGTGATAACAGCTCTTAAAATATTTTGCATTTTAACCAAATATGACTACCAGTCCTAAATAATATATACATATTACGTAGGATATATAAAATAATATATATATATATATATATATATATATATATATATATATATTACGTGTGTGTGTGTGTGTGTGTGTGTGTGTGTGTGTGTGTGTTTGGGTTATCTTTAACTACTAATTCTAGACATATTATTTTTTTATTAATCCGTTGCCTATGCTATACATATACGTATCAGCGGGGTCAGAAAACGCGTGAATATTGAAAAGACTGTAATTATTAATTATACAGTAAAATATCCCAGTTTGAATGAACGTTCATAATTACAGAATAACAATTCGAGACAATTCCAAATCCTGAAATGTTGTATTGTAATTATAAACTCATCACCACATATAAATTGAATCGTTAATAGAAAATACATGTTTAGTCAAGCTAAGTATATTTTTGTTTTAAAGGGAAACTGTTAAATAATATGATATGGAAAATGGGATGTAAGTATGGATTGGCGAAGTAGAGCATACTGAAGGGGAGGTAACGAAGTATAATAATACTATTTGAAATATTACATGCATTCTTGAGTTCATACAAATGTTTCATCGATAAATTTATAATTATTATCATAGCGAAAATATTATTCTATTTTATTGACTCTAAAAGTCTAACACAACACAAATAGTATAAACTGTTAAATCCCACCATAAAACTTTCATAGGATCATAACTTTTTTGTAGTTATACTACTTTTAACTTGTTTTAAACATACATAAACTGTAACATACCTGTGTGTATAGTGGCTAATATATACTTCGTAAGTATAATACAAAATATCTAATTTTAAGAAAATCTCTTGATCCATTATAGATCAGGGCAGGTATATTTATAGCAATGTACCATAAAACTGGAAAAACAGCTAGTTAGTTCTTCCTCATCGATCTAAAGATTAATTTTTAAATACACCGTGAACTTACTCTATACTTCACGGTTACTTTCAGAACTTTATTCGTAATATTCTAAAATATATTACATTTTGAAAGTAAAAGGACTTATATTTAGCTCAATAACGCCTCTCTCTTACTATTACTCAAAGGTTCTTGTCAATTAAAAGTTCTCTTTGTCAACGTTCAATCCAGGCACATCTTTTCTTTCTTAATCAATGCAATTAGTTAAGCCTTGTGAAAAAATTACGTTCAAAATTCAATATTTCTAAAATTACGTTTTCATGACTGAATTGTTTCCACGCGCAAATAATTAAATCCTAAATAACTTACATGGAAATTGTCTTTGATCATGAAAAAACTTTGTTTCGTAGACCAATTTAGACCTGGCCATGTTCAAAATCCATGACGATTTGTTTTTCTTGTGTATTTATATACGAGATTGTATATATTGGATTTAATGGATTTGGTTAAAATAAATTCAAAGTTATTTCACACATAATATTTCTTACTTATTTTTACTACAATTTAATCACACTTTATAAGCTCGTACTTAAATATCCTATAATTGATGCTCTGGAAACACTGTAAATCAAACAGGTTTTTGTAAATCAAATAGTAAAAAACTATATTAAAACCGATAAAGTAGTCATACTTAACAGAAAGTGATATTAACACTTTTTAACTGCCATACAACAAACTCATACTCCGTTTATCTAATTTTCCATCAACAATCAGTCAAAATAAAATAGTAACTTGCCGTTTTCCTTGTTATATTAATAATATGGCAGGTTAAGTTAAAATATTCAAGCTTTGCATGAAAATCAACCAATAAGACAAAGTAGCTTTTTCACATGCGTTTATGTTACTGTCATAAGGTTACTTTCACAGTGTACTCTATTTATGACGTTGTTTATTCTGTGGTTTCTACGTTGGTAACATGGTTACCCGTAATACCAATGTAACTACACTAACCTTTTGAGAGAAATCAAGACTCCCAAATAAAGCGCTGCTTATATTTAAAATCAATATCAGTGTTTAGATAGTAGAAGTAAAGTGTCACAACAAATTTCAATCCTCTGCCCTGTTTGTCGGCCGTAAATTGTATTTCGTTCATCATAAACTAGTAAGAGAAGCTTCACTAAACACAGATCTTGACTCTGTAATTTTTATCACTTTTCTAAAATATAGCAATCAGATAATATATTATGACGTCTTATTTATATTAAGTGAATTTTTCATAATGTGTCTACTATCAAGTTACTGTACTTTAATCTCTATTAAGTGCTTAGAATTCTTTTTACAACGTAAACCCGCTCAATTTGCTCAAATGAAGAGTTTTCCAACCTAGTTTGCTAAGAATTTGCGAGTATTGTTAAAACTGACAACTAAAACTTTTAAAAAAAGGAATGATTTCTGAACTCTGCTTTGAGCTTGCAGCTTAATGCTTGTATTATTGTTTTTTATTACTTGATTCCCTGAAAGGTTTATATTTTAATACTTTCTTAGCAGAGAATAATTCAACGTAATTTTATATCATATTACCACAGTTTTACAAATATTTTTATACAAAATTCTAAAGAAACCTAAATAAAGCGACAATAATTTTATTAGAGTAAAGAGAGTTATGTAATTTTTACACGAAATAACAGATATGTCATCATGTGTTATTATTCCTTTCGTCTCACTCAAATCATGAGGCCTAGACCTCTCATGCAGTCTCTATGAGGAGTATACAAAAATATTAACTTTAAACACTTAAAACAAGAATTCCGTATTAAAGGCCGTGTAAGAGGAAGTAGGGATCAGGAATGCATTGGGAAAATGCTATATATAAAATTCTGAATGAAGGAAAACCTTTGCGGTAACACCTGTTTCCTCCACTTCAGAGTTGTCTGCCCACATACTCTCACCTGCCGTTTCATGCAAGTTTGAACGACGCTCCACTCCACCAAAACATTAGCAATTGGATAGTGGGTCTAAATGTTAAAAGCCCTATAAAAGTAAAATGAAATCTGATCATGGCTTATCGTCTGCCTTCCAATGGCAGTGGGCTAAGATCACAATTGAGCTGATGGATTCAAATTAATTTTCTGAACAAATTAGGACTTTTAATGATAGAAATTCTCTAATATTTCTCTTTAAACGCTAGGTTAAATCTTAAAAAAACTATTTATAGACTAACCACTTTCTACTGCCTAGGAATATCGTAAATTTCTCTGAACTCGTACACCCTAATCATCTGTTACGTTTAGTTTTGATAATATGTGATTCTTCTAACGCTTTGTGTTGTGGAAATACGCTGTATTCTGCAAATATGAAAATCTTTTAATAAATTTGAAGCACCAAGACTAAACATCCACATTCCATTTCACACACCAGCGGATCTTTCACAGCTAGTCAAACAAGTTTCTGTCCCACCAGTTCATGCGATATGTAATTACAACATTTCTATCAGACTCAGTCAAATGGTAATCATATCGACGTACAGTATACGTTCTTCTGTGTTAAAACTTATACATATCCGTGCCTATTTACATTAATACGCACGGATATCTTTACATTGCAAATTCATAACTAAAATATAGTTATAGAACGTAGGCAGTAAATTCTAGTTCAATATTGAAATAACTTATATGTTAAATATACTGTAACTATAAATTACTATCAAAAATATATAACAGAGTGAATTATGACACCTTGGCACTTTACAACTATATGTTCTTTAGCGTTTATCTGTACATTGCATGGCAACATTTGAGTACAAATAAAATACCAAAATTAAACTTCAAGGGCCATTGCTATAAGTGGTACTTGAGTTTCTTTTTAAGGAAAGTTATATGTTTTTAACTTACCTTTATAAGCTTCTTTCAACAAACATTTATGTTTGAGTTTTATTAGAGGAAATGCGAATATAATAAAACGTGTTCATTCAAACCTGAGATTACATCTCTTTCATAAAGTGCCTACTATTTTAGCGTATAATCGTAATACGGAACTGCTCAAATGTCTTCCTTATATTCGTACAAATTGAATATAACAGATTATATATACATTTAAAATCGATTAATTATATTACTTAAATTATTTTACATGAAATAAACCGTTCGTATAAATAAAATGGAATCAACACATACTGATGAATGATAAAGTAACATACAAAAGCTCAAGAAAGGGGCTTACAGAAAAGTCAAAAACTGGACATCGTTATAGGTGCGAAGACCATCTCATGAATTGGGACGAACCCAACATAATACATAAGGAACCTCATTACTTTAAAAGGATATTAATCGAGACTTCATACATTGAATTACAGACCAATCGATCAGTTACCAATTAGTCGAAATTATACCACTCTGTCAATTTTAAAAATAAACTATAAAGGAAACCTAATAAAGTATTAAATAGACTAGATATTTGTAATAATTTAATACAAAGTCACAGAATGTTTTGCTAAGTTCATCTAAGAACTAGCTATTAGTAAAAATAGGCTCCACTCCCGTAACTTATATACTGAGAAATCCACTCCAACCACGTGTTTTTGAAGTATTGTAAACACAATTTAAATGTAATCCAGGTTTTAAGTAATTATGTTATACTAAAATGTTCCTAAATATATAAGATATTGCGTTTAATTGTTAAGCGGAAGCGAACAAGGTGGTAAAGTGTTGCCTTTTTGATGGGAAGAATTTGTCCGGGAAGATTAAATACTCAACACCAGTTTCTAAGTTTTTGAGAAAATTAACTTCTCATCATCTTAACATTTTGATTTTCCAAGTTATTTTTTACTACTCTATTTGATCTAACAAATGAATAATAACACCCTCTTTTTATTTTTAGCCTATAATGTATGTTTCTACGATATTAAGTCTTCCGTACGCTTCGATGACGATTAAAATTTAAAAAACATATTCGTATTGAATGATTTGACACCAGATTGCTCAGCACACACGGCAGACCCTTACGCTTGTAAAGGTGACTAATTATTCATATTTTTATCAAAACACTAATGTGACCAGGATCAAAAGTATTTATCATTTCCTGGAACGTAATAACGGTAAATAGTATTACGTTCTTACGTACAGTCCTTACTTTTCCTTTAGACGAACTATAGGTTATAAAAAGAATTTAAAATTTCATTTAAATTTAAAACTTCTGATCTTAAAATACCGTTAAACTTTAAACGAAGTTGAAAAGAAATCCTATAACAAAATAATAATTGGTCTACTTTAAGTGGTGTTTGCAGTTAATCTGACAGCTACGAGGAAACGATGACTCTCGCAGATCTCAGCTGTATTAGAAAGTAACCTATTACTATACAGAGTGGTGAAAAATAACAACACATGTAGTTATCATAATATTAAATTAATTTTAAAACTCTATTGTTCATTCAACTATAAATTCTATGCAGTGAATTTTCAACTTCGGTATATGTATAATCTGCTATAAATACGGCCGAAGTTACTTTCTTCTATGGCAATTACATGATAAGAAAATTCTTTTGGCTTGGATTGCTGTACGAATTTTTAAACTGAGATCGCGTGCGTGTGAATGATTTTGATTAGCGTGTAGAAATACTTTAATTTTTGCTACAATACGAACTGTTGAATCATAGCCAGGCCATATATAAATGAGTGGTATAATTAACGTCAAAGTAATTTGACTTTATGGTGCACATAAATTTATTTAAGAGGATTATAAAGAATTTTGATTTCAATTGAATTGTTAAAGCAAATCCAAATGTATAAGGTTTCCGAATTTTACGTAAATACTTCATGTTGTGAATTATACTTTGCTTCTCATAAATAAAATTAAAATAACTGTTTCCCCTTTTACTATTATTATGAAGTTGATTTCCATTAGCGCAGCAGTTATTAGGTCTCATGTGGTTTTTTCTTACATTTTAAACTACTTTTATTTCACTTTATTTAGTAATTTCAAATTATAATCTAAGTATAATTTACAATTATTATGAAGTTTATTTCCATTAGCGCAGCAGTTATTAGTTCTCATGTGGTTTTTTCTTACATTTTATACTACTCTTATTTCACTTTATTTAGTAATTTCAAATTATAATCTAAGTCTAATTTTTGCTGATTCAAATGTTCAAAGATGATTATTGTGTCCAAATTCTTACAACTTAAAATTACTCGGAAAATGTTTAATTTAGTTTCACCTTAAAAATGTTATGAAGTCCATAGGTTGCTTTAGTGTTCGTTTTTATTGATTATACGATACTGGAATATACATTGATAGTGCAAGATATTTCTCTAATTGTTTTGGTCATAAAGTAAGGATTTAAATTATGCTAATATATTTAGGTGGAAAATGAAAAATTATGTTAGGCATTCATGATTTTAAACACATAACACACCAATGTTTCACACTTTAAATATGCTTAAAATATCAATAACAACTATAAAAGTATGAAAACATATAATTCAAGCCAAAATCTTTAAACCCATGTACATGAAAAAATAAATTTTTATCAGAAATCTTATGCATTTTTTTTACAATCGCAAGTACAGGATAATGAATATATACCGATATACATTGACATTAGTTTATATTTATATACATCAATATCTAAATGTAGAAACTAGAATTACTACCAATAATTAAGTAATAGACAAATAATGGAGTATAATATAAGAACTTTAAGGAAGTAAAGAAGTAACAGTAAATCATTGTTGTAGAAGGTTCACGATGGGATGGATATGAAGCTCTGAAAAGGGCCAATAGGGATCAGAGAAACAGACGCCAAAATGTTGTATTAGCCATTAACGAACCCACTTAGAGCCTCTCTGATCTAAACTTGCTGACCCTCTTTACACTAGAAGCGCCCCCTAGCCTTTTGAAACATTGGCAACTAATAAACTTTGTAATAAAATAACATCGTGATTCTTCCAGACCAAAACTATAATTCTTTATATTTCGACAGTTCAGGGTTATTAAAAAGTCTAGAGGCTCTCTATTCATATAATTATACGCTTTATTTACAATTGTATTCTCAATGATACGGGTATAGTAAGACTTTACACAAAGTTATTGTTTAGTCTTATATTTCAATTTTTTCTATTTGTCTTCCTTGTACTTTCCTCCTTTTAAAACAAAATAAAACATCAAATGAAGTCCATTATTTTTCCCCATTACAGATTTATTATTAGTACTAGAACAGTTATTCTAGAGTAACAAGATATGCAATGTCAGTCTTAAATTAAAAAGAAATTAAAATTTAACATTAATTTGATATATATTCTTCTATTAAAATTAACCAAGTCTTACTACTTTTTTACATGTTTTGTGTGAGAGATTAAATTTGAAGAAAGAAGCTTAAGTAGCTTAAGATTAAGCTGAAGAAAGAAATGAAAAATTATCACGGTTTCCTCAAGGTTGGAAAATCACTGATTGTCAGTTTACTGCCGCAACTCAAGTTGGCTGATTTAATGATTAAAGTTTGTTGTTGATTGTGTCACCCTAGACTTTATTTTAAGTTTATTACGTCTTTTTACGTCTTCCTTGTTCATTTTACTTATTATTTTTACTTGACGGGTATTTTAAGTATCCTAAGGTTATTGATCTTTTAAACGTATCAATATGCTCGTATTCTTTTTAACGTCCTTATAGGTAAGTTATCGTCATACTATCTAAAAGGAGGAGTGTAGAATCAGTTTTTAACGCATATGATTTTCGATCCTTTTGTCCCCAGAAGTTTACCATCATGATGAATCGATTAGTGCTTGTCATACCAAAGGAAAATTTTGCGATAGCCCTGGAAAGATTTCCTCGTTTCTCACTTCTTGTTTGCTGAAATGTTCGACTTTTTGGTCTGGGCAGGGTTTATTTATAACAAGCTCCAAGCACAATCAATTAAAAACAAGTTATTACATCCTAGTTGCAACATCTCGCATGGATATAAATAACCATATATAGCTCAACGTTATATGGCTTAAGGACTTGAACAATAAGGAAAGGAAGGGCCAATCGTCTCACAACTCCACCAACATAACAACGACAGCCCGCCACAGTCTGACACCTACAACAGTACAACTGCTTCGAATACAAGTAAATGAGACTGTTCAACGTCACGTACACGTACATTGGAGCCGTATACTTGTACTTCCATGAGAAATTACCGTATCAAGACCAGCAAAGATTAATTCGGCTACTGTCTGCAAGGGATGATTGGATAACAAACCACCGCGATTCCCCAACGAACTAAGTCTGCTGTTTACGTAACAACATCGTCTTTAGAAAGATTTCAACTCTTGCATATGCCAGACTCGACGCTATCTTCAACATTGCATTCAACGTTGCCAACAAGCGAACCATCAATCAAAAGTTGACTACTGCTTGATCGCTGGAGGCCAGATCCAATTGAAAGTCTGCGTATAAAGGACATCAATCAAGTCTTTTTACGTATATTCAAATCCATCAATCACTTTCAGGCCCATTTACCAGTCTCTTATGAAGTTGTGTGAAGCCATTGAAGAGAAGAAAGCACAGGTCATTACTCTAGAAATATATCCGCTAAATATCAATATGATATGTGAACCATCGTCGCACCAGTTAGTTTTGCCCAAATATCTACAGTTGTAACAGTGAATGAGGCTGAAGTCACTAACACTGAAAACAAATCAGACCCCGAACTACGATCGCGCCAAAAGAGAACGTGGAAAGGATACGGTTGCTCGCGTCTCTGCGCAACACAGATCACTGTATCGTTCCCCTAGTGTATCCGCTATCCTACTTAAATAGAACAGTATTTTGCTGAACATCACTCCGACTACTCCACTTAACCACCAATTGAAGATCTCATCCGATTGACCATACATACGTCCACCTCAAATAAATTTATATTTCCAAGAACGGCAAATAGAATTCAATGCACCTCACTTTGACCCGGTCATTCTCGGTGCTATTATGAGCTTGGTTCTTCCAAATTGACAGAATTGACTCTATAGTACAGGAGAAGCTCAAAGTTTATATATTCGAGGTCATTATACTATGTTCAGCAATTTAGGTGAGAAAAGAACTCAACCATCCTAGAAAATACAATCCTACTGTCAACGTTAGTTGGATCAACGCGATGATTCATCAAAAATTTTGAGGACTTCATTACTATCACGAACAACCTAGAATGGTTAGAAATTAAGGGAGAATTTCTTTTAGACCGGCGAGTCGTGCAGTATAAGACACAAAACGGTCTGTGGCCTGACTCTCACACATATTTTAGGGATTATGACGCCAAAGGTCATATCAAGGGCACGAGGATGCCAACACATAGCAACTAACGTAATATAAATAATCCATCGGAAACGAATACTGAAAGTTGAATGGTACAACAATTCTTAAATTTAAAATATGTTCCTTCGTATATTTAAATATTAGTGTTCATACTGTGATTAACAACTCCTTTATTTTTTCCGTTGTTAAGGAACCTTGAGAATAAAAGGCGTTTTCCCAACTTTCACAGCTGCAGGCGTACAAAAAAGTCCTAAAGTTATAGAGGAGACTGACTTCCATGAAAACACTAGACTTTTTGCTGTGTGTACACATCTTACTGCCACCTCGTTGTTTGATGGAGCTATTTAAAACTAAAATATCTAAAATTTATAAAGATCTCTTTGACACTATACTCTGCTATATTTTCTTCAGTATATATTTATGTTTTATTGTAGTCAAACCAGTAGAAATTTTTAACAATATTTTGTCATTGATTGCTATTTATCCGACAATCTCCTTAGCTACCTGCCAAATTGATCCATCGTCATAGAAACTTGTTTAAATACATAAGGTATTTTCACACCTATTCTTCTCAAAAACCATGCCAAACCAGATCAATGAATAATTTAAAACTCTTTTTCACTTAAAGAAATTATTGAAGTTCTAGGCTTAGTAACTATTATTATATGCAATATTAACATTTACGGATACAGCTCGCGGGACTTTGGCTTCGTCTTTGAGACATGTTAATTGTCTAACTTATATCATCACACTTGTACTATAAGCGTTCATGTTAATTTTGTATCGTACTATCAAATATTGTAATTATTACATATTTTACAATGTTTATTACATGCTATAGTTATGAGGAAATATTAGTTAATAAGTAATATTTGCATCTCGACAAAGTCCAAAATGATGGCCTCGTAGAAACTTCAAGGTTTAATTTTACTAAATCCTCACTGTACACAAAAATAAAAAGAGTATTATTTATTTATTATTTTGATGATATTATAATTGGTAAATAATTTATTATAATCAACATATTTCTTGTGATTTTTTTATTCATAGCATAGCGTAGCAATGACTATAAATAATTGAACATTTTGCATAGTAAAATGCATAGTAATATTTTTTAGACATTGATAACCTACCAAATAGTAAAAAACATTTAATTATCTACAAATAATTATTCATTTCGAGAATATTATAAACTATTTTCTTAAGAGTTACAGTTAAAAAAGTTGACAGATAAAAAAGATTAGTTACATTAGATTATATAACCAACAGTTGGTAGCAGGTGGTAACTAAATATTCCACCTGATTCTTGAACCACTAAATAGTTGATATTATAGCCATAAAGTTTTAGATAGCATAAATAAATTAAATTGAAAATGATTGACATGAACACAACAATAAATATGACAAAATGCTGTGTCTGGTAGTCGTATATTTCACGGTTCTTAATAAACATAAAATGACTTTCATTTTATTTTAAAATAGTTAAATAAAAGATAATAATTTAAGATAATAGATAAATAGAAAATCAGTAGCTTTCAAGTTTAAACATTTTCTAATTTATATTTCTACTGAAACTTAAAAAACTGATAACAATCACAAACATTTGGTAAACAATAGACGACGATTCTATAAAAGATTTTCCAAATTATTATGCATTATATCGCATCTTAATTACATACCAATTTGTGAATAAATTTGTATTCAGTAGAAATATTTCAACATTTTGATGTAGAGTATTTGCTTTCCAAAACAATCTCAAATAAACATGATGACAAATGTCTTTTGTGTTCATACTTTTAATTGAGACAAATGTACTAATCGTTGCGCTGTTTCCGAAGATAGTATTTTACGTTACGGGAGATTGAAACTGAAATTGCAATTTTAGATTTATCGATTTAGATTTTTAACACTCTTACTAAAAGCACAATTTATAAAAGGTTGCGACATAAAACATAGACATTTTTTATTTCGAATCAAACTACCTGTGTTTTTTTAGATACATCAATATGACATTATTTCAAAACAATTTTAAAAGTATCAATTCAATCCCTGTCTATTTATCTTCAACTTTGAAGTTTTTAATGTTGACATAACATAAATAATGGAGTGATAAGCATTTAAGAGAAGTGCCTAAACCTGTAGTTTAAATAAAACGTCAAATTTATGAGCAATGTATTTTCCGTGGAACTTTATTAGTTATAGAGAAAAGATGACCCAAAGAGAGTTTAATTAATTTATCTTTTACCATCTAATATTTTACAAAAAACCTCACATTTGTTTAAAATGAAGTTATTTGTAATGTATGATATCCTGACAGTACCCTACCAATACTTAAGAAATGCGAATAAATAACGAAGATTTCTGGGATAGAAATAGTTGACAATGCAAATAAGGAGCTTTACTTATGTATATGCTTAATGTTCTAATAAACGCAGTAAAATATTTTAAAATAATCCCTTTCCGCAATTTCTAAGGCTTTGATGGATTGTAATTCGTTTGAATGACTATTTATTTAGTTTTATAAACTGGAAGCATATAACGTGTATATGCGTACATTCTAAATGAAGTGTTCAAACCTTTCACAGTTGTCAAGTTTGAAAAGTACAAGATAGCATATTATAAAACTATCATTTTATAGTAACTATTAAAACTGTCTAACAATACCCCGCTTGAGCTGATTATAAACATTCTAATTTAAACATCTAGCCATCACTTCCAACCTGTAATTTACAAAAGCAGGATGTTATTAGATACTTCATTTGGAAAGTTTTAATTTGCTGAAGCCATGCTTTTTTGATAGTGCACAACAACTGAGATACGAAGGTTGGTGAGTTACATCGCACCCTCTACTGAAAACGATATAATTTTAAAAATAAGGACAAGAAGGATAAGGTCGTTGTGGTAGGCAACACTAGCAAAACATTGATGTTTGTGAGTAAAGGCGAAATTAATTGTTAATTATGGTCTGAACCTCAGACGGTTAAGTTTTGGTCCGAGATGATCCCAAAGTAAATTGAATTAAGTAATGTTGACATAACACTACTATATGTTAGGCCTATAGTCAATGTGTGCCTTACATATTGGTATGTTTAAGATGTTTCGATCCACACAGAATGGGATATGTTCCGTAACGAATACACATTATGACTCTTGACACACACTTATTTAATCTTTATTACATGGATGGTTATAGGTAGGGATAGAATATGCTACTGCCCATTGAATATGTTAGTGTAAACAATATAATATAGATCTGAACTGAAGCATATATCGAATGATTATGATATTTAACCTATCCTATCGATATTTTACCAAGCACCTACTATATTGAACAACGATAAAAATTAGTAAACATACTCTATAGTAGAAGTAAAAAAAATTCTTTGAAGTAATCATTTCTGGAATTTACATATAAAAATCAAATCTTTGATGTAACAGACTAGACTGAAGTTATTTTTTAGTTGTGCGTTTATTAAATATATATTGAGTGGATTTAAAATTAAATTTAATTAGTGGATGAATGAATTTTACTAAGTGTTTAAATACAACTAAATTACGGAAATCAGAATATAAAACGTTCGATGATACGACTAATAATTAATACATACAACGGAAACTAATTAAAACTTTAAAAGTTTATGCCCCAAGTATTTATATGTATTTTCAAAGTATTATTGATGGTAGTATGCCTTGCAACAAAAGATAATGTTTATAAAACTACTTTAACAAAAATAAAAACCATGAAAGTCTAAAGAATTTTACGGGCAGTGTAATCTAATTTTTAAGAAGGAACTTCTCAACTTATTTTGCACAAGAACTCACGTCGCAATCTGGGACTGACATCCAATATTGTGACATCACAGAAAGGCTCTCCAGAGGCCGCATTTTCTCCTTCTGATCTCGCTTACATTACTTGTGTCACTCGCTGTACTTGGTTTCTGTATTTTCACTGACTTAATTCCGGGATGTACTTAGGTAGCTATGAGATTACGATTTTAATTTTACAAACTTATAATGATCACTAAATGCAATAAAATAGTTTCATCATTACACAATAACTATTTATTTTCACTAGAATGAGCATTTATAACACAAAGAATAATTACATTCAAGATAGCAGTAACTATATTCTAAGGGTAAATGAGCCCTTGGCATTAATGTAAAAGTTTTATTTGAAATTAAAGGTTTGCCTAAAAAGTTTACGAAGAAATAAGAACCGATATATTATGTCGATTTAAATTAGAAACCTTGTTTTAGGATTCACAATTTTTTTTGTACTTTTCCTGATATACATATAATGAACAGCCTATCATTATCGTTATGGAAAGAACTTTAGAGTCCTTACAATTAATGGTTCAGTAACTTTTGAATTTGTACTAAATTGTACATGGAATTTACAACACCATGTATGTACAGCAGTATATTTCTTGTGAAATATATCCTCTGCTTAATAGTTGCTTAAGCTTAAGCGCTCAATACAAAAGCTTAGGTAACAATTTATGTAAATTTATCTCATAATGTAGATGTCTAGCTTAGTACCAAAGATTAAAATAGGAAATTATGAATCAAGTTAAACTCAGAGCTGAGTGTTAATTAGGCTCCCTGAACACCAAAAATCTGAAAAAGATGCGATGGGCTGTTTACCCTAATAACATGTTTCAATGATAACTCTCATCAGACTACAGCCTGAAAACGAATGGCTTCGTTATTCTACTGAACGTTTTTACCAAATAATATTCCCAAAATTCAGTATTCAAAATAGAATTGACAAAGTCTCGTTAAAGCTCTGTAGACAACACGACAACTCTGCAAACCATGACAAGAACAGTTAGATAACAAGTTTCGTAATTCCTACCCCTTCTCTACACTCAGCGTAGTCGGTACAAGTAGTATATAAATATCGTTATAACTCTAGAAAAACTGGGTAGGTTTTTATACAAAACTAACTTTTCAATTGTACTCGTGATAACAGCTCTTAAAATATTTTGCATTTTAACCAAATATGACTACCAGTCCTAAATAATATATACATATTACGTAGGATATATAAATAATATATATATATATATATATATATATATATATATATATATATATATATATATACGTGTGTGTGTGTGTGTGTGTGTGTGTGTGTGTGTGTGTGTGTGTGTGTGTGTGTGTGTGTGTGTGTTTGGGTTATATTTAACTACTAATTCTAGAGATATTATTTTTTTATTAATCCGTTGCCTATGCTATACATATACGTATCAGCGGGGTCAGAAAACGCGTGAGTATTGAAAAGACTGTAATTATTAATTATACAGTAAAATATCCCAGTTTGAATGAACGTTCATAATTACAGAATAACAATTCGAGACAATTCCAAATCCTGAAATGTTGTATTGTAATTATAAACTCATCACCACATATAAATTGAATAGTTAATAGAAAATACATGTTTAGTCAAGCTAAGTATATTTTTGTTTTAAAGGGAAACTGTTAAATAATATGATATGGAAAATGGGATGTAAGTATGGATTGGCGAAGTAGAGCATACTGAAGGGGAGGTAACGAAGTATAATAATACTATTTGAAATATTACATGCATTCTTGAGTTCATACAAATGTTTCATCGATAAATTTATAATTATTATCATAGCGAAAATATTATTCTATTTTATTGACTCTAAAAGTCTAACATAACACAAATAGTATAAACTGTTAAATCCCACCATAAAACTTTCATAGGATCATAACTTTTTTGTAGTTATACTACTTTTAACTTATTTTAAACATACATAAACTGTAACATACCTGTGTGTATAGTGGCTAATATATACTTCGTAAGTATAATACAAAATATCTAATTTTAAGAAAATCTCTTGATCCATTATAGATCAGGGCAGGTATATTTATAGCAATGTAACATAAAACTGGAAAAACAGCTAGTTAGTTCTTCCTCATCGATCTAAAGATTAATTTTTAAATACACCGTGAACTTCCTCTATACTTCACGGTTACTTTCAGAACTTTATTCGTAATATTCTAAAATATATTACATTTTGAAAGTAAAAGGACTTATATTTAGCTCAATAACGCCTCTCTCTTACTCTTACTCAAAGGTTCTTGTCAATTAAAAGTTTTCTTTGTCAACGTTCAATCCAGGCACATATTTTCTTTCTTAATCAATGCAATTTGTTGAGCCTTGTGAAAAAATTACGTTCAAAATTCAATATTTCTAAAATTACGTTTTCATGACTGAATTGTTTCCACGCGCAAATAATTAAATCCTAAATAACTTACATGGAAATTGTATTTGATCATGAAAAAACTTTGTTTCGTAGACCAATTTAGACCTGGCCATGTTCAAAATCCATGACGATTTGTTTTTTTTGTGTATTTATATACGAGATTGTATATATTGGATTTAATGGATTTGGTTAAAATAAATTCAAAGTTATTTCACACATAATATTTCTTACTTATTTTTACTACAATTTAATCACGCTTTATAAGCTCGTACTTAAATATCCTATAATTGATGCTCTGGAAACACTGTAAATCAAACAGGTTTTTGTAAATCAAATAGTAAAAAACTATATTAAAACCGATAAAGTAGTCATACTTAACAGAAAGTGATATTAACACTTTTTAACTGCCATACAACAAACTCATACTCCGTTTATCTAATTTTCCATCAACAATCAGTCAATATAAAATAGTAACTTGCCGTTTCCCTTGTTATATTAATAATATGGCAGGTTAAGTTAAAATATTCAAGCTTTGCATGAAAATCAACCAATAAGACAAAGTAGCTTTTTCACATGCGTTTATGTTACTGTCATAAGGTTACTTTCACAGTGTACTCTATTTATGACGTTGTTTATTCTGTGGTTTCTACGTTGGTAACATGGTTACCCGTAATACCAATGTAACTACAGTAACCTTTTGAGAGAAATCAAGACTCCCAAATAAAGCGCTGCTTATATTTAAAATCAATATCAGTGTTTAGATAGTAGAAGTAAAGTGTCACAACAAATTTCAATCCTCTGCCCTGTTTGTCGGCCGTAGATTGGATTTCGTTCATCAGAAACTAGTAAGAGAAGCTTCACTAAACACAGATCTTGACTCTGTAATTTTTATCACTTTTCTAAAATATAGCAATCAGATAATATATTATGACGTCTTATTTATATTTGGCGAATTTTTCATAATGTGTCTACTATCAAGTTACTGTACTTTAATCTCTATTAAGTGCTTAGAATTCTTTTTACAACGTAAACCCGCTCAATTTGCTCAAATGGAGAGTTTTCCAACCTAGTTTGCTGAGAATTTGCGAGTATTGTTAAAACTGACAACTAAAACTTTAAAAAAATAGAATGATTTCTGAACTCTGCTTTGAGCTTGCAGCTTAATGCTTGTATTATTGTTTTTTATTACTTGATTCCCTGAAAGGTTTATATTTTAATACTTTCTTAGCAGAGAATAATTCAACGTAATTTTATATCATATTACCACAGTTTTACAAATATTTTTATACAAACTTCTAAAGAAACCTAGATAAAGCGACAATAATTTTATTAGAGTAAAGAGAGTTATGTAATTTTTACACGAAACAACAGATATGCCATCATGTGTTATTATTCCTTTCGTCTCACTCAAATCATGAGGCCTAGACCTCTCATGCAGTCTCTATGAGGATTATACGAAAATATTAACTTTAAACACTTAAAACAAGAATTCCGTATTAAAGGCCGTGTAAGAGGAAGTAGGGATCAGATATGCATTGGGAAAATGCTATATATAAAATTCTGAATGAAGGAAAACCTTTGCGGTAACACCTGTTTCCTCCACTTCAGAGTTGTCTGCCCACATACTCTCACCTGCCGTTTCATGCAAGTTTGAACGACGCTCCAAACTCCACCAAAACATTAGCAATTGGATAGTGGGTCTAAATGTTAAAAGCCCTATAAAAGTAACATGAAATCTGATCATGGCTTATCGTCTGCCTTCCAATGGCAGTGGGCTAAGATCACAATTGAGCTGATGGATTCAAATTAATTTTCTGAACAAATTAGGACTTTTAATGATACAAATTCTCTAATACTTCTCCTTAAACGCTAGGTTAAATCTTAAAAAAGGTATTTATAGACTAACCACTTTCTACTGCCTAGGAATATCGTAAATTTCTCTGAACTCGTACACCCTAATCATCTGTTACGTTTAGTTTTGATAATATGTGATTCTTCTAACGCTTTGTGTTGTGGAAATACGCTGTATTCTGCAAATATGAAAATCTTTTAATAAATTTGAAGCACCAAGACTAAACATCCACATTCCATTTCACACACCAGCGGATCTTTCACAGCTAGTCAAACAAGTTTCTGTCCCACCAGTTCATGCGATATGTAATTACAACATTTCTATCAGACTCAGTCAAATGGTAATCATATCGACGTACAGTATACGTTCTTCTGTGTTAAAACTTATACATATCCGTGCCTATTTACATTAATACGCACGGATATCTTTACATTGCAAATTCATAACTAAAATATAGTTATAGAACGTAGGCAGTAAATTCTAGTTCAATATTGAAATAACTTATATGTTAAATATACTGTAACTATAAATTACTATCAAAAATATATAACAGAGTGAATTATACCACCTTGGCACTTTACAACTATATGTTCTTTAGCGTTTATCTGTACATTGCATGGCAACATTTGAGTACAAATAAAATACCAAAATTAAACTTCAAGGGCCATTGCTATAAGTGGTACTTGAGTTTCTTTTTAAGGAAAGTTATATGTTTTTTAACTTACCTTTATAAGCTTCTTTCACCAAACATTTATGTTTGAGTTTTATTAGAGGAAATGCGAATATAATAAAACGTGTTCATTCAAACCTGAGATTACATCTCTTTCATAAAGTGCCTACTATTTTAGCGTATAATCGTAATACGGAACTGCTCAAATGTCTTCCTTATATTCGTACAAATTGAATAAAACAGATTATATATACATTATAATCGATTAATTATATTACTTAAATTATTTTACATGAAATAAACCGTTCGTATAAATAAAATGGAATCAACACATACTGATGAATGATAAAGTAACATACAAAAGCTCAAGAAAGGGGCTTACAGAAAAGTCAAAAACTGGACATCGTTATAGGTGCGAAGACCATCTCATGAATTGGGACGAACCCAACATAATACATAAGGAACCTCATTACTTTAAAAGGATATTAATCGAGACTTCATACATTGAATTAGCAGACCAATCGATCAGTTACCCATTAGTCGAAATTATACCACTCTGTCAATTTTAAAAAGAAACTATCAAGGAAACCTAATAAAGTATTAAATAGACTAGATATTTGAAATAATTTAATACAAAGTCACAGAATGTTTTGCTAAGTTCATCTAAGAATTAGCTATCAGTAAAAATAGGCTCCAATCCCGTAACTTATATACTGGAAAATCTACTCTAACCACGTGTTTTTGAAGTATGGTAAACACAATTTAAATGTAATCCAGGTTTTAAGTAATTATGTTATACTAAAATGTTCCTAAATATATAAGATATTGCGTTTAATTGTTAAGCGGAAGCGAACAAGGTGGTGAAGTGTTGCCTTTTTGATGGGAAGAATTTGTCCGGGAAGATTAAATACTCAACACCAGTTTCTAAGTTTTTGAGAAAATTAACTTCTCATCATCTTAACATTTTGATTTTCCAAGTTATTTTTTACTACTCTATTTGATCTAACAAATGAATAATAACACTCTCTTTTTATTTTTAGCCTATAATGTATGTTTCTACGATATTAAGTCTTCCGTACGCTTCGATGACGATTAAAATTTAAAAAACATATTCGTATTGAATGATTTGACACCAGATTGCTCAGCACACACGGCAGACCCTTACGCTTGTAAAGGTGACTAATTATTCATATTTTTATCAAAACACTAATGTGACCAGGATCAAAAGTATTTATCATTTCCTGGAACGTAATAACGGTAAATAGTATTACGTTCTTACGTACAGTCCTTACTTTTCCTTTAGACGAACTATAGGTTATAAAAAGAATTTAAAATTTCATTTAAATTTAAAACTTCTGATCTTAAAATACCGTTAAACTTTAAACGAAGTTGAAAAGAAATCCTATAACAAAATAATAATTGGTCTACATTAAGTGTTGTTTGCAGTTAATCTGACAGCTACGAGGAAACGATGACTCTCGCAGATCTCAGCTGTATTACAAAGTAACCTATTACTATACAGAGTGGTGAAAAATAACAACACATGTAGTTATCATAATATTAAATTAATTTTAAAACTCTATTGTTCATTCAACTATAAATTCTATGCAGTGAATTTTCAACTTCGGTATATGTATAATCTGCTATAAATACGGCCGAAGTTACTTTCTTCTATGGCAATTACATGATAAGAAAATTCTTTTGGCTTGGATTGCTGTACGAATTTTTAAACTGAGATCGCGTGCGTGTGAATGATTTTGATTAGCGTGTAGAAATACTTTAATTTTTGCTACAATACGAACTGTTGAATCATAGCCAGGCCATATATAAATAAGTGGTATAATTAACGTCAAAGTAATTTGACTTGATGGTGCACATAAATGTATTTAAGAGGATTATAAAGAATTTTGATTTCAATTGAATTGTTAAAGCAAATCCAAATGTATAAGGTTTCCGAATTTTACGTAAATACTTCATGTTGTGAATTATACTTTGCTTCTCATAAATAAAATTAAAATAACTGTTTCCCCTTTTACTATTATTATGAAGTTGATTTCCATTAGCGCAGCAGTTATTAGTTCTCATGTGGTTTTTTCTTACATTTTAAACTACTTTTATTTCACTTTATTTAGTAATTTCAAATTATAATCTAAGTATAATTTACAATTATTATGAAGTTTATTTCCATTAGCGCAGCAGTTATTAGTACTCATGTGGTTTTTTCTTACATTTTATATTACTCTTAGTTCACTTTATTTATTAATTTCAAATTATAATCTAAGTCTAATTTATGCTGATTCAAATGTTCAAAGATGATTATTGTGTCCAAATTCTTACAACTTAAAATTACTCGGAAAATGTTTAATTTAGTTTCACCTTAAAAATGTTATGAAGTCCATAGGTTGCTTTAGTGTTCGTTTTTATTGATTATAAGATACTGGAATATACATTGATAGTGCAAGATATTTCTCTATTTGTTTTGGTCATAAAGTAAGGATTTAAATTATGCTAATATATTTAGGTGGAAAATGAAAAATTATGTTAGGCATTCATGATTTTAAACACATAACACACCAATGTTTCACACTTTAAATATGCTTAAAATATCAATAACAACTATAAAAGTATGAAAACATATATAATTCAAGCCAAAATCCTTAAACCCATGTACATGAAAAAATAAATTTTTATCAGAAATCTTATACATTTTTTTTTACAATCGCAAGAACAGGATAATGAATATATACCGATATACATTGACATTAGTTTATATTTATATACATCAATATCTAAATGTAGAAACTAGAATTACTACCAATAATTAAGTAATAGACAAATAATGGAGTATAATATAAGAACTTTAAGGAAGTAAGAAGTAACACTAAAGCATTGTTGTAGAAGGTTCACGATGGGATGGATATGAAGCTCTCAAAAGGGCCAATAGGGATCAGAGAAACAGACGCCAAAATGTTGTATTAGCCATTAACGAACCCACTTAGAGCCTCTCTGATCTAAACTTGCTGACCCTCTTTACACTAGAAGCGCCGCCTAGCCTTTTGAAACATTGGCAACTAATAAACTTTGTAATAAAATAACATCGTGATTCTTCCAGACCAAAACTATAATTCTTTATATTTCGACAGTTCAGGGTTATTAAAAAGTCTAGAGGCTCTCTATTCATATAATTATACGCTTTATTTACAATTGTATTCTCAATGATACGGGTATAGTAAGACTTTACACAAAGTTATTGTTTAGTCTTATATTTCAAATTTTTTCTATTTGTCTTCCTTGTACTTTTACAAACAAAATAAAACATCAAATGAAGTCCATTATTTTTCCCCATTACAGATTTATTATTAGTACTAGAACAGTTATTCTAGAGTAACAAGATATGCAATGTCAGACTTAAATTAAAAAGAAATTAAAATTTAACATTAATTAGATATATATTCTTCTATTAAAATTAACCAAGTTTTACTACTTTTTTACATGTTTTGTGTGAGAGATTAAGTTTGAAGAAAGAAGCTTAAGTAGCTTAAGATTAAGCTGAAGAAAGAAATGAAAAATTATCACGGTTTCCTCAAGGTTGGAAAATCTCTGATTGTCAGTTTACTGCCGCAACTCAAGTTGGCTGATTTAATGATTAAAGTTTGTTGTTGATTGTGTCATCCTAGACTTTATTTTAAGTTTATTACGTCTTTTTACGTCTTCCTTGTTCATTTTACTTATTATTTTTACTTGACGGGTATTTTAAGTATCCTAAGGTTATTGATCTTTTAAACGTATCAATATGCTCGTATTCTTTTTAACGTCCTTATAGGTAAGTTATCGTCATTCTATCTAAAAGGAGGAGTGTAGAATCAGTTTTTAACGCATATGATTTTCGATCCTTTTGTCCCCAGAAGTTTACCATCATGATGAATCGATTAGTGCTTGTCATACCAAAGGAAAATTTTGCGATAGCCCTGGAAAGATTCCCTCGTTTCTCACTTCTTGTTTGCTGAAATGTTCGACTTTTTGGTCTGTGCAGAGTTTATTTATAACAAGCTCCAAGCACAATCAATTAAAAACAAGTTATTACATCCTAGTTGCAACATCTCGCATGGACATAAATAACCATATATAGCTCAACGTTATATGGCTTAAGGACTTGAACAATAAGGAAAGGAAGGGCCAATCGTCTCACAACTTTACCAACATAACAACGACAGCCCGCCACAGTCTGACACCGACAACAGTACAACTGCTTCGAATACAAGTAAATGAGACTGTTCAACGTCACGTACACGTACATTGGAGCCGTATACTTGTACTTCCATGAGAAATGACCGTATCAAGACCAGCAAAGATTAATTCGGCTACTGTCTGCAAGGGATGATTGGATAACAAACCACCGCGATTCCCCAACGAACTAAGTCTGCTGTTTACGTAACAACATCGTCTTTAGAAAGATTTCAACTCTTGCATATGCCAGACTCGACGCTATCTTCAACATTGCATTCAAAGTTGCCAACAAGCGAATCATCAATCAAAAGTTGACTACTGCTTGATCGCTGGAGGCCAGATCCAATTGAAAGTCTGCGTATAAAGGACATCAATCAAGTCTTTTTACGTATATTCAAATCCATCCTTCACTTTCAGGCCCATTTACTAGTCTCTTATGATGTTGTGTGAAGCCATTGAAGAGAAGAAAGCACAGGTCATTACTCTAGAAATATATCCGCTAATTATCAATATGATATGTGTACCATCGTCGCACCAGTTAGTTTTGCCCAAATATCTACAGTTGTAACAGTGAATGAGGCTGAAGTCACTAACACTGAAAACAAATCAGACCCCGAACTACGATCACGCCAAAAGAGAACGTGGAAAGGATATGGTTGCTCGCGTCTCTGCGCAACACAGATCACTGTATCGTTCCCCTAGTGTATCCGCTATCCTACTTAAATAGAACAGTATTTTGCTGAACATCACTCCGACTACTCCACTTAACCACCAATTGAAGATCTCATCCGATTGACCATACGTCCACCTCAAATAAATTTATATTTCCAAGAACGGCAAATAGAATTCAATGCACCTCACTTTGACCCGGTCATTCTCGGTGCTATTATGAGCTTGGTTCTTCCAAATTGACAGAATTGACTCTAACTATAGAGTCAATTCCTGTACTAACAGGAGAAGCTCAAATTTTATATATTCGAGGTCATTATACTATGTTCAGCAATTTAGGTGAGAAAAGAACGCAACCCTCCTAGAAAATACAATCCTACTGTCAACGTTAGTTGGATCAACGCGATGTTTCATAGAAAATTTTGAGGACTTCATTACTATCACGAACAACCTAGAATGGCCAGAAATTAAAGGAGAATGTCTTTTAGACCGGCGAGTCGTGCAGTATAAGACACAAAACGGTCTGTGGCCTGACTCTCACACATATTTTAGGGATTATGGCGCCAAAGGTCAAAGCAAGGGCACGAGGATGCCAACACATAGCAACTAACATAATATAAATAATCCATCGGAAACGAATACTGAAAGTTGAATGGTACAACAATTTTTAAATTTAAAATATGTTCCTTCGTATATTTAAATATTAGTGTTCATACTGTGATTAACAACTCCTTTATTCTTTCCGTTGTTAAGAAACCTTGAGAATAAAAGGCGTTTTCCTACTTTCACAGCTGCAGGCGTACAAAAAAGTCCTAAAGTTATAGAGGAGACTGACTTCCATGAAAACACTAGACTTTTTGCTGTGTGTACACATCTTACTGCCACCTCGTTGCTTGATGGAGCTATTTAAAACTAAAATATCAAAAATTTATAAAGATCTCTTTGACACTATACTCTGCTATATTTTCTTCAGCATATATTTATATTTTATTGTAGTCAAACCAGTAGAAATTTTTAACAATATTTTGTCATTGATTGCTATTTATCCGACAATCTCCTTAGCTACCTGCTAAATTGATCCATCGTCATAGAAACTTGTTTAAATAAGTAAGGTATTTTCACATCTATTGTTCTCAAAAACCAGGCCAAACCAGATCAATGAATAATTTTAAACTTTTTTCACTTAAAGAAATTATTGAAGTTCTAGGCTTAGTAACTATTATTATATGCAATATTAACATTTATGGGCACAGCTCGCGGGACTTTGGCTTCGTCGCTGAGACATGTTAATTTTCTAACTTATATCAATACACTTGTACCAGAAGTGAATGTTAAACGCAGCCACGTAAAAAGGCAGCGATTATGTTAATTTTGTATCGTAATATCAAATATTGCAATTGTTACATATTTTACAATTTTTATTACATGCTATACGTATAAGGAAACATTAGTTGATAAGTAATATTTGCTTCTCGACAAAGTCCAAAATGGTGGCCTCCTAGAAACTTCAATGTTTAAATTTACTAAATCCTCGTTGTACACAAAATTTAAAAGAGGATTAACATGTATTATTTTAGGTAAATTAATGGTAAATAATTTATTAAAATCAAAATATATATTGTGATTTTTTTATTCATAGCATAGCATAGCAATAAACATAAAACTATAATTAATTGTACATTTTGCATAGTAAATATTTTTTGACATTGGTAATTAGACATGAGAGAGAGAGAGAGAAAATCTGTAGCTTTAAAGTTCAAAATTTTAAGTTTAAGCTTTTGTTCAAATTTGTAGTTTTACTTAAACTTAAGAAAACTTTTAATACTATTAAACACCTGATAAACAATATACGACGATTCTGTAAAATATCTATCAAATTAGTGCAATATTTGACTAAGAATGCATAGTAAGTAATAGTATTATTGTTTGACTAAAGATAGGTATAAATACGTGTAACAGTACAAGAGGACTAAAACTTTTGTTCATCTACTCAATAAATTTTGAGTAGAATGCATTAATACAACTATTTAGGGTTCAAATTAAAGTTGGTAGAGGAGCTCGCGAATTCAAATTCAAGGATTAATTAAGAAACGGAACTCAATCAGGACAGTTAAGGAAATCTCAATCAACAGAACTTGTACTTTAGTTAATTCAAAAGAATCTGCCTACTCTTTCTCCCCCTTAAGGTATTAAAATTAGTTTCAGTATAGCAGTCATTTTTATTTATTGAAATAAAATATTGTTTAAACTATAAAATATTTTATTTAATTATCTACAGTGACAAACGTTTTATTTGACTTGTAACAAAATGTAATTATACCCCGATTTAGTTATATAATAAGAGGTTTTAAAACTGTAAGGTTATCAGAATTTATTATTTTTAAGCTATTTAAATATCTTGCAAGGTTTCAAAAAGGTAGGACATGAAGTTTTTGAAATTAATATATTAAACATATCGTTAATTACGAATTAGCTATACCAAGCTTTGTAAAAGTTTGTTTGCAAAATATGAAAGTATATATCATTTCAAATCTTGTAATGATGGCCACACATAATATCTCCTACGTCATGACAGTGCTTGAAAGAATATTTTCATTTAAGAAAACATAAATTTGGCTAATTTATATAACATATGCTAGATCCCTTTTGACACATTGGTTCTTAGGCTGCATGTATAAAATTTAAAAAAATATATAGAAGAAAAAAGTATTTTTAGTTGTTTATTATCCTCTTATCTTTTTAGAAAAAAACGGGAGGGTGTAACGAAGTGTTTGAGATCCCAACTATTGCAAGTATAGGTCGCAAAAAAGCGATAGAAATAAAATACTAGAGTTAAATAGGATTATAAAAGTTTATAAATTAACAAGAAAAACTGTCCTACTGCTTGATATCCCCCACCATGCCAGAAATCCTCCCTCCACCTCTTTACTAGGTAAACTTCTGGCATGGAGCTAGCAAAGTATTAGGGCCCTAGCGACCTGACCACTCGGAAGAGCGTGTCGAGCCACCATCGCCACATGGGCGACGGGCGTGTTGAGCCAGCGGGCCGCCGGAAGGGAATGTTGAGCTACCGGTACCTGGTCGGATGGGCGAGTTGAGCCATCGATAACTCACATGGGCAGGTCGAATCCGCGGGACATCGGAAGCGCGTGTTGAGCCACCGATATCATTAGTAACAGGCCTGGTTGGATGGAGGTGGACCACCATTCCCTTCACGTCTTATCTGACACATATAAATAGATTTTATGTGTTTCAGATGCATTTTATGCAGGATCCCAACCTGATCAGAGATCCTCGTAGGAGTCGTGATTTTGGATGTGTTGGTCTGCCAGTCGGTCGAGAGGACACAGAGCTAGAGGACTTCATATGCCGTTGTTTCAACCGGATTTCAAAGAGTCATAAGAGCTATGCCGTTCCCCAACGCTTACTACTAGACCTCTAGCACTTCAACGAAAGTTAAGGAGCTTACTGAGGCTACCAGTCGATCCCAGGACTGCACTTTGATGAGACCGTGGTTCGAATCCCAGCTCGGCCATCCAGAACCAAGTCCAGTGCGGGAGTCTCAAGGTAACGCCGAGTTGTAAATATTAGGGGTAAGGAAATAGAGCTCACCTGTACATATTATAATAGCTGAAGGAATAGCATTTAATAAAGCAAACCAGTGTTTCATTTAAACTATTTCTCATTTTACTTTAGTGACCCAAGGTAGAATCACCTTACAAAAACCTAGTGCGGAGGTGGGTTCCCCACAGTATATAACTGTTAGTGCGAGAGGGAGAACCTCTTACACAGTGTTTAGATAATAAAATTCTGCACCAAGTGGCTATGAAATAATATTGTTTGTGTTAGGGATATTTAGGCTACATGTGTTAAGACATTGATTTATTCTGCTATTTTCTAGTTGTCATTATAGTTACGTATAAGACCAATGTAAAAATATTCTCTAGCGCTCACCCAAATACCTTGAAGTGACATGTTACATTATTGAACTCGACATTCATCATACAGTACAGAAATTTCACTACATGCAAAACTCCAAGCCTATAAGTCAGTTCGTTTTCAAGATATCCCGTGAAGAAAAAGACATGACACTTTTCCAGCCCCAGAGTTTGGTAAACGAGAACATTCATGAACAAGAACATTGTCAGAAATTACTGACAGCAGAAAGAATGTTACAAATAAATATGCTAGTTCACTAAGTTAGTTTAGCTCCCAATATACGTTTCTTAACTAATGTTTCATCTAATGTAATAATACATGTTATTATATCTTGTGTGGGTTTTATATAAATATCTTTATAGAACAAATACTTAATACAAGAAATTAAGGATTAGTTTATTAAATGTTTTTGAAACAAAAATACTGAAACAGTTTTACATTGTACTATTCTTACATTGAGCTCTCAATAATACAAATCAGATGTGCGTTACGTATATGAGCGTTCAAAGTATTTATATATTAGTAAACTATGTTAATAATTACAAATATACACAAGAAATAAATTTGTGTACTTCCAATTTTTATATTAAATACTTTCCATTTGTGGTTACTTTTTATAACCACAAACATGTGGTGGTTTTTGAATAATTTTGACACTCTATTTATAATCTTTTTATATTAATTTCTGTATTCCAATACCTTATCAAATTCAATTTCCATTCTTCATTAAATCAATAAAGTTTTGGTAGCGAATCAGAGTGAACTAAAGTTGTACTTTAGGCAAATAAGACAATTTTACCTGTTACTGTTATTACAATTAAATTTCTCTGACTTTAGTTATCTCTCTCCTTAATGAAACAGATAAAATTAGATTGCAACTCCTTCAATAACTGTAATTTTACTTCTACTGTTATTACTTAACCATTCGTCGCTTCAAACTAAAACTGTTTAAGTAAGAACAGTTCCATAACGTTTACAATTCAGTACATACGTAATTTTAGATTACCGTGGATAAATCAGGAGACTAAGTGAGGAATTCATATAATTAAAACCTGGGTGTATTTATACATATATTTATATACAAAACCATCCTTATTGAGTAAATATTCAATACTTGAAATGTATGATTAAGTTTTTCGTATTGTAAAAAAAAATCAATGTTATCCCACATGCCTCATTTTAGGGCCAAGTGGCATACACAAAAATATCCATTATTTTAATTCCACAATACACACCATTATTCCTCGAGTATCTTAGGGTCTTATATACTTTATGGAAATAAAGGATTTATGAATTCTTTAAAATATAGACAAGCGCGAGCTAACCTCACTCGAAAATGACAATTATACATATATAACTTTTATCGTCAGACAACTTGATAAAGAGACTGAATAATAATAATACTATGAGGGTATGTATATAAGTATCTATCGTATTAAATAATACAGTAAAGGGAAGTTAGTCAATAAGAGGTTTAATCATGAAATGACATAATTTTTATTAAATGCTAATTATATTTCTCTAACATGGAAATCTGTGCTTCATTCAGGACATACATCATCAAGCCTTATTATACAAGCTCGCTGATATTTAAGCATTCACTTTTTACGTGATATTTTATTCAATAAGCATTATACCTATTTATATTTTTAACGCCAACGTACATTCAAACACTTATATAATTATTTAAATTTTCAATTCGACAAGTTACTTTGAGAACTTTTAATATAAACCTATTTCGTGAACCATAAAGTAAATGACACGAAAACATTTACGAGTCACAGTAAATGAATTAGAAATGGTTTAACTTACATTTTTGGCCATCTCAAAGACAGTTTCACCCTTAAAAGTTTATTAATAACATTTAAAGATTAATTCTTAAACTAGATTTAATTCTACTACTCGTCTGACTATTAAGACTTAAGAAAGTAAGGAAATAGAAAAACTTGAACAGCATCGACACTGTAAATTGAATATACTGGTTGATGTACAGTACCTTTCTCCAGTTTTACCCTGGAAATTAGTTCATAGGTTCACAATACACTAAGAAACTATTTATACTGGGTTTGTAGTAAGTTAAATGTGTTTCAATATATTTAACTTTATTAATGTTTATTTACGAATATAATATTTTAAGCGTTACAATTCTAAAAAGTAAGTGTATACTTACTTCTAAAAATGAAATTGAAAGTTTAGACAGTAAACTAATGCTTAATCATTCTATTAGTTCCCAAAAACGATCTGTTACAGCTTTTGGGAAATATTTTTCAGAAATAACTGATTTTAACTAATACCATTAAAATTCATTAGTTTCACTCATATTCAGAATATTAATAACACAACCAAAACTCAGAGCACAATGATTCTGTTTACAACACCATAATACGCTGCGAAATTTGTATTTAAATTGCGTCTATTAAAAAAAAATTATGGTTGCCTGTAAAGTCGGTTTTACGAGCGAAGATTTTACGTGACAACGTCTTTTTCTCGGTAGAATATTTATTGATATGAATATTATTAAATTGCACAATAGGAACAAGGAATTGAATGAAAATAAGAATTGCACAAATTTTAACTATAGAAATATATTTTGTTTACTAAAACATTGTACATAATTTGAAATTAATTAAAATTTGTTATTGTAAATGGTAAAGTTGAATAAAACATTTACTAAAATTGGAATTTGAAATTCTTGCTAAACACAGTTAAATTCTAACTCCGCGCGTGGTGATTGGTCGGTTTAGTTCGTTTGTTTGGTCGCACTGTTATGACAGGTTAGAGGTTATAATTTGTTATTTTAAATGTTTGACTAGCAATACGCGCTGTTTCTTCTCAATCGACTGAATTACGATTGATTGCAGAGTGATTTAAACTAATAATTTACTTAACACTATCAACATTTGTCAATAGTATGACATAACCTATAAACTCAGTTTCTCAACTTTTGTGTCAATCTAACAATTAATCAATCAATCATAGTTTACGATAATGAAATATCAGTGTACAATTATTTACCTTTATTGTTGTAGTTGTTGTAAATGACGAATCTAAGCACTCCACATTTTCACGAATAAACATAGTTATCTGCTTTATCCCGTGCGGCGGACCCACAGTTATCTGCTTTATCCCGTGCGGATCCCGTGCGGCGGACCCACTGGACGGGCATCGTAACGTTACCGGGCGTTACACTTTTTCATGAGTGACTCCGAGCCGCAACCTCATTTAAGACGTTGTCACGTCAAAAAAAAAAACATTTAAATCATAAAATTCCTGGTTTGTGGTAAATGATATAGTATGTGTTCTATAAGGAAAACTTTTACTATCAATAGAAATATATGTTTTATCTTTCATCTATAGTTAGTATTCTTTGTTTAATGTTTGTTATTGACAATTGAGTGATTGGAAACCTAACAGGATTTCGGACATTTTCCATCGTTATATGTTACAGTGCAACATGTAACGATGGCAAATGTCCGAAATTCTGTTATAATTTATTGTGTATAGCATTTAGTGGTAATCACATGATTAATCATTATTATTTATTGCAATTTTATGATGACAACACTGATTAATAATATCAATTTTAAGATGTTAAACTTAAGTACACCAAACAAAATCCAGAGTAACATTAAGTTTAGATTTATCTTAATAAAAAGGATTGTACAAACCTATAATAGGAAATTAGGTATTGAGTTAATTGAAGTATTGAAAAGTATTTTAGGGAGCATATACATACGACACGGGTGGTCTGCCTCATCCTTATGTTAAACTGTTATTTTTAGCTGCTAACCTAATACTTATTACTATAAATGTAAACTATTTTAGTTTCATTTTGGCATAAATTTAATACTTCTATATCAATTTCATGTAACGTATCAACTTGCATACGATTTAGTATAGTTAATCTTATTACCCTAGAGATGCACATTAAACAATTAATATGGGCTACAATTTCATATCTCCGGTCCAGTTATCTCAAATTTGGCAGTAACACTACTTCTAACTATGAGCACTGCCAAACTAAAAGCGATGTAAGTTTTGCATATACTCGTAGACTGTGGTATCACCTGTAACGTACTCACAAAGAAACTGCTTCTCTTTCAAATGCTCTCCACCCTCTTCGGCTTTAGACCACTGATCTTAACAATTCACATTCAAATGTGGGCGTTTTTCCTAACATGTAAATATATTTCAAAGGTTTTCTCTTATCACAGAAATGTTTATGGTGCAACTTAAAATGTATATATGAGGTTCAAACGCATCACTACTTCTCGATGTTAGAGGTGAGTTAATAGGTTTATGTAACTGACTTTACTTATTTATCTAAAAACTAAATAAATATGTAGATTAACCCATATAAAGAAATTTTTAAAATAGAATCATTAAACTTACATAAAATTATACCTTTAAATAGTATATCTCAAAATAATAAAAAAAGGTAAGAAGTACGCCACACCACGTGGAACGCGTACGTCAAGCAGGTTCATACAAATTAAAAAATGTATAACTGATTTCATTCTTATGATGTCCTGCAAACAGATAGGCAGACAGATAATCATACAATAAAAGAATTTGACAAGAAAATTACATATTATTCTTGTAAAAATTAAATTTAATGCAAAATTTGAAGTCCCCGTATAAAACTCTTGGCATGTCATGTAGAAGTGATTAACTTAAATTTTTGTTAATTCAAGTATGTTTGGGATTTTTATAAGGTTTTACATAGTAAAAGTCCACATACTAAATAAGTATTAAAATAATGTGTACGTATTAGGATAGTTAGGCTACATGTGTTAATATGTCACATTGTAAATCTGTTATGTGTGGTTTGATATTGTTCAAATTTCATGGTTTCCCATAAGATATATTTAGAATAACCATTAACGCTCAGCCAAAATCCCATTTTGCACCATAATCAAGCTCAGTGTTTCTCACATATGGATGCACAGTTTCACTTCTATAGGTCAGTTCGTCTTCGACATATCATGCTGGAAGACAGGCAGAAAGGAAATTCAGTATTAATATATATACTAAAACTGAAAAGGGAGAGATTGTTTTAATTACTTTAGGATTCTCGTAGCCAGCGGCTTCATTAAATTTTATATGAATAATCAGTTATTTCATTTCCTTGTAGCTACAAAATTCCGCAATTTGTAAAAAAAGTTAAAAGTTTGATCTCCAGGGTTAAAATTATGTTTGAAATTCTATACTTCTTAGAGGTTAATGTATTTTTATATGTTATAAACGTTTTTGCAAATACTTACTGATCACAATATTTATCTACAGCCCTTTAAGCCACGAAGATTCATATTCAGAAACAGTTTTCTTCAAATAACTTTTACGATATATGACTGCATTGATCTCAGCAGAAATCAGTATGGACATTTTATTGTATACTTTTAAATAGTTTGTCAATGTTCTTAGAGAATAGAGTGCGGAGTTATAAGGATGAAACCTTAAGTCAGAAGTATCTCGGCCAAGCTAATAAAGAATATCGAATTAGTTAGTACTATATCGAATATAACAGGACCTACAAAATTGTAATTGAAAAGAGAACATTTAAGTAAATTATTTAGTACTATAGCATAAAAGCCACAGACGGTGTAATAACACTTCTTAAGTACGTTCTGTATTATACTATTTTCATTATTTTATGAAATAAAATATTTAGTTTTTGCTCATTTACCTACCTTCCGCAAAAAATAAAATGTATTGTTTTTGTCTGTTTTTATAATCTGCAAGATTTTTTTTTAAAGGAGCATACATGACTGTCCTTTATTAGAACTAGTAAACGAGACTAACTTCAACCAAGTGAAAGTTAATTGAACTGAATTTTATTTGAGTTGAATCGGTTTTCCTACTTTATGCACCTTTTACAATAGAAATATTTTATTTATATGCGCACGGTTAATTGCTAATGAAATTAAATGGCATTAGAGTATTTCTCACAAAAGCGTGTATTAATAATAATACAGTTCGCTAATGTATTGGTAGTTCATAACATATATATTCTTATTCAATAAAGCGATTTTACAACAATTCTACATAATTACTCATCTGTTATATCTCAGTTAAACAATAAAAATATAATAAATAAGCGAGAAATGCGGGACGGGAAGTAAATACTCGGAATTTAATATTCTCGTTCCATTTCTAGTAGGAATTTTACATCATAAGACGTTATATTCTAACTCTATAGTTTTATTATTTCTTAAATGATACTATACCTACACTTTGCCTTTGTTAGTGTTCCCGGTAACTCCACAATCAAGATAACAGCTGATATTACACACCGCGTCTCTAGAGACGTACCATTATTAGCCTATTCAATGTGTAACTGGCTCATTGCTCTCTCCTCGCCTCGTATTGTAATAAACTGATTGTATAGAGGTTACTGCACGTTACCATTTAATAGCTCGTGTATATCTATAATCTCCTTAACTAAATTATTTCCCTTCAATTTCATGCATATATTATATTATATTTTTATCCTAGGGGGTTACAAAAAATAACTAATGTTAAATGTTCTAATGTGTAAAAATAACAGCTGATTTCATCGAACCAGTTGGGTTTGGTCACCAGCAATTTCCCTTGAGATATTTACTGCAATTCTCTTGTTTTTCTACTTATTAATGAGGTAAAATTTTAAAGAAATTTTGAAAACATATTTTTTTAGGCATATACAGTCTTGAGCTTTTCTAAGTTAAAGTCGAAGACCAGTTCTAATGTAAAATTAAAATATAACAACTTATTTGGAAGAAAATCCGTTAAGGGCTATATCAGATATCGTCACTGTATATAAGCTTAAAAGAATATTTAGTTAACTCTCCGATAGTTTAATTCAACAAACAATTTTGTATTGATTTATTAATACGATGTCTAAATTGTACAGGGTATATTTCCCAATTATAATAATGTACTTTAAATATTAAACATCTAATCCTTTTACCTGCAGCTCAATATAGCCTATCACTCGCTCTAACTCAAAGACTCGATTCAATTTAATATCCTATTTGACAACTTTCAATCTGAACAGATGTGTTTTTTCTTAATCAACCCTTTTGTTGTAAAAATGCCTTCAAAATTAAGTATTACTGAATGCTTGTCCGTGATTGAGCTGTTTCACATCTACATTGTCAGGTTAGATAGACTGTTTTTTAGTTATAAATATGTGTGTAGTCTTATTAATTGTTAACTTCAAATATGCAGGTTTAATTTTAAAGTGGTGTATACTCGTAGGTAAAAAGAGAATGTTTCACCACTCCCGCCATACCCCTCATACTGCCGCCCTGCGTATGGCTATCTTCGTTATCAACAAACATGTCATTGATAAAAGAGAAACTATGATCGGTATCAGTATAATGGATGTCACATGGTTGCTGACTACCACGAGCTCAAGATTTCTAAACATTTATCAATATAATAATTAATTTCTGTGTTAATATTGATTTTTATTCATATTCATAATGTCCGTAAGTGCAATACTGTAGTCAATATATTTTTCCACGTTGTTACATAAGGGTTACTTTATAAACATAATAATAGCAAATTAATAAGCGAAAATGAATGAAATCACGAAAATAAAAGTATATACCTATATTTTAATTGTAAGCTAGTTTGATTACATATCCAAACGCTAGGTAACAGATTGTAGATTACATTTCTTAATAAAATCTATACATTCCATAATTGTAATTATAGTATAATTTAAACATTACTTATTTTAATTTATAATACAGAAACATGTCAACAGAATTCCGATGATATTTCTTGCATCTTTGCCGTTCATGACCGCCAGAACCCAAAACCAACCAAATCAGCAAAATGCATGTATATTTTGTATGTATGTATGTAGGTATGTATGTATCTGTATGTATAGTGTCACACAACATAATCTGTGCTTATTACCACAATATCTTTCATCATTTCTAATAATTCATTATAAGTTAAAACTTAATTTAGTACAGAGATAGCGCTTATAATTAATGTTATGGATGTGTTTATCTGCCTATATAATTCAATAAAAGTTTCATCATCCGCATTATGGAATATTTTTATTTCGACTATTACCCAACATAGAATCAAAATGAAATGATTTCCATAAATATTAAGAAATTACAAATAACTTGTATTTTTATCCTTGCTGGATATTTTTATATTTAAATAAAGACGATCAATTTGTTTGTATTTTCGTTACTAGGCATTATAGAGTTATATAACAATTTGTTTTTAAAATTGTACATTAATTTATATAAAGATTCTACACATATTTTTGTAAGGTATCTTAATTGATGTAATATTTCAAAATTGGCCACTATCTTAGACGTATACACTAATATAGTGAAATTACACATGTATACGTATATATGTGTTAAAATCAATATATTACAATTGCAGCCAAACCAAGTGCCCATGATTTAAAATGTTTTTATATTAATCCTATTTACTCGTACATTAATCGTATAAGATGCTTCAAGTTTATGGAGTTTCTAAATTGTTTAAAGTGTTACGAATATATTGATATGATAACCATTCAAGAGTTTTTATAACATCAGTGTTGAATACATTAACGTAGACAGCTAATAATGCATCTTCCATTCCATTATTACAGAGGACACGCAGACATGAAATCTATCTTTCTTCTGTTTGCACCGGAAAGGACATTACACTTTAAAATTTGTTGTGAGATTTAAAATCCTTTTATAAATAAGCGCATTTAATTCTCTAGACTAATTGTCCATCACAATGTTCTGAGAGCTAATGGGTATTTTAAAACTGGAAAAATAGCAATTTTTAAAAGAAAGAATAAGTTTCCTAAAGTATTCTAAGCTTGAACCCAGAAGCTTATATTAATGTTTTCATTATTTGCTTGCCTATAAGGTTTGTGCAGTATACTTAATTAAACCTTTGTTAACTAACCAAAACACATTTTTTTATTAATATTAGAACAATTTTACTAATGAGCAAATATAAAATTCTGTCAGAATGCGACTGTTTTACTTCTAACTAACTTGAATGATTAAATTAAGATAAGATTGCTTAATAAATCTTAGCAAAAGGGCCAAGAATTCAAGATAAGAATTGTACACTAAACAAATAGCTCTACATATAAATTATATGACTTGCGCATAATTTTTAAATTTAGAGCAACATTTAGATCAGTTTTAAAATTAATTTAAAGAATTTACAGATAACAAAGTAACGATATACCTGCGCAATAGGATTTTACATTATTTAGTAACATCCTAAACAGTTGGATCCATAATAAGCAAGCTCATACTACATGATACATTTTTGCATAGGGTGTTGATGTTAAAACTTGAGTATACCTAAAGTACCAAAAACCCAAAAAGTCTCAGCAATGTTTGAAAATCCAAAATCGTATTCATGGTTATATATGTTTATTACTATGTTATTGGTTAAAATTGTCCAAAATAGCTCTAAAACAGGTGGGACAGTGTTTAATTGGATTGTGATATTTTAAACTAATCCACATTAATTTTTCATCTTAAAGAAAACATGAGACTTCCACAATGTAAACAGTTCGCCACAAATATTCCCAGTTCGTGTGGGAAAATTCCGCAACGCATAAACGGAGTTTGCTAATGGACTGCAAAGCTCTTTATGATTACTGACATAGATTTGTACGTCAACACAGAAAATCAATGAATGAAAATCATTACTTGTATTTATAGATGGATCTGTTGTTCTAATCCTGGTTTTGGGTGTGTTGAAAGGTCGATACCAATAAAACACTGTAGTAATAATAGTTACGATGTGAATTTAAGATGTACTATAGAAAATAGTATGAACTTTACCAGGTATTTCTTAAAAAAAAACTATAATGAATGGTTGTATAATTTTTATAGTGTTATTGGGGTTCCCAACCTGGGGTTTTCATAATATTCAACTTCTTATCTTGCATTGCTAGCGTCTAATATTTATAGTTACGAATATTATTCAGGTATTTAGATATCAGGAGAAAGAAAACAAAGTACGAAGTGGGCCAACATGGGTCACGAAAGAAGCAATCTGCACCTCCCCACAAACCGTATGTTAAACAGGCTATATAGGGTATGAGGGTAATAATGTTACATTCCGCTACTCTGATCCAAACAAACGTAAGCAATTCAGAACTTCCTCCTGGAAGCGATCGTGAAAGAGCAGGAGGGTCCAAACTCTCCAAGCTTCTACGGGATCAACAGGAGACAAGGAGTCCTGAATTTCACATGTGAAAACAATAATACAGTTGAATGGTTGAAAGGAAAACAAGCTACACTAACGCCTTGGGAGAAAGCCAGTCTGAGGGAAAAAATTCTCGTGTAAGAATCGCGACTGACCACTATCCAAACAGTGCAAACGAATCCACCGATAAGATCATACAGTTTTTAAAAGCTCAATATTTTAAAAAGCTAAAGCTTAGAGCTAAAGTTTAGAAAATGGAACTTTCTGCGTATAAGTGATGAGGGTAAGTCTGTTCTGCTAAACCTGGCAGTACATTGTGCTACAGCAAACAAGCTTGGGAAGGAGGGTTCTTGGATCAACTACAAGTTTACGAAAATTCAACTAAGACTGAAGAAAAAACAGAAGGGGAACACTGAGGACTCCAAAAAATGGAGGATATAGACGTAAGGAAAGTCTGAGAACGTCACCGAATAAAAGAACACCGTTGAAGAGATTGGAGTGGAAAATGCCGCAAAGGTATCAGAGGAATATGCATACCATCACGAATAGGTATACTCCTGAGAACAAAGCCGTGCAAAAATATAAACAAAAAGCTCCCTCTTCCCGAAGAAGAGACCCACTCTGAAAAGACCATGGATTTAGCCAGAGAGAGAGAGGTGGGCACTGTCCCAAATACTACAATAAGATGGGCATGGATGGACTAGCAGGAGGAGGTGGTAAAAATGCGTAAGTATGTGCCTTATTCAGATAAATCTACATCATTCCAAGGGCGCAGCCGACATCTTGAGTAGGAGCTTTAGCACAATCACAGGCCTGAATATCGCCCTTATTCTGGAAAATTGGATCATCAGAGGTTACATCAGAGGACTAATGATTCAGGTAGGTAATCTCATATATTATCATTCAATTGAATACCCAAGAGTGTATGTTACTTTTCAAACATATAACTACTTTTCCTGTTAAAGATCTAATTAGCAAAGACCTGCTGGTGGTAGCAGTAAAAGTAGCCTCAAAATAAGGGGATGAAGAGGTAATTATTGTCTCAGCTTACTTCCCAAACCCTTCGGCTATGACTGCAACGAGCATCACACCTACTTCAGTAGCACCCAAAATGGTGCTACTACAGTACCTCCCTATAGATAAGGAGGTACTGCAATTTTTATTTAGGAAAGGATCTTGTTCTAGACAATGCGGGGTCTCGTCTCACTTTCATGATTAGATTAAGACAAGAATGCTCTGGATATAACATTATCTAAAGGACTCAAAAATATTAACATTGTATAACGTTTCACACGAGGTCACACTTTCAAACCACTGCCCCATTAGGCTCGACATACAGGCTGCAGTTGAGAGGAATGTGACCCACAGAGTTCCAAAAGCCATCAACTGGAGGGGACCCTCTGAGTGCCTCTAGCCGAAAACTACTAAAATTATAAAACAGAAAAAAGGCAAAAAGGACAGATGGCTGGATCCCATAGCAATATGCCCTAAATGAATATAAGAAAAAATTAGGGAAAATAAAAGAAAAACTTGGAGAAATGTTTGTAAAAACATAAACAGCCTACCAGAGGCCGCCAGGCTTCTTACAACTCTCCAGATCGATCACTCCAACCCTCTAGGGTTCTTAGTAAAGGACAATGGAGGCCTTACGGTGAACAAGAATGCGACTCTAGAACTGTTGTTGGAGACGAACTTTCTGGGTGGTCTCTTGGCTCGAATTGAGGATCTTTATTCACTAGCGGGGTGAGATCTGGTCGGGAGGTTGCTAAATCCAGACAAAAGTCAAAAGAATTATAGTGAAAGGATTAAATGGGCGATAAGATCCTTTTAGCCATTTAAATCTCCTGGGGTGGATGGGGTTTTCCCGCCGCTTCTCCAAGAAGGGTTGAATTGTAACGAAATTGAGGACGGCACTTGTGGTGTTTGTGCAAAGAAAGGACAGAGATCAGTCTCAGCCCAACTCGTACAGACCTATAAGTTTTCATGGTAAAAACTATGGATAAAATGATTAATAGACATATGAAGGACGAAACCTTACAGATAAACCCACTCAGTCTATGCATAGGTGGAAGGTAAGTCAACTACCACCGCTCTCCATAGCTAGGTGGATGACACCTTCGAGGGAAAGGAAGCCTTAGTCAGCGTCTTTATGGATATTGACAGAACTTTCGACTGAGTAGTATATTAATCCATGGAGGCAGCTCTGGAGCAGTTTGGAGTTCTTCCATATGCCGTCTAGTTGATAAAAGTAGTCCTAAAAAGTAAAAAGGTTACAGCATGAATCGGTCACTATCAAGACCCGGAAAGGCTGCCCCAGGGTGGGGTTATGTCTCCCTTCCTGTGGGCAATGATGGTTGACGACCTCCTAACTAATCTAGAAAAGAAGGGGATAAGTCTAGTATGCTATGTTGACAACCTGGTGTTTACGGTCAAACGGAAAAACAAAGGCACGTTGGAACGCTTCACTTAAGAAGCTATACATTTTATAAGCAACTGGTGTCATGGGGAAGATCTACGGTTTAACCCATGAAAACAAGTATAATTACTTTTTGGATCTTCCAACACCATACCACAAATACCCCAGTTAACTTTCAAGCCAATGCGATCGCCATGTCTTGACTTGTTTATCTACTTAGCATGCCTAACCTTACGTTACATCTGAACATACTAGACTGTTGAAATAGTCACAATTTTATTTACAGTATTACATAACTGTATTACATAAAGTTATCAATTTAAATATACACATTTACGCTATGTAATTGTACAAGAGGATAATGTTATTATTACGAGTAAGAAAACATTGCCGTGGTAAGTAATGAAAATAAGTATTAAGTGGTGTTAATGTTCTTAGATTTTCAGTGATGCATTGGATAATTTCTAAAAATATATTCGATTGTAGCAATTATTGATACTGGAATTTTTCATGAACAATAGATTTGACAATTTTGAATTTGGATGTATAAAGAGTGAGACCACGTGGTGGTAATGTGACGTCACGTGGTTAACCATCAAACGCGAGAAGTTCACAGTTGAGTGATCACTTGCTTCTGCTGGGTCAGCACAGATGGTGAGTTTGTATCTACTGGTGACAAGCCAGCAGCTGTGTTGAGTGGGTGAGACCGCGTGGTGTTTATGTAACGTCACGTGGTTAACCATCAAACGCGAGAAGTTTACAGTTGAGTGATCACTTGCTTCTGCTGGGTCAGCACAGATGGTGAGTTTGTATCTACTGGTGACAAGCCAGCAGCTCTGTTGAGTGGGTGAGACCGCGTGGTGCTAATGTGACGTCACGTGGTTAACCAACAAACGCGACAAGTTCACAATAGAGTGAGCACTGGCTTCTGTCGGGTCGGAACATACGGCGAGTTTGCATATGCTAGTGACAAGCCAGCTGTTCTGTTGAGGGAATGGAATATAAGAATTCATTGTGCCACTCATACCACTAAATTTATATTTGAAAACACATTTTTTCATGTAATAAACATTTTTATTTTAGTGCAAAATGTTTTTATCTATTCTTAACAAATTTTAGTTGAATATTCACCTATTTTAGTTTTTGTTCAACAATTGGCCTATTTTACAAGGAATTTAAATAATTAATTTGTTCTAATCTTATCTTAAAATAATGATTAACATCGTGGACAAAATGGATTTTGTTATATTCGAATAAAACCTTTATTTAAATTTAATATTTTTTCCTTAACAATCGGCCCATTTTAAAAGAAATTTAGTGAAAAATATTCTTACTTCATTACTTCTCTTCAAATATTGATTTAAATTCTGGCGCAATAACAATATATATATATATATATATATATATATATATATATATATATATATATATATATATATATATATATATATATTATATATATATATATATATATATTCTTCTTAAAATTCACACAAGTGCATTTTTATGGAAAATAAATACTTAGTGATACTATAAAAGTAAGTTTAAGCTGTAAAAACCAGGCCTTTAAGCCCTAATGGAGCTAAATACACTTAAGATTAAGAATTAGTTAATTTATTTTAATATTATCTCACCAATCCTCTATTTAAATTTATTGAATTTGAAGATATGAAAAATATCGTATATTCAAATTTAAAACATAAAATTACTGGTGTGATGAGAGCAAATAAGAAATACTCACAGCATCTGCAGCTCCTCCTTTCACAACTGACTTGATGTAAATGCCTATAATTATAATATAATATATATATATATATAATATGTAATATTAATTATGTAAATTCCTTGGAAGATGGGCCAATTGTTGAATAAAAACATAAAAGTGTATAAGGAGTCGATTGAAAAAACCCATGAGATTAGGGGTTCTAATGTGGAGTTGGGTTCAGTTTTAATGCGCTGAATATGATTCATAACAGCATTGATATAGGTTAGAGGACATTATCACACCGGCAACTTTTGCAACTGTGGACACTAGAACAATATTGTTCAAAAGCGTATTTAAATTGGATATGACTGGAAGAAGCCCGCCATCGTGGATACCCACACAACTAATTTTATGTCATCTTCAAAAATTACAAATCTGCTTCGAATTACAGAGGCCTAATCATTTATATAAAAGTGGAACAGAAGAGATGCCAAGTGAGAGCCCTGTTGGACCCCTGAAGGTATACTGGAAATACTCTGGAGAGAGAACCGTCTTATATCACTATCATTCATCGGTGGTTAAATAACTATGGAAGCACCATAGAATTGACCTTATATTTCATCCTAATAATAATATAAATGCGATAGTACTTTTGTTTATTTGTTTTGCTTTCACGCATACACTATTTAACCGATTGTACTGAAGTTTTACATAAACAGGCTTACGGTCGCTGGGATGAATATAGGCTTATTATTATTTCGAAATTCCCTCCAGTCTACGCCCCGCTCGTCTTTAAAGTAGCCCAAAATCTCATATTTGTCTCTAACGTTGTGAAATATTAATTTAAAGAGCATATATATTGTAATCAACTGTTATATTTAAACATTGTTTATTATTATTTTAAACAAACTCTCCAATAATATAAGTTTTAATTTTGTGAGGCCTTTCGTACTCAATGAGAACATCTTCGGACCCACATAGCTCAATAAAATTAATTATTAATATAAATATATTATAAATAAATAAAATATATATACAAACAAAATTTAAAAAAACTATGTGGGTCCTAAGATGTTCTCATTGAGTACGAAAGGCCTCACAAAAATAAAAACTTATATTATTGGGGAGTTTGTTTAAATTAATATATAATTTCCAATAAGAAGAGTTTCAAGAATGTATTGTTTATTATTTTCAATTTGTTTACATTTTCTGTAAGTACATTGTATATGAAATAATAAAACAAGGAATAAACATTTTCAAATTTTTTTACATTTCAGCGAACATGTAGGTACTCATCTACCTTATAAAATGACCTAAAACATAAGATGGTTAGAATTTGAGTCAGAAGAGTCCCTTTGAAGCAGTAACCAAGACACATGCTACTTGAAAGTTCGTGGGACTGTGTTTTGAAATAACATACTATTACAGCTCTAAAATATAAACAATATACAATAGTTTGTAAAGAAATAAACGCGCATTGTCATTTTCTATGTGCTTTTAACTGAACATTTTTATCATTTACCAAGTATTAGATCAAAGACAATGTTATTATCTAACTTTTACTATAAATTTAAAGACTAATATAAAACCTATCTTAGTTCAATTTAGCAGGCTTCTCTGATTTGTGATATATATTTCTTTGGTCAGGAAACAAGGCAAAATCAAGTGTGGAACAAAGTAAATTATAATGGCCATAAATATACACTTTTTATATATTTTCTTAATCGTAATAACAAAGCAAACTCAACATTGAAAATATAAATTACTTTAACGAGTAGTGGTTATACACGTGCAAATCCTACTAAACTGCAAAGAAGCGGGTAACTGCTAGCAGTGCAGATACTGTATAAGAAACAACTTAGATTAACTTACCCTTTCCATTTAAAGACTGTTATTAAACCTAAATTTGTTGTCTTTTGTCAAAATTAGGCTTCTCAGAGTTGTGTATATTCATACTAATCATACTGTATATATGTATATATTGTATATACATGTTATTGAACTGGAAATAGGCAAAATCGGCTATGGACCAAAACATCGGAGTAAATTACAACAACCATAAATATACACTCTTTAACATATTTTCTTGATCACGGGAAGAACGAAACTCTACATTTGCGTCGGAAATATAGTTCACTCAAACCAGATGCATTCATACAGGTGAAAAACCTATGAAATTGCGTGCGAAGCTGCGGATAACTGCTAGTGTTCCAATGACAATCGTTAAGTTTATATGCTTTAGAAAAAACATAACAGTTTTTATATTACTAAATAACAGTAAAATGCAAAATTTAAGTCATATGAATGTAATTCTACACGGTTTTAATTTGATGACAAATAGTAAAGTTTATAATAACGAATAACAATAATACATTAATAGAATTTTTATGTCAACAAGTGAAAGTATAATAACCCATTCCTATGGTTAAGACTATCAAAAGTTAATTACACTACTTAACTCATATATTATGTTTGTAATTTAAAATAGAAATAGTATTATGAATTATTTATTAATAATGAACTGCTACAACATTATTACAAAATCGTTTGAACAGATTTTTTTTATATCATATTATACTGCTAGGTACTAATTTGTCTTGTTCAGTTTATTAACATATATGTATTGTAGACTAAAACAATACTACTACTGTTGAATGAAGCGAAGCTTCAATACTTGACTTAGGGATGCAATATACTTCACTGTCTTTTGTTCTATGAAGTACTTCTACCTGTACTTGGACATGTGCTGGCTGAGCAGTCCTCGTTCATGTCACCATTTCAACTTTGTAGAATCAGCACGTTCAGTGTCGAACAAACTTTCACTTCGATGGTTTGAATAATAGTTATGAAACTATTATAAGATACAAAGCTACATAATTACAAATAAATGTTTACAAAACAAAAAAAAATTTTATTGTTCTATTGTGTAATAATACAAGCACTGTCATAGTTCTTTTAATATAAAGGAAATTAGACCCTGAAGTGAAGAATGGAACGCAAATCCTAATTATACGTGGACCAATAGTTTAAATACAGTTAAAAGACTTCTTTTGATCACTATTTTGAGCACTTACGAGAGTACTTTTCCTAGCTGAAATATCTCTTTTGAAAATTTTTATCGCAAATTCTTAAAATAAGGGAAATATAACTAACTATAAGTTTAGTTTATAGGTATTTTGAAGAAATATTTTTTTATTTCCAGTCTTTTGTAATGGTGCAGTCAGACCTGGCAAGATTTAGGAAATTATAACTCCATTATGTTAATTTACCTTTATGTATTGATGTATGTATGTAGCCTGTAAGAAAATGAGAAAATAAATCATTCTTTATACTTATATATATATATATATATTTTTTTTTCATTTAAAACCATAAATCCATCCAATCTAAAGCTGAAAAAGTCATTGTTAGTAAATACGCTGCAGAATTCCCTTTAAATTACACTCAATTCGGATTCTTGTTAAATACTGGCTCTGAAGTGCAATCGTTGGAACCTTAATCGATTACAGCATGTAGATTACGTTCGCTTTGATTAAATTTCACAGGAGGAACCTTTGTAACAAGAGCAAGGAACACTATATCTTATTAATTACACTGTTTTAATAGTTTTAGTTTTCTACAAATAGAAAATAAAACTATTTATTCAAATAGCTCAATATTGCAAACAATAAACATATCTGTATGCGTTTCACCAAAAAATACAGTGAATACTTATTTTGTATTATGAGAAATATATTTCTGAGACTTTTCCTGTGTTATATCTTTATCCTCAGACCCTTCCCCATATTAAACCAAACGCTTTTTATTGTTGAAAGTACTGAGTACACTTTTTAGAAGTATCTGATGAGCAGCCACATCTGCGCGTCAACTTCTATCGACTCTGGATTCACCATGACATCCATTCTATAATCATATCTACGTTTCTCATCTTCATTTAAAGAAATACAAAAGTTGTCAGGTTCAACACTACATTACTTACTTAATTACATTTCATACATTTAATTTGAATTTCCCGAATCATACATTTTTTATCTTCCAACGAATTATATATTCATAATTGTCAGTACATGTGAATTTCCAAGAGAAATAACTCTGTTGTTGTTTAATTTCCTAGTTAGGATTCTATATCATGTTGTCGTCTTGTTAAATGTGGTACACAAATTAAATTCATCAAGACTACAACAAGGTTGACATAAACAAATAAATCCTATTTTATGGGAAATGTAATCATAATGAACCATGGTACAATGGAGAAAAATATAATAATGAGGTCCACCAATGTAGAATTCCCCTCAAAGATGATTGGAACTGGCTATTGCACTATACCGTTGCTTAGTATAGTATTCTCTGAATGTAATCTTAAAACCACCCAATCCCTCTTCCCTTTTATGGTAACGCTGTGATATATAAAATGGCGTCAAAGTGGTTATCTTTTAATCTTATATTTTGCACAGTTTTATTTTGAAAAAAAAATATTGTTTTGAAAGTTGTCTATTTTAACAAAAATTAACTTTTCTATAGGCTAAATTATTTTTAATGTACTAGACAGGTTTCCCCCGAAATATGTAACATTATCTGTCAATGATGAATGGCTTGGGTATTAATAAAATTATTGACTGACCGACAAGAATTAAACAGCAATCTGATTCCTGTTCCAACAGTAATTTTATCAGATGCCGTGATTTATCACTCCTTCTTACTCGGAGTTTTGGAGCACTGAGTGAACTGATCATTGCTTGCTTGGATTCAAATTAAATAAAAAGGTCACTGGTTAGTTCAAGACTTGAATACAGACAAATAGAATGCTAAATTCAATATCGGTTATGATTTAGTTAAGACATTTGTAAAGACACAAATATGAACCATTTATTATTTTTAAACGATGTAAGTATTATTGTTTGAATATATTTCGTGGTAAAGAATATAATGTTTTTTATATTTATTTGCAAGTTTGTGTACACTAGTAATACTAGTTAGGTAAAGCTAAAATTCTTTGGATTAATTCTCAATTTCTGTCAATATTAGATAGAAGAGATAATTCATGTTGAAATTTGGAGTACATGCCATATTATGGATTTTGAAAATTTTCGCCACCATTTCTGTGAAAAATTAACAAAATCAAAATTTAGCTATGCAGATATAATGTTATACTCTTAAGACGACTGCTCTTCAGTGGATAATATTATAACTGGAATCTCTGGAATGTTATCTGAGCAAATAGTTGAATGGTTTAAACGAAATAATTACGAAGTAGTAACGGAATATTACATTGTTGCAGAAAAGGTAAATAAATATCTTATCTTGATACAGTCGGTTAAAGATAGTACCTAGGTACACTCAAATTAAACATTTTAGCATTCCCTACTAAAAGCTCTGAAGTACTCAATACTATTAAAAGTATAAAAAGTAAATGTCATTTAGTATCGATAGTATCAACATTCTAGAAGTAATATTTCCTTTTTTTGTCAACTATCAAGTGATAGTCCTGATTTTTGAACGACCAGTATAGTAGTTCAAATACTCCTATTTAAAAAGGACTGGTCAATTTAATAGATAATTTTAAACCTATTTGTTTGTTAACAGTCGTATATAATTTGTTTATATATTATTTAAAAGTGGACTTATTCCTTATTTCAATAACACAAACTTTCAGTAATAACCAAGTAAACTTTTTGCCAACTCAAAAAACGTATGTTTTAAAAATTGCACTTTTATTTCAAAGAAAGAAGCTTAAATAAAATAACAGTAAAGAGTTTTGAAAACCTAATGTTAAGTAAAATAAAATTATAGTCTTTTAGAGTTGATTTATTTATCAGCAAGTCAATACAAGCAACCCTTGTAGCAGTGTAATTATGTGATGTAAATTTAAGTTAACATTTCACGATCTGGCCGACTTCCAGATGGGTAACTGGCCACCCTGACACATCTGTGGTTATAACAAATTGTATACTGTATCATTTAATACACAATTAATCACCTCTCCTTCTATTATATAAAACTATTATGCTACCTAATATCAGCTTACTTAAGTTGATTCTTGTAATACTGTAATCAGGTTGTCATCTGGCATTCAGTAAACGTTGGAACTGATATACAGTAGTACAACATTTTAATTTGTCAGCAAAAATCTCTAGAAACAAATTAAAAAATTGGTTCGACCTTTATGAATGATAACCAATAATCTGGCCTGTTGTGAATTGCAACTAATTTCTGAATCAAACTCTTTGTCTATTTAGAGAGCTCAAAATTCCTAAAACTGACCTAACCATTATTGTTCGAAATTAAAAAAATAATCAATAACGGTAAAGGAACAAAGTAAGAGCTATAAAACAATAAATTACATGTACAAATGTGTGACCTATTAGTAGACTATCATTATTAGTTAAATATAACATTATCTTCTGGGAACAAATTACAGAGCTTTCCTAAGAAAACAATTCAATTTTGTCTTAAGAAGAGTATTGTTCATATTTATTGCTAGATAAAAAACACATCAATTAAATGCTATTTTAGAGAAAGATATTTAATACTCATCTTAGTAATTGCGTCTTCAACAGGATTTCATACTTAATTCTTGATGTAAATGTTATCAAAGCCTTGAATGAGGCTTACATTGAACTTGCTTGATTAAAGTTTCATCAGAGTGGAAGATTCTAGCTGATAAGGTTTACTCTTTTAAATTGGCGAAACTTGGGAATAATATGTTTTTACTGAGTTTTAAACCGGATTTGCTGTTAGGTAATCAGATTTAAATTCCAGTTCCTCCTCTCTCATAGAATATCAATTCTTAAGCTGAATAAAGAGCAACAACATTGATGTATTGTATTCAAATACAATTCAAAAACCTAAATTTTGCATCATAATATGTAAAATATACTCGTTTACAACTTTAGTTTCATAAGTTGTCAATAAATTACATAACTCCGAGTGATAATGATATATAACAATATGATGCACGTATTGTAATAAACATTTGTAAAATTTAGTCGAATGCCTGACAGTTAACTTTTACTACAAATACGACTTTTTCCACAAATATCAGAGTAGATACGTCGTTGGATGCATTCAAAAATGGAGCGATATATTTTTAATTACTATAATTACCACGTTAAACTAAGAAAGTTAGTTTTAAACTGACTAAAATCAATGTTTTTTTTTTTCAATTATAACAGTTTTTTTTATATGTCAGTACGTTATTTTCACGAAATGTATTTGTTTTAGATTGTTGCCTGAGTCTAAGTTGTATCTCTTTGGAGTATTTATGAAAACCAAAGATTGCTAAAGCAGTTGTTTTTACATCCAGCAACATGAACTGAAAGGAGTGTTGATAAGGTTAAACACTTGAAAGATAACTGCTGATAGGTGGTACTGATATCGTAGTAGTAATTCAACAAAATCCCATGCCAAGGAGAGACAGGTAGAACATCTCAATTTATTACAGGTCCTACAGCTCTGATGATCAGTTCTAAATGCCAAAATTCAATAGTCTAACACTTATGTTTTACAGCGAAGAAGTAAGGCCTGTGAAAACTCACTCTGATCATCATCGTCTTAGATCGCTATGTCCTACACCGATTGATGGTTAGTTATCCAAATATTTATAGGTATATTAGCAAACACTACATTAGCAACATAAAAACTATTCAAAAAATAACGTTTACAGTCGCTTATTCTAAGGACTGTTAGTAAAGGTCTTACGACACGGAGCAGGTGCAGCGGTCTTCTGCACTATCGAACAACTAACGGGTTATAAGACCCTTCATATGATATTTCAGTAACATTTGTTTTTATTATGTCATGTATATTATAAATAAAAGTTTTCAAAATGCAACTTTTTCGGGATAAATAGTTTTCAAAATATAAATACTGTATGTGTTAAAAACTTACCATTTTAAAATTTTGAACATTCGATTCTCAAGTTTGGACTAGTTTAGAATTAACCTGACAAAAGTATTCCAATAATATAGATATAATATAATAGGTTAAAGATAATAGGAAATACATTTAATTTCAATATTAAAGTAATTTTTATTCCATACTCCGTGGTTAAAATGACCCATGGTCTATGTTTTCGCAGGATTATACTGAAATATACATTTTATTGTATATAAAAATAACAATTGTAAAACACTTCAACCGTGTTAAAGTTACCCACATGATATCACGCAATGAAATTTTCGGTTGCGTATAGCTGAGTATTACATGACACTTTGAAAACATTAAGCAAGCAAATTATGATGCTGAGTGCCAATAGTATTTGAGATTGTTATAAAACAATTACTTATGGAGGTTTTAACTTGGTAAACCCTTTATAAACTCTTTTACCAAAAGTATCTGTTTGAATTTAATTAGAGGGAATGTGAGTATAATAAAACGTGCTCATTCAAACTCTTTTATAAAGCGTTTTACTGTTTAGCGTTAAAACGTAATTTAGAACGGTTCATATTCCTTCTACATATTCATACAAATAAATAAATGGACATTTTTATTCATACGAATTGCAGTATAAATTGAGTATAAAATAAGACTGTAGAGACTTTAAGTTATGGATTTTAATAGCTTCCATTGTCATTTTAGATACATTACACCGTTTTTATCATGAAATAGTTAAGATAGAACTGTCAATTTTTTTCTCAACACATATATAAATATTAGTAATTGTAATGTAAAAGAAAGTGTAATATTTTAACATAATCATGCAAACAAAACAAAGTAGTGTACTATTATACGGCGACAAACATAAGGTTTCCGAAGTTCACAATTACAGTGATATCCTGATATATGAGAGCTAGTATTATCGAAAGAGTATTATCTTATGACTCCACCATATTGAGTGTCATTTTCAGCCTACTGCTCAAGATCAATGTTGAATATCCTTCAACATTCTTCCTTTATAATATCAGTACTAGGCAATAACATTTTAAATTATAGATATACTTTCGAGAATTCATAGATTGAGTCACTTTTTGAAACAATAAATATAACAGATAAAATAGTTTTCGTTTATCTTACATTCTAAACTTGTTAAGTTACTCAGTTTTCAGTTTTATTACTTACATGTTTTAGTATTAACATCGCTTTTAGGTTTAACGCTGTATTAGACATACGGAAGTAAGTTTCGATTTTATTGTTCACTACACAATTGTTCTTGATTAAATAAAAATCAAATATGCAACAAGCGTGCCAAGTGCGTTATTCTCTTCAAATACTACACATCATGAAATTTTTCCAAATGTGTCCCTATGCATATACTTTGTGTTTTATACTTGTGTATTATTTGTTATAGGCTAAGTTATTAATTTTACAGGAATGAAATATCAAATGTCTAGGAATATTGTTTAATTAATTTTATATTCTTAATATTTTAAAATTGTAAATATTCCTTCAATATGGGTTCGTATCCATTTTTCTTTTTTTTAATTTAGATGGCACTTTTATTCATTTACGATTTCTACAATGTTATGATATGGCCCAATTATTCCCAATCTCCAGGAGATTTGATAATGTACTAAAACAACGTTGATGTACTCGACACATTGCCCTCTACCCTCAAGATAGTATCGAAACCAAAATATTAGCCCTCTGTATCTCTTGGACACTATGGTTTATAAATCAATTTTATCGATTAGAACCGCATAGCCCTCTCAACCAAATATCCTTACTATAAGATGTAACAGACATACATAATATACATTTTATGTATTTAAAGATGAGCATGTCGGCGTTATTTTAACAAACAACTTTACTTATGTTCACTGTGTAAGTGGTGTATGTGATATTTATTTTTATTGTATCACAAAGGCAACTCGGCGATGTATCTGTGCACCTTAAGTGGATCGATGCTGACGTGAGGAAAATACCAATTTAAAGTAGCAAAAAGAACGTAGATTAGCGAAGAATAAAACTAACGTTCGTTCCAAATAACGAAACTCCAGTCTAAAACCTGTTTCATCAAACGAACATCTTTCTGAGGGTATTTCTGAGCATATACCGCCGAGAATACCGCTATACTTTTTATTAGTCAATTACCTCACTCTACATTGCTCTTCAAGTTAAATTGTGTAATACAAGTCGTTTAGTTCAATACAACGATAATTAATAAAACATATTATGAATATATAGATGTTTCGGTGTTTTCTTTTAAGTTACGCCATACACTAAAACTACTTCATCTAGTGGGAAATAAAATATCAGGTAATGTTTTACATAGTTACGTGCTTGATAGATTAAAAATAGGTTTTATGTAGCATGTGCTCACCTAGTTTTACATAAACGTTTGAATTAAATACAATTGTGTTATGTATTCATTTATTTTTAATTTATATATATATATATATATATATATATTACTTTCATACAAATCACATATAAGAAGAGTATCTTTACTTTATTATTATAAAGTACAGCCGAGTTTACCTTGAAGTTGAAAAAATACAGAAAAATAATATTCTCTCAGATCGCTTTACTTGTTTATCACCATAGCTTCATCACGGAAGAGGCGTTTGGCGGGATAGCATCTTGTTGAGAGAAAGTTTAATTGACGCAAGCCTTTGAGGAAGGGAGGAGTGGCTATTCTGAGATTTGGAAATGAAAATAAACTTTTCTTGTGAAAACTTTTCTTTTTCTGTAAAAAGAATTTTATCGTTGAGATATTTTAATAAATCTGGTACGTGCTATTGCGTTGTATAAATAAACCACTTTAAAAGAAAAGTTTCAATTTCTCATGTTTGGAAAAGGCCAGTAAATTAATATAATTTATGAGTTATCAGAGTAAACACGATTATAATACCTAACATTATAAATATATCGTTGTTAAAATGTTTTCTTAAAAGACACGCGATGTCAAAAATTGTCTTATCTAGTGGAAAATAAAATATCAAGTTAATGTTTGTCATAGATACGCGCTTGATACATTAAAAATATGTTTTATGTAACATGTACTCCTCTACTTTTACATAAACTTTTGATTAAAATAGGATAGTATTCTGTATTTATTTATATACATTTTAATTTCTTATAAAGTAGAAAAAAATAAGTATCTTATTTATGAAACATTACAACCAGTTTTACTTTGAAGTTGATAAAAATACAGAAAAATACTTTTCTCGGTTCGCTTTAGTTATATAACTATAGCTTCATCATGGAATAATCGTTTGGCGGAATAGCATCTTATTGAGAGGAAGTTTAATCACTCAAGCCTTTGAGAAAGGGAGGAGTGGCTTTTCTACGAAAGTAAATTTTATTGGTGTAAATCTGTAAAAAAATAGTTTCATCTTTGGATTATCAAAAGATGTGTTAAATAAATTAACATTTTAATAAATAAACTGCTATAAAAGAAAAGTTAATATAATTTATACTTTAAAAAGACAATTTATGAATTATCAGATCAACACGACATTTTACTACAAGCCAAACTATCCCAAACAATCTATCTGTCTTTAGCCAAGAAAATCGTACAGGAATTTCTGCCTATGGGGTCACTCTGAAGTGTGGCCTATCTGCAGTCAACTTACAGTATTCAATCACACAGTTTATTAAACTCCGTTCTTTTAGACATACGTCTTTTTAGTATTAAGCGTACACTTCAACAGCAGAATAAATCAACGAACCACATTAACGTTGAGTCCGATCTCAACTTCTTCAGCGTTACTTACAGTAGAACAGAATCAATTATAAATAAATACAAAATATGCAATTATTATGAGGTTTCAAAAATCTATGTTTTTATTGACATAAAGAATACCCACGCGATATAAAATCAATTACCTTTAATTCCACACTAAGGTAATTACATTCTGTAAAATTAGACATATGGGGTATAATTAAATGTACTCGTAATTTAAATCTAGATGCACGCGAGAATTGTAAGTGCAGTTCATAGCTGTTCCACTCAGGAGAAGAGGCGGCAATTGCTCAGATCAAGAGTAGCCCTTGCCTTGGCTCTGCATGCTATCTATACCCATCCAGAACTGGCTGAATTTTGTAATCGAAAAAAATAAAAGATCGTCAGCAAAAGCTAGAGAATTTACTCATTTAATCTCAACGTCAAAGCCAGCGTCCTATACAAAACACAACAACATATACAATGAGTCAACACAAAAACAAGAGTTATCATCCTGCCTTAGGCCTTACACGACATGTACCAGCTACCCGTGCGTGACCTGCCTTTTAAACAAAGTCTAAAATTGCTAATCGCTTTGTCATTAAGGTTAACTGTATACTATAATAATTTATATTATGTGGTAATTATAATTATATTAAATATATCAGGTTTACAGTACCTTTCGTAGGCATTAAAGATGATTATTAATAAGCATTGACGGCTGCTATAAGTTGTGAGATATTGTAAAAAGCAATGAAGAGATTATTATCAAAATATAACTAAGTTTCCAACTTTGTACGTTTTTTATGCTTCAAAATTTGTAATGTATGTATATTAAAAAATGCTTAAAATGGTAGTAAAATGATAGTAATGTTAGCAACAGATCATTCTATCTACGTAAAAAATGTTGGTCACGACAAGATTATAATCAGTAACGATTCGTGAGGAGAGGCAGGGCACCTGTAAGACACTATATAAAATCTCATTATAATATTACACAACTGATGGTAAATGTTTATTTAACTACAGAGTCATGCTTCATGAATTTTATAGTATATCCAGTGACTTTGAAAACAAATAAGAGATAATACTCACAAAAATGTATCATTATCCGAGATACATCCAAGCTTCTTAGTATTTATTTACTCGATTTCTAGCACATGTTTTATTCATTAACGTAATGCATTTAAAATGATATTACTTAGCCTTTACAAATTCTTTGGGACGATTAATGTATGTTTTTAGGACATTAAATTAGTTACCTTAATTAATTTACGAAAAGAAGAGGTCCCCATTGCACTTAGTCATAATAGGACATTTCGACTGCTACTGAAGTTAAAGGACACTTAGGATGGTTAAGGTTGGAAGAAAGGGCCGCTATCGAGATCCCTTGAGAAGGGATAACAGGCACTATCTTAGTAATATACGAATATAACTCAAAGTTTTGTGCATGAGCCTTTTTAGGTTCAATTTAGCATATAAAAAACACTTGTGAATGGACTCATACTAATTGCAGCGAGATAGGACATCTAATTAACTGAACTTTTTTGCCATTTTTTCCAAGCTCTTCCAAAAGGCATTTTATTTCAGGCCACATCAGCATACCGCTCGACGCCCCAATTCATTACTATATGTTTTCGGAACAATTTAATAAGGTAAAAGAAGGAATAGAAGGATAGAGGTGAGAAACTTCCATGGATATGGCTATCTTGCCATTTGTTAAATTTACGATATTACACCTGTTCCATATTGTGTACAGGAATACGTGTAGTTGTATCGCCGCTCGAAATAAAGCAATTCTTACTTGTTGTAAAGTATGAGCCTGATGTAACCACATTTTAGTTACCATCAATGACTGGTCTCAGCCAGTATGTATGTTTCTATAAACTGGGATCAGGATTTCCATTATTTAGATATGTGTGTATTTATTGTTTTCAAGATTTTTTCTTTTACCCGAACATGAATATGTCTCGTATTTTTATTAAACATAGTGAAACCCTTAAAATGTATATATGTAATAAACAATAATTAATATTTCTAAATTATTATACTAGATTTAATCGTTAGTTTGTTTCAACGAACTTCTTGTTTCTGACACTATGCAGTACCCATGAGACTTGAGACTATACGTATAACCCTTTATGGAACATTACTTTAGTACTTGGGAATGTAAAGTGTTATTTTAATAAGAATCGGTTTTTAAAACTCCATAGAATATTTTATAGTTTCTAGGAGAATAATAATACAGTTCTATTTGACGCAAACATACTGTCATTGATTAAACCATCATATACTTTTATGAAATGGTTGTGTGGGTATTATTGCGTTTCTATTATAGTAAATTAGATACTGATAATGACAATAATGATTATTTATAACACAATACAGGTATATGGCCAGATTAGGACCGCCGGACTAGCACGGTCGAGTCCCGGCAGTGCAGTAATTGCGCCGGGCTCTGCCATAATTACCACTGTTTCATTACCCAGCCTCACTATTTTACCACTTGTTCTCGTTATCTCTTAACCCATTGTTATATTCATAAATAATTTCTGTATATTGCAGAGTGGATTATTCAGCTGAATCCCGAAGTAACAAAACATGATTAAAACTCATTACCTTGGTTCGGCGCCATAACGTTGTCTCTCCTTGGAGTATCATATTTGTTAGAAAAGTTAAATGGTAGAAGTTAAATGGTAATTCATTGATATCCCTATCATTTTCAACAAGTGAAGAGTGAAAGGTAGATTTTAATTAGTATACTAATCAATTTATTTTATTAATTTACTAATTAGGTTTTATTAGTTACAAAGCTCGATGTGATGTAAAGTAGATACAAAACGGAAGTAAATCTGTAATTCTGATTAATTTTATTAGTTTTCTACGACACAAGATTTAGCAATGTGCAATGATCATGATTTTGTGGACCATGAGGAAGGACAGAATAAAGCAGTGGTATGAATTTTCATAACAAGTAACTATAACCTGAACAAATATTTTTTTTATTTACATCAACAGTTCTTTACGGTAAGTAGAAAATTTGAGGTTAGCCGTAATGTCTATACTAATTAAACATTTAATAGAAAATGTTGTAACATATTTAGATTTACCGTCAAACTAAAAAAAAAAACACAAAGTTATCCGAACAACTATGTGTGTTTGGGTAGTAGGCATATGAGTTGTAAGGCAAAATACATTTAAATTTAAAACTTATATCCACTTTTATGTTTAGATATTTTATGTTTGTAAATATATATATATATATATATATATATATATATATATATATATAATGTGTGTCTCTTCCTTGGTTTAAAATGTAAGTGATAAAAGATCTATACTCTAGTGGATGAATGAATTGTACTTAATTTTTAAATAGAAGAATTTATATTATGGAAATCACCAAAAAAACGTTCATAGTCTCATTCGTCCAATAATTTTGTGCATAAAACGAAAATTTATTTAAAGTATCATTTTTATGACCAAAAGTATTTTTACATTTTATATGTATGATCTAAGGTGTTAATATTTCAGGTATTATGCCTGACAACAAAAAATAGTGTGTCTAAACTACTTAATTAAAAAGCAGACCGTGTTTGGAGAATAATATGGGCAGTTGTAATCTCATTTTCTAGAACGAACTTTTGCACTTATTTTGCACAACTCACGTCGCAATCTGGAACTGACATCCAATACTGTGACGTCACAGAACAGCTCTCTAGAGGCGCATTTTCTCCTCCTGATCTCGCTTACATTACTTGTGTCACTCGGTGTCTTTACTTTCACTGACTTAATGCCGGGATTTATCTTAAAATGTATAGGAATACGATTTAAAATTTCCAAACCTTAATTACTTATTACTTAATTAGTCATTAATTTCAATACAAGAGTACCATCATTACAAAAACATATGTAATATTTCACTAGATGAACATTCATAACGTAAAACTAAATTCTTTGCGTAAACCAGGCATTGCTATCAATGTACAGTTTTTATTTGGAATGACAGATTTGGATAATTGCCCACAAGTGGTGCGAAGAAAATATGCTTCGATATGTTATATTAATTTAAGATATTGGAAACCGTGTTTTAGGATACATGATTTATCGTTTATATATTAATTCCATTATATATCTTATATATATAAAAATCTTGAGTCACGATGTATGTTGCCAATAAACTCCAAAACGACTGAACCAATTTCAATCAAATTTCACATGTATCCGTAATTTAGTCTAACTTAGAAGATAGGATAGTTATTATCTGAATTATTCGCTTATGTCGTGAATATAAACGAATAAAATGAAGAAAAGTTTTTCAAAGCGCCTGCACATTATAACCTGCAATTACGAGATAGATACGTATATTAAACAGTGAAACACTATTTGAAGGCGCTAAGTTATGATGTATAATTGTCTAAACTAAATTTTTGGTTGAACTTAAAGGTTGAGTGGTAGACCACTTTGTAATAAAATACATTATGCATGTACAATACATTTTTGACATATTTTCTTGATCGTGACATCAAGGTAAAATCTACATCGGGGTTGGAAATATAATTTACTTCAACCAGAAATGCTCATACGCGGGCAAAACTTACGAAAAGCGTGCGAAGCCGCGGGAAACAGCTAGTATATATATATATATCATGTACAGTCCCTAACAGCATTGTTACGAAAAGAACATTAGTTTCTGTAAAATTAATCGTTCAATAACTTTTTATGTTTTAATTCCTTGTAATGTAGCACAGTTAAATGTTATTTCTAGCCAAAGTATTTACTGACACAAATTAAATATTTACTGCATTTTTTTAGTTAAAATCATGCTTAATAATTATGAAACATTAATATTTATAACTATCAATTGTGTACGCTGTTAAGATCAAGTGCACAATCAAGGACTTAGTTAAAAATTGGTCTCAATTTATTTCATAATTTGTACGTCTAGTTTGGTACCAAAGATAATGTGTGAAATAAGTTAAACTATATAGAGTTCACTATTAATTAGGCACCCTTAACTCTAAAGAAAACTAAACAAAACCGATGAGCTGTGATCACAGGTTTACAAAATAACACCCCATCAGACTAAAATCTGAAACCGAAACGCAGAATAGCTTCGTTATTGTAGTAAAGCTTGCTCCAAATAATACTCAAACCTCTACAAAACAGTTAAACAGTTTATAAAGACGCATTAAAACTGTTTAAACCACATTTACACGACAAAGCAGCAAACCGTGACAGGAACAGGTAGACGACAAGTTACGTAATCCCTACCTCTGCAGTGCACTCAGCGTAATCAGTACGAATGCAGTATAAGAGGTCAACTCTAGAATTAGTAGGTAGATTTTGCATACTAAATTAGCCTTAGTCCTCATTTTGGCATAATTTCATTGAACATTTATACAGATTTTTAACGTATGTAACAGACAGAAAATAAATTTTATACTTAATTTTGTAACTTAACATTCCTAAACATTCTGGCATGAAAATTTTTTGTACCTGGAACGTTTTTAGGAAATGTAAATTACATGCGAATAAATTAATAATAATTCATAAAACTATCTACTTCTCCCGACAAGCCGGAAGGATAATTATTCTAAATTATGATAATATTAAAACGTATTTTGGATTGTGTATTTATTTTTATTTAAAGTAAATTGTGGCTCTGTTGATAATATGCCTCTACACTTCGTCACATTGCATAGTAATATAGAGATAATATTTATTGCTATCAAAAGATTATATTTCTAAAGAGAGGCTAGTGTATGATAGGAATATTTTGTTTCATTTAAAACATCTCAACGTATGTAAGAACAATATACGACCGATCTTAACTCGGATCATATTAAGTAAAAGTGGTCAAATTTCGAACAAAGATTAATGTAGGAGAACAATTAAGCATTTTTAATGATTTGTTACAGGTTTTCTGACTAAAAAAATGGTTATTATAATGGAGCAATAACAAAACTATTCATAATGTTTGGTTTTCTATGTAATACTTAGGAAACTATAGTAACTCATTAAATTAACTAGAAAAAATGTCCTAATTTTATTGTTTGTCGTTAACATTTCATGACATGTAACGTTTTATTATAACACCTTTACTGGCTAATTTATAAAAATTAGTTCAATTGTACTACACGGCGGAAAAATAAATATAAGCAATAACATCTCAATTTAATATGAATACTCTTCTATTGATTTCCTAGGAACAATAGAAACTGAATCTAGTAACGAGAAATAAAGAAGTGAAAACAAGTAATTTCTTCTTTAGTAATATTATTCCTTTTATCGTAAGCACTTTATGCTATATGACGTTGTGGTTTAACACTTTATCTTCTAAATTTATACTTTTTAAGCCAGTGTTTCGCATAGACTAGGATGTAAAACTCCAAACAAGTAATATATAAAGCGTTACATACTGCGTGTAAAGCAATATTGATAAATATGACCAAGTACAGTTACTCTTTGTTCAAAATAATCATGTATTATTTGACACGTTTGACGAATCTATTTCATTTAGTTTACTAGTCAAGCGTTTTAACAGCGTTATTTCTATTTCATTTAACGTAATATTGAATGTGTTTTCACATAAAATCCAAAATTAAATTTATGTAAATAAACAACTCTAGAAATAAGATTTACTTGTTATTAAGTATGAGAGTTTGAGGTTTTAATAATTTTGATTTTTTTCCGGCATATGTTGATAAATACTGTATCGGTTTATATTATTTTATTTTCAGATATTGTAGGCCACTATCAGAAATTTAGAATTTTTACCCTTGACGACTCAATACATTTGTGTTTAGTTTTTAAGGAAGTTTTTAAAGCATCATTAATGCTATCCATTTTCAGAATATTAATGAGCTATATAATATTGTTCATGGCATTATTATTATAATACAATTTTCTCATTAAATACAATAATTTTAAGATTTTGTGAGTTAAAATATTATTTAATTATTTTTGACAAATATATGAGCTCTTCGTCTGCTGAAGACCAATAAGTAACGTGTCTGTTGTGTCTGAAAACGTATGATTACTTTAAATACTGGAATTACTCATACAGGGAGAGTATTGCAGTTTTTGTGAACATTCCTTATGACTGAATGCACATTTAAAAGACAATTTCAGGTCCTTAAAGTGTTCAAACATAATTATAAACTAATTAAAACACATAATTTAAATGGTAGGTGGAAAAATAATTAATATAAAATATGTGTATAGTCAAAAGCTCAATATGTTTTTATTTTAAAAGAAAACTATTACACGATGGGTTCGAACAGTGGAGGGAAAGTATGGACTGGCTAAGCAGGGCGTGCTGAAAGGGAGGTATTGAAGTAGAGTGATACTATTTAGAATAGTATATACATTGCTAGAATTCATCCTAATGCTAACCAATACATGTATGATTATTATTAGTGACAATATATAATACTATTTTAATTATCCTAAAGTTCAATAAAACAAAAAGACAATGATGATCTTTTGAACCCCACAAACACCAGTTTATAGGATTCTAAAATATATATTGTAAAGTTGTTGTACTTCTTTTACTTTCTTAAATTTTCACTTAAAATACTTAGTAAAATATGATATTTTCAACAAACTTTTCTTGACCCTTTAAATATCACGGAAGAAATTAGCATTGTACTTTGACATAAAACTGACACAATAGCTAGTAAAACCCTCATCAATATTAATATTAATTTTAAAATATGAAACCGTCAGCTTACTCTACATTTAACGGTTATCTCTACAACTTATAATATACATTATAAAATGTATCAAATTTTAAGAGTAACAGAACTTATCTTTAACTCAATAAAGCCAATTTCTAACTCTTACTCAAAGGCTCTTGTCAATTAAACATTCTCGTTGTCAACGTTCAATCCAGGCATATCTGTTCTTTCTTACCGCAATTTATTGAGCTAAGTGAAAAAATTACATTATGATCCAATATGACTAAAATTACATTTTCGACATTGAATTCTTTCCTAACGTAACAAAATTAAGTCCTCTAGTACACTATTCATATTTATAACGTTTTAGGACTTCATATAAATGCGTTATATTATGAGTTACACTTTTCTCCCAGTTAATAAAATAAAAACTATTAATTTATCAGATTTCACTGTTATTATTAAATATATTTCAATGTACACAGCAATTATTAGTTCTTATGTAGTTTTCTTTTATATCTCCAACTACTTTGATTACTCGTTCTTTAGTAATTTAAAGTTATAATCTATTTCTTATTTATATATTTATAAGTTTTTCAATTTTAACTTACTTAATCAGTAATTGCTTAGTACAATTTTCACTTTTAACTGCTTTGAATAACATCGATTTATTGTTCATTATTTTTTATTTTAAGGTTCTGGGTTAAAGATGCATCCATCGGTAGTTTACTATATAAATCTCTAAGCTCTTGCTGTCATAAATTATGGGTAAAGTTTTAAAAATTTATTTTGATAGCAGATTTAAAATTATTTGAAAACTCGTTATTTTCACCACATTGCATAATTATATTTATTCTTTAAATACGCACGAGCTATTTAAATATCAATAACATGTAATAAAAATAAGAAAAAAGAATTAAATTTAACTCAAGTCTTACAATATTGTTCTCTTATTACTAAACACTTATTTATAAGGATGGATTAATGTTTAATGTTATACCTCGAAAATAAAATTGTTTATGACAATCACAAGTAGAGTATAATGAACTTATACATATATCACTAAAGGTTTTGCTAGAACTGCTACAAAAATAGAAATGTATCAAATTCAAGAAATTATAAAAAGTAAATAAATAACTGCAAAATCATTGTTGTAGAAGGTGCACGATGATGAGATTCATGAAGCTCTCAAAGGCCCAACACGGTCCAGAGAAATAGCGGCAAAAATTTTGTTTTAGCCATTAACGAACCCACTTATAGCCTCTCTGATCTACACTTTCTGATTCCTCTTTGCACTAGAAGCGCCTCCTAGCCTTTAATGGCAACTAATCAACCACTCAGCAATTCTATAGCCAAAAATTAAGTAATATCGTGATTCTACTGTTTTCAAAATTTGTAACGTTGTAATAAGTTTTTCACTAATTCTTTAATTCAGAGTATTTGGAAAGTATATGTATTAGTAAAATTTATATTAACAAAAGAGATATACCAAATCAATTAATTTTCATTAAAAAAAGACATTAGCTAGTTTTATTACTCACTTGTACCTACCTAACAGTTTTCGAACAAAATATCTCAAAAAAAGTTGAAACCGAATCCATATAACATTTGAAAAATCTAAAACCAAAGCCCGTTTAACATAAAAATGCAGTGGAGTTAAATGCAACCATGAACGCTACTAGCTGACTTTACATTGAACGTGGCTTTTTTACAAACAAAACAGGGGATACAGCGAGCATGTGCTGTCAGTGCCTTCAAAGAATGAAGTGCAAATGTAGTTAATGAGTGAAATAATCTTTGGTACACCAAAGAATTTGAGGACCTACAGTACGATAAGGAGGTCTAAGCTCATCACTAATGTTATGACCAACCTAGTATGGCCAGAAATTAGAGAAGCACTGCTCTGAGACGTGGTCTACGACGAGTTCTTGTAACGGAAGGCACAAGACCATCCCGATATCATAGCAAAAGTTCCATTTTGCTATTATGGGATACGTATATTTACATTCTCTTAAATAACAGAAACGTATTCCGCACAGGTATTTGGCTTATATTGATAACTATTGAATTATAAAACTATTTAAATACCGTTTAAACAATTACTACGAGTATTGTTGATAAATAAAATTTTTGATTTTTTAATTTTGTAATAATATGCATTATTTCTTAAATATTTAAAAAAATTCATGTAGGATACAACCATAAAATAGATACTAAAATAGTTAATTTACAAACATAAAATAATGCTGGCATTCAAACTATATAACCAATTCCACCATGAATAAACTATTTTAAAATTTAAATAGTGTTTTTATTTCAGTTATCTCTTCAAAAAACTGCAGTATATTTGGTATTATGTGGCAACCCAGACGTATGAAAAGTGTTAAGCTGTAATAGTCATTCTGGTTTCATTGTTATGATTGCTGCCTGTTTTATAGACATCAGAGTACTCTATTTAATGAAGGTAGTCCAGTTACAGTTTTGAGACTAGATGATGAATACTGAATTTAAATTATATAAAGCTAGTTTCATATAGGAACCCTATGTAGCTAGTCATGTTAGTCATGCTATACTGCTGAAGCTGCACTTGTCAATACAATGCAACTAACTAACGGAGTTTTGAGCTTTGTTGTTCTTAGGGCTCGGCCACATACATGGCGTGTAGATGACATAGTCGATTCATGTTATATAAAGCTAGTTCACAATGGTAAACCTCTGTAGCAAGCCATATAATATTGCTGTACTGGGACATATAGTTGTCCAGACAATGCAATAATTTCAAGTTTGGGGCTTTGATGGTACGATTAACTAGTAAAATTGTAGGTTTAAATGCTAACATTACATGAAATCTGTTATCAAAACGCTAGCTCTAAAAATATAGACCAAAAAAACACTTGGAATTTTCGTGTTTCATAAAGAAACAATACTTTAAGTACTTCTGACATGTACCATCAAACATTTATGACTCAACTGCTCAAAAAAAATTAGATGCAGATTTATTACATCATCAGTGATCGAATTTGCAATTTACTTAGATTACAAGTATTTAAGAAACTACCCTTATGCTTATTATATGTTATTATTATACGAGGACGCTTAGTAAGTTAGTAAAAAAAAAAAAAACTTTAAGAGACACTCCCAACCTTGTTCAACTCAATAATCAACACAAAAATTAAACATGTGACGTGCGATCATTGAACTCTACGTTTATATCCCGGCGCTTGTATATTAGTTGACATTTAACGTAATTGACAAGGTTACTAAACCTAGAATTACCTACAGTTAATAAATTTGTATAACTGTTTAAGGATGGTGATAAGTTTTGTTGCTCTGACTTTCATTTCGCTCGTACTAAACATTTATGGCCAAGGATTTTGCTTTTTTATCTCAAGAACCAAAATGTTGGCTTAAACCTAATTTCTCGAGGTACGTGTTTGACTAACTGTACGAATTTGATACGGACAATATTTTACACATCGTATGTGTATGACATAAGAATGTAACACTCCCGAGATATGAATAGACTGGAATATTCAGCAAAGTAGAACAGGTTATTGTGATTAGTGCGATCTCTAAAGTAAGAAGAGATTTGGTTAGGTTTAATCAATTGAATGACTTAATTTTTTTGAACTAGTCATACAACTACGTAACTGCGCTATACCCAAAACAGATGAATTATAAATGTATCGCGCTCTATCATAGTTTTATCTTCATTAAACAGAGTGTTCAGGCTACATGTATAGTACCAGACACTGGCAATATCACAACAAAGTTGTAACTATATCCAGGCAAACTGATGACTGCAGCTTGGTTTATTTAATTACGTCAGGGATGTTGTACAATACCATTCTGTTGCAGTGGTGTGCTCACTGCTCAGTGTTCTTGTTAACTAATTGACAATTATGTTAACTCAAACCATCAGTTCTATGGAGATTTTAGAGATTTTTGTATTTAAAGCTTGGATACAATTGTATTTTGCATCATCTTTTTGAGTAACTCAATTTTGCAGCATTTTTAGTTAAGACTATTAAAGATGACATTGCAAAGTGCGGTAATAATATAGCACGGAATGCAGTATGATTATATTTGTACATATATTTTATTTATGAAAAAATGCTTTTTTATATAATGCAGTTGTAGCTGAAATCCATGATGAGACAATAACCAACTTAATAGTTTAAAGCATAAATGCAATTATTACTTTGAAGCTTCATTATTAAAAAAAGAACACTCATTCGTTCGCCTGCTACAAGTGTAGTGTGAGTGTGAGGGTTTTAAATCTGTGGGAAAAGTCTGTTTATAACGTATGATTTTAGTACTAATCATTAAAGTGACAATTTCAATTTAATTTTTAAATTTTTCTCACTTTTTTGTTACTTTTACTTCTATTTCAGTTACAGTAGTAAAACTAAATCCAGTAATCAACTAATTTCGTGTTTAACTAAATTCGTACCATCGTAAATATGCATAACAGCACCATCGACATCAATGTTATATTTTAATTCGGCAAAATATGTATTGACATCTTTCATCCTGAACGTAGGTTGCGATATTAATATCATTTTCACAATCGTAAATATGCATAACAGTACCATCGACATCAATGTTATATTTTAATTCAGCAAAATATGTATTGACATCTTTCATCCTGAACGTAGGTTGCGATATTAATATCATTTTCACAATCGTAAATATGCATAACAGTACCATCGACATCAATGTTATATTTTAATTCAGCAAAATATGTATTGACATCTTTCATCCTGAACGTAGGTTGCGATATTAATATCATTTTCACAATCGTAAATATGCATAACAGTACCATCGACATCAATGTTATATTTTAATTCAGCAAAATATGTATTGACATCTTTCATCCTGAACGTAGGTTGCGATATTAATATCATTTTCACAATCGTAAATATGCATAACAGTACCATCGACATCAATGTTATATTTTAATTCAGCAAAATATGTATTGACATCTTTCATCCTGAACGTAGGTTGCGATATTAATATCATTTTCACAATCGTAAATATGCATAACAGTACCATCGACATCAATGTTATATTTTAATTCAGCAAAATATGTATTGACATCTTTCATCCTGAACGTAGGTTGCGATATTAATATCATTTTCACAATCGTAAATATGCATAACAGTACCATCGACATCAATGTTATATTTTAATTCAGCAAAATATGTATTGACATCTTTCATCCTGAACGTAGGTTGCGATATTAATATCATTTTCACAATCGTAAATATGCATAACAGTACCATCGACATCAATGTTATATTTTAATTCAGCAAAATATGTATTGACATCTTTCATCCTGAACGTAGGTTGCGATATTAATATCATTTTCACATTGAGATATAGTTTCACATTTTGTTCATCCTTGCTTTCAAGTATTTGTTACGTAATCTATATTTGAACCTAATCCATTTCTGTATCTCTGGGATCTTTTAGTACGCTTACCTACTGGTTACTTTTTGCATACAATAGCTGTTTATTCATCATATTCTTATTTTATATTCAACAACCAACAAAAAAGTCTGGACATTTTACGTCTACAATATGGTAACAGCACATTGACAATCAAATTTCGAAAAGTCCCTGTGATGAATTTGTCGGCGTAGTTTTTTCCTTCTCACGTTTTAGTAAACAATATACAAATGCATTATCTATGGTTTCCATTTGTCTGTGGTCATGGATATTTGATGTATCGATGACTCCTTTCTCATGCGTTCATCTCAGTGCTCAGCCGAATTTTCCACTATAGTGTGGTCTAACAGAATATTCGAATGTCTTGTCACTAGTGTTGCCTCATTTATCAGCTGGATTGTATTATTTTCTCTCAAAGTAGCGTAAATACCTAGCTCACAAGAAGTCTTACTATGTTTGGTGTCACCAACACAAATCACCGAGTTTAACTTGACCGTCAAGTCAACAAACAAAGAGTGAAACAGAGATGATAGTCAGGTAGCTATATCTGATACCCGGTGGTCTATACACAATTCCCGGCGGACCTTTTCCCCTTTAATAATAATAACAATAAACTTTATTTATCTCCTAAACAGGATTTACAACAAATAAATATGATAAATATTATTTTCGATGTGTGACACATATTGTATCTAACAAAGAGTATTAACAATTTTTTGGTTAAAGACCGCTGTTCTATAAGAGACAAATAACGTAGGATTCGTCCAAGGCGAGTCTTTTTGGAGGATTATCACATCATAATTTAAGTAATGTTGAGAAGCAAAGTTAAATTAATTTAAAACCCATGCCAATACTTTAAAATAAAGTATACACATGTAATGAAAATAGTTTTATTAAGCTCCATCAAATGAATAGCTTATGGTGTTTATAACATATAATCCACTTAGGCCTACAACAAAAACAAAAAAGTGGTTCAGGTTCTAACAGTAAAAAATCAAGAGTGCAAGAAATACACTAAAATGCTTTACAATAAGAATATAAACAAAGAACATCAAACTAAATACATTAACTCTCAGTATTAATACAGGACGCTATTAGAATATAAATAATATTTTAAAAAGTAAGCATATATGCAAATAATATAACGGTCAAAACTACATTAAACCTCAGAACGTCGTATTTTATCTATTCCAGGGACAATGCTTTGCAGTGGAGTATACCTTTCATACTAAACGCTATCTTTAATGTTAATGGAAACTCCGCTACTAACCTGAATTTCTTGCGTACTTGCGTACACCTTTCGCATCATACCCTATTGATACCTGAGAGGGTGTCAGGATTAAGCAATATCTCCGAGACTCCAAACATATAAAACTTAAACTCTTTCACAAGTAATCACATTTTGAAGAAGTCTGAATTTTTTATTCTGACGTGGATCCCAGCAGTCTTCAACTTAAATTGACAGTTGTTATTTTTTTTCTATCCATCGCAATATGAGGTCCGTTTATATTCGGCCACCTTTGCACTTCTACTTCTGATTGCCAAATTAGAGCTTACTCTTTAGATTACAATTATCCTGAAGCCATGATTTGGTATTACACCTAATTTTGGTATTATATATGTAAAAAACACACAAAATTATATTTCATAAATTTCTATGAAGTTAGAATGATCTACAACAAAATAGAAATAGATTCTCTTTTTAACAGCCTTTGTGTGTGATTAAAATGATACAATTTAATTTGTATTACAATTTGTAAATATATTCAAATCTTCTTTGTTAATTGAAATATTTGTTTTGAAATGACGGAAAATTATATGTAAATTCATAATCATAAAACTATAACCGATCCCTTTGAATCATGATTACAAAATTTTTTGTTAATACTGAAAGCGATACATTGTATATTTTGCTAAAATAATGTTGTTGTTAGTGATAATCAATGAAATCATAACCTAACGGCACACATCTAGCTTACAGGTAATTTATCAAAATACATATATTTGCCTGAATTAGTGTTTTTGCATTGCCTTTGTATAACTATATAATGATTATGTAAAAAATATATTTTTAATTCTGGATTTAAAGATTATTTACATTATATATTCCTAAGTTAACATATTCAATAACGTAATTTTCAACATCTGATACACAAATAAATTTTGTAACTGGCAATGGATGATTTGAGAGCATAATAGGATTTTGGACTTTTTATATAACCTATCTATCTACTCGGGATTGAGATTTGTCACACAGTGTTCCGTCTTTGCTGGTGCGTGTGTGACCTATTTTTTGGCTCTGGGATTATTTGTGCTGTGACATCGCTTAGGTTCTTTCTATCCAGTCTGGAATTCATGATTTTTGTGTACTAGTCAGGTATTTGGTGAACTTTTTAAGTGCAGTTCATTGCTGCACCTTTTTTAGTTTGAAGTTTTGTTATGTATTAGTGTCTTTATTACTAGCTGAAATAGAGGGTGGTTTTCAATCCTTGAAACATAATTTCATACTATTTGTAACATAAAATGACAACCAATGTCCATAATATATTGGATTTATCATATTTGATACTACATAATAATTTTGGGTAGCCAAACTTTAAAAGTATTCCAATTAGTGGTACTAAAAAAGTTAACAGATCACCTTTTATTGTTTGGTATCATTTGCATAGTTAACTTTATGGCGTAAATGTATACCTTAATACCTCAAACGACACCAGCTCTAGTAAAATTAAGATTAATTGTTCATACAATTTAAGGGTAGGAAAGGTTGTAGTTAATATATGTGTAATAATTTTCTAAGTGGGAATTCCATGCTTAATTCTTTACCCCTTACACCACAGTACATTATGGAAGAGAGGAAAGATAAGGTACGGTTGCTTGTAAACAGATCGTAAAACTAATGTTTCATGCAATAAGTTAAAGAACGATATCATAGTAAATAAGTGAGCTAAAGGGCCTACAGGGATCAGATATTTTATATACCAACAAACTAAGGATATTGAAAAACTTTGGCTATTATTAGTCGACAAAAGTTGTATAGAGAATCTTCCAAATATTTACTCGATCTTGTTTTATCGTCTAAAGTTTTATTTTGTATTAAAAACCGTCATGGCCAAGTAATAAACAGTTTCAAAATAAATGATAATGTAATGTTCGAAACTTTAAGCCAAGTTATATAATAACTTATATCCAAAGAATTTATTTCCAGCCTACGCGATTCATCGTCTTATAAAAAAAACAAAAAGATAAAAAACTTATTATTTTTTAAGTCCAGAATTTCCTCTTTTAGCTCTTATTCAAAGTAAAAAAACTTGTTGGATAAAAAAAGCTATAAATTCTTCTCATAACTCAAACTTATTTCAATTGTTTAGCCCATCTAACGATACACTTTCAATCCTTTACTTCAAATTTTAGATACATATCATAATATTGTTTGAGAAAAACTAACTAAAGTACACCCTGCACAATTGCGGTGTTGGGATAGTACTAATTTTCCATATATCATATACGTTTTCAAACCAATATCCATAGGACCATATAAAGCTATATCGGATTAAGTTTTCCCAAGAAAACTTGACGACTCTGTTACGGTCAAATTTATGAAAACTTTCTACCGTGAATATTAAGATTTACATTGTACTTTTGATAGCCTGAAGCTTAATTTCGAAAAATAAATATTACTAGTACATTATGGTTCTAATTTTAACGAAATTATTCCACTTGTTACGTGTTATAAATATAACATTAGTTTACTCATAAATGATTCTTCGGGATAAAGGTAAATTTGAAGATGTTGCATCAGGTTTCATGATTGTATTACGAAATGATTTACGCCACGTGATGTTTAAATGCGGTCAAATTTTACTGCATAAAAATTCAACGTTATGAAGATTCTATTAGGCAAACCAACTAACTATCAAAGGAATAAATAACTAACATGGATCTGTCAAGCTTTTAAAATTTATTGATGGACCAGCCTAATTATCGCTGTCACTGGTAACTTCTACTGTATTAAAACTTCTATAATGTTGGTGCAGATAATGGATCCAGATAAAACATATTTTTGCATTAAGCAGTCTATGATTAGTTTAGCAGGATATATTAGTGTTTTTAAAATTAATTAAATTCAATACTATTACTATTGAAATAAGCAGATACGTTACAACATAATATTAGTTCTTCCTTTAACTAAGAATAACTAATGTTAAAAGTGCCAAATCTCTGTAATCATTGTATCAAGAGTTATCTCACATAGACATACAACATGGCTTTTAGATGGAACTGATGGGCTCTTAATAATACGGTGTGTTATTTGAGTATTGCTAGATTCTTTCATTGAAAAAATTAACATTTTTGTAATTCATTGTTACAATCAGTACATAGTCAACACAATATTTCCATTATGATTTACAAGATTTAAAATATTCAGTAATACATCAAAAATATCCTGCCTAGTCTTGTGATCTGAATTTTAATAGTTACTAGTAAATTCCTCTATCAAAGTTTTTTCTCACTATCTACGTCCATAATATATAAAATTAAAATAACTACTTACTGGTAGACTTGTCTAACTGTAGAGATACTTGGAGGGAGCTCTAACATGGTGGCCTTCATCTTGGACTAAGACTCAGCTGTTATGGTACGAAGAGGTACGTAGAGTGTGTGTCATCACTCTGAATACAACATTCTTAGGAACAAAAAAGGGAATTAATTCTCCATTTTGGCAATCACCAAACATGACACCCTTTAGGCAATAGAAAATTAATCCTTAATTGTGAGATGAATTCTTTTAGTATTAATTACTAAATTGTCTCTTGGCGTATGATAAGGTCTTATGGTTTTCCATGAACTTTGTGGACATGACGGTTGACTAAGAATACCATATGTATTTATCTTATATCAGGGGTTCCTTGCTTAAACATATAAATATATAAAATAGTTACATATCATTAAAATACTCATTTAATATTTATATATATATATATATATATATTTATATATATATATATATATTTATATATATATATATAAACTATCCCTAATAAACATATACTTAATGCGAGAAAAATGGGATTAATTTTTTAATGCTTTTGAAACCTAAATAAAAAAACAGTTTTACATTGTACCCTTTTTTATTGAGCTTATCGTTTACAAGCGTTCAAAGTATTTATATTTTAGTAAACTATGTCAATAAATACAATAAAACACTTGAAATTAATACAGTAGTTTGCTTATTTCCACTTTTCAATAAATTACTTTCCATTTCTAGTTAAAAACATTTCGTTACACTATTTAAAACAATCATTTTTATATTAATTACTCTATTTTAATACCTAAAAAACTCAATTTTCAGTCTTTATTAAATCAATAACATTTTTGCAGAGACGCAGACTGAACTAAAGTTGTGCTCCAGGCAAACAGGACTATTTTATACTTTATGTTACTGTTATTACAATTACATTGCTCTGACTTTGGTTATCTCACTCCTTAACCAGATAACACTAGATAGTAACACCTTCATTATAATTCAGTATAAACGTAATTTTAGATTGCCAACCGTGGATAAATCAAAAGACTAAGTGAGGAATTCATATTATAACAAATTATTTTATCACACAATTACTTATTCTAAAGGCAAGTGAGATACACCAAAACATTTCATTATTTAAACTGCTCAATACTACCTAAGGGTCTTACGTATTTAAAAAATGTATTAATTCTTTCAGATATGGCCTAGCGTTTGTTGATCTGACTCGCTAACGCCAGAAGAGACAAGTAAGTAGAAACAATTCACAAATGGGACCTCCGTAACAAAAGCAGTGGTAAGGATTGTTCATGTTACAAACACTTTGGACAATTTTGTAGCAACAGACATATCCACATATCCCGAACACGTCCGAATCGGTCCAAGAATTTCGTCTTATCGAAATGAGGACGTCACACATTTGATAAGATAATCATCATATGAACTAATTAATGATTAATCAATTTCAGTAACTCCTCCCTGTAGTCTCTATGCAGATGGATATGGTAGAACGTAAACAGGCAATATACATAATTCCGATAGGGAATGCCGCAGGTCAAGACAAAATTATCCAAGTTTTTTGGCTCTGACCATTCAATTCGATAGTGACTCCTTTTCAATAACATACTGTGGGACGGCTCCATGCCCAAAATCATCAAAAGATTGATACAATGTGTTTCAGCGCAAAAGGTTTTCAGATACCTAGATAGTTAGTTTATAATCTTATTTTATCCATATTTAATGGTTGCAGCTATAAAGAAAAGGCTGATTTAAATTTGATCGTATTTGCTTTGATCAGGCCCTAGCGCTAACATATTTAATTGAAATTTTGTTTGAAAAGATGTTATATATTTGTTGTCTTTGTGAATCCATGAACTGAATGCGATACAGCATAGATAAATAGCCTTTTAGTAAAGTTTAGCAGCCTACACATTGTAGAGGCAGAAATGAAAATAAAAGAAGATGATTCTATATTCCGTAAACCCGGAAAAATTATTTTAAATTACTTAAATATTTGAATTCATGTTCAAAATAGTCTAGATTTTTTAACACTTTGGCGGAACTTGGCAATGAATGGTGCTTTGTAAAATGTTTATTTAAAAAAAGATATTATATATGTATATGCATCTCTAGAATACTGCTTTTTCATATGAGATATACCACCTATATCAGTATAAAGGGTTTCTTTCCTTTTTTTATCCACTTCTAATGTGAGTATACGATATATATTCAGGCATTATTCCAAATTTTTTTGCTTGTAATACACAACATATTATATATATATATATATATATATATATATATATATATATATATATATATATATATATATATATATATATAGTTTAATTTTACTACCATATTGTCATATATATATATATAAAGCAATACAGTTTTATGTAATCAAAATACCTAATGAATACCTCAGAATTGTTCGGAATCGTAGGATAGTTGAACGGCTATAACCTAATTCAAATAAAAAAAAACACCAAACCAGGATGAAACAATTCACTGAACAATGGAGTATTGGCCGGTATTGTGTGATACCCTGTGAGTGTCACGGGAGCAATGCGCGAAGTAACCAGTAGCATTAGCCTGTAGTAATCTGTAGCCAGTAGCATTATCAGCTTCACCGTGCTATGTAGAGTCCCATCGGAGCTGACAAAACGTATTAAGTTGTGAATACAATAGGAAAATCCAATTTTACTATTTCATTCGTTTATTTGTACCAAACTAGATTTATCTATTCTCTATGTCTTCAAATATCTACTCACTTCCTCTATTGGATTCTAATTTTTTGGGTAGTGAATTAAGCTGCTAATTTTATCTACTACATTACACATAAATTTAAACAAAACCTATTCAATAAAAAACTTATTTTCTTTTTTTATTATTAATTAATAACTAATAATGCCAGTGACTTTTTACAATGTATCGTTTCCACGTATGAATATATATATATATATATATATATATATATATATACATATATATATATATATATGTGTGTGTGTGTGTTTGTGTGTGTTTGTGTGTGTTTGTGTGTGTTTGTGTGTGTTTGTGTGTGTTTGTGTGTGTTTGTGTGTGTTTGTGTGTGTTTGTGTGTGTTTGTGTGTGTTTGTGTGTGTTTGTGTGTGTTTGTTTGTGTGTGTGTGTGTGTGTGTGTGTGTGTGTGTGTGTGTGTGTGTGTGTGTGTGTGTGTGTGTGTGTGTGTGTGTGTGTGTGTGTGTGTGTGTGTGTGTGTGTGTGTGTGTGTGTGTGTGTGTGTGTGTGTGTGTTCACATGAGGACAATTGGTAATTGGTATAAGAACCGAAACAATTACTATTTCTGCTAGTTTGGCAAAACACAGTATTTAAAGCCTAAATGTTTTACAGCTCGCACAAATTTCTAATATAAGCTTATTAATATAGGATTTAACATTTTGCATATCCTCTTTAGTCATAAATTACAAATACCCTACCATTTAGATATCATTTTGAAGCATAAACTTAATTTTAAATAAAAAATAAAAGTAGCAAGATAAAAACGTACATAAGGCTAGTAATATATGAAGTTTTTCTCAGTCTGTAAAAAAGCATAAACGCTCAAAAACTAAAAGGTTAGGAGGCGAGAGCTAATTTGTACTGTATATATTATATACGACTGGTTTTTCTGAAAATCGTTAGAGGAATATTTCCTGAAAAAGAATTTTATACTCAGCCGCGCCAATTTTCGTAGCGGTTAAATAGGGAGTGTATTGAAAGAGTTAAAAATAAGTATTAATAAATAATACTTAATAATTGTTTTTTCTCAGATTATAATTTCCCCGATTTTATACACTTAAAACTAACCGTCAGACACATATGAAACATTATATTATCGTCAGATAACTTGATATAGAGGGTGAATAATAATACTCTGAGGGTCTGTATATGGTTAGCTGACACTAGTTTAATAATTATTTACTCATCTGACTGTTGAGTTGTATATGGCAACCTCAGAAATATGTCGTCTGAATAAAATTACTGTTTCATATATTTAAACCTTTTGTTACTCATCAAAACTAGCGCGGATGACGTTCGATTTCTTTTTTAGAATAAACTTCTCTAGTTCTATAAATACGTTGTTTGCATGAGCAATGTATGCACAATGTAAATTGGATGTCGGTTCCTAGAGTATAAAATTAATCAATCCATAATCACCTTCCTGTGAATCAAATATACCAGTACATTAATACAGAAAATTAAAAAATTATTATAGTAACTCTTGCATCACTAAAATAAAGATTAAAGTATACAATAACAGTGAGCAAAAGTTTTTCAGCTAAGACGCACAAATACTAATAGGCTAATGATTTGATTACACTAATCAAGGAACATAAACATTTCCAAAGTTTAAATAGAATCTTTAACTTCTATTTATATTTATAAATAAAAGTTAAAGATGAACTCACCAATTATTTCCTACCAGTAATTAGGTGTTAGAGTATTCTCTTATTTCTCTAACAATTGCTATCATTTAAATATTCTTAAAATTTCCTCCTACCTAAATATGCTTTCATGAAGATCTTTTTCTAATATTAGCCAATATAGGGTATTTAGAAATATAATGGTACACGTCCTATAAATCATGTAAATTATAAAGCGAGCAATTATCACTTTATTAGAGGTTTTTCAACTGTCCATTATTTTTAGTAAATTGCCTGACACAAACGATACGAAACGTTAGCACTCGGATTATACATCAAAGCATGTCCTCTCGCAGCGGTATCAATTACAAGATTAAAGAAACTTTGTTATTGCATCAGTCACTTTATTCATCCAATATAACGATCACAATAGTCGGCATTTTAGCTAATTAGGAAATGATAAAGAAGAGAATTAAATATTCTGGTAAATATTTCTAACTCACTCCTCACTTAACCAACTAAAAGTTTCAAGTGATGATAGTATTAAAATAAAAACCACGATCTTTTGGTTCGGTGGTGAGATATAGTGCGGGTTGGATGGTTAATAATTTTTTCCAATTAAAGTCGGAGATTCTTGGAAAGGTTTTTGAAAATTTCAGCCCAAAACAGAGTCTTATATGATCTTTTGTGGGCAATTTCTGAAGTGATGAAGTTGAAATGGGATGTGGTAAATAAATATCAAATTCTATATTTGGCCTAAAACATTTAATGCGATTGCGTTTTCCTGTCGATAAGAGTACAAAATTACTATACCATTATATTTAAATAGATCAATTATATATAAATATACCAGGTAAATGTTCCAGTTTATAATAACTCTTAGTAAAACAGCGAATTAGCCTATGTAATAATTAAATAAATTACTCATAAATGAAATGATTCTCCTACTTAAATTCTGACGCCGCTTTATAACGCAGTATCCATTGTCACTAACCACCAACTGACATGTACTGGCCGACACGTCTCAAATTTCTTATCCGTGCTGGTCGACAAATACGCTACTACCAGATTAGTATGGTCGGGCCCCGGTAGTGCAGTGGGTTCATTCTTAAATACCGCTGTTTATGACATTGTACAGGATTAATCAAAGAATAAAAACATTTCAAAAGTAATAATAAATAAAAGTTAAAGATGAAATCAATAATTATTTCCCACCTATATTTAGGTGTTAGATGATTTTATGATTTCTGTACCAACCCCTATCATTTATAGTTGGGTCTCTGCAGTGCAATAATTGCGCCCGGTCCACTAATTTTGTTTCATAACCTAGTGTAACTTTACTATTTTATTTAATGTTTTCGTTATATTTGTTATATTCGCTCATTGTTAAATTTATAACCAAGTTCTGAATACCACAGGGTAGATTAATCAGTTCCATTCGTGGTAAAAAAAAAAAACATGATTAAAACTTATTTGTGTTTTTCAGTACAAATTTTATGTGTTCTGAACTTCAATTAAAGTTTATCCGTAGCGTTTTCTCTAAATAAGAAAATATCAAGATTAAAATCATTATTTATGTAATCACGTCTAAAGTATTAGTACTACTTTCATTGCAGTAATTAATAGAAGAGGAATTAGAAAACTAAGAAAAACTTGTGTATAGTTAATCTATTTTGAAGAATTTTTATCTACTTATTGCTATTCAATTGTGTAAACAAAACTTTCACGTATGTTTTATGATTTCATTTATTCTTATCGGCTACTATTAATGAATATTTTTGAAAATTTACATGTGCAATCCGAAAATAAATTAAAAACTCCTGTTTTTTGTTGGCATCGATCGGACCAAAGAGAGCGGACCTCCAAGGATGAAACGGTTTTCTACAAAATTAAACGTCGCGTCGTAGAGCTTCATATACTGTATTTAACCGGAAATCGGAACGAGGAAATATAACAAACTTATCTGGCCAATAGCTTTTTATGTTTAATTTTACCTTAATAATTTATGTGTCAAGGAGTATCGAAATATTATATAAATAAAACAAACGGTACTCAATCTTTTCTAAGCAAATTCTGTAAGAAACATTTACAGAAAACTTTAGTTAAATATGAGAACCATGAATTCATAAATCGTGTGGTATCGTTTTATTTACAAAACTTTGGAAGTAATCTTAAAGATGAAGTTCAATGCATACGGATTCCAGTATTTGAAGCATTTACTTTTGTAAGTAATATAATTATTTTTAGTGTTGTTCCGTTTATAAAGATAACATTTGTTATATAAATTAATAAACTTAAATTTATTGAAGCTCTATTTAAGTTACATTACGTTCTGGCCTAGTAATACAAGAGTATTAATACGTTCTTCCAATCTACTAAACCATCATTTATGAACGGCCATACTACAGCTCTTAGTTATACGAGTTCGTAATAGATTTTAAGATGACAACTATACTAACCTATAATAAATAGTATCTTAGAATATGGTGGACCAACTAACTGCTTATTTCAAGTTTAAATTAGACTGATTAATGGAGTTTTGGACTAATGGATAGTTCGGAAAATCATTTATTGACTGTAAAATATTTCGTTGTTACTGCAACTTTCTCAAGTACACTGTATAATCGTACACTAAATAAAAATAAAAGTAAGCAAACCAAAGAAGAAACAAATGATAACAAGCTTTCTACATCTACACTAATTTTTTTTATCAGTTTTTGGTTAAAAAAATAATATAACTTAATATAATTTTGAAATTAAATAAACTTATAGATCAGAATCCATCATTCAAGTGGAAAGCAATAATTTTCGACTGTTAAGTCTAAATGGTTGTTTTGATTTTATTATAAGTTGGTGTGCCAATTCATAATTCCTTCAACTAAACTCATTTCGTGAGCTATTTCCACAAGGTTTAATTTTGCTTATAGCTTTGAGTTTATACCAATCCTCAAAGCTTTTGTTATGGTGAAAAGCGTGTAAAGCAACTGTTTTTCTTCTTTGTTATTAATTAAAAAACGGTGACCGTTCATTCTTACCGGCAAAAATTTGAGGTTTCCCAATGTAGTTCTAGGGACAAATCTACAGGTTGGCTGGTAAATTGAATTGTTGGAGGTACAGTAAAATTTATCAGCTATTGCGTAAGTTTTCGTAGTGAGACTACTTTAGAATTTATCGGTCTTGTCCATAATTTAGCAAATACCACATCATGATTTATTACATGATTTATATATATATATATATATATATATAAATGTATAGAAATATGTAAATGTGTACATATATATAACTGTATATATTACGTATATATACATATATATATATATATATATATATATATATATATATATATATATACACACACACACACACACACATTGTATTATGTTACACATTTTTAAGTAGCTAAAATAACAAATTTAGGTAAAGCAACTAAGTAAATGTCAATGATTCCAACCACATATGAATAAATGCGCGTTTTTCACTGAAACATACAAGAGTTTACTTACCGTAATGAGGATGGGGTTTATTACTTGGAAGGTTCGCTGTTCCTGATTTCTAAAATATGCAATGAAGTTAATTTAAGCTACTTTGAAGTGAAATACAACTTTGCACAAGTGAAGAGATTTTAGAGAGCACTTGAAACTTTAACCATCACCGACACTCGCTTTTAACTGCTGACACTGGTAACTGTTACACTTTGTTATCAAGTGCTCTCAGAGTCCACAAAGCTCTGATCCGATAGTGATATAGTGTCGAGAGCTCATCAACCTATCATCTCTCCTCAGTTATCAACTAGCCTGTATACAATATGGCGCTATTCTGCCCTTCCCCATAAATACATTTAAATCCTAGCCAAGTCACTATCTTCTACTGGATCCTTTCTTTAAGGATTACAACAAATATTTTACCAATATAAATGGAAAATTAGAAAGTTATTTTATTCCTTGTATTTTCAATTTTCTCTCTCTACTCTTCCCTATAATATGTTAAACTTAAATACACGATACAAAATCCTGGATAAAAATAATTTCAAATTTATCTTGCACAAAACATATATAAGAAAACAGTTTAGAGTTTAATTCATGTATTTAAAAGTGTTTTAAGAAGTCTATACATATTACACGGATGGCATGTCCCACTTTGTACACATATTCATGTTAAATTGTTATTTTAAGCTGCTAACCTAATACTTTGTACTTGAAACTTTTAGTTTTATTTGAACGTAAACTTAAAGTTTCTATTTCAATTTCATGTACTGTATTGACTTACATATATGATTTAGTGTTGTTATTCGTATTACCTTAGAAATGGACATAAACAGTTATTACGGTCTACAATTTCATAAACTCAAGTTTTTTCAATAACAAAAACTGCTAACTACAAACACTTTTCAATTAAAAGTGATGGAGTTTTTCATATACTCGTAGACTGTGGTGTTACCTCTAAGGTATTCACAAAAAACGGTTTCGCTTTCCACTCTCTCAGGCTTAAACCCACTGATCTTCACAATTCACATTGAAATGGGGAGGTTATTTTACAGATGTAAATATATTTCTGTGGGTTTCTCTTATCATAGAAATGATAGCAGTGCTATTTAAAATGTCTAGAGGTTCAATCGCCCCACCGCTTCTCGATGTTTGAACTGAATCATTAAGGTTAAGAAGTACCTGAATTTACTTATTTATATAAATAATAAGTAACATATAGATTAACGAATATAAAGTAGTTTTAAAAGTGAATTAGTAAAGTTGCAGTAAATAATACCTGTAAATACAATATCTCTAATAATAATACAAGGTAGAAGTACGCGAAACTACGTTGCATACGTACGTTACAGAGGTTCATACAAATGTGATATTTATAGCTCACTTCATTCTCGAGATGTCCTGCAGTCAGATAGTCAGACAGATAATCACACAAAAAAGAAGTTGACATGAAAATCATTCTTGTAAAAATTGAATTTAATGCAAAATATAAAGTTTACATATAAAATCTCTCTAGGCATATCTTGCTACTTGATTAATTTGATTTTTGGTAGTTAGTTATGTTACGGTTTTTATATTAGTGTGTATGTAATACACACAAAGTCTACAGACCAAATCAGTATTAAAAAAGTTTTATGGGATATTTAGGCTACATGTGTTAATATGTCACATGTTTAAATCTCTTATGAGTGGATTGAGTTTGTTCACAAATTTCATGGTTACCCATAATAAAAATGTTGAAAACATCCCCTAACGCTCAGTTAACACCCCATTATGTACCATCATCGAATTAAATATTCCTCATGTATAAATGAACAATTTCAATTCATCAGTATTCATGAGATCAGTACGTGAAATTGAAACATATTTTTAAAATGAAAAATATTAAAACTGGAAATTGAAAGTTTGTTTGAATTACTTTATGATGCTCGTAACCAGCGGCTTTATTACATTTCGTTAGGAGGAACAGTTATTTAATTTCTTTGTAGCAACAAAATTACTTCCGCAATTTGTACCTAAAACTTGAATCTCCAGTGTTAAATTGTATACTTTTTCGAGATAAATGAATTTTTTTATGTTATGAACATTTTTTCAAATACATATTGATCCACAATATTTATCCAGCGGCCTTTGAGCCAGAAGATTCATATTTAGAAACAGTTTTCATCAACTAACCCATATGAATGCATTGCCCTGAACAGAAATCAGTATGGACATTTTATAGAATACTTTTAAATAGTTTGCGATTGTTTTTAGACAAAATAGGGCGGAGTAATAAAGGTGAACCCTACACATACACGTCTTATAATCGGCCAAGCCAACAAACAAGATCGCATTAAATAGCACATTACCGAATTTAACAACAACTACAAAATTTTAATCGAGAATAGAACATACAAGTTAATTATTTAGTACTATACATAAAATATGTAATATCTAGTTTTAATTGCCGCCAGCAAGAAAGCCACAGACGCTGTAACAGTTCCCAAGAATGTCCATTATTCCACTATTTTCATTGAGAATTTATTTTAAATTATTTAGAAAGCAGTTTCTATCCATTCTGGACTAAAATCTATAGTTTTTGCTTATTCACCCATCTTCCGTAAAAAAGGAAAATGTATAGTAGTTTTTTGTTTGTTTTTATTGTAAAAGATAACAAATTATAAAATAATTTACTTATCAATTAAGAGATGTAGTGCCCTAATTTAATATTTTTCATTAGTGCCTGTAAGTAAATAAATAGTAAGTAAGTACGACAGAATAAATTGAGGCAATCCCTACTATCCGATACGTACGACAAGTATTATTTCATTATGTGTGTAAGCTGATCGTCTTTTTAATTATCTGGTTTATGTGTACACGTTTATTATATATACTATTCTGTTATACTGTTTATAAAAAGTAACATGTTAGGAGATTTATGTAGAAAATGTTGAAGTTATATTCTATTTTAATGTTTGAAGGTGGTTTTGTCTTTTAAGTATTATTTTTATTCCTTTTCAATATGTAGGATGTAGCCAAATAAAACTGACTTTCCGGAAGCACGCATGGTATATTTTGCTACCTCCAGCCACTTTTAAACATGAAATTTAGGATGTCTTATTTTTCAGATTTCTAAAAATTACTGAATGGAATATTTCTGATAAACAAGACTATGCACAAGGCGATTTTCTTCTGAATGTTGCTGAAGGAAGAGAGGGAGGGGGAGAGAGATGTGAGAGGGGGTCAGTAAGGGGGGAGAGGATAGAGGGGGGTGATGGAGAAGGGGATGGAGGGGAAGAGAGAGAAAGTTATACACTTGTACTGTTTATATAGTGGTAGAATATGTACAACTATGAATTAGTCAAGAGAATTCACAAACGGAAATACTGAATTGACATATCCTATAATTGGCTACATTGAATGCAATTGTACTAATGTTATATACCAAATTCACACTAGGTTTAGCTCCAAACAATATATCGGCCAAACGTCTAATAATTTAAGAATTCGCATGCCAATAGATAGGTGGCATTTTAACTGTATCGACATTTTCAATCAAGATACGACAATCGTAACACGGTCAAGACAAAATTAAAGTGTTTTACGTCAAAAGGAATTCCAAAATAACATCCTGTCATGATGAAAATTAAAACACAGTAAAATTAAGATAAGCAAGCTTATCAAATTATGTTGAAGAAAAAAATTCCATTTGGATAAAATTTGAGATTATTTTATTAATAATAGGTGAGTGCTGCTAATTTAAAATATCGATAAATTTTTTGCCTACGTTATTGCTCCTGGTAACTTAGCAATCAAGATAACAGCAGATATTACACACAATACACACAGCCCCTAGAGACACCATTATAAGCCATTTCACATAAATGTGAAACTCGCTCATTGCTCTCTCCTCGCCTCGCATTGTAATAACCTGATTGTATAGAGGAGAAGTAATGCACGATAACATTTAGCAGTCAATTTATGTCCCTAATATTCATAACTGTACTATTTCAATTTCGTACACATACAGTTGTATAATCTTTTGGACCTTTGTACGTGTGGGAGGAGATTACAATAAATACCTAATATTGTATATTCTTCTATGATTAAGAACCACTTCTTTTATCGAACGAAATTACTTTAGTGATATTTATTTACATATTTTTCTTCAACTCTAATTCTCAGTATATTTATCTATATGCTAATTATAGGCTAATCTTTGAGCAGATTGATCTCTATGCTAAACTTCGAAATTCAACGACGCGGCCTGTCCAAACAAGAGAATTTCAAAATGAAACTAATGTATACCAATGTTTCTAACCCATATTATTTCGTGATTCAAACAGTAACTGAACTGTTCTTTATTTTATATCATAATATATGTCAAATCCTTAATTATTTTAATCAGGTTTTCAATGCACTCTTACTTTAAGTTAAATTGTTAAATTTTTGTGTGTGCATATTTATTGCTTGCGGCCAAGATAAAGCCAATTTCCTGTCTGCTTGATCAATTTCATTTCTTCTGTAATTGAACGTGATGAATCCAATCCCATAAAATTAATTTAGGAGTGTGTCCCACGATTTTTATTGTAGCTATTACATACAATAGTTCATTATACAACAACTGGCCGTATTTTTATTGCAAACGGACAAGTTTTGTAAAGGATTTATCCTTAAAAGAACCCCCTCTCACAGACCATTGTGTTGGATACTGTGTCTATTCCGGGGTTTTCCTATGTTTGCTCCAATCGTAATAATAGTAGATCGTAGGTTAACTCGTAAGCCATAGAATAATCATTTCCAAGATAAAATCCAATTCTCTTTGTGTCTTCTTATCGATTGAGTAAATTAAAAATTTTGAAAGCATGATATGTTTAAAAAGTATGTATATTATGTAGAGCTACGTATCTTAAATTAAAGCCGATAACTAAACATAACGTGAGGGACCGGGCGGGTTGAGCGTGCTAAAAAGGAGAGGCATTGAAGTGGGGAGAAGTTATTCGGAAGAATAAAAAATTGTCTTTTGCAGGTAGGACCTTTGTTGAGAACATTTTAAACACAGTTTACGCTACAATTTACTAATCAACAAATAAATATCATTATTAGTTAAAATTAAAATTTTGTATTATAGGATAATCACAACAAAAGTACAAGAGTACTTCCAAACCCTAAGAATTTAAAAACCTAAGATTACAGGATAAAAAACTCTTTAATTTAGTTTCATCTTAAACAGTTTTTAGTAACCGTAAACTACCATAAAATTAAAAACAACTCAATAACGTTGTGTGAAAACTACTTATTTGGAAGAAAGTCGTTGCCCTTCAAGGGTCAAAGTATAAATCGTCATTGTATGTAAACCTAAAAGAATATTTAGTTTACTTTCCGATAATTTAGCTCGACAAACAGTTTTTAATTTGATTATTATTAAAATTAAATTAAATGTTATATACAGGTAACTACCCTGTGTCTACACTCCGCAGGGTATTTAACCTATTCACATTTTATTCCAAATATAATAATACATTTTACATTTTGAGTCTAATCCTGTTACCTGTAGCTTAATATAGCCTGTCACTCGCTCTAACTCAAAGGCTCGAGTCAATTTATTATCCTCTTTGACAAATTTCAATCTGAACGAATACGTTCTTTCTTAATCAACGCTATTTATTGAAAAAGATACCTCCAAAATTCGGTATTGCTGATAACACATTTCCGTGATTGAGCTGTTTCACATAATAAAAAGTTCTCAAAAAGTTATGAGGAGTGTATTTATTCAATCAAATAAATTTTAATGACCGTTATATTAGTATGAAATACGGCACTTTAAAGAACCACCATCGCACCGTTAGTTATACGTTTTTTTTTTTTTAATACAATAAAAAAACATTGCCATGTCAGATAAATAGACTGTTTAAGTTGACTACCTATGTTTCGTTTGTATTGATAATGTCAATAACTGCATTACAGGACATCGTTCAGTTTATTTTTAATGCCTCGTTACATTACGGTTACGTTTTATTCCCAATAATAGGAAATTAATGAATCAGAAATGAAAAACGTCTCTGAAAAAATATGTTACCTATTTTTCATTTAAGTAGTTTTTACTATCTATCCAAACACTAGGTATATACAACAGATTTTTTTATTAAACATATTTATTTCTTAATGCTTAAGGTGAATTTTGTATGTTTTATATAGAATGCTGGCAACATCTCACGACGGAATTCCAGGTATATGTTTTGCGTGTTCGCCGATCACTAACGTAAGAGTCCTAATCCGAAAGACTTATGTGTATTCTGTATATGCATGCATAGTGTCATGCAATATAACCTGTGGTTCTTAATTCATTCGATTTCGGAGGGAAAGTCTGCAGCCTCCAGTCATGTCTTCAAGAGCTGCGATATAAGTATCTGATACTTAAAGGGTTTACAGTATATTCCGTAATCATTAATAATAATTATATTAATTAGTAATAAATAATAATTAATTATGTTAAAACGAATTTGGTGCAGATATAATAATTATATTTAACGTCATAGATGTGTCTGTTAACATATATCATTCAATGAAAGGCTGCAACATTCGTAATTAAGGAAGATTTTATATCTCAACTATTTCTCAACAAATACCCAAAATAACATGTTTTCGATAAATATTAAGAAATTATAAATAACTTTTATGCTTACTATTTTGGAATATCTTAAGATTTAAAGGCACCCATATCAAAGCTTTAAAAACATTGTTTATATTTTAGTTACTAGGCATATATTTTTAAGGATGTTACATTAACTTACAAAAAGGTTCTACACGAACTTTTGTGAAAGGTACCTTACGTCATGTATCTTTCAAGATAGCGGCCATATAACTTAGAAGTATACACTACAATATTAGAAATACACGAGTATACGTATATATGCGTTAAAATCTAATAATTACAATTTAGTATGTTTACAAAAAATGTATAATTTATTGTAACAAAATTAAGTTCTTAAGACTAAGAAATGTGTTTCTTTCTATTTACTCGTACATAACGTGTATGTATAAAGGCTTCATGATTATGTAGTTCTAAATTTAATAAACTGTTAAGAATACCTCGAGAGTTTATATATCCACCATTAGAGTTTATATGTCATCGGTGTTGTATAAACTAACCTCTAAAAAATAATAATTCATCTTCCATTTCATTATTCCAGATGACAAACACATGAAATCCACCTTTATTCCGTTTGCATCGGTACGGGTATTACAGTTTATGTTTGTTGCGAGAATACAAATCCTTCTAAAAATAAACCCAGTTAATTCACTGAAGAGACTAATTGTTCAACACAATTTGCTGAGAGCTGAGGGGTTTTGTTAAGACAGGTAAATAGCAACTATTTAAATAAGAGAAAGTTTCCTAAGGCCTTCTATGTTTGCACCCCGGAGCTTGTATTAGTATGTTCATTACTTGCCTAAAAGGTATATGCAGTATACTATAGTAATTATTTTTTAACAAGAACTAATTAAAATAAGTTTTTGATAAATTTTACGACCAATTATAGCGATACCTAATTATAAAATTCTATCAAAATGCAACTGCATCCCTTCTAACCAACTCGAATGATTAAATTAAATTGTATGATTTATTAAGCAATGGGGACAACAATTCAGGATATAAATGGAACACTTAAATGATAGCACTCACTATAAAATGTATGATATCCGCATCTTTTTGTTTTTAATTTACAGACACATTTAGATAACTTTGAAAATTAATTTTAAGAAGTAATAACAAAATCGCGGTAAACACTGCCAAATAGGATTTTACATTATTCAATAGTATCCTAAAGAGTTGATTTCATCATAGACTTGCTCATGCCAGAGTATTTATTTTAACATAGGTGTTGGTATTAAAATCTAATCTACATCAAAGTACAAAAAACTCAAAACTTACGTCTGAACATTGTTGTAATCTAAATTCATATCTATGGTTTTATCTAATTATTACTATTTGATTTGTTAACATTGTCAAAAATAATTTAAAACAGCTGAGACAGTGGTTAAGTGGATTGTGATATTTTAAAATAGTCCAGATTGAATTTTCCATCGTAAAGAAACGTGAGACTTCCCAATGTAAACATTTCAACACAAATACTGTGTGAAGCTCCAGAACGCGTAAACAGTGCTTGATATTGGATTGCAAAGCTCTTTATACTTACTGACATAGATTTTTACGTTAACGCAGAAAAGCACTAATGAATTGTATAATTGAATTTATAGATAGATCTGTTGTTCTAAACCTGATGTTATGTGTGTAAATAGGTTTTATACCAATAAAACAGTATAGTAATAGTAGTTACGATGTATTTAAAGCAAGGCTATTATAACAGGTTCGTTAAGTAGCTGTAACATTCTGGTCAAGTTCGAATGCAAATTACAAATACTCGTAGTACAGCCTAGTTAAAACTACGTTTACCTTATAATGGTTGGTGAGGGAAAGAAACAGTACAGAGCCTGGGTTGCAAATAGGGCAATTGTATTAAGTAGATAATATGTAGATAAGTAGATAGTATATTGTATCTCCTGGACCACTTTCGAAGCCATTCAAGTGTAAATACTATCCAAAATACCATACACTCTTACCTATAAAATTATACATTACATTTTCCTTAACTTTTTCGGAGTCATAAAGATTAATAAATACAAATCTTATGAAAAAGATTTATTCTTAAAATTACCATTTTACTAATAGTTAAATTTGTCCTATATAAAGGACTCTGGAAAATATTTATAGTTTCTTACGCTCAAAAACCTTATAAAATAAATAAATTATAATTAATTTAATACGATTCCAGAACATTTTAAATAAAAGATAATATTGATTTTTTTAAATCTCACTTTTTTACGCTTTTATAGGTCATCCTAAGACCAACTAATCTTTTCATTCTTTAAGCTGAATTCTTACCCAAATATACTATATTGTAATTTGATAAGCAAATTATTATAATGAGTTACTTTATTTCAAAAGTTATTGGGTTTGGGTATCACATGAAATACAAAATTACAATGTTTCCAAACTATATCTATTTTATCAATAACTTCTCATCTGGTCGAACATGTATAACAGGTGGTGATAATACTAGTTTTTTCACATCTACTCCCATAAGGCTTTATTTTAAAATGTTGATTTTCGATAATGACTTCTGCTTCAACAATTTTAGGGTGACCCATAAGGATCATAATCTCTCTGTATTGCCTCCCCACAACAAAATTCCAGCACTCGTAACATTGTGTGCCTTAAAGCCATCTTTAAACCATTATAGCTCCGTTAATTGCTTGCTTTCCTCAGATAAAATCTCCCTGATAGAGGTACACTTAGGTAAAACTACAGTTTACAGTTTCAACATTCGAACAAGCTAAAACTACTGAACTGAAAAAAAAACAAAATCTACGTCCAAGGTACCATAGATGGCAAAACTGTGCTAAACAAGCACAGGACAGTAAAAAACTCAAATGTTCTGCAATTTTGTCTTGTTCATTGCATACCGTTTATATTGGAATATCCCTAGATACATCCACTACATGGAAATGGAGATGTTTCTTCAGGTATCTCTCAACATAATGTGATTATGAGACTATAAGACATGAGCATCTATTAATCGAGAGATGATCATATGCCGTCGCATCTTGAAATCTGATCCAGGACCACACACTGGTCATAGGCTCCTAACTGATCGCGTACTAGCCACTACACCATTTTATACCGACCCCTTTTCTCTAACTCCATCCCCGAACAGAATCGCCAACATACCCGTTTCATTTCATATACCAAGTATATATTATCAAGCAGCATGAATAAAATAAGCTGTTCCATGATGTAACATTTCATTAAATTATCTGTTAAAAAAATACTATTCAAAAAATAAGGATTTGTTTTAGTCTGAATTTAACATTTATGGTACTTTAATAGCTAATAAATCTAACGACAAATATTCCAACCTTTTTTATATTTATTATTTCACTTAATGCTTTGCTGTAATTTTATTCAATCCTGATAAATAATGTATGTTGAAAAGTGGAAAAATATATACATAAAAACGCAAGTATACCTCAAAATGCTCGTATCTGTTTATTTCAAATTAAAATCTCATCAAATCCTGTATTTATTAACTAGGCAATAACAATAATTAGAATCGCTTACAATCACCGCCGTTATTTTTTACTACTTGAACAATGTTATTCAACAGCCATTCAAAAAGTAAAACTTAATCTAAAAACGTACAACAGTATTTATAACAATAACTTATATGTCTTGTAAAGTTTTAAGAAAATGTAAACATGTTTATTTTATGAATTATTGTATCGACTAAATCAATCACTTACATTTTGTGGCGGAATTAACCTGAGGAAATGGTAGACTTTGTCGAAATCTGAAAATGATTGTAGAAGTGTCATTTTTTTAGAAGTCTGCATACTCAATCGTATAGACCTGGGCTACAATTCATCGTAGTAAGTAAACCTTGGCTCGGAGTCGTATCTACTCCTAACAATAATTCTTAATTAACATGATAATCTATACTTCTTTCTTATGTGCTCAACGGCATTCGTCTTCCTGCGTCCCATCTATAAAGCCAGCCGCACACAACTTATCAAATGTGCCAACGCACACAGTAATCCATCCGTCTGCATACGTCTGAATGCATAACCTTTTAACTTACGACCAGGGTTTGGCTGCAATCTTTACTGTAAACACAAACATTATGGCAAACATCATAGGCAGCCATAAACTTAGGATTAGGGTCAATGTCTTTACGGTGACTTCAAAGATGATGGCCAACTTGTTTTTAGCATTAAGTGGAGAATCTTCTTAGGAAACTGCAAATACGATAGTCACCATTGTACGTATCCGTCATCTCGTGATTTGGTACTAAATAGTGTTTGTCTTAGTGGAACAAAAACCATAAAGATGTAGATTTAGAACGTAAGCAGCCACAAGTAAGAATTGAACACCAAATGGTAACAATATACTCAGGGGCACTGCAAAGACGATGGCCCAACAGCTCAGGCAGCCGTCTTCTCTTGCTTTTGGTTCCTCCGTAACTTAAAACATTAATACCAACATCGTATGCAGCCACATCTCAAAATTTGGAACCAAGTGGTGAGTCTCCTTAGAAAAACTGCATAGACGATGGTCAAAATCGTAGGCATTCATCAACTCATGGTTTATCACAAAATAGTGTGTAGCCTTAGTGGAACAGCAAAGATAAAGACTTAGATCGTAAGCAGGCATACGAGTAACTAAGAATTCAGCACCACATGGCCAATGACCAAGAGGAACTGCAAAGACGAGGGCTAAAATCGTACCCAGCCGCCACCTAGTGATCTGGCAGTAATAAATGTTGTTAGTATTTTTATTGTTAACTATATCTGTTAAGCTTAAGATCACTGCTTATAAATCTAATTAGTAAAAAATATGTGGTTTTCTAAATTAACGTAACATAAATTGATGATTTAATTTTATATGAGTTTCAAGTAATAACTTTAAAATTTATTTATTTTTTTACAAATCTGTGTTATTGTCGAAAGGAATACCAACTTTTAGTTTGGTTTAGTTTTAACTCTATCACTTCAACATAGGAAATCATAGTCAGGATATTTACATTCGTTGTAAATTAAAATAGATAACAAAAACAGATAGTTGTTAAAGTTATTTGTAATACACAATTTCAAAGACCCTTAGACTCTGTTTGAGATCACTAAAAACGTCAGGAAAAACCGTCTTTAATTGTAAACTATGAACACATAAGTACAAAATTGTTGCTGTATAAATACATTGCACATTTTTAAAGACCTTTATCATGTAATAAAAACGACACAGAACGCAAAATATTGGATACATTTGTCTTATGTATTAACAGTTTAAACTATGTTTTTAGCATAGAATCTTAAAAAACAAATTTGTAGGAAATTTGGTTCTGCAAACAAAAAATATGTCATTTTTTAAAGATTTTAATGGTATATTATTTAAATATGTTTATGAAAACTTTGAATAGGAAAAATACAGATTGAATCAAATAAATTTTGAGTATATTAAAATGTATTTCTTTATCGGCAAGGCAGTACAAGCCGACCCTTGTAGTGCTGTAATTGTGTGATGTAAATTTAAGTGAACATTTCTCTCACAATCTGGCCAACTTCCAGCTGGGTAACTGGCCACTCTGCCACAATTGTGGTGATAGCAAATTGTATCTTATAGTTTGTATACGGATTACATTACCTCTCCTTCTATTCTGTAAAACTTACTTTATCTAAGGTTCAGCCTATTTACGTTGGGTCTAGTAATGCTGTAATCAAGTTGTCATCTGTCCATTAGTAAACGTAGGAACTGATATACAGGTATACGGTAGTACAATTTTTATTTGTCAGCAAACAATCTCTAGAAACAAATGGGAAAATAGATTTGAACTTTGTGACTGGAACGCAATATAATTTGCAACAACCGTCTGAATCAAATTCTCTGCCTATCTTAAGGGCACAAGATTCCCAAAACTGCCCTAACTACTAATTTTCGAAATTCATTACTAAACGATAGTGTAACAACGTGACAATTATAAAAAATACAGTACTTGTACGGAAATGTGGTATGCATTTATTATTTATTCTTCCTTTCGTACTATTTACTGAAGGCATCTACAAGATCAAATAAAAAATGTGTTAATATCCTAAGTAATCGCTTTTAAAGACATCCCGAAATAATAAACTAAGCTTATCGTGACATAAGCTACTACATTTGGTAGTGTAGACTTATTTCAGTTTTACTTTGATCTCGTATACAGATTATCAGATTCAAAGTATTCACAGGCAAGTTGTGAATTGTAGGAATTATTTAGTAGACCGACCATATTTTTATCCGAATGTTAAATTTACATATGGGAAAATATAAAATATCTTATAGAAGACATCAATTTTATATTTAAAGAATACTACTCATTTTTTTTGTTAAATACAAAACACAATAATTAAATCCTACTTTACAAAGAAATATTTAATACTAATCTTAGTATTTGCATCTTAAAGAGGATTGCATATTTCATTCTTTAATTAAATCTTATTGAAGCCATGAAAGAGACTTACATTGAACTTGCTTGATTAAAGTTCTATCAGGGAAGAAAATTTAAGATTATAAAGTTTACTCTCTGAGGTAATACCATAAGGAAACAGACTAAGAATATGCTTTTACAAAGTTTTAAACCGAATGTGATGTTAGATTTAAACTCCAGTTCCTCCTCTCTCCTAAACTGACATTTCTTAATCTGTCTTAATACTTCTAACACTGATGTATTGTATGACAAATAAAATGAAAAAGCTAACTATTGTGAAAAAATATATATTTAATACACTGATTTATAATTCTTTTTTCATAATTGATTAAAAAATTAAAAAATGCGGTGTGATAATAATAATGAAAAATATGAGGTTTTCGTACAAGTTTTATTGATTTTTAAAACAAATAGTACTTGCAGCAAGCGTGCCAAATATGTTATTCTGTGTAAGTAACATTTTTTTAAAAAAAAGTATATGATCTTTTTCAATTGTGTCCAAATGCTTATTTTGTGTTATATTTGTACATTGTTTGTTATAAGTGATATATTTTACAAGAAAAATTATAAAATGTCAAGGAATATTTTTAAATTAATTTTACATGCTAAATGTTTTAAATTTTAAAATGTAATTTTAGAGGACACTTTTTTATTTATGAATCCTAAAATGTTATACTATGGTCCATTTATTCCAAATCTCCTTAAGTTTAATTATGACATAATTAAACTTAAGGAGATTTGGAATAAATGGACCATAGTTAATACACTAACACAACGTCAATTAACTCGACACCCTCCATCCCTCAAGATAGTTTCTAGACCAAATTGCAGCCGTCTGGCTCTCTTGGGCACTATGGTCAAATCAAGCTTATCGATTAGAACCGTATGGTCTTCGCAATCAAAACTCGTTACGGTACAATTCATCATGATAAACTTATGATATTTGTGTTGTATTTCAAATTCAAGTCGGCGATGTATGTGTGCCCCTAAAGTGGTCATAGTTTTAAGACTTTAATACTGACGTAAGGTAAGTGCCTATTTTATTTAAAGTAGCAAATAAACATATTTTAGCGTATAAAGATACTAAGATCGTTGCAAAAAAACGAAACTTCGGAGGTTGAATGTTACAAAACTGTTAACTGTTCCGTCGATTGAACGTCTTTCCGAGCTTGAAAGCCTATCAAAATCTACTTGTAAGTGAATAAAGCCGAGAATATCGCTATCAGTCAATTACCTAGCTCGACATTGCTCTGCACGGTAAATTGAGTAATACAAGTCGTTCAATACAACGATAATTAATAAAAAATATTATGAATATATCGATGTCACGGTGTTTTCTTTTAAGTCACGCCATGCAGAAAGACTGCTTTATCAATTAAAAAATAAAATATCGAGTTAATGTTTGTCATAGTTAGTTACATGCTTGATAGAAAAATATGTTTTAAGTAGCATGTGCTCAACTAGATTTATATACACGTTTGAATCAAATACAATTGTATTATGTATTTATTTAATTTAAAGATATTTTAATTTCATACAAATCGGAAATAAAAAAGTATCTTTACTTATTTTATTACAAAGTACAGTTGAGTTTACTTTGAAGTTGTTAAAAATACAGAAAAATGATTCTCTCAGATCGCTTTACTTGTTTATCACCATAGCTTCATCACGGACGAGGCGTTTGGCGGGATAGCATCTTGTCGAGAGAAAGTTTAATTGACTCAAGCCTTTGAGGAAGGTAGGAGTGGCTATTCTGAGTTTTGTAAATAAAAATAAACTTTTCTTGGGAAACCTGAAATAAGAATTTCCTCGTTGAGATATTTTAATAAATCTGGTACGTGCTATTGCGTTGAATAAATAAACCGCTTTAAAAGAAAACTTTCAATTATTAACTTACTGTTTTCAAAAGGTCAGTTAATTAATATCATTTATGAATTATCAAAGTAAACACATGATTTTACTATGAGCAAAGCTGCTACAAATATGATAGCTAAAAATCTATTCGTCTTTAGGCGAGAAAATCGGGTGTGAATTTAGGCCTGGGGAGTCCGTGTAAAGTGTGCCTTAACGTGCTGACGAATCTACAGTGTTCGTTCGTTCAGTTTATTAAACTTCGTTTCAGCCAATTCATACACACATTTGTATGAGCCGTATTCGCATACTTCAACAGCAGAAACATTACCGAACCTAATTAATGTTCAGTCCTATCAAGCGATCTCAACTTTCTCAACGTTACTTAAATTTTAAAAACAAACCATTAGAAATTAATAAACAATATTCAAATGCTTATGAGGTTTCAAAGAATGTTTGTTTTTACAAGACATTACTTTGAGCTCAACACTGAGACAATCCCGTTCTGGAAAATTACACATATGAAGAATAAATATAACTTCAACATAGATGAACGCGAAAATTTCAACTGCCTCAATGTTCATTAAAAGAGAATGTAATTGGCCACATCAAGAATAGACCTTGCCTTGGCGCTGCATGCTATACCCCTCCAGATCTGTCTAAAGATTCTAATCGACAGAGGAAAAAAACAGCGTCGGCAAAAGCTAAAGAATTCACTCATTTGCTCTATCTCAAAACACCATCCTGTAAGAAACATACACAACGAGTCAACACAAAATAAAATTTAAGTTATCGTCCTGCCTTAGGCATTGCAGGACCCGTACAAGTTACCCGTCCGTGACCTGGCCATTCAAACATCCTCTAAAGTTGCTATATAGATTTTTTTTATCACGTTAACTGTGTACTAAGAATATGTCAGTAACCATAGAATGGCGGAATATTTATGGTCCCTTTCAAGCTTCCTTCTTAAGACATTCTGTTTATACATTTTTTATTGAATATGTGATTTAAAAAATAAAACTGTACTCTACGTAAATTACGTTTATATTATCCTAAATCATGTTTAAATGTCAAATTCTCACTACATATACCTCATAATATATTTATAGATTCCAACCCGTCATATGAGGTGGAGATGTAGTTCTATATGGTGCAGAATAGTATCCAAAATATTTAGAGTTTAATGTCGTTTGTACTAAATTTGGACTAAATAATCTCGTACAAGAAAACACCTAAAGTAGTTATGAATTTTGATATAAAATACTTTGTTTTAAAAACTAAGCGTAACAATATTAAATACTCGTATGTTATAAGCTTTTCTAAAATTTTAATAGTCATATTTATTTTTATTATGTGGAAAGTATAATTATATTAAATATATCAGGTTTATAGTACCTTGGGAGGAATTAAAGATGATTACCAACAATTATTAAAATTTTACTTAAATTTTCCAACTTTACATGCGTTTTGTGCTATAACTTTTTTAGTGGGAGTATATTAAAAAAAGTGTAAAATTATTTTAGCATCAGGTCAGTCGAGGTGTGTAAAAAAATGTTAGTAACGAAAAGATTGTAATCAGTAACGATTGGTGGGAGGAGGAAGGGCACCTTGCTTAGTCTAACAAAACATATAATCATATGAATCACATTATGATATTAAAACCCAACTGATGTAAGTAAACGTTTATTTAACTACATCCTAACAACATGCTTTATGGGTTTTAAATTAATTCCAGTGACTTTGAAAACAAATAATGAGAAACAATATTCAACACAATTTACATATTATTATCCAAGCTACAACAAAGCTTTTTAATATTTATTTATTCAGTTTCTGGTGAATGTTTTATTCAATACTATTATGCATTTACAATGTTATTATTTTTGCCTTTACAAATGCGTCGGCATGGGTAATGTATGTTTTAGAACAATGAATTCGCTCATTTAGGACAAGAAGATGAGAAGACCTCTTCTACCCCCCACCCAACCACAAGCATTGCGCTTGGTCCTAAAATGGCATTTCGGCCGTGTGACCTGTTATCATCTTGAAGATAGGAGAGGTACTAGTGTATCACTTAAATAATTTTGTAACCACAGTTTAAATTTTAATTGTAATTGATAGTTTCCTTTTTTCATAATTACCTTCATAATGTAATTCAAGCGATTTCTCAAACGTCACATTATAGACTACATTGACTTAAATTTCTGTCAGAACATTAAACAGTAGCAGAGATTACACAAACAATAAGCATTTCGGCAAAGCTAAGATATTCGTTATTAAATGTGTTTGAACAGAGATGTACTTAAACTCATTAATAAGTTAAACATCATACTCGTTTAAGTATATAATTTCCGCAGTCCAAATTTATATGTCGTCCTGACATCATTCAGCGATTTCTGGTTAACCATAAGAACATTCATTTCAAACGCAGGAGTTAATGTAGTTTAGGAACATTTCATCCTTTTTAGCTCAACGGATCAATGTACAGTGATATTGAAGATTTTTATTTTCAAATTTATTAGAGTTAAAATAATCTTTATTTTAAAAGTTTATGGACTGAAAATGGAAAATTTTACCTTTTTTATATTCCTCGCATAATTCGTCTTTAGTAAATTTTAAAGTTTTAATGAAACAGTACGAATATGGTAATGCTGATAAGCATGATGTATGCGCTAATAGTTACCAAAACATTCGTAAACATTTACAATTATTAAAAGTACAAGAGTACTTTACTTTCGAAATTTGATAGTTAAAAAATGTTTAGGGTTAATCAAAATGACAGTTGTGAAGTAATAAAGAAGTTTACCATTCGATGGTTTTAGTAAAATAACAATTTACTTAAATACCGGATTTCCTATTCCACATATGTTTTCAAATTATATCACAGTTGGTTGAGGAACGAAAACCCATTTTAACCATTCTTTCAGCTTACTACGATCACACAGCTATAATATAATGAACTTTTCAAATAATAATAGCAATTTTAAAACAGTGGTTTCTGTAAATGAATATACTAAAGAAATTTATGAAATACTACCGTGAGTACCATGCAAATATGTTTGTGTTTTCTTTGGAATACGGAATAAAAAATGCAATGTTTTTCTACTTCAGGTGTCTTATTATGGATATTAATCTTTTACCATGTGTGCTCATAAAAATATTACTTCCTCTGCGACTTTATGTCTCGACCCATTGGTCTTTAAACTTGGATTCTGAAGTGTATCCCAGGTTAGGAGAATTCCCCTATCATACCTCAACATGGTATCCAAACTAATTTGTTGTCATATAGTGTCCTTGTTATACGTGAAGACGCTGATAACAACTAGTACTCAGAATGGGGATTAAAATACGCAATTAAAAATTTAATCGGGGTTAAAAATTATTTTATATAAAGGTTTTGAAAATAGAGATGATATTATGTTTCATTGTTAAGCAGATGTGGGTAAAGTGTTGACTTAGGCTACTCAGTGGCAACTATCTAGAAAGATTAACACTAAACTTCTTAAGTTTATAGATGATAAATGTGCACTTAGCTTGACATTTGATTTTCCAAGTTATGGTTTACTACTCTATTTAACTAATCCATATAATCTCCTCTTCTTATGTTTAAATTAGTTTATTCTTAATGAAATTATTGACACTAGATTGCTCCGCTCACACGCCAGACCTTCATGCTTGAACAAATCAACTATAAATCATCTTCTTATCGAAACATAAATGTGGCTTGGATCACAAATAATTAACTTTTTATGCAATGTAATGCTGGTCAAAAGTATTACGTCCTGACATATAGTCCTCTTGTTTCTTTTAATGAAACGGGAGGTTGTTTAAAATTAATTTTTAATATTATCTAAATTAATAAGAAAAACAAAAATGTAATTACCGGCTTAACTTTAACAATGATGAAAAGATATGTTCCGTTTTAACTTTCTATAAAAAGTATTATTTTTAGTTAAAAAGTGTAGGCTGACCTAAAATAATTTGCTTTTGATTGTTCATTTCTAACGGAATTATAGCTTATGATTGTTTTTCAACTACTAACAAAAAGTTAATTGTTATTAACTCACGTTACGTTTTTTACTTACTAATTTATGCAACACATCCCTTGAACCAAGATCACCGCTGATTTCATCCAACTAGATCAAGTACTTCCAAACACTGTCATGTTTCAGGAGTAATTAAACTTTTGAAAAAAAGGATAATTTTTATTTCGGGAAGTGACAAAATATATCAATTAACAAAAATGATCAATAATGGCGAATGATTACTGTAGGTTATTTTTACACTGTAAGACTTTTTGGGATAAAAATTTTACTTTAATTTTGTTTCTGTTTATAAATATGTTAAATATGTTTATGTTTAAGCTTGTAAAAGAGATAAATTTGAATTGAATATTCTGTGACGTCTATTCTCATTCTATGATAAGCTGACAAACAATTTCAATAATGACCCAGTAACCAGGAAAGCTTGGAACCTACAGCATATAATAGGCTCTGAAACATACAAACGAGGGTATTACTCGCAAACCACAAGTACAATTACTATGAATAACTAGATTTCTCCTATATCATGTAATTTTAAAAACCTTTGTGATACTTATGAATATTTTGCAATAGTACTTATTCTTAACTCTTAATCAAGATTTGCAATAATTTAGCTGTTAAAAACTAAATAACTGGTAAATATTAACATACTTAACAACGTTTTTAACAGTCCAGAAGCTCTTATCATGAACCGTAATGCCTATAAAAGTGTAAATATGGTTGCCACATGTGTCAGGAAAAGATAAGTACTCTCCTAAGATTTAAAGTTGGTTATTTTTTTTTACTATGAAATTATTAAACTAATAATTATTTCAAGTTGTTTTGGAAACTATTTATACTGATTTAATAAATATCTGGAATAAAATAGTAATTGATGTAAGTAAAGCTCCCATGTTCCTTCCTTTGTACATAGTTTCACTTGGTTAGTTATTAACTTTTGATTATTAATAGACTGAAGTTAAAAGGTCAAAGGCCAGCCTATAAGTCTGTTAGTCTCCATTACGTGCTGTTGGGTCCTCCGATACTCCGTCGTGTCGGTTTAGACGTTAACAAGGTATCAAATATTTTACACAAATTTACAGACATTTCTAGTTGAACTACAAAAAACTGTTTTTATACAACGGAATAACTATTTTAGTGAATCTCTAATTCAGACTCATGCATAAGTTTATTACTATGGAAGTAAACTTTGTTTATAATACCCATTGGAATAAAATCATTATTTTTGCTGTTGACATAAACTATCTTGCATTAAAACATATAATTTTACTAAAGTTTCATTGTACAAAGTTCTTAATTTTTTTCCTCATAAACTCAATAACGTCATAATAGAGAAGTATGGTTTTTCTCTAAAGAAACAAAACCATTATACTGTACTTGTCTTGTGACCTTTATTATAACTGCGTTACTTTATACTTATCCGACTCCTTAAATATATAATATTTCATATTGACTCCTTCAATAACAGAATTGTTAATAATACTGTCAATGTACAACTATTCGTCTTTTGTAACTAAAATTATTCTTATAACAATGTAATTTGTTATTGACAGAGGAATTTCAAGGTTCAAAATTGACTACGAAACTGATAACAAAGTATAGAATTATTATTATTATTAAAACTAATAGTATAATAATATAGAGCTATTTAATAATATAAATTGCATAGCGCACACCATAAGAAAATAATTAATTATACCAGAATATATTCATTGAATTAATATAGCTATTTCTGAGGCTTGCATGCTTAGGTTATTTATGAAAACATACATTGCTATATAGAATCATGATCACAAGGACATTATTTTTTTATTTCACCATCTCTAGTAAATAAATACGCCAACCTTCGACTAATCCCAATACTGCCACAAGACAGAAGGTGGGGTTTACAGTTACAGCAGAAGCAGCAAAAATACTTAGTCATTTATGGAACACCTTCACAGGAGTGCTCAATATTCTGTATACACCCAGAACACCATCATAAAGCTTAGATAAGGTTTTCTTGTTATCTTCCATAAATCAGCACATCAGACATTTAACAACCTAATAAATCATACATTTGACAAACCAGACTAACGTTATTTAAAAATTGTCATCTAGCATGCATAATAGTGTTATAATCAGTTTATGTGGTAGAAACTTGCATGGCCACCTAGGAAACCTGCAGATCTGCACTAATGTTTTCCTATAATAATAAAGCTGCTGAATCCTAAAAAGTATTCTGATTATCATTACCATAAACAGCAGTCCTTCAAAGAGATTATCGTCCATACAATTTTAAAATATCTAGAATAATTCCGTTTTTAAACCTTGCAGAAAATATATGTATACAGGTACAGCCTAATAACCCTGCTAACTACATCTGTCTACATCTATCTAAGTCCTCAGTACACGTATTTCACACGGAAGAGCTAATTTCATAACTGGCCGTAACTGTTTTAACTAGATCTTAGCACTTTGTATATTTTATTAAAACAAGGGTATGAAAAGAAACCTTTTAATTATGTTTCGAGAGTTTAAATTACGACAGTTTGGTGAAAGACTTCTGTTGAAACCTAATCACCTGATTTCTTACCACTGTCTCTTCCAGTTTTTAATCTCTACGATAAGTGAATGATTGGTAAAATCTTACCTGGTTTTAAGGACTTGAGTGCAGTGTCATAATGTCCCCTTATAATTCGGTCTTCTGACATTTCTGAAACACAGTGTCTAATATAGCGTTATGTCCACATTAAGGATGGCAATAGCTTATATTACATTAGTTACATGTATTACTATAAGAGAATCTTACAAGAATGGGAATATTTATGCATGCTTTATATCTAACTTTACACAAGATTAAATATTAAATTAAATACAACAGGAATTATTTCTTAACTTATTTACGTTTTAGGCTTATCGATAGATTTTCGTTTCCTACATATACATTCCAGTAACAATATAAACTAATTGAACTCTGTTTGCATACTAACAGCCAGACATACATACTATGCTTAAATATATACTATTTAGGCTTATCGATAGATTTTCGTTTCCTACATATACATTCCAGTAACAATATAAACTAATTGAACTCTGTTTGCATACTAACAGCCAGACATACATACTATGCTTAAATATATACTATTTAGGCTTATCGATAGATTTTTCGTTTCCTACATATACATTCCAGTAACAATATAAACTAATTGAACTCTGTTTGCATACTAACAGCCAGACATACATACTATGCTTAAATATATACTATTTAGGCTTATCGATAGATTTTCGTTTCCTACATATACATTCCAGTAACAATATAAACTAATTGAACTCTGTTTGCATACTAACAGCCAGACATACATACTATGCTTAAATATATACTATTTAGGCTTATCGATAGATTTTCGTTTCCTACATTATACATTCCAGTAACAATATAAACTAATTGAACTCTGTTTGCATACTAACAGCCAGACATACATCCTATGCTTAAATATATACTATTTAGGCTTATCGATAGATTTTCGTTTCATACATATACATTCCAGTAACAATATAAACTAATTGAACTCTGTTTGCATACTAACTGCCAGACATACATAATATTTAGGCTTATCGATAGATTTTCGTTTCATACTTATACATTCCAGTAACAATATAAACTAATTGAACTCTGTTTGCATACTAACTGCCAGACATACATACTATGCTTAAATATATACTATTTAGTCTTATCGATAGATTTTCGTTTCATACATATACATTCCAGTAACAATATAAAATAATTGAACTCTGGCTGCACACTGACAGCCAGACATACATAGTATGTATCCCTTATTTACAAATATTAGTATTAAGCGTTTAAAATTAATGGATATCTATCCAGCAACTACCAGCTGTTTCTACAATACAAATTTCGATGTAATTAAATAGATCTGTATAAACAGAGTACAAAGTACAGGTAAACGAGTGTTTAATGATAGCAGATTTGCTAATTAGCCAGTTCTTACAGGTATATTACAAATTGCACTTTAATATCTACGCAATAATACGATACGTTAAGTTTTTAATTATTCAAAACAAATGGCACGTATTTTCACAGTAGCTTCGTATTATGCCTCAATGAATGTCCTGTCCTATCAGTATCAGTTACAAGATTAAAGAAACTATGCCCAGTGTTCACCTGGCATATGTATCAGTCGGTGCTACTCATTTGTTCTTAGCAATATTTTTTTATATTTCTATGAAAATAAATGTTCTACTTTAATCCGAAACAGTCGGTAATAATGCAAATTCAATAAATAATAGCACTTACCTCTAAGAGTTTCTAAACCACAACTACAAAATAGGTACAACTTAGTGTTTACTTAACCAATGTAAACAAATCAGAAGTGGTTCAGTTTTTACATATGCAAGAAAACACTATTTTGTAAAATTCTTGTACAAATTTGGTTTTTTTAGATATATATATATATACTTTGAACAACTTTAGAATTACGTCATTATGAAATTTGATTATTCGCATGAACGATGATGTTTTAGATTCGTGTCCCAAGGGACTAAAGGGTTTTTGAGACATTAATTCATTTTATATTCGGAAGTTTAAAGAATGGTTAGAAGACAAAATATTATAGCTCTAACTTCAAAAATGATCTTGCCTATCTTGCCTTTTATTCCGTTTACGATGTTACGCATGTTGGAGAGAAGATTTTTTTCAGCGATATCTGTGAATGAGGATTTTAACGGTGAACCTCATTAACTAGGAATACGTGTAGTCGTATGGGTGCTTAATAAAAGCAGTTATCAAATGTTGTAAAGAATAATCCAGATGAAACAAAAGTTTAATTACCATAACTGTCTTGTCTCAGCCATCATTTATCTCTCTGTAAACTGCAAACAGTTGTTTTTTTTCTATTTATAAACGTGTTTGTAATCCCTGTAGTTTTGTAGTTTTACCATATTTTCTTGTACCTGAACGGAAATGTAAATTTTAATGTAAAATGTCTTGTAAATTTTTTAAACACAGTGAAACTCTTAAAATTAATATATTTAAGAAATAATATTTATAATTTTATTAACTTCTATACTGTAATTTAATTAAGAATTTTAAATTTTTCTTTTGTAGCTTAAATTTAAATTACAAAATTAGTTTGCTTGTTCTGACCATTTTCATGTCTCTGACACTATGCGGTACCCATGAGGCTTGAGACTGTATAACCCTTTATGGAACATTACTTTAGTACTTGGGAATGTAAAGTGTTATTTTAATAAGAATCGGGTTTTAAAACGCCATAGAATTTTTTATCGTTCTAAAGAGAATACACTTCAATAGAATTGTCGTGTGGGATCTATAGTGTCCGTATTTTAGTAAATTAGACACTAATAATGACAATAATGATTGTTAATAACACAATACCGGACTAGGGCCAGATTAGGATCGCACATCACAGCGCTGCTGCCGGACCAGCACGGTCGAGTCCCGGCAGTGCAGTAATTGCGCCGGGCTCTGCCATAATTACCCCCGTTTCATTACCCAGCCTCACTATTTTACCCGTTGTTCTCGTTATCTCACAACCTATTGTTAAAATCATGAACAAGTTGTGTATACTGCAGAGTGGATTATTTAGCTGAGTCCGTATTAACAAAATATGAATAACACTCATTAACTTGGTTCAGTATCATAACTATGTCTCTTCTGGGTAATCTTGCAAACAATTAGAATGAAATTTCTTGCCTAGAATTTTCAATCACTGAAGAATGAAATTAAGATTTTAATTAGTGTACTAATGAATATGTTTTAGAAATTTACTATTTGGGTTTCATCATTTACAAAGTTCGACGTAATTAAGTATAGTAAATACAAAGCGGAAGTGAATCTGTATCTCTGATTTATTATATTAGTTTTCTACGACATATGGTTTGGCATAAGTCCTATGCAATAATCATAGTATTTTTAAATAACCATTAAAACGGAGTATAGAAGGGTTTTTGATATAACGTAGCGAAAGATACAACTAACATTTGACTCTTTATCTCTAAAATCAATTGAGTCTTTCCTTAGTTTGGTATAAGGGACTTAATACTCAGTTCAAGCCTCTTTTTCATTTCTAACAATAACTATCGCACGGAAATGCAAACAGATGACGGACTCCATTTTAACCTTTAACACGAAATCAATTACAGTTCTTCCTTAGGCCAACCAAACCGTATATACTAAGTCTTAAGTAACTCCCTATCTACAGTTAGACACAGACACAGACGTAAGGGCTGGGTTTTGAATTTATTGCACCAAAATCTATAAAGTTTTTCCTTCCATTAGATGAATCGATTTGCCAACTTTTAAGTCTCTATGATCTTGCTAGAATTAATGCACAGACGAACCTTTCACTTTTATACCTATAAACCAATAGCGTTCTTTTTTTAATCAAGAGGAACTTATAAACCTACTTTCAAATATTGAGGGTCTTTCTACCAAGCGTTATAGTACAGATTTAGAGATAAAAAAATAACAAGATTTTAAAAACATCATACTATTAGGTTAATACTTTCCTAATATGAATTTGGTAAGTTACTTCCCACCCTCCTTTGAAAACGATATAAGTTTTAAAATAAGCACAAGAAGTGAGTACGTTGCTATTGAGGCAACACTTACATTGATTTGTAGTAGACGTCACTAGCAGAACCCTGGTGTTTCAGAGTAAAAGGCGCATAAAGGAGGAATAAAGCGTTAATTATGGTCTCAACCTCAAACCATAATAATATACCCTCTGAGATAAGTTGGGGTCCGAAATTACCTATCTATAACTGAGAATTACAGTTTATTGAAATAAAACTTCTATGTTTTAGACCATAGTAAAATGTGTGCCTGACATCGGGTATATACAATTGACGTTTTTAAGAAAAAACTAAATTTCATTGCAGAAATTGAAGAAGCAACCTAAAATCGCCTTTAAGTGAAGTCTTTTGAGACACTTTTTTAAATAACTAGGTTTAGATAATGCGGTTATTTTAATGATAACAAAACGTTTTTATATTTAAACCGAAATAACAATAACGTTAAATGAGTCATTATTTTCTCCCCACGATGGATTAAATATAGATTTCATATATAGCTGTTATCGGTAAATACAAATTTAAACAGCTTTTTTCTATTATTATTTACCCAATTGTTGATATGTCGACGTGTTACTGATCTGTTAATTAAATACTATAGTATTTATAATGTTCTCTTACCTTGATGTCTAACAAATTATACAATACACGTATATAAGCATTCAAGTGGTTCGAAAGGTTTCAATTAAAGTTAATTTTTCCCAATAAACCATATGCCTACTACACAAACACACACCGGTGATGTGTGATGTGTGTTTTCATTGTGTATATAGTTTGCCAGTAAATAAAACTATGTTCAAAAATAGCCAGTCAAAGATGGCAGGGAGTGGCACTCCCTTGTGTTCAGGCTAGCAAGAACCATTAACTAACTCCACGAACTCCAACAGTCATCTCTCGCAATAAACCAAACCTATCGAATTACCCTTGCATATCAGAATCTCGACGTTTGCTGTTAGTAATGTGCCGGTCCTTGACATCCATGAGATTGCCCAGATTTATGTAACATATCGGTGTTTGCTGTGCTCAGTAGCAGGTTCAACTAAAAGGTTCAAATCAGCCAAAAGTGGTCCCTGCTAGGTACTAATTTATGTTACCCATACGCTTAATAGTAAAATGTTTAGTAATACTTAGCCAAATACTATGGACTATAGGTCAGTTCGTTTTCCAGATATTATTCGGAAAGCCAAAAACATAAACAGAGGGATACAAATTAAATGTTACAAACCCTTTAAGTGGCAGGTTTATTCTAACGCTCAGCTAATAAACAATGCATAGTAACGAATAATAAGAGGCTAGACATTATTCTGTATAATTACCTCTGTTGACATTGAACGTATTAAGAATTCTCACTCATTTATGACATTCCTGAATGCGAACCTGAATTCATCTCATCCGGATTAGCTCTGTTCATTCATCATTAGAAAAGCTAATGTTACTCCAAAGCTTCCATTCATTCGGATATTATGTTCTGTTGGAACTCTCGACAGATGATTCTTTTGAAGAGGTGTTATTTAAATCCAGAAAGGTGTTGTAATTAAATCCTCACCAAGAAATAATTTTACGGTTAACTTTCACAATTGCGCAATATCTTCTGATGGATTATATGATCTTTTTTAAGTATAAATCACAATATCTGAATTTTAACATAATATTTATAACAGGGGTACTATTAAATTAAACACAAATGTTCCGATTAAATATTCTAATGAGAAGATCCTACGTACACTAACTTAGTGGTTTAAGAACCATGTTGTTTTAGCGGCCATCTTCATTGTACTCCAGATAATCGATTTTAAACTTTATAAACATTTACTCCCTTAATTTTTTGGTACGCATCCAAACGCCATACTTCTTTTAAAATTTGCCATAGTTATTTAAAAAGTTTTGAAAAAGTATAAACTTTATAGCAAAACAAATTGTATATATTCCTAATGATGCAATCATCAACCAAATGTCTCCCAAATAGTATACCACAAATTAAAGCTCCAGAATATCATGTAATCTTCCACTAATAATAATAATACAACAATATCATTTTAACAAACCTAACTCCCAATTATGCCTTTAGCGAGTATCCACTGAGATACGTAATCCTGACTTTGCGTTCCCTTAGTTATATCACACTTACTATATAATCCCAAGTAAAGAGTACCTTTACTGAAATGTATTCTTCCGTCATTATCTCCGGATTTTCAGACAGAAAATCTAAAGATTTAAGCTCCATATTTCCAAAGGTATGTATGACTATATTGTTCAACAAATTTACTTACACTTCTTGCAGGATAAGACTCACACATTAGATGGTTGGTAATAAATACTGTATAGGAGGAATGCAACATTATTTTAAATTCATTGTTTTTGGCATTTTAGCATCGGAATCGAAATATTTGATATACCATAATAGTCTGAAGTTATTTTTAAGTTTTGCAATTATGTAATACGTATTAATTTGGTTAAAAAGTGGTTTAAATTTATTTCTACTTGATGTCTAAGTGTACAAAAATCTTTAAACTAGTGTATGAAGGAATCCATCTTAAAATTACCCAAATATTCCAAGATTTATTTTCTTTTTATAACGATAAGTAGCTAAAATAATTTGTCTTATTTGGTTGGATGAGAGAAGAAAAATAGTAAAAAAGAAAGATAATAAATTGTGTATTTTTTAATTAAATTTCTTAAATGGAATCCTCTACATTTTGACATATTGTCAAAACATATATTTGAAACCAGCTTATATATTTTGAGTACAATTTTATTAAACCTTTATCATGTTATGGCGTTAACACTCATGCGGGGTTTCCTAGAAAAAAATTACAAATTGAGATTTACAAAAATTATTACTTTGTATTCCTAACTTATTCATAAAATTCGAATTAGTTACCTATTTTTAATTCAGCAGTATCGGCACGATTCATAATAATTAATTTGCTGTTGGATACCTAGAAAAGAATAGTAATTCTGTAAAGTATCTGAAAATAAAAGCGAGAAAGTAAATATTGAAACTTAATCTTGCTCCTTGTTTCGAAGACATTTCTGGACATGTAAGTTATAGGATAACATCTTTACTGTTTTTTTTTCTCTCTCTAAATGAGACTCTATCTTATTACACGACGTAAAAGTATGTATGTATGTAATGTACAATAGAAATGTTATATGCAAAACTTACAAGGCTATTATGGCATACCAAAGATTTTGATTTCGATGCTAAAATTCCAAAATAGATTAATTAAAAATATTATTTTATTCCTACAATAGAAATTGCCTGGAAAACAATAGCAATTAAATAAAGTAGCTAGAAATAAAGAAGAGGGAGTAAAGATTGAAAACGTAATTTCTCATTCCTTTTATCGTAGGCATTTCATGATATGTAACGTTCTGTTCTAACACTTTCTGTTCGAAATGTATAGACGTTGTTTCATGCGAGTGTTTCACATAGATTAGGATTCAAAATCCAAACAAGGAAATATATAAAAAGTTGTATAGTGTTTTTATCATATCATATTATTAAATGTCCAAAATAATCATCTATTGTGTGATACGTTTTACGAATACATATCTTTAGTCTACTGGCTTAAGCGTTGTAACAGACTGTTATTTGTAAACCTTTCCGACGTAATTTCAATATGAAATGTAGTTAAATAAAGAAGTTAGAATTAAGATTCAAATTGTTAGTACTTATGCGTGTTTAAGGTTGTAACGGTTTTTTTTCTTTCAGCATACATGTTAATAAAAACTATATCGCGTTATACTCGTACTCTTCTTCTACAGATATTTTAAGACTACCATCGAAGATTTTTATCCTGGATTGCTCACTATACATCCGATGTTCTTGGAACTAAATTCTTGGTGGATTAATAACCTAATTGGGACGCGTATTATTTTTTTTTCTCTCGTGAACTTTTTAGCTGCCGCTCCTGCTGCCGACCAACAACCTCGCGCGCTTGTTCGTAAGTAAAATTTATATTTTCGTATTATAAAGTAGCTCTTTCATACGTGACATCTAATTTTGAATGTTATATAAAGAAAAGTATGTGAGGTACTAAAATGTACAGTGTATTTTTTTATTATTATCTTGGGTCGTCCATTCAAGCTTTATTGTGGGATTAGTTTTCTCGTCAACAATGATTAACGGAATCCAGATAAAACAAGTTCGCCTCAGCTATCATGCCACGACATGTTCGACGCTTGACGGGTTGCGGCATGAACGATAACTCGCGCATGCGCTCCAACGCAAACTCGTCAAACGGACCGGCCAGCAGAGGAGCGAGAGGTCAGTCTACACAATCCTATCACCACGATAAGACCCACGTACGCTGAGATCTTAACCTCACTCCTGCCGATTTGTTCGTGAGATACGAACATATCGAATACTTCTTGCTATTGGTAATTTATTACTTCAATTACTATACTTATCATAATTAACCTTTCGTTCATATACTGTATCGTTTTTATATGTTGTGCCACACGAAATTAACTTATAACGTATTATTCTTGGTATTCTTTTACTTTACTTACTATCTTTCTAAATCTATGTTCGTGCAATACGGACCTAACCTTTAAATTGGTTATTGGTATTATTGGTTCTTTACTTTACTTACTACCTGCTTAACCTATGTTCGTGCAATACGGACCTAACCTTTAAATTGGATATTGGTATTATTGGTTCTTTACTTTACTTACTATCTTACTTAATTTATGTTCGTGAAATACGGACCTAACCTTTAAATTTAGTATTAGTGGTTCTTTACTTTACTTACTATCTTACTTAATCTATGTTCGTGAAATACGGACCTAACCTTTAAATTTAGTATTAGTGGTTCTTTACTTTACTAACTATCTTACTTAATCTATGTTCGTGCAATACGGGCCTAACCTTTAAATTTGGTATTAGTGGTTCTTTACTTTACTTACTATCTTACTTAATCTATGTTCGTGCAATACGGGCCTAACCTTTAAATTTGGTATTAGTGGTTCTTTACTTTACTTACTATCTTACTTAATCTATGTTCGTGCAATACGGACCTAACCTTTAAATTTGGTATTAGTGGTTCTTTACTTTACTTATTACCTTACTTAATCTATATTCATGCAATACGGACCTAACAAATAGATTATTGCTCTGGGTATATTATTATTTCGCTTACACTCTTACTTAATCTTTGTTCATACGATACTGACCAAACATTATATATTATTCTTAGTGTTGGTATTATTTTTGTTCATACTATTTTACATAACATACAGTGTGTTGCGGTTTGAGATAGCTTTGATTTAGATAGAGATCTAGGTAGTTACGCTTTTATGTTTTTCGGTAATTGATGATAGTAAATATCTTACACATCGGCACCATTTTATTTCAAATTCTCCATTTTTTCAAATTCAGTTGGGTAATGATGATTTACTAAATGCTTGAACTTTACCACCACCTTATGTGATAGCAATATATCTGAACCCAACTGACATACATAATCCATAAGAATAAATTTAGACCCCTGGATCGAATCCCCGCTTGATTTGGGCTCATCTAGGGTATGCGATACGTGTCATTCTTAACAGTAAATGGTTGTGTTGATAAAAGACACGTCACAAGTTATTTGGCAGATTAATATTGATAATAGTGTGGTGATGTCCTTCTGACGAGACCACGTTGTCATAATCTAGCAAGTTATCTCGATAAATTGCTAATACCGTCTCGATTTTGTTTTAGGAGAGATTAACTTTGAGTCTCTGATTATAACTTCTAGTGTCTGATTTTAAATTAGAGTCTCATAGTTTGATTTTAACTATGAGTATAACTTGTAATCTTCACTTTTTCCGACTAAAGCTGCAATTTCGAGCCAATATGCCGACGTCCGCTCTTGTGAGTTGACATCAACGCTAAGGGTAGTAAATTATAAAGTTTTAAATAATTATTAAGTTCGTATGCAAAATTCGCATAGAACATTGGAACCTTTAGGCCCACCTCCATGATATCATTCAGTTCATTATTAGTCTATTTGACACTAACGTGGCAATACATTATTTTTTTTACATCCAAAAGTGGTGCTTTTATATTTATTTACGACAGTTAAACATATAAATAAACTCTCCAAATCGAGTATTTATTACTATGCGACCTCAGCTGTATCCAACCCCATGTAATTCGTCCATTCAATACATATTACCAAAATATTTTAAAGTTTTGCTTCTATTTAAATTGGTGACAACATTTGTAAGATTACTGGATAAATGTATAGTTTTATAACGAAAACTAAAATGTATATGTGAGTTTAAAATATTATTTAATATTTTTTATAAATATTTGAGCTTGACTTTTGCTGAAAGAACCTTGAATTACGTGTTTTTTTTTTTTTTAATTGGAAACAAGATTATTTTAAATACTGGATTTAATTATACATGACTAGCCAAGCAGAGCGTGCTCAAGGGGAGGTATTAAAGTAGAATGATAATAATTCGAGTAGTACATGCATTGCTTGAAATCATACAAATGTTTAATCAATTAATCTATAATTACTAATAGTGGTGGGATGTACTATTTTCTTTATTTTAAAGTCGAATACAACTAAAATATAGTGATAAATTTTCACACCCACAATCAAAAGCTTATAGGACTATAAATTATGTATTTAAAGTTTTATACCTTTTTTACTTTTTTAAACATTTACTTAAACTATAATATACGTATACTGGCTAATCTAATAGGTAAAATATGATTAAATAAATAAAAATATATTCTCAAAACAATTTTTAAGATAACGGTAGATATATACATAGCACTGTAACATAAAACTGGTATTATAGCTAGTTAATCCTCCGTAATCAATATTAAGATAATTTTTTAAGAAACCGTTAGCTTTCTCTACATTTAACCGTTTTTTTCCACAACTCTACTTTGAATATTACTAAATAAAAAAATACGTGTATTTTAAGAGTAACAGGGCTGTTTCTTTAGCTCAATAAAGCCACTTTCTAACTTCTTACGCAAAAGCTATTGTCAATTAAAAGTTTTCCTTGACAACTTTCAATCCAGGAATATCTTATTCATTCTTAATGCAATTTTTTGAGCACTGTAAAAGAAATTACATTCAAAATCTAACATTACAAAAATCACATTTACGTCATTAAGTTGTTTCCACACGTAATAAAATTAAGTCCTCAATATATTATATACAATATTTTTAATAAATGAAAGAATCAATTATTTATCCTTGGGTGTTTATATATGTATGTAGTATATTCGAGTTCGGGGAGTTGGTTCATATATACAACAGGTTGTAAGGTATTAAACGGCGTGTTCGTGGCTATTTATGGCTCATTTTCTTATTACGTAATTCTATCTTTATTACGTATTCTTATACGTAATTTAATCACGTTACAATAAATTACTGCGTTATTATAAAATTTTATTTCAATATCATATAACTGATATTCTAGAAATTACAATGTTAAGCGTTTGTAACTCATTACAGTGACCATGCGAAACTTTAGTACGTAATAAAAGTATTGTACTTAGGAGGAAGTTAGTAATTATAAACGCTTCAACGACCATATTTAAGTTCAATTCTCAGTTAAAACCACCATACCATATTACATCAATAATTCCAATAAATATAAAACAGCAGGAAACTGTTTACCGTTTCACTTGTTAACCACTTAAAACTTAACTTAAGTTAACCGTTTAACTTAAGTACCACTTAAAATTAAAAACGTTGTTTAGGTAGTAGAAGTAAAGTTGTGCATAAACTGTCAATCCCCTAGGTGCCCTCATTTGACGTGCATAAATCTTATTTCGTTACCAATCTAAAATATAATAATATTATAATATACGATGTCGTTTTTAAATTAAGTGTGTTTTTCATTATGTATAAGAATATATAGTTAAGATATTGTAGGTTAATCTTTTCCATGTTTACAATTCATTTTTCAACGTAAAATCACTTATTTCGATTAAATGGATAATTTCCAAAAACAATTTGCTGAGAGCTTGGGGGTGTTGTTAAAAGTGGCAAATAACAACTTTCAAAACAAGGAAAAGTTTACCGAAGCTTGCAGCCTAGAGCTTGTATTAATTCTTTCATTACTTGCTTGGCTAAAAGGTTTACTTACTTTAATACTTTCTTAGCGTAGGCTAACTAAACCTAATTTAGAATAATATCATTACAGGTTTTCCAATATTTTCATGCCACGTACTAACAGAATTTAGATAAAGCGAAAGTAATCAGAGTGTAGAGGAAGTAAAAGAGTAATGTACTGTTTACACCAACAACTAATGTGTCATCAAGTTTTACTACAATTTCATCACACTCAGATCGACAGGCTGGCCTATGCCTCTCATACAGTTTCTATGAGGGGTATACAAGAAAATGAAAAAAGTAGAAAAAACTTAAAGCAAGAATTCCAAAATTAAACTAAGCGCCATGTTTGAAAAAGGGGACCATACGTTGGACGAATGTTACATCTAGTGGTGAAATATTCAGTAAGGTCCATGAATGCATTGGGAGGTAAGGAAATGCTCTACATTAAATTCGGAATCAAGGGAAACCTCTACGGTGAAAACTGGTTCATCCAATCTAGAGTAATCTGCTGACCCATTGACTTTTACGTGCTGATTCAAGCACCTTTGAACGGCGCTCATGAAGGTTTGTAACATATTTTCGAAACTAATGCGGTGCTTTTAATTCCATCAATACATTAACAATGACAATGGCACAAACTGTGAAAGCTCTACGAAACTAAGCAACATGAAGCTGATCATTGTTTGCCTTGAGTCGGGCTTTTTATCAATAAAAATGGTCTAATAATCCTCCTAGAGTTAGGTTAAAACTTAAAAAGGAAAAAAATAGGTGAATCGAAAAATACTACTTAGGAATACCGGAAATCTCTCAGAATTCGCATACCCTAATGCTGTGTACGTTTATTTGGGATACCAATTAATCCTCCTAATAGTTACTGAATTAGGAGCAAGGAAACTAACGGATCTTTTACATCTAGTGAATTAACGACCACGCTTCGGCCTCACCAGTCTCCGTTAAGACATATTACCACAGCTTAACAACACTTCTACCTCACTCAGTTTTTCGTAATCATATCGACTTACAGTGTGCACTCTTCTGTGTTAAAACTCTCATGGAATGAACACGTATTTTTTTTCATTAAGTTTACATTAAAAGGCATGGATATCTTTCCATTGTCAATTAATAATCAATAGTCACTGTCAATTTGTTGTAATAACTAAATTGAATAACAGTTGAATACGTGCAAAGAATATGGGCTGACCTTATACGTCTAAGATAGCAGTTTTACACCATGCAACTGATTCTGGATAAGTAGCGTCCAAACTCACGTGCATAAGTCAACTCAGTTTTTAACTTTATTCTCAGTATTTGAGAAAATTATCAAGTGGCTGTTTCTAAAATGTTTCAGCGCACATAAATATTCTAATAATAACAGAATATTTAAAACAGTGTATGTCAGGCCATCAGCAGTAGACATTAGACAAAGGCAGATAGATAAATTCAGGTCCGACCATTCCTCATGCTTGTTCTATCTGATCCACCGTTCCACATATCTAACAGATATTCGTTGATACTATGACTTGATATAGCTATGTTGAGTAGTTAATGAAAGTAAAAAGTGTCATGAGAGGGGTGAAGGTTTGCTACACCTTTTTCACCACATGATAATTTATTAATTTATTTATGTCAATTGTTTATTTATGATTACTGTAATATTGAACTTATAAAAGTTAGTTGGTTTATGGAACAAAGTATTTAGCTAGAATTTCAATATTAGCTATATTAAAAGTTTTTTCCTTGTACTTGTTGCTGTTTTTAAAGCATAATATATTATTATATATACTTCCCATTATTATAGCATACAAACATTGTAATTTTTACGTAGTACATATTATTCTCCAACAGGACCTCGCTGAGAAGTAGTGCTCAACTACTAAGTAAGACTCATTTTCACCTATCAGTTGTTTCTAAAAGGTTTGTGGCAGTTGAATCTTTAAAACTTTTGTAGATTTCAATTTGCAATTGTTTTCATTTTTGTTCTTTTCTTTTGTAGTTTATTTTTTTATTCATAAACTTACGTGCCTCCTAAGCAAGTATAGAGTAACATGAGTTAGTAACCTATTAAATACGTAAGTTTAAATATTTATTTATTGACGCTGAGTTTTGTCAGAATTAAAATGTTTTTTCCATATGTTTATAACTGTTACAAGTACAAATTGTTATGTGACAAATCCTATATTTGAAGTTTACTATTCCACATATCACGTGAATTGAGCCAGTCTTTTAAATATAAAGGAACATTGCGTCAGTAAAACCTTTCAAACCTTTCACTGTCACATTCAACTTCAGACTTGCAAGCAAATAGATTTTAGCTTTCATCATGGAATATGTTTTATTTGGTTTTTGGTTTTATTTTAAAACTTTTGTAAATTTTTATGGCATGTAGGTATATTTAATATTAAGAAACCAGGAGTTGATTTATAAAACCTTCAATTGGCTGTTTGATGATTTCATAAAAATATAATTTTAATTTACAGTAAACATGGAATATTTTATTTTTATTTGAAAATTAGTTTTTTTTAATCTCATTCGATTATTATAGTCAAGGATTAATCATTTAAAAGTAATTTTGATTTAATAATACAAGTATTGCACTTCCCAGGATGCCAGATAGTACAGGGGCCCGAGTCAGCTTAGACAGCAACGACCTGTCTACCCTGTCAGTCGGGGAAAATCCCCCTTGGTCATAGTAGTACCGGTTAGCGACCGTATTAAGTTTCGTCTGCGGCTGATCGGTGTGACTTTCACATTTGAGTACAGTATGGGGGGGGAGGAATCGCCTGTCTTGGGGGCTAAGCCAGACATTATGGATGCTTACTTAATAAAAAATGTTCAAAAGGAGCAAGAACCATTCCGAGGTTCCCTAACCCCAAACACTTCGTCACCGGAGGAGCTCCCAACTCCGCCTTCTTCCAGTCAAGTCGGGAATTCTGAAGAGATTGTAAATCTCTTCGAATGCACAGGTCACAAGTGTCGAGATCACCGGTTAAAACCACCCCGATGGCGAGTCTTGGCGAAAACCCAGCTTCCTCTGTGACCGTACAATCCGCGGCTTCACCCCAAGGGAGAGGGCGTCAGCAAAACCAACGCCCTACAAGAACATCATGTTTATATGAATTTGAGTTTTCAACCATGGCAACGATTAAACCAGATTAAGAAACAGGTAATCATTAGAAAACAATATACCTGTGTGCATAGTAATACTCAGCAAGACATTTTAAAGTTAGTATAAACAAGCAAAGGGTTCACATTAAAATAAATATGTGGTCTATCCAGCTTTGGCAAAACTAACAATTTCTGTTTAAATTTTTAATCTTAAATAAGAATTTAAGTATGATATATTATTATAAAATGAAAATGATGTCATTGTTAAGGATGACAGGTCAGAGGCAAAGAATTCGTTTGTCAAATTTAGTGTAAGCTATTTTTAACAGTTCTTACATTCTTAAAAATGTATATGTACGTTTTTTTATTACTAAATACGGTAGTAATATTTGTGTTTATTTTGGGAGGAAGGTGTGGTGAATGTGTCAATGCAGCAGTCATGTCGGAAGAGGAGCAGAGCGGCGAAGAGACGAGGCCGAGACCACAAGCGCGATCCCGAGCTTTTGTTGCTTGCTAAGTGTTTCTATCTCACATTTAAAATTTTATCGATTAATTTATAGAAATATTTAGTGCAAAACAACTTTAACCTAGAAACGACAACATTTAATAATTTAACAAAATTTGGTCCTGATTTTAAACGTATCTATATTTTCTTTTGCGACTCCCGACATGGCCTTTCGCAACCCCCTGAGGGTCGCGACTCCCAGGTTAAGAACTCCTGCACTATGAAAATATACTTTAAAAGTTCCCGAATTCAAAACGTGTATTTATTTATTTAGCATCCAAGTTTCCAATCATTAAAATTTGATACATTGAATTTATTTATAAATTATAAATAGCTTGCATTTTATACAATAATGGTAACGCTTTACTTCAAACAAACTTGTATCTTATTTTTGTTTCCTAATAATTTAGTATAGGAATATCATTTAAAACGATTGTATCTAAACAATAATTTTATTTCCATTTGAAAACTTTAGTTCTCTAAAATCTTATATATAGTATTATTTAACTATTGTTATAGATAGCAGAAGTGATTAATTAAAGCCAGTTAGTTCACTCAAGCTTTACTTAATTAACAAAGTTGAGAATCTTTACATGGAAACGACCAACGTATGTATATGTGAATTTATTTTCTCAATTATTATATTAGCAAAACAATAACGTTTTTAAGAGAGAGAATAACTTATCGTTGATTTGATACTGTTCACCAAATATCTGGTATTACCTGCGCATACGATTCAACATATCTAAAATAATTTAGTAAATTATGTCAACATAAAAACGTTATTCAATTAATTAGAAACAATCCTTAAACAACTTTAAATCCAATGTTGAAATCGTACATCAGTAAATTAAAATAAAAATACCCAACTTGATGGTCTTCAGATCAATCTCTTTTATTTGTCCTTTTTAAATGTTATTTCTTTGTCGAAAAATACAAATACTTTACAAGAACAACTGGTTGGAATCGTTTTCTTGATATGGTACGGATGGCAACTGTCATAATATAAATGTTTAAATCGGGATTTTAATTTATTTGTACTATTGTCTATAAAAACAGAACCTCAATACTTATAAAAATGTACTATTCTGAATCCAATCTTACTACAAGGTTGTATATATATATATATATATATATATATATATATATATATATATATATATATACATATTTATTATACAGGCAAAAGTACTTTCACTGATAAAGCTGCGGATTTCAACTTTTGGATTCCTCCACATATGTATGAAATGGTTCAAGAGTTACAGATACCATTGGAGCTATTCAATCCAATAAATGGAATGTTGCAGATCAATTGCATACGGAGCCGTTGATTACTGGCTAGTTTCTTGTAAACCTTGGTTATCTGAACAGAGTATACTTTTTTTTGGTAAAATTAGGAGTTACACTCCTGCTGCTTAAGGATATCGCAAATAATTGGTTCCAAATAGAACTCTAGTTGGTAGTAAATAGTAACAATTCATTGTGCAGAAGTTGTGAAGCTTAGTAATCTGTATGCTTATTTTCTTCATATATCAAAATCGAGTGAATTATGTGACGTGTTATTTCCCTTCCTGTACATACAAAAATAAAGTACAACAAACACAACAACTACTGTTTTCCAAGTTGTATGATATCAGAAAGAATTGCATACAGAATGTCACAAACATTTACGATGTATTACGTCACAATGATATCGGATTGTGTCTGTCTCGTTTATTGCAAACTAGAATTTATATTATTATCAATAAACTGTCTGGCACACACTGAATACTTCGTAGTGAGAGATTTGACAGACATTGTGTGATAGACATTAATTATAGATATTGTTATAGAATTTTCAGTTGATAAAAATTTTCATTTTATCTAAAATTATCTCAATTAATTAATTGAGAAATCTTTAGTTTGTTGGTGTATAAAATATTTGACATATCTGATCCTTTTAAACTATTTAGCTCACTTATTTTTTCTGATATTCCTTGTTAAATTGAATTGGGAAACTTTAAAATTGCGATGTGTTTTAAACTAGCAATCTTTTAACTTTCCACTCGCCCAAAATTTAAATTTATGAAGTGTAACAACCATATAACTCGGAATGCGTAATTATAAAAAAACAGTATACTTGTTGAAATTAGCTTACAGTTAACTAGAGTATATAGATAATGATAGAGTTATGGATATTTCCCGTTATTCAAAATTCAAATAATTAAACTCTACGTTTCCGGAAGTGGAATTTGGCCTCTTAATCAAGTATAAAACAAAAGACGTGAGCAGTATTTTATAGATAACAACTAAACACATAAAAAAGACGGTTATAAACATTTTATATATTACCTCAATTCAGAAAAGTTACTAATAAAAAGTTTAATATCACGGTTTTTAAAGGAAATTGTTATTCAGCATTCTTTCATAGATTCAGATGGAGTAAGTAAAGCTGTGGTTAGAAAAAAATAAACAAAAACTATATATCTGTAAAAATATCATAATCAGATTTTAAACACAACTACTAGGAGACGGATAATGCTCGTTCATAACAACAACCGGTAATAACAAGGTATTGAAAAATTAATTGTTAGCTATCAACAAGATACAGGGCGTGGACATATCGTCGCATTGATTTTCTAAGACGTGTTGTCTTTTTTGATACACGTTGTTTCTCTTCAGATCTCAACAACAAAACACCCCTCGGGTGTAAATTATGTCCAGATTGTAATATTGTGGTTACGAATTCAGAGGGTTGCATTATATTTTCAGACGTCATAAAATAAATATTTTAACTAAAATTAATATTTTGAAAACGTGTGATCAAATTAAATATCTGATAATCAATTGATTATTTTAGTCTTAGGTTATAGAATGATACTTTTAAAATATAAATTAAATATTGAAAATACCGAATCAAATAAAAATAAAACCTTAAATGTAAAAACAGAAGCAGTATTTCTGTACGTATCACCGAATATTAATAAGACGATAATAGGGGCGAAACATTAAAAATATATATAAATCACAAACATATATATATTATATATATATATATATATATATATTATATATATATATATATATATATATTTAAATTAAGGGGAATTCGACATAATTAGTAATAACTAAAATTTTATAAAATATTAAGGAAACATGTTTTCTATACGAACATGTTAAAAATAATTCATTAAAAAAATTACATTTCAAAGGATTTATTTTTTAACTATCGTAATAGATTTTGAAATAATATTAAGAAGAGTTTAAGTATTTCCTTAATATAATAAGCATGTTCTGTAATAATAAATCACATTAGCTAAAGGTACTCTCCTCTATACTTAAATATTATTTACAACATTCCAATCGCATAAATTAAAACCGATATAAACTTAAAAAGATGAAAAAATCTCAGTCTATGTCTGTGGTGACAACATGGCGTTTCACTGCAGATTATAGTTTAATAGTGAACATACAAGAACAAGTGCTTACCAGCTAAGTTCTATGGTTGAAATAACACGCTATTGTAAACTTTGTTGTACGTTTTTACCGCTTATAAGATGATTAATAAAATACATGCAATAGTCAAGACGAAAAATATACGTAAGGTACGTATATTCTTGTCTTTTCTCTTGCCGGTTTTTGGTTATGATATTTATGAAAATGTTTTTATTTTATAGTGATTGCCTCCCTTATCAATGGAATAAGCAGTTCTCACCCCCGTCCTAGTTATGATATATCAAGCATATATTGACCACATTAAAGGAAAATGTGAAAGCTAGTTTAATATTATTTTCACAAAAGATATCTGAATTTGCATAAAAGTTAACAACAATGTACTTTGTTATTTATTATTTTTATTGTTTTTTCAAATACTTTATATGTCAAAAGATTTGAGTTAATTAGTTTGAAACAGTAATTTCAAGTACCATTTTATTAGGAGGCCCACTCCACACTGAGTCGTATTTTGGAATGAATGGTGGCTAGAGCAGCGACGCGCCGTGTCGACCGATCACGTAATGTCATGTGATGTCTTTGGCATGTACTAGAGGGGTATATTAAACTACCCCAACCAAAGGGGCGTAATCACCTGATTCCTTGTTATTGTCCATACAGTGCAGTGCACTCAGCTCATTGAGTATTAGATAGAGAATACAAATATAAAATAAACTATTCTAAACAATGAAATTATATAGAGTTGTAAATATTATAAAAATACATTTCAGCATTCTTTGTGTGTATATATTTCAGTATTAATATACATCCGCCACCACAACAATAGTAATACATTGAAACGCTTTATAGTAGATTCAATAAATTGAATTGACTACTAACCCAATACGAATTCAACACTGAACCAGTAAAAGCTTTGGAGCCCTCAGGCGTCTCAATCAACTTTACTCTTTCCTATAAATTGAATTCAGCTTAGAACACGGAATTGGTTTCATTGCTGACTATTTGTTTTCGAGATGCACACAGTTGAAAATCCAGAATGGTGTTGCACTGATATTTATTCAGCAGAACATGTTGTGATCACAGTCTCTGTATATAGGTCCATTTTCCTTAACTTTCAATAGTATGAGATTTTGATAAGCTATATAAATAAAAGTGAGGTTATATTAGAAAATTTGGCATTAGTGTTATTATAGTAGATAATATGTTATGTGTAAGTTGCAATATTGTAAGCGTTATGTTTTTAATATATCATTGTAAATTTGGGTAAGAAACAAAATCGTACTGTACATATGGGTTTTGCTTGGATTTATATGTGATATGTGTAGCATTTACTAAATAGATAATTTAAAATGTATTTATTAAATGTTGATGGAGTAACTACATGCGAGAATATTTTAGAAGTTAATTAATTATTGATGTTAAAATATACGTTAGTTGAATTGTGTAATTTCTTAAGAAAGGGTCTGCGGTTTTAGGATGATACAATTAGACAACAGGTTTTATTCTTCTGTTATATGTTTGAGTTATAAAGAAACTTTCCATATCAACCATAAAGTACGCACGGTGCAATAAGAATGGATCGATATTGTTGAACCGCTGCACAATATTTCGTCCCACAACGAAGACATCATGATGGATGTGGACGACTAATTTAACTTCACTTATTGATTGTACTCGGAATAAATAATTCAGGTAAATTTTTACAATAATTAGAATAGGACAATATTTTTTATGTTTAGACCGTGAGAATAGTGTGACGGACTAATTTTTATTGAATTTAATAGGGACTTAGTGACATTTACGACAAAACACTTAGTGTTAATGAGTGTAAACAATTGGCCGTTGTACTATTACATTTTAGGAAGCAACATAATCGGAACTCAAAATGAAAAGTATACATTCGGAATCATAAAGTATTCAAAGTATTCTCTTTCTGTAAAGTTTAAAAGTTAATTAGTTCAAAGGTTCTTTTATTAATCTCATTTCAATAAGCTTCTTTATCACGAACTAAACTTTGGATAATTTTGTCTTAAAATATTTATGAATCTAAAAGGATAATAGAGTTCTAAAATACATGCCAGAGGTGTGGTAGAAAATTAACAACACAAAGAAAATATTAGGAATCATTTTCTAGTTATTCTACCCTGATTTTACAAGGACGCATTCAGTCTGATTAGTTTAAAACGATTAGTTCCTTTTGTACCACAATGTGTTTTTGGATTGTCTTATTTAGTAGAAAATATTTGTTGTATTGCATATTCTGTCCTAATTCATTTTAGAATATTGCAATAGGATGCTAACTAACAATATTTTGGGTAAGGAGTGTTTTTGTCAAGGTGTTTATCTCAAACCACGCTTATCTCAAAGGTGTTTTTGCCTATCTCCATGGCGCGGCAGTATGTGGTCTAAATGAGGAAGAGCATAATGCAAATCTTACAAAGTTCATCACAACAGGTAGTGGTTACAGTATAAATCAGAATCTTGATAACAGTTCCTAGTAAAAGAGACTTGTAAATATTCTAGGATATATCATTAAGCCCTAACTGCCAATAGCTACCATTTCTGAATAGCCAAGGCGAGCAATCGATCGATGTGTTACCTCATTATTCAATGTTACGTGGAAAAATTTACCAAATAGTTCAATTAAAATCAGCCCCAATACCTCCGGGAGTTACTTATGAGTACTAGAAATTATGTTTAGGCAATTAAAACTATAGTGAGATCTTATTTCCATAATAAACAGCTATATAATATGAACTTCAAAGTACATCCTTTGGCAAGGATCATTTTTTTAGAATATTTGTTGGTTTGATTTCTAACAGATACAAAAATAAGTAAATAATGCGAAACACGTATATATGAAAGACATTAACGCAGTACTTTCTCACAACGTAATAAATTAATGGAAATGTAAAACAAAAAATCTAATCTACTTAATTTAAACCATTTACATAGGATTTGAAGTCAGTTTATTGCTTTACTTTCTCTACATATCATTACATACAGACATTTTTGCACCTACTCATACTATGATTTAATCAACCTCAACACTACATTGCATTAATCAGAGAATAAGCTAATTTTGTAACCACACTCCAACCATTGATACAAAATAGAATGAGCAAAAAACAGCACACAGTGAAGTCAGAGCTGCCAGAAACATGTAAAACATGACCGCCATCTTTCCCGCACTGAGCTGCTGAGGCTATAACGTGCAGATGTCGCCTCATTTACAAACAATCTGAGATTATATTTCACTTTCTCATTCCTCAAAATATTGTCAGGCTGCGTAAATATAGAATTTACACTGTTATTTCAACCATAATTACCATATACTCGTATATTGAATCAGAATTTTAAAAATAATTACTTTTTCCATTAGTCAACTAAGCTTTCTAAACCTCTTTTGTTACGGTATATGTATGTAATGCAGAGTAAAAATTATTGCACAATCGATTTCCTCAATTTGGCTTAAGGTCTCATGTTATTTGCTATCAATCGTAACTTTTAAACAATATATCACAATTCTATTTATATAAGCTGCCGGTTTTTCTTGAGTACCAACTCGGGAATAAAGTTTTAGCTTCCTTGGCTTGGAATTTAATCATCTTGTAAATGAATTCTCATAAATAGGTATTACTCTAAAACCAATTAAACTAATTTAGCTACAGTGAATATATCTAAATGTAGTTTTTAAGCGTTATTATTGTTTACATAGTAACACTTAAAAATTAAAAATGTGGTTTCGGTAATAGTCACTTATAGACTTAAACCCTATGCGAAACTTATTAATATTAATACTGCTAAGCATTTACAGAGCCTTACATCTTCATTTATTTACAAATATCTGGTTGTTTGTAAATTGTACCTATTATATTGTGTATTCTGGCCAAGCCAAACTCTAAAGCTTGATTAATGGTTCTTAGAGGAAAAAGGACATAGTAATCAATTCTTGAACATATCGCGGTACGAGTTATATTATTCTGTCGCTGAGTTCAACAAGAGGTAATGCTATCTAAAGTTTTGTAAAATCATACATTTTATTATCTGTGGTCGCTGAGTACAAGAGGTAATGCTATCTCAAGTTTTGTAAAATTTTTATTATGACATACCAAGTCTAGATATACAGTGTCAAACACTTTTTGAAAATGGTGCTCCATTTTCTCGCACATTAGCATTTCCATCCATTATACCTGTCCGAATTAGATTTTCTTTTTTCTTGCTTTGTGTTTTGAAAGTGACTAGAAAATGTTCGTACTTCTAGAGGTCTATTATATTCCGCATACACATAGCACATTCTACAGACATAATCAAGCCAAAATTTTCCAAAGTTATCGTTTCATAACAGGTAAAATAACATTATTTATCTATATTTAAAACGTATTTTATTCATAAAATACATGTGTATACATGACTGAAATTACAGTCAGGTCGCCCTGTATAAGCAGCAAAAATAACATTTTGCTGGATTACCAACTGGTATGAATCTCCAAAGCAAATAGCTTATAATAAAACCGATTCCATGTTCAAAGCTGAATTCAATTTATAGGAAAGAGTAAAGTTGATTGTGACGCCTGAGGGCTCCAAAGCTTTTACTGGCTCAGTGTTCAAGTCATATTGAGTTAGTAGTCACTTTCAGTTTACCGACTCTACAGTAAAATATTACCGAGTTCAGTATTACATGAGCATTCATTACATATTAAAATATATGCGTACAGTTTTTTATGTAAAGTCAACTTATCATAATGTGCTTTGTTTAAGTGAGAAAAACAGATTGTTTAATATTCAGTTTTTATTAGATCTTTCATCAATCATAAAATACAAAAACTAATGTGGACATGGTTGAAAGTTTGTTTTCTTTTCATTACTTATATGCTTTAAGTTGTTAATTCTAATTTATTTAGGACCTTAAATACTACAATATAATAATTAAAAAGGAAATTATGGACAATATGAAATGACTAACAGATAGTCGCGGCTTTCTCACGCAAATTCGTAGCCTGTGGACGTTGTTTGTTGTGGTGTTGGATACTTCTAGTTCAAGTTAATTATATTTCCGACGCCAATATTGAGTTTACTTTCTTGACATTATCAAGAAAATATGTACATTTATGACCATTGTAATCTAAACGGACTGTACTTACGAATTCTACATTTACATTAAAAGTGTATCTTGTTTATTACTTAATGAGCTGCTTAGCACATCAAATTACTTAACAATCGCATAGTAATTGGTCTTATACATTTTATAAACTGTATAAATTATGTCCTATATTGAAATATTTAGGAAAATTGACTTCAATAGAAACTTAAGTTTTCAAGTACATTGGTTAAATAAAAACGTTTAATTTAAATTTACAACTACAAGGGAATTTACAAACAAATTAAGCTTACAAACAATTGAAGGAATAAACCTCTCTGAAATCATCTACACTTTCAATTCCTGTAAAATAATGACTTTGAGGAAATTGAAAAAGTTCTACAGTTAGCAGCAGTGAGAGATGGCTATGTACTTCCGCTGTTTACAAGAAAATTGCTCTATATCCTCAAAGGAACTGCTGTGTGAACGGTTTTGTTTTTATGTCAAATGGTATAACAATAATAGTCTCAACACAAAAATACGTCGTAACCACATTAACCTAATTCTTATCACAAATAATAACAATAATTAATAATAAATTTTAAATATGTAACAAAAATTCTTAAAATTCACTTAATATAGCTAATGGACTGCGTTAATAGATAACGTCTAAAATATGATTACTTAAGCTTATATAATTCATATCGGTATTTTATATTTATACAGTTTTTTATATTATATACATACATATATAAATATATATATAATATATATATATATATTATCATATTATACAACTAAAGACCTAATGTGACTTCATCAAAAGTGGTTCCTAATGCAGGATCGGCAGGAAACTTGGCCGTTGGTCTCGATCTGTTCCCAAAAGTTACAAAAATATATCACTGTTTTTCCACCCTAACTCTCCCTCCCTGCACTTAACCCGTAAACATGTGGTTTAAAATATGAAATTTATCGAGCACCATTCTGTTTATTTTCATATGAGCAAATGTTTTAAATGTTTAATCCATATTTCAAGACAATACCGAACTAATATTTGCGAGAGTGTTAAGTTCACGCGAGTGATACCGCGGTTTTCCTCTAGTTCTCGCTGGTTATTTAAATCTCCAAAATAACACTTCCGCATCTATAAAGGTTGCTTGTAGCACCCTAACAGTAATTTAAAAATATGTAATGGTAAATAATATTCGGAATGCCCTAAAAAAAATAGTCTAGAATTAAAAGTATGTCAGATTAGACCAAGGAATTTTACAAACCTTTCCTACTCAGCAGCTCAAACGTAGGACAAACATATGTACAAAATTCCATGTAAATCTGTTCTGTAGTTCCGGAGATTTCATGATGAGTCAGTCTGTGGTACTCTGCTTATATTAATAACTCTTGAAATATAAAACTATTTAAATAATGTTTAAACAATTATTACGGGTATTACAAATATTTATTCTTATCATCTGCATCTTCTTAACTTATCTATTAGATTCAGTAACGTATCTGAAGCATGTGTAGACTTGTTTTGTGAGCTACTGTAAAACTACTCTTTGAAACTCTCTAAATATATACAGTAACTCTACAGTTGTTAGTACTAATCTAGGTTCAAACAAACTCCTGGAATTGATATGCTTACGTTATCCCCATTTATTATAACTAAACATTACACAAATTTGTGTTGAACGAGTATTATACATTTGAAACTTATTCCTTGGTTTGATTTTATACTTGTTTAAGGAAAGTCCTATCCCCTTTTAAGTATTATTCTGTTCGTCATTATGGGCCACTGACCTGCACGAGGATCTTATCAAACAGAATAAAGGGGAGTGTCAATACAGTACAAGGTCGATGATACTAATAAAAAGTGCTTCGGTCACAGACAGGATTTGAACCGCTATCTCTAATTCCGACCCAAAGCCAGCGTCTTAGCCCGCTCAGCCATCGGCACTCCTAAGTGCATATTTATGTAAATAAATCTTATAGTAAGCAAACTATGGATAAATATATGAGTACTAGTCTAAACATTTTATTTTCGAACTCGTGCTGGTAGTTTGCGTCCTTCAGCTGCAGGCAGGTGTTATAACTCATATTAATTAGATTTTTACACCTTTAGGTTTGTTTCGATTTATATTTATATATATATACGAATTTTATACAAAAATACACACAAGCAAACCATAATGACTTTAATAAATAATGATTTAATTATTTAAATCGGTTTTTATTCTTATAAATATATACACATTTTCAAAATAGTCATTGGGGATTGTCTATTAATGAAATAAATTTGTAATTCTTTACCATTGAGAAATATTCTTTTATATAATATACTACCACATCTCTTTAGTCAACAAACTTCAGATTTACCGATTATCTGAAAGTGTAAAGTATAAAAACAATTAAATTCCATTATTAGATGTAAACCTGCAGTTTATACCCAAATAAATAAAACGTATGTAATATATCTTTACAGTAAATGTGATTTCAAATTCAACTTCCAAATTTTCATGGTGTGCATTTCATGTAAATGACCTATACGTCTTAACAGCCACGATATGTTGTTAGGATTACTAACTGTAATATCCATGATTTATATATTCGTACTTTTATAAATACATTTTATGATATTAAGAAATAATGTAGTCAAATTCATTTGTATCTAATAAGTGGTTTTAGTATGTATCAATACCTATTTGTTGACAAAATTTTGCATTAAAGATTATATTATTGTGCTCAAAGAAACTCTAGATTTATATGGTGTCAAAATTAAATTAGTCGCAGTTTTACTTTTAAAAATGTTTTATAGAAATATTCCATAAGCTGAGATAAAATGTGTAGATCGTATAGCCTTTTAAATTGTTTCAAATAGATTTCAACGTACTGTTCCTTAACCTTTAATTTCAACTAAGCTTTAGAAAATGTACCACCGTCTTGGTATTTTTTGCGTATTTAACCTTACGCGTATTTTATTCCTGAATAAGAGGAACGACAACAGTTTTAGTAAAACAAAGATTAATTTCTGGTACAATTTAATGATGGAAAATGTTTTATAGTGAATGTGCATGTACTAATTTTCTATGCAACCCATGCTTTACATGTCACCCTTTGTACAAGAACATTTTGGAAGACGGAAGGACAAGGTACTGTTAGTTCTAAATAAATCGTAAACTCAATGTTTCACAAAATAAGTTAAAGAACGATGTCAGAGTAAATAACTAAGCTAAAGGGCTTACAGAGATCAGATATTTCAAACATTTTATACGCCAACAAACTAAGGATATTGAAAAACTTTTGCTATTACTAGTCAACGGAAGTTGTAGAGAATCTTCAATATATTTACTCGATCATGTTTTAACGTCTAAAGTTTTTTTGTACTCAAAACAGTGATGGCCAAGTAATAAACAGTTTCCAAATAAAGGATAATTTAATGTTTGAAACTCTTAATGTTCAAATAATTTTCTTCGAGCATATACGATTTATCGCCTTATGGGAAAAATGTAAAAAATCAAACTTGTTATCTCCTAAGTCCAGAATCTCCTATGTTAGTTTTTATTAACAGTCAAACACTTTTTAAATACAATTGCGTCATTTTAAAACACTTGCGTTTAATATTGTTCCAAATAAATAATAATAAATATCCAATATATTTTGTGTACAATACATGACCCAACATTCTGATTTAATTTTGTTATATTTAAATGTGTCAATCCATGAATTTCACAGTAATATCGTACTTTATATTTGTTGTGCATGTATGAATGTGAAGAGTGTATCTAAATTAATAAACCAAATACGGCAAGATAGTGTGTGTCTCTTCGTTTGCTCCAGGCATATATATATATATATATATATATATAATTCATAACTAAATTAACTGCTCCATTGGTATCTTTACCCAATGGTCTGGAATGCTACATCAGACCTTAACGAAATCAAAGGAAGAAAAGTCTTGTGTTGTTCAATAAAAATTAAAGGTTACTTTAATAACGTCATAATAGTATCAACCTTTAAAGCAAAAGTATCATGTCAATAAAAACCATTGTTTTTATTGACATTTCATTACTTACCTAATCAGTATTTTTAAATTGGAGACAATCTTAAATTTATTAAATTAAAATGTACGAAATAAAGGTTTTAAATACAACTATAAACTTTAAACTGTATGACATTTGTAGTTTATATTGAATTAGTTCAGAAACGTATTTACATTTCGTATCCGTAACAAAAAATAATAAATATTGTTGTCAAACCATTTTTTATTTGTACAGGTCAAGATCTGAACATAATGTAACGTATTGTAAACGCAGCTCAAATTATTTGTTCAGTTTACTCGCCATAAAATGTACAGTATTAACAACTATCAGTAAAGTTAATACTTCACACTCGTTACAAATAACTTCGTTAAAAACCTTCTTACGAAATAAGTAATGTTTCGTATATGACAACCCTGCACACTAAAACCGTAAAGTTTCTGGAAGCTTCCGTTCTCTACATCAAATCAAATCAGATTTTTATTGCCGGAACATTATACAACGCATGGCAAATGTCAAATTTTTACTTTTTAGTTGCTAAAATTTTTGTCAAACACACCACATGAAATCTCATTCAAACATACAATTTTGCAAACGTACATACATCCATTCATTCACCAATATTCCCAATTCCAGCGACGAATTTGGTCAGTCTTTTTAATTGGTGGTCTCCCAATCATAAGCATAAAACTCGTCAACATTATAAAATGTAGGCAAATTTTCTTTATTTTCATAAATTTTACTCAGTTTACGAAAAATTCAAAAATATTGTTATTTAAAGAGTGTCAAAAGTTACAATCTATTTCTCTGAAACGTTTCTCTCAAAACTTAAAATAAGGTTTAAAATAATAATACCCAACAGCCAGTTATGTTAAGTTTATAAATGCGAATAGTGAGTATAGATGTTGAACCATTTTGAGGTTAAATTGTATACGGAATTCTGAACACAAATATTCTAGAATGACATGCTGACGAATCAAAAACAAACAAAACAAAACAACAACAACAAAAAATATATATAGGACTTCATCGTATTATTTTGATAGTGTACAGTCAGTACAGTGCTATGGACACCGATATCCGTCCCAATGGCCTTTAATGATTCTAGTAGTAAATTCTGAAATTTTAGGAGCAACTCAACTCAACACAATGTAGTTTTGCATTCTTGCTTTGTATTTTGAGTACTTATAGAAACAGTGTTCCAAAGTCAGTAATTCAACCACGACTTAACTTGCACTTCAAACTTAGATATCAAATATTGAAATTGAGTGTATCGTCCAGTTAAGATCACTAATATCAGGAGAATTTGGTTTGCATATCAAGAAGATCATATCTGTGCTGTTCATATGTGGGTTCATTTTGACCCTTTAATGAGTACTTTTTTATTCATTTTCCCACATAAAAGAAATATTTTCCACTTACAAATGGTATTTTCCATAATTTAAATAATTATTTGTTTTCCTTTCATGACTGTTTACACTATATTACCTCTGATAAAGTGACTGCGAGCAATTATCACTTTATTAGAGGTTTTTTTTTCAACCATCCATGTTTAGTAAATTGCCTGACACAAACGGCACGAAACAGTAGTACTCGGATTATACATCAGAGAATTTCCTCTCGCAGCGATATCAATTACAAGATTAAAAGAAACTTTGTTACTGCATCAGTCACTTTATCCAACTAATAAATGAACGACGATAATAAATGAACGATACCAATGGTTTTTATTTTAGCTAATTAAGAAATGATAAAAAAGAGGATAAACTACGATGGTTAGTATTTCTCCTATAACTCTCCATTGACTAATCCAACTAGGAGCTCCAAGTAATGCCACTATTAAAATAGAAACCACGATATTTCGGTTCGGTGGTGAGATTCAGTGCAGTTTTGATAGTTGTAATAACTTTTTCCAAAGACTTTCATTGAATTCAGTAATTCTTGGATATGTTTGAGAACATTTAGCCCTGAACAGAATATGATCTTTTATATGATCCCTAATATGATCTTTTGTAGGACATTTTTGAAGTGATGAAGCAGAAATGGGATGTGGAGAGTAAATAACAAATTCTATAGTTTTAACCCAGAATGTTTAATGCAATCTTGCCTGTTGATAAGAAATCCCTATGGTACACCTGTCTGATATAAGATAATCCGCATCTGGCCCAGCAGTACAGGAGTGGTTAAGAGGATATCACCAGCGCCTATTTCTTACTACATTGAGGACGAGCAAGCGTACAGGGAGACCAAGAGAACTATACCAGTATAATAAAATAGACCAATTATATTAAAATACACCAGTTAAATAAAACAGTTAAAATTTATTCAACACGCCGATATAATAATTTACTTATCCCAAACTAAAACCTCGATTCTACCCATGGTGCAGCATTGTTACGTATTCATTTTCACAAGTCACCGACATGTATCTGACCGTAAACGTTTTAACTCTCTTGACCGTCCTGGTCGACAAATACGCTGGTACCAGATTAGTACGGTAGGGCCCCAGTAGTCCAGTAGTAAAGCCGGGCCCTAATTACCACTCTTTATAACGTTGAACCGGACATCGGCCAAATTATTATAACCCCTCACAGCCCTCCTACTGGACTAGCACGATCAAGTCCATACACCATAATACATACTAACCTAGGATGTGTGATAATAATACAATAATTACGCTGGGCCTATTCACAATTACAGCACTCCCACTGGACTAGCAAGATCAAGTCCATACACCATAATACATACTAATCTAGGATGTGTGATAATAATACAATACTTACGCTGGGCCTATTCATAATTACAGCACTCCCACTGGACTAGCAAGATCAAGTCCATACACTATAATACATACTAACCTAGGATGTGTGATAATAATACAATACTTACACTGGGCCTATTCATAATTACAGCACTCCTACTGGACTAGCAAGATCAAGTCCATACACCATAATACATATTAACCTAGGATGTGTGATAATAATACAATACTTACGCTGGGCCTATTCACAATTACAGCACTCCTACTGGACTAGCAAGATCAAGTCCATACACCATAATACATATTAACCTAGGATGTGTGATAATAATACAATACTTACGCTGGGCCTATTCACAATTACAGCACTCCTACTGGACTAGCAAGATCAAGTCCATACACCATAATACATATTAACCTAGGATGTGTGATAATAATACAATACTTACGCTGGGCCTATTCATAATTACAGCACTCCCACTGGACTAGCACGATCAAGTCTATACACCATAATACATACTAACCTAGGATGTTGTGATAATAATACAATACTTACGCTGGGCCTAGTCATAATTACAGCACTCCTACTGGACTAGCACGATCAGGTCCTATACACCATAATACACATTAACCTAGGATGTGTGATAATAATACAATACTTACGCTGAGCCTATTCATAATTACAGCACTCCTACTGGACTAGCACGGTCAGGTCCTATACACCATAATACATATTAACCTAGGATGTGTGATAATAATACAATACTTACGCTGAGCCTATTCATAATTACAGCACTCCTACTGGACTAGCACGGTCAGGTCCTATACACCATAATACATATTAACCTAGGATGTGTGATAATATTACAGAATTTGCGTTGGGCTCATTCATAATTACCTCTGTTTATAAAGTTGTACAGGACTTCGGGGAAATTATTATCACCCCTATAGTGCTGTTACCGGACTGGCATGGTCGGGTCTCGGAGTTTAATAACTGCGCCTAGCCCAGGCTAATTGTTTTATTTCTTGTTTTCGATATAATGCAGCCCATTGTTATATTCATAACCAGGTTCTGTTTATCACAGGGTGAAATATTTAGTTCCATACGTAATCAACAAAACATGATTAAAATTCATTTTCTGTTCACATTTTAAGTGTGGTAAACTCAATGTGTATTTGTAGCATTTTCTCTGAAGATAACCAGATTGAAATCATCATTTCTGTAACCAAGTCTAAAGTAATAGTACTACTTACATTGGAGTAATTAGGTGCAGCAATAGAAAGCAAAGTAAACTTGTTTAGTTAATTTATTGTGAATAATTTTAATCTACTTATTGCTGTGCATTTGTATTAAGACACATTTTACGTATTTGTTTAAAATTTCATTTTTTCTTAATGGCAACAATTATTAACGATTATTTATGAATGTTTGCATGTATTTTCAAAAACTAAACTAAAAAAACTCTAAGTCCTTTGTTATAATCGATCGGACCAAAAAGGGCGGAACACCATGTATGAAACGGTTTTCTATACAATTTAAGGCGTCATAGGGTATAATATATTTGACCGGAAATGGAACCACCCTAAGGAAATAAAGTAACTAGATTTCAATAGCTTGTAATCAGATTTGGATCCAAAAACGTGGATCCCCTAAAATTAAGAAGAATAAGAAGGGCGGTGTTATTGTAGGCTTTAAAACTATTTAATAAACAAAAGTCTTAGACGCTCATGTGTAGCTTAGTTAAAATTAGCATAGATCCAAAACGTGACTTCTGTGCCCTTTCATCCAAGCCCAAATAAATATGTTTATCCGTTATAATTCAACACATACGAGTACGTAGGTAAGCAATGAGTTTAACAAAACTGAAAATGCACTTCTTTGGAATAAAAGTTTCAACCAAAAAGAAAATATTTGGATGTAAGAGAACAGGCCTACATTTTCAGCAATAGTTGATATCCTCGAGATCAATGGTGCTTAACGAGGTTTTTTTGTCTATGTCTTGTTATAATACATATTATAGTAAGTTATCATCGAGAACAATCATTTTGCGCAAATGAACTTTTTATAAAGAGCTGCATATTTTAACTACCTTACGAATCTTAAAAATGGTTAAGTTTCAAGAAAATTGAGAAAAATATGAATGGAATAGACACTTTGTATGGAAATTACTTAAATAAAAATTATTTTTTGGGCATGATTGAAATTGTATAAATATATAGTTATTAAAGTACTATATTTTATGGAATACACAGGAATGTGGTGAGTCGCTTTTATTTGAATATTTTTGAATGAATCGACAGTAATTAAAGTGGGTAGAAATATGTTTTTGTGGGTAAAATGTTTATCCAGGGTTATTTTGAGTACTTTTATAACAAATAGAGCGAAGTTCAAGCGTCTTAACACAATTATACATAACTCGTATGAACAGGAAGGCAATAACCCTTCAGAAATTGAAAGTCTGTATTTCTGGATGCTATAATCTTACTTTCTCCAAATACTTCTACATTAAAATCGTAGAGTCTGGAAAATCAAAACCTCTGTTCTTAAGCAGTTAATCCCTGAAAACTCCTTGCATGTGAAAAATTCTAATTTATAGAATATCCAGGATTTTGGATACTATTGGCATCTGGAAACAGCGATTCTATAAATGGTATTCCCTATCAGCAGTCAGCAACAGAAAGTTTTTCCCCATTAAAAGCGTTTGACCTCTGCATGGTTCTGACCTCTGAAGTCTCTAGAAATTTTCAGAATAGAGCTCGTAGCCTCTGAGAGTTTTAAGCCACTGGTGATTCTTGAACGGATAGCCTTGGTGTCTGGTAGCTTTCTCTATGCAGTATTTGAACCACTGGCATCCGGCAGATTTCTACCTCGAAATAATGATCCCACACTCCAAGAGGTTGTGGTCTCTGCTAGAGTTAATGCTACTGAATTTGTGTGTTGTAATAATATGTACCTAACTTTTAGAAATATTTTTAGTTGATCATAAATAACATGTTTTCTGTTGCTTTGCTGTGATCGTCAAAAGCGAACAGAAACACTAACGGCTAGAGTAAGAATATTTGATTGCTCTAAACCTCCCCAGTTAGTACATTGTAGAACTGTTTACTCCACAATTACATTATATTTTATTATTTTATTTATGTATGTGGCTATAGCCTACTGTGATTTATACTTATATTTTCATTGCATATGTTAATACACATTTGTAGACTGGGTTTTTATTGTGATGATCACATTGTACTGAAATATTTTAATGTTTGAAATATACGAAACAAAAGAAAATGTAAGCTGTAAGTGTAGTAAGCTCTACGGTACTCAAGACATGTGCGGCAGTTATCAGCAGACGCCGTTTATGTTATGGATAGTCGCAATACATAACAAACGAAATAAACACAAAAACCATTTGCACTTACTCTCACGATTCATGAAAGTAATGTCCATGTTGGGAGTATACTAATCATAAAAAGTATTGTTGGTTTTTATTATTATATCTTACGTATGGTTTATTATTTCATTTACTACATTATATATTTTTATAAATCTCGTAAGATTTCTTTATTTTTTGTCTGCACAATTAAGAGTGGCTGACTTATCATATCATATCTCGTTCAGTAATTCGTATAAATATTTTTATCTCACGTTCGTTCACTTATAACCACCTGGGACGTCTTTGTTTACATATGATAATGATTTATTCCCCATGAAAAAGTCACCAATATGAAAATAGAAACTTGGAAGAAAGAGGTCAGTTATATTCGTATAATTTGATTATAATTCACTCAGTGAATCATTTTCGTATTTTAATAGAATATTCAATCAAAAGAAACAATTTTAAATATGTATATTTGTATACATGTTTAAGTTCAAAAAAGAAATACGTGAAATGTTTGGTTGTATAAAATATAACTGGCCAATACAAAAACTTATCCGGTCATTTGCTTTTTATTTAATTTTACGCTAATACTTTTTGTGTCAGGGAGTGGCAAAATATTAAAAAATTAAAACAAACTGTATTCACTCTTCTCTAAGCAAATACTTTAAGAAACATATACAGAAAACTGTTATTTAATATAAGAGGCATGCAGTGCCAAATCGTGTAAATTTATACATTGTATCTGTCACACGTTTTTAAATAGGTTAAGTAACAAGTAATAGGTAAATCAATTAAGTAATTGTAAAATGATTCCAACCTTGTATAAATAAATTCACGTTTTTCACTCAAACATACAAAGATTTTATTTTTCATAATTATTATGATTATCACAATGGGGTGTGCACTTGGAAGGTTCGCTGTTCCTGATTTATGAAATATGCAACGAAGTTAATTGAAGCTACTTTGAAGTAAAATATAACTTTGCACAAGTGAAGAGATTGTAGAGAGCACTTGAAACTTTAACCATCACCGACACTCGCTTTTAACTGCTGACACTGGTAACTGCTACACTTTGTTATCAAGTGCTCTCAGAGTCAACAAAGCTGTCCAATTGTGTCAGAGTCCAATTCTGATCAGATAGTGATATAGTGTCGAGAGGTCGTCAACCTATCATCACTATTCAGCTATCAGTTACCCTGTATATAATCTGGCATTATTGTCCCTTTCCCCATGAATACAGTTAAGTCCTAGCCAAGTCGCTATCTTCCACCGGATCCATTTTTAAAGAATTACAACAAATATTTTACCAATAAAAAAGAAAGTTATTCTATTCCTTGCTTTTTCAATTTTCTCTCTCCAATTACTTCCTAAACAATAAGTGTTATATAAATTGTATATTCTACGAAATGTATAGAAATACAATCAAACTTGGATAATTCCAATATTTTAATCTTATTTTTTTATTAGAATGAATTTTTATCCCGGTCTCAAGACATTAGTTGAACTGGGTATGCGTTCACAACACCACGTGTCAGGGCAATATTATAAGATTATATGAGCTATATTCTTCATTTTTAAGACGTCCTCCACTTCTTCAGTAGAAAAAGGAGAATTAGTATCAGCCTAAAAATGATAGGCTTCAAGGTCACTAAGCAAAATTCCATGGTTGGTTATGTACCATCATAAATTCATCATTTGACTGGTCTTCCTGATAACACTATTTCCAATTACTAAAACCGTGTTAATACAATTACAAAGGGTCAAAATCACATTACATATTTTCTGTCCTCGCGTTTGCACCTATTGAACTTTAAACCTTAATTTTTTATCTCATTCCTATCTATTATCCTGTACATCATTATTAAATCAATTAAATTTGTGTTTCCTTTTCCTAAGACCCTAGGTCTTGAATGGAAAGCTATTTTTAATTGGTACAGTGCTGATACATATAGATTGTTCTTTTAATGATTCAATGTTAACTACTGAGTTACTACGTAGTCAGATACTCAGTAAGTTCATTAAGTACAACCGCTCCTTTACATCCATCAATATATTCAATTTGCGTCAATGGTGTTAAGTTTTTCAATTTCTTTATTGTCCGACAAATCTTAATAGTCCGAGGCTTCGTAGGAACCTTCATTTATTTGACAAATTATTAAAAACTACATAGAATTTAATTGTCCGTTTTCAAACTTGGTTCAAAAATTAATCATTGAGTGTTATTTATAAAACAGTCTTAGACTTGTAAGGGGAAAATTATGACTAGGTGCTGTAGATTGCCTACATGTATGACGCTAAGGCATTTATAATTTTTAATCTGATTAATTTTTTATGGTTTTCGTGTAATTTCATTGTTCACGAAATATAATTCAAATAAAAATAAAACTTCCTAAAATTATTTAACTCAAAATCTATTTAATTACATTAAAAATTAAAAAAAGTGTTTTAATTAAGTGTGTGTGTGTGTGTGTGTTATAATAAAGTGTGTAGTAATTATAATTTAGCTTATTCCTCATTTAAAAACAAAATAGGTATAATGTGTATTGAAAAAAACACATTCCCTTAAAAGTGAATGCTGAAAACTCAGCGAGCTTGTATAATAAGGCTTGAAGATAAATGTGCTGAATAAAGCACAGATTTCCATGTCAGAGAAAAAAAACCAGTTTTTCATTATTACCTTTTGTGATTTAATGCTTTGACCTCTTACTGACTAATTTTCCTTTAATACGGTGTATAAATTAAATACTTATTTGTAGCATATTTCACAAATATTACATTAAAAACGGATTGTAAACGATTTTATTATTATTTGGTAAAGTTGGTCAGAAAACCTGAACAATATATATATATATATATATATATATATATATATATATATATATATATATATATAAGATAAGTTGCCATCTTATTTTTAATAAGGAACTTTTGCACTTCTTTTGCACAACTCACATCACAATCTGGGACTGACATCCAATACTGTGACGTCACAGAACGGCTCTCTAGAGGCGCATATTCTCCTTATCTCTCTTACATTACTTGTGTCACTAGATTTCGTTACTTTCACTGACTTAATGGCGGGATGTATAAAGGAACCTAAATACTATACTAAATTACTAAATACAACATAATACTTCTATTCTACTTCATTCTATTTGTTCACGATAGCAATATGGTACAGCTTTTATAGAACTTTGTCATAAACAACTGTATTTTAACTAGTGTCATAATATGAACTTTTGCCTATATCATACTTAAAAATTTTAAAACATGACAAAAAATTAGAGCACAATGATTCTGCATACAATACCATAATAAGTTGTACAAGTATTTAAATGCTGTCTGTAACAAAAAATACTATATAATCCAGTAAATTCCTATGCTCCGTGGTGGGTGACAGAATATATTTTCTAAAAAGGTAGAAATACAAAAACATCTATTTAAATATATTTTTGATTTTTTATCTATAGTTATTATTTCTAAAAAATTTAGTGGTGTTAATCATATGATAAATTATTTACTGCAATTTCATGTTGAAAACATGGATTAATAATAATTAAAACACAACATTAATAATTTCCAATTTTAATATGTTAAACTTAAATACACAATACAAAATCCTGGATAAAGATAAGTTTAAATTTATCTTACTATAAAGGATTGTACAAAGCAAATACAGGAAATCAGGTATTGAGATTAATGTAGTATTGAAAAGTGTTTTAAGAATTCTATACATATTACACGAGTGGTCTGCCCCACCTTGTGCACATATTTATGTTAATCTGTTATTTTTAGCTTCTAACTTAAATGCTTAGTAGTAGGAATTTGAACTTTTTAGTTTTATTTGGATATTAACTTAATATTTCTGTTTCAGTTGCATATACTGCATCGACTTACATATATGATCCAGTATAGCTTCGTATTACCTTAGAGATGCACACTAAGCAATTAATATGGGCTACAATTTCATTTCTCCGCTCCTGTGATCTCAAATTTTGCAATATTTACTATTGCTAACTACAAAAACTGCTCATCTAAAATGGTGGAATTTTTCTAATACTCGTAGACTGTGGTGTACCTAAGGTACTCACAAAGAAACGGCTTCGCTTTCCACTCTCTTCGGCTTTAACCCACTGCTTCACAATTCACATTGAAAAGGGGAGGTTGTTTCACAGATGTAAATATATTTCAGTGGATTTCTCTTATCACAGAAATGATCACGGTGCTATTTAAAATGTCTATAGGTTCAATCGCATCACCGATTCTCGATGTTTGAGCTGAATTAATAAGGTTTAAGTAACTGAATTACCTTCTTTATCTAAAAGAAATATGTAAATATGTAGATTAACCGATATATTGAAATTTAAACTTACACAAAATAATACCTGGAAGTGAAACTTCTCAAAATAATAATACAAGAGAGAAGTACGCCACACCACGTTTCACACATACGTTATAGAGGTTCACACAAATTTAATATTTATAGCTCATGTCAATCTTGAGATGTTCTGCAAACAGGTAGCAGACAGATAATCACACACAAAATAAATTTTGACTCAAAAATTACGTACCCTTTTTTGAACACAATAAATTTAATGCAAAATTTAAAGTTTTCATGAAAATATGTATCTTGGCATATCATGCTAAATGTTGAATTACATTTTGGTTAGTTAAATTATAGTACGGTTTCATATCAGTATGTAAAAAATAAAACTAAACAATATTAAAAACGTGTTGTTTTGGGATATTTAGCGTACATGTGTTAATATCTCACACGTTTAAATGTCTTATGGGTGGATTGAGTTAGTTTACAAATTTTATGGTTACCCATAAAACAAATTTTAAATGTTCCGCTAACGTTTAACCAAAATTCCATTATGCACCATCAACGAACTCCGAGTCAAATAAAAATGCACAATTTCAAGTTTACAGGTCAGTTTAACTTCGAGATATCACGTGGACAAACAGGCAGAAAGTCATTTTTCTATCCCCAGTAGTAACAAGCTTCGCTAAAGTTCAGCCAACAATCTATTTTGTCATATACGAGATAAAATACTTTTCCCTCGTGAAATTCAAACATATTTTAAGATTGAAAATATTAAAGCCGGAGAGGGAAAGTTTGTTTAAATTACTTTATTATTCTCGTAACCAGCGGCTTTATTACATTTTGTGAGGAGGATCAGTTATTTAATTTGTTTGTAGCAACAAAATTACTTCGGCAATTTGTAGCGAAAAGTTAGTTTTCCTGGTTTGAAATTCTATTTGAAATGTTATACATTTTAGAGAACAATAGATTTTTCTTAATGTTTATGAACATGTTCGCAAATACTTACTGATCCACAATATTTACTTAGCACCCTTTAAGCCAAGAAGATAAAGGGAAGAAGATAAGCCGAAGTTAGACACAGTTTTCATCAACTAAGCTAAAACTGAAGTACTGGTCTGAACAGAAATCATTATGCCAATTTTATAGAATATTTTTAAATTGGTGTTTTTAGAGAAAAGAGGGCGGAGTTATAAAGGGGAATCTATGAGTTACACGTCTTTATTTCGGCCAAGCTAACAAACAAGATGGCATGATATTGTATAATATCAATTTTAACAATATCTACAAAATTTTTATTGAAAGTAGAATATGAAAGTATGTAGTAATATACATAAAGTATATAATATCCAGTTTCTATTGCCGCCAGCAAAAAAGCCGTAGTTGCTCTAATAACACTTATTAAGAACGTACTTTATTCCATTATTTTCATTAAGACTTTATTTAAATTATTTAGAGAGTTGTTTCTATCCATTCTTAACTAAAATTTTTATTTTTGTCGCTCACCCATCTTCCGCAAAAAAGGAAAATGTATAGTTATTGTTCGTCTTTTTTTATGAGTTTGCTAAGTTTTTAATAAGGCATCTTATCAGAACTAGTTAAACTAGACTATTTTTAATGAAACGAAAGTTAATTGACCTGAATTTTGTTCTAGTTAAATCAGTTTTTCCTACCATATGCACCTTTCACAGGAAAAATACTTTGATTTATAAGCACATTGTTAACTTCAATTAAGTTAAATGGCATTAGAGTATGCTTCACAAAAGCGTGTATGAATAATTATAATGTTGGCAAATGTATTGATTGTTCATAAAATAGACACCCGTAATTTATGGAGCGACTTTTAAATGATTCTTTATAACTAATTTTATATGACGTGTTAGTCAAACAATAAAAATGCAATAAGAAGCGGGAAATACGGGAAAGGGAGTAAATATTGGAAATGTAATTTTCTCGTTCCCTTTCTCGTAGGAATTTTAGATTATGTAACGTTATATTCTAACACCATTATTTTCTTATTCCTACAACTGATACTAGGCCTGTACTTTACTATGAGATGTAAAATGTAAAGTACAGGCATTTATATGTAACCAAAATTATGAAAGATAACAAATTAGAATATAATTAAAGTATAATGTAAGAGTTCTAGTACCGTAATTTAATAATTGTTCACTAGTACCTGTAAGTAAATAAACAGTAAGTGCATACAGCAGAATCAAATGAGACAGTCCTTACAATTCGATACGTACAAGAAGTGTTATTTCATCTGCCTGAAAGCTGAATATCTTTATACATTTGCCTGTAAACTCTATTTCCTCATTCCCCCCCCCCCATAACAACATAAAAACTGTACATAATTCCTAAACTATGGATTAAAGCTATTACAAAAATAAGTACTATAATGTGAGAACGAAAATAATTAATTCCTTACATGATTTCGCAAAGAACTGTACATACCCTTGTATATTAAAATCTATGCTGTGATTCTTTCTTATGAATATGGAATTTTATAAGTTATCATAATCGTTAACTGTTTACGAAGTATTTCATACCTGTAACAGTAATAAATTGATGTATTGAAAAAAATGAAATTGTTATTATTTATAACTATGTTTGAAACATTATAATACCTATTTCAACAAGTACGAGTTTTCTATTCTATTTTATTCTGAACATGATTCTTGCACTCTACAGTTTTATTACTATAGGGCTTAACGCATGGATGAATCACGAGCGAAAACTAAGAATGCAGTAATTTGTGAGAATTGGTGTTATCTTCCTTCCGATAGAAGCAAGCTAAGTCTGGAGTAGCTATGTCCAAAGTGTCCGACTTACTGCTAAGTGAAGAATACAACTTCCACACAACTATGGATATTAATTCACTAAACTAAATCGTTCAGACAGTGATGTGCATATTCCTTGTTCTTTAAACTTTTGCATATTAAAACATCGTGGTTCAGGTTCAGCCGTCGACTGTCCATACCCTTGTATATTGAAATAAATTATGTTATCCTTTGTTATAAATATTACATTTTATAACTTATAAGTATCTTATAACTTTAATAGTTTTACATTAATACTACTTGAAAACTTGAATATTTATTCATTAACTATGAGTTTACGCATTGAAACATTGTAATAGCTGTTTCAATGAACAATAAGGTATTCTACTTTATTTTATTCTAAAAATGATTCATATACACTATACTTTTATTATTAAGGATGGATGAATCATGAACGAAAATCGAAAATTCCGTAATTTGATAAATTCATCTCAGGTTCCTATCGATAGCGGCAAGCTGAGTCTGGAGCAGCTGTGTATCGAACAATTTATGCTAAGTGTAATATTAAACCTTCCCACAACTATGGATATGGAGTAACTAAACTATATTATTCAGAGTTATAATAATAAACATGCAAAAATCTTCTTTTGCTCACAGTTTAGAATCATGTTTGCATACGATATTGTAAAATCATGCTTCAGGATCAGCCGTCGACCAGCAATCTTTTTCATAGTTTACACCGCGCTTTAAAATATAATCTTATGCTAGGTCTCCCGAAAACCCTTAAATCCTGTATCCTATTTACCTACCGTTACTGTTTTCCACCTAAATTTTGTTTCGAAATGTATATGTCTGGTCCAAATAAATCCCTCTGTATGTTTTGTTTTAATAAAAAGCATGAGTCGAAAGAGGTATTTGCAAAATTATTGCTATTTTTTTTCAATTGACATTATATTGTAAAAAGTTTTTAATTTTCTTATTTAACAGAACAGATTTAGTACTTTTAATATTTAAATACCTGACGTAAATAAAATGATTTACATATATGAATTGTTGTTGATTAACCCGTAGTAGCCCAGTGTAGCCACATGGACACAGTTACACGCGAATGGTCATGGACTATATTGATCTGGGTTGTGGCGGGTTAATCTAGCTAGTATATCAATTTTTAACCCGTAGCAGCCCAGTGTAGCCACATGGACACAGTTACACGCGAAGTATTTACAATAAAAATGGTCATGGACTATATTGATCTGGGTTGTGGCGGGTTATTTCTGTCAGCATTTTGTAAACATTGGTATCTGGCTACCAAAGGCCCAAATAGGCTATTTTAATGACGACTCAGGCCATGAATGGCCCTTGTGGAAGCTAAATGTTAATAGTTTTTTATGGCTGCTTCAAATACTGACTTTTACGATAAGAAAATGAAGTAATTTTTAATTTTTGAATTACTCTGAAGACAAAGACCAACAACATCTTAGCAGTTACCAACTCAAGATTTGGCTTGCAATCTTTACTGGAAACGCAAACATTATGGCCAATATCATAGACTTAGCGATAAACTTAGGATTAGGGAAAATGTGGTGAATGACTTTATGGGAACTTCAAAGATGATGGTCAATATCATAGATATTGGTCAACTCATGATTTGGCACCAGATAGTGTTTGTCCTCAGTGAAACCCAAAAGATGAATACCAACATCGTATGAAGCCACGACTCAGAATTTCGCACCAAGTGGAAATGTCATCAAGGACATGCAATAACGTAAGCAGACATCGTCTGGTGATCTGGCAGTGATACATTTTGTTAGTCTTGTTATTGTAAATTTTACCTGTTAAGCTTCGAAATCATTGCTTTTAAATAGCATAGGTTACACATGATGTTACTCGAATTTTTTATTAATTTCAAATAATAGTTTTCCAATTCTATTGCTACTAATCTGACTAAATTGTTGAGATGAATATCAACTCACAGTTTGCTTTAGTTTTAACCCTGTCACTTCAACATGGGAAATCATAGTCAGAATATTAACATTAGGTGCAACGTAAAATTGATACTAGAAGCAGATAGTTGTTAAAGTTATTTGTAACACACAACTTCAAAGATCCCTAGACTAACAAATCCTAAAAAGAAAAAACAGAAAGAAAAATAATCTTTACTCGTTCACTATGAAAACATAAGTACAGCATTGTTGCTGTACATACACATTGCATATTTATTATGTAATAAACACTAACAAACGCCAAATATTGGATACACTTGTATGATGTGTTACCAATTTAAACTATGATACAAGAATGCTTTTACCTTTTAGTACTTTTTTTGTAATGTTTTTCCTGAGTGCTTAAAATTATTATTGGTATTTGCTATTTGATTTATATCTCTGATATTTATTTTACTTATAGTTGAATATAATTATGGGTTCTAACCATTTTTATGAATATAAATTACAAACATTTTTAACAGTACAACTTTTACGATACCTTGTATTCAGCCAACAAATACTGAACATTAGTTCAGACGTTTACCGACTATATTTTTTTTATTTTATAATATTACAATCTATACTTATACATCTTAAATATAGAGTAGGAAAGTAGTAGGAAATGTTTTTCTTAAAATATTTTTATTAAAATTTGTTTAGTATGAAAAATGCAGATTGAGTAAAATAAAATTTGACTCTATTGAGGGTTTATTTCTTTATCAGGAAGGTGATACAAGCCTACCCTTGTAGTGCTGTAATTATGTGAAGTAAATTTAAGTGAACATTTCTTTCACAATCTGGCCGACTTCCAGCTGGGTAACTGTCCACTCTACCACAACTGTCGTGATAACACTTTGTATCTTGTACTATTGTGTACACAGTAAATTATCTCTCCTTCTATTCTGTAAAACTTATTTTTCCCAAGGTTCAGCCAGGTTACATTTTGTCTAGTAGTACTGTAATCAGGTTGTCATCTGGTCATCAGTAAACGTTGGATTCATATATATATACAGTAGTACAAATTGTAATTTGCCAGCAAAAAATCTCTAAAAACAGTTGGGAAACTGATACTCAATGTAATTTGTAACTAACGTCTAAACCAAAGTGTGTGCCTTGTGTAATCTTAGTATTTGCATTTTAAAGACGATTGGATGTTTCTTTCTTTAATTAAATCTTATCGAAGCCTTGAAAGAGGTTTACATTGAACTTGCTTGATTAAAGTTCCATCAGGGAAGAAAATTTCAGCTGATAAAGTTTACTCTCTGAGGTAATACCACAAGGGAATTGACGAAGAATATGCTTTTGCTCAGTTTTAAACCGGATTTGCTGTTAGGTAATCAGATTGAAACTCCAGTTCCCCCTCTCTCCTAGACTGACATTTCTTCAGCTGAATACTTAGCAACAGTATTGTATGACAAACAACAGTGATGTATTGTATGACAAATTAAATGCAAACGCTACCTTTTGTTACAAAATATATATTAAATATCCTCGTTTATAGGTCTATTTTCATAATTAGTTCAAAAATTGCATAATACCTTATGATAATGATCATATGCAACGTGATATTTTTAAGGAATGTAATCACGTTAAAATAAGAAAGTTAGTTTTTTAATTGACTAAAATCGTTGGTTCATTCAATATTAAAGGTTTTCATTTATTTCTCAACATTTAAAAAAAGTATTTTTTTTAGATAAAGAGTCTAAGTTGTATCTGTTTGAAATATTTATGAAAACCAAAGACGGATTTTGCCCTTATCTACAAGATGACGAGAGGGTGATAAATCTGGATTGAATTTTCTTACATCCAGTAACAAAATCGGAAATGAGTGTTGATATGGTTAAACATTTGAAAGAAAACTAATATTATGTGGTGATGTCAAAGTATTGAACCTTAGTACTAATTCAACAAAGTCCCATGCCTAAGAGAGTTACACTGACAATCCTGCACCTTAAGTACTAATGGTCTTTTCTAAATACTGAAATTAATTAATCTAATATTTGCAGCTAAGAAATTAGGTCAAAACCCATCCTGAACATCGTGATTTTAGATCACAATATCCCACATCCACTGATAATTATTTATCATAATAGTTGTTGTTGTAATAGCTGGCTACTTTAGGAACATAAAAACCATTCAATAAATAACGCCCTTTATATGATAATTACCTAAAAATAATTTTTTTTTCCAAATCATGTATATCACATACAGTAGTTTTATACAATGCAATTTATTTGTAATAAATAGCTTACAAAATATAATCACTTGTATATATTTACAATTTATTAGTTTTAAATTTTGAAAACAAGATTTTCAAAGCAGTCACTATTTCAAAAATTTATTACCTAAAAGGAATCACATTTCAAAAGTGTTCTAGTAAAACTATTAAAGGATATAATAGAATAAAGTTAATAAAACGTAAATTTCATTTCAATATTGAACAATATTTTATTTTATACTCCGTGATTAAAATATTCATTCATTGTCTATGTTTTGGCAGGATTATAATAAATACACATTTTATTTTATAAAAATAGCCATAATTTACTATTAATCACGTATCTTTAAAAGAGGTTCTTCCTATTGTATGTGCTATTACTGTAAGTTCATCTAAGAAAGCATTTAAAAAATCTTTAAAAAACTTAAACAGTGTAAATGTTAACCACTTGACATGATGCAATTATATTTTCACTAACTAAACACTACATGACACTGGCGTTATTATTGAAAAACGTTAAATAAGCAAATTATGACGTTAAGTACCATTATTTCAAAAGTGTTATAACAATATTTACGTATGGTGGCTTTAACTTAAGCATTTAAACCCTTTATGAGCTCTTTTTACCAAAATTATTTGTTTGAATTTAATTAGAGGAAGGGTGAGTATAATAAAACGTGCTCATTCAAACTCTAAGATAACACCTATTTTATAAAGTGCTTGCTTTTTACCGTTAAAACGTAATTTAGAACGGTCCATACGCATTCTACATAGTTAAAGAAATAAATTACTATAAACACTTATTCATACTCGTTGCAAATATAAATTGAATATAAAATAAAGTTACATATTTTTTCAAGAATGTTTAGCGTCCATTATTATTGTATATACATTAGACATACATTTTTTATCAATAAGATATAATAGTTATTGATTTTCCTCAGTATGGAATTTTCAATTGAAAATAGCATTTTCTTTGCTTTTCCTCAACAATTAAATAAATATCAGCATTCTAATGTAGCAGCAAGTGCAAATTCTCGTACTTAATATTGGAAACAAAAAAAGTAGTGTAGTATTTTTAAGACAAACCTAACGTTTTCGAAGGTCAAATCTACAGTGATATCCTGATATATGAGAGGTAATATTATCAAAAGAGGAGATCTTATGACTCCACCATATTGAGTGAGATTTTCAGCCTACTGCTCAGGATCAATGTTTAAACATCCTTCAACGTCCTCCTTTAGAATATCAGTTTTTTTTATATACTTTTACAATGCTGATACACTTTCACAAATTCATACTCGTGTCACTTTTGGAAAAAATAAATCTGGATTGAATATGATGTTCCTTTCATCCATGGAAAGCACTTCGTTTATCTTTCATTCTAAACTTGCTAAGTTTAGGAGCCCAGTTTTAAATTTTACTCCTTACATTTTGTAATATTCACGTCATTTTTAGGTTTAACCTCGTATAACCATACGATAGGCCATATTAAATTTAGTTGTTCACTACACAACTGTGCTTGATTATACAAAAATCAAATTTGCAGAACTCGTGTCAAGTGCTCTTCATGTACCATGTGCCACGACATTTATGATCTTTTATCTAATGAGTATGTATGTGTATTTTTGTGCGTGTATTATTTTTCCATTATTTGTTATAAGCGATTAATTTTAAAAGAATGAGTATTTTTTACGAATATTTTTTTAATTAATTTAAATTTTAAATGTCTCTTCAATATAGGTTGGTATCCATTTTTTTATTGTAGAGGACACTTTTATTCATTTATTTTTGCCAGAATTCTAAAATGTGGTCCTTTAATTTCCGATTTCCAGGAAGTTTGATAATATACTAACACAACATGTACTCATCACAATACCTTCTTCCCTCAAGATAGTTTCGAAAAAAAACTGACGCCGTCTTCTTGTCTTGGGTATATGATCTATAGAGAAAGTTTATCGATTAGAACCGCATGGTCCTCACAATCAAAAAACCTTACGATATGATGTATCTGAGCATCATAAAAGGTTTCATGTAAAGATGAGCACATCGGCGTTTTTTTGTTACAAAAAACCTTTACCTATGTTCACTGTTTAAGTGAAATATTTGTATTGTATTACAAAGGCAACTCGGCGATATATGTGTGCACCTATAGCGGTCATATTTTAAGACTCTTTATTTCTGAAATAAGCTAAATTCCAATTTAAAGTAAAAAATAGAACTTAGTTTAGCTTAAAATAACACGGACAGACACACAAACATATGGAACAACAGATAGAAATGAGATGTTTCAACTCCCTCGAGTGGTAGGTTTCGCTAAGTCTCACCAAACAAACAATGCATGTGACAATGTAATAATTTATAATACGAGGTTGGACATTTTTCTGTGTCAACCAATCCTCTGTTGTCATTGAGCGAATGGGATTCTGAAGCCATCTCATCTGTATTAGTTTTGTTCATCATTATAAAAGCTATTGTTACGTTAAAGCTTCCATTCATTCGAATATTATGTTTTATTAGATCACTGGAAACCCAGGAATGATAACTACGAAAAACTATTCATATTAAGAGGTGATATTTAAAATCCAGAAGGTGTTATAATCAAATCCTCAACAAGAAAGAACTCGACGGCCGAAATTTAACGATTGTAGAATATCTTCTGAATGATTATACACAATCTTATAAATCTCAACACTTCTGAATTTGAGGGCTATGTTTAGAACAAGATATACTATTCAATTGAAATACCCTTAGTTCATAGTCCCGATGAAATAATCTAATGAGAAGGTCCTAAGCAACTTAGTGGCTTAAGAACTGGCTGTAGTAACAGCCATCTTCATTTTAGTCCATACGAAACATTTTAAACATATATATTTACTCCCTCAATCATGTTGTAAGCTTCCAATTGCTTTACTACTTTTGAAATGGTTATTTAGAACTAATAGTTTTCTAAAAATAGTAACAGTTAATAGTAATAGTTTTGAAAATACACTTTATAGGAAAACAAAAGCGTTAGGATACATTCCTAATGGGGTACATCATTAACCAAATATCTCCCAAATAGTTGATCAACAATTAAAGTTCCAGAATAACTTGTAATCTTTCCTTAATGGGAATAAAACTCAATACAGTTTCATTAGAGCTGACTTCTGATCACCCCTTTTAGTATGTATCCATTGAGATACATTACTCTGACTTATCGTTCTCTTAGTTGTGTCACACACTTCCTATATATTCCCAGAAAAGAGTAACTTAACTGAAATATAATCTTCGATCATTATCTCTGGATTTTCAGACACAAACTCTTCGACGAACTTACTTACGCATATTGAAAGATAAAAATTTATACAGGAGGTGTTTTGTTATAAATACTCCGTAGGAGGAATGAAATATTACTTTGAATTCATCATTTCTGGCATTTTAGTATGAACATCAAAATCTGTGATATACCAGGAGAGCCAGAAAAGTGGTGTAAACTAGATTAAATCTAAGTGAAAAATCCATACTCTAGTGGATGAATGAAAATTACTTAATTTTGAAATTGAAGTAAATTTATACTATAGAAATCAGCATAAACAAACTTTCATAATTTAATATGTCCAATAATTTTGTGCATACAATGCAAATTTATTTATAATTTCAGCTTTTATGGCCAAAAGTATTTTTACATTTAAAAGCGTCAACATTTTTAGTATTTAAGATAATATGCCTGAAAACAATAGGTACTATTTCTAGTATACTTGATTAAAAAGGACAACCGTGCTTATTTAAAGAAAAATGCGGGCAGTTGTAATCTCATTTTCTAGAAAGAACTTTTGCACTTATTTTGCACGAGAACTCACGTCGCAATCTGGGACTGACATCCAATATTGTGACGTCACAGAACGGCTCTCTATAGGCTCATTTTCTCCTTCTGATCTCTCTTACATTACTTGTGTCACTTGGTTTCTTTACTTTCACTTACTTAATGCGTAAATTAGCCCCTGGTATCAATATACAAGTTTTATTTGGAATGAAGGCTTTGGGTAAATTGCCCACAATTTCTACAAAAGAAACAAGCTTCGACATATTATGTCAATGTAGTTTAATGGAAACCGAGTTTTAGGGTGCACGATCTATCATTCATTTCCTAATTCCATGATAAATATCATGTACACGAAAACAACATGATACATGGTACATACATGGTTCATGTATGTGTTACGAAAAGAACTTTAGTTTCTGTAAAATTAATCGTTCAATAACTTTGGAATTTGTAATAATTTGTAATGTTGCACAGTAAATGTTGTTTCTAGCCGAACTATTTACTGACACATAATTTATTTACAGTTTTTCAGTTAAAATCCTGGTTAATAAATACTATACATAAATATTTATAACTCTCCATTGTGTACGCTGTTAACCTTAAGTGTACAATACAAGAACTTAAGTTAACAGTAAGTTATTCTCAATTTCTCTCACAATGTGGACGTCTAGCTTGGTACCCAAGTCTAATGTAAGAAATTACGAATCAAGTTAAACTATATAGAGTTTACTGTTAATTAGGTATCTTTAACTCCAAAGAAAACTAAACAAAACCGATGAGCTGTGGTCACTAGTCTCAAGTTTACAATATAACACTCCATCGGACCACAATCTGAAACCGGAACGCAGAATATTTTCGTTATTGTAGTACAAATTGTACCAAATAATACTCAAATCTCTAAAAACAGTTATACAGTTCATACAGACGCATTAAAATTGTGTAAACCACTTTACACGACAAAGCAGCAAACCGTGACAGGAACAGGTAAACCTGTCATGGTTGATTGGTAGCTACCTGGATTGGTAGCTACCTGAGGTAGCTACGTAATCCCTACCTCTGCACTGCACTCATCGTAATCAGTAAGAATGACAATGGAATAGGTTAACTCTAGCATTGCTAGATATATTTTCCATACGAAATGCCATATTATAGAAATTCTTTATGTATAAATAGTTTGTTTTATAATTATGTTTTTATTATAACTAGTATTTACGACTTTAAAACTGTATTTTAATATTTTTTACAAATATTTAAGCTCAACGTCTGCAAAATACCAATGAATTATACGTGTATGCTGAGTAAGAAAACGTGTTTAGATTTTAAATACTGGGATTAATTATACAGGAAAATATCTCAATTTGAGTCAACGTTCATATTCACTGAATGCAAAACTAGGACAATTCCAGGCACTACAATTTTGAATCATAATTATAAACATATAATTTGAATAGTATCTTGAAAAATAATTAATACGCCATATGTCTTAATGTTAAAAGGAAACTGTTACATAATGTGTTATGAACAGCAGAATGAAAGTATGGACTGGCCAAATAGAGCATGCTGAAGGTATGCTTGAACTCGTACAAATGTTTAATCAATAAATGTATATTTATTTTTAGTGACTGTATATTATACTATTTTATATATTCTAAAGTCAAATACAACAGAAATACAGTGATGAAATTACGAATCCCACCATCAAAAGTTCATAGGATTATAAAATATTTATGTTAAAGTTGTTGTACTTCTTTTACTTTGTTAAACATTTACTTCTATAATATACGTACACTGGCTAATCTACTTACTAAAATATGATGAAAAATACATTTTCGGGAAACTTTTATTGATCTATTGCAGATATACACATAGTACTGTAACATAAAACTGACAGAACAGCTAGTTAATCCTCCACCATCAATATCAAGATTATTTTTAAAGAAACTGTCAGCTTACTCTACATCCTATGGTTCTTTCCATAACTCTACTCAAAATATAATTAAATGTATTAAATTTTAAGAGTAACAGGACTTTACTTTACTTTACTTTATCTTCAGCTCAATAAAGCCACTCTCTTACTCAAAGGCTCTTGTCAATTAAAAGTTCTCTTTGACAATGTTCAAACCAGACACATCTTTTTCTTCAATAATGCAATTTTTGAGTCCTGTGAAAAAATTACATTCTAAATTCAATATTACTAAAATTACATTTGTGCTTTTGAGTTGTTGCCACACGTAACAAAATTAAGTCCTCGAAAAATTAGACGCAATAATTAAAATAAATCAAAGGATTTAATGGTCTTTTTTTTCATGGAAAAACTTTATTTCGTAGATAAATTTTGGTCTAACCCATCACACGTTATAATAAATTACTGCGTTATTATAAGATTTTATTGAATACCCTATAGGTGATATTTTGGAAATATCGTGTTACGTTTTTAGTAACTCATTACTTTGCCTAACGCTAATAATATTCCATGAAATAATCGTTATTGAGAGGAAGTGAGTTAGTTAAAGTTAAAACTAAAACTAAAAGTTTATAATTACCTGTAGTTTATTAGTTCATGATTAAAAGTGTAAAACTTTGCAACGACCATACTTTTAAGGTCCATTCTCAGTCCATACCATTTTCATCAATAATCAAGTCAACATAAAACAGTAAGAAACTGTTTCACTTATTATACATATAAATTACCATTTTAAATAAATAGCATTATTTAGGAATTATAATAATGTATAAACATACTATGTAAAATTTTATGTGGAATTTCACATCAAATTTCAATTGGCACGCGAAACAGATTAAACTATAATACCTAGGTATATTCTTATAGATTATAAAAAACACACTTAATTTAAATACGAGGTCATATTATCCCATTATTATATTTTGGCAAGGTGAACAATGTCGAAGTGGTTCCAACTGTAAAATCCCTATTAAATGAAGCAACATGAAGCTTATGCAGTTCGAGCATTGCTTGCCTTTCAAAGGCGGTGGGTCGAGATTCCCAATGACTATTGATGGAGCTGATGCATGCAAAATGGTTTTCTGAACGAAGTTGCAATTTTATCGACAAAAATTGTCTAATAATCCTTCTTAAGAGTAAATTAAAACTTATAACTGTAATATACAGTCGAACCGAAAAAAACTGTCTAGAAATATTAGAAATGTCTCTGGATCCGCATACTCATATCCAATGTGTTATGTGTTAGTGACTAATCCTCCTAATAGTGTATGTAGTGAAGGAACAAGAAACTATTACTAATACTCTAGTGAATAAACAACCACGTTTCTGTCCCTCCAATGTCCATAATATCCCAGTATAACATTTTACCAACACATCCACCACATACATTCTCTAATCGTGATCATATCGACACACAGCGTATTAAAACTCTCATATAGTGAACACTTTTTTACAATAGGTGAACATTAAAAAGCATGAGTATCTTTTAATTGTAAACATTTAAAAACTGAATATCAATACAGTTGAATAATGCACATAATATAAATAAAGAGCAAAGAATATGGGCTGACCATATAGGTTAGATATTGCAGTTTTACACCATGCAACTGGTTCGGGTTAGGAAGAGTCCAACATTTTTTCACATGTATAAATAAACTACGTTTTAAACTTTAATCTCAGTATTTGATAAAATTATCAAATGTTCAAAATGTTTCAGCGCTAAAATGTATTCTAATAATACATAAAATTGGCAGTAAATTCAAATTTAATATCAAACTATACTATTCAGCCGATTGCACTGAAAATGTACATGGACATTCTTAGGGTGCCTGGTATAAATATAGTTTTATTCTTTTTTCAAAAATGTCTCAGGGCTACACCTCGCTGGGTTTTAAAGTATCTACAAACCCCATCTTGGTCTCTAAAGTTGCGGAAATAATTTAAAGAGCCTTTTAAACGAAATCAACTGTTATGTGTAAATATATATAATGACAGCGCAACCATACGTTTAATTAATTTAACCATTATTTTCAATTTATAGATTAGAATAGAATAAATTTTATTTCTCATAAATATGCACACATTACTACATATTCAATACAAATATACAACAAATATAACTGCAAACCACATACATAACAAAATAATCTTCTGCATAACACGCGATTACAGAGTATATCAGTACTGGCTGACCTTGACACATTAACATTCATGCCACACATACATACATACATACATATACTGAGAAACAAAGTATTGGCCTCCAAGGCAAAGCCTGTTTTGAGGCATTTACATAATTCATAGAAATAAAAGAACTAGCAGTGATATCATATGTTGTTATATAACAACAATTTACATTTCCAAATATTATAACATAATCCTAAAACCCTCTTTCGAACAAATTTCATTCAGATTCATACTTTTGCAAGATAAACAGATAAAATCACACATACACTAATTATATAAAATAAGTTATAAATTATAATCTTCATTATGTCTACATCTATTTTAAACAAATACTATCCATTATACAATTTTCTAAACCCACACATGCATTTCCCTATCAACCAACAATACAACATTTCATACATAACTCATAATACAAAGAAAAAATACTATTATTTCAGCATTAGTGTTTATTATTAAACCATGGCCATTAACAGTGCATATCCCTCCCACTAGTTTTTTACAATAAAACTGGACATCAAAAAAAATAAAATACATTTTAAACCATTTAACCATTTAATAAACATTCAACATTCTGCAATGAAGATACCCACTCTTTAATACATTTCAAGAATGGTATAAGCGACAGATTACTAATTTGACAAGGTAATGTATTAAACCATTTTGGTACACTTAGAGTCTTGAAAGCACAGAGTAAGCTTTATAGTACAAACACTTTTTATTTCAACCTTTTCTGCAGCTGTAGTTGAGCACAGAGTAAGAAACTATCAAGGTAAGAAAATTAAAGATTTAATAATCATTTACTCTTAACTTTACATTTTATCAAATATTAAATATGCAGTTCTAGGTGAGGAGTATGATGCAGATACAAAAAACAAAATTCGTATGTAAATTTTACGGTAAAAATAATGACTGTTACAAGACCTAACTTAGTCGTCTTTTGACAGAAGTAGGCTTATCAGACCTGTGTATGAGAATATGTTTTCTTCATCAGGAAATGTAAAGTCAACTTCGAAAAAAATATACTAATACCAGAGTAAATATACAATTTTTTAATTGATAGTGGTAACAAAGCAAACTCAATATTAGCTTGGCAATATATAATTCACTCGAACCACAAGTGCTTGTACATGTGCAAAGCCTACAGAATTGCGTGTGAATCCACGGGCAACTACTAGAAGTATTACTTAGACGTTAGAATCAAATGTACGCGTTTTGTTATTTTTAAATATCACCCACGAATGCGTAATTTAAAGAAAATTTGTTTCCTGTATAGGCAATAAATATTTTTTACGATTGCTATGGTCACGGATACGCAATAACACATTACATGTTACTTGCATGAATAAATAACAATTTGTCGAAGCGTGATACATAATATAGTAATGACAAATAGTATTATATAACCTTTATTATAGATGGCAGCAGTGGCGAGTTGTAAGCAATCTGTTTATTCTGGATCTTGCATGTATTCTGGGTGTTCATTTAGGTTATTGCATTTAATTTCCTTAGACATTGTGGAACGGCATATTTACAGTATACGAAGGAACAAAACCCGGAGGGGCTGAGCTGTAGCATGATTTACAAAAAAAACCATTGGCTCCCTGACTACAATTTGAGAAAGCAAGCGAAAGCAGTGAGTTTATGAATAAAGCAATTGGAATCACAAAGCAATACACCGGATAATGAATACAATGTTTCTGAAATTGCGTTCGGATAACTACTGATATAATTCCTAGCCTGAATATGGGAACATGAATTTCAAAGCAGGAAAGTTTACTTTACTGCATCACGTTTACAGATATTCACTCTTTTGAAAAACGTATACGAAGGAAGAAAAGAGGCAGCGGGCTAAGTGGCCTGTGAATTAGGTATAAATTTCCTTTTAGGAAATTAACTAATGGTAAATATATTTAGTAAATCCTGCTTAGTAGGTTTAATACATTATATTTAAAGCCATTTGACGTACAGTGAAGAGATTTATTTTTGCCTATTGAAGAGTAAAGCATACCGGATTTTTCACTCTACCACCTTATCCGAAGTAGAATACAAGCGCAGAGCTACACACGTTCAAACTAAAGAAGAAGTTCAAAGTATGTACCAGGTATACCTATGAATTTGGCCCAAAAACTCATGTTGAAAAAACAAATTACTATTTAAGACTAATAATAACATCATTAATGGATTAAGAATAAAATCATTGATTTTATATCTTTCACCGAAATTCTGATAGACCATTATCAACATAAAATTTAATTTAACATGGTCAATATTATTTCGAAATTGTCTCAAACAAAAATGAATTGTTCATTTACAGCTTAATTTAAATTAAATTATTTTAATGAATTTTGTAATCGTACATTAATTATAAAATCCAGGCAGCCAAACCGTAAAAATATAATTCTGTATTTCTCCTTCATACATTTTATTTCTTTTTCGAGACTTACAAATATTTAACATAACAGTTGATGAAAAATTTATAATTTTCATTTGTTTCTTATTATTGTATTTCTTAACACTGAACACTGAAATTCTTTATTTTCAAAAATACCATAGGGCTCCAACATAATATGTTTTTATGTAATTATTGAAATTGTTTAGTATTATGGATATCTAGTTAAATACATGATTTAAGTAATTATATCGTGTTGAGATTTTTTAATATAGAAGGTATTGCGTATTATTGTTAAGCGGATGAGGACAAAGTGGCTGAGTTAAGTGCTGACTTGATGGGCGGAAACTGTCAAGGAAGATCTAAATGTTTAACACGTAAGTTTCCAAGTTTTAGAGGTTTACGATTCAAGTAATTTATTCGTATTGAATGTATTGACACCAGATTGCTCTTCTCACACGGCAGACCCTTATCTTGTAAAAATCACTAATTAATCATATTTTAGTAGATACACAAATCTTGCCAGGATCACAAATAATTATCAATTCAAGGAACGTAGTACTGGTACATAGCAGTACGTTCTGACTTACAGTCCCTATTTCTCTTTTAAAGAAGCGGTAGGTGAATCGTTTAAATTTTAAACAACAACGAGTCTTAAAATACCGATTAACTTTAAGCCACGTTGAAAAGAAGTCCAATGAAAAAACAAACTCATCCACGAGGAAAACGATGACTTTCGTAGATCACGGCTATATTGGAAAGTAGCCAAGAATACTATACTGAGTGATGATATACCATAGCGGTACATGATAATATCATGTACTGTGATGATAATATGTAATCCTAATAATATTATAAATGTGAAAGCGCTGTTGTTTCTTTATTTTGCTTTCACGCGTATATATTTTTAACACATTTTCTTGGTTGTGGGAAGAAGGCAAACTTAACATTGGCGTCGGAAATATACCTGTAAATACCTTGAACCAGAAGTGCCAATACAGAGGCAAAACCCGAAATGAAATTGCGTGCGAAGCTGCGGTTAACTGCTAATTAACTATAAATCTTTGTTTGTTTTTTTGACTAAAAATGCAGTGAATTTCAAATTATCTGTATATATATATACAGTTTAACAAGTGTTACAGCTAGACATTAAATGTTCAGTGTTAGAAAAGAAACCAATTGAACTTAAGGTAAAAAAAAAACACTCTGCATTAAAAGCATTATTTCTATATTTATATTTTAACACAGATCACATATACCAATAACGTATTTTTATGGCTTGCAGTACATATTTAATTTTAAATAAATCTTCACATATTGTATACATGCAAGTACATGTATCAAAAGCTTTACAGATAAGTTTCACCTCGATAAAATTAATATATTAAATTTCTAACTACGAAATCCACTGCAACGTATAATAATCTGGAGATGTGGAGTAAATTAATATGTTATATCACATATATAATATGTTATACCAAGGAACAAGGCTGTAAGCTTTTACACGTACAAGACTGTTGAGTGTACTTTAGTTAGTTTTGTTCATGAAATAATACGGTATGTATCTAACTTTTGTATTAAAGGATGAGAAGTATATCGTTAGTTAGACCGAGCACCTAAAATTAGATTGAGAAAATGAATTTATAACACGTTTTTGAGTGTTAATAAAAACTAACAAATTCTGAAATTTTGAGATAACAACGTTTTGAGCTTTTACGTTTTTCCCACAAGAAGATCAATCACGAAGGCTAGAAGTACATTCTTCGAATATTAAGTTTCAAACATTAAATTATCATGTATTTGGAAACTTTTTATTACATGGTCATCACTGTTTTGATTACAAAATAAAACTTTAGACGTTAAAACATGATCGAGTAAATATATTGAAGATTCTCTACAACTTCCGATGACTAGCAATAGCCAAAGTTTTTCAATATCCTTAGTTTGTTGGCGTATAAAATGTTTGAAATATCTGATCCCTGTAAGCCCTTTAGCTTAGTTATTTACTCTGACATCGTTCTTTAACTTATTTCATGTTTACATTGAGTTTACGATCTATTTAAAACCAACAGTACCTTATACTCACTATAAAATGAAACTCTTAATCAAATTTAAAATATAAAAGTTCTTTAGTACTACTAAAGGGAACACGTTTAAATTATGGCTACCCACATTTCTTATATACTCGTAGTATCAAATATATTAGTAAGATAATGGAAATTTGCCAATAAATATGACATTATATTTTGAGGATTGAAATATACCTTCTTCTTCAGCTGGTGCTAAAATACCCTAATGTATCACAATACTAAAGAAAATAATACTTGTATATCAAACTAAAAAATTACGGTAATGGACTGCCACTCCATTGAAAGTTTACTTGATATCTGACTGTAAAACATCACCATGAAGTCCAGACTGGAGACCTAGATTATAGATCCTTCTGAAGGATCCATAAATAGGGCTGAGAGAAAGAACTCCCGCGATGTCAGAGTAGAAAGAATCCCTAAGCACAAACAACACGTCAACACGCACAAGCGAAAACGGAACAAAACTCTGTGAAACAACTTAGCTTAGGAATATATAATATAAAGAATCTTAAAATTAATATTAGAAAAACATTTTCAACATAATTGGTATGTTGTTAAACACAAGCAATTTAATTCACTAATGCAGACAACGGCAGTTTATAGTTTAATTACCTGTAAGCTACATAAAGGCCATAGGCTTATTATTGCATTGATTTTCACTAACAACAACATTGTGTTAGCAAAAGAGGCAATGTTTCTCTTCCAATTGGCAACAACAACAACAATATCTTTCGGCATAATGAAATGGGATCCAGGTTATAGTTTTGTAACTTCGAATTTACATATAATTCTCTACTATTTTAAAGGAAATATTTCAAGTGACACAGAAGATGTATATACGATTGTAATAAGAGTCATATTCTAATATCCTAAAACATATAAAGGCTGTTAAAAAGAAAATATACTTTTATTTTGTTGTAGGACATTCCGGCTTCATAGAAATTCAATACATATCTTTTTAACCTTTACAGATTAATAATTAGGCCGAATACCAAAACATGGCTAAAGGATCATTGTAATTTTGAGAGCTCTAATTTGGCAATCATAAGTGCAAAAGTGGCAGAATATAAAAGGACCTTATGTTGTGTTAGATCAAAAAATAATATGTTAGATCAAAAACTGTCATTCGAAGTTGATGACTACTAGGATCCAAATCAGAAGAAAATATTCAGATCGTTAGAGATTTTCCCAGGAAGTGAATCAACACTTCGCGCAGCTTGTAACTGTTTTACAACGCAAGCTATAGTGATAGTCCTAAAATTTTATTGTTAGATCTCACATTACTGCCAATAAATAACAAGAATACTATGGTCATTGAAAATTATGCTTGGGTGGTATTGAGATTGGCCAGAAATCTTTGATACGATATGATCTATTTAGTAATGTTGTCTGGATTTACAAAGCGGTTTTGTTGGGGGATCTGTTATCCACCTTCATTGCCATTAATGGGTAGAGACTGAACTTGTAATTACGTTTTAAAAATACAAAAATATCACAAGATCACAGTTAGGTATGGTATTACGATCAAAACAAATTATTTCCCTTTTTCTCTCGAGAAAACAATGGCATGTTATTATTTCTCAACATACTCGAAAGTAGAGTTTGGCCGCTTATTTTTCGACGTTTGATAATATTGTAAATACGATAGTTATACAAGATGAGACTCCCCCACACTTTGCATTTAATGTTTGGAGTGGCTTTAAAACTTCACTCTAGGGTGTTTGCTAAGTATTTCTGGACCTTATGAATACATGTTTGAACACCGGACCTCACGACTTGTGTTTTTTTTATATGAACTTAGGCAAGGATGAAGTATAATTATATTACTATTACTCCAAACATCAGAATCTCTTATTGTAAGTTATTTCAGCGAGAACTTACAAATGTGCTTCACGCCTTTCCGCATAAAACCACATAAGATATGTTCAAAACTTTAATAATGTACGAATTTTATAACGTAGATTGTCATATACCTTTCAAAGATGTTTTAAATGAAAAAGAATGTAGTGTTTGTGTGTAATACTAACCCTAATATTCCACTTTTATCAATAATTGCCTTTATATAGAATGTTATACAAGTTTAAAATAAATTTTCATCTGTGTCTCTAGGGAATGTAGCACTGGGACGTTTACCTGTACTGTAAAAATCCTCATAGTGTGTTAATTTTAACAAAGACAAACTTGATTCTACAAATTAACTAACAGTTATTAAATAACTAAACTATCAAAAAATCTTATAACAAACAAAATAACACTAGAAATGTGGCTTTTATCTAGAGGCAGTGTCCGTGTACGTGATAAAAATTCATTAATATGACTTTGGGACGATTATCTTAGGTGAATAGAAGTAATGGCCGTTTCTTTTATTCATTATTAAATAACTTAATGTATTATTTGCTTTATTATTTTTCATAAACCTTTATTACATTAAATCTCACCTTATAATACTAAAATGTTCATGTAAAATATTGAATAAAATATTTTGTACTAAAAACATAAAAAAAGTTTAGTTTTACATTGTACAATAAACTGGGACTATGAAAAATATTCTGCGTCAGGCATTAGATTTTCTCCAACACAAAAGCTGTAATGATGGTAACCAGCAGTAGCCGCAGTGCTGTTATCAGTGCGCTATTATCTGAGCTGTCATCGCCTCACCTGCGGCACCTCTGCAGGCTGGATGAACAAATTATGAAATTTTAGTAATTACTGTAAGCTTTTAGTAAAACATTTAAAAAATAATTTTGCTATTTTATTCATCAAGACTATTTGCAGATATTATTATTATGCAGTACCATCATAAATTCTTTCCCTTGTAATGATTGTAATATAATCACTTACTACACTTGTAAAGTAATTCTTTAAACTTATAGCGCTCACGCACGCGCACACACACACACACACACACACACACACACACACACACACACACACACACACACACACACAGACACACACACACACACATTCAAATAATACTCACTATTAGAAAACCTTACAAAAATGCGCTAAGATGTTATTATGTAACGCAAACGTCAAACCGTTTATTATTTGCATGGCTCCATGGAGAAACTAACAATCACCCAAATTACCCGAAGTTTATTTTGATGAGTTAAAATAAATTTTGCAAAATATTAAAATTTGCTATTATTATTGAACTGAAAATCACTAACTTTATAACTTATTAGTTTTCTTTATTAATTTGTTTGAGCACAGTGCTTCAGCACTTCTTTTTAATTCACGATTTGAAAACTGGAACTAGGATTATTTCAGGATTCTTGATTGGTTAAAATATTTCATTTAAAACCAGCATGAAAACTCATTCACCGGATTAAAAGTTTTAAAGATATTTTTGGAAGCGGGACGTGAATCCCGCAGACATTTCATTAATCTGTACATTATAATGGAGCGAACAGACAAAATCTATACACTTCGATCAAGAGGGCTATTTCTCCACGATATAGAGGATTTGTTATATAACGCAAAGACACAGTCCAAATTTTAAAAATCTTAAAAGGTGTTTTAATTGAGCCAAAAAGTGGCTAGCGGGCCCATTATGGCTTCTATTGCCAAATAGAGTTAGTGTGTATTATATTAGTTGAAGACAACTGTTGAGGTAGCAGGAGGGATCCTTACCGAGATGCGGGGGTCCATTTCAATTGCAGAGGGATCTCTCGCCGGGGTTACCTACTAGTGGATGTTACCTGTGATGTGTTGAGCCCTGCGGCAGCAGCCACCCATCCCTGTCCAGGATGGACCTGTTCCAGGGGCTTTAGGTTCCGAGCCCGGAATTGACGCTTATACAGCAAACACGAGTCTCATGAGACCTGGAGTGTGTCTCGGGTTGGTGGGTATAAACATTATCAATGAATATACTGAGTTTTCCCCAGATAAACTGTCGTCAACAAATAATACCAAGGAGTTCTGGGATTGTCTAAAGAAATGTGAAACTATATCTGAACGTGAAAAGGACATTAATATCGCAACAAATTCAAGGTTGAAGATGTTAATAAATATTTTGCTGAATTGGAATATAATTATAATTTTGATGATACTGTTATGTACTTTTACGATACTACCAAACGGAATTGATTGATGGATTTAGTTTTACTACTGTCACTGAAGAAGAATAAAAGGTGGCCATAAATGATATAAAACGAAACTATAAAATTTAAATTGTCACTTTAGTGATAAATACTCAAAGTGATACTTTAAACAAATTTTAATTTCTCAGTAGTAACTCACAGTAAAACTATACCAGGCGAAGGCAAGAGTTTAATTTTTTATTCATGAAGCTTGAAAAGAATAATTGCATTTATCTTTTAAACTGCTGAATAGTTGTTAATTATCCCACCATGGCTTTCAGTTACAACTGCATTATCTCGTACAAAAAGCATTTCCCATAAATAAAGAAAAGGTAGAATTATAACCATACTGCATGCCACGGTATCTTATTACCGCACTTTGCAGTGTCGCCCTTAATATCTAGACGTAGCCAAATAGTGTAATGGATACAAATATTGAAAATGCTGCATTTTACTCAAAAAGGCAAGTGATGCAAACGTAATCGTTTAAAAATTTTAAACACCAAATCCCTAATATATCCATACAACAAAAACTTTACTTCTGGAAAAAACACAATTATTAAGAACACTGAGCAGTTAACTAGTTAATAAGAACACTGAGCAGTGAGCACACCACTGCAACAGAATGGTATTATACAACATCCCAGGCGTAATTAAATAAAACAAGTTGCAGTCATCAGTTTGCATGTATCTAGTTACAACGATGTTGTGATATTGCCAGTGTACTACACATGTACCCTGAATACTCTGTTAATTAAATGAAGATACAACTATGACAGACCGCAATACATTTATAATTCATTTGTTTTGGATAGAACGTGAGTTCTCATCAACCTATTCTAGGAAAAAGAAGATGGGATAAAAGGGCAAGAAGGAGAAGTGAGGGTTGAAAGAGACGTTGCTATAGAAGAGATATTTGGAAAAAAATCAAGTTAAAAGATGACTGGATTTTCCAGTGTGGAAATTACAATTTAACAAAGAGCGGCCTGTAAAGTACAAAGGCGTGTGGTATCTCATTTGGTATAGAAACAAAACAAAATCCTATGGAAGGAGCATGTCACAAGTAGGTAGAAGTAACGATTTCTCTCTTATAAATGGAGTCTTTCTTTTAAATAATGTTAAATAACTCGATTAGGATGTTCCCTTGTAGAATGAAAAACTTAATCCAAATGTATAATGTTTAAGCAGTTAATCTTATACGATTATTCTACTACACCAATTACAAACTGCAATCCTCGTTAATAAGCTTTGATCATTCAAAAACTTTAAAGAAGATTACTTGATCTTACCTCGTTTAAAATATATGTTAATTATCTGTAAATTGTGAAGTAACAATGTTTAGTTTATTTCAAAATAAACATATTTTTAGAAAACAATGAGAAAACAATCATCAGGAATGTGTTGTCTTTTTATTTTTATATTTAAATAAAACTAAATATTGGATTATGAAAACATTATAACTTTACACAACTTTATATAACTATTACAATAAATTCACCTACTAAGACTATGAAAATGCCAATTCATCTCGATTACAGTAATTTTATATTTTGTAATCTTGATGTCTCTGATTTCAAAACGATGTAAATTGTTTTTTTTTATCTTCTTCGTCGTCGTTTTTTGTTCGATCTTTTTAGACGTAACGTTTTTAACACCATCAGATTCCAGACATTGTAATAATTAAATCGTGAATTGAACATTCATAAAGAACTAAGTTCATAATCTAATATTTCCCTTTTACATATAAAAGATTTAATTTATTTATTGGATTAATTGTCTACTATTTAATTTGAATATTATTAACAAATTTTTATTTCAATGAAATAAAACTAATACAATATTTATAACTCAAACTGTACACTTACACACGTACACTTTAAAATATATATATTGTACATGTCTCAACCCAATCATCCAATATGATAAAGTTACCAGTTTAGTAAAATTTATAGGTCACCAAGTTAACAATTGCTATGACGATTGATATAGATCGTTTGATTTAACTATAATAATTGGCATAATAATTTAAGCTCTCTCAAATCCTTTGAATTGACTACGTCATCTACACGTCATGTACTTGGCCAAGCCGCAAGAACACCAAAGCCCCAAAGGCAGAAGTTAGTCACAATTCTCTTCACAACTGCAGCTTCCCAGTGCAGCAGTCTAACATGACAAGCTATATAGAGTTACCATTGTCTAATATAATTATATAGCTTGAATTGACTACGCCAGCTTCATGGTATGGACTTAGTGGAGCCGCAAGAACACCAAAGCCCCAAACTCAGAAATTAGTTGCAATTGTCTTCACAACTGCAGCTTCCCAGTGCAGCAGTCTAACATGAATAGCTACATATTGTTACCATTGTCAAATATAATTATATAGCCTCAATTGACTATATCATCTAAACGACATGTACTTGGCCGAGCCAACGTTAACCGGGCTATATCTCCTAGAGGCGATTTGCTCGTTTTCACTGCGAGATTCCCACAGGAGAACACATCCACAAACACTTTACCCGACACAATGCCCAACTTCGTCTGCTGTCCTCAAGATTGGCTGTGGGCTTCGTTATGCCACAATCTGTGGGTGCTGTTTCCTTTCTATTAGGTACAACCAGACGGTTATACCTTTTGATATTTTGCCGCTAAGCCATTTAAAAATATGTTTGTTAATAGTTGTTTTCGTAGCAAATAATTGTAAAGAGGAGTATATATACTAAACACATAAAGTTTCTTTTTGAAGAGGTCAACATTACGAAAACTAAATGATGAAGAGGGAAACCTTTATCGATAAAAAAAGTTTTGACTCCTCCATAAATATAAATTTGAATAGGTATTTTTAAATTCGTTATCAACTTCGTAAATGAAAATTTAGCCCTTATATAGTTTAAGTCCGAAATTATACATTTTGTAGGCTACTGATCTTAGTTTCCACAACACGTTTTTATGTATAATTAAAAATATAAGATCCTGGAATTAAGACCTTACGCTAAATAATATTGTTAACAAAGGCTACAGTTTATAAACATGATACATCTGAGAGTTAGAGAGAAGAAAATATACAGACTCTGGAGCTGCAAGTTTAAAAGTATGTAATCATTATATACAATTTGGCCTCATTTGAATAAAATAAATTCTTTAATAAACTTTTGGTTATAAGAAATGATATAATTGAATAGAACTAAATCCCTTAATGCTTTAAACAATAACAGTTATAGAGATATTGGCCTGTTTGAAAACTAAGAGTTCTGTTCTGTGTTTTTCTGCTTTAAATTTCACAAAAAATAGCGCACTCCATGTCCATGATTCGTTAGAATACAATGGACATTATATCTCGTACTGGGTCACTTTGCTGATTCTACTTTGAATCGAATGGAAAACATATACTTTCAATAAATTAAATCTTGCAAAAAAGAAATTGTATACAAATTTCGTTGAAACCTGTACTTTATTCTGTTCCCTAAATATCCATGTGAACAGTATGTTTCGTTAACACTCAGACGAATCCCATTATGCGACATGTACACCATCATTGAAATCGATATTGTCTATTTAGAAATAAAGTTTCATATACGAAATTAAATCGTCTTAAACAAAACATTATATTGTAAAAACGCATTTGTTATGTAAACACACCTTCAACCGGTATAATTTACTTGAATGGTTAATTAAAACATATATTTTACATAAAGACATAATAAATCAAAGTTAAAACAAATCAAACTAATCACAACGCAAAAAATGGGTCTTAGGAATAAGTGGTACGCTGGGCACTGAATTGTGGGCTATCTTCATTAAACAGAGTACTCTGATGTCTATAAAAATAAACTACAATATTATAATAACAATGAAACCAAATGAGCTGAAATAAAACTGACGTCTACTACAGATTAATTTATTTCATTACATCTCGGTTGCAACATACTACGAACTATACTGCAATGTTTAGATGAGCTAACCGCACCATTATGAGCTAATACAAACAAACCATTATTTCAATATCGCCGTGGTTTATTCACGGTTAAATTGGTTGTATAGTTTGATTTTATATTTGAGGAATTACATATTTTAGTATCTATTTTCTGGTTGTATAAACTTTATAGATTAAAATATTAAAAAATGTTACATATTAGAAATATAAAAACCTACAATTTTATTTTTTACATGTGATTCCTTCATATACAATGTGTATTATGCGAAATGCCTACACGTTGTAGAGTAACCAGTTATTAGTTGTTAGCGTTTTTAACAAATTCATAAAATAACCTTATAAGTTTTATTCCCCTAAGTATATGTTACCTGTTTAAAAACATATAAAACTCACAATTTTAAATCTTTTTTGTCGAAAACCACGTGTTTAGACTAGTACACATATATGTATCCAAGGTTTGCTTACTATAAGGCATAATATACACGAATGTGTCACTTAGCAGGAAAAAACTTAAGGATAAGCTGCGAATGTATAATATTCACTCAACACAAATTTTTGTAATATTTAGTAAAAATAAATAGAGATAGCACATCAATACCTAGAGTTTGCCAGAAGCAACATTACGTAGAACTAGTAAAAGCTGAATATTAAATAACCTGTTTTACTCATATAAACTAAGCATATTATGATCGGTTACCTTTACATTAAATACTGTATGCATATATTTTAATATTTAACGAACGCTCTTCAAAACACTGAACACGGTAATATTTTGCAGTAGATACGTAAACTGTAAGTAACTACTAACTTAATATGACTTTAACACTGAGCCAGTAAAAGCTTTGGAACCCTCAGGGGTCACAACTAACTTTACTCTTTCCTATAAATCGAATTCATCTTTGAACATGGAATCATTTTTATTTATAACTATATGCTTTGGAGATTTCACACCAGTTACAAATCCTGAAAAGTGTTAGTACTGATTTTTTAGTAGTGAAGGTAGCCTGTCTGTAGTTTTATTCAAACCTTATATACAAGGGTGCACTTTAGATGTACTTTGTTATAAAACTATATTTATAAATCTAGTTATACATATACATAAATAAAGGTGTGTATTAGTTTCGATGGATTATGTTGCAAAATGTATGTACTGTGCTTACAAGGTATACCTCTTTCATTAGTCACTTTTCAAAGTTTGAGTAAGAAACAAGACAGTACAATTCAGACGGGTATTGCACGGATAAAATAGTTAATCTAAAAGAAAATTAAGCATAATTTTAGCATATAATCGTCTTAAAACTATATAAGTCTAAATCCAGATGTGTCATAGCGAAACCTATGATATTAGAAAAATAAGATATTATGATTTAAAAAACAGTACCAACTGTTGTACTCAGCGACCATAAAATAATATAACTGGTTGTACCACGATAAGCTTAAGAACTGATTATTCTGTTCTTTTTCCTCAGAAAGAACCATTAATCAAGACTCAGTCCAGGATATACAATATAATTTATACAATTTACAAGTAACTACATTTGTAAATAGCATGACTGTAGACAAATTCAGTATCATGCTGATAAAACTGTTATACTTGATTTCGCATTCGAGAAAAACCAGTAGTTTTTGTAAATAGAGTGTTATTAAATCGAGGAACATTTCTAACGAAGTTTGTAAACGCCCTATGACCACCCTTCTTTACCTCTTTTCCAGTGACTTCGTATACTTCCTCTTAGAAATATGTTTGTTTTCAAGGTTATTCGATTAATTTCTTATAAAAAGTAGAAACTACTACGACCGTAGATTATAGGCAGAAATTACGAATCTCGAGTGATTATCCCACCCTAAAGCTCAATGTTACTTATTTACAAAAACATTTTGTTACCTAAGACCTAAGTCTCTTAATATTATACCTCATAAGTTAAGGAATGTTAATATGTTACAAGTGTTTAGTAAATATGTTAAGGATTGGATTATGAGCATAGAATAAGTACAGGAAGTTTTCTTTTCTATTATGCGTTAAATTCTTAACTGTAAACCTATGTTATTGTATCCTAGCAAATTCGAGTGTTAGTTTTCTAGGCTAATTTTTAACTAGTAGCATACCTTAATACAGTATTCCAACTACTCAAAATTATATTCACTCTCACGAACACAACTTCATGCCATATAGATCACAATAAAAACAGTACAAATGTAAACAATTTCACACGCACATATAAACCGAACAACAAGCACGCACTGAAGACTTTTAAACAACAAAAGTTTTTATCTGTTTGTATTGTTGTTCCTCGATAAATCTAGGTTAGCGACCTCCCCTCCCTGCCCCGCCTAAGCTTATCTATCATCTGTTCTGTCTGCAGGCGCGGGTAGGGAGGTCGTTGCAATCTGTATTCATAGCTCAATTTATCATTGTCACCTTTATTACATATTTTGTTACCTTTGTAATATTATATTTTAATATCATTATTTAATAACACTGTTAGTATATTTTAAATTTACACATATTACTGAGTTTGGTTTTCGCTGTATTAGATTTACAGTTTCACCTCTAGTCAAGGATGGTTATGTATTTCATTTGTATATTATTCTGCCAGCCGTTAAAACATTTTAGATTTTGACGGCTGGCCTCAATCAGACTAGGCCTGCAATATTCCTCTATATTATATATTTGTTGTTGGAAATTTAACAGTGAATGTATTTCTTTGTGTTATTATGTAAGATTTTATTTTTATGTACAGAGTGGTATTTCGGGTTGACATGAAATCGTAAATTTGTATGTATATATTTAAAATATTAGAGGATTAAAGAAATATTATAATTATTATTATGTGACACATTGAGAATAATGCTTTGGCACTATAACCAAGTACGTGCAAAATCAACAAAAAATAACTTGAAAATAAACCGTGCTATTTTGTTTGTGTCTTTTAGACCACAGATCTTGCAGTATGTCTTTCAGAACTCTATTATTCTTTTAGATTCAAAATTATTTCTAAGTAAACTTAACCAAAGTTTAGTTACTGATAAAAGAAGCTTATTGAAAAGCGATTAATAAAAGAGACGGTTTTCTAATTAGCTCTTAAACTTTACTTGTCATAAAGAGAAATGAGAATTATGAAATTGAAATTATTATTACACCTGTTGTAAATAGATACTCCAGATATACTTTAATTATTTTTAAATTTCAGAATTTATTGGCTGAGTTTTTTTCTGTTTGGCAGGAGCATTTGAAATTAACTAACGAAATTAATTACAGACTCGTAATTTTAATTGAAGACTCATTTCTATATTAGCAACAATGAATTAAGTGATATTTCATGTTACTCTATGGTATTTGGCTGAGGATTAGTGAAGATTTTTACATTGGTCGAATGATAAGTCAGTAACAATTTCGTTGTAATACCCTCTCCAGTTCACGGGACCATTTATTGTATGAAACCTAAATTTATTACAAAAATTGTAATCTATTATATGGCATGATATATAGAGTAAGATCTTAAAATTTTAATATCTGCACGAAACTTCATTTTTATATAGACAATTAATATCTTCTGTAATGCTGGCTGGATCATGAAATTTGGCTGAGCGTAATGTGTGTGCCAATTTTATTTCTGAATATATAACTGTCCACAGGGTATCCCGGAACTAAATTAGTTATATATTAGATATTTTTCATGTAACCTCAGTGAAGTGAAACAATTGCCTTGAAACTGTATGTACTTCTCATACGTTACTTGATAGTTTAATCAATTTCTTTCAGCGCCTATCGTTTTCTATGTAGAAAATATTGAAGATGTAGTGGTCAACGGCAAAATTTTAATGAGAAGTTGGCCATTAAAACTGATGTAACTATAATTTAATGTTGTCTTTATTTCTGGAATCACTGATACAATCAAACCTATAAAACAACCATAAATATTGGTTATACAAATATATAAATAGCTTTAGGTCCTATACCCTTTCTTAATATGATTTCAACTTTTAAGAAGTGTTGTTTTTGTACATGCTTCTGTTCATGTTTGGGATGAAAAAATATTTAAAAAATATACTAATTACTTTTTACTAGGTTTGTTTTTAGCATGGTTTAAAATGAAACGATATTTCAAGATTTTTACTTGTCTTTAATTTAGACAATCATTAAAATTACTTTTAACCCACCTCCCGTTTTATCAAAATAAATTAAAGAGGACTACACGCCAGAACGTAATACTTTTTATCAGTATTAAATTCCATCAAACGGTAATTATGCCACATTTATATTTCGATTATTGATTTTTACGAGTGGTGAGTGTAGCAATCTAGTGTAAATACTTTTAATACGAATAAATAACTTCAATTGTCAACTCAGCGCGCGGAAGACGTAATGTGCGTAAAAATATCCGTTCAAGTACAATAATAAGAAGAGCAATTATAGGATTTAGGTTAAATAGTATCGTAAAACATAACTTGGAAAATCAAATTAATGTCAAGCTGACTGAACGTTTATCGTCTCTAAAACTTAGGAACTTTGGTGTTAATCTTACTTGATAATTTCTGCCCATCAACAAGTCAACACTTCACCACTTTGCTTAGCAATGAAACATATTACCATCTCTGTTTTCAAAGTCTTAATATAAAATAATTACTTTGAACAAATATTACATTTTAAATTGGGTGTACTATAGCTCAGAAACTCTTACTTAATTGAGGAAACATCCCAACATTCAGATTACTAGTTGTTATCTGCGTCTTCACCCAATATAATAAGGACGCCATATGTCAACACCATTTTAATTCAATACTGAGGTATGATACTGCGTTTCTACTAACTTGGGATACTCTTCAGCATCTAAATGCAGCTACGATAAAAAACCAAAGGATCGAGACAAAGTCACAGAGGAAAGAACATTTTTATGAGTACACACAATATAACATTAATATTCATTTACTAGTGATACTAAAATAAACCTTCTTTTCTAATGCTTCAAGATTCTTCATTCAACGTGGCACTCAAACCTTAATGAGCTAAACAAACATCACAAATATAAACAAAAAGTAAGGATATTTGTTAATTTGCGAAGTGCCTGATGATGGAATCATTGATTCCGAAAGGCTTTGCGCAATAATAAAATTTATATTTGAAAATGTTGTTTTCATTTACTAGTGGTACTAAAATAAATTGATAACCATGTTAAGACACCTAAAATCTAAAAACAATGTTCTTTTTGTCCAAAAACACTGATAGGTAAATTTCATTGAAACCCTACAGCTATTATTTTCATTAACTCTAAGCATTATACAATTTCAAAAGTAAAGTAGTCTCGTAGTTTTAAAAACTATATATTGTTACCAGTATTTTGGTAACCATTATCGTTCATAATCAGCATGATCATACATTAAAGACGAATTAAGCTAGTAGTATGAATGAGAGTAATATGAAATTTTCAATTTTCAGTCTGTAAAATGGATGAAAATTTTATTTGTTTAAAATAAGGTATATTTAATGACTCATATATTTTAAAATCAAAATCTTCAATGCCACTTTACATTAATTAAATGAGTTAAAAAGTAGGAAAGGTTCCTAAGCTATATACACTTCTTCGTTTGAAACGCGTGTTCATAAGATTAATTCGTAATCACTGAATAAATATACATACTACAGAAATAGTTTTATGAATGTTTATATCCCATTTAACTTTAAATTTTTTATGGGTTTAAGAACGTCGTTGTTTAAACACATTTAATAACAAATATCTTTTTAGAAATGAATATCATTTTCTTCAGGTAATCTCTGCCACTCTTTCATGGTGTGACAGACATTTGAAGTCAATGTGGTCTAAAATGTGACGATTGAGAAATCACTTGAATTATATCACGAAGGAAGTTATTTAAAAAAAGGAAACTACCAGTTTGAACTTAAAATTTAAACTCAATGTACGATTATTTAACTGATACAGTAGTACCTCTCCTTCTTTCCAGGTGATATTACCGTGAAGGTGCCTGTTATACTTCCTCATGGAGTATTGGCAGCGGCCATTACTCCCATCCTTAACCATCCTAAATATACTGTCTCTCAAAAAGCATTCCAAATGTCCTTTTAGGAGTAGGTCTAAGTGTAATGAAGTTTTTCTCATCTTCTTGTTTACATGAACTAAGTTAATGAATGTAATCTACTAAAAACATATATTAACCACCTAGTAGATATGAATTTGCCGATTCTGGCTCACTTTTGGGACAGTCAGAAAATCAATGTAAAATACTGTTTAAAGGACAATAAACTAATCTGTAACTCACGAATGAAAAATTAACCGAATCTATAGCTGTTTTACTGTTCATTGTAGGCTTCTAATTTCTTAAGCTGTTTAATGAAAAAATCCAGAAATCTTCGAAATCTTTATTCTACAAAGTTAATTGTAACACAGTCTTTATCTTTAATAGTCTTCTTTCCAGTAACAACCAAGTGGAATTCTCTTTTATTCAATTCTTTAATCTTTTTTTCATCCAAAACAGTCAAAAATCTGTTCGGTAAGTGTACTTTATAATCTTCCAACTCGGCAATTATTGTAAACCCGAATTTATCTTTCATTTTCTCCAGATTCAAAATTTTGTATTTCTTATTTTCTTCTAATTCTATTAATCTCTTGTATTCTTTGAACTTTAAATCACCAACCTTATTCAACTCTTGTAACAGCGCCATTTACATAGAAAAAAATTAATACTTCTACACTTTTAAGGTGAAAAATCAAAACTATACTTCCAAAATACACAAAAAAACCGGGGTTTTGACCCTAAAAACGTGTTTTTTTAGGGTCAAAACCACAGCTCTTAAGGTGCATACATACTAGAGTTTTTTAAAAAATCCTGAAAATCTACTGAATTTCTCTAATTATTGCGAATTTTTAGCTTTAAAGTTGATAATGTGAACGATATTTCTCGAAAATTCTGTTGTAAATATATTAAAATCTTAATGAAAAATCTTGGAAAAGTTAAAGAAAAAAATATTGAAAAAATAGTATTATAGAATTTAAATTACCCCCTACAAACCAATATAGTAATAAAAGTACTTTTATTACTATAACTATACTATTTTTTCAATAATTTTAAGTCTTAGTTTACAGATTTTTCTATAATAAATAGAAGAATCTACAGCTGTTTTACTACAATTTGTGCTGATTTGTGTAAAATTCTAGTAAAATTCTCCACTTTTCAAAGTGTTAGTTAAACAAATTTTTCTTCTTTAAATAGAAGAATCAAAGGCTGTTTAACCATAAATTGTGCTGATTTTTATCAAATTTTGATAAAAATCCTTAGAAATCTACTGAATTATTGCTATTTTTCAGCTTAATAAAAAGATATTTCACTAAATAGTAAAACTTGGCACATTCAAATTTTCCCTATTTAAATATGGAGCGGAAAAAGATAGAGTGCCCGTACTGCAAAAAAGACATTTTCGAACATCATTTTACCCGACATTATAAGTCAAAAAATCATCTAAAAAACAAAGAACTTTATGAGAAAGAACTAAATTATTTGAGGAATTGGGCTAAAGAAAATCAAATTGTCGATCATGAAAAGATGTACAATATAGAAAAATTGCGTGAACTAAAGAAAAATGTTAAGGAAAGTAAAAAAGATCTCAATCTATTTAAAGATGAAAAAATTCAATCAATCGCTGAGAAATTGTCCATTGAAACAAACGATAAAACTAAGTCTGAAATTATCGAAGAAATTGACAAAACTCTTAATGAGAAACCCGAAAATATCATTGATGTAGAAGTTTTATCCTCAATACACGGTCTTTTCAAGCAATACATTTTAACAAACTTGAACGACAATTCCATGTCAATTTACAAATATCTTTCTATTTTGCGCCCAGAAATTAAAAGTTTAATCGAAAAATTTCAAGAAACTGTGAAAAATAGTAAAGGATATCTCTCTTTGGAATGCGAATACGAAAGAACTTTAGTGAACGGTGAAACACAAACTTGTCCAATGTACTTTACTATAAAAGCAGACGAAATCTTTGACATAAACGACTTTATTACTAAGCAATTTAATAAATTAACACATCGAGAACAGACAAATCATCCAAATCGAGGTTCTGGATGGACATTAAAACGCTGTAAACAACTGATTTTGAGCCTTAATAAACACGAATTTATGAACGCAGGATCATATATCGATTTACCAAAGAAAATCAAAGATAAAAAAGCTTGTATAAATATAAAAAATAAAGATGATTATTGCTTTATTTATTCTATCCGATGTGCTATTGAAAAACCTGAAAAGAATGCTGATAGAGCAAAACAATACGAACAATTTGTAAATGACGAGATATTTTCAGGTTTCGAGTATCCAATGTCCTTAAAAGATATACAATCATTTGAAAAACGAAGTTACAATTCTAAGTACAAGTATCCGAAAATGTCAATAAATATCTACAGTTATGATGAGAAATTTAACATTGTTCCGTTGCAAATTTCTGAAAAATATGATGCAGAATTAAATATTGATCTACTGTATGTAAAACAAGAAGACAAATCTCATTTTGTTTTGATAACCGATTTAAGTAGGTTAGTGAGTTCTCAAACATCCAAACATGGACATAAAAATTTTCTATGTAGGAGATGTTTAAGCCATTTCTACAAATCTGTAGATTTAGCAGACCATTTAGAAATTTGTAAAAATCACGAAGTTTGTAAGCCAATTATGCCATTTCCAGGTCAAACAACTAAATTTACTAATTATCAAAAGAAGTTTAGCCATCCGTACGTTATTTATATGGATTTTGAAAGCATATTAGAGAAGATTCCCACATGCAAAAACAATCCGCAAAAATCGATCACAACCAAGATTCAGAAGCACATTCCATATGGTTTTACTCTATACTTAGTGTCTAATGTGACCAATCGTATGTACAAGCCGATATGTTATCGAGCAAAAAATGAAGAAGATTTGCCAAATGTTCCTGCAAAATTGTTTGAAGAACTTAATAAATTATCGAAATACATAGCTAAAAAGTATAATTCTAAGAATAAAATACCTATGAAATTGACCGAAGAAGAAGAAATTGCATATCAAAATTCAAATCTTTGCCATATTTGTGAATGTGAGGGTTTTGATAATCAAACAAGAAAAAAAGTACGAGATCATTGTCATTTAACAGGTAAATTTTGAGGTTCAGCTCATTTATCTTGTAACTTGAATCTCAAATTTCCTCAGAATATTCCAGTTTTCTGTCACAATATGTCATGTTACGATACTCATTTGTACATAAAAGAATTGGCTAAACAATATGGAAACGTTGATTTGATCGCAAACACCGATGAGAAATATATAAATTATTCTGTAAATTCTGGATATGGGTATGAGTTTGAAGATGATAAACCAAGAAAGTTCATCAAGTTTTCTTTCGTAGATACGTTCAGATTTATGGCATCGTCTATAGAAAAGTTAGCTAAAAACCTCAAAAAAGATGATTTCAAACATACAAATCATTTTATACAAGATGGTCTGAACGCAATTCTAGATAGACAACCAAATGACGAAGAAGAAATCTTTAAAATTCTATCTGGAAAAGGCATATTTCCTTACGAATTTATCGATAGTATTGAAAAACTTGATTACACAGAAGAATTGAGAATTCAAGATTTCTATTCACTTTTGACAGATGAGAGCATATCTGAGAAAGATTTTCAACACTACTTAAATGTTTGGAACAAATTAAAAGAGAAAAATCTAGGAAATTACTCTGATCTCTATAACATTCAAGATGTTCTATTGCTCGCTGATATCTTTGAAAATTTTAGGAATATTTGTTTGAATTGCTATAAACTTGATCCAGCACACTATCTAACAGCTCCCAGTCTTGCATGGGATGCTATGTTAAAATTAACGAAGATAGAATTACAATTAATTAGTGATTATAATATGTATTTGATGATCGAAAAAGGTATTCGCGGAGGCATTTCTCAATGTATTAAACGATATGTGAAAGCAAATAACAAATATTTAAAAGATTTTGATAAGACAAAGCCCGAAAACTATTTGTTGTACGTCGATGCTAATAACCTTTATGGGTATGGCCTAATGCAAAATTTACCATATAACGAAATCAAGTGGATGGATCCTAAAACGTATACAACTGCAGAATGGCAAGAAACAATTTTAGAACTTACAGGAGAAGAAGATTATGGATATATTTTAGAAGTTGATCTTGAATATCCAACAAATTTGCATGAACATCACAAAGATTTACCTCTTGCTCCAGAACATTATAACAACAAACTTTGCACAACTCTACTGGATAAAACAGAATATGTTGTTCATTCGAGAAATTTGAAATTCTATCTAGAACAAGGTATGATTTTAAAACATGTGAATAGGGTTATTGCGTTTGATCAGAAACCTTTCATGAAAGAATATATCGATTTTAATACTAGTATGAGAACCAAAGCTACAAGCGACTTCGAGAAGGACTTTTATAAGCTAATGAAACAACTCAGTTTTTGGAAAATCTATGGAAAATGTGAGAAACAGATGTGATATTAGACTAGGAAATGAAGAATTTTCAATGAAACAAGCTAAGAAAACAAATTTCAAATGCTTTAACATCTTTGACGACAACTGTATAGCGAGTCACATGTACAAACAAAAGGTTAAATTTAACAAACCGATTTACATAGGATTTTCAGTTCTCGACCTCTCAAAATTGCTAATGTACGAGTTTTATTACAACAAATTAAAGAAGTTTGATCCAGATTTGAATCTGTGTTACATGGATACAGACAGTTATTTCCTAGAATTGAAACGAGATCCTTTTAAAATTATTAAAGAAAATATAGATGACTTCGATACGAGCGACTATCCAAAAGATCATGAATGTTTCACTACTAAAAATAAGAAGGTAATAGGGAAATTCAAAGACGAATTGAACGGCGAGATATTAGAAGAATTTTGTGGATTGAGATCAAAGATGTACTCGTACAAATATCTAGACAAAAATCCAGTTAGGTGTAAAGGAATTAAGAGAAGCGTTGTAAATAAAACAATAAATATCGAAAACTTAAAGAGATGTTTGTTCGAAGATAAAGAAGAATTTAGGGAGATGACTGTAATAAAAAGCTATAAACATGAATTGTACACCGTCACCATAAACAAGCTGGCACTGAACGCTAAAGATGATAAGAGAAATGTCCTAGAAAATAAGATCGATACAGTACCGTATGGATATAAAGGCCAAGCAAAATCTAATATATTAGATGAGTTAAATAAACTTGGAAACTTTGACATGTAAATGGAAGATGATTTGATTCACTGCCACAAATGCAAGAAAAAAACGAAAAATATAGATTCAAAAATCGTTCAAACTCAAAACGGGTTGTATAGAATTGCTGCAAAATGTTCAAAATGTAAGACAAACAAGAGTAAGTTTATAAAGAATCCAAATCCAAAACCTGTTAAGCAAGAATTGAAGACTAAAGATGAGATAGAGATTGAAGCTCGAGAAATTCATGCACCAGTACGAAAAAAGTTTAAAAAGAGAAAAATTATAACATTAGGAATTGACGATTTATGGGCAGCAGATTTAGTTATAATGTCTAACTATTCGGATCAAAATGATGGATTCAAGTATATGTTAAATGTTATTGATACTTTCTCAAAATATGCTTGGTCAAGAGCTATCAAAAGAAAAAACGGTAAAGATGTTTCAAAAGCCTTCGAAGATATAGTAAAAGACGCGATAAAGATCAATCACAAACCTCCAAACCTACTTCATACAGATAAGGGTTTAGAGTTTAAAAATAAAGAATTTAACGATGTTTTGAGGAAATACAACATTAAGATTTATCATACTGAAAACGAAGAGAAATCAAGTATTGTAGAGAGATATAACAGAACTCAAAATGAGAGAATGAAAGTAATTTTTGAGATTAATAAAAACTTTAAATGGATCGATATTCTTCAAGAAATCGTAAAGAAATATAACGATACTGTTCATAGCACAATCAAAATGAAGCCCAAAGACGTAGGTAAGGATGCAGAAAAGGAGTTATTAGAGACAGTTTTCGAGTATGTTCCACCTGAAATTCACACGAAAACTAAATTTAAAGTCAATGATCATGTAAGAATTGTTAGTAAAAAACAAACATTTTCGAACAAATATAAGAACAATTGGTCAAGAGAAATCTTTGTGATTTATCAAACACAGATCCTGTAACTTATAGTATAAAAGATTTAAATAATGAAGAAATAACCGGAAAGTTTTATGAATATGAATTGAGAAAGTCAAAGATTTTTTCTATATAAATGGAGGCTCAAAAGAAATGTTCAATGTGCAAAGAAATAAAAGGTTTTGAAGATTTTTATAAAGATAAAAATAGGAAAGATGGAATGCATTATTATTGCAAAGATTGTGAAAGGGAATATCATAAAGAATTATATGATAAAATAGAAAAATTAACTTTGGAAGATAAAGAATGTCTTAAATGTAAAGAAACTAAAAAAATTTCAGAGTTTAATAGTGATCACTATAGTAGAGATAAGAAAGACTCATATTGTAAAGATTGTGTAAAGAAGAATTTTCATAGATTATATTATGAAGATACTCATTGTGAATGTGGAAGAATTATAAAATGGTTAAATAACTATGAAAAACATTTACAAACAAAATATCATAAATCGAGAGTTTTTAGTAAAATTTAGAAACATTTTCATCGTGTAATTTAGATATTCTATAAATCAGTCGAGATTCTACCATATTTGTAGTAAAATGATTTCCGTTGTATAAGATATTCAAAGATTCTTTCATTTGGTTATACAGATTGATAGAATTTGGTTCGTCATCAATGAACAAAATCTCTAATTCAGGATAATTTATTTTTAGATGTTTTAATCGGTTTGGTATTTCTCGTTTCTGAGCTCTGATAACGTAATAAGGCCATTCCCACATGTGATTCTTCTTAATTAACACAAAAACATGGTGTTTTTTCTTATCAAAATCTTTACATACCATATCTCTCTTCATTAATTCCATTCGCAATTCTTGATTCTCTATTTTCAATGATTTCATTTCATCTTTAATTTGTAACTGTTTTATTTCATCTTTTAACTGCTTATTTTCGTTTTTGAGTTTGTACTCACCATATTTTCTAATGGAAGGTAAAACATCTCTCGTAACCCATTGTTAAAAGCTTTTTGCTTCTATTTTATGAGATCTTAAAATTAACGAATAAAGTCCTGATTCATTAATGAAAATAGTATCTTTGTGAATATTTGCGAGGTGGCCCTCGAGGGCTACCTTATCTTTTAGATAAAAGTATTGAGATTTGTCACCTTCATCGACATTATTTCTAATCGCTTTTTCTGTATTGTTATATTCTAACACCTCTGCAACATCTTTAGCCTTAAACCAAATTTCATTATTTTCGTCAACAATCGTTACAATGTCTTTATTATTGAATGTAAGTTGATTATTGAGTAGGTCTACAACTGACTCCATTTAGATAGAAAAAATTTAACAAGCAATTTTTTATTTTGAGTATAAAGTCCAGATTCATTAACGAAAACAGTGTTATTTTGGAAGTTTGAAGGTAAGCTATTTATAGCCCCCCTTATCTTTTAGATAAAAGTATTGGTATTTATCATCATTATCAACTCGTTTGGAAAGTTTGAAGGTAAGAACGATTCGTTCCCCCCTTGATTCATCATTCTTTCGACAATCTTAAATATATTGTTGTTTTACTCTCATTATTTAATAAATTTCCCTCAGAGTCTTGTATAGTTAGAACGATTTTTTGAATTCTTTTAATATTTTTTCTAATTGGAATATAATCGATTTCATTCGGTTTTTCACTGATTTTTGATCCATAAGCAACACTTGGGAAAAAAGTGTACAAAATTTCAGATTCTTTGTGTAAATGTTCGGTATGATTTTCAAAACTAGGTTCAACGAGATTGCAGTGCACTTCAATTACATCAAACGGTCTAAATTTTGGCGTTTTATTTCCTAAATATACCTGATTTGGCTCAATAGTTTCTTGAACAAACCCTAACAATTCTACAATAATTGCTGAAAAACATTATTCTTACTGGTGATTTTATTTGAATTTTATTAGAGAGATAATTTTTTTGCATTTCAAACTTGTTTTCGTCAAAGTTTAAAGATTTATCTGATTGTTTGAATGTTTTCAGATAATTTTTAAGGGAATTTTTTATTTGATCGAAAGTATAATATCCTTTGTTTAAACCATAGTATTTTGTTATGTTCTTCTCACTAAATCCTATGCAATAAGGAGAACTTTCACTAATATTTATTACAAAATTGTCAGAATAAAAACCGCTTAAACCGATGAAATAATTTGATTCTTCCTCTAAATGAATAGGATGTTCCAAGTTTAAAACTAATTTAGAGCTTTCTGAAGTCAACTTGAATAGCTTCATTTTCGCAAGCGTTGCTTCAAGATGAAAATCTTCTATTTAAATGGAGAAATTTTTAAAGCAAAAAGATCAGATAAAACTTCAAACGTTTGAAGAAAATAAGAAAGATCAACCAATCAGATTGTTAATTGTTGGTTCAAGTGGATGTGGAAAAAACAACTTTATTATTGAATTTTATCTACAATAGGTTGATTCCTTATTCCAATTTGTATGTTTTTAGTAAATCTTTAGAACAAGACGCTTATAAAAAATTGCAAGAAAGATTTGAAAATATTGAGAAAAACTTAAGCAAAAAGGTATCACATTTTTATAATGCCTCTGAGGACATAGTTCCATTAAGCGAGTGTAAACCCAATTCGTTAATCGTTTTTGATGATTGTATTTTGGAAAATCAGGACGTTATTAAGGAATATTTCGTAATGTCTCGTCACAAAAACATATCTTGTATCTATCTTTCCCAATGCTTTTCAAAGGTTGATAAACAAGTTATAAGAAATAATCTGAATATGTTGTGTATTTTTAAGCAAGATGATCACTATTCGAGAAAGATTTATAACAATTATGTGGGATCTGATATGAGTTTTAACCAATTTAATGAGCTGTGTGATAAAATTTGGAAGGAAGACTACGGATTTTTAACTATTAATCTAACTTTGAAGCCTAAAAATGGTAAATATTTGAATAAATTTTCTAATATAAATGCTGCTCAGTGGTCTGGCAAATCTACTTGATAAAATATTTGTTACAATTATTTTTACATTATCTTTACTTTTTATTTACATTATGAAAACAACTGAAAAACGGTAAATCTGTTCACGTTTTTACGTTCCACGTTCACGTTTTACGTTCCACGTTCACGTTTTTACGTTCCACGTTCACGTTTTTACGTTCCACGTTTCGTGTTCCACGTTTCAAAATTTTCCTAAATAAATGGTGAACGTAACTTCTGAAGAAGCGAAAAAACTTGATCAAATCGAAAAGAAATTAATCAAAGAATTTAAAGAACAGATTCGAATTGATGAAGAAGAACAAGAACTTATTCAAAAAATTAATCAACCTGTAACTTCTGCAATAAAAAATGTTGAGGGCAAAATTGAAAATGTTTTAAGTGATAATCAAAATTTAATGAATTTGGTTCCAGTTGTACGACAATTTGCCGATATTTCGATTCCAGAATCTGAGTTTGAATTGCCAAAATTACCATCTTCAACACCATTTAGACCTCGAATCATTGAAGACTCTACCATAGTTGAACCAATAAGTCCTGGAACAACGGATATAATAATTGGTGAAATTGGTAAAAAATTTCTTCCTAGAGCAAAGGATGATAAATTTGGTTTGTATTGGGATAAAAAAAAGAAAAGTTTTATGATTGGAAATTTGCCCGTGAATTTTGAGCATAATGATATAATTATTGAAGATAAAACATATAAAGGAACTCAAGGTTTATGGAGATTATTAACAGACACTGATGTTCCAAAAGACGGTTTATATTCTGAAGAAGACTTGAAAAAGTATACAGAAATTTTATGGAAATCTGATTCAATTTACAAAAATAATGATCCATCAACTAAGAAACCAAAGTCAAGTAAAGGTAAAAAATATCTCAATTTGATTAAACCAATTTGGGAAAAACGAATCGAAGGATCAGGTGTAAGAAAATACAATGATAATAAGATTGAGTACAGATATATCGACGATTTGACAAAACTCGATGGAATTATAAATTATATCTATGCTCAAGAAAAGGCTGGAAACAACAATTTTTTGAACGAAAAGAAAGCGATTAAAGATTTTATTTCGAACAAACTTGACGAAATGATTGAAAAACCTGATGGAATTAAATATTTAAAACGAATTTTGCCGGCAATAAGTTCATCTATGATTGAGGGTAGTGGACTTTTGAATGATTTTATCAACAATTTACCTTTTGAATTACACGTACCAACTTATCAGTATCTGGGGCCTGGCACAAAACTCGAAAAAAGACTAAAAAGAGGAGATCCTGGTATAAATAAATTAGATCAAGCTGCTATGGAACACGATATTTTTTATGCAAAACATAGAGACACAAATTCCAGATATATAGCAGATAAAGTTTTGCAAGATAAAGCAATGGATCGATTTTTATCAAAAGATGCTAGTTTAGGTGAAAGATTTGTTGCACTTCCAACAGTTGGAGCAATGTTTTTGAAGAGAAAACTAGGAATGGGAATTGAAGAGAACTTGAAATTTTAACTATATAAATGGAGGTGAATGTAAATTTCAGCAAAAATCAGAAAGAAAAAATAAAATCCGCTTTTAAGAAAAAAATACCCGTTAGTATTCAATTTAAAATAGATCAACTAAAAAATGGCGAAGATAAGATATTTTTAACAAATAGACAATACAATAAACTCGAAACACATAAGAAAAACAATAAAGGAACCAGAATAGAATTTTCTTATAATCAGTTGAAAGAACTTAAAAATGGTGGACTTTTGAAAGATTTATTAGATTTTGGAGAAAATATTCCAGTTGTTAAAAATGTTGTTCCTTATGTTCGTAAAGCTGCTCCAATCGTTAAAAAAGATGTGATTCCTATTGTTCGAAACATTTTAAATTGGTTAGATAAAGAGTTGGAAGATGTTACAGGATCTGGATTAGATGAAAAAACTTTGAATTACGTGAAATCAAACATCGGAAAAAAAATTTGAACCTTTAACATTCGGTGAATTGGAAGAACTCTGCAAAAACATTAAACATTTTAGAGGAATTTTCATGAGAGATACATTACCTGAAAAAGTTAAGAAATTCGAATGTGGAATTGTGAATTTAGACTCGATTTTGGGGAGTGGAACGCATTGGGTTTGTTATTATAAAAATGATAAGAATGCATGTTATTTTGATTCGTATGGAAGAATTGAGGACAAACCACCTATAGAATTGATCAAATATTTGAAAAAATCAAGCGTCTACTACAATGACTCTCAGATTCAAGACTATAAAGATCCCCCAATTTGTGGTCATTTATGTGTTTTTGTTTTGAATGAACTGAGTAATGGTAAAGATTTTAAAGAAGTTGTTAACAAATTATTGCTTAATAAATATGGATTCACAAAATATTTTTGACGTATTTGGTACACAAATTATTCAAAATGTAGATAATAGTTTGAATTTTGATAGTTTGAGAAATGAGTTTGATAACAAGTTAGAAAATTTATTACAAAACCTTCCAGATTCAGATATGTTTGCTATCGAGATTGAAGATTTTAAAGCAGAATATGATAACAAACTTGCAAATTTCATGAGTTCAAATGAAGTTGCTGATAAAATAAAAACATTGGAAAAAGAAGTTGATGATGGTGTAAAAAAATTATTTACCAATTTAATGTCTCATATCGAAAAAGCTGATAAAATTACTGAAGCGATCAAAGTTGAAAAGAATTATGTTAGTTTGGCTAATAAAAAAAGAATTGTCGGTGTTCGACCTGGTATTGACAAACATGATGTTGTTGTCATTTTAAAACAGAACAAATTTTAAAACCTCTAAAATTATCAGAAAACATCGATATTGTTGATTTACATGATCCGAATGTTAAAAATGCCTTAGATTTTAAAGGAAAAAGAATTAGCGGTGTTAGTAAAGGAATTAATCCATTTGATGTTGTTGTAATGATTCAATTAGAAGATCCTATTAAAATGTTTAATGAACTAAAACAAAATTATGAGAATCATAAACAGCATGTTAAAGATTTTACAACAGAAGTCTATGACAAGTTAGAAGCCAGAAATAGAAGATCAGTAGACGATGTTGGTGAAATTAATGAAAAACTTACTAATTTTAAAGAGTCTTTTGATAAGTTTAGTTTAGATGCTACGAAAACTTTTGAGAATATTGGTCATAAATTTGTTGAATACAATGATTCTTATGCTGTCAAATTTCAAAAATTACAAGAAAAACTTAATAATATGGAGGAAGATCTTACTGAAATAGGTATTCGTGTAGGGTTTTATGCATGATAAAATTTCCTTATATAAATGGCGCTCATATACTGTGTGAGGTGTAAGGCAAAAACTGAAACAAATGATATAAAATACTATGCAAATATCAATGGAGTTAAGAGAATTTCTGGAAAATGTGCTGAATGTAACGCAAAAAAGAGTCAATTTATAAAAACTTGAAATTTTTTCTTAATAAATAGAGATGGCGGGACATTACAGTGCTTTCGATCTTTTTATAATGCAACACGAAAGAGATTTGAAAAAAGAACATTGGGATGACATTTCTCAAAAATATGAATTATCCGAAGATATGATGAGATTATACGTAAACAAATTGAATTGGTATAACATTGCAAAATATCAAAATCTGTCCCCAGAGTTCATTCAAGAAAATATACATTATCAATTAAAAGATCATATGTCTGTTCTTTGTCTCTATCAACACTTGAGTATAAAATTTTTGGATGAAAATAAAGATACAGTTGATTGGAACAATATTATAGATAGCGGTTACTATCCTGTGCAAATTTTATTGAAATATGTGACCGAGATCGCAAAATTTAAGGAAGAGAATCCCGAATATGACGAAGTAGATCATTAAAAATGACTCTAATCTTTTTAATTATTCTACTAAAATTTATATCTTTTCTTATAAAAACGTACATTAGATCGATGAAAAAATGATACATGATGTTTAAATTTTCTCTTATTAAATGGTGGACTACAGAAAGTATGCTAGTGATATTGAGAGGGCGGAGTTTAAAAATTTCTATCCAATTAGTAAACAACATTTGAATGAACCGAATAAAAGAACTGAGTTTAATATTGATTTTGCAGATAACTTTTGCTCGTCTAACTTCCAGTTTTATATTTCTGGAACTTTAACAAAACAAGATGGTCAAGCATATCTTGGAACTGATAATGTTAGATTAATCGATAATTTTATACCGTTTTTATTTTCTAAGATTGAAGTAAGAAAACACAATAAATTGATAGAAGAAGTCGAAAACTGTGGCCAATTAAGCACTATTAAAGGAACCATTTGTTATTCCAAAAGTGATGTATTTTCAAACAGTTTTGAATCAACTTTTAAATTTGGACAATTTGAAGCGGTCGGTGATTTAGCACATTTCGGCTTAGGATTCTTTGAAAATGTAAATTTTCCAATCTATAAAGGTGGATTTTACATTAGTTTCATAAGAGCTGAAGACGATGATGTGATTCTGAAGACTGCAACTGGAAATGTTATGCCTGTTGATGGCAAAATTACAATTAACGAGTTTTTCATTAGAGTTCCGATGATTTATTACAAAACCACGAGTAAAATTCAGTTGATTGATGAAATTACAAAATCTCAAAACATTATGTTTAATTTTCTAGATTGGCAATGTATTGAGCAAAAAGGTATTTCCGGAACAACTTATTCGTTCGATATCACAAATATTTATAGAAATATCTTCAATCCCAAGTTCGTTATTATAGGTTTTCAAACAGATAGACAGAATAATCAAGAAAAAAATCCTTCAAAGTTTGATAGTTTGGATGTAAAAAATATCAGAGTAAAATTGAATGGTTCTTATTATCCAGATGAATTACAAAATTTAAACATTTCCGGTGGTCTTTTCAGAATCATGTATCAGATGTATCAAGATTTTAAGAAAGTTTACTACAAAAATATGGAAATGTATTACAACCCCAAAGAATTTATAGCAAATAGACCCATTTATGTCATTGATACAACAAAGAGTTTGACAAATATTTCTAGTTCAAAGAACGATATAATTATCAATATGGATTTTCAAAATGCTGTTACAAACGCGATTTGTTATGTGGTTGTGGTTTCTGAGAAATTTTTATCATATGACGTGATTAAGAACGATATTAGAGAAATTCAGTAGTTAATGATGTTCATATTATTCTCTTTCATTCCTTCTAATATTTCAAAAATATACTCTTTCGCCACTGAAAAATCCCGATTTCTCCCGGAATAATCTTTATAATCATAAACAAAATATCCTAAATAGTTGTACAATAGAATGAAATTATTTCTTTTTATCTCGGTAGTTGAAATATAAACATAAACATTTGCGCTGAAAAATTTATATCTCGGCAGACTTAGTTCCATAGCTTCCATTTATTCTTTTTGTAAAAATGGAAGAGTATAATGCCAACTGTTACAAGTGTTATAATAGAGGAGAAATTATTGATAAAAGATTAGTTTGTAGAGATTGTAATTTAATTTTGTACGAAAGACCTAAGCCTAAGAAATTTCGAAATAAATTAACATATTTGAATAATCTGCTTATGAAATTACAATACGGAGACAAGAAGCAAACAAAATTTGTTACAGAATTTAGAAAACAGAATAAAAATTTTTACTTATCTCTTGGAACCATTGACAAAATTATTTTCCTTTTCAAAGAATACATTAGGTTTGTAGGTTTAAATACACACGTTTATTATGAGAAGATATTACCTGTATTTTTTCATTATCTGGATGTTGAATTTGTTTATGATTTTGAACCAGAAATCCTCGATGATTTTATAGTACATTTGGAGAAATTAAACGAAGAACCTCTTGAAAAGAATGCGGTTTTACTCACATTCTCCCCGACTTCTCGAGTGATTGTTAGCAAATTTCATTATTTCCGTTTATAGATTTTTCATTAAGATTTCTGGATTTTTTCATTAAAACAGCTTATAAATGTAGAAGCCTACAATGAACAGTAAAACAGCTAAAGATTCGGTTATTTTCCATTCGTGAGTTACAGATTTGTTTATGGTTCAATGGACAGTATTTTACATTGATTTTCTGACTGTCCCAAAAGTGAGCCAGAATCGGCAAATTCATATCTACTCCACCTAATCCAACTGTAAAGACAAAATAATAACATTTTAAATGCAAGACTAATGAATAAAACATGCACCAGAAACTGAATAAATAAATATTAAGAAGTTTGGTTGAAGCTTGGATAATAATATGTAAATGTTTATGAATATTATTTCTCATTATTTGTTTTCAAAGTCACTGGAAATAGTTTTAAATCCATAATGTTGTTCTGGAGTTATAAAGATGTTTACTTGTTTACTTAGCATAATGTTTACTAACATCAGTTGGGTTTTAATATCATAATGTGATTTTATATAATTACATGTTTTGTTAGACTAAGCAAGGTGTCCTCCTTCCTCCCACCAATCGTTACTGATTATGGCCTTGTTATTACTAACGTTTGGTACGCAGCTCGACTGACCTGTTGCTAAAATTACTATTTCATACTTTTTCTTTAAATATACATCCATTAAAATGTATGAAACACAAAAAGATGCAAAATTAAAAAATTTAGGTATGATTTTAATAACTATTGTTAACCGTCTTTAATATCTACCCAAGATACAATAAAGCTGATATATTTACATAATTATAATTATCACATAATAAAAATAAATATGGCCATTTAAATGTTACATAAGTTCATCATAAATTTTTGAGTTTATTTAATTTACTACGCTTAGTTCTGTAAAATAAGGACTTGCTACTTTTCTTTCAAAATTCGTATCTACTGTCGGAGTATTCTTGTACGTGATTATATAGTGTATATGTAGAGTTGCACACGGCATTAAACAGGGCTGTAAATCATTTGGATATTATTCTGCACCCTACAGAACTACATCTCGACATCATGAGACGTGTTGGAATCTATAAAAACATAAGTCAGGTATATGAAATCAAAGTTTGACATGTAAATGTGACTTGGAATAATTTAAACATACTTTTTTGTAGGGACAGGTTTTATTTTAACATCACATTATGTTTTTAATATATAAAGTGCATAAACAGCATGTCTTGAGGGGAATGGGAGGTACCATAAATACGTCACCACTCAAACGTAAACTGACATAATCGAAGTACACGGTTAAGTAAGGTTAACTAACTAAGGTTAACTAAATAATGTCTAAATTGCCAATAACTAAGTTTAATTAACTGAGTTATTGAATACTACAAGTTGACTGCATGTTAGGCCACACTTGAGTCTGACTTCATAGACATAAATGTATACACGATTTTCCTGGCTGAAGACGGATAGATTTTTAGCTAGCACATTGGTTCAGCTTAGCTTAAATGTTTGCTCTGATAGTTCATAAATTATATAATTAACTGATCTTTCAAAGCATGATTTATATAAATTTTTCTATAGCAGTTTATTTATACAAAAGTTAATGTACGTCACAGATTTCTTACTATAACAACGAAGAAATCATTTTTACACGTTTACAGAAGTAAAGTTTACTTTACGTTGACAAAACAGAATAGCCACTCCTCCCTTCCTCAAAGACTGAGCCAATTAAACTTCCTCTCGACAGATGCAATCTCGCCAAACGCCTCTTCCGTGATGAAGCTGGTAAATGCTTCCTGTGATAAATAAGTAAAGCGATCTGAGAGAATTATGTTTCTGTACTTTTATCTGCTATGTAAACTTGAAAGTACTTCATAATTTTTCATAAAAGTATACTTGTCTTATATCTATATGCTTTGCATGAAATTAAAATATATATAAATATGAACAAATTAATACATAATACAATTCTCTTTTATTCAAAAGGTTATATAAAAACTATGTACGTGTTACATAAAACATATTTTTGTTCAATCAAGCACGTAGCTAAGAAAAACTTGGAATTTTATTTCATACTAGATAAGGTGACTTTCAAGAAAACACCTAAATCACGATATATTGTAATTACTAATCGTTGTATTACTATACGAGGTTTTAGTATTCAATTTATCGTGAAAATTGATGTCAAGTAAGGTAACTGACTAAAATAAAAGTAAAGTGATATTCTAGGCTTTATACGCTCATTAATATAAATGCTTATATTAATTTTAATTTGATACGCTTTTAGCCTAGGAAAGATGTTCGTTAGACGGAACAGGTTTTAGACTTGCAACCTCTGGAGTTTTGTTCTTTGGAACGAACATTAGTATTATTTTACGCTAATCTATGTTCTATTTGCTACTTTAAATTGGTACTTTCCTTACGTCATCATTAAACAGTCTTAAAACTATGATCGCTTTAGGTACACACATACATCGCCGAGTTGACTTAGTGATATAATACAAATATCACATGCACCACTTACACAGTGAACATAAGTTATGTCTTTTCTAAAATAAACGCCTATATGCTCATCTTTACATACATAAAAATGTATATGATGGTCAGTTATCGTATAGTAAGGATATTTCATTGAGATGAATGTGCGGTTCTAATCGGAAAATTTATTTATAGACCATAGTGCCCAATAGATGCAGACGGCTAAACTTTTGTTTCGAAACTATCTTGAGCGAAGATGGCAATGTGTCGAGTACATCAAAATTAGTACATTATCAAACCTCCTAGAGATTGGGAATAAATAGCCTATATTATAGCATTTAGGGGTTCATAATCTATAAAAAGTGCCTCTAAAATTTAAAAAATTGATACGAACCCGTATTGAAGATACATTATAAATTTACACATCAAGCATTTAAAATTAATTTAAAATATTCCTAGAAATTTGATATTCATTCCTGTAAAATTAATCGCTTATAATGCACAAATAATATTAGACATAAAAATATACGCATTTAGAAAAATGACCAACATTTTAGTGACACATGGTACTTAAAGAGAATAATGCACTTACTGCAAATGTGATTTTTATTTAATCAAGCATAGTAATTGTGTAATAAACAACAAAATATAGAATAACTTACGTATGCCTATACTGTGTTTAACCTAAAAATGTGAATATTTAAACATTTAAGGAATAAAATTTAAAACTGGATTCTTATAACTTAGCAAGCTTAGAATATACGACGACAAAAGTTTCCCATGGATGAAACGAACATCATATTCAGTCCAGATTTATTTTGCAAAAAGTGACTCAACCTATGAATTTGCGAAAGTATGTCTACAATATAAATCTTTATTGACAAGAACTTATATTGTAAAGGAAGAAAGTTAAAAGATATGCATCGTAATTACATGATTTATCGTAATTTTATGTATGGATATATAGAAAGCGTAAGAATTAAATCACTCTAAATTACATTTTAACGGTAAAACAGCAAGCACTTTATAAAAGAGATGTTATCTCAAAGTTTGAATGATCACGCTTTATTATATACACATTCCCTCTCTTTAAATTAAAACGTATACTTTTGTTAAAAAGAACTCAAAAAGGGTATACTAAGCTGACCACAATGTGTAATTTCTGATAACAAACTCAAGAATCATTTAAAATGACTCAAATTACAAATATCTTGCTAAATTTTTGAATGCATCCAATGAAGAATGGCTATTACTGAACTGTACGAGAGTTGGGGGGGGGGGGGAATTAGAACTTGTAAAAATAATCTGTAAGGGATTTTTTATTGGATTTTTACAAATTTGTATTACAGTACGTGCCTCTTATTATTATGTATCACTGTCACACTGTCTTATTTATTTTTAGACTACTTATGAAAATATGCTCGAATAATTAAACTAGCATATTTAATATATATTTTGTTGCAAAAGTTAGCTTTTGAACTTTATATGGAATACATACAACATTGCTTTTTACTCTTTATTCTGCTTAAGAAATTTCATTCAATGAGAGAACAGGCACTGGGGTTTAAATCTGATTACCTAACAGCAAATCCGGTTTAAAACTTAGTAAAGGCATAATTTTTGCAAATTTCCTTGTGGTATTACCTCAGAGAGTAAACTTTATCATCTGAAATTTTCTTCCCTGATGGAACTTTAATCAAACAAGTTCAATGTAAGCCTCTTCAAGGCTTCGATAAGCTTTCTTTCAAGGTTTTGATAAGATTTATTTCAGGAATGAAATATACAATCCTGTTTAAGACATAATCACTAAGATTAGTCACCAATATTTTACTGTGGGTAAATTTGGAAAATAATGCATAATTTGTGTGTTTTGCATCTAACAATAAATTTGAACATATTGTTTTCAAGATAAAAGTGAATTTTTTACTTATGAAAAAAACTGTAATGTGTTCCAAGAACATAATGTGATATTTCACTAATATTGATTAGTTTGCTAATTAGTTCACACATCTGAACAGGTCCTATATTTTGTTATAGTTGTTACTCAATTCCATTATCGTTTAGTGATACATTTTTAAGTTTGAATACAACCAACTATAGAAAGAGCATCTAGCAGTTGGAAATCTTGTGCTCTTTAGATAGAAAAAGACTTAGATTCAGAGGTGGGTAATAAAATTACAATAAGGCAGAATATTGGGTACTAGTCATAAAATTCTAATTTATTTTTCCATTTGTTTCTGGAGATTTTTTGCAGTTAAAATGCAATATTGTACTACTGCATATTACAAACTTTCAGATTCTCAGTTCCAACGTTTAATGATGGTTAGACGACAACCTGATTACAGCACAACTAGACCCAACGTAAGTGGGTTCTAGTTCACAATTCTGTACACAATAATACAAGATACAATGTGTTATACAAGATAAAATGTGTTATCACCCTAGCTCAGCAGAGAAGTGCGGAGTTGAAGAGATCCAGACAATGATAATGATTTGCTTGAAGGGTTCCATCTCATTTTCAGAATATATTATGGTGAAAATGAGGAACTGTCCCCACTGCAGAAAGATGTAGGTAGGTTAGTCGAGAGCACACCATCGTTGACTTAATTTATCCTCTTCAGACTTTAACCAAATCGGCTTACTAAACATGCATAAAACTAGGTATGATAAGGCTGTACATTTTGACTATCACACATAAATATAGCAAGTTAGGTTCGTATTAATTAATGACGACAGATATGAGCTTCATATGACCGATTAAGTAAATTAACTAATTGATTAAGTAAACTATTATATTATTTAAAAGAACAAGCTTGATAGAATTTAATCTATGAGTCACAGTATACTACTAGGGACTCGAAATCGATTAATCAATTACTAGCTTTAATGTGCAGGAGTAATAGTCAAAAAAACTACGTGAGAGTGCAACTTAATATTAATAAGTAAGCCAGGTTGGTAAATCACAAAAATTAAGGATAAAAACACAAGGCTTTATTTGGATAAATATTAAGGTTTTAAGGAAATAAATTAGATCCAAATGGTGGTATTATTTCACAACAGAACAATAAAATACGTTTATAATTTTATAATTATGTAGCTTTTGCCCTTTTAGGAATATTAATAGTTATATTGTAAAATGGTTTCATAAAAGTTTTGTGAACAAACTAAAACATAAGTCTAAGGTTTTTCGATGCTGAACGTGCTGATTCTACAAAGTTGAAATGGTGAAATGAACGAGGACTGCTCATCCCAGCACATGTCCAAGTAGGCTACAGGTAGAAGTACTTCGTAGAACAAAAGGCAGTGAAGTATATTGCATCCCAAAATCAAGTATTGAAGCTTTGCTACATTCAGCAGTCGCGGTATTGTTTTAGTTTACAATACAAAAATGTCCATAAAGCTGAACCAAACTAATTAATAAATAGCAGTGTAATATGACATAAAAAAATTAGTTCAAACGATTATTTAATGCAGTTGTAGCAGTTCATTTTAATAAATAATCCATAATATTGTTTCTGATTTAAATTAAAAATATAATGTGTGATTTAAGTAGTGTAATATATCAATTTAACATTTGTGGACCAAAGATGCATGACCAAAGAGCAGCATATGTTATTCTACAACGAAGCCGAAATATTGAAATAATTTCCTTGTGTAAGCAATAGTTCGTCGTGGTGTAAACAGGAAGTCTGATGTTTTTAACGAACATGAAATACACGACGCAGATAGAAAGCGCATATCACTACTTCCTAACTGGAAAATAAACAAGCATGACAATAACAATACCAATAACTAAGTAACATATGGTCATAGAGTCTGTCTTTTAAGCTATTTCGTATAACATTATTAACAATCATACTTGCATTGACAATTTAGAACAACTAGTTTTGGTAAAAAACGTGAAAAGTCACTTGCTTCTGGTGATCTTAACTCAGGAATAGATTTTCTACTTTACTTACTTACTTGTTGGCAACAAATTCTCTTAATTTATTTTTGTTAATTATTATTATTTACTATTTTGTGTTGAGTATGTAATCATTTAATAACTAAAATTTTGCAATTTAGTGTATGTAGTAATGTAATGATTACCATAAGATTATGACACATCTGTCAGTTTTACGGTTGTTCCATTATTATTTAACCACCGAGGAATGATAGTGAGTTACGACAGCAATCTGTCCAGTCTTTTCAGCACCTTCAGGGGTCTTACAGGGCTCTCACTTGGCACCTATTATGTTCCACGTTTATATAAATGACTATGCCTCTGAAATTATAAGCAGATTCTTAATGTTTGAAGACATAAAAATATGTGTGACGGTATCCACGATGGCGAGCTTCGTCTTGCTGCAGCAGTAACTGTCTGCTATCTTTCTGTTGAAATGACTCTGAATCCTAAGACACGTGTAGACATCTCCTACAATGGTTGCAATAGTCATGTCCAGTTTAAATACACTTTTGAACAATGTCGCAAAATCGTGTCCACAGTTCAAAGGCTCAGTTGGCGTTATTATATTATATCCCCTATGCTATTTCAAAGGAATTCAGCACATATTCAGCACATTAATACTAAACCTCAAATGGGATTTAAATCTCAATCAAATCTTGTCGCTCTAGCGAAATCCTTATAAGGTCTAATTTGATAATTGTGGATTATGCTGTCCTTTTCAATTTGGGCTTATCGGCCTACTGGAGAGCATTCAGATTAGAGTTATCCCATTAATAGGACTTCGTTTAGGCTTCAGTTATATGGGTGCCTGCTGTAAAATTGCGTGTGAATTCAGTTTACAATTGTTAGAAAGCCTGATAATCGACATGATAGACGACAAGGCTGATAGCAATATGATAGCAGTGAGATGTGCGAGCATTTACTCAGTTCATGGACATATTCCGGAAACCTTAAAAACCATCTACATAGAAGTATAACGTTAACATCTTGAAGTCTTCTGAGGGAGGGAAACTACTGCAGCAGCAGTTTGACTTATTTCTTATAAAGCCAACCACTTAAAAAAACTATTCGTATTGAATTTCTCGTTTGAATGTAGGCAAACCTTCTTTTATAGATTTTGCATTGGTTTACCACTTATTTATTTGCACTTACTGTACTTATGTTTGTGTAGCAGGTATTATATGCCTTTCGCAATAATTGTATACATTTTGGTGATGCAAAGCATATGTGATTGTTGCTGTTGCCTTTTGAATAATCTACTTGCACAATTTTCAGTTATTTTTTTTTTTTTTATTTATTTGGTAGATGTATAATTTTATGGTATTATTGTGGCTGAATATTGTGTATGTATATCCTTATTTTTATATGTGTTTTACCTTGTAATCGATTTATAAAAATCCGTATAGATCGAGCGATATAAAAAAAATTTCAAGATTGAGTATTAACTACGAGATTACAATTAACTGCTTTAAGTATTCAAATAGTTGGCATTAGATTTTCTGCATAACATATTAATCATTACGCTTTAGTACAGCCATGATGTGTCCTTACATGATATATACTATTATTGGGACACGATGTGAATGTTTATTTAGAGGTAGGAATAATATCAATTATTTTAATTCCTTGTAACATCTTTGAATAAACATTTAAAACATATTCCAATTCAATTACTTAAAAATTGATGAAATCGTTTTGCATTTAAATAATTGTGTTTATGGCATGAACAAATGGATCTATAAATACAAAATCAGTGGTCTAGTGACATAATGAATTTTCTTATTTCATCCCCTCAGCAGAACAGCTGGCTTGTCACCAGTTGATACAAACTCGCCATGTGTGCCGACCCAGTAGAAGCCAGTGCTCCCTCAACTGTGAACTTGTCGCGTTTGATGGTTAACCACGTGACGTCACATTAGTACCATGTGATCTCGCCCTCTCTCTATACATCCATGTTCAACATTGACATTTGCATTTTTAATGAAAGATTCTAGTATCGTATATCAATAAATAAGTTATTGAATCAAGTAAATTTAATTTCTCAAGGCATGACATTAATCTATGAAATCTAAGAATATAAATTTACTTAATACTAATTTTAATTAGTTACCATATCATCGTAATAATAACTGTATATTAGCTGCAATAAGAAACGATAAGATTGCATTTACTTCATATTATCAAGTGAGTACGTTTATTGAATGGCAAGGGTTTTTTACCTATTGTACAATTACATAGCGTAAATGTGTACGTATTTCAATTGATAACATTATTCTTTTAATACTGTAGATGAAATACATTATAAAATCTATTAAAAAGCTCATAATCGAAAAGCAAGTCTTTTTGATCTTTAAAGGATTTTGTTGGTAAGTGTTGATATTTACAAAGAGTCTTGAGTAAGTCATGACTTAAATATCGCGTTCATATTTAAGTCATGAGGCGTGATAAACTTGTTTCTTTTAAAGATTTTGCTATGCCATGCCCTATAGTGAAAGGTATAACAATTAAAAAATTCAAAATTAATCGCTTAAACATTTCTTAAAGCTGTTGTTTCGTAATTTTTTACAATGTATTTCAAATTAAATTTATATACGTCCCATAACTTTGTGCAGTCTTATGATGAATTTAAAATTCAATAAACATTTTTAATTTAACGTCAATAAGGCACAATTTATCAAAATGTGGTTTAAATATTCTGAAAATGTATTAAATTCACTATAACTGTTGTAATTAATGTTATTAAGTGTAAGAAAACTTTATTTAAAAAGTCCTAATATTATCTTTCATTTAAAGTAGATAACGAAGAAGTTAATCAAACAAATTAAATGTTCTGGAGTTTTATTAAATTCATCATAATTGCTTTCATTTATGGTATTTAAGCGTAAGAAACTGCAAAGATCTTTTAGAGTTCATTTATACAGGACGATAATATTTTTTACTTTAAAATTGATTTTTTATAAGACTAGTTATTTTTTTAAGATTTTCTAGCCTTTATGAAGATTTTGTTGAATTTGACATTTATTCATTTTTTATGACTCCGAAAAGGTCAAAGAAACAATTAAAGTATGATTGTTTAGATGAGGGTTATAGTATTTTGGACAGGATTTAAAACCGGATTTTGAATGGTAACGAAAGTGGTCCAGGAGAGACAATATGCTATCTACTTATCTAACATTACAAGCACCCTATTTACAAGCCAGGCTCTGTACTGTTCTTTCCCCTCACCAACCATTATAAGGTAAACATATTCTTAACTAGGCTGGTCTTTTACGAGTATTTATAGTTTGCATCCGAGCTTGATCAGAATGTTACATCTATTTAATGGGGTAAACCTGTTATAATCACCTTGCTTTTAATATATCTTAACTATTATTACTATACTGTTTCATTGGTATAAAGCTTTTTACACACACACAATCAAGTTTATAACAACAATATATCTTAAATTCAAGCAATAAACTTCTTTAGTGGTTTTCTGTGTTGATGTAAAAATCTATGTTAGTAAGTATAAAGAGCTTTGAAATCCATTAGTAAACTCCGTTTATGTGTTGCGGAGCTTTCACACAGTATTTGTGGCGAAATGTTTACATTGGGAAGTCTCATGTTTTCTTTTCGATGGAACATTCAATCTGAATTATTTTAAAATATCACAATCCACTTAACCACTGCCCCACCTGTTTTATAGCTTGGACAATTTTAACAAATCAAATATCAATACATAGATAAAACCATGGATACGAATTTTGATTCTCCAACAATGCTCAGTCGTAAGTTTTGGGTTTATTTGTACTTTTATGTAACTGGTTATTTAACATCAACACACTATTTTAAAATCCATCCTCTAGTATGAGCTTGTAGTTTTTTATACCGCTCGATCTATACGGATTTTTATAAATCGATTACAAGCTAAAACACATATAAAACATAAGGATATACATATACAATGTTCACCCACAATAATACCATAAAATTATAAATCTAACAAATAACAATAATATAAATAACTACAAGTTGTGAAAGTATTCAAAAGGCAACAGCAACAATCACATATGCTTGGCATCACCAAAATGTATACAATGATTGCGAAAGGCATATAACACAAACATAAGTACAGTAAGTGCAAATAAATAAGTGGTAAACCAATGCAAAATTTATAAAAGAAGGTTTCCCTTCATTCAAACGAGAAATTCAATACGAATAGTTTTTAAGTGGTTGGCTTTATATGAAGTCGAACTGCTGCTGTAGTAGTTTCCCTCCCTCAGAAGACAGATATTAAGATTTCCGGAATATGTCCATGAACTGAGTAGATGCTCGCACATCAATCAGCCTTGTCGCCTATCATGTCGATTATCAGCCTTTCCAACAACTGTAAACTGAAATTCACACGCAATTTTAGAGCAGTCACCCATATACCTGAAGCCTAAACGAAGTCCCATTAATGGGATAACTCTAGTCTGAGTTCTCTCCAGTAGACCGATAAGCCCGACTTGAAAAGGACAGCACAATCCACAATTATCAAATTAGACCTTATAAGGATTTCGCTAGAGCGACAAGATTTGATTGAGATTTAAATCCCATTTGAGGTTTAGTATTAATATGCTGAATATGATTCCATTGAAATAGTATAGGGGAATATAATATAATAACGCCAAGAGCCTTTCAACTGTGGACACGATTTTGCGATATTGTTCAAAGGTGTATTTAAACTGGACATGACTGTTACAACCATTGTAGGAGATGTCTACACATGTCTTAGGATTCAGAGTCATGTCATTTCACCGAACACAGAAAGATAGCAGACAGTTACTCCTGCAGCAAGACGAAGCTCGCCATCGTGGATACCGTCACACATATTTTTTATGTCTTCAAACATTAAGAATCTGCTTATAATTACAGAGGCATAGTCATTTATATAAACGTGGAACATAAGAGGTGCCAAGTGAGAGCCCTGTAAGACCCCTGAAGGTGCTGAAAAGACTGGACAGATTGCTGTCGTAACTCACTATCATTCCTCGGTGGTTAAAAAACAATGAAGCACCGTAAAACTGACAGATGTGTCATAATCTTATAGTAATCATTACATTACTACATACAATAAATTGCAAAATTTTAGTTATTAAATGATTACATACTCAACACAAAATAGTAAATAATAATAATTAACAAAAATAAATTAAGAGAATTTGTTGCCAACAAGTAAGTAAGTAAAGTAAAAAATCTATTCCTGAGTTAAGATCACCAGAAGCAAGTGACTTTTCACGTTTTTTTACCAAAACCATTCTACTTAAAGTTGTACTAAATTTTCAACGCAAGTATGATTGTTAATAATGTTATACGAAATAACTTAAAAGACAGACTCTATGACCATATGTCACTTAGTTATTGGTATTGTTATTGTCATGCTTGTTTATTTTCCAGTTAGGAAGTAGTGATATGCGCTTTCTATCTGCGTCGTGTATTTCATGTTCGTTAAAAACATCAGACTTCCTGTTTACACCACGACGACCTATTGCTTACACCATTAAATTATTTAAATATTTCGGCTTCGTTGTAGAATAACAAATGTTGCTCTTTGGTCATGCATCTTTGTTCAACAATAGACTGTTTAAAATACGAATAGCATGTGTGCAGTTTTTAGTGTTTCTTAGCAATTAATTAATTTTTAAATTCAGAAGTGCTGGATAGGTAAAAAAGAATGTTTCACCACCACAATATACTTAATGCTGCTGCCTTAAACACTATATGGCTATTTGTGGGTCTGCGTGTCAACAAACGTGTCATTGATAAAAGTAAACAATGTTTGGTACTAGTACAATGGATGGAACATATGGTTGCTGAATATTACAAGCTCAAGAATTTCTAAAAACATTAATCAGTATAATGGTTAATTTCTTTGAACTATCTATGTTTTTATTTGTATTGAAAATGTAAATAACCGTAATTCAGCAAAACGTTTACTTTATTTTTAATGCCTCCTAACAGTAGGGTTACATTTTGTACATAACAATATGAAATAAATAAGTGAAAAATGAATGATATATCTGAAAAAAATATATTACCTATATTTAAAATGTAAGTAATTTCTATTATCTATTCAAACAGATAACTACATGTTTTTGATAAAACGTATTTATTTCATAATGCTTAAGGTAGATTTTCTATTCATTAAATAGAAAACTGCCAATACCCACACGACGGAATTCCTAGAATATGTTTTTGCGTTTTAGCAGAAACTGACACAGTCATAATCCGAAATAACCTATGTATACTCTGTATATATATATATATATATATATATATATATATATATATATATATATATATATATATATATAGTGTCACTCAATATAAATGTTGGTTATTAGCACAATATCATCCGTAACTATTAATAATTATTATTATAATTAGTAATATACTATAAATAATTATACTAAAACGAATTTGGTATAATTGTATTTAATGTCATTGTTGTAATGTTAGCCTATATCATTCAATGAAATGTTTCAATATTCTAAATTATAGAAAATGTTGTATCTTAAACTATTTCTTAACATAGGTCCAAATGATTATGTGTTCCATAAATATTAAGAAATTATAAAATAACTTTTATTCTTACTCTTTGTGGATATCTTAAGATTTAAAGAAAGGCAATAATATTTTCTAAAATATTAAATTAAATTATATTTGAGTTATTAGGTATCGAAAAATTAAACAAGAACGTTTTGTATAAATTTTACTTTATTTACAAAAAGGTTTCTATTCGCAATTTTATGAAAAAATATCTTACGAGATGTAATCTGTCAAGGTAACGGCCATACAACGTAGAAGTATACACTGATATTGTGTCAATACACGAGTATACGTATGTATGAGTTAAAATGTAAGAACTACAGTTAAAATATGTTTTAATCCAAACAGAGTTTTTAAAAATATTGCAAACAAAACCAAGTTGCTAAAGTTTAGAAATAGTTTAAAAATTGTAATTTACTCGTACATAGATCGTAAAAGGTTTCAAGATTGTAGAGTTTCTAAGTCGTTACGAATATATTGATGTCGGCCAACCTATTAAAGAGTTTGGTGTATCATCAGCGTCGTATAAATCAACCTCGTAAGCTTTATATTTCATCTTCCATTTAATTATTCCAGATGACACACACGAAATCCACCTTTCTTCTGTTTTCCACTTTGTTCCAAAAATTATAAAATCCTTTTACAACCAAACCCACTTAATTCTATAAAGAGACTAATTGTTCAACACAATTTGCAGAGAGCTAAGTGGGTATTGTTAAGACTGGAAAAGTAGAAAACTTAATAAGGAAGAGAAAGTTTCCTAAAGTCTTCTAAGATTCCATCCTGAAGCTTGTATTAATGTTTTAATTAGTTGCTTTCCTAAAAGTTTTATGCAGCATACGTTAGTAATTCTTTGTTAAAAAAAAATTATGGTTGCCTGTAAAGTCGGTTTTACGGGCGAAGATTTTACGTGAACAACAGTCTTTTTTTCTCGGTAGAAATATTTATTGATATGAATATTATTAAATTGCACAATAGGAACAAGGAATTGAATGAAAATAAGAATTGCACAAATTTTAACTATAGAAATATATTTTGTTTACTAAAAACATTGTACATAATTTGAAATTAATTAAAATTTTTTATTGTAAATGGTTAAAGTTGAATAAAACATTTACTAAAATTGGAATTTGAAATTCTTGCTAAACACAGTTAAATTCTAACTCCGCGCGTGGTGATTGGTCGGTTTAGTTCGTTTGTTTGGTCGCACTGTTATGACAGGTTAGAGGTTATAATTTGTTATTTTAAATGTTTGACTAGCAATACGCGCTGTTTTCTTCTCAATCTACTGAATTACGATTGATTGCAGAGTGATTTAAACTAATAATTTACTTAACACTATCAACATTTGTCAATAGTATGACATAAGCTATAAACTCAGTTTCTCAACTTTTGTGTCAATCTAACAATTAATCAATCAATCATAGTTTACGATAATGAAATATCAGTGTACAATTATTTACCTTTATTTGTTGTACATTTGTCAATAGTATGACATAACCTATAAAACTCAGTTTCTCAACTTTTGTGTCAATCTAACAATTAATCAATCAATCATAGTTTACGATAATGAAATATCAGTGATACAATTATTTACCTTTATTGTTGTACATTTGTCAATAGTATGACATAACCTATAAACTCAGTTTCTCAACTTTTGTGTCAATCTAACAATTAATCAATCAATCATAGTTTACGATAATGAAATATCAGTGTACAATTATTTACCTTTATTGTTGTACATTTGTCAATAGTATGACATAACCTATAAAACTCAGTTTCTCAACTTTTTGTGTCAATCTAACAATTTAATCAATCAATCATAGTTTACGATAATGAAATATCAGTGTACAATTATTTACCTTTATTGTTGTACATTTGTCAATAGTATGACATAACCTATAAACTCAGTTTCTCAACTTTTGTGTCAATCTAACAATTAATCAATCAATCATAGTTTACGATAATGAAATATCAGTGTACAATTATTTACCTTTATTGTTGTAGTTGTTGTAAATGACGAATCTAAGCACTCCACATTTTCACGAATAAACATAGTTATCTGCTTTATCCTGTGCGGCGGACCCACAGTTATCTGCTTTATCCCGTGCGGATCCCGTGCGGCGGACCCACTGGACGGGCATCGTAACGTTACCGGGTGTTACACTTTTTCATGAGTGACTCCGAGCCGCAACCTAATTTAAGACGTTGTCACGTCAAAAACTAATTTAAAAAAAAAACAAAGTTAATTAATATTTCATAATTGGGGGGGGGTGGGGGGGGGGGGGGGTGGGGGGGGGGGGGGGTGGGGGGGGGGGGGGGTGGGGGGGGGGGGGGGTGGGGGGGGGGGGGGGTGGGGGGGGGGTTTTTTTTTTGTATAATAAAAAAACGGGTGCTGAGTCGTGTTACCCAGCAACCATCCAGGGTAGTTTACATGAATAGCTACATTCATTGTCTCAACTGTGCACTACTACTTCTAGTCCAGGGAAAGTTGATAAACAAATTATAGTTGTCCATAGTGGTGATTGCCTTAGAATCCCGATCGTTAAAAGTATATACCTTCGTTGATCAGAAAACTCTACTTTAAGAAAATGCAAATACTTCCCGCCCTTGTAATACATCTTCAGTACTAAGGTAATTCCGTTACCAGGATTCTGTTTAGTGAAAAACTTAAATTTTTCTAGGACAGCGGGAAGTTTAAAAAAGGAGTTTTCTAAAGGCTGCAACTCTATTTTAACCCATACGGATTTTTGATATTTATGAGAACGATTTATTTTTATATTTCGGTTCTAAAGCAACTGTGTAATAAAATTTGATCCATCTAGCACAGAGGGAAGTTAATAAAAACTAAATATAATTGTGTTAGGGTTAGGAACCCAAATCCAATCGCTACGGCGATCGATCTTAAAAAAATGCCATTGATTGTTTATATACGTCATAACGAACGTATTATGTCAAATTTAAATCTTTATAGCATGCCGACAATTTCAGAAAAAAGTAGTTGTTATTAGGATTGACAACGTTTTCAACCCTCATAGATGTTTGATCTTTATGAACATGATCTAGTTTTTCTATTTAAGACATAAGGGATACGTGTACCAAATGTCAAATTTTCTTGGATATTCATTAAGTTGGAGAATTAGTGATTAATAAGTAAGTAAGTGGGTGAGGGATTTCACTTTTATATACACACACTGGCAGGTTAAAGCTTATGAAAAATGCTATTGAGAGGTTAGGCAAAGAATCGTAATCTGAATATACAATCTAGAGTATATTAAAAATATAATTTTCTATTTTTAAATTATGATTTTAACTGAAACATATCCCTAACCATCAACGTATATGATAGCCGACGAATTTATAGAAAGCAAAACTTATTTATTTAACGAAGCATTGTTTTTGATTCAGGAAGTTTCAAAATTTGTAAAAAAAAACCCAACATATTGCAGTAGTTAAAAATTGCCTTTACTTAGTAGTTTCATGCCTTTACTTAGATTACAGAGTCAGGCTATTGAAACCTCATAAACATAAGACTAAAATTACATGATTGGTTTGACACATCCAGTAACAGCGTTTGAAGTAACTTACATGCGCTGGACTATCACTAATATTATAAGTTTGTTAAAGGAGAAGATATATTTCCCTACAATTACAGCAAAACTTATTGCAATTAGCCTTAATGGAGTTGCATGTAACCAGGTAGAACTAAAGTTGTATACTTAATAAGTTTGGAAGGTTAGTCAGTTCGTTAGTTGTTTCTTTTGTTATGGTGGTTTCTTTTGGTCTTTTGGTTGTACTAAATGTCAATGTCACCAGTAACTCCTCCGGCACTGAAACAAAATTTATCTTATATAAAAATTATCAAACCTAATATAATATACTACTTAAAAACACAATTAATATATTAAATAGGCCTCTATAATTTAATATATTTTAGAGTTAAAGTATATTTAGGCATACGTTGGCAGATTGTGAAATAGACTAACAGTATTTGAATTACCAGTAAATTCGAGCCTGATTACGTGACTAACCGTTATTGATTAGAGCTAAAAAACCATATTAAATCGCAAAGTTAAGTAAAGCGCTTAAAATTTAAAATTTAAATAAATCAGATTAAACTTGATATAAATTGTAGTGCTTTTGAACGAATTAAACGCGTTCTTCAACCAGCACGTTGTATTACTGCAAGATTCAAAAAATACTCAATTATGCAATGCGTTACAATTCAGTAAATTACAAATCAAGAAGGATGGTCAGTGTGTACTCTTGTAATCTCACTATCATAACACGATTGCCTGAGAACAGTGTATTAATGGTTCAGTAATGAGAAGTGAATGTACCTATAAATTAATAAAGGATTCGTACCACGGTTACCCTACTTCAGAATTAGTACAGTTCTTTTTCATTGTGTATTATGCAATTTTTAAGTTTGGTAATGAGAATGTATAATATTGAGAATTTATAATGTATAATATAATAATGAATAATGAATAATGTTGTGTACACTCACTGTTATTTATAAATGTAAATGCACATATCAGTTATATGTGAACATATATAACTTTACATTTAAGGATTCTATTTAGCAAATATGTTATTGTCTAGGAGAACATACTAATACGTAGTGAAGCATAAATTCCATCAAGGCAATAAAATACACCTCGCCTTATTCCGGACTGTTCTTCTCTTTTAAGTAAGACAGAATCTCTAATGCGTCATCACTTTTACAAAGATTCAGTGCAATAAATGTAAATGAACATATTAGTTATACTTTTACATGTATAACTTAACATTTAAGGATTCTATTTAGCAAATATGTTATTGTCTAGAAGAATATACTAATACGTAATGGAGCATAAATTCCATCAAGGCAATAAATATACCTCGCCTTATTCCGGACTGTTGTTCTATGTTATGTAAGACAGAATCTCTAATGCATCATCACTTTTAATAAATATTTAGTGCGAAAATAGCATGCCATGTCTGAGGTTTGTGGTCATTTAGAGAAATAAATATATCTGTATTACATACTACCTTACTGTTCAATAAATATATTTCACAAGTCCTCCAACTTTAGTGTAATTTTAAATATTAAGGAACTTCATATATTTCATTACTGCATTGCTATAATCTGTTCACAACTGGGATATCGACTATAAAACATCCCCAAGTAATGCTGAAGGATGCAATTTAAATTAATTATGTCACAATCTATATGCTCTATAATTTTTATTTACCCTAGCTATACTAGTAACCAATTTGAAATGCTGTAGATGGAGCTATATTGGTCACTGTTAAATTACATGAAAAACGTAAAACCAATATTTAAAACTTTTATTTGTTTTGTGAGGCCTTTCAATAGCGAGGCTATCACAAAGGTAAAAAAAGTGTTTGTGATGTGTCTGAAGATGATAGCCTCGCTATTGAAAGGCCTCACAAAACAAATACAAGTTTTAAATATTGGTTTTACGTTTTTCATGTAATTTAGTAACCAATTTGCCTTAAATTTACACTTTAAAAAATTCCTTTGACACCTCAAACCACCCGAAGTCAAATTTCCATTGCATCCTTGAGATAAATAACAGTAATAGAAAGACAAAAATATCTACCTCATTGCTTCTTTTCCTGGAGGAATCCTAATATGTGCAGAATCATTTTACAAGTGTCTATGGGGTAATAAATACTTAGTTTATAACGCTTTTTCTTACTTTCAATTTTTGTACTACGCTGTAAAAGGTTCCATTACTATAAACATTATATTCATCATAATCTGTCAGTTAAGTTATGGTTGTTGAAAGCAAAAATATATCTCAGCACCTTTGTCTGTTTCGTTGCTCCATGGCACGTTTTAAAGTTACCCTAGAGGGATATTGTCTGAAGCTGTCATGTTTGCTGAGAAGCTTCCTGCAGAAGCTCTGAGAAAGCTTATACAAACTTTAAAAATTACAAACCTAGCACTCAATCCTGATCAGATGTTCCAAGATTCCATGCTGTCTCAAAAAGGACTAATCTAACCATCAATATGAACAAGAATATATTTCCTAACTTATATGACGCTAGATATGGGCATTGGAAGACAACAACGTCTCGGAAACTTATAATATACCGCTGCTCCATATTATGTTTCAAAGGTCTCTGGAAAGGTGTTATCTGGAACATTACTGTAAACCATAATGATTGCCGTAACAACTCTGAGGCAACTTATGGTTTTGGAGGCAGTAAATCTTATATCAATCCTGTTGCAGTACTCCAAAATGAATTACATACTTTCCAACACGGCCTTTACTCGGTTCGGTACTATAAACAATATATTTCCTACGCGAGGTCATACGGAAAAAGAAACATTGTAATACAAAACGCTGGGCTTGAATTTAGTTGTTCAAACATTTACTTCTGTATAATTTTTTTTTTTTTATAATTAAGTTCTCTTCAATCATATTCCTATCAGATACAGATGTTTTGGTAGATTCTATTAATATTTTTGTAAAATAAATTTTAAATAATTTTATATCATCTTTGAAAATATTTAAATTCTTCAAACAATTGTTCCCCGTTACCTATTGTTGTAACTTCTTCGTACACTTTGGATATAGTTATATAGATTTTACTAATCTTAGTAAAATTGCTATATTTCCTTTGCGGATTAATCTAAAATATTGTTTAGCATTGTAATTGTAAGTTGGTATATGTGCAAGTTAACATTGTACTATACATTTACGTTTGTAAGAGCTAATTCTGGCACATAATTTGGTTTGTAACTTTGTATTGCAACATAAAGGCCAAAAAAGTATATAAAATTACAAAATAAATCTCGTAGAATATTCCTCCAACTTTTGAAAAAAAAAAACTATACAATAAAGGTAATTAAAGCCACTTTGAAGTGAAACACTAATTTGTTCAGAAGAGTAGTGATTAAAGAGAGCACTTGACACTTTAGCTATCACAGACATTCACTTTTAACTACTGACACTAGTACCTGCAGTACTTTGTGTCGAGTGGATCAAGTGCTCTCAATGTCCAGAAAGGTCTGAACTGATAGCGATACACTATCCGAAAGCTCTTTCAACAAAAGTTAACTTCAATATCAACAGACAATTACTTTAGGTTTGCATTATTTCTATTACAGTTGTATAAAAAACGCTAATGCATAACGAAATGTATCAACATTGTAGTATAGAATCTTTATATTAATAATAAAATTCCTAGTGAAAGGTGGAGATGGAGTTTGGAAGATAACTGAATGGAATAGAAATACATGATAAAGCACAGTAATGAAAGTAAGCATTCAGTACAACATGAATGGTTTTCATTTTATTGGTTGGAGGCACTATTGCATTTCTGTATATCACCAGATATAACAACCTGTATGTTTCTGTCGGAACACCGCCATCTTTCCGGGTTTTACTTGTTTCCGTAGTTATTATAAATTTTAAAGCAAAATCTTTTATTTCTTTTGTTAGACATAGATTGAATATCTGTAATCCGCTGGGAAGGATGCATGCTATTTAACGTTAAGTATACATACTTCCCTCACTCAAAGAGAAATTGCTAGTAAGTTTGGTGTGAGTCAAAGTGCTATGAGCAATACTTTTATATTTAAGGAGACATAAAGCTTTTTTTCTCTCACAAAGAGTTGGAAAAGGAGATAAAAAAAGGTCAAGTACTGCAAGAGACGAGATGTTAAAAAAAATTAAGAATGGCACAAAATAAAATTAATTTTAAACTACAGGTGTAATTAGTATCCACAGGTTCATAATTTACGTACAACCCAGTCCGTCATCTCTTATTTGATGAAAGCCAAAAATCTCGCCGTCAACTGAAAACATTTGACATTGAACTAAGAAAGAGTGGAGTAAAATTTCTGTTCAGATGAATCTCATTTTCTTGTGCAAGAAGTGAGGGCGCAACGTTTGCACAGAGGTTGCAATGATAATATCTTTCCTAAGCACATTGCACAACTTTTGAAACACCACAAAAAACGTTTTGGAATGTCTTTCTGTTTTTCGGAAAACTTTAACCAATAAATGTGAGATAAATATAGATAGATTGGAATATGAAGTCTTTGGGTATCAGACGTTGTTACACCTTTTTACTGAATCACTAGGTGTGCGGTACTTAAAAATATATTAAACTAGACGCACACTGAAAAAAACAAGTTAGTTGGTTCCGGCCTTAAGGAAGAGTGAACGTGTTCTTATTTTTTCTTCCATAGAGTGAAATCTGATCTTCCCTCCTTAATCAGAAGTTTCCCTCCTTAATCTTCTCCTACAATGAGCCTGTTCACAGTACATAAATATGTGAGAACAAATATCAACTTAGTTAACAGCTACCTGTATATTATTCAAATAGAAGACAAAAC